>NC_136373.1:6637500-8090000 GCF_037039965.1 Doryrhamphus excisus | reverse complement strand
AAATGCCAAATTGTGCTGTTTTGTGCAGTTAAAATGAATGTGTGTGCTGCTTTTATTTTTTTAATATTTTTTTATTTTAAAATGTAGAAATATTAAAAAAAATTGTGGAAATTAGAGCCCAGTGTTTTTCTTGTTGCAATTGTTTACATTTTTTAATTGAAAAACTTGAAAAACAAGAAAATTGTGACCATATTTTTAAATGCCAAATTGTGCTGTTTTGTGCAGTTTAAAATGAATGTTTGTGCTTCTTTCATTTTTTTTTCATTTTAAAATGTAGAAATATTAAAAATTTGTGGAAACTAGAGCCCAGTGTTTTTCTTGTTGCAATTGTTTACATTTTTTAATTGAAAAACATGAAAATTGTGAACATATTTTTAAATGCCAAATTGTGCTGTTTTGTGCAGTTAAAATGAATGTTTGTGCTTCTTTCATTTTTTTTTCATTTTAAAATGTAGAAATATTAAAAATTTGTGGAAATTAGAGCCCAGTGTTTGTCTTGTTGCAATTATTTACAAATTTTTAATTGAAAAACTTGAAAAACAAGAAAATTGTGAACATATTTTTAAATGCCAAATTGGAAGTACCAACATGTTGGCTGACATCCCATTCCAAAAGTTAGCCAGCCAATTTGTTACCAGTAAATAAATGTGCAAACCGGAGTACCCCAGTGGAGATTCGAACCCAGATCTTCCCGATCTCCTGACTGTGTGGCCTAGAGGCTAACCACTCGCTTTATAGACCATCTTTCATGAAATATGCATCTGAAAAGTGCATGTTAACATTCAAATAAACCTACTCTTTGCATGCACCCAAAGCAGGCAAACCCGCGCTTGGTTGGTTGGTGTAGTGAAGAGGAAAGAGCCCAGCTATGGAGAAGTCCCCCTGCAGATGTAGCCCTTCTCCATGGGAGATGTAGTCCAGTTCTCCGTCAGCCACCTGCAGCACCAGGCAGCATAAGAACACGTACAGAGTTGTCATGTCACACCAGAATGACGTGGAAGCTCCACTCCACTCGTGAAATGTTTGAGAAATTTGGTTTTTAAATGATGCAAGTGACGTAGATTCAAATGTCTCGTTTGTTTACGTAACTGGTGCTTGTTTTCCATGTAGAACAAATCACGTCTTGTAACAACGCACTGAATAAGTCATTTATTTTTTATGACAAGCAGCTTTAATTGATTTATGGGTCTACTTGGAGTGAACTTTACTCTTAATCTTTTTGAAATTGTTAATCGTTTTGAAATAATGACAATTGTTTTTGCATTGTGGTTGATATTTGAAGCGTGCTTTTCGAATATGACTCTTGTTTTGATAAACAATTTGACTTCCACTTGTCATCCAAGCCACAATTGTTTTGTTTTAGCTGGAATATTGTCCATTGTGTTAGAACCGCAGCATCAAGCATGCAAATGGGAATGCAAAATGGACATAGACATAGGTCCATATATGATAGATAGTGCCTGCACTTTTTTTTTTAGTGAAGATTCCAGGTCTAAAAATCCGTTGAAATACATTGTTAGAGTTTTTCAATTAAAAAATGTAAACACAAATTTTCACAAATGTTTAATATTTCTAAATTTTAAAATGAAAAAAATGAACAAGCACAAACATTCATGTTAACTGCACAAAACAGCACAACTGTAACACAAAAAATGACACTACTTTGGTTCAATTCAGAGCATGTTGGTGGGCTGGCTGACCTTTGGTTGACCTATTCTTAATGAATGAACACTTAATACTTAATGAATGAATACTTAATGCTTGATTCTGTTGGCTTTGCACTATGATGGGCCACGAAGTTTGGTTTGAATGCAGACTTCTTCTCAATGCAGCACGATGACGTCATGCAACCTACAAATGCGCACTTTTAGGACACAGACCCCGAAATTCAAACACAGCGGTTGTTGGTCCTCCTTGATGACGTCACTACAACGCGCCGCACATGGCGGGGTGAAAGGGCGAGCTGCCATTTTTTTTCTGGAGAATTCTTCCTGATTAGTTAGGCAAGCGAAGACAAGTTCTGAGTCCTTCTACCACCACGTTAACTGTTTTATTAACACATCCAGCTTACCGAACAGGTATTCTACTCAGATGTTATCGAAGGTCAGACATTTAAACTCTGGCTAAAGCTCGGGCTAGTTTATAGTATGCGGATAGCTACTTAGGCTGCCGCTAGCTTACGTTAGCTGTGGCTGTAAACAAACACTTTAGCTACTGAACAAACAGTAACCCGCAAGCCAACTAAAAACGCTGCATTTTTATTTATTCATATGATTCCCTAATTTTAGCGGCTGATCTAACGCTACCTTGCTTGGGGCGGCAGGAGCACGCTTTTTTAATCCTGCATGTACTTGAGTCAAGTGAAAAGTTCACTCTTGATGATAGTGAGAGTTTTCCCCAACTAGCTCGGAGCTCAGTCGGTTTTGAGACCCGGGTCGTGTTGAGTCTGCTCCCAAGGACACAGCATCGCACCGACATGTCGTCGTTCTCTGAGGCGGCGCTGGAGAAGAAGCTGTCGGAGCTGAGCAGCTCGCAGCAGAGCGTCCAGACTCTGTCTCTGTGGATCATCCACCACCGCAAACACTCGGGCCTCATCGTCAAAGTATGGCATAGAGAGCTGAAGAAAGGTAAGCTAAGCAAATATCTAATCGTTGTCAAAATATTCTTTTAGGCTTTCCGTTTTGTCCGGTGATATAACTGAACTATACTTTTCCTCGTGTTTTTCTTTTTGCGAATGCTACGTTGAATGCGACAGAGTGATAAGCAACATGATGGTGTTGTCAATTTTCAAGTGTATAATCATCTTAAGCAAAATATTTATCATCCTGCAGCTAAAACCAGCAGGAAGCTGACGTTCCTCTACCTGGCCAATGATGTCATCCAAAATAGCAAGAAGAAAGGACCTGAATTCACGAAAGACTTTGAAACTGTTCTTGTGGATGCCTGCTCTCACGTCGCCAGGTATTTACAGCATGATAGTCCTTGTTGGTGTTGGCATTTACAGTTGGGTTTTTAGGATTTTGCCTTAGGTTATGTCCAAATAATAAAGGTAGATGGATTGTTCGCAAATCACAAACAAAAATACAGTAAACTAAAATAATTGACAGTTTTTGTTGTTGTTCTTTCTTTTTGCTCATCTCACTCACTTCCACTATTCTTGCAGTGAAGTAGACGAGAGCTGTAAAAAGCACATGGAGAGACTCCTGAACATCTGGAAGGAGCGCAGCCTATACAGAAGCGACTTCATTCAGCAGTTGAAACTGGCCATAGAAGACTCCAACAGCCCCCGACCAACAGGTCTAAAATGATCCATTTAACACTTACATTATTCATTCATTTTCTACCGCTTTTTCCTCACGAGGGTCGCGGGGGTGCTGGAGCCTATCCCAGCTGTCTTTGGGCGAGAGGCGGGGTACACGCTGGACTGGTTGCGAGCCAATCACAGGGCACATATAGACAAACAACCATTCACACTCACATTCATACCTATGGACAATTTGGAGTCGCCAATTAACCTAGCATGTTTTTAGAATGTGGGAGGAAACCGGAGAAAACCCACGCATGCACAGGGAGAACATGCAAACTCCACACAGCGATGGCCGAGGGTGGAATTGAACCCTGGTCTCCTAGCTGTGAGGTCTGCGCGCTAACCACTAGACCGCCGTGCCGCCACTTACTTTATTTATTTTTATTTTTATTTTTATTTTTATTTTTATTTTTATTTTTATTTTTATTTTTATTTTTATTTTTATTTTTATTTTTATTTTTATTTTTATTTTTATTTTTTTTATTTTGTATAAATCATTATATTATTATTATCATTATTATAATAGCTTGGCTGGACAGAGACTTGCAGCCAGTGATTTATAAAGGAAAATCTTAAATTATCAAGGGTGCCCAAACATTTTCATACCAATGTATATAAAAAAAAGAGAATAAAAATACTGCATGCACAAATGGAGGCAAATTATGTCAACAGACCAAATCCTTCATTCTGCTCATGTCACAAGTAAATATGAAGCAATGGCCTAAAGTGCCATGGTAATGACTATTATGTCGCCTGGTGTCTTCATGCTTGATTCAGTAGAGGAGAAGAAACCAGTGAAGCGAAGCTACCAGAAGATCCAGCAGCAGCAGCAGCAGGAGGAAGATGATGACGATGACTACAGAAGCCATGGCTCTCCTCACATCACGGACACCTCTGCACCTCAACTGGTGAGATGGCCAGATAATGCTTACACAAGAAGATTAAATTGTTGTGTTAGTCTTCCCGTATCCAGCAATCTAATGTGATTTGTTATGTTTACCCTCCTCACCTTTCTCTCTCCTGTGTTGTTCACCTTCATTGTGCTTTCCCTTACCTGTTCACTCTCGGTCTCTTAAACTGCATGGCACCTACTATCTGTGCTTCAATGCGCGGTCATGCACATAAAACACACGCACACACAAAGACAGAGGAGCTGGTGAAAGCACTTCAGGACTTGGAGAATGCTGCATCAGGTGATGCGGCTGTTCGGCAGAAAATTGCCTCGTTGCCACAGGAAGTCCAAGACGTCTCGTTGCTGGAGAAAATCACTGGTAAGTTCATCATCTTATTTCTTCAACCATTATAAAGTGAATGGAGATAAACACCATTTTACAATGTGCCATTGTGAGCATAAACCAAAAGCAAATTCTTATAAAAACGTAAAGCACCGACAATAAAGGCACTCTGACTTCTCATATTGTCTCTTCCGTGCAGACAAGGAGGCTGCCGACAAGCTGTCCAAGACGGTAGATGAAGCGTGTCTCCTGTTGGCCGAGTACAATGGCCGACTGGCTGCAGAGCTGGAAGACCGCAGGCAGTTGGCCCGCATGCTGACCGACTACATCGGCAGCCAAAAGGAGGCGCTGGTTGAGAGAGAGAAGAAACTAGAGGCAAGGCTAACCTAAGCACCTTATGACTTTAAAACATCCAAACTGAGTGAATGATTTCATTTTGCTTGTTGCATCATAATTCATAAAAATCTAAAATGTGTATGTCCTGTGCAGGAATACAAGCAGAAGCTAGCCAGAGTGACCCACGTGAGGAAGGAGCTCAAGTCCCACATCCAGAGTCTGCCTGACTTGTCCCTCCTGCCCAATGTGACTGGCGGTCTGGCGCCGTTGCCCTCAGCCGGTGACCTCTTCTCCACCGACTGAATGGTTGAGCTCCAACTAGCTACCCCGCCACATCCTCACGCACACACGCACACACACGCCCTCAGCCTAAATATTGCAGGTTGTGTCCTGATGAGGTCACATGTGCCAGCAGCACCCCTGCAGGACAATAGAGGGGTGGGAATGTGTGGGGTTCATGGTGGGGATAACAGCATTAGGTTTGGTGACATTGCAGCACTCTCCAAAGGAGAACAGAGACTATGTCAGCCTGGTTTTTCTTGCTTAGAGTCCACACTTTTGCTTTTTGTTTTTAGTGGCTGTTTTTTTAAAATGCTCATCATGAATGGTTAAGGAGGCGTCGTGGCTTTCAGTGTGCTGTTTACATTAGCTGGATTCACTATGCGCAATTTGGCTTCACTGTGATGAATATGTCCCATTCAGGAGTTGAGCATCTTGGGTTTTTTTTTTAATAATAATTCAGGTAGTAGCTAGCAAGACTTGGTGTATTAAAGCAAACAGACCATAGTATTTTTGTAAAACTTCAACACACTTAATTTTCCATATGCTTTCATTTGGAAATTGAATCTTGATTAAAATTTTAAAAAGATAAATTATCATTACAGTGGAAACTCAGTTTTGGTTATGAATTTGTTCCAAAAGGTTAGATGAAAAATGTAACCTGCAGCAATGTTTTTCATCAGACATTATATAAACCCCAAGTACTTCAGTCCAGATACTCAGAAATATCAACAAAAACACATTTTATATAGAATAACTATAGTTTCGGATGGAAGAGCCATACGGACACTCTGGACATTCTGGGTCGTTACAGACTTTAAAGAGTGGACGGTCTGAGCTTTATACTTTAATACTTATTTTTTTGCAAAAAACCAGGGCATACGAAAACTGAGGTTCCGCTGTATTTGCAAAAGTTGCAAAGAATTTCATAGGCCATTAGTTAGGAACAGAAACTTTCATGTTAAGGCACCAACCTCCTTAGTTTTAGTGTGTGTTTAGTAATTAACCAATAATTGCATAAAATGGCTGTGTGAAATAAACTTGAATTGTGAGTCATAATTTATTTTCTGCACGGTGAATTGTTGCCAGGAGCAAGAACCCAATATAACAATAATAGCATAATAACTACTCTTGTCCAACTCACTAGGGTGATGCAAATGCCTTCTTTTGGTTCATTTTCTAAGCTAGCATTTGTTTAACTATATTAATGTCCGGTTGTCTGCAAACAGAGATGTCAGATGTCAAAAGCTGATTTTATTTATTTTTGACATATTTAGGACATACAGTAGCAATGATGTCTACTGTCTGGAACCAGAAACATGCAGCGTTCACAATGTTTGCTAAACCAAAGGATATTTGTTTTTTGTTAATGCAGTCACTCCATACAATCCATGCAAATGTCCAAACAGCCACTGGAAGCTAGAAAGGATTTCATCAATCGTCTGACCTGCGTGTGTGTCACAGTAGTTTATTAGTTTACATCTGTTCTTGCCCGCTTGCTGTGTGCATTATGCATTTATCTCTGCATAACCACAATTGTACAACCTAGGCTACCATTTTGGTAGTTTTATTTCTGTATTGAAAGCGATTCAATGGATGCCAATAAACTGGAACCATTTGAACAGATACTTGTTTTTATTAAAGGATACATGTAGAGTATAGGCATATACAGTACTTTTTATGTTGCTGTTTTTGTAGTGCTGCCTTATCACATTTAAAATTCACCTTTTTAATGAGGTTAAACTGCAAAGGACAATTTTGTTCAATGTAATTTAGTCAACAGAAAGTGAACATTGAAGGAAAACATCACTGTACAAGAAAACACCCCTGTTTACGGAGCCCCTGGGTGGACATGGGAAAATAATTTTAATGAGAAAAAGAAAATTGGTTGAATTATATTTCGTCATTTCAATGTCAAATTCTAAATTGAAAGGTTTAACATCATTTGACGTCATCAAGTAATTTCAAGTAAAGTCATCCATACCCCCAAGCCGGTAGGTGGCGCTTTAACGTAATAACGTCACACTTGTGCACTTTTTCAACTTCCGATTTGCCAGAGGACCGCCGATCATATTTCAGGTTTGACATACACATCTTGCTCTTACACAAAAGTCACTGTTATCGGGCGCTACTCTGTTAAATTGATTTAAAAAAAGATCCCTGAAAGTAGTCATATAATTGCGGTACTAGATACGCAACAATTATTATCGTAACATAAAGCTATCGTACTGTAGTTTGGGGTAAATGTCGCTTGAGTTTAAGTAGCTAACGCTAGCCATGATGTGTTAGCCATAAACAGAAAACAGTAATTTGGTTGCTTGTTGTTTATACTTGCTTCCTGGCATTAGTATTCCTTCCAAACCGTTTTCGTGGTTACCGCTAGTTGAATTACCCGGGTTTCACACGATACTTTACTAAATACTGTATAGATACCCACGATGAGAAATAGTGCTTGCAATTTCCGTGGCATTTTGACAGTGATGTTTTTTTTGCCATTTTTGTGACGAGAGGTCATAATTTTTTGTGTGTTGTAGGTGGTGGAGAGTGGATGCTGATGGGGGACGAAAAAGAGACCTGGAAAGTTAAAACTCTTGATGAAATACTCCTGGAGAAAAAGCGCAGAAAAGAATTAGAAGAACGAACCGATACCAAGTGCCAAAAAAATGTAAATTATTGTTTATTTTCTGGAATACTCATCCATCCATTTTACATCCAAAGTTGAGCTGGACTCTATCCCAGCTGACTGTGTGTGACAGGTGGGGAACACCCTGGACTGGTCACCAGTCAACCACAAGGCACATATATAGACAAACTCAAATCAACACTTATAGCCTTCTGTTTGCATTGCTTTAATATTTTTTTTGAAATTGTTGATTATAATAGTTCTTATTCCATCAGTTTTTCCAGATCAGTGTTCCACAGGCGGATGCTCGGGAAGCCAAGCGAGAGACCCCGGAGGAAGGAGAACTACGAGATCAGAAGATGGAAATAACAATTCGTAATTCCCCCTACACTAGGGAAGACTCAACAGAGGACAGGTACTTGCCCTAAACTGTTTTCCACTGTTTATTTAATATGTTTGCAGTATATTTTCATGCGGCCATAGCTTCAAATCACTTTAGTCTGTGCGTCATGTCCCTCAAAGTGACGGCACCCTCACTGGTAACTTTTTCAGAAGAATCACCCATACCTGCCAATGGCCCAATAAGGGCCCAGCCTGTTTCTGTTGTTGTAGTAATACACAGGTAATGTCTCACAATGTTTTATTTTCACAGAGGAGAAGAAGATGATTCTCTTGCAATTAAGCCTCCACAGCAAATAGCAAGGAAAGAGAAATCTCACCACAGAAAAGAGGAGAAGAGAAAAGACAAAAGACGCCGTCGTAGTCACTCTGCTGAGGGAGGTATGGGACATCAGAAAAAGAACATTTGTTGATGGCTACTATATACACAGCTGCATCCACTTAAGGTGTATTTCTGTGTTTTCTTCTACAGCAGGGAAACATGCACGGGTCAAAGATAAAGAGACTAAAGAGAGGGAGCGGGATCGCCGGAAGCGTCAGTGGGAAGAGGACAAAGCCCGGCAAGACTGGGAGCGACAGAAACGAAGGGAGCAAGCCAGAGCTCATTCACGAAGAGAGAGGTGAACACCGTTTAGAAAAGCACCATGTTAAAGTTGTTTTTTGAGATCTGAAGTTTGTTTTGATGACACACAAGCTAGAAAATAGTGCCAGAGTGGGTCCAGTGCAAGATGAATTAAGGCCACTGGAATGATGCAGATATGAGTTGATGCAGACTGTTGTGTAGTTGTAATGTTTCTCAGCTTTTGTGAACCTCTGTCTTAACTTTGATGCATGTTTGTTATACTTTGTAGTCATGACCTATGAAACAAAATAATACTCCAATGACAAAAATGGGCTTCTGGTTGTCCGGACAGACCCAGACTGGATTCTCCTGGGTTTTTTTTGGACCACAGGGACCGGCTTGAACAACAAGAGCGACAGCGCGAGCGTGACCGGAAACTGCGTGAGCAGCAGAAAGAGCAACGGGAGCTGAAGGATCGAGAGAGGCGAGCCGAGGAGCGACGCAAAGAACGGGAAGCCCGGCGAGATGGTCAGTAGTCAGATGGACAAAGGGTCAGTTTGGCAAAACCCAAGTATTACCCAAAAAGGTTGACACCTGGGTTTAACTAAGCAGAGTGGTAGGAGCCTCCCACTAGAAACAACTTACTTAACCATAACTGATGCAGTGAGTAGCTTCTCATTTCTTGAATAAAAGGCATATCTGTGGTTGTGGAAAAGTTGTTATCCTATTTCAGAAGGGTCAAATTGTTGGCAGGCGTCAAGCATGTAAAAACATCTAAGGAGATTAAGGTTAAGATCTGTCCAACATTATTAAAATACTAGGAAGACGTGGGGAAACTGCATAGTTGTCTGAGTTGCCCGTCGTCGGTACACATTCTTGGTGAAAAATGAATGCAACTCTGGACAGAAGTAAATGTTGTGACATTGCAGATGTTTGTGGAAACGATGCCACAGCCAATGCACACTGTAGTCAAAGCTAAAGGCACGCCAACAAAATATTAGTATTTATCATTTCAAATGCAATTGGAATTAATAATAGTCTGTCTGGTCCACAGTGCCATCGCACCAACGAATGTTACCCGACGAGTATGGTGAGAAGTCGAAACAAAGTCACCGCAGCCGCAGCCCCGCTCGTGTTCCCCGAGAGAGACCAGAACAGGGGGAACTACGGAAAAATAGTGAGCCTATGACACAGTTGACATCTCCTTCTGTCATCAGCTTTTTTCTTATATACTGTCCTAGACATGCCTTGAATGGATGTTGTGCCCTGCAGCATTAAAGGAGGAGAAACCAGAGCTTGAAGACTTGCTCGCAGACCTTCAAGACATTAGTGATGGCGAAAGGAAACCCAGCTCTGCTGAGTCTTCCCCAGGTAAGTCATGACCATTGCAAGAACGCGACAAGAAATTACCAAATGATCTCTTCATTATCTCCATATTATCTTCATCTCCATATCATCTAGCATCAGGATTTGCCTCTGAGGAGGAGGGGGAAGAGTCCAGCAGCCAAAGTGATGAGGGTGAGGAAGGGGAAGAAGGAGAGGAAGGGTCTGTCTCGGCGTCTGGTTCAGGGAGATCTGAACAGAGTGCAGGTAGTAAACATTTCTAATTCCCTGTTATGCTGCTGAAGAGTGCAGCCAGGTTGTTCATTTTTAACACCGCCTCTTCTTTCCTTGCAGAGGATGTGAGTGAGGAGGATCAGTCAGAAGAGGAGTATGAAGAGGAGCAGAATGGGAATCATATACCCGCAGGTACCATTTAGGCTGCATTTGCATCAAAATAATGCCTACTAGAAACAAATCAGACCTGACAAATCGATCTTGATGTGTTATATGCGTTATTTTCTCTGCCGTCGTATCACTTGGCACTTCCACTGCCGTTTGGTTCTGTTTGTATGCAAATGTACTTGGAATTTACCAACTCATGCATAGCAATAGACTGTAATCAATTTCAGAGTCATTCTTCCACCGCAGACACTTTTGCTCCCCACAGTTGGGAACACACTGCTGAGATTGTGCACACTATAGTTAAAGAGCATTTAACAGCCAAACCACTCGTTTGAGCTGTAATTCTTTATACATGGTTACTTAGTGGCATGATTCAGGTCCAGAATCTGGGCAAACCGCTGATCATCAACCTTCATCCGACAGTACCAGAGTCCCGTTTCGACCACGATACGGAGGAAAGTGGTGAGGAGATGGAAGAGGAGGAGGAGGAGGAGGAGGAAGAAGACGATGATGAAGACGACGATAAAGACGCAGGGGATGGTGACCCCACGCCTCAGTCTCAGACGCATTCGCGTACACCCACTCCTGAAGGGAACTACATTCCCGACTCACCTCCTATTTCACCTGTGGAGCTGAAGAAGGAGCTGCCCAAATACCTGCCTGCGTTACAGGTGCATGTCAACGCATCACAATTGTTTATACGTATTGGCCTAATGGTAGCTAAGGGGGTCACAATACGCTCAGCTCCCATGACCAGACAACAGACGATATCATATTTTAACATTAAATGAAACATATAACAACAGATTTATTTATTTATTTAACTGGAACAATGTGAGTACATTTTGAAATGTTATACTGTTATAACTTTGTATGTGTGACCTAAGCATGATGTCTTTAACGGGTGAACTTTTTACTGTTGTCTTTTTTTAAAGGGCTGCCGCAGTGTGGAGGAATTCCAGTGTCTGAACCGAATAGAGGAAGGAACATATGGCGTGGTCTACAGGGCCAAGGACAAAAAGACTGGTAGGAAACGAAACATGTGATGTGGGCCCATGTGGTGTGGACTGCTGAAACAAAACATATGCTGTCATGTTTGCAGATGAAATTGTGGCCTTGAAAAGGCTAAAGATGGAGAAGGAGAAGGAGGGCTTCCCCATCACATCATTGAGAGAAATCAACACTATATTGAAAGCTCAACACCCAAACATCGTCACAGTGAGGGTAGATAGACTTTGCATTCTTTTATGGTTTAGCTTTGTCTATGCACTATTATTTCTTTATGTGCTAAACATACAGTTTCTATTCTAGGAAATAGTTGTTGGAAGCAACATGGACAAGATCTACATTGTCATGAACTATGTTGAGCATGACCTCAAGAGTCTGATGGAAACCATGAAGCAGCCTTTCCTGCCAGGTATTGTAGCATACCTCAGTGATTATTCTGTGAGGCTTTTTCCACTGACCTATAAATGTTTTTCTCGTGGTAAACAATGCCGAAGTTTCAGATAATGAGGTTTGCACATTTGGAAGTGAGCCCTGAAAAAAGTATCAGAAGGCGTGGGAAAACTGCCCCTTTGTGATGTCACAGAGGAGCGGACTTCCTTATATGGAGGTGGCTCTAAGGCAGATAAACTCTCTGCCCTCCACCAAGCTCTGCTCCTCTATTTATGTTGCTAGCAATGGCTCGTAAGGGAATGCCACATTTGTTTCCAATTCCTAAAGACGCCATCATCAGGCACAAGTGGTTGGAGTTCCTGATTCCCTACCAGCAAAACAAATGCATTTTAATCTCTAAACGGCATTTCACACTGGACTGTTTTGTGAACATTTGTAGCATTATAGAGTGTGCATACAGGGAGCAGGGTTGCTAATAGCCGTTTTCCACCACAATTAGTGGCTCTCCCCAAGTTTAAAAAAAAACAAACTAGTAGTCCCGCAAAATACATTACGTTACCAATGCTGTAGAAAACCTAAAGCTAGACTCTGGAAGAACTACAAAGCTTTCTGGGCTGGTTATTGTGTGTAGCTGCTCTATAGTAGTCCAGGGCAAAAATGAGCATAATAGGTCCCCTTTAAGTCTGCTTTATTCAACCTTGCTCACCAGGTGAAGTCAAGACGCTGATGATTCAGCTGCTTCGAGGCGTGCGTCATCTCCATGATAACTGGATTCTGCACCGTGATCTAAAGACGTCCAACCTCCTGCTTAGTCACAAGGGCATCCTGAAGGTGACTTAGCATTGATCAACTCTGAAGGATACTGTTAAATTGAACATGTCCAATATATGCACTCTTATTGGTATTTATAGATTGGTGATTTTGGTCTAGCCCGTGAGTATGGATCCCCCCTGAAGCCATACACTCCTGTAGTGGTCACCTTGTGGTACAGATCACCAGAGCTGCTGCTCGGAGCCAAGGTAAAAACACATATTCATGTGTGCTCTGCAATAGCTCGAACTCCAAATATTAACATAAAAGGGTTATGTCATCATTGCTGATTGTTTTACCCCCAAAATATCTTTCCAAATATATGCCAACATCTGCAAATCACTTTGCGTATGGAAGCCCAATTTTGACTTTTACACAAGATGATTTACATGTGGAAAATGTCCAGTGGCCGTCATAGCACATCCACTTTCACAGGCGAGACAGACCAAAGCAGAAACGTGCCAGGCAGACTGTCTGCGTTATGTTTTTATGGACTGCCACTGTGTCTTTTTTTCTCCTTCCTGCAGGAGTACTCCACAGCTGTCGACATGTGGTCTGTGGGCTGCATATTTGGCGAGCTCCTCACCCAGAAACCTCTCTTTCCTGGAAAATCTGAAATTGACCAAATTAATAAAATATTCAAGGTAAATGCTGTGATTTATCACCACCATTAAGGTGTTTGGAGTCAGTAAATCGTGCGGATACTGTCTGTCAGAGTGGGTCAGCTCACAGTGCAGCTCTGTTAGTGCACCACTGGGTGGGGCTGTTGGATTTAAGTCACCCAGGGGCTGAAACCAAGAAGCCCACCTGGGTAGTCTGAATTGGTTTGGACTCATTCAAGCCTCTCAGGGTATCCTCCAGTTGTTACCTGTGATGAATGAAGCTTGATGGATACTTGAGGCAAAGTGGAAATACATTGTATCTGTCTGTATTGGCTATGCACTAATAGGACCCTATGTTGTTCGTCTTTAGGATCTGGGGTCACCCAGTGAGAAAATTTGGCCGGGCTACAACGAGCTGCCTGCTGTGAAGAAGATGTCTTTCACAGAGTATCCCTACAATAACCTGCGAAAGCGCTTTGGTGCTCTGCTGTCAGACCAGGGATTTGACTTAATGAACAAGTGAGTTCCTTTAAAACTTGTTCCTTCCTCATATTTAAGGTAGCACTTGGCCCTAAACCCTCACTCCGTTGCAGTCCGTCTGACGGTGAACGTCTGGTCAAACCGCCATCACGGTGAAGCTGTGATGAATACATCATATGAACATTGTGCCAATTCCATAGTACGACATAAGCAATTTTCGTGTGGTAGTTTTATGAAATGGCGTATGTGTAACCTTCGGTGGCAGTGGTTTAGTCATTACTGACTGAATACTCAAATCAGATGTGAGCGAAAGTCAAATATCAAACAGATACATCAGTTACAATCAGCAGGATTTGACAGTGGAAATATGCTCACTCACATCAGTGTGTTCTTACTCTGCTCTTTCCTTCCGTGGCTCCAGAGCGCTTTATTCACTCCATGATTTTCTGGCCAGCTCACTTAAAACATGACAACAGAGCGCACTGGTGATTCATCAACGTGCTTCGGCTCTGTCCTCATGTTCTGTTTCACAGATACTCACCATGGTAATGACCAATACTACAAAACCTAAATTTGACTGGGACACAAGAACAAGATAACACCCAAACTTTATATTTCCCGGGATTGTTGAGAAGCTGCAAGGATAAGAAATATTCCTAGATATTTACCTTCTCCTACCGAGTCTTTGCATGCACATGTAAAAGACCAACCTGCACAGCCAAGTTAGCTGAAGAGGAATGCTAACAACAACCGTGCTGTCTGAGGGATCACAGTTCACTGGGAGTTTTTGGCACCTTTCCAGTCATGAGCAGACAGCCGGGGGAATCAAAACATGTGGGGCGGGTGCATGAAACGACTGCTAAATATTGAGAGGTATATTTTGTCAGACTGGTCTCTTTGAAGTATCACACACGGGTGCCTAAAAACCTTTCATATCCAACTTTGACTTACAGTTGAGTTCAATCACAAGCTAACATTCAACTGTTAGACTGAAATATTACCACCTTTGTGTAAAGAACTCCTGGAGCATTTACACCAATATTTACTGTGCTTTGTGTGCATGGCGCCATGACAAGGCCCACAGTTTGAATCACTTTTTAAAGACCTTAATTTTCAAGTTATTGTTTATTCTGAATGTTCCCACTTATATGGGAATAGTTCCAGTCAAGCGAAGCTTTAATTTCCACAATTAATGCACACCCGCATTTTGATTCTCTTATTTGTTAAAAAAAATATTTGCTTTACTTTAGGCAATGTTCTGTTTTCCAACTTTTATTGAGCCGATGCACATACACTACTCCCAAAATGTTGGGGATATTTGGTTTTCGATTGAAATTTCATGATGAGGATGAAGTGAATGGAATTTGACGCTCTCCAGCCTTTTGAATGTACATGTGTTTCAATACTTTTTGCATGACTGCCTGCTGTTCCGTAACAAGGAGCTGGCAAAATACACAAGGGTGTGTGTGAACCATGAAGTGGCCAATGAATAGCCTGGTTCAATTAGAATTAGTATTTAAAGTCTTCTTTATCATTCTTTACACATTCTGACATCACGAGACTAAGCCGACTAAGGCGTCAAACAGGATGTTCTCGGTGGGACATGGCGCTGAGCTGAGAGTGTTGCATCGTGTCATCTGCAGGCAAAAAATCATCTGTTGATAGTTTTATCGTTCAGCTCCTTGTTAGAAAACGACATGTTCTGCCAAGAGTGTCCAACTAAGTTGGACATTCAAAAGTTTACACAAGGTCAAATTTAGTTCACTTGTAAAGTGTATTGTAGCTTCATGCTGAAATTTTTACCCGAACACTGGAAATCCCAACCTTTTTGTGAGTACAGTGTACTTTACATTCAAAAAATTTCACTGCATGTCACGTACAGACCTCTTGTATAAATGCCAACAGGTGGATACACGGGTTAATTGTGCACCTTCTGCCCTCTAGTGGAAAAGCATTGAATTGTTCTGCATGTCACGACATCACTGAGAGATGCCGTACATGATGTACACATGATGATCCAATACGCCACAACACAGTGGTTAGGGAATGACTAGTCAACATCAGTCCTTTGGCAAAGAGGTGTTAAAGCTAATTCTCATCTTTGAGCCAGTTGAAGCAACAATCAATTCCACACAATGACACTACTTAACAATGCAGTGATGCTGCCTGCATCTCCAAATCAACCATCCTGCTTTTTCCCCCAGATTCCTGACCTACTGTCCCGGTAAGAGGATTCTGTCCGATGAGGCACTCAAGCACGAGTACTTCCGTGAGACGCCGCTGCCCATTGAACCATCCATGTTCCCCACCTGGCCGGCCAAGAGCGAGCAACAGAGGGTAAAGAGAGGTACCAGTCCTCGACCGCCGGAGGGAGGCCTGGGCTACAGTCAACTGGTAAGGACATTAAGCCTTCCACTTTCTCCATGACATAAAGCCAGCAGGCTTTCCGAAGGCTCCCTGTGTTAAATAGATTAAAGGCCGACAAGCCTCTGCTTTGTGTCTGCCTTGTTCCCCCTTGTGTTTTCCATGATGCACACGCTGACGTTACTAATGTTTTAAGCAGTGGTATGACCCACAAGGAAGTTATATAGCAATATATTGTAATTGCGTGATTTGAGTAACAGTTTAAATATAATCTTGATGGTTTGCCGCTAATAATAAGAATGTAAAATGTCCTTGTTTTTGATTTACGTCAATATATATTTTTGACAATTTGTGCCACATTTCACCACATCATTAGTTGCGTGTCTGGTCACAGTGAAACCACTGAGATGTGACAATCGTTTCTGTGATGCTGGTCCATTTTGAATTGGATTTGGAAAATATCCACATAATGACGAAGGTCCAACTGATGATTTTAGTATTTGTACTTTTCATGACCTTACAAATTGACGTTTTTTTGTAGTCTCTTATGGTCCATCGCTTGCAACAAGAGTTCACTACGCAAAACAACACACAAATCCTGTGGTAATACTTTGTGCACTCGTGAGGACTTTAGTCAGGTTTTTTTGTGACTTTTTTGGTAGATTTTCATATTGAAGGACAGTCAGTGTTCTTTTACTCACTGTAAAAGATATACCTGTTGTCGATGTCCTATTTTTCATGCATGATTTCTATGGAGTCTTCTAACAGTGTCAAAAAATATTTTACATTTGACTGACACCTCACTAACACCAATAGCATTATATTTTCTTTGTCTGCTGTAGGACAATAGACAATTACGTCCTGTGTGCAAAAATGTACCAGCCAACATGCGTAGCTCAGGCCTGCAAGAAAAAAAACACATTATACAGGAGATTTATAATTCAGAAAACTAAAGAAGCACAAATAACGTGCAAAAGCCTTATGGTAAACCCCTGTAAACCCCTATGTTAAGCTAACATGGGGGTGCATCATAGTCGGGTCATGCTTCAATCTGTATTTTTTTTCCTCAGGGGGGTGATGATGACCTGAAGGACACAGGCTTTCATTTGACCACCAGCAATCAGGGCGCGTCTGCTGTCGGACCAGGATTCAGCCTCAAATTCTGAGTCTGAGTTCCAATGGAAGGAGCATGAAATGCCTGCTCCGCCTCTGGACTGAACTGTAAACAAGATCAATCTGTGATCAATTAGGATGATTAACAAGGACTGTCTAACAGCAAGACTGGTGGCACTGATGTGTTCCAATCCCAACTCTTACTACTACCCTTGCTACAATATCCAATGTGGCAAGAGTTAGCTTAGTGCTTTTGTTTTCTTTTATTTCCACTCTTTGTACTTCATGAGAAATGTTCCAGGTAAATAAATGGTGATGACAGATGGCAGCCTGAGCTACTGGGGCATGACAACATTAGCTTTTCGCCCACTGTTATGACTGTTCACTGATAAGATAAGGGCATATTTTTTGCTGGAAATAAAGTTTGAAACCGTTTGTTTTGTAATTCTGCACTTTGCCAGAGTAGCAAATTCTTTTTTAGCTGTCCAAAGGTGATGTCACTCTGCATTTCTCCATGCAGCTCTTGCTTCTCATTTGTAGTACTGAATTAATCAACTCTTTCATTTTCAGCCCATGAAAAACAAAGCGGTACGTTTAGGCTTAGTTCAAGATGTTATTGTGTGATTTGTCCCCATTAGCCTTCCTCTGCTGCTCCCTTGTTTAGAACGTTACCCCTGATGTGTTGAAGAAGAGCAGCTGGTGAAGCAGCTGATGGTCTCTGGCATTGTTGAGTCTTGTAAAGCAAGTGCAGCGTTTGAGGTCTTCCACATGTGCTGTCAGCTCCAAATACATCCAAAGGTCATAGACAATTTTTTTTTCTTATGAACGTGCTTGATGTCATTTGAATTTTACCATAGTGATGACTTTGTTTCTTGTATTGAATATACATTTTTGTTAGAACTGCTGAACAGCAATTATTGTACATGTACAGTATAACGGTTGGAGAATGACGGCGAGATACGCATTGCTAGCTCACAAAAGTACCTCCTGTCATGGAATGTTTATTTAATTTGCACAACAGCTGTCAACAATACAGTTGCATAGAAAGTACAAAAGATAGACAATATGTCCCCAAGGGAATGTGTTTAGAATCGCACGCGCACCCTCCAAGAGTAGTTGGTGAGAACTTTGTCTTTCTTCTTTACAATGCAGGTGTACGTGCCCTCGTTGATGGCGTTGGCCACGATAGTGATATGGTCATCTTTCAAAGAGATGTAGTTGGGATGCGAGAACTCCAGCAGCTCGCCGTCCTTGTACCAGCTGAGAAGAAGATTGTGCTCCAAGTCAGTCAACACATCACATCAGGAGGTCATACAGGAGGTGAGATGTTACTCACAATACTTTTCCCTTCTTAGACGCTATTTTCTTGCCGCAACGAAAAGTCAGCTTTTTGCCCTCAATGACAAGCTTGTGTTTGGTCCTTGGAGGAGTCGGGGTGGGAGCCACGGTGGGGAAAGGGAATTCTAGGAGGGGGAAATGTGTTGGGATCAAAAGCAAGATCTTGCAATAAGGAAAATGAATGAAAAAAGTCACTTTAGACTGTCGATACTGTATGTTTATTCTTGTTGTTTGCTATTGTTTACCAATCACAAGCTACGTTGCCAAAGACAGGTATTTGTTTTCTTTATATTAATATGTGTGTGTATACTGTCTATACAAATATACCCATACACACATATGTTAATCTTTAAATACTTGCTGAGGTCGCAAGCAATGTGCGGTCTGCCTGACAATGCTTTGAATTCAGACCTTAGATATTCTACTGCACTTACAAAGGCAGGATTCTTGTGCTGGATCTCATTAAATGGAGTAGGTGCACCTCAGGAAGTGGCCAGTAAACAGCAGTCTACTTTCTAATGTGACGATGTCACTCGGCCTCACAATCAGCTTTACCATTATGCAACGTTATCACAATGGACAATTTCTCCTTTGAAACTTGTGGCCAAGCCCAACAGTCCACCTTTGGGATCGTCAAGTCAAAGAGCGCTTGGAGAACAGTTGTTCTCCCTAATGAAGCAGAAATCCAAATTGACCTGGTGTGTCTCTAACCCTGAAGCCACAGTCTTAAATTCCAGCGGTTTGGAGGGGCTTTAGGAATTTTCCACAGCCAAACAACATCTCCCAATCAACAATGAGGAACAGATTAGAGCGAGCCAAGGAATTGTGTCCTCCCGCCTCTTTGCTCTGTCCCATGTTGCCAGCCCGAAGCAACAACAAATCTGCACGAGCCAGTTTGTCTTGTGCAGAAGTGGACTTCACATGTACATGGAGTGTTGTCCGATGTCTCCGATGATTTTACAAATAGCATGTGACAGTAAACACATCTGCTACATCAGGACACTGTCGTAATCCTTTGGACTTCTTGGCTGACATTGCTGCTTTGGCAACGGGATCACAGCAGCTCCTTCGACTGCTCATCCGAGACAAACCTTCCTCTTCTTCGCTTCTTGGACCACTGGTGTCTTACCGTAACAGAAATCACAGCTGGAAGGGCAGTGCTTCTGCATCAGCTTGCGCTTGCTGTCACAATAGCCTTTACGAGCCCACGCCGGACAGATGAAGAACCGGTCCAAACATCCTGGATGACACGGCAGAAACGATGTGGATCACTGAGATGCTTTTGGTTCTAGGGAAATATGTACTAGTGTTCTTCACAAGTCACATGAACATGTCATGGAGTAGAAATAGAAAATTAATGGAAATAGATTTCATCCTTTGCCATCATCTAACATTTATAAGCCGTACAGGCAATACAATGCTATAATCCTATATTTCCTCTGTATACAAACTTGAGCGGCACCCTGTATATCAGGGGTCTCAAACACGAAGCCCGTGGGCCAAATGTGGCCCGCAGGGCACTAGTTTGATATGAAAGTTTAATGTTAGTGCGGCCCGCGCAAGTTTGATATGGATGCTGTATGGTATCATGTACCCAGAAAAAATTATTACGTTTGATTAATGTTCATGTTAAAAGTTAAATAACTGTTAATAGTTATCCTCCCTAGTCGTGTGGAAATGGTAAGTTTTTGGCTATTTAAGTTTAAAGGAAATAACTTATAACCGTTTAGGTCGCTAGCTCTCTAGTTTGCGAGTTAGCATGTGTCTCAAGACCCTGCAGTGGCGCAATATGTTGTAAATAAAAAGAGTATAAATGTGACTATAGTCGTGTTTTGTCATGTCTACAGGGCTCTAATAATGCTTTGTTCATTTTAATCTGAAAAAAATAATGTCTACCCACCAACTATATGTGGTTTCTTAAGTTTTTATTATTTGCCGTTTTATTATTATTATATTTATTTATTTATTACTGATTGATTGATTTTCTTTATTCTTGATTTGTTTATTTTTCATCTTATTTTGTGTAGAACAATAAAAAGTAAGATATTTGAGAACAGTGGAATGTTTTATCAGAGCTTTTCTTGTAGAAAATTGGAACCAAAGCAAAGTTTTTTTTATTTTTTTTGTTTTTAATAAATGCGTTGGTTTTTTTTTGGGAAAACCTGATGCAGCCCAGTCTCACCCAGACCCTAGCTCCAGTGGCCCCCAAGTAAATTGAGTTTGAGACCCCTGCTGTATATTATGTTTTCACCCCCTTCTGCGTTTGGTACCTGGTTGAATTCCACAAACCTGGGAATCTGAAAATACTGTATACATTTTTTGCTGCAAAATGCCCCCCAAAAATGATTAGTTCAGTTGTCAGGTCAGTCCAACTGTCTCATCTCAAACAAAACTAGCTTATTGTGGTCATCAGCCATGATTTTTTTAGGTGAGCTTAAAGTGGAATAATGCCTACTTCTCAGGAATTCCGGTACCTAAGGTGGAAATGCTGGGTCACATGTTCAAACCATACAAAGATGGGCTGTCCTGAACAGTACAACCTGAATGTGTTTCCCAATGTCTGTTGTTGTCTTGACAA
Source organism: Doryrhamphus excisus (assembly GCF_037039965.1). NCBI lineage: Eukaryota > Metazoa > Chordata > Actinopteri > Syngnathiformes > Syngnathidae > Doryrhamphus > Doryrhamphus excisus. The sequence continues at coordinate 8,068,851 of NC_136373.1, read as the reverse complement.
GACCACCCATGTCAATTAGACTTACTGAAGGTGGATTTCAAGGGAATGGATCGTACCATAGAGACGGTGCATACCCCACACATCGTCCTGTGTGATCAGCTTGCGTCCAGTCAGTGTTGCATTCAGGTGCATGATAGCTTTTGAATCCCTGGAGTGCATGAGTCCCAGCACGTGGCCTATCTCATGTGTTGCCACATGAACGAGGTCTGTGAGCCAAACCCCTGCAAAAAAAAAAAAAAAACACACGTTGTTGATAGAATATTAATTTGCTGCGTAAATAAGCACGAGGACACGTGCCTTTCTTCCAGCTGAACCGCATGTTCCCCAGAATCCAGTATTCGTGGTCGTCAAAGTGGATCTCGCCCGTCGGTGGGAAGAAGGCGTGAGCCAATTCTCCCGTGATGCCGTCGAAACAGTGGTGCAAGTGGGACTGTAGACAGTCTGTGTGGTTGACGGGGTAGAAGCCTGCCCAACACACACACACACACAAACACACACAGCTCAACACCAAAGCGGGGAAGCCTCCCTCCTTTCCCCGTACTCAGCTCCATTATATCAGCTCTGGTTACACCACAGCAGGGGGATGATGAAGTGTACACTGCAGTGATTTTTCTCCAAAACTTATGGAGCGTTGAGACAGATCAAAGTTGACTTAGAGGGCCTCAACACGGACTGACACGTATGGAAGTTGTTAAGCATTTGTGTTTTTCATTTAAAAATGATGTCTGTTGCTAAATATATGATGTGTGGTTTTTATGATTTAAGGAGTCTGGAGGCAGAGATGTCTCTGTGACGACCCCACAGAGAGAAGATGTGGTAGAGCAGCGTTGGAAGTCAGTGGAGCCACTGTGAAATCACCCACCGATTTTAATGTCCGCCTCGTGGTCCGCTGGCACCTCACGGAAGCTGAAGGGCGAGACCTCACTCCACATTGCAAAGGCCTTGGCGATGCCTCGGCGTGTGTCAGTGGCATTGATCAGGTTGGTAGGGTAGGATAGCAACCTTAAAGCAGAACGGAATTTTGTTTGCTTACAAATGTATGCTGTTGTGATGACCTGCCAAAACCAACACATGTTCATTTTTTTTGCTCCATGAATATTATGACAGAGATGGTTTTCATCACGTTTTGTTTGTAGGATTAAGAAAGGAACAGTTTTTCGCAGTGGGAAAAAAATGGAAATTCTTGGAAACCTATATATATATATACTATATACAGTGCATCCGGAAAGTATTCACAGCACTTCACTTTTTCTACATTTTGTCATGTTACAGCCTCATTCCAAACTGTATTAAATTAATCTCTTACCTCAAAATTCTACACAAAATACTCCATTATGACAATGTGAAAAAAGGTTTTTTTGACATGTTTTGAATTTATTAAAAATAGAAAACAAAAAAAATCACATTTACATAAGTATTCACAGCCTTTGCTTAATACTTTGTTGATCCACCTTTGGCAGCAATTACAGCCTCAAGTCTTTTTGAATATGATCCCACAAGTTTAGCACACCTATCTTTAGGCAGTTTTGCCCATTCTTCTTTGCAATAAATCTCAAGCTCCATCAGGTTGGATGGGAGACGTCTGTGCACAGCCATTTTCAGATCTCTCCAGAGAAGTTCAATCGGATTCAAGTCTGGACTCTGGCTGGGCCACTCCAGGACATTCACGGAGTGGTTCTGAAGCCAATCTTCTGAGATCTTGGCTGTGTGCTAATGTCTACTGTCTATATGGTCAAGGTACATGACCAGTCTACTGAGGTCAAGAGCGCTCTGGAGCAGGTTTTCATTCAGGATATCTCTATATATTGCTGCATTCATTTTCCTTCTATCCTGACTAGTCTGCCAGTTCCTGCTGCTGAAAAACATCCCCACAGCATGATGCTGCCACCACCATGCTTCACTGTAGGGATGGTATTGGCCTGGTGATGAGCAGTGCCTGGTTTCCTCCAAACATGGCGCCTGGCATTCACACCAAAGAGTTCAATCTTTGTCTCATCAGACAAGAGAATTTTGTTTCTCATGGTCTGAGAGTCATTCAGGTGCTTTTTGGCAAATTCCAGACGGGCTGCCATGTTCCTTTTACTAAGGAGTGGCTTTCGTCTGGCCACTCTACCATACAGGCCTGATTGGTGGATTGCTGCAGAGATGGTTGTCCTTCTGGAAGGCTCTCCTCTCTCCACAGAGGAACGCTGGAGCTCTGACAGAGTGACCATCGGGGCCTTGGTCACCTCCCTGACTAAGGCCCTTCTTCCCCGATCGCTCAGTTTAGAAGGCCGGCCAGCTCTAGGAAGAGTCCTGGTGGTTCCAAACGTCTTCCATTTACGAATAATGGAGGCCACTGTGCTCATTGGGACCTTCAAAGCAGCAGAAATTTTTCTGTATCCTTCCCCAGATTTGTGCCTCAAGACAATCCTGTCTCGCAGGTCTACAGACAGTTCTTTTGACTTGCTTGGTGTTTGTGCTCTGACATGCACAGTCAACTGTGGGACCTTATATAGACAGTTATTATATTTCCAAATCATGTCCAATCAACTGAATTTACTGCAGGTGGACTCCAATTAAGCTGTAGAAAGATCTCAAGGATGATCAGTGGAAAAAAGATGCACCTGAGCTCAATTTTGAGCTTCATGGCAAAGGCTGTGAATACTTATGTAAATGTGATTTTTTTGTTTTCTATTTTTAATAAATTCAAAACATGTCAAAAAAACCTTTTTTCACATTGTCATAATGGAGTATTTTGTGTAGAATTTTGAGGTAAGAGATTAATTTAATACAGTTTGGAATGAGGCTGTAACATGACAAAATGTAGAAAAAGTGAAGCGCTGTGAATACTTTCCGGATGCACTGTATATATAAATCTAAAAAATCTAAAAAATGTCTTAGGCCTATACATTTTTTAAAATCATGCAATAAATATTTGACGATTAAAATAATTAAAAAATATATATCCGGTCCGGTCGCTCCAAATACGCCTAACAAAAACATCAAGTAACTGTAAATAAAATTTCATGGCACAGGGAAGTTGTAGCCAACACCTTTCCTGACACAGAGCAACAAATTGCTCTATTTAACATGTAAGGGCATTTAGATCAACAATACTATCTGCCCCAATGGCTGGACGGGACAAAAAAAAAATTAAAAAATTTAAAAATTTATTATTTAATATTAATAATATAATGAATAATTAATTCATTTTCAACTGCTTTTTCCTCACGAGGGTCGCGAGGGGTGCTGGAGCCGATCCCAGCTGTTTTTGGGCAAGAGGCGGGATACACCCTGGACTGGTGGCCAGCCAATCACAGGGCACATATAGACAAACAACCATTCACACTCACATTCATACCTATGGACAATTTGGAGTGGCCAATTAACCTAGCATGTTTTTGGAATGTGGGAGGAAACCGGAGTACCCGGAGAAAACCCACGTATGCATGGGGAGAACATGCAAACTCCACACAGAGATCTCCGAGGGTGGAATTGTACCCTGGTTTCCTAGCTGTGAGGTCTGCGCGCTAACCACTCGACCGCTGTGCCGCCATAATAAATAATTATTTGCAAAAATTAATCATATTTGGACATATCATGGCCCACCGCAGTACCACGACGGCACACCAGGGGTCCGCAGCCCACCGTTAGGGAACCACCGTTCTAGTCTATTCCATCGCTACCACTATTCTCGAGGACCTTAAAAATCAAACAGCGATCAACACAGTGATTTGCATCTGGAAGGAATTCTGTTATCGCATCGATGTTGCCTGTGCTGCAGGTGGCCGCCACATTGAACACTTTATTTCCTGAGGACAGGAAATAAAACTTGATTGTGAGTAGAATACTTGTGACTTGGTTGTAGTTTTCTATAGCTTTTTATTGCACAATACTTTTTGAATAACCCTGTATTTGGTATGTTGGATGGTAGCGGTTCCACTGCATATGCTAGAAGTGCGTTTCTGTGCAGGTGTACAATTTTGGAGTTATAAATTAAATAAATGTAGCTGCTTATTGAAGAAGAGGATACTTGTATGTGAGCTTGAACTTGTCCCATTTGAGCTGCTCCGGGGTGAGGGTGTAGCGCTTGTTCCTGGAGAGGTGAAGCACTTGGGAGTGGGCCTCTTTGCGCATTCCGATGAGCAACACAGTGGTGTAAGCTTCTTCCTTGGACAAAGAGAAGCCTTTGATTAATCACCTCACACAGCCTCGACTCTCTCAAAGCGAATGTAGGTAGGGCTGCTCGGCCCCAAAGAAGGTTTGAGGAAGCTCTGGAGGAAATTGAGGCAGATAGATGACTGTTTTTCTGGCAGATTACAAGCGTCAGAAGGCTTTGACTTTAGCATGCAGGCATAAATTCCATGTGTCTTCTAACAGTAACAACAGTGCTGGGCTGCTGCTGTTTCATTGCTTTGCAAGTGAGACACTTACTATGTTTTCATGCACTGAAATTCCACCGCACGGAAAAATGAAGAGGTCAGCAGTGAAAGTGCTTTCCAAACACAGAGAATGATCTGTGTCCCTATCTAATGTGTCTTTGGAGTACAAATTCCAGGTAATAACACCTGGATTTGTACAGATTTGACAGGCTTTTGCATAGTTGAATACTGTCATAAATAAGATGTGACCGAAGAAACGGGGTTTGATTTGTCTGGCCGGCAATATTTTATATTATCGGGCACTTTTATTGAGATTTTAGTGATTGATCCATTTTTCCATAATAGGAAGGTGACCCAGAAAGTGCATGCAGGCGGGAACACTTCTACTCCTTGGGTTGATTTATAGGGAACATTAAAAGTGAAATACTTAGACTAGCGCCAATTAACCCTTCAGGACACACGTTAAAATACTTAAAAATGTCAAATGTCACACTCGGAGATATTTTTTCCGCAATTGTTCATTATTAATTGATGTACAATTGCTGTGTGTGTTTTGAGGCCAATTTTCTCACATTTCTCTGACTTTTTAATGACACTATTAATTGACTCATGCTTAGTTCTCTCCTCTGATCATGCCTCTTCGTCATCCTGTCACCATTCCGCCGTACTGTAGAGTTTTTATATTCTTGTTAAAACATGTCACAATATTTTGCTCCTTCTGTAATGGCACCCTACGGCCGCAACTTCTTCCTCCTCTGCTGTTTGTGGTGCGACCGTAGGTGCTTTTGACATTTTTTTGTTGACATTGTGGGTGTTGTCGGCGGTAAAACTTGCAAACATACAGCCCTTCAGAGGCACACTGCTAGCGATCGAACATTTGTGTAAATTTAGCAAGTCCGACGCATTCTGGACTTGCACGGAAGGGCACGGCGAGATTGATTGACAATGGTTGTTAGTCTCTTGTCCAATCAGGATGCAGAACACAATACACATTTATGCACTGTAAAAAAAATACTGCAAAACAGCGACTCCATGAAAGGTGAACCTCGATGTAGTGAGGGAACACAAGAAACGAAAATGAACTGAAATTAAAAAGTATATTTCCATGTACATGCGTGTTTGTTTTCCTTGTCTCTTGCCTCCAAACAGGCAGAAAGAGCAACAGGTAGCAAATCACAAGTCTTGATTCACTGTTGTGTTTTCCTCCCTCCTAGCTTCCTGTTTCTGCCTCATAGATGTCATGCTTCCTTCTCTTCCTTTGCCACCTCGAGAAGTCGCAGGGCTGTGCTTCAGCTTCTGATGTTAAAGATAACATGGCTGTGTTACATTAGACTGCACAAGCTATATTTATTTTGTCCAGTCATAAATAATAAGTCATTCCTTGGCAAAGCTTGTGCAGGCATTTCTCCAACTTAAGTAAAATTGTACCATAAACACAGACACAGAAGGGCAAACATTTTAAACAAAACATCACTTCTAACTTGGATATTACTGCTTTTTTTTTTTAATATTCAGACGGAAATGAAAAGTCTGATTAGGTACTAATCTAATTTGTCTGGCTGGCCCTCCTGCCATGTACAGACGATGTTTATCTCACTCAGGATGTTATGTAACCCTGAGCAGCAGCGGCACTCTTGATGGACACATCATGAGAGTGCGTAGCAAAGAAAATGAAATAAAGCCATCCCTCCTGATTCCTTGTGCTCGGTGTCACACAAGGAAGCCCGGTTCCCTTCAATCATTTTTGAATTCTTTATCAAATAAAACAGTGGTGCAACACGGCTATTTAAACAGTACAGTCCCGAATAGTGTGTATAACTACATAATATATAGTAGTCTACGAGAAAAGTCATTCATCACCATCTTGAGAACTAAAACTGTGTTAGAATTGAACAGCGTCAATAAGTCCTTCATCACACACTTTGTCTGTCTCTCGTTCTCTTTCGGTGTGCTCGCCATTGCCTCCAGTAAAACCGTTGAAGAGAGTGTTTTTTCTCCACTGAGAGAATTTGTGCAAAAGTTGCACAGTTCTTTTTATGACGGCCAAATCCATCGCCTTTAACTCTAAAGCGGCATCATATTCATTTCTTAGTATGTTCTCGATGATGGACGATCTTGGTTGTATATTTAAATCCATGTTTTAGTATAAATTGTGCTCCACTCAACTGGAGCGACAGTATAGCAAACGCAGAGAAAGTTGGCTTCTCTGTGTTTTTTTTGGTTGTTTCCTGAAAAATTCACCCTCCTAACAGTTGGGGGAAACTATAACGCGCTCGTGATGCTATTTTTTCTTTGATTTCATAGAATTAGTGCACAGGTGACAGGTGCATCACTCCTGTCAACACACCTCTAAACACGCATGGAACTGGAACTGGATTTTTTTTTATACGCAAGCCCTAAACCACGTCCAGTTATAGAAAGTATCTTGGATTATTGTTATTATTAAGTTGAACATTGACGTTACCAAATATGGTGTCTTGCCCAGTAACCCTTTGCAATTAATAAAGTACAGTACTTCAATTTATTGCAAGCCTAACAATGAAAAAGGCATGTAAAAGTATCTATCAATCTATCTGCAAAACCAAACAAATAGGTTAATTTACCTGATGTATTAATAATCATTAATGATAAAGTTGTGCCAGCATACCTCGGTCCTCCATGAAGGGAACGCTGTGCTTTGAGGCAGGAGGCTTATCAGTGCAGCCGCCAACAGAGGCTCCCACCTCCAGCAGCTTCGTCTCCTCTGCCGACCGGGAGCCTGACAGCACCCCGTGGTTGCGGCGTCGCACATCCAGGAAAGGAAAATCAACAAACAGTCCATCTTGCAAACTCACACATGCTCATCAGAAAGTCTACTACTCTTCGGCCATTGCACTCCCGTGTGAGCTGCTGTGTGCTGGAGCCTGCGAGGTCCTGAGTGGAAGAAGAGGCAGCGGCAGCGGCTGCTGCTGCTCGGCTCCTTTCGCGCCACAGTCTTGGTTTCACATTACTGCACACAGGGCAGCAGGTCAGCGTCGAGACGCTCTAATTGGAACCAAACGTGCTCTGTGTCCATCCTGGAGCCACCGTACTGTGTACGTGAGTTGAACGTCTGAGACACACACAGTCTCGAAGCTCGAACTTTCCTCCAAACACTTGGCTTCACATTTATTTTATGCAACTTTAATAGTAAACAGTAGATTGCATCGGCATCACATCATAAGGGATAAAATATTTTTATGCAATGACTGTACTATACTAATGCCAATTGAGTATGCTATGAGAACAATATATTTAAAAAACAAACACACCAATGATTGACAATGTAAAGCACTTTCTCTCTACTTGCCCATTCATCCTCAGTAATGAGGGATGTCCGCTGTAACATCTGCACGTAACCAGCTGCCGTTTGACGACCCTGCACCACATGAAGCTCCAGTGTTCCACTGAATAAAAAAGCACCACAGGAAGCAATATCTAAACCTCAGAGAACACAGTTTAAATATTATGTGTGGAGTACCCCAGGGGTCAACACTGGGACCAAAACTATTCAACTTGTACACCAATGACATCTGTAAAGTTACGAAAGACTTAAAGTTGGTATTTTTTGCGGATAATACCACTGCCTTTTGTTCCAGAAAAAGCACATAAGAAATCATTAAAAAGGTCAGAGATGAAATGGTCATATTAAAACGATGTTTTTTATAAGAATAGATTGTCCTTGAACCTAAGTAAAACAAAAATCAATAACATCTTGAAGCTATTTAGTCTGACGATCAAAACTGATCCAGAACCTGCCTGAAACTGTTCTAATCTAGAGCATTCATGACTCGACATTCAAAATATAATATCACCAGCACAGAAAGATTTTATGGTAATGGTAATGGTTTAATTTCATTTGAACATGCATCATATTCCAATTGAGTGCATCACATAATCAGTTCACAGTTCCACATGTCCAAAAGGAGTAGGAAGAAGCAAAGCTTATTAAATCCTACCCCTCCATCTGGTACTTTTACAATCGGTAACTGTTACATTTGTTCACTTCCTGCTTTCCTAATATAGTTTAAGGTTTTGTTTTGGGTTTTTTTGGTCACGTACCGAAGTACGAGGTGATATGACCATACAATGACATAATGGATACCATATAGTAACTGTCAATATAGTGATATATATAGCACATCATGACTGGTTCAAGACTCTCTATCCTTGTATTTAGCAAACATCAACTGCTTTTAAAGTCGATACTTCATTAAATTGTGTACATTTACATTTTAAAACGTGTTTTGTGTTCAATAAATAACATCTTAAATTATGCTCCAAGTGTTAAATTATCAAATTATATGTTTTTAAAAATAACTCCTTATAATTTTTGTCAAAAATCACCGCCCTCAAAAAGCGTCATTATAGTCGTTTTTGGGTCTTCCCTGTTTTTTTTACCAGAAAAGTGAGATGCACCCAGGGCCCGGAACCAAAAGTGTGCCGTTTGATCCTAACGAGCCCTTTAATCGGGCGGACAGGTCAGGGAGGAAATGGTGCCGGTCAGGTGCAGTTGGGTGAATGTCCACCCAACCGAGTCCCCTCCAAGTTGACACGTAGGCTGCCAACTTGCTTCTTCTCGTCCTTCTTTTTTCCGAGTGTGGCCAGCGATGTTTGGCGGTGACGAAATGGACGCTTTGTCTCTTCCGGCGAGGCCATAACACGTAAGAAGATGACATTTCATCCTCTTCGCCGTCTTGTACTTGTAGCTTATTAGCTTAGATGGCTAGCCGGTTAGCTTTAATCCTTTAATCTCGCTAGTTGTTATCCTAAAACTACACATTTCACTGCCAAGGCTTTCGGTGTATGTACTTCTATTGGCCATCGTCACTTCCTTATCTTCTAATGTTGTTCGAGATCGACGTAGTTTCTGCCAATGTTAGCATCCACCTACATATTGCCCCTGTCAGTTCCAATATTAACAATACATAGAGGGAAGTATTTATCATTACACGTTTAAGATAAATTTGTTCACTACTAACACACTGTTGCTTTGTTATCTAAATGTGTAGGTTGTGTCTTTGATAATTATGTTATGTTAAAATATTGTTTCGTCTTGTTCCTTTGAAGCCAGTATCCTGCATGGTTTGATTTCTTGATCTGAGTGTATCGTGACACCCCATTCACCTCAATTAATAAAATATTTTTATAATAACGCGATAACAAAACACGTAAACATGTCATTACGAGTTGGAGGAATAATTGTCTCCTTTCTTCATTCTATGGCAATGACAAATGGAAAACATATTGGTTTTGATGGTCATCCCCAATGTATTCTGTTGAAACAGAACAGTGTGTACCAAAGCTGCAGTACTTGAATATGTTTGTCCCCCTCCAGGAAGACCTGCCTGTGACATCTGGCCTCATCGCCGCTTCTATAAATACCTCGCTGAGGAAATGTCTAAAGAGCACAAATACAGTATGACAGAAACATTTGTACTAGCCGGCTCAAACTACCACAACGGGCAGCAATGGCACGCCCAGATGACCAACTCGGTGACAACCCACACCTCTGTGTCCAGAATGGCCCGCGTTGCCTCCGACGTGAAGCACACGTGCGCCGCCTATGTTTTGGCGCTCAGGCCATGGAGCTTCAGTGCCTCACTGACGCCAGTGGCCCTCGGCAGCGCATTAGCGTACAAGCTGGAGGGGTCGGTGGACTTGGTGATCCTCATGGTGTGCGCAGTGGCCGTGCTGGTGGTACATGGGGCGGGCAACCTGGTTAACACCTACTACGACTTCTCCAAAGGCATCGATCATAAGAAGAGCGATGATAGGACTCTGGTGGACGAGATCCTGGCACCACAGGATGTTGTCATGTTTGGAGCCTTGTTGTACTCTTTGGGCTGTTTGTGTGCCACCTTGCTCTACTTCCTGTCTGCGCTAAGACTGGAACACCTGGCGCTTATCTACTTTGGGGGACTATCCAGCTCTTTTTTATACACTGGAGGTGAGTACCATGTTGACTTGAATGTAAAACTCAACTTTTTAGCCACCGAGTCATTGATGTTCTGAGGCTGTGGATGGTGTTTATAAAGGACTAATGCCATGAACAGCATCAGATTCATACTAATTCATAGCATCAGATTATCAATAGAATCTTGTAATACAACTAAATTAGGTAGTTAAATGCTTTAAGACATGTGAGTGTACTGTATATGTAGACAGTGTGGTGTATGTACTTAGTACTGTACTTGTTATTAAATTTCCCCATTTTGTATGCATTTGTCAGGCATTGGTTTGAAGTACGTGGCCCTGGGAGACGTGGTCATCCTCATCACCTTCGGGCCACTGGCCGTAATGTTCGCCCACGCCGTTCAGGTGGGCTACCTGTCGGTCCTGCCACTGGTCTACGCCGTCCCACTGGCCCTCAACACCGAGGCCATCCTTCACAGCAACAACACCCGAGACATGGACTCGGACAAGCAAGCGGGCATTGTGACGCTGGCCATCCTCATCGGGCCAACGCTGTCCTACGTGCTGTACAACCTGCTGCTGTTTGTCCCTTACGTGCTCTTTTGCATCCTCGCCACGCGCTACACCATCAGCATGGCGCTGCCCCTGCTCTCGCTGCCCATGGCCTTCCCCTTGGAGAAGCAGTTCCGCAGCCGGTGCTATGCTAAAATCCCCCAGAGGACGGCCAAGCTCAACCTCCTCATGGGGCTTTTCTACGTCTTTGGCATCATTTTGGCTCCTCGGGGAAGCCTGCCCTTACTGTGATGTACTTGCTTTTTAAAACTTTCTGTTCACCTCTGCACCAGCAGAGGCTGTAATTTATTGTCTAATTTATATGTGTTGTGTAGAAATATTGTAGGAGGTTTATCCCTTGCTCTGTGAACACTGATGGTTCACTTTCAGTATTACGGTAGCGCGGTTGTGTTGATGCCATATATTTCATGCCACGTCTTACGATACCCAAATACATCAATAATAAATTAACTCATGCCTTTATGGTACATACTGTTCTTTTATGCATTGTGATAGTTTGCATTGGCCAGCCAAATAGTTTTTCTTTTGCATTGAAATAAAAGTCTTCATATTTAACTTAATTGATTAATTTGCAAGACATAGCTTATGTCACTTGAAACTGTGGTTTTTCCAACAGGCGTAACGTGTCTGTGCGCTTTAATGTTTGACCAGCAGGGGGAGATATTGCGCAGCTGACTGAAACGCCATGAAAACTGTCAGTTCAGTAAAGAGTCACATCCACAAAACGGTAGTAGAAGAAAGAATGTGCACAAGGTCGCTCTTCCACTTGTCTGGCCGGCTTGTCTAGACTTACGACGAAGTGGAATCACAAACTGAAATACGCCTGTGAATATTCTCAGTCATCCAGGTCATCTATTCTTAGGGTATTCAATTGATCACAACTGGATAGGCTGGATCTTGCACAAGGTTCTCATACTAGAAACTGTCCCACCTAGTCTTTGAGAATGAAGGATGCAGCCTGCTCGAAATTCATTCAGAATGTATTTTTGCACCTCATCTCTTTGAGCTCACTAAGCGGAAATGTTACACCACAAGAGATCTGGAGCTCTTGCATGATTCCATCTCTTTACTATAATAAACTTTGCTTCTTTCTACTCCTTTTCCGACATGCAGAACTGTGAATTGTGCTGTGTGATATGCTCCAGTGTAACTTGTGGGCATGTCAAGATGAATTAAACCATTACCATTATCAAAATCATTACAAGATCATGACAAGTTCTGACCCGATCTTGGCCTACCCAAATGTTTAACTCATGAAGGTCTTTTGTATGATGTGAGATTACCACATGATACGTGTTTACAATCACACAATTAATTTTATTATACTTTTTAACACTATATTGGTTGCTTAAGAAACCACAAAGTTTATAACTTGCAATTAAAGTCCTTGCCCTTATTATTATTTTTATTTTACAGTGTGTAAGCAGAAAAGAGCAGAACATTAGGAATAATCTACTGTTATACTTTCTCTGATAATGAGAAAATTATTGACTACCAAACAAATATTTCTAGGCGGGTTTTTGTTTTATTGACTCAAATAAAAATAACAAACATTTTAAAATTGCACCGTGAAATTTAACGTCGTTCTCAAATTTACTGTAGTCCTTGAAGGCATCATCAACCGTGACGTCACACATGGGCGTGTTGTCATGGCTGTACGCTGCAAACCCCCCAGTTTAGTACACATTCATTTGCTTTAAAAGCGCCCATGTCAGCGTTGGTTGGAGGTCAAGACATGGAATTATTGTTTACCACAGAGTAGACTCTCTTGACAAAGAGCAGGTGAGTAACTGCGCTGTGAAACAAATGTTTTTTAACGCCGACAAACGGTGGCCAAACATGGGTTAGCTTGCTAGCGTCAGCGTTTGACAAGCTAATAACACGCACCAGCCCACAGTCACCTCTTATATGTACACACACTAGTATATTTGTATGGTTTGGTATTTATTCACTAAGCAGCACCTTCATCGTATCAATTAAAGAGGGTCTAGTACCTTATCCAGCCTAGTGTTTGTAGTTCTGGACGGACGCATGTGTTCTTTTACTTGACAGACTGGTATGGTCGTTTTGGCTACCATACTATAATACTGATAACAAAACATGGCACTGCTATGATACTTTTGTCATCTGTTGTATGTGTTTGCATCTATATTGATTAAAAACCAAACCAGGAATGACAAATGTCAAGTGGTTAACATGAAGGAGGAATTCTGCTCCAAAAATGTGACATTTATCATCCATTCCTGCCCCACTGTGTCATCCCACTGTAAACACTAGACAACAGCACATAAATGTATAAATATCCGATCCAATTATGCAGAAGGTTGGTGCGTGCAGTTTTGCACCCCCTTTTCTTGCAATTGATAACCACCACCTTTCACAATAGAAAGCAATAGAAACACTTAAGAATTGTCCACAAAGTCAAACTAACTAAATAGCCAAGGAGAAAGGAGGTCCCCCACCAATAATAATAATAATAATAGTGGTAGAGGAAACACTGCAAGGATAATAAATGGAACATTAGGAAATGCAGCCTCCATTTTTAACTTGTCTTGGACTAAGACACCTATTTCAAGATGGTGGAGTTCACCAAAGTCAAAGTTCACAGTAGTGGTTACCAAATTGTCCTAATATCTCCACAGCATTTTCATCCACTAGTTTATTTTTTAGCAACACCATAAAAACAGTGATCAGCGTGTCCCCTAGATTTAAAGTACATGCATTTGTAACAACAAATGTCACATGAACCGAGTCATAGAATATCTGAACTGCGATCACTCCATGCCAGTTATATCCTATAACACATTTTATTCAAAAGATGTATAGCGATATCCTAACTGCTGGCAAAACGCTTGTCAGACACGGTCCCTAGCTTAACATGATTAAAGACGAGAATGGATGTAAATGTCATGAGCAGCGCTAGCTTGTCCCTGGGAAAGATTTTCAACACTTCAGCAAAACATATATACATTATAGCAATCCAATTTATCATATATATGATGTATTGTGTAAAACTAAGACTGGAACAACATCAAATCAAAAGCAATAATACAGATATAATACAGACAAAAACCTGGAGTTTGTTTTTCAGACAGATTATGGACTGAATAAATACACACATTAGCACTCAATAACGTCATCAAGTCTCACCTTTATGCGTTCCCACATAGTATCAGCATTTGGGACCAAATATGAGATAAGAATAACAGGGAAAAATACAGTTACAATCTTTGCAGTGTGGGAGAAAGTTAGATGGTGCGTTCAAGGACTGCCGAACAAATTGGAACAAGTCGTATCTTAACCTGTTTATCTAGATGTGTATGAAATGGTCTACCACAAAGAGATTTAAAACCCTAATTTTACACATTGTAACATTTATTTCAGTAATGGCATTGTTTATAGATTTGGTAGACTTGTATTTTAATCTCATCATCACTGACTTGTCAACTAATCCTAATAAAATGTAACTAATCACCCAGATGAAGTAGTTTAAAGCTATATTGTATATTGTGACTTTCTATATTGGCCACTCTCCTGTTTATTTACAATTACCAGTGTTATAAAGCTGTAACGTTTCTATGACACATACCGTATTTTCCGGACTATAAGTCGCACTTTTTTTCATACGTTGGCTGTTCCTACGACTTAAACTCCAGAGCGACTTATAAATGAAAAAAACTGTTTATGTTACGTAAACACTGGACACCTTTTTTGTTCATGTTTATTTTTTGTGTATCTGAATAACCATTGTGTTAGCATATCTTACACCTATTCAGTCTGTTCTCTACTCTTTTATTATTATTAGAACTTGCCTTCCAAGAGGACGTAATGTCTGTTTTGGTCAAGTAGTTTGTAAAACAAATTACTCGCAAAAATGCGACTTATACTCCAGTGCGACTTATGTATGTTTTTTTTTCTTATGTATTTTTTATGTATTATTTATGTATTATTATTTTTTTCCACCTAATTATGCATTTTTGGCCTTGTGCGGCTTATACGCCGGAGTGACTTATAGTCCAGATAATACTGTACTTGTCTTTGGGAAACCTGAAAAATGACAAATGTGGACTTGGACCATCTATTAGTGCAATGAATCACTGAAGAGTGTGCCAAGGACATCTTCACAATATGATATTTTTGGATTCTTCTTACCTTCATGGCGGCCAAACCCATGTTGGACGTACTATAGAAGTGTAAGTGGAATAACCAGTTATTGTACATTGTGCACACACCTTACTATGTTTGTTCATGATAGACTATGTATTTAGTCCATCCCTTATGTGTGCTGTGTTCTGGATATTAAATCCATGCACCCAGCCCCTCCAGTACAGCACCCCCCCCCCGTGGGGCTGTTTGGTCTGTCTCTCATTGGCACACAATTTGTTTACAATCTCAGTACCAGGATGAGCCCAGCTGGACTGGAGAATCAGACCAACAGCCTCTTGGCCACGAGCCCAAACACAAGAGTTTAATCCGCTTTGCATTGTGCTCTCCTCAGGGAGCTACACAACCTTTTCAGTTTGGATTGTTAGCCTGGGAGCAGGCCGATTCCTTTTGGCTTCATAATCAATAGTGCATTTATTATTTGCTTGACTAGCTGAACTGCAATAGCCACTAGCCTTATAAAGCTGTTGTGTTGAAAGCAACGACATATGCTACATGTGAGGTTAGCGCATTTGGAAGTTAGCCGGGAATTAAGTTTGGGATGGCTCTTTTAAGTGTTTTTATTTATTACTTTCTTATTGTTTTTTGTGCCATACTCATTTGTGAGCTTTTTATGTTCATCACAGCCGTATATTGTACATCAGATACAATGCTAAAGTTACAATATGATTCCAGAATGCAAAGTCTCCTCCAAGCCCATCCCTTCTGCAATGCCATACCCCTCCCCCCGTCTGCTCATGGTGAATAGTGTCCCTGCAGGCAGTGAAGTGCACCTTTTTCAATTGTGAAGCGTTGGCGTGTATGTGCACTGTGCATATATCGATCCGTAAACAGCGTGTCAGTCCCTCATGTAATGGAATATATCATCCGACCGAGGTGTGTCGAGTCGACCTGAATACAAGTGCTCGTTGGAGGGGCAGCCTCTGTCCCTGATCAGCCTCTTCCTTCACTCTCTCTATGGTTGTAATCCTTGCTGACCCAAGGCTGGGGCTAAGTACTGGCACGACCATCCTTCCTCTCTCATCCTCCACCTCCAGCTTGGATCCTCTTCAGCCACACTGCTTTTGAATCTTTATTGGATATTGGTCGGCATGCACGTCTCTGGAAGACCAGCCTCCTCCTCCTCCTCCTTTTCGTATATCCTTCCTACTCAGCTAGTTCATTCAGGGAGTGCATCAGACCATGGTTTCATCGCTCAGAGGCTTTTTTTGTCTCGCTGGAAGCTGGTAGGGCCACTGCTATAGTCTGGATGTGTTGATGTAGTGGATGGCTACATCATTCCTCTATTTTGGCCTCCTCCTCTTTGCTACACACCAGTAATGTGAAAGGTAAACCATCTTAACAGGAAGTGGGTTATTTTTGTAGGACAGTATATATGTGATATGTCGCTATTACCAATCTGATGGACATACAGCAGAACTTCCCGATATAAAGGTCCTTGTACTTATGGCCATGCAAACCAAACACTGAACTGTCAACACGTGTGATGTCAGTGCACCTCATTAGACTTCCGTTCAGCAAGCTTTAAACCAACCCTATCCGAGAACGTGCCTAAGGTACCTTACACAATCCACTACAGGTACATTGTTGTTATTATGGCTCAGTGTTCAGAATAAAGCTCTGTGGGTTCAGTGGAATGTTTCCTGGTACACTGACCGCTTCTGCTAAATGCTCCTGTTACATAACACTCGAACGCTAAGCATGCGCTGGGATGACACTAAGTTCAGTGTAAACAAGCAAAGTGGCATAATGGCGGTGTCATGTTTATGTTGGAGCCACATAGTGACTTGGTGGAAGGTGCTGTTGTTGCATAAGCAAATAATTTACATTGTTTCAGGCATAACAATAATAATAATAATAGTACAACAGCTACACAGAGAAACTACACTATGGTCGTAGTAAAAAAAGTAAAAAAAAAATGGAAATGTCGTAATACATTCCTGCAGACATCAGCAGCGAAAGGAGTCTTTCTAACCTGGAACCTGTTTCAAAATGGTTCAATTTTCATTGATAGGCCAAAGGATATACCGTGATATACCTGGCCACGGAAGCAGGAATTGAGAAAATTCTGCATAATTGAGCACTCTATTGAAATGTTTGTCGTAATTGATTGGATAATCAGTTCATGACGTTGTTTGGGGCAAAGTAGAGTTTAGTGGGGAAGGTGCAGCACGTGACAGAATATTGACTCAAGAAGAACCTGCCAACGCTTCATCAAGCATGCTGATTAAGTGACATGATCGTAGCTTTGACAATCCGCAAGCGGCACGTTGACGAACCAGCACAGCTCTTTAATTTCATTACTTAACTAAGCCACTCGAGCTTTTCTAGATAAAGGGTGTCACCCTTGTGACATCTATCCCAAACCAGCTAGAAAAAAAAGCTGCTGTGGTACAAAAAACAAAGGGCAAGGTTCATAGCAGACTAAATAGACCCCCCCATTTGTGAGATGACTGCTTACTGCACAGTACTCGGCAGTTAGATGGTCCCGACGGTTGTCCTACCTGGAATAAAGACTGGAAGCCAGCTGCCAGACATGTTCAAATGTGGGCTGAAAATCATGGCGAGTGAGTATGATAATCCATGATAATGTGCTCTCTCCAACCATGCTACGCTCCAGTTGCTCTCACCCTTTACCAAGTTGCGTTTTAAGTCTTTTCTGCATGTTAGTCTTGAAAATATTATCTTATTATTATAAATTATCCTAATATTTTGTTGGTATGTTACAGCTCTTTTCTTCCATATTTGCTGCTGTTTTAAAGAATGTTCCTGTTTAATTTTTATAATGTACCGAGTAGGGATGAACAAGTACACCACTATCCGTAGACACTATCCAAGACATAAACCGGAAGTGGGTGTAATTGTGTGTTTTTTTTTTTTAATGGCCCGAACTTGAACCAGAAGTGGGTGTGGTTAACCGTAAATCAGCGTGGTGTAAATCTGTACATTATTTTAATTCTGAAATTAGCATGGATATGTTTGTTATTATTCAGCTATATGTGTAGTGTGTATGCGGCGGACCCAAGCCATAGCCGTCCTGAGTGTACAAAAAAGTGAAGCTCAAATTAAGTCTATTCAAATGAAATGGATTGAAAGGGAATGCAAAAGACATATTTTTCATCCGGAATTGCTATGAATGGATGAATTATCTTCAATATTTACATTTTCTTAACATAATAAGGTTTACTCCTTATTATTCCAAGACTTGAACGTCTTGAGGCTTGAACCAGTTATGATGTGCTATACATATCTCTATATTGACAGTCACTATGGTACCCATTATGTAAATTTATGGTCATATCACCTCGTACTTCGGTACGTGACCAAAAAACCCCAAAACAAAACCTTAAACTATATTAGGAAAGCAGGAAGTGAACAAATGTAACAGTTACTGATTGTAAAAGTACCAGATGGAGGGGTAGGATTTAATAAGCTTTGCTTCTTCCTACTCCTTTTGGACATGTGGAACTGTGAACTGATTATGGGATGCACTCAATTGGAATCTGATGCATGTTCAAATGAAATAAAACCATTACCATTACTCCGGGGATTCCGGTTTCCTCCTCCTTTCCAAAAACATGCTAGGTTAATTGGCGACTCCAAATTGTCCATAGGTATGAATGTGAGTGTGAATGGTTGTTTGTCTATATGTGCCCTGTGATTGGCTGGCCATTGGTCCAGGGTAAAGTAATGTAATATGAAAGGTAAACCATCTTGAACCAGCTTCAGCTGGGATAGGCTCCAGCACCCCCGTGACCCTCGTGATGATAAGCGTTAGAAATTGAATGAATGAATGAAATGAATGAATAATAAGGTTAAAGTGGTTGTTTTGCAAGAAAAAAACAACTTACGTACAAATATAACACCTTGAACTATTTACAATTTTCACATTTGGAACTGAACTGTGTGTGTGCAATCCATGCCTTAAAATGTCCTTTCATTGCATAACCTTGTGCATGCTACGCACCTCCATGCTTTTCAGCTATGGAGTGCTTTAATGGCCTTTATTGTCATACAAGATGTACAACAAGATTGGAGAGCTTCTCCTTACAGTGCAGTTGTCAAGTTAAAAAAAAAGTATATAAAAGTAGAGTGAAAAAGACAATTTAACAAGATATATACAAGATATTCAAAATATACACATAGTATTGCACAGGAGCATATGCAGGAGCAGACATATTGCAGATATATAAATTTTAGTGCAATTATAAATGGGTCAGAGTGCAAATAATGACTGGTGTATACAGATGAGTAGTCACATACGAGTGTATTGTATTTGGGTACATGTGAAAGATGCATGTCAAGCCCTTATAAAATGCACATCTGCCTCCTAGTGGCTGGTTTTACAGCTCAGAAATGCACAAAACATGAGCTCTTATATTATGTAAGAGCATCATCACCTCATATGACATCTCATGCAAAAAAAAAAACTTGGGGATTGGGTGTTCGGATTGAAAAAGCAAATCAGTACCAAACTGAATATGGCCCATTTTAGGACATTTAAAATTTCCCAATGGATCTGGGTTAGGTGGCAGAAAATGTGTGTGTTTGTGGACAAACACCTGTCTTGTTGTTACTCATGTGTACGGAGGATGTTGTACTGTGGATGACAGAAGTCGGTCCATCTGTTGTTCTGGGCCGAGAGCTGTAATCCTCCACCTCTTTAACCCTCTGTCACACACATGCACACACGCACACACAGGAAGCAACATTTCAGCAACATGGCCGCCCAAGCTTGCAGAAAAGTTACAGTAAATACTAAACATTTGACCGCTGACCTCAGGGATGCTCAAAATCAGCTTCATCTATATATGACGTTTTGTTTTTATATGACAGGGCAGCTTAAATCTATTCTGTGGCTACTTAACAAACAGGAAACGATATGTGAAGCTAGGAGAGTACACATCTGGTTTCTGTTTCAAAATGACGTCACAGATCCATCGCCATTGCGGACCTGCTAATCTGGCCCAGTGTGGATGCAACTTTTTTTCAACCCAGCCCAAAAAAAAACTAATCCAAGAACATCCCCATGTGGACTGGGCCTAAACCATTTCATTACAGTAATGAGTTCCATCGTCAAACTGTTGCCGTGATAAAACCTTTACAGTAATCCCTTATTTATTATGGTTCGTTAGACCCAAGTGTGAAGGCTGTTTTCTTTATTTATCAAATATAAATCGAATATTTTCATAGTTGGAGCATAGAAAACCTATTTACAACCTTGTAAATGTGGAGTTAAACACTATTTGAGCCCTGTGGACATGAAATAACACCCCTATAGTCACATTTACACTTGCATAACCCATTGTAGTGGACGTAGAGAAAATTAAGCCATTTAAAACATAAATAAAACATGTGCTCGAGTGTGTTGCAGTAAATGTGTTCTGGATGTAAATCAGTGCATGAGATCCCCCAAAGTTAGAGAAGTCGGCGCCAATCTATTGATGCATGCTTATTTTCGAGCATTCAAATGACAAAAAGGCACAGTTTCCTGCTACAGTACTTTCTGAAAATGTATTTTGAAAAATATGTTATTAATAGGGCACCTCCATACTATATTTAGCGCCAGAATAGGTTCACTGAGTCTATTTTAAACACGGGAAATTATTTTGGTTTCTTTCATCCTGTCACCTTGAAAGATAAATCTACCCTGCTGTTTGCAAAGTGGCTTTTGACTTGAAATCCATTGTCTCACACACACACACACACACACACACACACGCACACACGCAACTTTGAAATATTGATCCATGATGGCTTTTATGATTCAGTGTGTAGTCAAATTTGCCATTTGCTGGAGAATTGAAGGTGAACCTATTTCTGATCATGCCATTCAGGGCAAAAAATAGCTTGTGTTGTATTATTATTATTATGTTTTTTATTCAATGAGATAAAAATGCAACTGAGTGGATGGTGGATCCAAACTTGTGTGGAAGAGTCCTTGCTTGGATATTGTGTGGCTTATCTGCGTGTCAGTGCCAGTCCCAGCCTGTTTATCTTTTTATGTGCATGGCGGCTATTCTCCTTCTTCTGCACGTACACAGAACCCACAGTGGTGAAGCTTCACAGTAGGTGGCCTTTGTAAAGTGTGGGTGGGTGTGTGGTGGGTAAAAAATCTGTAAGTCCCTTGTCCAACAAAACTTCTTAAATGCTAAATGCTAAAAAACTAGGTTATTCTTCATCCTTGTGAGTCTACTTGATTGGTAATATGCTTGTAATATACACAGTGTGACAGTAGAATTAATGGAGATTTGATATTGTTGTAATGATCCATGTCTTTATCCATGCACAGCTTTTCTGCATACTGAAATGTTATATGACTCTTGCATATAATTACTGTGAATAAAATGACAGTAAGCTGTCGTTTTGGACAGAAAATGTATAAGTAGCCCCCAACCCCCAGTGGGACATGTAGACTAAAACGGGAGGGAACGTCAACTAATGCATGTAGGATATTGAATGGAAACTAAAATAAAAAATGTGTACTGAATGGGTGCTGCCTAAACTCAGCATGCTTTTATCCACTGATCGGCTCTACCTCGGCAAAGGTCAGAATGTCAGCCACTGTCCTCTTTTGCTCTGCCAGACTGACAGGTAGCAATCAAGCTTAGGCTACAGCTAAAGCTAAAGCTTAATGGAAGAAGGAGCCAAATAACGACCCGCTTATGAGCAATGAAAATGATCGTTTTTGCATCTCCCAGATGATGTATGACAAGGTATTTTTGATGTTTTTTTTTATCTAACCACTTCAGACTGTGATTAGCAAGATGTAGCAGTCATATCTGCCTCCTTTCTCTAGAAATGAACAATAACAAGCATACAGTGAATCATCCACCATCAAAGACCAAACCATAATCATTTGAATGAATGAAGGTCCCTCCTGGATGGTGCTTGTCAGTCTTGTAGTCAGACAACACACGACACTTGTTTTACTGTCACAAGTACTGCTGTGGAAACACATTGTAAATAGGTGTAGTTCTTTAAGGCTTGACCTGTGCATTTCTTTCTTCTAGTCACCCCTGATCTGCTCCCGGAAAGCCCCCCGGTGCCGTCCCTGTCTGCACTATCATCAACACGGGCCAGCGCCGCAACAGGCAAGGCCCAGAGGCGCACCAGCAGAAGCGACAGCGCTGCTAGGCCTCGGCCTTTGAGCGCGGCCTCCAGGCTGAGCCCCGGCAGTGGCAGCATGGAGGTGGGTATGCGTGTAGTGCGTGGTTTGGACTGGAAATGGGGAAACCAGGATGACGGCGAGGGCCATGTGGGGACTGTGGTGGAGATCGGGCGGCAGGGCAGCACCACCACGCCAGATAAGACGGTGGTGGTTCAGTGGGACAGTGGCACAAGGACCAACTACCGTACTGGATACCAGGGTGCCTACGACTTGCTGCTGTATGACAATGCGCAGATTGGTAAGCAATTCAAGCCGCTTTCATTTTGTAAAAGTAGCTCTCACAAGAAAAAACCTTGGTGATGCCTAATATAGCCAGTAGTGCATTTAAATATTTGCTATTATTATGTATATGATTGGTATCAGTGTCGGTCAATTTCACTCATGGATTATCAGGATCGGTATCGACAGCATAAAATCCTGATGGGAACATCCCTAATAAATATATATTTTTCGAAATAGTTGTATCCCAAGGCTTCACGGCGGTCAAGTGGTTAGTGCGCAGACCTCACAGCTAGGAGACCAGAGTTCAATTCCACCCTCGGCCATCTCTGTGTGGAGTTTGCATGTTCTCCCCGTGCATGCGTGGGTTTTCTCCGGGTACTCCGGTTTCCTCCCACATTCCAAAAACATGCTAGGTTAATTGGCGACCCCAATACTTGTGAATTGTTAATTGGTGACGCCAAATTGTCCATAGGTATGAATGTGAGTGTGAATGGTTGTTTGTCTATATGTGCCCTGTGATTGGCTGGCGACCAGTCCAGGGTGTACCCCGCCTCTCACCCGAAGACAGCTGGGATAGGCTCCAGCACCTCCCGCGACCCTCGTGAGGAAAAGCGGTAGAAAATGAATTAATGAGTTGTATCCCAATGACAGCATTGTAAGCTAGCTAAAATTAACTTGTTTTCTTGTGTTAAGGATTGTGAATGATGGGGAAAATTCATCAAAAGTGTGATTCATATTTTTTGCTGCATTTTTTATTCTATTGTATTATATATGTATTTTTTTTATGTTCTTTCTAACGGTGGTAATGGTAACATATGCTAGTGGGCGGTGGTCTTACATTTTTTTCTGTGACATACACAAGCTTACAATGCATGTTTTAGTACGCATGGTCCAGGAAAAGGTCATTGCTCTCAGAATGCTCCATTTTAAATGTTGCTCTCCTGCCCTTCAATTAATGAACTCGGAGAGGAGGAGGAGGGAAAACCATTGCAGAGCTCATGGTCGTTTTTTGTGCTTGCGTTTCAGTTCTTTCACATCTCATGACATATTCAATAGTTATGCATTGTTCACACTGTTTCATTTTTCATCCTTAACTAATAGGGGTGCGCCACTCCAACATCATATGCGACAGCTGCAAGAAGCACGGCATCATGGGAATGCGATGGAAGTGCAAGGTGTGCTTTGACTATGACCTGTGCACACAGTGTTATATGAACAACAAACATGACCTGAGCCACGCATTCGAGCGCTACGAGACGGCACACTCTCAGCCGTGAGTATTGCACACACCCACCAGGATTCTACACTCTCTGTTTGCTTGGTGTTATTGAGTTCTGACATCCTGGGGGTCAAAGGTTACGTGCTCCCACCAATGAGCTTTTATTAACTTTGTGATACATAAAGACGACTGTTTCTCTCCCATTATATAATTCTTATATTCATACGGTTGTGTGAAAAAGTGTTTGCTCCCTTCCGTCCCTTTGCACGCTTGTCACGCTCCAATCTGTCAGATCATCAAACAAATTAAAATACTAGTCAAAGACACCACAATTGAACACAAAGCAGCGTTTTTACTGTAAACGGGAAAAAAAATACAGACATACATTGAGTGTGTTTAGCCATCCACGGCTTTTACAACTCTCATCCAAATTCCCAATCTTCATTTTCTGTTGCTCTGGCACTGTTTAATCTAAGTATACAACATTGTAGCAACATTCATAGGTCAGAAAAGTTGAAAAAGCATAATACGTCCACTTTAAGCTTCGTCTCAATTTTGCCAGAAAGCATCTTGATGATCCCCAAGATGTTTGAGAGAATGCTCTGTGGTCTCATGAGACACAAGTTGAACTTTTTGTAAGGTGTGTCTCCCATCTGGAGTAAAAGTAATGCCGCATTTCAGAAAAAAACATCATACCAACAGTAAAATATGGTGGTGGTGGTAGTGTAATGGTCTGGAGCTGTTTTGCTCTGTTTGTAACTGCAAGCTGAAACTAACTTGGGTTCTGCAGCAGGACAATGAGTCCACCTGGCTGAAGAAAAACAAAATGAAGACTTTGGGGTGGTCTAGTCCTTACCTGAATTTCACCACACTACACACACTTTTGATAAGCCTTTGATCTGCCTTGCTGGAATTTGTGCATGTGATTAGATACACGACACGTCTTGTTTTGACTTTGACTTTGTCAATCGATGACAGCTTGTCACATGTGAAGTCTATTTATCTATGCTAGCGTGCGTAATCGCTCACGTTTCAATCTCAGTCCACTTCCTGGCATTTGTGTTTACATGCCTACCTTGCGGCATCTGGGTAGCTCATTGGTAAGTAGGTAGCCCTACGATAGTTTTCGCTCATTTACAGGACTACACTGAGGTTACACAATGCTTCATGTAGTCCTTTATTGGCATTTTCTACAGAGGAGACACCTTGTGTCCATTACAAAGGTAATGCTGTTATTTATTATTACACTTAATAAAAATAGAAATTGTCATGAAGCTTCAGCAAAACCTGCGTCACCACAGTTGATGATGAAAAGAACGTGCTGATGTTTCGTGTTTTGCTTCACCAAACCACACAAGGCCCGCTCTATATAAACACTTATTGACCTGAATTTCAAGTGTCCTGTGTATCCAAATTTACTGGCATGATTTCTCCCTTCAGAATGCAGTCTTCTGCATCAGTTCACCGTAACGCTCCAAACAGCTGTGGGCACTGTCTGAATGTCAGCTGGATGGCCCGTGTTCATGATGTTAATGAGGTGATATGTATGACCCGGATTTTCTCATAGTTTAGTGAGAATGGTCCAATTCCAAATTCACACTGTTTGTTTTCTGTGCTTGACATCTGGTAAACAGCATGACTCATGACTTAAGACTATGTAGCTGCAGATTGACTTCATTGTTTATTTTATGACTCTCTATTTATGTTGTGCTTCTAAAAATGTTTCAGTGATCAGCTAAAAGATTGTAACCAGTGCGCCGTCGTGCATCGTCTCCTCTCAAGTCTTGGGTGTCTTGAGACACCCCTAGTCGTCAGTCTATAGCTCCAATTGAAATATAGATTTACTATCCTCTAAAAATAAGTCACGACACAGCCTTATATCTAGCACTGCCGTGAGCCTCTTGGACATGGAACCACCACCAAGCCTTTATATCTATAAATCAAACAGATCAGCTCAATCGGTTATTTATGTCATTAACCCGGCTTCTTTTAGCCAAACAGTGGACCTGGAGTGTGTTCTTCTCCAAGGGCATCACATGAAAGTCACTTTATTTCTCATTAGATCGATGAAAGACGTTTTGCATAGTGTGATTCTTTTTTTCCCCCCAAATCAGATTGTCTTGTATTCCCCCTGCAGCAACTCGGAATGGTACAATCATGGGACCCCTTGGTATTTATGTGAATGGATCTCTTTGTGGTATCGGCATTCAATAATATGAGTACCCCAGACATGAAGAATAGTTTCATATAAAGGCACGTTTGATACTTTTATTGGCAGTTTAAGCATACTAGATCAATTTGTGGTTCCCAGAAAACCATGTAATATTTATTTGAGGCCCGAGGCATCATATAGTTTATCTGCGATTTGACAGAAACAAGACGTTTTTTTACTTTTCTTTTTGTTGTAATTAGCATACCTAATGGCTCACTGTGGCATTGCAATGTGTGTGTGTGTGTGTGCGCTTATGCATGCTGGCAGTGTTCACGGCAACATATGTGTGTGCCATATGTTTATGAGATGGTCGCTGTGCAGTCAGCTAATCGTCTCTCCAACACACAAACAAGGCGCACGCAGTTTCCGGGAACTTATTAGGTCATCTTGCCGGTTAATCCTTCGCTTGCATATCAAGCTGCCTTCAAACTGCTGCCCCGCCCACAGTCATGATTACAACACATCCAGCTGCAGTCCTGTTTGTGTGTCAAGACAATATTAGCTGAAGGTTGTTCCTAAGACCTCAGTGACTTATTTATTTTGCTTAAATTCCTGTTAGTGGAAAAACTGTAGCTAAGATGGACACTTATACTTCCCTCCATAAATGTGGAAAGATGTATTGTCCCACGTTCACCCAGGTCTTCCCAATCTCCTGACTGTGTTGTTTATTGTATATGTCAATTACCTTTTTCACATTATTATTGTTGAGTGTGTGTGCTCCTCTTTCGTTCTCGCTCCATCGAGTAAAGCTAACCCTTGGCTGCCTTGTTGACAAGGACATTTGTAGCTCTTCTGCTCTTATCCCGTCTGGTCACAGACGAGACATTTGCTCTTTCAGGATTAGAAATGTTGATCCCTGTAAAGAGCTGTTGTCTTTCTCAGAATGGCTGCTGCTAGATTATGTCCAAAATACTATGAAATAAACAAATGCCGGTCAGTCAAATCAGGCCAGTGGGAATGTATTGCGTTTTGATAGAATATGTACTATGCTGTAGCCCAATAATGATATACTGTACAGTTGATTCTTTGAAAAGCAATGTTATGTACTGTATGAATGAGGTCTGCAGCTATCGAATATAATATTATTATTTTTTTATTTTTATTTTTAATATTATATTTTTTGACTCAGTGCTTTCACACTGGGATGTCATTATTTCCGCACAGCGGCGACGTTGAATCCGCAGGGGACCGCTATTGTGGTATGTAAGCGCCGCGTCAAGACAGATACATGTCATAGTGTTCAACATTAGCCACATTTTGTTTTCCTTCTTGTTCATTGCCTTGTCGCTTTCTCTAGCCTCTTCAATCTTCCCGTGTTCTCAACCACCCACTTCCTTCTTCGTCCTGTGTGTGGGTGATGCATGCATGCTGGTGACGTAAGGGACACCTCAAAGTAGAAAAAATATAAATGATTTATTCATTAATTATTCAAATAACTATTGCAGCCCAGTTACTAATGATCAACCGGACATGTAGCCACGTTCTTACGCTGCTTTGCCACTGCAGAGTTCCGGCTCAGGTGAAGGTCAGGTGAATGAACCATCGTTATGCACAAGAGTCGTTCACGGGCGACAGCAACCCGTAGTGACCATCCTCGGGGGACACAGCCACCAGAGAATAGTACAGTCATCCATTGTTACTTGATTCCAGAATTTCCATGAAGTAGGAATAGATAGCGTGGACAGGCCGACCTGAACACATAGTTGAAACGATAAGGAAATAATCGAAACAGATCAAAATGGAGCAATTGAAACTGCATAATTTGAAGGTGTGGCAAGGACTGATTCCTGCTTTTGACAAAGGAAATGTGGCAATGTAAAGTGTAACTCGGGTCACGGTAAGGGAGTCCCAACCGGAATAAACAAATACATGTGACTTGTGATGCCTGACATAACCTTGCGCCCACTTAAGAGTGTAAGACGACGCCAACGCATCACTCCAAGCTGGCCTGCTCTCTTAAATCTCTGCTTTCAAGGATTAGCCTCCAAGCATCTGTTTTCAGGTGCACACAACTCTTTCCAACCTCAGTCGTACAAAGAGAGTTAGTGCTCATTTCCTCTGACAGAGGAGTGGACTGCCGTCTTCGGCAGTGGATTCCGATTCTACATCAAGACAAGAAATGATATTAGCATTTTTCTAGCACCGAGTGTTTGTGCAACACCCGAGTGAGATCGAGCAGCACAGACTCTCTACTTGGGACCACACTGGATTTCAAATAAGTCTGGCTGAAATGTTATCTGGCTGAAATGAAAGTCAGCATCTGATCTTGTCAAGAAAATATGGGAATAGGCAGTTCCTTTGCACCAAGATCTGATCAAATCTTTACCATAAGGTATGTTTGCTTTAGAGGTTCTGCATGTGTTTGGAGTATAGGGTGTGGATATTGTCGCCCGTAGCAACATGTTTTTTTTTACTCTCTCCATCTATTTCTTTGGTCCGTTTGATGTCCTGTTTTTCTAGCTGTCATTCTAGCTAACATAGATAACAGTACAATAGCCCCACAATACATATTTTCTATGATATTACAGTTTTTTAGTTTTAAGGGACCTGAGAAGGATGTGGACAGTTCATATTCTGTCAAATCTAATAGCTGAGGATGGGACTGCAAACGCAATGTGCAATGTGCTCGTAAACAGGCCTTTTATCATTTGCATTCCTATTTTACTGGATTGGCACTAAATGTTTAGGGAAATGGCTGCATGGCAATGGTTTTACCACCACTGTCAATTACTGTCAATCATATTATTATTAAAAGTTGTTTGCTCAGCTGTCTCTCCATGCTTTCATCACAGAGTAAGCTTGGCACCAAGGCAGAACCTTCCGCGCATCATCCTCAAAGGAATCTTCCAGGGGGTTAAGGTGGTTCGTGGACCTGACTGGGACTGGGGCAACCAAGACGGTGAGTGGTGTGTGTTTGTGTGTGATGGGTGGCAGTTTTCTCGGCTGCCCCTTCACTCCCACCAATGTATTGCACTGGGGGTAACACTGCCTCTTCAAAGCCTATCTTCATCCATAACCCATAATAACCTCTGCTCTCATGAACCTCATGGTAGTTGTCTGCATGTGTTCTAATTTTCTCATCTGTGTCTTTCTTTATTACGTCTTTGTGTCCATGCATGTCCACAGCTGTGTTTATTGTGGGACAAACCACAAAATATGCCCTTTCAGATACACGAAACAACCTTCTGTTGATGTTTGCTCATCAAAAATGACACCTATTGGGACCGTATACATTCATGTTTCCTGCTGCTGTTATCGCTGAGAATAGCAACCCTCTTCTCATTTCTGGGCCAGAGTGAATGAGTCAAAATGTCCTTTTGGTGTCTTTGAGATCAACACCCTGGGGTTATGTTAAGTCACTCATCTGGTTAAAATGCTGTATGTGCATACAGGATGCTGTGAGGATGCTCAGTAACCTCCAGCCCACCATGTGTAGCATTTCAGGTCACTGCTTTAATGTGGTGTGTTTGGGCACAGAGGCAGCCTGATGAGGAGGTGTTCCTAGAACCTAATATATGGAAGCGGTTACCATTCTGTGGCTAATCGTGATCATCGTCTTGACAATTTGTCTTTTTGTCACTTTTCTCACCCACGTGTCTGGAATGTCATTTCCTCATGGCTTATACTCTCCGCCTTCTATTTTCACCAGCATGTTTACTTCCACTATCATGTATTACAGTACTGACTTTTTCCTCCTTCCTTTCCAAATGTCTCATGTAACAGCATGACTTCTCTTGAAAGAGGGTTGATCCTCTTTATTTGTTTACCAACACCCTGATTATCTCTTGCAAATGTGTGTGTGTAGGCGGGGAGGGTAAGGTTGGGAAGGTAGTGGATATTCGTGGCTGGGATACAGAGTCCGGTCGCAGTGTGGCTAGTGTGACCTGGACGAACGGCACCACCAATGTCTACCGAATGGGGCATAAAGGCAAAGTTGACCTCAAGTATGTGTCAGACGGCCAGGGAGGCTTCTACTACAAAGACCACTTGCCAAAGCTTGGTAAGACCATTCCTGTATGAAGTATTAATTCCTATAAGTTATAATTGGAGAATTAGAAATAACAGACTTGTGTTTTCCCTGGCCAACCGTTTAGGAGAACATGCAGAGCTGCAGCGCCAGGAGAGTGCTGATGGCCACTCCTTCCAGCAGGGTGACAAGGTCAAATGTCTCTTGGAGGTGGACATTCTACGACAGATGCAGGATGGCCACGGGGGTTGGAATCCCAAAATGGCAGAGGTATTTTAGCATTGTAGTGTACAACCAATCCTGCGTTCTGTCTGATCACACCATGATGCCTTAATGCCATGCACCCAGGCCCAGGGCCTAACTGCCTATTTGTATTTGCAGTACATTTGCCGGATTGGGTCAGTTCATAGAATCACTGACCGGGGGGACGTCAGAGTCCAGTACAGCAATAACATCCGCTGGACTTTTCATCCTGGGGCCCTTACCAAGGTACTGAATTACAATTTCAAACCTAGGAAGGGTTTTTGTGTTGAATCAAGGGGTTTCTCCAAAAATATATACATTTAATTTGGTTGTTGTCTTTATTGTTTTAGGTGAACACGTTTGGAGTTGGCGAACTAGTGCGAGTGTTGGAGGACATAGATAGTGTCAAGCGGCTACAGGCCGGCCACGGCGAATGGACAGACAGCATGGCTCCTGTACGCGCTCCTGTTCATGCTACACCAGCATTCATTTTCACTCTAGTCAAATGACCTGGAATTACTTGATATTCCCTAAAAGACTGCGTGAGAACACCATCAACATGAGAGATCAGTGAGAATGAAGCTGGACTCATCGGCATTACCTGATATGTTTCCACCAGGTGCTTGGCCAGGTTGGCAAGGTGCTGAAAGTCTATGCAGATGGTGACCTACGTGTGGCGTTCGGCGGCCAGACATGGACGTTCAACCCAGCATGCCTTTCTGCACAGCCTGTGGAGATGGACGCTAACCTCATGACGACCGAGAACCCCAACGAATCTGGAAGTAAGGCCTCTGCCAGGACCAAGGGGCTTAACGCGAGCATTCCAGCTTATCTTCTCCCTCTGCTTTGTTCATTCATCCTCTCACCTGTTCTGTCCTTACTGTGCATGTGCTCATTAATTCATTCGGGGCATTTCTTTCTGTTTCCTTTCAGTTTGTGTACTTTGGGTTTATTTATTGAAATGCTTGTCTCCATTGAATGAAATGATCTTGCAAGTTAACATGACACTCGTGTTCTTTTTTTGTGCATTGTGCATGTTTTTGCCTCAATTGTGTCGTGTGTGTGTCAGCATGGTGGGGCATTTTGACTCATTCCCACACTTTGTCATTACAGATGCTAATAACCGCTCTTTCTTTGTGTGCTGCTGTTTAGGCCTCTGAGTGATACCATTTCCAAAGCATATTGTTAACGTGGCACTTTTAAACTAAATGAGTCCCCCTCCCCCACCCTCCTCTGTCACTGTGCAGGTACAGTCATTTCTGTGCTGGAGAAACTGCTGTCTCAGTCCACGGAGCAGGACAATCCCAGCCGGCTGGTCATTGAGGCAGCACACGGCAGTGCCAATAAAGTGCGAGAGTTGTTGCAGAAGTATCCTGACAAGGTGAGTGCAGCACTTTTCATTTTCTGCTGCAGTGCGAGAGATTTCAAGGAATGTTCCAAACTTCAGTTAACTGTTGCTTTTCCATGTCGTAAATGTGATATGTAATGCAAGCATGGGTTATTTCCTTGGAGGGATGACAGTGATAATTATCAGCCCGATGTTGGCATTTGAAGGTGAAATCGGAACAATATCGGTGTTGGTTTTTCACAACAATGCAAGCAGATGTTGAGTTTCAGTCAGTATCATGTGATTCTTGCCAACAAACTTCACCATTCCACCGTATGTCAAAGTCACCACCATGTTGGATGTGGCAAGGCTGCACTGTAAGTGGAATATCGACAAAAAAAGCGATCTTGGACATCACTCGTGTTTTGTAAATGTGGGGCACTGTGTCACATCTCACTCTGCCTACATTTTAAGGATAAAGGACATTTCAGGTCTCAATTCATGTGAAAACCATCTATGTCAAAGAGGAACTCTCCTTCGGACCACTCACACACACTTTAACCCATCATCTGCAGGAGGTTACAATGCCTCAGACTCTCCACTCGTCAGATTGAAATGTAGAAGTATTTCACATGATACATGACAATTCAGTCTCACTATAAGATGTTCATACTATATTACTATTATCAAATCTGGGCTATATGTGCAAAATCCTACTGCAGCATCCTGTGATGCTATAATTTGCGCTGAAGTATCAGAATCTTCGTGCTCGTCATCATGTGTTTTTTGCAGAAGCTCCACTCAAAGCAGACACCTAATCTTGTCCTGCTTTTAATAGTATAATTGTTTAGCCTAATAATTGATAAATGCATGCATTAATTTTGATTAATTTAATTTAAATTAATTTTCCAAACAAAGTTTTCAAAGTGTATGTAGTACAGCGAGCCACCCCTCAGAGAACATAATACAGTTGGGGCACCAAAAAACTGTTTTTCCTGCTCATCTCTCAATCTCAGTGTAGCTGCAAAAAATTTATTTTGCCTTTGACGTAGCTGAAGTTAGCATAGCAGTATATTACTTTTCTCAAGCTACTGGTGCCTCACACCACAAATACACAGTATGTATCAGCACTGGTGTGCTTCATCAAATGAGTAGGATGGGTTTACATTCTTCCTGCCAGCGATTATCACTCCACCTATTAGGATTACGTATCACGCACATGAGCAACGTGATTGCCATTCATACTCGGATTATTCCCAGCCGGCCTAAATTCAGTTCATTTGCGCTCATGTTCACTCGGCCTCCACTTGGAATGGATCTTCATCTGCGTTTATGTCCGTGGCAGGTGGATATCAAGAACCAGGGGAAGACTGCACTGCAGGTGGCTGCACATCAAGGTCACATGGAGGTGGTGAAGGCCCTGCTCCAGGCCAATGGCTCCATTGAAGTCAAGGACGAAGATGGAGACACGGCGTTGCACTACACAGCCTTTGGGTGAGGACACAGTTGTTGTTTATTGCCGGGGAAACAAACAGCAATCAATTCATGAGCTGAGATTGATCAAATAATCCACTCAGATGAGACAATATTAAATAAAGTGTAGTCGGCCATTTTCATCTATTTATTCCTCTTCTTCCTACTTCTTATTCCGCATCTTAACAATTCAAACAAATCTACATCCAAATGATCAGGGGGGACAACTGCACAAGTAAATACCAAATACATTTATTTTGGCATGCCCTACTGCTACACCCTTTGTGGCAAATTAGTACAAGTTTGATAGCACAGCCGTTGGATCCAGACCAAGAGATGGTTGGTTCAATTCCTGATTTGAGCTCAAGCTACCAATTGACTCTTACTTTCATTCTATGTTAGAGCGTATTTCCACAGCATTTCAGTCAAGCTTCAGCTTCCGTGTTCATTATAAATTTGGATTTTTGCATCTTTTCAAAGCGTTTCAGTTTCACTGCAGCTTCTCAGAATTCACACGCAATGTCTGCTGTTATTGCATATTCAAGTTAAAAACAATTTTGTTTTGTCTGACAGGATACCTTATTTTTAATACAGTCTCTACTAGGTTCTCATTAGTAGTGTCATAAAGATTGTGTTGATTACTTTCCTGTATCTCTTCCATGATCCAGTAATCAGGCAGAGATTGCGCTGTTGTTATTGAGCAAGGGAGCAAACGTTAATCTCTTGAACAACTCCATGTGCACGGCGCTCCACATCGCTGTCAACAAGGGCTTCACTGATGTCGTGCGGGTGCTCACCGAACATTCAGCCGATGTCAATCTCCAGGTAGGAGGACTTACTATTCCTTCATATTGATGTTGATTGTTCATATGCAATCCATTTTAATGAACCCCCGCTGTACCCCGTGAGGGCTCTGTCATGAATGTCACTAGCATGCTGTTTTTTTTGGAAGAATTTTGGCAATTACGGACATTAATGCTGTTTGACAGTTCCTCTTAAATCACTCATGACAGCAATTGAGTGTTTCTCGTGGGGCATTTTCATACTGTCTCTCTGTCAAGCTGTGTCAGAATTGACTAAAGGAGTCTCCTTCTGCTTGAGCAGTGTTGCTACTCAACTAAATACATGTAAATGGGGGGGGTGCAAGGGCCAAAGAATCAGAATCAGAGTAAGAATCTGGGTAAAGGTGTTTCTGGTGCTATGTTATCAGTACAGCTGTCCCAGTCCCAGAACATAATGGCACTGCCTGTTTGTCATACTCGGTGAACCAGAAACTAGTCTAATCACTGACAAAGATATGGTCACACAAGCACAAATAGCATGTGCCACCAGACTTTTATTACAAATACAAACATATTGGCACTGTCAGAGTGAGAATGTCTCGACTTGGTGACATGCATGGTTGCATTGCTAGGACAATACCCGCAACAATTTACCATTATCTAAACAAGTCCTTTCCCTCCATATCAGGATTCTTATGGAGACACACCGTTGCATGATGCCATTGCTAAAGATTTTCGCAATATCATTGAGATCTTGGTCATGGTGCCCAACATTGACTTCACTCAGCAGAACCACAGAGGATTCAACCTCTTGCACCATGCTGCGCTCAAAGGAAACAAACTGTGAGTAAAAATGTGGATATTATTATTAAACTAAAATTTATAGTATTGTAATACTGTGTGTATTTAGACCTGAATGACTTCTGTGACTTGATATTTTTCACAGTCCACCAAGCCTACTTAACCGTGATGAGGTTTGTGCTTCTGTGTGCTGCTTTTACGATCTCATTTGAACTTTCCTTCCAAATTATAGCAAAACCACAAAGTGGAAAATGGTCCCCGGTTCTTTTTAAAAGACCTGCCATGAAGACAAAAACAAGACCGAATTAGAAACCCCCGCATTCCCCATATACCGTATTCCCTTACTTAATGATGCCACTTCATTCAAGTTTTCCGGTTTGGACTTTGAAAGTGTGTCATATGTAAAATGATGGATACAATCTGGTGAAACTATATGGAAGCATAGACTCCTCTCCCACTGTCGTTAGATTGACTTTTTCGGCTAATTCATCTGCTGCCATCTGTCTCGGTCTCCATTTGTTATAAGTAGCAAAAAATAGCTAATGAAGTGGTGCAAGTTATGTTAACCACCTGTGGTTTTCTGTTTAAAACATCGCTTGGAATCTGATGCAGATATTTTGCAGGGCAAAAAGAGGTTACTGTGTAGTGTGTTCTCATTCAGCCACGGCTCGGACGTAACTTTAGCTCTCTTAATCCTGAAGGGAGCAATCCAGAATATCAGTACGGGTTAAGAAGAAGAAACGCACTCCAGTGTCATTGAAGGCAACAGAAAACTGTGACGCTGTTAGGGCATTGAGGGTCCTCCTGCTGCGCTCTGGAACAGGGGGCTTCTCCACAGAACAATGCAATGAAATAGTGAACAGCACATAGGCAAGGCAAACAAGCCAAATTGATTTAAACATGGCTACTCAAACTCAACACTGAAGCCCAATATTTTGCATTGTAGTAGCACAAAGGAGTCTTTTTATTTCCCATTGCTCTTGTAAGAAGAATTGTTTTGAGAACTGCAGTGTGTTTCTATTAATAGTTCAACTGCTGGTTTCTGTCCAGCTCATGTCATGTGCCTGGAACACGGGCTAATGTTAGCTTTTCATTTTGACAGCTTTATGCTAAGTTCATGCTTCACTATCCGAGGGAACTTTAGAGATGGTCATATGTCAGTTTTGGTCATTTAAAGGGAGTAACATCATCACTTTTGCTGAAGTCATTAGCACAGAGAAGGTGCAATATAGAATTTTTCACACATTTCAAAAGCAACCGTTTGAGGCACCTCTTCTCCAAAAAGTGGATCATCTCACATATGATGTTCATTACAGGCTGTAGGGACACAATACTCATTAAAAACAACATTGTGCATCTAAGGGCGTGTCTTGGCATCATGTGACTCTTGTATGTCATGACAGGGCCACAGAGAAGATTCTAGGCCGAGCACGACAGCTGGTGGATGTTAAGAAGGAGGACGGCTTCTCTGCCCTGCATCTGGCCTCCCTTAATAATCACCATGACGTAGCCGAGATCCTCATTAAAGAGGTGAGCTTCATTCTTGTATACCTACAAAGTAAACATCATTAAAACATTGTATACTTAACCATAAAGGTAAAAACTTTAATGAGGGTGGGCCTCATTTTCCTACAGGGTCGCTGCGACATCAACATCCGCAACAACCGCAACCAGACGGCGCTGCAGCTGGCTGTGACGCAGGGCCACACCAACTTGGTCCTGCTGCTGGTGGCCGAGGGTGCTGATGTAAACTTGGAGGACGAGGACGGCGACACCGCCATGCATGTGGCCCTGCTGCGACCACAGCTGGCCAACGTAATGCTGAGCCCCGCTGTGGGAAGCAGCAGTAGCAGCACAGAGGAGAGCAACGAGGGTTGTGCCTCCACATCACTTTACGGCAGGGTAAGTAGTGGGAGAGTGGAGGAAAGGGGCCATGTTGTGGACCTCTGTGGTAGGAGTAGTGGAATGAATTTTGCACTCAATCCAAGCCATGGAAAAACACAAGAATAGGTCTCCAATAATGGCTGCTGCTTGTTATTAGACGCTCATTTGGTCTATTGGTAATATATTCAAACATTATTTTTATCAGACCCCAGTTCTGCCTTCTGCCCAGCCTGCCTGTGTTCTTTGTTGTCCATTGGCAGTGTAGTGGTTCACATAGTAGATGTTCTTGCAGCTGGCCTGGGATCTGCTGATCAATCCCTGATGTTGTCTGCCTACCCTGAACAGGATAAGCGGTATTGAAAAGGGGCGGACTCTTAATGACAGGCCTAAAGGAATGATAAATGAGGTCTGGTGGTATGACTCCAGATTTTTGGTGTCATTAAAAGGATGAAAACAAGATTCACATCGGGCTGACCTTGGTAAAGTACTGAATCCAGTGAAGTGGTGATAGTAAACAAAAGCCAGGCATGGAATGTTGAGGTGTGACATGAGCAATAAATGAGTTACCGAGATGAAAGCAGTCGGTTTGTCTAACTGCGTAAACACGGCAAGATAAGGGGAGTTTGTCGTTAACAAAGGTGCTAAAACCATTCATATCCAACCTACAGTATATTACAAATAACGACCTCATAGCTTTAATAGTGGAACTACTCGTTTGATTGAGCTATTTTTGAGTAAAAACTGGAGCTTTGAAGATTGTCTGTGCAGCATAAAAAAAAATCACATTGTATCTCCTCAGGGGACGTCTTGATTCCAGAAATCACACTGGATGAATCCATGTGCTATTTTCTATCCTCAGAGGCACAGTGGTACTCTCTGTGGAGCTCAGTGTGATGTGACAATTTGACATTTTAAACAGAAGGCTGTTCTTCTCTGAGAATGTCATGTTGTTTACACAAGGGGTGTTACCGCTATTCATTGGAAGTGCTGTATTAAAAAAAAAAATCTACCTTTTAAAAGATGGATTGCAAACACCATAGCTCCACTCACCATCCTGAGCACCTGTCATAAACCAGACATCCACTTTTCTTGTCAAAATATGACTTATTGGAGTGGTTCATCTGACTACTTCAACATGCAATAATTACACTAAAATGTGAGATTTAAAAAATTTACTTTCCCTCCTTTCCCACACTCATTGTTCCCTCACAGCTCAGTGCTTCAGGTCTTCTCGGGAATACCGAGCTGAGCGTCGGAGCGGCCATTTCTTGTTTCCTAGCGCAAGAAGGGGCTGACATCAGCTATGCCAACCACAAAGGCAAGAGCCCCCTGGACCTGGTGGCAGACAGCGCCATTTCGCAGCTCATCAAGAGCTTCTCGGAGAAGCACAGGTCCTTCTTCTGGAAACGACTCACAATCAGTGCTCTCACTTCTAAGTCGTTGGTGTCATCATAGCTTGTTGTCATCTCCCAGATTGCAGCTCCTGCAGGCTATTACATGCGGCCAGGGCCCGAGCACAGCTAACCTGCGGCGCGTTCACACCACCCCCAATACCATGACCAATCTGGTTTTTCCTACTCCGCCGGGGCCCGGTGAATGCCTCATCTGTTCTGAGCTAGCGCTGCTCGTTCTCTTCTGCCCTTGCCAGCACAGTGTGGCATGTGAAGGTGAGTGTATGGTACTGTAGCCACACATACCGTATTTTCTGGACTATAAGTCGCTCCAGAGTATAAGTCACACAAGGCCAAAAATGCATCATTAGGTAGAAAAAAAACATACATAAGTCGCACTAGAGTATAAATAGCATTTTTTGCGAGTAGTTTATTTTACAAACTACTTGACCCAAACAGACATTACGTCCTCTTGAAAGGCAAGTTCTAACAATAACAAAAGAATAGAGAACAGGCGGAATAGGTGTAAGATATGCTAACACAATGGTTATTCAGATACACAAAAAATAAACATGAACAGAAAAGGTGTCCAGTGTTTATGTAACATAAACAGTTTTTTCATTTATAAGTCGCTCTGGAGTATAAGTCGCAGGAACAGCCAACCTATATAAAAAAAAAAAGTGCGACTTTCCGGAAAATACGGTAATTCCTGTGTGGAAAGGAATAAACATGCATAATCAACACATCATTCCTCTCGGCAGTTAATGATAAGCCGCTGTTGCTTTAAAAACATGAATTAAACCAGGGGTCTCAAACTCAATCTACCTGGGGGCCACCGGAGCTAGGTTCTGGGTGAAGCCGGGCCGCATCAGGTTTTCAAAAAAAAAACAAAAAACGCATTTATTAAAAACTGGAAAAAAAAAACTATAAAAAAACAATTAAAAAAACTATAAAAAACACTATCTTCAATGCTTTTGCTTCTGCTATACCCTACACTTTTTCAGTACTTTGGTTCCGGTTTTCCACACCAAAATATCTGATAAAACATTCCACTGTTCTCAAATATCTTAATTTTTATTTTTCTATACACAAAATAAGATAAAAAAATAATAAATAAACAAATTAAAAATAAAGACAATAAATCAGTCAATCAGTAATAAATAAGTAAAATAATAATAAAACAGCAAATACGAAAAACGTAAGAAACCACATACAGTTGGTAGAGAAATAATTTTTTTCAGATTCAAATGTACAGTATTAACAGTTAATTAACCTTTAATGACCACTAATGAAACGTAATCATTTTACCCAATTAGCAAGTTAGCATCGTACTCAGTTCCGTCAGGAAGCAGCGTCGTAACTTTAACAACATGTTTGATGAGATGCTTTATCTTGACGTGTATTTTCTGTTTTATTCCAAATCATTTCCTGCATTTATTTGTACCCAGCGTCATAAGCCTTTAGCTTCATTGCTAATCCAAAGCAAAACAGGGCAGGGTAACAGGGTAGGGTAACAGTATGGGCGGGGCAAAATCATGTTAATTGTGTCCGGTGTGCACACAGCTTTAAGCTGTCATTTCAACATTAAACTTTGGTATCAAGGTGGGGGCCTCAAACTAGCGTCTCACGGGCCGTGAGTTTGAGACCCCTGAATTAAACATTAGTGTGCGTGTGTACTTCATGTATCATTGACCTTCTTGTTGATTTAACAGAGTGTGCCCATCGAATGAAGAAATGCATTAAATGCCAAGTAACAATCACCAAGAAAATTCGACAAGGTAGGACAAAACTTGTGCAGCCATCAAAATGTACAAATCCCGTCTCCTTAACGCTATGCCGGTGTCTCCGTCCTCCAGACCAGACCGAGGTGGACTGCAGCCCCGGCACGGAGAACTCTGAGCAGCACAACCTGCTGGAGCAGCTGCAGTCGCGCTACCGGCAGATGGAGGAGCGCATCACCTGCCCCATCTGCATCGACAACCACATCAAGCTGGTCTTCCAGTGCGGACACGCCTCCTGCATCGACTGCAGTGCCGCGCTCAAGACCTGCCCCATTTGCCGGCAGACCATCCGCGAACGGATCCAGTTGTTTGTCTGAGCGTCCTGTAGGGTGCAGGGTGGCATCCAAAGAGCAAGTCGGGATACATGGGGAGGGCTATGAAATGATGGAATGACCCACTGGTGATCCTGTTCATCACCCCTCAGCCTCCCATGAGCTTATTCTTTGAGTCTGTCCACCCCTTTCAACGAGACAATCTGTTGCTGCTTTTACATGGATGTCTGTTGCCCATCATCCTCTTTTCTGGCTGGCTGGGCCTCTTCTGTTTACACGGCTGCACAGAATGAGCCACCCACCGCCCACAGCCTGTCGTGTGAATTTTGTCTGTTCTCATTTGGATATTGTAATGATCAGTATTAATCTCTGCAGAGGGCGCTTTAAGTATTTAGTCCCCGACCACTTGCTGCTCGTATGCGAGGGGGAAGTACACACTATACTGTATATGCATGAGAATATGCATATTGTAAAGCTGAGTGATTTGTCGTTTTTATTTCTTTGTGTTACAGGGTTTGTTTATGCGTGAAAGGTGTATTACTGTCTTTTTTCAGTCGCTTAGAGGGAAGAAAAAAAGCATCTACTGAAATACAGCCTATTTTCCTCTTACTCAGGGTATCAAATCTCTTAAAAAGCACTTGTTTGTGATGATATCCATAAAAAAGGTTCCGAGTCGCCATCCCAC
Organism: Doryrhamphus excisus; assembly: GCF_037039965.1. Taxonomy (NCBI): domain Eukaryota; kingdom Metazoa; phylum Chordata; class Actinopteri; order Syngnathiformes; family Syngnathidae; genus Doryrhamphus; species Doryrhamphus excisus. The sequence continues at coordinate 8,028,386 of NC_136373.1, read as the reverse complement.
ACAGCCGCTGCGCATCTTGGGGAAGGGAGACCATTGGAAAACGTTGTTCTCATTGGTGAATTCATGAATGTTTCTGTGTTTGCAGATGAGCTTCTGCAACAAAGAGAGCCCAAAAATTGGGGGGGGGGGGAGCACCTGTCCACACTGTTTGTGTATTTACCGCCCATCCCTACAGGGAACACCTACTGTGTCTACTTAGCAACATGTGTTTGTGTTTTGTTATTTATCCAACAAAAGTATTGTCATTTAGAAGGGCCTAAAGAGAAGTGGTTGGTGCGTTACGTTTGTCTACCTTCCTGCTGACCCTCTTTTGTTCTACTTAGGAGCTCTGGATTGTACTTCATCTTTCTTCTGTTTTCTTGAAGGGCTTCTGCATAAGAGTATAAAATTATCTTTATTTAATTTTTTGCTTTTAATATATGTTTTGTTTGGCTTCATTGAATCCCATATTATTGGGAGATGCGGTTGTTTAAATGTGTACATTTTGAATGTCGGGCTAGGGCTGATGATGCTGTCTCACTCTGCCTTTTTTGTTTTGTTTTTTTTTGAAGCGGAAGAAAAGTTGACACTGCGGGTGTTTACTTTCAACAAAGTACGTTTACGTCAGTGCCAAATTGCATGAGGAACGTGCATGGACGATGCACACATGGATTTATGTGGTAGAGCTGCGACATTGAGATTGGCTACGTTGAAAATTAGGAGTTACGTAATTGCAAACTTTCACACGCTGGTAGACAGTGGCGGTCCTGTATTATTTGGTTTAGGGGTTTTCAAAGTGTGGCACAGTCGGTCATTCCTCTGACAATATCATTTGTTCGGGAGCCGACCCCATTTTCCAAGACTTCCTCAGTATGTCCTGTTGCCTTTGCTGTAACTGAAGTTAGCAGTCCAGGGTGTACAGACATCTGGGATAGGCTCCAGCATACTCGCAACCGTACTGGGGATAAGCGGCATAGAAAATAGATGGATAACTGAAGCTAGCAGGTTGGAAAGATATTTTCATTTTTATTTTTCTCAAGCTGTCTCGTGACGCCTGCCACTTTGAAAACCCCTGGTTTTAGAGCTTTCCGAGTACATTTATCTTATCAATCAAGATGAATTATTGAATTATTGTTGGGTTTTGCAGGTGAGGGCAGTAATGTGGAGATGTGAAAAGAAATGGTGAACATATTATTTGTGTCTGTGTGTGTTTTGTTTATGAATTCTCCCAGTGAAGGAGATGGGGATGTATAAAAGTACTATTCAAGCAGCAATGTTATATTCTGTGTTTGTACAGTTCTGCTGTTGGCCTTACTGTCTCTTCCTCTGTTGTATGTTTGCTCACTTTTATTCTGTACAAAAATATTTTGCAATAAACATGGAACACTTTTCTAAGGACATAGCATCAAGGCATGGATTTGTCAGTTTTGGTCTGTATTGTATGTGCAAATGCTTATGTTCATGGCCTGAAGATGATCCACTCAGGTACTGGAGTCACCATAAACGGCCTTCTGCTAAATGCAATAATACCCTAATATTAGACTTGTATTATTTATTCTTTCACCAAGCTGAACCTGTTTCAATGTTTGCTTGCAACTCGTTTAGACAGGCTGTTGTCGGTACAACATCACTGTGCCGCCTGACACCTCTTAGGCCTTAATTGGCTTAAGGCTCGACGGATTTGACATATGACTCAGCATTTTTAGCAGTGAAGTCTCCAGGGGGCCAGGGCAGTTGACCAATCACAAAGCTGCACTGTGTTGTCCTTCATACAGTATACTGCATAATGCGTAGTGGAAATGGAAAGTTTTTGGTTATGTGCATATAGACAGAATAATGAAAAACTAAGTGTTGATCCATCATAAAAAAATATATACAAAACACAAGCAGCATAAAAAAGTGGAAATTTTTTTTTCATTGTAGAGTTTACAGGTAGGTTTATCCATCCATTTTCTGTTTCATATCCTTTTTAGGGTCACGGGGTTTTGTTGGAGCCTATCCCAGCTGACTTTGGGAGAGAGGCGGGGTACACCCTGGACTGGCAGGTAAGTTTGTCTTAACATTATTCACTCTGTCATTACCTAATTACTTAGTAAAGCCTGCCATCTAGCAATAAGGATAGATAGTGCAGCGTCATTCTGCATTTTTTAAATATAATTTTATACATTTTAGATATAGTAGAAATTTTAGAAATATATTGTGCTGCTCGAGGGTTTTGAGGCAGAGACAGGCTTTATACTTGAGGGAAGAAAAACAAAGGTTCACTCTTAACCGCATCACGGCCTGTCCGAAATCACCGTGGGTGATCGCTCAGTGTCGGTCAGTCATGGTGTGACAAAGAGAAAAAACAAAAACATCACACAGCGACCCAACAGATGAATAAAAACAGGCAAGACACTCTTACCGGTTGTGTAGAACAATAACTAACAACTATGTGACTTTAAACCAGCGACTGAATAGCTATTTACATGGACGGTACCGCAAAGCACGCTGGGAACCAGGAAGTGCTCCCAGCGACACCACAATATATATGGCTCTACTGCACTAGCGCTTTCCTCAACAGGTTGTTAAAAAAACAATGTTTTACACTTCCTACAGGGGGCGCCATTGCCTTGTCAATCTCTGAGACTCTTCTACCATCAAAATGCAGCGATGTTTCCTATTACCATATTCGACACTTTTGGACAACTTTGTGATATCAATTTACTCAAATAAAATGTTTCCCTGACTACAATCGGTACCACACAAAAAGCTTTACATATTGATTTTTGTTGTTATATTTTACGGGCTGTAAATGATAAGATGAGCAACAGCTGTGAATGGAATTAATATACGTACGTATGTTTAATGTCATTCATAAATGCTTTGATTAGTAATCTTCAGTGATCCAGACACCAGTGATCTTAACAGAATTACAAGGGTAAGAGTCTTCTTTTTTTAAATTTTAACAAAGCACACAGCCTCCAGAAAACAGTGCTAGCATTGGAATTGATTTCTATCAATCAATCTGCTTCTTGTTGACAGGCTAAACTTTAGCTTTAGCTGACTCTTCCAGTCTTGCTATCCAAAATATCTTTGAAAAAGCAACTTCATCTCATGTTTTGCCCGGTAAAAGTAACATGACCTGCTGCTTTTTTTGTTAATAGTTTATATTCATTTATCTTCCTCTTTCTTATCACTCAGGACTACTACAAAGAGTCACTATTATGTCAAACAAACGTCAGGCTGAGCTATAGATGATGTCTAAATGTAGTTAACAGAAGCATGTTTTCCTGCTTGTTTTGTATGAACCTTTCCCAGAAATGAAGTTTAGTGTCGACTCTGGTGTTTAATACCCCCCCAGCAAAAGAAGATGATGAAGCTTTGTGTACACTATCACTAAACATGTGTTTTTACAACAACAGGCGATGCTGTGGCAGCACGGTGGAGCATGTGGTTAGCACATCTGCCTCACAGCCAGGAATCCGGACTCGGGCCTTCCTCTGTGCACGGAAGGTAGGTGGAGACTCAAGATCAGCGAGAATAATTGTGTCACACTTGTGGTTGTATAAAGTTATGGTGTCTAACAAATGTTTCTGGAACATTCTATTATTGGTGACAATAGAAACTATCAGTCTAATCTAAAATCTAATGGTCTTGTTTTCCTCCCTGTTGTCTCCATCCTCCTAGGCAGCAGGTTGCTATGATGGGATTCCCACTGATGCAATATCAGCCAACCTTGACTCAACTCTCTGGGTGGGTACCGCATCTCAGCATGCACTTCTTTCTTGTTGCCCGTCTGTGTGCTTTAGTGAACCAGGGTCTTATTTTGACTCCCTGAAGGCAAACCCCACCCTACTTAACTCTCCAAAACCGCAAAATTACACCAAGCACACCATCCTGCTCTCATTGTAGTCAGCCTGCTGCTGTTGCTCAGGATTTGTTAAGAAGGTGATCATTAGGGTTCTTATAGGAGAATACAGCCCATACGGACAGGGACTGTGTGGAGCAGATGGGTCAACTATATGAGACGCCAGCTAATTAGAGCTTGATGACACCCTGATAACGAAGGGTTGTTATTAGCAAGAATCAAGTGAAGTCTTAGCAGTATTTATTTGGTTCTCACCATTTTGCCCATAAATACTATACTGAACTTTGAAAAACGCATCATTTTCACACCTGGTATGGCATGTTATGGTATGGTTTATTTGTTTGTCATTATATTTACACAATTCAACATGTCCCAAAACAAGGAACTTGTTTTATATTGCCCATTCATAGCTGCAAAGACAGCTTTAACAAAAATAGCTCACACATGCTTGTCAATAATGGTAATGGTAATGGTTTTATTTCATTTGAACATGCATCAGATTCCAATTGAGTGCATCACATAATCAGTTCACAGTTTCACATGTCCAAAAGGAGTAGGAAGAAGCAAAGCTTATTAAATCCTACCCCTCCATCTGGTACTTTTACAATCAGTAACTGTTACATTTGTTCACTTCCTGCTTTCCTAATATAGTTCAAGTTTCTTTTAAATTGTAATTTTATTTTATAATGATATTACCTCTGTATAATATTTGTCATTATCCTTATTTTTCTCTGGATGATGTCACAGGCGTCCCAAATTCCTGTCAATTTCATGGCCCTATGTTATAAAAAGTAATACACATTCGATCACTTTCCAAAAAAAAGGCCCTATGGTCACTCTAAATTTTAAAATAAGCAAGTGGGAGTTGTGCCAGACTTAACAAAAGTAACAAACAATAGGGATAAAAACCAAAACAGCAACAATTAATGGACAAATATGTTATTTATTTATTTTTTATTATTAACTCACACTAGAGTAGCACCATTTAGCAGCTAGCAGCTTCTGAAAGTAATGTGCAGTAGAAGGTGCCAACACAACTCCGAAGTCCTGTGTTGTATCACACTTTTGTCACATGATCCAAGAATATATGGGAAGCAATTAGTCATGATTAATCACAGCATCTTGTTTGATTTGAACCACAGAGCAGAGGACAATGCCAGTGACACCAGAGAGTCTGTTTGTCTCCTGCAGATGATATTTGCATAGTAAAATACAAGTGCGGTCTTTAGGACAAAGGAGTTTGGCCCTTCAACAGACATCCCCCGCCCCGCCTCTTTGGATGCTGCTTTAAAAAAAAAAAAACACGTATTATCAAATATTGTTGAGACTTCAGAATTACACTCAAATAGAGTTAATAAAACAGGATTCAGAAAGACCTTTTGTGTTCGAAGCATGTACACAAAGCCCCCAACGAGGTACTTTCATTTGCCTCCCATGCAAATAGCAACTGAAGATGCCGTACTTGAAGTGTGTGTATGTCTGTCTGCGGTCAACGTGAATGGAGCGAGGCCTCGTGCAGTCGACAGCTGTCTCTTCTGGAGACAAAAAGCCTTCAAACCGGTGACCTCCTTTCATGCATTCATTCGACGTCGCTTCCTCGCCTCACGATCAGTCCATTCAGCTCCCGGCCTGAGGCTGCTGCAAGTAGTAGTTGTACTTGTTTTGTTTTTTTTTAAATACTTTACAGCAGGGGTCTCAAACTTGCGGGCCAAATGCGGCCCGCGAGACACTAGTTTGAGGCCCCAAAGTTTAATGTTGAAATGACAGCTTAAAGCTGTGTGCACACCGGACACAATTAACATGATTTTGCCCCGCCCATACGGTTACCCTACCCTGTTACCCCGCCCTGTTTTGCTTTGGATTAGCAATGAAGCTAAAGGCTTATGACGCTGGGTACAAATAAATGCAGGAAATGATTTGGAATAAAACAGAAAATACACGTCAAGATAAAGCATCTCATCAAACATGTTGTTAAAGTTACGACGCTGCTCCCAGACGGAACTGAGTACGATGCTAACTTGCTAATTGGGTAAAATTATTACGTTTAATTAATGTTCATGTTAAAGGTTAAATAACTGTTAATACTGTACATTTGAATCTGAAAAAAATAATTTCTCTACCAACTGTATGTGGTCTCTTACTTTTTTCTTATTTGCGGTTTTATTATTATTTTACTTATTTATTACTGATTGATTGATTGATTGATCTTTATTCTTAATTTGTTTATTTATTTTTTTGTATTTTATTTTGTGTATAGAAAAATAAAAATTAAGATATTTGAGAACAGTGGAATGTTTTATCTGATATTTTGGTGTGGAAAACCGGAACCAAAGTACTTAAAAAGTGTAGGGTATAGCAGAAGCAAAAGCATTGAAGATAGTTTTTTTTATTGATTTTTTTTCAGTTTTTAATAAATGCGTTTTGGGTTTTTTTTTTTGAAAACCTGATGTGGCCCGGCTTCACCCAGAACCTAGCTCCGGTGGCCCCCAGGTAAATTGAGTTTGAGACCCCTGCTTTACAGCCTTCAAACTGTGAATGTTTTGGGTGCCTCAAGTGAGAGACAAAATATTTACCAGAGAATACATGACGTTTGTGTATTCCGAGCAGATGATGGTTGATAATCATCTTTTAGGTTTTTAATGTAATGACTGTGGTCTGTCTATCTCAGAAGAATCCGAGAATCATGTTTCTTTTGAACGCAGCTCATCTTAGCTGTAATTACATTCTCGGCACACACAAAACACACTTAAATAAGAGCGCCGTTTGCCCCATGTTTCCATAAACAAAACAAGAGTGTCATAAAAATATCTTCCATATGCAGTTGGAATTGCATGGTTGACTACATCTTCCTTCATCACAAGTAGCAATGTGTGCAATGTGGTATTATATTGTGACTGTATTTCATTATATGGCTTCGGGTTTGTAGCTTTTTGTATAAGACTTTTATATCGTCATATCATGATACATTCCAAAAATATAGTGACATATGCTAAGGTCCAAATCATCAAAATACTGCAACTACTCCATGTTAATGCATGATCATAGCATGTACATCAAACCATGCAACATTGTTTTTACAGGGCTTCATAGTCCAAATCCTATGAACCAGTTTTCTCATGTTATGAGGCACAGAAAAGGGAAAGAAATATGTGTTCATGTTTCACATAAAGATTGTGAATGATGGGCAAAATTCCCAAAAATGTGCACTTCCCCTTTTAAACACATCCTCTCCTCACTATACCTCCTTCACACCTAATGACCTCTTTTGAGGAAATAAAGTCCATACAGTAGATGAAGGCTATAAATAGTAAAGTCATAGTAAGAATGGGGAGTGTTGGTTGTATGATAACCCAGCCGGTCTGTTCTCTCAGTGTCCGACTGCCTCCCATTCACTGAGGATAATTAGAAAGATCCAAGACCTGTTCGTCTTTGTGTGAGTGTGTGTGTGTGCTGAGTGTGTGTTTAACATGTGTGTAAGGAGGCTGAGGCCCAACTGTACCAGGCAAAGGTTTCCACCAGTCTTCTTGCATAACTCTGTGAGTGATAACACTGATGCATTCCTCTCAACACACATCACAGTTGCCAACATCTTTGCCTTGTTTTTTTTTTTTTTTTTTTTTTTTATACCCCTGTAGCTTACATTTCAATAGTGTCTCACTGCTCTCTGTATACGCTGCAGGGACTACGTTGATATTATGCACATTGAAAGACGGCTTAACCGGATGCTTTTCTGTGTTCTGAGGAGAGATGTGGTTGATTTCATCAAGAGGTAGGTCAGCTGGGTTTAAAGCTGAGTTGGTTGCATTTTTATGGAGCATCTATGGAAACAAGCATGATGGTTTAGGTTGTAGTAGCAATGCAAATCATCGTGTTACTCAGCCTATGTATTATACTTAAATGCATGACACAAGTCGCACTTGGCTTACCAGGAAAAAAGAGATCATGCATTTGCTGAGCTTGAGCTGTTTTAACTGCAGCCTTCCTGCATGGCTAACTTCCAGGATGTTGATTCAGAGCCTCTTTAACGGCACTTCCTCAATGATCAAAGATTAGCCTCGGTAAACACACCACTATTTGCAATGCACTGCCCATAAACCATCATGGTCGGTCCCGGCTGGCGTGTACATTTGCACTCCCATGTAGCATTACCTGCTCCTTCAGCGCTTCCTTTTGCATCAGCCAAGTAACAGCTGGTCTCCATGGCTCCTGCTGTCCCATAGGCCCAGGTGTGGTTGTGTTGCATCTCAATGCGTTCACTCCATTGGCTGGCCAGAGTGAGCTTATGAGACAGCCGTCTGGAGACTGCAATGTTGACAGAAGTCGGACAAGTCCAGGAAGGTGTGCTTGGTTGTAAAGGTGGTTCAGAGAAGCTTGGAGAAGTTCCTTGTGTGTTAATGTGTAGCTTTCTCACAAGAGCCACCTTTGTAAAGCGGACAGTGTTTCGGGTTGTGGACTTTGATTTCTGCCTGATTCAAGCAAAAGAATAAAAACTGCTGATCATTGACTAGTATACTAACCCGTTTGATTCTCTCTGGAACAGAGATTTTTTTCAAAGCGTGACACAGTGAGCCTTCCCTCATTAAATATATTACAGTTGTAGCCTACATTACTTGCCTTGCCAAAGTAATTTTGGAGCATATTTTCCAATTCTGTGTCCACTCCAGCATTTGCTTACTTTCATAACCAATGTTATATAACCAACTTAGCTGACAGGAAGCAATACGTACAGCTGCATGTTCATATATTACGTGCGGAGTTCCCCAGGGTCAATACTGGGGCCAAAACTGTTCAACTTGTACATCAATGATATCTCCAAAGTTACGAAAGACTTAAAGCTGGTATTATTCGCGGATGATACCACTGCTTTTTGTTCTGGAGGGAGAACAGATGAAATCATTAGAAAGGTCAGAGAAGAAATGGTCATATAAAAAGATGGTTTGATGATAATAGATTGTTCTTGAACCTAAGTAAAACTAAAATAATGCTGTTTGGTAACAGCAGAAAGGACACGCACCAGCAAATACAAATAGACGGTGTGGACATTGAAAGGGTGAACGAAAACAAATTTCTGGGGATCACAATAGATGAAAATATGAGCTGGAAACCTCATATTACAAATATACAACATAAGGTGGCCAGAAATATTTCAATATTGAACAAAGCAAAATTTGTTCTCAATCAGAAATCACTCCACACTCTTTATTGCTCTCTGGTTCTACCATATCTTACTTATTGTGTGAAAATATGGGATAATAACTCCTTTTGGACATGTGGAACTGTGAACTGATTATGCACTCAATTGTAATCTGATGCATGTTCAAATGAAATAAAACCATTACCATTACCATTACCAATGTTAGGTAAGCAAGTGTGAAAAAGATCCGTTCATCCTTCGCATGTCCTTGTCCGAATCACAAGGAGACTTCCGAGGTATCCCTTGGCCAGCTGTGAGACAAATCCCTGCATTGTGTCCTATGGCTACACCAGGGCCTCCTTATGGCAGAGCATGCCTGGAGCGCCTCACCAAAAAGGTGTCCAAGAGGCATCTGGACCATGTCCCTGAGCCAACTCAACTGGCTCCATCGGTGTGAAGGAGCAGACTGAGATCCTGATTTTTCTCGAATAAAATCCTACAGAATCTTCCCTTAGAGACCCCGACAGGATGAAAAGTACAGAGAATGGCTGTATCAATCACTCCAATAAGGCTGAGTGTAATTTTAATTTAAGGTTATCATTTCCTTGAGAAACGGGTGGGAGCATGTTAAACATCTCCTTATCTCCATGCCCACCTTGCAGCATAGCTCAGACGTATATTTTCACCCTGATCATCATCATGATCATGGCTGCAGATGGGGGATTTATGTTGACTATAAATTTCACTTAATTGCAGTTTTCTTATATAGAACAGCAGTGAATTATTGCCATGAGACAGTAAAGGGAAGTATTGCTTGTCTGGAGAAAGAAGCAATATACTGTATACAGTCTTACTGTAGTCTGTACAGTAAATCTAGAAAAATTGTGCCAGTGGCGTCATTAGGCCTATTTAAAATTTTCATAAGCCCCCCTAAATTGAGATTTTCTTAATTATTTTATTTTATTTTTTTATTATATTTATTTATATTGTTTAAATACATTTTTTTATTTTTATAGATTTTTTTTACAAAAAAATCTCTGACAAATTTTATATAATAGGCAAAAGCAGGCTAATACTAGCCTACTACTACTAGTAGTAGTAGTAATAATCACAGGAAGAAGAATGATGATGATAATAACAATAATGGGGTAATTCATAATATAATAATGATTATTATATAATTGATGACTGTCCACTGGACATCCGAGAGTTAAAGAGAGTGTTTAATCAGTGAGTCTTAATGTCAATTTCTGGTACTTTGAATTCAAAAAGCTCCATACTTTATCTTAGCTCTTAGCACTGCTGAACTGGCGATGCTTCACCTTGGTAACTGGTCCCAGTGGTACACTTCCTGGCTGTGTCTTCATCTGAAAAAAACGCACCCCCAATTCCAGAGAGCATTCAACCACAAACACATCCTGTATCATTAGTGGGACCTGCTGTTACCCTGCAGCCCTGCCTGTTTTGCAGTATGGAATTGATGGTAACCTGTATTAATAGTAAATATTAAACTTGACTATAAGTGACAGACGCATGATATGAATGTGAGTCTTTTTGCAGATGTGTCGTTAAAATTTTTTTAAAGTTTAAAACTAGGGATGTCCAATATTGGCCTTTTTGCCGATAAATGATATGCCGATATTGTCCAACTCTCAATTTCCGATTCCAGTATCAACCAATAAAAAAACGATAAAATTGTTGTAAAGCAGTGTTTGGTAATGGTAATGGTTTTATTTCATTTGAACATGCATCAGATTCCAATTGAGTGCATCCCATAATCAGTTCACAGTTCCACATGTCCAAAAGGAGTAGGAAGAAGCAAAGCTTATTAAATCCTACCCCTCCATCTGGTACAATCAATTTTACAATACTTTTACAACTGTTACATTTGTTCACTTCCTGCTTTCCTAATATAGTTTGTGTTTTTTGTTTGTTTTTTTATATTTATTTATTTATTTATTGTCACATACTGAAGTACGAGGTGATATGACCATCCAATGACATAATGGGTACCATAGTAAGTGTCAATATAGTGATATATATAGCACATCATGACTGGTTCAAGACTCTTCATCCTTGTATTTAGCAAACATCAACTGCTTGTATTGTTTCTTGAATTGGCTCATCGTTGTGCATTGTTTGACTTCCTTACTCAATCCATTCCATAGTTTGATTCCAATACTGAAATGCTATGGCTTTTTAACGTAGTCCTAGCATAGAAGTGTTTCAAATGTACTTCTTCCCTGAGATCATATTTCTCCTCTCTTGTAGAGAAGTATTGGATGACATTTTTAGGGAATTGGTTATTTTTAGCCTTATGCATTATTTTAGCTGTTTGAAGATGAACTATATCAGCAAGTTGAAGTATTTGTGATTTTAGGATAAGGAGTTAGTATGTTCTCTGTAGGCAGAATTATGAATTATCCTTACTGACTTTTTTTGCAGTACATTTAGTGAGTGAAGATTGCTTTTATAGTTACTACTTCATAGTGTTTCTCAATTATTTTCTGTGCATACTGCAACGTATTGAGAGGGGTGTAATATTTTAGCACACTTATTTCAGCCATACATCCTTTTTAGCAAAAATGAGGATGTCACGCTTACATTAAAAACATGACAAAGGCTGTCATGGTGTATAAGAAAGGAACATTACATTATTAGTGACATGCTGACAAACAGAAACAGTCAGGAACATGAATAAACTTCATGTTAGGAACTTAAGAACATCATTGCCATTGGTGGTTAAAACTACTTCCAATTTTATGATTGGATGAATCCACGATGACTAAGTCATTGTTATGCGTACCTTCTTGTGCTTCAGTAAACACATTACGCTGTGAGCTAATTACATGCACCCAAAGGGAAGCCTTTTGGAGGAGCCAGCCTGGCAGGCAGGTGTGTTTGGAGATGGTACACCATCACCGCGCTTAACAATGCCTTCGGACTGAACACATACACACAAACCTTTTAAAAGCCTTACAACACTAAAAGTATGAGGTATAATACATTATAATAACAATAACATGTATAAACAGGCTAAATTGTCATGCTGTTTATATTTTGGCACAATGAATGATGACCTTTGGACACCATTTACACATATTTCCCTAACAAACAGCAGCAGTCTCGCCTGTGAATGAGTGAAACTTGAGACGGGCCGGCAGCTCTTTCAAGAGTGTGGGTTGCTGACGGTTTGTCTGAGTGACTGTAATAAGTCATGCGTTGTCTTTGTTCCCGTTTTAATGCTGAATTCTGAATTCATGTTGAATTTAACCGTGTAAAACAATTAAAGTTGACCTATTATACCTTTTCTGTTGTTAGAATGTAGTATTCTTGTGTTAAACGATAATGATTTCAGATAATGAGGTTCGGGGTGGCTCAAAACGCTCCGTTTCAAAAGACATAGTAAAACTGCCCCTTTGTGATGTCACAGAGGAGCGGACTTCCTTATATGGGCGTGGCTGCAAGCCAGATTAGCTCTCTGCCCTCCCCCAAGCGCTACTCCTCTGTTTACTTGCAAGCAATGGCTCATATTTGTTTACAATTCCTAAAGACGTGTCCTAACTGTGTTTATTTTGTGTAAGTCATGGAGCAAAAGCGCTTGTCGGTGTAGCATTATAGAGTGTGCATTCAGGGAGCAGATTTGCTAATAGCCATTTCCCACCACAATCAGTGGCTCTACCACCGGTAGTCCCGCAATAAATGTGTAAGGACCACATTACATAGCTACTTAGCATTTGAGAGATGTCTTGAGTCGTCTTTTTTTGTTGAAAAACTTTAAACTGGGCTGCACAGTGGTTGTGTGGTTAGCGCGCAGACCTCACAGCTAGGAGACCTGGGTTCAATTCCACCCTCGGCCATCTCTGTGTGGAGTTTGTATGTTCTCCCCGTGCATGCGTGGGTTTTCTCCGGGTACTCCGATTTCCCACATTCCAAAAACATGCTAGTTTAATTGGCCACTCCAAAGGTGGCCAATAGGTATTAATGTGAGTGTGAATGGTTGTTTGTCTATATGTGCCCTGCGATTGGCTGGCGACCAGTCCAGGGTGTACTCCGCCTCTCGCCCGAAGACAGCTGGGATAGGCTCCAGCGGTAGAAAATGATTTTTTGATGATGATGAATTTTTTTTAGTTTGGAACTAATATTTCCATGAAACTCTTTTGAAAAAAGGCTGTGGTTGAATGAGTGGGTTAATTTGAAAACTATGATTAATCTGATTAACATTTTAAATAGTTTGACAACCCTATTTCTAGTACAGCATAGATAGTACCTTGCCACAAAACCATCCTTTTGGAGTCAAACAGGTGTGCTGCTGAATAAGATGCAACAATAATTATGCTTCATCTGTTTTTCTATGGCAACTCCTTCACTCGTGATAGTAGCACAGGACCGCATCTCTCTCTCACACACACACACACACACAGCACAGAGTGTCCAAATCCTTAGGGGCCAATTAGACGATGGCTGGTGGCAGAAGGCATGTCAGGGCAGGGCCGAGGCTGCTAGACCGCTTTGTTACCTCCGCTCCCTTGGTGATTCTCTATCACTGGAATCAGACATGATGCTCACTGTTCAGAATAAAATGTCCAAACTGTGATATGACATACTATATATTCATATGGTCTTCTGTACATGAGTGTTTTTCCTCCTTGTTGACTGCGGTTGACTGATTGTCTGGAGACGAGCGTGCTCATCAGTGTAATGAAGGCCCTTTAAACATCACATCTGTGCAAAGTCCTCCATTTCCACTAAGCCTATGTAAATATCTGTAATTATCCTGCAGTCCTCTGAGGGCGACAGGTGGATAAAACAACAGAGAGCCCTCAGTGGGCAGATCCTGCATATTGAACAATATGGCAGCTCATTTGGGAAAGCCCAACTACTACTCGCCGCTGACTGTTCAGAGGTCATGGAAGGATCAATACACATTATTTAGGACAGCTGAATATATACTTGTATATGATGATCAGTACGCATCCAGCCTGCTCCAATCAAATACTTTTATTCCTTTTCAACACACTTAAATAAATAGTATTTTGATAAGTCAAAATATTTCAAGTAAATATGGCACTTTTTCTGTAAGTTGTATTGCATATTACAGTATTTAACGTACTATGTAGAAACGGTTTACCTGTGAAATGCATCAAGTGGCATCACAGTAAAAGAAGCCTAATGTGTTCATTACACAAGCTGTGACTGCCAATACCGCTATTGATCGCTATCGGTAATGAAGTGCTGGATGGTATCGGTATATCTGGTATCGGTAAAAAGCCAATGTTGAGCATTATTGGTTATTCTTAAGCAACTGCACATCAAAAATTGCTACTGTACGTCATTTGGTAATGGTAATGGTTTTATTTCATTTGAACATGCATCAGATTCCAATTGAGTGCATCCCATAATCAGTTCACAGTTCCACATGTCCAAAAGGAGTAGGAAGAAGCAAAGCTTATTAAATCCTACCCCTCCATCTGGTACTTTTACAATCAGTAACTGTTACATTTGTTCACTTCCTGCTTTATTCTATTCTATAATTTATTTTATTATAGCATTATACAATAAAATCATTTAAATTCATGAACTTTACTTTTACCGAGGTCGCAAATGAATCCAAGCAGAGGGACAGGATCTGCGTCTTTGTGTTGCATTTGAGTTTGTTGCTTCTGACCTGCTGAAGGACTGTCCTCGCATCCTGCCTTGCGTGACCGGCTGGTCAGATAGCCATCAGTATCCAAATAAGGTGAGGTCAGTCTCCTGTGCGACAACCCCCCCACCCCCAGACCTCATTTGCAATGCAAATGAGAAACCCAAACAAAGCAAAGCTTTTTGTGCAAAGCAGTACACTAAACTAAAAGACAAAAAACAAATTAGTTACTTATCATTCTGAAAACTTTTAATTAACATTACCAGTTGATTTAATGTTCACTAAATCAGCCTTTTGTTGACACTTGAACACAATACACAAAACTTTTCATTGTTTGGGGAATGATGTCGCTCATAAAACGTTAGCAGGCAGCATGAATGAGCTCAATTTGCACAGCATTGCGTCCGCCGCCATTGTCCATATGATTGATTAATATCTCCTGTAGTTTTGCGTCAGTGTTGGAGCTGTTTGTTTTACGGCATACAGGCAATCACCTGCTTCCACCCTCATAGTGCCGCTGCAACTTGGACCACACCCCTTGATGAAACAGGATACGGTTCTGGTATTGTGCTCATTGTTCAGAGAATAATCCTGACAATTACACCTCAAGACCGAAAGTGGCTGCCTGGCCCAGCATCCAACCAAACCTCGGTCGGGTTTTTGGATGAGTCCTCTGTTTGCCCCTGGGGGCCCGAGAGCCCCCTCCCCCACGACCTTTTGTTGGTGCTCCTCCACCTCTGGGTGCTCAAACTGACCTCAAAATGCGTGTCTCTCTTTCTCACGTTTTAGTCACCTGCACTTTGCTCACCTGTCGTTCCCACTGGGGTTATTGTTGGGACAAGAAAGGCGTGTGGACACAAAGGGAGACGGAGGCAAGGCATGAGTGCAAAGGGCAGGTATTTCAGGTTGTGGCGGACTTATGGAGCAGAGCTTATCCATGTGAAACCTCATAGAATATATGGCCCTCAGGATGCCTGTCAGTTGGGATGTCCATCTTTTGTGTGTGTTTGGGATAGAGCAGGTTGTTCCCACAGAAGCTTGAGCTGACATCATAAAAAAAAAAAAAACACAACAAGGTACCTGGGGGCCAGCAGGGGCGGAGGGTGGGGCGGTACTAGGTTAGCGAACCGGAGGGCGCAGTGGGGGGAGGTCTTGTCGCAGCTGCTATTGGCTGAAGACATTGCAAGGGACACACCTGTAAGCGCCTGGGGCCAAAGAGATTGGCTGGAACCTGAAAATTACACCTGTGGGGGCGGGGGGGGGCGGCGGGGGAGTTGGACTACATGTAAACCAAGCCCTTTACAAATTCTGCCTCTGTCTTCTTGAGGAGCTTAACAGTTTAACACCACTGAAGAGAACACTCGGAAAGAAAGGTCTTCGGCTTTCGGCGGCGGGAAAGACACCTGATACGCTTTTCTTCCGGGTTCGGTTCTTCCTCTCAGGTCTACCGGAAAAGGATTGGCATCTTCCTCCTTCCTAAGCGCCACGCCAGTGTCCTTCAGCACGAGCAGCAAAGACGAGGACTAGCCAAGGAGGCGTCAAGAGCCCCAACACAATGATGCCTCTTGTCTTGGGTTTCCATCTGGGTGACCGCACCTGGGAAAGGCTGGGTAAATCCACCAACGTCATATCTTCTTTGTCCTCTCTTGAGACGCTGAGCCTGCGGTCAGAACCTGTTGCTCGGCGACGCCGTCGTTCAAACTTTATGGACATTTGTTAGTCGGCTAAAATCATGCAACGTGTGGGAAAAAAAACGATCGCACAATTGTGTGCTGATATAGGACGCTTTGCGGTAGTTTCGAAGGGGAAGCGAAAATAATGCGTATCAAATTCCAGATTCGTTTGAGCGGAAAGAAAGATGAGGAAACAATAGAAGCCAACGATCATTCCTAAACTGGATAGACCAGTTGGGGCAGGCAAAGGCAAACTGCCAGACTTGTCAAAGGACACGAAGACAGACGCTGACTACTTCTTCTTAGAACTTACGACGCTCAACACGAGGAGACGTCCGGCCAAATTGACGGTATGAAACGGTTTTATCGATGACCTCAAAACAAAGGACATTCAGCCTTAGCATGCTAGGGGATCCGATGTTATTATATAACTCATTATGCAACTTTTACCCTGCAACCTGCTCAACTCCGACACAAGTTATCTTTTCAGGTCATCTTACTGACTTTCTTATCTGCTTTTAAAAGAAATCTTGGTCATAACAGCGGCTATTTTATACATTTTGTGTCAAGAAAAAGAAAGGAAGTGGCTGTCTGCTGGGGCTTAAAATGTCTGCTCATCCCTTTTTTTTGCCTGGAAGGTTTGAGTTGAAACAAAGTGTAGGGTTAGAATTCCCATTACTTGGCAGGTTATACAGTAGTTAGTGTCTACCATGTTATACTGAGGAATTGTGGGGTAGGAAATTGGAGGGAAAATGTCAATGTACAGTACACAGTACACAGTACACAGTACACAGTACACAGTACAACGGAGGCTGCGGAATGAGGTGGAGGATTGTGATTGGTAGATAAGGGAGAGAGACATTTCTTCTTTTCTTTTGTACACCTGAAAAGCTGCAGGTCACATCAGTTGGGCCAGGCAGGAAGTAAAGAGAACTTTAGGTTAAGGATGTTTTAGACTAGCTTAGCATTATTTGTAGTAGTTGTACTGTAGTCCTTAACGCAGGTTTAGGCTTTAAAGCTGCAGTTTTCATGGGCACCCCCACAAATACATGATGCTATATGCCATGCTAAAATTTGAATTAATTATTATTCAACTATAATTAAATAATGTAATTGAGCATCTTTAGAAAAACAAACAGTAGAATAGAGATTACAGGAGTATACAATTATGAAATATATGTTGTTTATCCAGAGTTAAGTTGAAAGTGAATATCGATAAAGTAGCAAATCTTCTATTTTGCATTTGGGATGCAAAGCACCATTTAAATAAGATGCTCATACGTGATTTCCGGGTTGTGTGGAGGCCCAGTAAGGTGGTGCCCGGATAAAGTCCACACTTAAGCAAAGTTTTGGGTTTCTCTCCCATTGTTTTCCCCACAAAGCCAGCAACTATTGATTAAGGGCTCGGCCAGTTTACCTATCAGGTTGTTCACTTCACAGTGGAGTCACATTCCAGCACAGGGGGCAGAGTTACCTGATCACGCCTCACTTCCAGCAGGCTAAAAGCGTGGGCAGACACCAGTGGTTAAGACTCCCACCCCCACCCCCCCAGCGGAGCTCTGTTTTATACAATCGGATGCACTTTTTTTTTTAATAACGGGCAGCAAGAAGAGGAAGTATCTGAGCAAATTGAGGACACGGTGAAGGGAAGTAAATGGATGAGGGCGGACTCTTTTGTTGGAAAGGTGTTCCACTTCCACAGGTACTGCTCTAAAACCGCTCTAAACTTTGGCTTCCACTCTTTCTTTCTTCCGTCTCCCTCTTTTTGTCGTCAGAGGGCCTGCGGCGGTGGTTTGTAACGCTGATGATTAACTAAATAAAGTCTGGGAGAGCAGGTCTTCTTGGCTTTCTCATTTCATGGAGCCTGACTGACTGACCGCGAGGAAGACGGGGGGGTGTTCTCAGGCGGCGGGCTGGAAATTCAACTTCTTTCTTCTCTTTCTTTTTCAGCCCCCCCAACCCGGCTTCCAATCATTGCCACTTTCTTTGGTTTGATTGCATTCTTTCCTTGGGGTACCTTTCATGACGGTAAGATTACAGGTTCAGTCTCCATTTTCCTTCTTTCCCTGACCTTCCGCCCCCCTCTCCCCCCCTTCTGCTTTACTTTTGCCTCAGGAAACCAGCCTTCTCTTATCAATCATATAAATAACACTTTTTCTGTACTGAAAAAAAATGCAAATAGTAAATAATTGTCGTAAAACTAATCTCAGTGGAAATCCCCATTGATTAGTCATCTAAATCTAATTTCGGCGCCGTGTTCTTTTTTTTTCACTGAGAGAGTAACGCCTTCTTCCAGAGCGTTTGGCACCGTGCACCTGTGAAGGACCCACGTCATTCACTAAAAGAGCGCCATTTCAGTGACCTTCTGCACACACGGTGCTGGCTCAGGTCGAGCCGAGCAACATTCCATCAGCCTTTCATCACTCCACAAACACAAAGACGACAGCCTTAGAGGTCCGCTAACGGAAAAATACCCCACCAAACGTAGTTCATCTTTAAATGTCAGATGACTTTAACCCAAAGTTGGCGTGTTTTTTTTTTTTAAAGAAATCCAATACACCTGAGCGGGCGATTGAGCAACAACAATGACCAGCTCATCAGAGGCTCACGTACTTTTAACTATGTGGCGCCTGAAGTTGGTAACTACCATGTATTGTGTGAAAAGGCAGCCCTTCCTCTCGTGGTTTGCCGTGCCGTAGCTTTAGACTAGTCAGAACAGGTTTGGGCAATCATTAACAACTTTTGTGGCCCAGTGTTCCGCGACAACCAGTTCATGTTAAAAAAAACCAAAACAACCACAACATAACATGTAGAGTTTGATGTACCGGCCCTTTAATGCAGTTTTTATTTAATGGAGCGTTACGGATCCAGGCTTTGTGAGTATACTTTGGGTGATCATCTCCATCTTACGAGGCAGCATTGGACTACATATCTTTTTCTAATACTGCCTGGTAATGATGATGATAGTCATCTATGAGCAACAGTGTTAGCGTCTGTAGTGTTTTAGCAGCCAACACCGAAAAGATGGCTCTCAGGATCCATCTTACCTGACAGTGCTGGATTCTACTACTGTTGTTCTAACACTGTCTGGTAACGATGTTTTCTGGGTGACCTGAGACCTGCGAGGGGTGGCACAAATGCATAAAAATGCACACCGACTCTACGTATCTCGAGTAAGGTTGTCGGTGAAGGTAGCATCAAAATGGAATGGCTTCTTTACATTGTAGGAAATGAGAACGGTCATGTTTACACGGCAACAAACGATCATTCTTATCCTGACATGGACAAACAATTGGAAACAATGTAATTCATATACTGTTAATGTTCTTTTCAATTGGCCTCCATTGGCATATATTGCTTTTTAACATAAAGCATATGTTGTTTCTGTTCATCCAAAACATGACAACACATATTTTTGTGATTTTTGGAGGGGGTTAAATACTTTTTATTGGACCAAATGTATGAGATATGTGAATATCACAGATTAAAAAAAAACAAAAAACCTATGTATAGTGCCACGTTCCAAAACCAATTAAAAAAAACATTTCCACATTTTTTCAGATTTTACTTTTTTTTTACTCCAAAAACATAAAACATTTTGTTGTTTATGGATACAAATGAAAAGGAAAGTCACAAAATATGGACTTAGGTGGTTTTTATAGGACATTATTTATGTGATACATGAATGAAGACAGAAAATAATAATAATAATAATAATATTAAAGCGCGTCCCCACTGAATTGCATAAACAACTATAATGTGCATGCTAGGCTAGTAGTTAACGATATCATAACCACATTTTTTATTTCATGCAAAACATAAACACATTTTTTGTAATTTATGGCGATAATAATACCGCATCACCATGTGCCGCCATAACTGTTGCGACGTGCCCAGACTGGATAAACACTTGAAGACTTTAAAGCAGTTTTCGGTAATAAGGAGTGTCATGTAAACGGCCCTGGTCCTGTTCTTTACCCCACCCATGTAAAGAATAGTCGTACGTTGACGGTTCCACCGGTCGTGCAAGGCGCCGGTCTTTGTGTGGCGTGGCAGTGATACGGTGCAACGACTGTAGCCTCAGCGGCGTGGTTACATCCTCAATGTGACACGTGAGCTGGTCTCTTGCTAAGTCCCCCTCAGGTCAGTTTAGGTGTAAAATATTGATATACTGTAACAATAAACATGTGAACGTGTCCTTATCTCCATTTGCAATGCATTTCATAGATGTGAAGCGAGCAGAAAGCCTGTGTTTGTGGAAGGAGGGAGAATTACCCCTCATACTAAACACTGAGCCGCACCTTTATTTACCCACGCGGCTCTATTAGCCAAGCCTCAAAAAACACGAAATGTCTCTTTTTGCCTTCAGTTCCTGTCTTTCTTTACGTGACGAACACAGACAGGAAGTTGAGGGGGTTTATTTGATTAACACGTGTTAGCACAGTTTTAATACATCTCATTATTCCAACTGGTTTCTTCTGCACTTCCTCTCCGTCTTCTCTGCACAGGTGAAAGGTCAGAGGTCCTACTTCCAGCCTGTTGATAGGCGTCTTACCAGACATGGTTAGATGTAATGATTGGAGTCTAATACTGTCTGGTAATGCCGTCCATTAAATGGCATTGCCTTCCGCTGTCTTACTTCCGCTCTCTTGCTCTCGTGCGTCCACTAGTGCACATTAGCATACCTGTAGTGGTGGCTCAGGAACTATGACCTTTGCACTGGAAGAAGTGATGCCTATTCTTCCATGTGACTTGAGCCAAAGTTTAACTCCGCTCCACTGGGAATGTCGTCGTTTTTATGCAGGTATGTTCACATGTTGTTGACATTGTGTAACATGAAAGAAACCATCCAATAAATAAAATGGGATTCACATGAAACGTGTCTTTTGTTTTTTTTCTTTTTACCCACCACTAAAGTCTCAGTCTGTTCCCATCTTGTTGCTCCTTTTTTTTTTGCTAACTCTTCCTCCAGTGAGAGCGGAATGCCGAGCCCCAGTAAAGGTGTAGATCAGGTTACCGCTGAACAGAGCTTCTTTTTAAAAGGGTGCAATCCCACCCCGTCCACAGCAGCTAAGCCCTCATTGTTGTGTCCCTCTGTGGGCTAGTCGGAGAAGGGGCACAAGGTGTGTTCTCACTGCTTTTTGCAGGCTGAAATCCAAACATTCTAGTGACAGGACGACAGGAAGTATGTTTGTTGAACACACACACACATATGCAGCAGCCAATAGCGTGGCTGCTGGCCTGATTAGGCTTCAGTTAGCTGGATATATCAGGGGTTTCAAACACGCGGCCTGCGGGCCAAATGTGGCCCGCAGTACACTAGTTTGAGGCCCCCGCCTTGATATGAAAGTTTAATGTTAGTGCGGCCCGCGCAAGTTTGATATGGATGCTGTATGGTATCATGTACCCAGAAAAAAATATTACGTTTGATTAATGTTCATGTTAAAGGTTAAATAACTGTTAATAGTTATCCTCCCTATCCGTGTGGAAGTGGTAAGTTTTTGGCTATTTAAGTTTAAAGGAAATAACTTGAAGGCTACCGTTTAGGTCGCTAGCTCTCTAATTTGCGAGTTAGCATGTGTCTCAAGACCCTGCAGTTGCGCAATATGTTGTAAATAAAAAGAGTATAAATGTGACTATAGTCGTGTTTTGTCATGTCTACAGGGCTCTAATAATGCTTTGTTCATTTTAATCTGAAAAAAATAATTTGTCTACCCACCAACTATATGTGGTTTCTTAAGTTTTTATTATTTGCCGTTTTATTATTATTATTATATTTATTTATTACTGATTGATTGATTTTCTTTATTCTTGATTTGTTTATTTATTTTTCATCTTATTTTGTGTAGAGAAATAAAAAGTAAGATATTTGAGAACAGTGGAATGTTTTATCAGAGGTTTTCTTGTAGAAAATCGGAACCAAAGCAAAGTTTATTCATTTTTCTGTTTTTAATAAATGCGTTTTTTTTTGGAAAACCTGATGCGCCCAGTCTCACCCAGACCCTAGATCCAGTGGCCCCCAATTAAATTGAGTTTGAGACCCCTGGGATATATGCTGCCTTGATTTATCATTTGCAACACAAACGTAGGCCTCAGGCACTGATCTTCTGGCATGTCTTCATCCATCCTTGAATCATTAGGCTTCCGTGGATGAATGAGGAGAAACCGTTTTTTGTATCACCATTTGCTGACCTTTAATTAAAATGTATTGAATTTTTTACATTGTATTTAAATGAAATAAAATAAGAATTACATATCATACTATACTCGCTCTGAGTGATAACATTACAATTTGTTTGTGTACATTTAATCTTGGGTCTTTGACAAGAAGTATTGTACTTGTAACCATGGCAACACATTTTTGGAGCGAGGAGTAAAGAAAGATGAGGAGTGAAGAGTTCTACTTCTTCACGTTGTCGCCTTCCATGAATGAAGAACATGGGACAAATAGTGTCCAGTAATGGTGCTGGAACTCGGTTTAACGCCACAATACAACATGGTAACAACAGAGGGATGGAGGCGTGGGTGCGTTGCGCTGCGCTGCACCGGTCACAAAAATTGCAAAGTGCGCTGTATCTCTTTCAATTCATTCTTATTTTCCAAACATGATTTTATATTTCCAAAATAATGAAGCGAACCTTGAATGTGTGACATCACATCGCTGGATGACATTCCAGACTGGAGGAGCCTGCAGAGGATTCCTGAGCTGGTCTGTGCACGCTTGCTCGGAGCAGACAGACCAGATTCCTGCTGTGGTCTACCGGCTGAGGATGGAGAGCGGAGTACACGGGTAAGACCCTTCATACATCATGTATACATGTACTGTACATATACTATATATGCAGGCTATCATCTTGTCATTTGTTGCACTCGGGAAAAATATTTTTGACTCATTCAATCCTAGCCGTTTTTCGAAAGACGACCCCCGTCAATAACGATTTGGACTGATCTTTCGACAGATATATAAACATCGAACCTACCAAAAAAAGTTTGTTTTCCTTTTACATTTTTTAGTAATCAGCAGGGCGGCATGGTTGTTGTGTGGTTAGCAGCTCGG
Source organism: Doryrhamphus excisus (assembly GCF_037039965.1). NCBI lineage: Eukaryota > Metazoa > Chordata > Actinopteri > Syngnathiformes > Syngnathidae > Doryrhamphus > Doryrhamphus excisus. The sequence goes on along the minus strand of NC_136373.1, from coordinate 8,005,049 downwards.
AGACCAGGGTTCAATTCCACCCTCGGCCATCTCTGTGTGGAGTTTGCATGTTCTCCCCGTGCATGCGTGGGTTTTATCCGGGTACTCCGGTTTCCTCCCACATTCCAAAAACATGCTAGGTTAATTGGCGACTCCAAATTGTCCATAGGTATGAATGTGAGTGTGAATGGTTGTTTGTCTATATGTGCCCTGTGATTGGCTGGCCACCAGTCCAGGGTGTACCCTGCCTCTCGCCCGAAGACAGCTGGGATAGGCTCCAGCGGTAGAAAATGAATGAATGAACTTTAAACTGTCTTTTGACAAAAAGAACATACTGTAAGTAAGTTTCAGGAAAATATCAGCTCCTGACTAAAATAAAGAAAAAAACAGCAATTTGAGAAGATACTGTACATGAAATTATTTGCCTTATTGCCAGAGGTGACAAACACCAGTGAAGAAATTGCTGACAAGGGTGAGGTGGTCACACCATGGAAGTGTTCTTACATCAGAAAGATTGATATGTGATGTCTCGGAAGGCTGTCTTTCCATCCTAACATTTATCACCAGTGGGTGTGGGCCTGGGAATACAACCAATCCTGTGTCTATTGTACTCGTATAGAGAGAGCCTATTGAGACACGCCTCTCTTTAGTTGGTAACTTAACTCCATTCCCTCGACTATATAACACGTTGACAAGGTGGACCCCTGGAAATAATAGTAGGTTGTGTAGGGACACCATTGCTGCAGGCGGCGTCTTGTAATTGGCTAGTACTTCCTGATGCACTTGATATGACGTGGGAATGGGTCAACCTCCAAGGATACACACATTGACACCTTTTTTTCCCAAACAAAAGCTTCATCACTCACAATGAAGGTCTTGAATGAAGGTTCTATGAACTGCTGACACAGAGAACCTAGTCCATGCATTTGTCACGTCTTGCCTTGATTACCGTAATGCGCTGCTTTCTGGTCTTCCCGTGTCTAGTTCAGTCACTGAATGTCAGAACACCAAGAAAGTGACTTGGGGGGTGTTATTTTATTTCTAGAGGGCTCTAATAATGGTAACAATTCTATTTAGAATGTCATAAACAGGTTTTCTATGTTCTAACTACAAAAATATTCTGTTTATTAAATCATACTTCCAGGAAATTCACTTATCGTGGTCGAGATAAAAGAGGAATGCCTGTATAATTAGGGATCATGCATTTTTAAAAGCCAGATACGAGTATGAAACGAGTACATTTCACAATTTTCCGTATCAGTGTTTAAGGAAAATGCTCATTTTGTATTCACTCTTCATGCGCTGTGATTGGCCGGTCACACACAGCGACTGCAGGAAGCAGGAAGAAACAGATTATTATTTAATTTCCATCTATTACTGATAGTTTTTCACTTTTCAAAGGTGAATAGGCGGTAATATAAATTGATCCATGAAAAGTTCTTACATGACAATAATATGAGTATATAAATGAAAATATATTAAGTGTATACCTGTGAATGGGAAGTACATAGAATAAGATAATAGAATAAGGGAGTAAACAGTCATGAATAATACATGTTTCATGAAAATACAATATTGTGTAGGTTTACACAAGTGTTCTCTTGGCAGATGGTGCAGCACGAGAAGCAGAGGTTGTAAACCAAGCCCACTCTCTTTGTCCACCTGCCCTCCTCTTTAACACGGCCTATCTATCAAATGGCGGATCTTTATCAAGGTGTGGCTGCACACAAATCTCTGTTGAAACACCAACACGGGAGGCCGCACGGGTCCTAATGTCTGTTCTTGTGTTTGCTGATGAAGTCATCTCATCTGTTTTTAATTTTAATTTTAATTTTAATTTTAATTTTAATTTTAATTTTAATTTTAATTTTAATTTTAATTTTAATTTTAATTTTAATTTTAATTTTTATATTAATTTTTATTTTTATTTTTATTTTTATTTTTATTTTTATTTTTATTTTTATTTTTATTTTTATTTTTATTTTTATTTTTATTTTTATTTTTATTTTTATTTTTATTTTTATTCTAACGTGGCTGCAAACCGATACAGAAAGGTCATTGTTTTGGATTATTCTGGTGACAGGTAGCTTCTAACTGTAAGACAATTTATAACAAACAGAAGCTCTAATAAGTACCTCTGAATACCACAGTTGAATAAGTAAAGCAGTATAATCACCTTAGAACACACACACACACACACACACACACACACACACACACATCTACATGATGGACTCTCAGTGTTTACTTCACTTGTGTACTTGCCACTGCACTACATCAATATGTACATGTATATGCTGTACAACAATAGATGGAAGTTTTTGCATTATATTTTGCTTGCTTTGCTATCATATTTTTCATATTTTTGCTCTACTGTATTTGCTATTTGTACCTTATTTTATGTGATTATTTTATTTTACTATACTATTTTACATAGTACCATTCCCTTATTTTCTTGAACCCTGCATGCTCCCCGTGTTTCCCAAATCTGTAAGCTGCTGGATCTGTGAATTTCTCTTGGAGATAAATAAAGTGAATAAAAAAAAAGATGAATAAAGTGAATAAAGCATCCATCCATCCAATCAGAGTCCATACTGCCAGAGGTTTGGGGCATATTTGCTGAACTTTCAAGACCCACAGAATATTGAGTATTAGTACTACATAAACATTGACAAAACAGACAAAATTTGTTTGTTTCTAGCCTTTTTGAGTCTTTATAAATCTTCAGTAGAACATAGGGTGGTTTCAGTGAAAACACTTTTTGACCAAAAGTGACCAAAAAAAAGATTTTTTTGATGACATTTATATCTACATATTATGTTCATTGCCACGTTTGCATGAGTCACCAACTCCATACAGAATAAAGTCTCAAGGATCACTTACACACGTATACATAAAGCTGAATAATAAACAATAATGTACAGCTTTAAGACCAGCTTTAAGCCCCGCCCGTTTCGGTTAAGCCACGCCTACTTCCTGTTTATGCCCCGCCCACCCCGAGTATGGCTACACATACAACTCATTTAGATGGTCACCATGAAGACAAATTGAACAATGGAGTTTTAAAAACAAACCGAGCTGTACGGCGGCCTAGTGGTTAGCACAGTCAGTAGATCAAGGGTTTGTGTATGTTTCGTCTTCTCCAAAAATATGCATGCTAATTGGAGATTGTAAATCATCCCCAGGTGTGAATTGTTGAGTGTCTACACGTGGCCTTTGATTGGAATACAAACCCAGATGCTATCTTGAGGATCTTGAGGATCATGGCTGCTGAAGGTGGTCCAAGTGGCATTTGTTGCCAGGGCTCACATTACTGGGCTAACGACTGTTGCTGAGCCACAGTGTGTCAGACAGCCTGATTCACGTCTGTGGTTTTTGCTGGTTGCCTCGGAGGTTGAACGTTCATCATGGTGGAAGAAGCGTTGGTCACTGGGACAGGTAAATCCACTTTGATTCCAAATATGGCCGAGTAAAGTAGAATCATTAAGAGGAAGCTTTTCAAAACTTTATTGTTGTATGCATATAATGTGTTGTTATTGTATTTTGTAAAGTTCATCAGAAAGGCTAAAAAAAAAACTATATCATTAAAATGCATAGAATAAATCTATTAAGAAAGCAATGCATGCTCTTGTGTTGTAAAAAAAAATAAGTCTAGCATAAAATACAATATATAACATGAATGTATGAAGACTGCATTTACCGTATATACAATATGCAACTTGTACAATAATGTGATACATAGTAATATTTTATGGCTTCTAAGCAAATGTCATGAGTTGTGAGCACAAGTCACAAAAGACTATCAAATGCATCAAAGGAATTGAATTAGCATATGTTTTCATCATCATATGTTTGTTAGCAGGATGAGGCAAAAAGTACTCAACCTATTTCCACTAAAGAAGAACCTATGGCATTATACACGTACGTGTTTATTTTCTTCAAATTGGATTTCAGTTCTATATGACTTTAAATATATGTTGGGATTTACAAAAGAAGATGTATGACTCTGGATTTTTTTTTACGTTGAAAAACATGGTTATGATTTGTCCTATAGAATATATTCTGTACATATTTTCCTGTGTCAAATCATGGATGCCCCGCTTGTTCTTCAGGGTGATGTCATCTGAGAGCATGGTGAAGGCCTGCAATGAGGCCCAAAATGGTGTAAAAGACGTGGAGGAATCGTTATCTCCTACTCATGATGTCATACAAACATCAGAAGATGGACTGGTGAAGGTCCAGGAAATGCAGACTGGGTATGGCAAAAGGAGATTTACCAAGAGTCGAGGCAGATGCTTGGGTATGTACAGTATGTGTCACATCATGTACGTATGTATGAATGAATGCAGGTAGGTATGAAAGTATGTATTTATGCATGTATGTAAGCATTCATGCATGCATGTATGCATGTGCATGCTTTTGTACATGCATACATACATAACATATGCATTTTTTTACTAATCCCTTATGATTTTTGTCAAACTCAGCACCCTCAAACACCACCATTTTATGCTGTTTTTTGGGTGCTTCTGGGGCCCCTATTGAGTGTGTGTGAGGTTTCCATTGTGTTTTTGACCAGAAAAGTGCTTTAGAAGGAAGTTGAAAAAAAAAACGACATACTAAAGCTCTCAAACACTGCCATTTTATGCCGTTTTTCGGTGCTTCTGGGGCCCCTGTTGAGTGTGTATGAGGTTTCCTGCTTTTTGTGGACCAGAAAAGTGCATTAGAAGCAAGTAGAAAAAAACAACAAAAAAAATGACATACTAACCCTTTACGTTTTTTGTCAAAAATCACCACCCTCAAACTCTGGCTTTTTATGCTATTTTTGGATGCTTTTGGGGCCCCTGTTGAGTGTGTGTGTGAGGTTTCCCCTGTTTTTTTAACCAGAAAAGTGCATTAGAAGCAAGTTGGAAAAAAAACGGAAAAAAACGACATACTAACACCTTACGTTTTTGTCAAAAATTTACGCCCTAAAATTTTGGCATTTTATTCCATTTTTGGATGCTCCTGGGGCCCCTTTTGAGCATTTGAGAGGTTTTTCCACCAAAAAAGTGCGTTAGGACCAAGTTGAAAACAACTGAAAAAAACGACATACTAACCCCTTACGTTTTTTGTCAAAAATCACAACATTCAAACACTGGCATTTTTGGGTGCTTCTGGGGCCCCTTTTGAACGTATGTGAGGTTTCCCCTGGTTTTTCCACCAGAAAAGTGCGTTCGGAGCAAGTTTAAAAAAACGGAAAAAAAAGACATACGTTTTTTGTCAAAAATTGACGCCCTCAAATTTTGGCATTTTATGCCATGTTTGGATGCTCCTGGGGCCCCTGTTGTGTGTTTGAGGTTTCCTGTTTTTTTAACCAGAAAGTGCATTAGAAGCAACTTGAAAAAAATTGAAAAAAAAACGACTTACTAACCCCTTACGTTTTTTGTCAAAAATCACCAAATTCAAACTCTGGCATTTTATGCCATTTTTGGGCGCTTCTGGAGCCCCTCTTGACCGTGTGTGAGGTTTCCCCTGGTTTTTTGACCAGGAAAGTGCATTAGAAGCGAGTTGAGAAAAATGAAAAAAACGACATACTAACCCCTTATGTTTTTTGTCAAAAATGACCAAATTCAAAAACTGGCATTTTATGCCATTTTTGGGTGCTTCTGGGGCCCCTTTTGAATGTGTGTGAAGTTTTTCCACCAGAAAAGGGCGTTAGGAGCAAGTTGAAAAAAACTGAAAAAAACGACATAAACACAAATCACCAAATTCAAACACTGGCATTTTATGCCGTTTTTGGGCACTTCTTTTTTTAACCAGAAAAGTGCGTTAGAAGCAAGTTGAAAAAAACTGAAAACGACATACTAACACCTTACGTTTTTGTAAAAAAATTGACGCCCTAAAATTTTGGCATTTTATGTCATTTTTGGATGCTTCTGGGGCCCCTGTTGAGTGTGTGTGAGGTTTACCATGTTTTTTTTAACCTGAAAAGTGCATTAGAAGCAAGTTGGGGGGAGGGGGAGCCTTGCCTATAAGGAACAAAACCAAATCCTTTTTGTAGGACCATACTGAATTAAATAAATTGACTTTGCTTTCTTTGCATCATGTTGAATTGCATCATATTGCAAGAAATTGCACCATATCGTATCGCATTGATTTGAACTAAATGATTATCGTATCATATCACATGGTGAAGAGGGTGAATCGTATCAGCAGAAAATTCTATCGTTAAAGTATGGAATCGCTGCCAGTGCACCGAGATGTGTATTGACTCGTCCTCAGTGCTGAGATTAACACCCCAATATGGATGGATGTGTGGGTGTGTGTATACATGTACGTATGTGTGTATATATATATATATATATGTATGTGTGTGTGTATATACAGTGCATCCGGAAAGTATTCACAGCGCTTCACTTTTTCTACATTTTGTCATGTTACAGCCTCATTCCAAACTGAATTAAATTAATCTCTTACCTCAAAATTCTACACAAAATACTCCATTATGACAATGTGAAAAAAGGTTTTTTTGACTTTTTTTGAATTTATTAAAAATAGAAAACAAAAAAATCACATTTACATAAGTATTCACAGCCTTTGCCATGAAGCTCAAAATTGAGCTCAGGTGCATCTTTTTTCCACTGATCATCCTTGAGATCTTTCTACAGCTTAATTGGAGTCCACCTGCAGTAAATTCAGTTGATTGGACATGATTTGGAAATATAATAACTGTCTATATAAGGTCCCACAGTTGACTGTGCATGTCAGAGCACAAACACCAAGCATGAAGTCAAAAGAACTGTCTGTAGACCTGCGAGACAGGACTGTCTTGAGGCACAAATCTGGGGAAGGATACAGAACAATTTCTGCTGCTTTGAAGGTCCCAATGAGCACAGTGGCCTCCATTATTCGTAAATGGAAGACGTTTGGAACCACCAGGACTCTTCCTAGAGCTGGCCGGCCTTCTAAACTGAGCGATCGGGGAAGGTCAGGGAGTGTGACCAAGGCCCCGATGGTCACTCTGTCAGAGCTCCAGCGTTCCTCTGTGGAGAGAGGAGAGCCCTCCAGAAGGACAACCATCTCTGCAGCAATCCACCAATCAGGCCTGTATGGTAGAGTGGCCAGACGAAAGCCACTCCTTAGTAAAAGGAACATGGCAGCCCGTCTGGAATTTGCCAAAAAGCACCTGAATGACTCTCAGACCATGAGAAACAAAATTCTCTGGTCTGATGAGACAAAGATTGAACTCTTTGGTGTGAATGCCGGGCGCCATGTTTGGAGGAAACCAGGCACTGCTCATCACCAGGCCAATACCATCCCTACAGTGAAGCATGGTGGTGGCAGCATCATGTTGTGGGGATGTTTTTCAGCAGCAGGAACTGGCAGACTAGTCAGGATAGAAGGAAAATGAATGCAGCAATATATAGAGATATCATGGATGAAAACCTGCTCCAGAGCGCTCTTGACCTCAGTAGACTGGTCATGTACCTTGACCATATAGACAGTAGACATTAGCACACAGCCAAGATCTCAAAAGATTGGCTTCAGAACCACTCCGTGAATGTCCTGGAGTGGCCCAGCCAGAGTCCAGACTTGAATCCGATTGAACTTCTCTGGAGAGATCTGAAAATGGCTGTGCACAGACGTCTCCCATCCAACCTGATGGAGCTTGAGACTTATTGCAAAGAAGAATGGGCAAAACTGCCTAAAGATAGGTGTGCTAAACTTGTGGGATCATATTGAAAAAGACTTGAGGCTGTAATTGCTGCCAAAGGTGGATCAACAAAGTATTAAGCAAAGGCTGTGAATACTTATGTAAATGTGATTTTTTTGTTTTCTGTTTTTAATAAATTCAAAACATGTCAAAAAAACCTTTTTTCACATAATGGAGTCATAATGGAGTATTTTGTGTAGAATTTTGAGGTAAGAGATTAATTTAATTCAGTTCGGAATGAGGCTGTAACATGACAAAATGTAGAAAAAGTGAAGCGCTGTGAATACTTTCCGGATGCACTGTGTGTGTGTGTGTGTGTATATATATATATATATATATATATATATATATGCTTTTATGAAAATGTCAGGTGCTCGGCCGGTGGATGGAGTCCATAAGTCCATCCCCAGAAACCAACTGTTGTGGTCCTGCAGAGACCAGGAGAGGGAAAAGCATGAAGAGGAGATCCAAGGAGCTGGGCCTTTCTTCTTCATTGGAGGAGCCAATGGTGCTGAGATGTGAGTACAGTAGCTTGATCCACAACATGATCAAAAGTATTGGGTCACATCACCATCTCCCAATAAATTCCATCCAGTATAGCTTCATGAAAGCGCCCATACATCAAAATCCACCATTAGTCGCAGGTTCTTGTCCCCTGAATCCTTCATGTCTTCGATGGAGTGCTTCTTCTATGTGATGTGATGACATTCCTCTTCCCTCTAGAGTGAGCACCTACTGTGAAAAGAGAGGATGGAAGAGGATCTACAACAAGAACAGGGACGACTTCAAACTCAAGTGGTGTGAGACCAAATCGGCGTTCAACTACCTCAACTTCAGAGAAGGTAGTGAGAGAGGCTGAATTTAAGTCATTGTCGGTATCACCGTTCACTTTGTTTTGGATTTGGACTCTTCCACTCACGTTACTCACAGGTGAACAACTGGTGTACCAGATCCCCAACAACAAGGTGCTCACCACCAAGATCGGCCTGCTCAGCAGTCTTAGGGAGTACGAGCGAGTCAGCAGCAAAGTCAACCACGGCCAAGCTCACAGGTCAACCGTCTGCCTGCTTACGTTTTTAAAAAAAAAAAGATCAATGTTCAATCAATCAATCTTCTGCTTGGAAATGGCGTAGAAAATAACTGTAAGAAGTCATATAGAATTATTCATGAAATAGTGGGTGGCCCTGCCATTTTCAGTGGGTGGTGTTCTTTTGTTGTTGTTGTTGTTGACCCAGGCAGAGGGGGTGGTCTGCAGAAGAATGGTCCCATTATTATTATTATTATTATTATTAAACTTACTGAGCGTTGGGGTCAGAGCAACTGGACTTGCTTGATTTTTAACTCCTTTTTTCACTTCTCCTCCTAAATGCTCTGATTCAACTCCTCAGGTATAACATGTACTGAAAACCTTTACACACACTTTTTGTAAAAACTAGCTTCGATTCAACTATAAAATCGCTGAACTTGAGTAAAACTAAAATTTAAACTAAATTAAAAAAGCAAAATTTGTTCTCAATCAGAAATCACTCCACACTCTTTATTGCTCTCTGGTTCTACCATATCTTACTTATTGTGTGGAAATATGGGCTAATAACTATAAAAGCAATCTTCACTCGCTAAATGTACTACAAAAAAGGCCAGTAAGGATAATTCATAATGCCGCCTACAGAGAACATACTAACTCCTTATTTCTAAAATCACAAATACTTCAACTTGCTGATATAGTTCATCTTCAAACAGCTAAAATAATGCATAAGGCTAAAAATAACCAATTCCCTAAAAATGTCATCCAATACTTCTCTACAAGAGAGGAGAAATATGATCTCAGGGAAGAACTACATTTGAAACACTTCTATGCTAGGACTACGTTAAAAAGCCATAGCATTTCAGTATGTGGAATCAAACTATGGAATGGATTGAGTAAGGACCTCAAACAATGCACAACGATGAGCCAATTCAAGAAACAATACAAGCAGTTGATGTTTGCTAAATACAAGGATGAAGAGTCTTGAACCAGTCATGATGTGCTATATATATCACTATATTGACACTTACTATGGTACCCATTATGTCATTGGATGGTCATATCACCTTGTACTTCGGTACGAGGTGCAATATTAAAAAAAAAGAAAAAAAACCTTTAAACTGTATTATGGAAAGCAGGAAGTGAACAAATGTAACAGTTACTGATTGTAAAAGTACCAGATGGAGGGGTAGGATTTAATAAGCTTTGCTTCTTCCTACTCCTTTTGGACATGTGGAACTGTGAACTGATTATGTGATGCACTTAATTGTAATCTGATGCATGTTCAAATGAAATAAAACCATTACCATTACCAAAATAACACTATTTAGTAAGTACAAAAAAGATGCTTAAATACAAATTGATGGAGCACACACGTAATAGTTTAATGTAAAAAATATGAATATAGTCTATTGAAGGGCAAGTCACCCTATATATTGTACTGTATGTTGTATTGTACACCACATAACCAGACTTTTGAGTCTGGTTATGTGCACAAAAGTAAATAGTAAGTCATAGTCATAATCTACACGGCGACTTGTCGCTAGGCAGAGTTTGCACTCCACTTTCGCAGCCTCACTCCTTTCCCTCGGCTGTTTGAATGGTAGACTCGACATTTAGGAATAAACCATTTCCATTGTTATGTTTTACAGCTTTTATGAATTTCTCATTTTGTCTGAAATCTGCTATCACTGTGATGTGCTGTACAGGAGGCTGAAACTTGAGGACTTTATTCCTACAACCTTCCGTATGGATGTAAAAGAAGAGCGGGAGGCTTTTTTTGCCCAGCAGGAAGGTAAAAAAAACAAACAAAAACCTTAATACGCCATCACCCTTAGGCTCCTCGATCAAACAGTAATGACGGTGGAGAAGAGTGGAAAATAATGCACTTGACTGCCCATGTGGCCCTGATAAAATCACCAGGGGAACATGTTGTTGCCATAGCGATGTCAGCAGAGGGCAGGGCTGAGGCACAAACAAGGTGAAAGGCGAACATGTTAACAGGGGAGGTGGTTAGGACGTATGCCCATGTGACATCTTTCCCACAAAGATGTTATTCAGTGCCCAAGCACTCCTTTACACAAGCTGATATTGCCATGTAGGATTAGTACGAGTCCTGATTGGTGGTGGAAATGATCATCTGGTGTTCAACTGCTACAGTACATCTGACTTACTGGTAATATTATTATGGCAACACTCATGCATGTAAAACTACAATTGAAAATGTTTGCGTAAACTGCTGCTGATGTCACAGTTTTGGATGCCATTTTGTTCGGTAGCTAATGGGACGCTAACAAGAAAGGATGTTTTATGATAAATACATTAACAAGACAGTATTAATACAAGACGGGCATCATACTGTACACCAGGGGTCTCAAACACGCGGCCCGCGGGCCTCTAGTTTAGGCCCCCGCCTTGATATGAAAGTTTAATGCTAGTGCGGCCCGCGCAAGTTTGATATGGATGCTGTATGGTATCATGTACCCAGAAAAAAATATGTTTGATTAATGTTCATGTTAAAGGTTAAATAACTTAATAGTTATCCTCCCTATCCGTGTGGAAGTGGTAAGTTTTTGGCTTTTTAAGTTTTAAAGGAAATAACTTGGAGGCTACCGTTTAGGTCGCTAGCTCTCTAGTTTGTGAGTTAGCATGTGTCTCAAGACCCTGCAGTTGTGCAATATGTTGTAAATAAAAAGAGTATAAATGTGACTATAGTCGTGTTTTGTCATGTCTACAGGGCTCTAATAATGCTTTGTTCATTTTAATCTGAAAAAAATAATTTGTCTACCCACCAACTATATGTGGTTTCTTAAGTTTTTATTATTTGCTGTTTTTTTAATTATTATATTTATTTATTACTGATTGATTGATTTGTTTATTTATTTTTCATCTTATCTTGTGCAGAAAAATAAAAATTAAGATATTTGAGAACAGTGGAAATTTTTATCAGAGCTTTTATTGTGGAAATTTTTTTAATAAATGCGTTTTTTTGGGGGGAAAACCTAATGTGGCCCAGCCTCGCCCAGACCCTAGCTCCAGTGGCCCCCAGTAAGTTGAGTTTGAGACCCCTGCTGTACACTAACTGGAGAAGCCATGCAAACTGAGGGAAAAATTTGTGACGTCATTTTTTGTAATTTCCCCCAAAACACGCTAACTGTTGGGGATGCGAACCGTTCCAATTTATATCAACTTTAGGGCATATGTTATACTGTTTTAGAATCCCATCCTTGTAAATATATGTGTAATTTTGCGTATGTGCTGGTTAGGTGTGAGCAACAACTCCGGTCATATGTGGATCTGCAAGCCTACTGGCCTAAACCAGGGCAGAGGGATCTTTCTGCTGAAGAGCCTGGAGGACATTGCTGCATTGAAAGCGAAGCTGCAGTACATTGAAGACCAACACACATTGAAGACGCTTCCATGCCGACCTCACGCTCACGTTGTCCAGCAGTTGAGTACCCATGCTGAGCTCCTAAATCATATTATATATATATATATATATATACCGTATTTTCCGGACTATAAGGCGCACTTTTTTTCATAGTTTGGCTGTTCTGCAACTTATACTCCAGAGCCACTTTCTTTCTTTTCTTTTCCTTTAATTTTCTACCGCTTTTCCTCACGAGGGTCACAGGTGATGCTGGAGCTTATCCCAGCTGTCTTCCGGCGAGAGGCGGGGTACACCCTGGACTGGTGGCCAGCCAATCACAGGGCACATATAGACAAACAACCATTCACACTCACATTCATACCTATGGACAATTTGGAGTGGCCAATTAGCATGTTTTTGAAATGTGGGAGGAAACCGGAGTACCCAGGGAAAACCCACGCATGCACGGGGAGAACATGCAAACTCCACACAGAGATGGCCGAGGGTGGAATTGAACCCTGGTCTCCTAGCTGTAAGGTCCAGAGCCACTTATAAATGAAAATATATATACAATATTTTCTGGACTATAAGTCGCTCCAGAGTATAAGTCACACAAGGCCAAAAATGCATAATTAGGTTGGAAAAAAACATACATAAGTAGCACTGGAGTATAAGTCGCATTTTTTGCGGGTAATTTATTTCACAAACTACTTGACCAAAACAGAGATTACGTCATCTTGGAAGCCAAGTTCTAACAATACTAAAATAATAACAGGCTGAATAGGTGTAAGATATGCTAACACAATGGTTATTCAGATACACAAAAATAAACATGAACAAAAAAGGTGTCCAGTGTTTATGTAACATAAACACTTTTTTCATTTATAAGTCGCTCTGGAGTATAAGTTGCAGGAACAGCCAACTTATGAAAAAAAGTTATATAGTCCGGAAAGTATAGTATATATTATAGTATATGTAATATATTAATATATGATAGTATATGTAATTTGACAGACACCACAAGAGGGCACTCTAGACTGCACCGATATCTCCTACTCTTTAACAAGTGAATATTTAAACAGTAGATGTTGGCTTACAAAGACGAAAAAAAAATTATAAAATAAAAATTAATAAAATAGAGTTAAAAAAAATATATATATTATGAAAGCAGGAAGTGAACAAATGCAACAGTTACTGATTGTAAAAGTACCAGATGGAGGGGTAGGATTTAATAAGCTTTGCTTCTTCCTACTTCTTTTGGACATGTGGAACTGTGAACTGATTATGGGATGCACTCAACTGGAATCTGATGCATGTTCAAATGAAAGAAATAATGAAATTACCATTACCAACTAAGAATGATAGAACACAAATGCCCCCCCAATAGAATGGTCATATTCTGCAGACTACAAACTCCAAGTAGTGAAATTTGCTGCTGAAAACAGGAATCGAGCAGCAGAGAGAAAGTTTGGAGTAAGTGAGAAACTTGTTAGGTACTAGGGTAAAGTGGAGGCTACTCTGACTGCCATAAAGGACACCAAACAGTTGGTGTACTTAAAACAGTTTATGTTACATAAACACCGGACACCGTTTCTGTTCATGTTTATTTTTTAGAACTTGCCTTCCAAGATGACGTAATGTCTGTTTTGGTCAAGTAGTTTGGAAAATAAATTACCTGCAAAAAAATGCGACTTATACTCCAGTGCGACTTATGTATGTTTTTTTCTACCTAATTATGCATTTTTGGCTTTGTGTGACTTATAGTCCAGAAAATACGGTATATTGTCTTGATTTGTGATGAGGCATTGTGGTTTGGACCCCAGATGCTGAGACGGGCAACTTGAGGAGTAGTCTGTTAAGAACAAAGAGTGCAAAAGTTGTTTTCCCAAAAATAATAATAATAAGGCGGTGGTGAAAAACAGAACTGAAAATCTCACCACGGTGACGAGGTCAGGAACTAAAGCTGGCTGGACGGTGAGGAAGTGCTGGGCTAACCTATAACCTATAGCCGGAGACGGATTGCAGAAGGCTTAGAGTAATACAAGCATGGAGTGACGAGCAGGCATCTGAGGCTCGGAACCAGCAGGTCCATCTTTCATGGAAAGATGAGTAACCAACCTCAGGTGTGCCCAGTCTTCCCACCTCCAGCCCGTTCCAGGACATCTGCAAAAAAAAAGGCGAAAACAACCATGCCAGTTGAAGGCAGGGACTCAAACAAAACACAGAGACGGCAACTAAAATGTGCCGCTAGTAAACAAAATGTCGGCGTCTTTTACTGTGCAGTTACATCCAGAGGCCGCTGCTCTTAAAAGGGAAGAAGTTTGATGTGCGTTCCTACCTGATGATCGCCTGCACGTCAAATTACATGGTCTTCTTTCACCATGGATACGTGAGACTCACCTGTGACCTCTACGACCCCAGCTCCAATAACCTCTCAACACACTTGACCAATCAGGTACGCCCTAACAAAGTGTGGTCACCAAAGCATGGTTAGCATCTGTTGCCGACTCCTGGACCAAATGATGTGTTTCTGGTCTCCATGCTGTTCTCCTGCAGTACATGCAAAAGAAGAACCCGAGGTACAGCCAAGTGAAGGAGGACACAGTGTGGTCCATGGAGAGCTTCAACGTGTACGTCAACGACAGGTTTCAGGCTGCCAAGGGTCTACCAAGGGACTGGGTGCTGGGTGCTTTTACCGTGAGTGCTGCTGCTGTCGTATCTCACAGGGGCCAATTAGTAAAATAGTGATTGCTGCTTAATTGACACAGTGAGCCCATTTCTGTCTGAGGACAACCTCTACACCCGATCCCAAATACTCCAACCACAGTACTAATATTTAAATGAATATTACATAGAACCTACAAAATAGGGTTAGACTAATGAAATAAGGAAACCTCATATTACAAATATGCAACATAAGGTGGCCAGAATTATTTCAATATTGAACAAAGCAAAATTTGCTGTCAATCAGAAATCACTCCACACTCTTTATTGCTCTCTGGTTCTACCATATCTTACTTATTGTGTGGAAATATAATAACAATAATAATAATACATTTTATTTGTATGGCGCTTTTCAAAATACTCAGACATTTTACAGAAAAATGGAGTTGAATAAAAACAAGTAAACAGAGTAAAAGATACGTTAAAATATAACATTCATTCGTTTATACACAGTTAAAACATGAGTAAAAGCGGGCGGGGCACAGCAGTCAGGTATAAAAAGTTAGACAATAAAAACAGATTCAAACAGGTGGATTTTTAGTTGTTTTTTGAAACTGAGAATGTCAGGACAAGCACGGAGTGAATGGGGCAAAGAGTTCCAAAGAGTGGGGGCAAATATGGGGTAATTATAAAACCAATCTTCACTCGCTAAATGTATTGTAAAAAAGGTCAGTAAGGATAATTCATAATGCCGCCTACAGAGAACATACTAACTCCTTATTTCTAAAATCACAAATACTTCAACTTGCTGATATAGTTCATCTTCAAACAGCTAAAATAATGCATAAGGCTAAAAATAACCAATTACCCAAAAATGTCATCCAATACTTCTCTACAAGAGAGGAGAAATATGATCTCAGGGAAGAAGTACATTTGAAACACTTATATGCTAGGACTACGTTAAAAAGCCATAGCATTTCAGTATGTGGAATCAAACTATGGAATGGATTGAGTAAGGACCTCAAACAATGCACAACGATGAGCCAATTCAAGAAACAATACAAGCAGTTGATGTTTGCTAAATACAAGGATGAAGAGTCTTGAACCAGTCATGATGTGCTATATATATCACTATATTGACACTTACTATGGTACCCATTATGTCATTGGATGGTCATATCACCTTGTACTTCGGTACAGGACAAAAAATAAAATTAAAAAAATTCAAAAAATATAATTCAAAAAATAAAAAAAATTCAAAATTAAATTAAAAAATAAATACGTTAAAAAATAAAAAAACTTAAGCTATATAATAGATATTTATATATTGAAAAAAAACTTACATTTGTTCACTTCCTGCTTTCTTAATATAATTTAACAGTTACTGATTGTAAAAGTACCAGATGGAGGGGTAGGATTTAATAAGCTCTGCTTCTTCCTACTCCTTTTGGACATGTGGAACTGTGAACTGATTGTGATGCATTCAATTGTAATCTGATGCATGTTCAAATGAAATAAAACCATTACCATTACCATAAGTGATGGCTTCCTTCCTTCCTGTCTTTAGAGGCGCATGCAGCAGATCATGAGACACTGCTTCTTTGCTGTCAAATCCAAGCTGGACCGCAGACTAGGATTGTTTGACCTGATTGGCTGCGACTTCATGGTGGATGAGGACTTCAAGGTGGGCGACGTATTCGTGCATGTGGCTATTTGACAACTAAGCATGCGTGCTCTTTAACAAGGTGTGGCTCCTGGAGATGAACTGTAATCCTGCTCTCCATGTCAACTGTGAGGTGCTGAGGGCCGTCATACCCCCCACTGTGGTAGAGACACTAGGTACGTTCGTTCAAAGCGCCGCTCACGTTTCCCACATTTTGAGATTTCTGTCGTTGTCCCTTTTCAGATGTTACTCTGGAAATCTTCCACAAGTGTCGTCTGAGGCAGCGTATCCTTCCTTTAGCCAGTCTGAGGGACTTTGTGCTCTTGTACGATGGACATGATGGCTCACATTCAGCAGTAGCTTACAGGAAAAGCCACGCAGACGGTAGAAGCGATCGCAAAGTCACTAAAAAGAGCCAACCACAGAGCTCTGTGGGCGGAGCTTCAGATGGCAACACAGTTCCAAACAAAAACAGTTCTCCAGGGGAGCATAAACCGAATACATGCCCTTTGCAGCATCCATCAAAGCATGTAGATGTAATGAAGCAAACACTTACCCAAGAAGCGGCACATCCTGGTCATGTCACCGACTTACCAGGAACGAGTACTCAAGACCGCCGAGATTGTGAGGATGATACAGAGAGTCATTCCAAAGAGCAGAAAGAGAGAGATACACAAACCAATGTTTCATGATGATCTTAAATACCCGCTGTTATTGTGAGTGTACTGGTTTCTAGTACACTAATTACTACGTTTTCCTTCAGTTAGATGTTGACTATATTTGCTATCACATGAATTATTAACACTCATTTGTGTTGTAAAGGCTTGTCCAGTGTATGGAGAATGTATTTAACCATGCCAGAGAAGGTCACATGGTGTCTTTTTCTTCCGATTTGATGAACTAACTTTATTCAATCCCCATTAAATAGATAACTCTCAATTTATCTTTATATTTACTATATTTACTATTTAAGTCCAAGCAGACAGAACAACAACAACAACAAGGCAGCAGTATTCATTGAGTGTGTTTGGGAAATCAACAAAACAGGGCCTGCACGGCGGGCGAGTGGTTAGCACGCAGACCTCACAGATAGGAGAGGGTTCAATTCCACCGTGGGCCATGTCTGTGTGGAGTTTGCATGTTCTCCTTGTGCATGCGTGGGTTTTCTCCTCCCACATTCCAAAAACTTAATTAAGTTAATTGGAGACTCCAAATTGTCCATAGGTATGAATGTGAGTGTGAATGGTTGTTTGTCTATATGTGCCCTATGATTGGCTGGCCACCAATCCAGGGTGTACTTCGCCTCTCACCCGAAGACGGCTTGGATAGGCTCCAGAACCCCCCGCGAACCTCGTGAGGAAAAGCGGTAGAAAAAGAATGAATGAACAAAACAACAACGCATGCCGCCATATTTCCAAAGTCGCTGTGGGACTGCTTCAAGACAGGCGCTGGTTTCAGCTACTTTTGTTCAAAACCGAGTTGAGCGGCAGCTGACAGGAAGGAAGGCACAACCACACTGCATCACCGTTTTTTAACTTCAATTCCTCTTCTGACACCTTTTGCTCTGCCAGGCTGGTTGGAAACTAAAAAAAAAAGGGGGAACTCGAGATTAGTGAAGCTACCCCTCCTCCTCTTCTCCTATTCCCAATATCCTCTTTTGGGGTCTTTTGTGTGTGTGTGTGTTTGATGTGTCTGGTTCGAGTGTGGCAAACACACAGTGGGGATGAGAGTTTGAGAGCAGGAGGACCGGATCGGATAAGAGAGGACCCTGTCCATGATGGGATGCTGCAGTATGACCCAGAGGCACACTGGAGTGGATGAGGTGGGCCCTGATGAGATTGAGCTACTGGGACTTTCTAGGGACTCCTCAGGGTAAGACGGACACACTTGAACACACCGCTGAAAAAGACAAGCGCATCATTTGCTTGATAAATGTACACTTTAATGCTGTGGGGGCCGTCATTGGTGTCATGTTGCCGTCATTGGTGTCATGTTGCCGTCATTGGTGTCATGTTGCCGTCATTGTAAAGCATCTTGCAGCCGCCTCCATCGTTTTGTTGTGTTTACTTGACATGAACTTGGAAGCCCAGTGAAGCAGCACTGACGTGATTAGGAGATTACGACAATACAATGGCAGACCTCCTAAAACCTGGGAGATTAACACAGGCTAACCAGCAACAGCCAGCACGTCTAGCTAAGCGGTTATGGGTTTAATTGGAAGCGCTGATGAAGCATGAAGCTCGTCTTAAGTTATTTCTATTATGTTACAAGACATTCATTGCACACATTGATGTACATTTGCCCTACATCATTCTAATAAATTATAATAAAAGTATACAAATAATTAATAGTTCCAATTATACTATGGTATAAAATACTAATATTAGCTCAGATTGTTTATTATTTCAACTGGAGGTGTCTTTAGAATAGATTAGATTCCGAGAAGCCTGTTTCAACTATCAGTCGTATGAAAATGTGGACAGGATTGTACCATTCTGACTACACGGGGGGGGCTACACTCTACACTTTGTTATAAGTAGTATAAGTATTTTTGATACAAATTCAGCTTTTGTGTCAAAAAAAAAGACCTATACTTGGGCAAGATGGCGGGACGTACACACCGCGATCTCCCCTTTTGAAGTCATGATTTATTTATAATATATAATAAATGTATCTGCCAACATCGTATGGCGTTGAATGGGGCCACAGTTGATGTCAGTTACTCACAAAGACGACGGGGGGCCCAACAGGTGCTTCAGTGTCTCGTCTGACAGTAATCTTATTATGTCTGATGGTTGCTGGGCTGCAGGGGGGGGGGCAGATTATTTTGATGTTTTTTGCATCGAAGTCACGAGAAACCTTTTTGTTCAGCATCACCTACCAGGATTTGTACGTGGTCAAATGGGGGTGTCCAACTGTTTTGTGTGTGGTGTTTTTAGGCTGGGGAGTTTGGGAGAGACCAGACTTCCACTGGCGGTGGGGGGCAGCAGAGACGACAAGCAGCCATTATGCTACACGTCACTACGATACCTGGAGAAACAGGTCACTGATGCTGTGTGTGTGTGTGTGTGTGTGTGTGGTCGGGGGGGGTATTTCCAAAAGACCATGCACAGTTCATAAATACATACAGTACTAACACACACGCAGTAGTGCTCAGTCTGCATTATGATTCAAACTTTCCAGGAAGTTCAGAGGATGGGGAAAAAATAAACAAATAGGGAACTCATTGAACTACTTGAAAATGTTACTTGGGTAATAATAATGATGCAATATTATAATGTAATGTTTTATTCTAATGTATCGGTGGCCGAGTAGTTGGAATGTTTTCTCTTATTTGGAATAATGATTATGTTTCTTGTTACGTCAGTTCATCCAAAAAAAACTTCATTTTCAGCAGGGATATTGTGTGATACGGTACTTGTGCCAGCAGGGGGTGCTGTGGGGCAAAAGCAGAGAGGAGCTGCACCTGAGAATCTACTCTCAGAAGCCAGTCAGAGGCTGGGAGGGTCAACCTGCTCACATGTATGGAGAGATCATTCACTCCTCTGTCGTGTGTCTGCACAGCAAGTACCCTCAGGTTAAATGACGCTACATCACTTAGTACATACTACAAGGCACACTACATCACCTAGTGCGCACTACAAGGCACACTACATCACCTAGTGCACACTACATCACCTAGTGCACACTACAAGGCACACGACGTCACCTAGTGCGCACTACAAGGCACACGACGTCACCTAGTGCGCACTACAAGGCACACGACGTCACCTAGTGCGCACTACAAGGCACACGACGTCACCTAGTGCGTACTACAAGGCACACGACGTCACCTAGTGCGCACTACATCACCTAGTGCGCACTACAAGGCACACGACGTCACCTAGTGCGCACTACAAGGCACACGACGTCACCTAGTGCGCACTACAAGGCACACGACGTCACCTAGTGCGCACTACAAGGCACACGACGTCACCTAGTGCGCACTACAAGGCACACGACGTCACCTAGTGCGCACTACAAGGCACACGACGTCACCTAGTGCGCACTACAAGGCACACGACGTCACCTAGTGCGCACTACAAGGCACACGACGTCACCTAGTGCGCACTACAAGGCACACGACGTCACCTAGTGCGCACTACAAGGCACACGACGTCACCTAGTGCGCACTACAAGGCACACGACGTCACCTAGTGCGCACTACAAGGCACACGACGTCACCTAGTGCGCACTACACCACTTAGCGCGCACTACAAGGCACACTAAACCTGGTGCACACAACAAAGCACATTGTTAACACCTGCATTTCTCCTCACAGGAGAAGTGTGAACATTTCCTGGTTTTATTCTCCTTCCACCTGCTCATCCTCTCCTTGGACCACGCTAAGCAAGACTTCATTTATGAGGTGGTAAAGTGATGTTTGGAATGCTTGACCTGTGTGTGAGGGAGGGTCTGATTTAAATTTTTTTGGCGTGCTCCAGGGACTACTTCCTCTTTCCGGACTCTCCTTCCGCGTCATCCCCATGGAGTGTGACGTCTCACAGTCACCTCACATGTTTGAGATTAGCAGTAAGTCTACAAAATGATCTTTAGGGTATATTTATTAGGGCATCATAGATGTGCCAAAAATGATTGGCATTTAAATACTAATTAATTGATCCACTCCACCAATCAGCTCCACCCCACTGAAGCATCCATCAAATTGCCCCTCAGGGATGAATAAAGGGTTTGATGTTCCTTGTTCTATCCAGGCCGGATGATGGAGCCTAAGGTCTTCATAAGTTCCACTGGTGCAGAGCTGCAGACATGGATGCGGCACCTAGAAGACCGGACATACAAGTCCAAGACGCAGCCCATGAGTCCTTCCCGCTGTGCTCTCTCCTATCTAGTAATGAATATTCACGTGCTCGTCAATGCATATGACAAAGAAGCTGTTAATGAACACATTGTTCTCTGCAGTTACCTTGTGATGAGCACTGGAAAAGAGAGGAGCTGAAGAAGTACTTGATGCACGCTCCAATATGGGAGTGGGAGGGTTGCCCTATACAGCATATGGGACCACCAGCCTACTTGTCAGTTGTCCATATCATCAATACGCACAGACAGGTCAGAGATGGCATCTTCCAGCAGGATGATGGATGCATGCGTCGGGTATTTTAGGACAAAATATGACTGATTGTGGTGGTTTTTGTTGTCACAGGGTCTCCAAGAAAGACTGATGGTTCTCTTCCCTCAAGATGTTCTGCTGCTGTCAGTAGACAACAAGCTGCTCAATATCACATATCAGGTCAGAACCATCAGTCTTTTTTTTTTAATAGACTTTTTATCGGTATGTGTACATGTCATATCATGGAGGAAATGTGCTTGCATACAGGAAGCAAAATATTTTTTTCAATTATGTATTCAAAATTATTTACATTTTATGTGCAATTTACTGTTTATGTTGTACATTGTTGTTCATATTTCATTCATTTTCTACCGCTTTTCCTCACGAGGGTCGCGGGGGTGCTGGAGCTTATCCCAGCTGTCTTTGGGCGAGAGGTGGGGTACACCCTGGACTGGTCGTCAGCCAATCACGGGGCACATATAGACAAACAACCATTCACACTCACATTCATACCTATGGACAATTTGGAGTCGCCAATTAACCTAGCATGTTTTTGGAATGTGGGAGGAAACCGGAGTACCCAGAGAAAACCCACGCATGCACGGGGAGAACATGCAAACTCCACACAGAGATGGCCGAGGGTGGAATTGAACCCTGGTCTCCTAGCTGTGAGGTCTGCACGTTGTTCATACTTGATGTCATCTATTTATTCTAGCCGTTTCCCACCACGATTAGTAGCCACGTTCGGTTACCGATGCTGTAGAAAACCTAAACCTAGAAATCCAGCTGAATAGGTGCAGATTCTGGAAGGACAATAACGTTTTGTGTGCTGCTGCTCTATAGGAGCCCACAACTATATGTATGAGTATAGTTGTGTATGAGTATAATAATGCTTTAATGCAATGGTACATTCATAGGGCAGGCTACCGCGTCAAGGCATCGAAGCCACAGAGAAATCAGCCCAGCCTGGAAGACTCGAGTTTGAGCTGCGAGGTATGCAAAGCATTCAATATACTATATATACAAAGTTTATATGTAAACTATTACAGTATTCAATAGTACTGTTGTGTTGTAGGAGCGCTGGTGGAGCCGCTGCAGGTATCTTGTACCTGCATGGAGGATCATCACAACTGGATCTTTCACTTACAACAGGTATGACTGTTATCTGTTTGTACAAACACTCCAATTGTATTTATATCTAGTACAGAGTACTGATTCAAACTACAAAGGAGGGGCACTTTGGGCGTGTGACCAATCACAGCGGAGTGGGCATGCCTGTGGGTGGAATAAATTGACACTGTGTTGGCACAGGAAGCACAAATCAAATGAAATACAGCTGTAATAGGAGCAGATTCTGCTAAATCTAAAGTTTCCTGTGCGGGGTTATTGTGTGTAGCTGCTCTATCGGAGACCACAACTCAATAAAAAGGGTTGGAAAATGAACATAAGAAGTCCAATAGACAACAGAATGATGCCCCCACTGTAGTGTCTCTCTTGGGGTTTTCCACCTCCCTCGCTGCTCTGACAGTCAACATGCACTGACTTGTTAGAGAGCAACATCCCGGTCTTCCTTTTAATATTTCAAAAAATCTACCTTATGTATAGTTTCTAGTTCTTGTGTTCACAAATTATAAATGAGTATAATTACATTTTATTTCACCCTTTTCTGACACTGTATTTTTGAAGATGTCAAATGTAAAGTTTGCATGGAAAATGTCAAATCGTCTTGTGTGTTTGTGCTCTAGCGAGACAAGAGCAAAGGAGTGGCAAGGAGACCATCATAACAAAAGAAGAAGCACACCCCAATGGATGCAGCTGAGTATGCGGAATAGTGTTTGGACTTAGCTGAAGGGAGGTGTGCATTATGTACAGGTACGATGAGTATGCATAAACATGGAGTGGACATCTTCTCCAACCAACTTTGTCGCATTCTTTAAATCTTTTTGTGACTTTAACACAACAAACTGCTTACAGACAAGATCGAGTGAATATAATCTAGTTTATTTAATGGTTGAAATGTTTAGTACTGTGTAGACTTCCAACCTGTTGTCTGATTAATGCAAACAAAATGTACTGCAGGGGTGTCAAACGTGGCATGGGGGGTAGTTTGGGTGTTTTAGTGCATATTTTGTATATTTTTGGGGAAATAAAATTATTTCAAAATTGATGAGATGCCCCCCACATCCTTAAATTTTTCTGTATGTGGACAGATACTGTACAAGATTTCATTTTGCATTGGGGCTGAGTGGAGCAGTGACCAACCAGAGCCAGCAGATGGCCCTCCACCTACAGGTCGTGAGTGATAATCTAGTACTTGATGCTTTTTTTAATGAAATACAACATGTGACTTTGGCAAGTCCAAATATTATAACTCTTAAACATATATTTATTATATTTTCTATGTATTTAGATGTAGTGGTCTGCTCTCCAAACATGCCACAGTTAGGAATGCTCCGATCAGGGTTGTTTGCTGCCCATTCCAATAGCATCATACATGACACCGATCACATGGATAAAGTTTACATTAACATTTGGATGGATTTGCTTTTACAAATGCAAATACATGGGAAATGAACTGATCACAAAATATTTAGTAGCTCAAGATAACAAAATTAACAGAATAAAATAGGACTAATAAATATGTTTTTAAATATAAATTTGTCCTGCTCAACTTAAAACAGCGTCCAGCTTGCTTTCATCACTATTAGTGCTGTCAACTATTTGGTTTCTTTACGACTGCCAATATTTAAATTGTCAACGATACTCAAAGGTTAGTACGTACAACATGAATGTGACATTCACTTGTGGATTCCCTTCAAAAAGCAAAATGTCATTTGGACTACAAAAACCAGAAGCTAGATAGATCTCACTCACTAGCTGGCACACATGCCGCCAACACACCCATCGGTTTAGGTGATTGGCTTTGAAAGGTGTCTATCGGCTTAGGATATTATGGGATTTTTACGGAAATCGGACGATATTGATCAGTGGCCAATCGATCGGAGCATCCCTAGTTACAATACATAAATGTTACATCAAGGCATCGAACCAGCAATCTTCCTGAGTCACGTCGACTAGTTTTTCAAAATATATATTTGCGTTTGTGTCAAATTAGGATTGTGAGACCACTCCCAGTGTCTCTTCACTCATCCTCGCCTTGCAGTTTCTGTGTGACACATTTAATGCGGATGTTTTCCCGGAGGTTGCGGAGGCGTGCGCTGCGGCTGGTGATTTCCTCAATGTAGGATTTGGGGAACCAGCCCCGTTCCCCATCAGACAACCTGATGCCTTCCACCCAGCCTGGAAAGAACCACAGCAACGATCCTTAGACATTTTAAAAATATTTCATTTTATTATTACCACCCGTCATACAATTTGGCTACTGTTAATATTAGGACGTAAAAACTCTAAATCTTAACTCGGGGATGGATTGGCCATCGGAACTAAACATTTTAATGTCAGAGGTTTTATTTACGTTAATATTTGAATCTGTGTGTTTGGTTTGGAAAACAGAGGCGCCACTGTAATGGTTCACAACACTTGCTTAACGGTTTATGAAGTTTACATAAGAACATGAACGTCTGCTATTTTCACACTTTGTAATCATTTCTACCTATAATGGTATAATCTTGAAGTGGGGAACTGCACTTTTTTGAGAATTTTGCCCATCATTCACAATCAGAACACATTTCTTTTCCTGCCTCTGTGTATTCTCGCACGAGAAAACGAGTTATGAGCTAGCTAACAACGGACGTCCTGGGGAAATACCTATTTTGATGCTATAGCCCTCTTATTGGATTGGTCATCGTTAACATAAACTTACCTTCTGTTTTAACAAGGCTTTGTGTATTTATGTACGGACTGTATTTCCATATGTGAGAGTTTACTTACCGTCACTTGTGATGGTCTTGGCATGAAGAATGTCAGCCTTCTCCAGCGTCAACTCATCATGTTCCTGGGCCTGGTAGCTTCTAATGCACTGCACCTGGGATATGTCTGGGAGGGCAACATGGAGGCATAAATGAGAGATACACAGAACGAGTGTTAATGGTGGTTTTTCCAGCTGTGTACGGACCATCATTCTCACTGGCGTTCTCTATGTCCTCCAGTGGATCTGATGGAAACATGGCAGTGATCCATCGCTGCTTCCCGCTCCTTGGTGCACACATAAGTACCAACATTAAAGCTAAAGAAGCACCTCGTTCATGTATGACAGCAACGAGTGAAGACGCACTCTGTGAGCGATTTGAGCAGGATCTGATGTTTGAGCTGCTGTCCTTCATACAGCTGGAGGTGGAAGATGAAACCCGAGATGCCCTGCAGCTTGTGACTCAGATCCTTCACTTTCAGCTCCCCTATCTTGGCATGCACGAACACCAGGAACTTCCAAGTGCTGCAAGACAACAAATAACACTCATTTGTGCCCAAATACCACAGGAGGCGCACATGAATGCTGACTCACTCTTTCCTCCTGGACAGCAGCAGGCAGTCATTGAACAGGTGTAGATACACTGGCTTGGTGGGCAGCTTGAGCTTGGATCCAGAAATACTCATCGTCTGAGTGTCCACCTCCAGGAGCTCACCGTGCTTCACCAGCCAGCGAGACTGGGAGATAAGAGGAAAGATCTAGAAAGAAAGGAACTAATGTGAGTAAACTACAAACAAGATACTGTAGAGCTGATGAAGTGGTATCACCTTGCCCTCAAAGTCAATCTTCTTATTGAGGTGGATGAGTTCTTCCATTCTCTTCATGGATTGCACACTGCAGTTGCACTCTTTAATCATCTAAGATAAGACAGTCACTCTAGTTATTGCTGCTTATTATTTTTCTTATTAGATTGACAGGAAATACCCTTTTCAACTCATTGAAAGCCTTTGTTGCCGTGTCTTCATCTCGAGAACCCGGTTTCGTCCTCTTTAAGATGTTCTGCAAGGTAAAGGAGAGAGAAGGTGTTTGGCCGGCGCTGTGATGACATTCGCACGGTTGAAGTTGCATTTCATGTTTGCACTTGAAACTCAATTACTGTCATGTACCTCCACCAGCATTTTAAGCCGCGTGATCCTCTGGAATGGCAGGATTAGGAAGGAGGTCAGAGGTAGTCTTTGGCACACGGCGTCCTCCTCCAAACGAGCCAAGATGAAAGGGAAACGGGGGCTCTCCTGCCTGAAAGCAGCAGATTTTAAAAAGGCAAACAATTGTTACAAATGTGATTAAAAACCATTGTACGGCTTGGATGTGGTTCATCTTGCAGCATGTTAGGTCATGCAAGCGTCAGGCAACACCTGAACACCCTTAGCAGCAACATACTGTACATACTTTACATTGTAGACCTAAAGACATATTATAGGCATTTTCTCTGCTCTGTAAAGTTTGACTGTGTGTTACGGTAGTCACGTTAAAGATATGAAACTTATTCCACAAAATGACAAACATTTTAGTATTCCAGCTGTTTTTAAACACGTATTTCTAGCAGAAGGCTCTCACAACAAGATCCATGAATTTGTATCTGCTGTCGCTGTGAGTATGTGTGAAAATGGCGACTTCGCGTGATGGTACTGATGCACTGTCGGTAATTTTTCCCGGTATTATTGTCATTTATTCAGTGGTACTTGGCATACGAGGGTCCCAACTAACTTTTTTTTAGATGCGGGCCGTCTCTTGGGTGTTTTTTTTTTTTTTTGCTTTGAACTGCCAGCTAAAATTTGGGTTGCTAAGAGCTAGCACCGCTAGCATTAGCTAGCATTAGCAGCGCCCTAGCTAGTCATCACCACATCAGTAAAACAAATAGCCATCAAATTCATCTTATTGATTATGTGTTTGGTAAAACATCAAATAAATCTGCCCCAACATTTGTTTTTCAAATAGGTTGTGTACCAAACAAATATGCACATTAACACTCAATAATGTCATCAAACTTACCTTTATGCATTCCCACATATTATCAGTATCTGGGACCAAATATGAGGTGAAAGAAAAAGGGGATACAGTACACTAGTCTATCCGTACAGCATGGGACATAGTTAGAAGGTGCATTCAAGGACCGTCAAACAAGTGGGACAAAACACTGCTCGCATTAAATATGCAAAAGCTGTGGGATTCCTAACTGTATATTATTTTTTATATAAATAATAGCCCATATTTGCAAAATGGATATCCCCTTACATAAAATTTGATGTAGTTATAGTTGTATATCAAATCATTTACCACAAAGAAACATAGTGGCTGTTAACTAATGGGTTAGAACAGCTTATTAAAGATGTGTCATGTGTTTCTGATACTACTCACAGTAGACGCTGATATGTCTGTTCTTGGTAAGCCTGGTTGGTTACATAAGGCAAGTAGACCCTGCGTAGAGCCGGACAGTGATCCAGTACAATGTCACACACGTCAAAACGCAGGATGTCTTCCTCCAACCTGTACTCCAAGTCCTGAAGGAACCTAGAAAAATCATCAAGCGTGATGGATTCACCCTGAGAGGAAGAAGTGGCGAGGGTGGGTGTGTTCAAAGACAGACAAGCGGTTTATTACTTTACCTCTCACTGACATCTTTGACCTCGGGCAGCTTGGAGAAGAGCCATTGCTTGTCCTGAGCTCCGAGACAATCCGAGAGCTCCTGTGAGAGCATGAAGTGATCTACCACAATTGTCAAGCTGCGGATGTATGAGGCCTCAGATGTGACCAGCTCAAACTTGGCCTGGGTGGAGGAGGAACACCACATGAGATATGAAAGCCTGCTTGTGTGGTGAAGACATCCAGTCAGCGACGTTGAAACCACCTCCTGTAACTTCCTTTCCTCGTTGCTGAAGTTGTCCAGCTGACCACTCGTGCGGACATCCGGGATGTCCTGCCACAGGGCGAACACGGAACCTCGCGAGGAACGAAAGGAACTGGACGGAGACAAGTTTGATGGAGACGGTGTTCCGTTGGAACCCTCGTCCCTTAAACGCTCGTCTTCTGCGCCTGGTTCGTTGCCCTGTTGCCTCTGGATCTCTCTGTTGATGGCGACATCGCTGTATTCTTGGTACAGCATGGCTGCAGGAAAAATGGAAACCTGGTTCAATTGCCACTTTAAATACATCAGGTACACAAGTGCTGGAAAAAGTAACTTACAACTTGGTAAGAACCTTGATAAGCGATTGGAAGACCCAATGGTAGTTGGTGTGCACGAGTCCTCTTCTACTGACTTCTTTCGCATTCTGTCGAGATTATTCTTCAGTCAATATTAAATCATTTTGGACAGTGAAGCGATACATAATATCAATATTTAAATTAAGGGTGCTCCGATTGATGGGCCACCGATGGGTATTGGCCGTTATCAGTGAAAAAGGAAGTTGAAACAGGCGTTGATATTGTATCTCCCCTCCGAGCACAGAAAAGGGAGTTGGCTGCATTTACTCTTCAGAAGCCACTCATGAATTATCGGTATCGGCAACATAAAATCTTTATCGGAACATCCCTGATTTAAATATGTCCTTTATGTCCATATTCACCCCAGTTTGGTGCTCCACCAATGTGTAGATAATGCACCGTCGCTGCTGGCCAGTGGTGGTGCGGGTCCTACAGGACTGTGGGGGGCACTATCACTGGAGCCCGAGCTGCAGCTCTTTGAGTTGGACTTGGAATCTAAGACACATTTAAACAGCAGTGCAAATGTCGTAAAATGTGTTGGAAATCGTTTTTTTATCGTCCCATGGCACGTTCTAAAAATACTAAAGGATCAACAAAAATGTATAATGTAAGACGAAAAAGGTTAAATCAATTCATACGTGGGATTACTAGATGGACTTTATGTTGTTATATGTTGATGATCTTGATTAATCATGTCTTGAAGCAACTGAAGCAAAAGGGCCTGTACTACTTGGCTGCAACCAGCAGAGGCGCTGTTGCTCCAGTCTCAACTAGTTTGGTGTCTTAAGAAGTCATGGACAGTTGCAAACAGATTTTTGTTTCATATTATTCTTTAGTGGCTACACGGCGGTCGAGTGGTTAGTGTGCAGACCTCACAGCTAGGAGACCCGAGTTCAATTCCACCCTCGGCCATCTCTGTGTGGAGTTTGCATGTTCTCCCCGTGCATTCCAAAAACATGCTAGGTTAATTGGCGACTCCAAATTGTCCATAGGTATGAATGTGAGTGTGAATGGTTGTTTGTCTATATGTGCCCTGTGATTGGCTGGCCACCAGTCCAGGGTGTATCCCGCCCCTTGCCCAAAGACAGCTGGGATAGGTTCCAGCACCCCCCTCGTGAGGATAAGCGGTAGAAAATGAATGAATGAATTATTCTTTAGTCATGTGACCTTGTCTATTATTTGTCATTTTTTAACTCACTGTCGAGGGTCCAACTGCTAGAACTCTGTCGGTCCCTGGAGGCGACACGGGCCGAGAGTGACTTTCCCAGCTTCAAGGTAAAGGAGTTCTTCCTTTGGGACAGCTGGAGTCTGGAGATCAACTCTGAGGCAGAAAAGCGACGTCGCTCATGGTCTCCCCTGCGTGGTGGAAAACTGCCCCCGGTTGCAATGGATGCATCCAGACTGTCTTTGGCCACCCCGTGCACTGAGTCCTCTAACATCTGCAGCGGTTCTGCAGGTAGATCTAAGATGTCATCCTGAGTAACGTCCTGCAGGTCTGGACCTGGAGCATCGGAAAATGAAGTATTTGTGTTGGCCTCTTGTGAGGACTGTCCACTGATGTCTTCCTCCAGGAAAGAAGTAAAAGGTCCGGGGAAGATGAAGTCTGCATCCAGGATGGGGCTGCTGAGGGATTCATCACTGAGGCTGTCTGAAGAATAAACCTGCATCTTACGGCCTGCAGACATCAAAATGACTTACTGTACACACATAATGAAAAAAATGATCTGTCAAAGAATTATAGCATGAGCACACTCACGGATGGACTTCTCTTTGAGTGAACCCTGAGATGTTCTCCTGTGGAGCTGATAGGAATCCGGGTTATGAAAGTCTGGATCCTCAGTTGGAGATGGGGAGCATGGTGTCTGAAAGTCCCAGGAATCTCTGTCTGTGTAGAGGGAGGAGAGTGGAAAAGGCAGAGGGAGACTAAGAGATGTTTGGAGAGAATGGTACACTGATGTGACACTTTGTGGACCTTCAGTCTGCTCGTGTAAAGACGTCCTCAGACCACTTTGGCTTTCTATGTCAGCCAGAATTGAAGGCAACAGTGTTACATCCTCATTGATTGTTCCGTGGCAGCTTTGTGGCAAGTCAATCAGTTCACTTTGTGAGCATCTCAAGCTGTATTGTCCGTCTAGAACGTCTGTCCTTGGAGAGCTGCGTACGTTTAGTTCAGGGGTCTCTGGTTGCTGACGGTCGATGAAGGTCAAAGTCTCCTGCTGACACACAGCAACATGCTTGTGGTGACACGAGCGGAGGAGCGGTTCGTCGTCTTTTGCCTCGGAGATCACAACCGCAGACTTGCCCGGGTCGGGCATCCACATGCCGGGACCTTCTCCTCTGCAGTGCAAAGCGTGGTGATGCGGCTGAAAATCAGGAAAAGGTTCAAGTCCATAGCCGGGAAGCATGGCTGCTCAACCCCTCTGGAGCTGAGAGAACAGAGGACAGATGTCAGCATTATCCTTGAATGTAAATGGATGGAAAGATTTAGAATTTGTGTGTAAGCCTATGTGAATAGACAGACACATGTCCTTGTATGTGAATGGAGCAACATTCCAACATTCCAATTACATTGGAAGAGGACGTGAACAAGATTCATATCTACTGTATTTTTGGATCATGTGGAACATCATCATTGCATTATTATTATTTATTCATTCATTCATTTTCCACTGCTTTTTCCTCACGAGGGTCGCGGGGGTGCTGGAGCCTATCCCAGCTGCCTTCGGGCGAGAGGCGGGGTACACCCTGAACTGGTGGCCAGCCAATCACAGGGCACATATAGACAAACAACCATTCACACTCACATTCTTACTGATGTTTTTTTAAAATTATATGTGCAATTTACTGTTTACGCTGTACATTGTTGTTCATATTTGATGTCATCTATTCTCCACATTATTATTATTATTATTATTATTATTATGCGGAAGCCAGGCAAAGACATTTCGTTGGCAATTTCACTGCTGTGTTATTGTGCAATGACAGTAAAGGAAGTCTATCTATCTATCTATATGAATGGAGAGGCAGATTTCTACATTGTCCTCATATTTGAATGGATAGACAAAATTTACACTGGATGTGTGAGCGAACAAAAGACATGTCTACATTATGTGTGAATGGACAATTGTTTTTTTATGTTTGTGAATGGAGAAGCAGATTTTAACATTGTACTAGCACACTCTATGCCAGGGGTCGGCAACCTTTACTATGAAAAGAGCCATTTTACCCAATGCCCACTGAAGAAAAATAGCCTGGAGCCGCAAAACATATAGTATGTTTAAAACAACATTGGAGGGAATTTGGGGGTATCAAAGTAGTTCAGATAAGAAAAGACGAGTTGGAGTACTCTTGCTAGTTTTGGAGATAAACTTACATAAATGTATGTGTAAACTACTGTAAACGTAAAAACAAGTTCCCATGCCGCTGTTTTTAAATTATCTCAAATTTATTTTTTAGATTTGTAGGTAAGTATTACTTGTTTTCCTTCATGTACTGAACTGGATAGCAGTCAGAACTCACTCAGGATGCATTCATGGTCTCAGACAAAGTTGGATTTTTTAAAACTCATTACAAAAGACGTGCATTTTCCCCACTCGGGTGTTAAAAATATTCAAGCATCGCAAAGGGAGCCACAATAAAGAGGCTGAAGAGCCACATGCGGCTCTGGAGCCGCAGGTTGCTGACCCCTGCTCTATGCACAATGAGGTACAAATGACGCTTGACAGTATAACTATATAATATTAACCCACACTTCCTCTTCCTGTCTTGTCAATGCAAGCCACACCTGTTCTGGCAAATGTACAAGTCACCGGTTGGATTTTATCTCTCCCCTTACAACACGCACCGTAGCACAATGGTTACCTGTTCCCAGACAAAGGTTGTCTTTATGTGTGTGTGTGTGTGTGTGTGTGTGTGTGTGTGTGTTGTTAGAGGCTTTGCTGTACTGGAGACAGGACAACTGAGAGACTGTGGGAACTGCATACACTGATCCACTCTTACAGTGCCGTCACTAAGGTGCAAAATACGCATACTGCATAATGATACACTAGGATGCATATGATCAGCCACAAACACTGCAACAATAAGCAAATATTCAACTGGTATAATATTAGGATTTTTAAGAGTAATACACACACATACAAACTACAAACGATTCCACCTACACACCCTTCTTAATTATCAAATTACACCATTAGAAATCCAATTCCAGAGACCTTAATCTGCTGTGTCCTAGCAGGCTGTTATTAAAAGGGTCTTACTGTATAATAAGACTCTGCTGAATTAGGTTTCTTGCCCTGTAATTTTGGCTGCTGTAAGGGACTGATGCAGTCTGCATGCATCATGGTCACGTATGTGCATAAATCCACGACTGACTGGTTCACAGCCTGTTGCCTTTTTTCATGGCAAAATGAAAGGCTGGTTTGTCAGGAGAGGAATGAGGGTGTTAAAAGAGATGGATTTACCTTGTACAGACAATTCTCAGTTGACTTACTGCATGTAATGCTGTGATTGTGTTTCATCTGCTTAATAAGTAAACACACTTGCCGTAATTACAGTAGCCAGGAACAACCTTGTTAGATTTATTTCATCATTTTTTTAACAGTGTCATATTATAACACATATGTGTCAACTATGCCGGAACTAGTAATTAGTTTATTAAGTAGTTTACTATTCATGTGACATTTAGGAATTGTAGATGTAGTACAGCAAAGTAGTTTAACTTTAGGTAGAGCCATGGAGAAACAACATGACTATTGTTCCTCATTTGTCCTTTAATGGAACACATTCTCATGCCACCCCCCTACCCACAGCGAGCCAGTTGGTGGGTCAGGGTGTGTGACAGACCGACCGGAGTGTCCTCACAGTATGGTGAGAGTAGTTGTGTGTGTGTGTGAGATGGCACTTAAAGATGCTCACATCAGCACACTAATTGGCAAGCAGTAGACTCCAGAGCCCAAGCATTGTCTGCACACAGCAGACATGACGTCATTCAGCCACACATGTGGAAAAGCAGTCCTTAAACGCACAGATATGCTAAGTTCATTCTTTTGTATTGTGTGGAACAAAATATTTTTTATGTAACTTTCACTAAATGTCAATTGTCAGTTCATATATTATTAAACATAATTGGTTTTCACAATATTTTTTTATTCCAAATTCAATGGTATGATTATTGTTTTTAGCAGAAAATGATGTGGTTCATCGTCACACCCACTTAAGTAACCAAAAATGGCTCCTGTGATTTTAAACCTGATAAGGTCACATAAGTTGACACTTATTTGGCACAGCATTAAAAAGGCAAACAAATGTCCACCATGGTATTTCAATCTGCTCCGATCTAAAAAAGCAAAACTTGAGTTGCAATCTCGCTAAATATACAAGATGTCAAGTTAATGCATTTTTTGTCAGATTAGAGTACAAACATGGATGAGTGATCTCAGGTCAGGAGGGGTTGTAAGCCCCTTCTTGCCCTCGCGAGACAGATGAGGACCCCAGAGGCTACAAGAGGAGGCGGGCAGGAGGCTGGTTTACCTTAATATTTACACATGGCGTTGCTCTTACTATTACAGCCTCGGGAAAAGTACCTACACCACCAAAGCATGTCAGCTGACACACCTGAATCTGTCTCCTTGCAGCAGACAAACAAATCTCTCATTTAGGATAGCCTGAAAGAATGGTCACCATCTCACAGGTAAACGGCAAAGAAGTTTGGACCTTTGACCTGCATCAGTCTACCCCGCCTACAAATCTGTCTCTTCTTCCACCACAAGAGGAGTATTCATGTGTCGCTCTGTACACACACAGGCGATTTTTTTCATCACATTTTAATCTCGCAAGATCTCTGGTAAAGACACTCCCTTACAAAAGAAGCAACCTTTTATAATGCATATCACTGATTCATTGATTAATTATTTACTTAACATGTGTTAAATAGCTAACTAGGATAAAACTGAAGGAATGTAATGCAGCCACACAGTCATTTTACTGTGGACACAAGTTAGAGTGTGTCCTGGCGGGCCCACGATATTACAAACTGCTACAACGTGTGATAATGGAGTCGTCACGGCAACAACAGACAGCCATTGAATCATCATCAAGATGCTGAAGCTACGCATTTAAGAAAGATACCGTAGCTTTAATACTACAGGCTCTAATTTCATGAGTTGCGCAATGTAGCACAGGGTGGTGGAGCGTAGCGCAGTGGTAATTTGGTAGACTGGGCTGTGCTGAGATGGGCATGGCGGCGCACCAGTGGAGGTGTCCACATTTTCAGCTTGGCGCAGTGACAAATCCATGACAAAAGTGCGCGCCAAAGGTGCGCTGAAAGCTTGTCAAATCCGGCCTGGTCTAGTCTTGGCGCAGGCGAAGCGCACCCTGCGCAGTGGTAAATTGTCTGACAGGCACACAGTGCACACACGTCACCAAAACCTCACAGGCAGGTGTCAGGCACATTTTAGTGGAAAAAAGAATGACAGCAAACACTAATGTAACCGTCTGAACCACAGTATAACCATTTTTCACTTTTCTGCTCCACTTGTGAGCGCTAAGAGTGTGGGCTAACCCTGTTTATTATCTGAACAGGTAGAAACACGTACACAGGTAGGTGTGGCTCAGATGGTACAGTGGTCGTCTCACAACCTGAAGGTTGTGGGATGGACCTCCGTCCTGCTGTCATCATGACGAAGTATCCTTGGGCAAGATCCCTAGTTACTCCTGATGATGCCTCACCACTATACATGATTGACTTAAAAAAAAGGGGGGGGGGGGGTAAGCACTTAAAGTGACCATTTAGTGAAAAAGTGACCAAGTATGGCGGCCCAGAATCCACAGTCATGTCAGGTCAAATTAAACACACCTGCTCAGACAAAACATTTGATGCAAAGAAACATTTAATTTCGCATGACTGCAAATGTCAGACAGGTGTGTGCAGTCAGTGGCGTGATGCTCACCACCTCGGGCCTCAAAATTTGCACGGCTGCTTTAACCGGCTGAAATGTGCCAAATATTCTCAGCGGCACAGATTCAGTCAAAAAATAAACATCAAAATGTGGACTGCTGTCTTAAATGACTTCACTTATCACACCCACTTTGCAGTGATTGGCCATGCTCCCAAACTACTTCCTGACTATTGAGTACAACACGTTCTAATGTAGTGGGTATAGGAGTTGATAATAAATGAATAAAGTCTTTGGAGAGCTAATTAAAAAGTGTTTAGGAACTAATGGCTCATATACTTGACAAACGTGTACAGCAGGGGTCTCAAACATGCGGCCCATGGGCCAAATGTGGCCCGCAGGACACTAGTTTGAGGCCCCCGCCTTGATATGAAAGTTTAATGTTAGTGTGGCCCGCGCCACATATGGATGCTGTATGGTA
This sequence comes from Doryrhamphus excisus, assembly GCF_037039965.1. Classification (NCBI taxonomy): domain Eukaryota; kingdom Metazoa; phylum Chordata; class Actinopteri; order Syngnathiformes; family Syngnathidae; genus Doryrhamphus; species Doryrhamphus excisus. The sequence continues at coordinate 7,969,037 of NC_136373.1, read as the reverse complement.
TCATGTACCCAGAAAAAATTATTACGTTTGATTAATGTTCATGTTAAAGGTTAAATAACTTATCCTCCCTATCCGTGTGGAAGTGGTAAGTTTTTGGCTATTTAAGTTTAAAGGAAATAACTTGAAGGCTACCGTTTAGGTCGCTAGCTCTCTAGTTTGCGAGTTAGCAAACTCAAGACCCTGCAGTTGTGCAATATGTTGTAAATTGTAAATAAAAAAAAGTATAAATGTGACTATAGTCGTGTTTTGTCCTGTCTACAGGGCTCTTTGTTAATTTTAATCTGAACAAAAATAATTTGTCTACCCACCAACTATATGTGGTTTCTTAAGTTTTTATTATTTGCAGTTTTATTATCATTATTATTATATTTATTTATTACTGATTGATTGATTTTCTTTATTCTTGATTTGTTTATTTTTCATCTTATTTTGTGCAGAAAAATAAAAATTACGATATTTGAGAACAGTGGAATGTTTTATCAGAGCTTTTATTGTAGAAAATCGGAACCAAAGCATTGAAAAAGTTTTTTCTGTTTTTAATAAATGCGTTTTTTTTTTTTTTGAAAACCTGATACGGCCCAGCCTTGCCCAGACCCTAGCTCCAGTGGCCCCCAGGTAAATTGTCGGCTACACTATAGTATATCAGATAATCCATCCGCAACCCTCCACTGACAACAATATTTGCTATTTCAACCAGACCGTCGACACACATATATGCATGAACACACACGCACGTGTTTGACATGACAGCTCATTTAGTCATCAGCATTGTAGACAGTCACCTCAGTCTACCCTCTCTAGGCCAGACTTTAAAAGGAGCTGATGATGAGTCACAATGTTATTTCATTCTACCAAAAAAAAACAACAAAACAATTAGGCTGCCTGTGATGAAAGTGTGTCAACAAACAAACACAACTGCAACACACCCATGCACACATTTCCACATCAAGTCCTTACTTTACAAGCTGATATGTCTCCCCCTGAAGCTGGGTCCTGTGTTAAATATTAGAGCAGCGCTCAGTCATGTACAGTTTTTAACAAGCGCCCATGCAGCATACCCCAGACGTGTGCTTACCTGCCCTACTGGGAACCAACTCATTGGTTTACACTGTAACCATCACGTTGGTGTAGCCATTCTACATAGCCACTGCAAAAATTGACAAGCAACAACTTCTTCCTCCCGTGGAATACATTACTAAAGGGAAGCAAAAGGGCCCCTGGGAAGCCCCACCTGATGTTTAGCCACAATTAGTGCCAGGTGAAGTCACTCTAAACCACTTTAGTGCAAATGCTAAAACCAATCCAATGTAGGACAATATAGAGTATTAGTATGCTAAGACAACAAATTTCTGTAAAAGATAGTAAAGTCATTAATAATATATTAATTTTATTTATACCAATATGCCAAGGGCCAATGAAAAATGAGCTGCGGACAAAAAATGCCCCCCAGGCCGCACTTCGTACACCACTGAGCTCAACACTTGTGTTTTCTGATTATATTCTATGAAAGAGACTGAATATAACTTTAGCAGGTCATCATAGCATTGCTAAAACAACAAATCCAACAAATTCCTGCATCTTCTATCTTTCAGGATAGAGTGATTTCAATGCTTTTGTGTGTCTAATTCATGACATTTGTGTAGCATATTAACAAATGTTGTGTTCAATACCTCATAGGTGTGAGCAGCCTAGTGTGTCTGCTGGATGGAGACCACCAGCACCACCACCAGCATTGGCAGCAGCAGCAGTGTGAAAGTCCACGCCTGCAAAGGCTCGGGCTGAGGAGCCGTATTATCCATTGCCACTTGGTGTTTCTTCCTCACAGCTTCTGTCCTCCTTCTCCTTCTCCTCCCTGCTTGTTATTCTTCTCTTTCTTTCAACTTCCACTCCTCCTTTGGGAAACAACACAGAAAAGAAGTTCAAAAACAGCCAGCAACATATGCACATCTGACTGTCTAAGGTTCCGTCCTTCTCACTCCTTTCCCCTTCTTCCCTCCCTCTCTCTCTCTCTTACTTTCTGCTACTGTTGTCCTTTCATTTTCTCCCCCTCCCACCCTCTAACTCTAATGGTGAAAGTGTCTCACTGCAGCAACTGCATGAGTGACACACACATTTTATCGACATGGTGCATACTGTGTTTTATCTCACAGTCATCGCACAAAGTGACAACACGCATTTTATGACAGGACAGTTGTACTAAAATAACATATGGTGATCGTACCCCACTCTTTATAATACTTCTTAACACTATAACCTACACAGTAAGCTTTCTAGTTCTTCCAGAATCTGCACCTATTCAGCTGTATTTCTTTGGATTTTGTGATTCCCGCGAAAATGGTTTGTTTTAATGTATTCCACCCACGGCCCGCCTCGAGGCATGCCCACTCTGCTGTGGTTGCTCACACTGCGAGTGCATACAAAAACCCACCAATTGTGGTGAAAAAGGGTATTAGCAACTCCAGACATCGGTGACCTTCTAATTTGCACCCCACTCCCTGAATGCACACTCTATCATGCTACACAGACAGTCACTTACTTACACAAAATAAACACAGGTATGACACTTATGTGTAAATGGTTACTCACAGCTTGCTCTTCTGACTCTTGTGAAGTTGGAAAGCCATTAGATTTCAGCAACAGTTTGGGGATAGTCCATCTTCGACCAATGCGCCTTGCTAAAACCGTGAAAAGCTACGACAAAGCTGGCGGGTAGGGGTGGGTGTTTGGTTCAAAATATTTTTGTATCCCTCTTCCTGCTTTTGCGTATTGTAGCTCTACTTAAAACTCCTCTAAGGTCCAAATGTGCAAAGTGCATATTCTAGCAATTTTTCAACAGGTCTGTACGTCATACTTGCATTACAGACAACAATACTTGAATGCACTTATATACTATAGTTTATTGTGGCCACACAGTCAGGAAATCGGGAAGACCTGGGTTCGATTCTCTGCTTGGAATCTCTGTGTGGAGTTTGCATGTTCTCCCCGTGTGTGCGTGGGTTTTCTCCGGGTACTCCGGTTTCCTCCCACATTCCAAAAACATGCTAGGTTAATTGGCGACTCCAAATTGTCCATAGGTATGAATGTGAGTGTGAATGGTTGTTTGTCTATATGTGCCCTGTGATTGGCTAGTGACCAGTCCATGGTGTACCCCGCCTCTCTCCCGAAGTCAGCTGGGATAGGCTCCAGCATACCCATTTGATCAATGTTTCTCATTTCGGTGCCCACTATGTTCTTTGTTCTGCTGGGCCTGATGATTTACAATGAAATACACACAATTGTTGTCCAACCCCTCCTCGCTTTATTCTGTTATGCCTTTTCTTTCACAAGGTTATTTTTCCCCTCAATCATTAGCACAACAAACAATATAAAAAAAAACCTCTGATTGAGAGTGTAAGTTCTATGCTATATTTACAACCAAATAAAACAAAATACACATAAGTATGTTTTTAAAGATGCATTTTTGGATCATGGAAAGGATGTCAAAAATCATTGGCCAGCAATGTGTCGCATACAACACTGACTTATCTACGTACATGACATCTTAGCAAATTACACACCATAAACATGGACTAAAACTTTCAAAGTAAGCCCAACCTACATCTGTACATCCCATACAAGATGATTGATGATTATTATGTTTACTTTTACTTATATCTTTAGAGTCGGTCACAATCTAAAAAAAAAAAGTATCATAGATATTTTTTCTATCATATACATGATAGAAAATAAATCTGAGTCCAATTAATGACATTTAATTAAAGCCAACTGACTATAATTTTAATACAGTATTTTACATTCTTCCTCCTTGCATTGTCTTTATACACAAAATACCCCCATATATTTCACTGCACATACGATGAATATGGACATTAAAATAACGCAACTAAAATGAGCAGCCATTTAAAAAAAGGAAAAAAGTGCTCAATATTGGATGTAAAGTACTGTTTTCACCTGAGATTAGTATTCTTCATAAAAGGGCATCAGAGGTTATCAAGTGGTACTTGGAAAAATTTAAAGCACTTGACAAGAGAGCATGTGTGTCAATAAGTGAAATATATATGAATCGGGTTTGATTTATGCCTGTTGAGAATGAATTGTTTTTCTGATGACCTCAAAGACATGAATTGTGCAGCGTAAGGCATCGACTAAAAAGGAAAGAAGAAACAGTGTTTCATTTCAATGTGACTGGTGGCAAAGGCTATCGCACAAAGGCAACATTGTCACAGCAAAAGAAGCTTAATGTCTACATTGAGCCTCACGGTGACAGCAGCAGTAAGGCCACATGCACACACGCCATACTGTATGATGTAGCGGCCGCTACGGTACACATACAAGAGCACGTCATTCGTACCGCTGCAAAACTATGTGCAAGGCTGCATGGAAGCGTTTACAAGTGAGAGCAAAAGGCGAACATGCTGATATCAGGGTGGTAAAAGGCAGGTTGCGTGAGGAGGAAACATGTAACAAGTGAGTGCAAATGGGCAGCATACAGAGTTGTATCTGCAGCAATTTGTGACGATGCATGGGCAATATTGGTCAACATGAGTATAATATGCTCAGGAAGACTGGAATTGTCTTGAGCGCTTAGGTATCACTTTTTTGTGCAGCAAGCACTAGTAACAGTATCATCTACAATAATGTGGTGTGCCACTCTCCAAAACTGGAGTTTACGTTTGTACGGGGAAAAAAAAAAATCACAAAAGGTAACTGTTGCCTCCATTCACTAGAAAACAGCAGCCAAGCTTCTTTGATGGGACATTTGTGCTGCTACAGACCAACATTCCGGCAGTGAAAGTGAGCAACAGCCCTGTGTCCTCTGATCGTAGTGTTTCAGTGTTAATGCTGTCATTAGCATATCCTGAGCACATATCAGGGTGAGATTACTGACAATAGTGTGCATATGTGTGCGCATGTGTGTACGTGTCAGCACCAAGGATCACGCTGCGCCCGGCCTCGAGCCAAACTGTCTGCCCGCTGCCACGCGCTCTTCATTAAAGCAAGGGCTTCACTGCAGCGCTTCTGTACCGATGGCTCGGACACCTCTTTTTGGGGGAGGGCCACCTGTTGTTGGAGACATGAAGGAACAATTAATTGGACAAAGCTGGAGGGTGTCACAACGGCAGATGTGATGTTATTTTCATTCCAATAGAATTCTCCCATAGACATGTAATTAGGTTGGTGCAACACATAAGTACAAAAGTCTGGGCACATAATCTTAATTAGTAGCATCAGAACGTGTGATTAACTGCTGTATCCCAATTAGGCCGGGCTCTAGTGACAATATGATGACAATGATGACAATGGTAATTTCATGTCTACCAGGCTCTAATAATGCTAACCGAATTAAGAAGGTAATAAACAGGTTTTCTACACTCCAACTATGACAAAATTCCCTTCATGAATCATCACAGAAATTCTGGAACCAATTGCATGCCTTTTCTGCTCTCTACTGGCCAGAGGACAGATACAGTCATGACATCCAATTGTTGCGCTCAAAATGCAGTCAGCACACATGTAATATAGATATACTCAAGATTTTATCATCATTACACAAATGGTTTATAACCATAACCAAAGTCTCTCCCACTACCTGGAATATGCTTCTCCAAGCGCTGTCCAAGACCTGCAGAAGCCGATTTCGCTCTTCACATCCACTGAAGTACAAGACCCACGGTGGAAGGAAGTGATCACGGTCTATGGCAAACTCCTGTTGGTAAAACACAAAGAGTGTCATAGAGGTAAATGCAGGAATCATCTGCAAGTCCTAAATGAACTCAGTATACAGTTAATGGAGTTAATACAGGTAACATGTTGGAAGCATTTTCTATCGAAAGCATTGCATACACCTTCATAGATGTCAATGTTTGAACATCAAAAGCCACCTACAATGACGCAGTACTCCATGTTGGCCTCAATGCTGACGGCTGTGATGTCACAGATATTAGCACTGCCCAGCGAGCGGAAGAAGCTGGTCTGACAGTCTTGATGGCAAGTCAGCAGTTTGTTATCCGTTACAACCAAGCAACATGGGATACATGGGGTTGGAGCCACACCTTGAGGAATGACCTTCAGGGGAGAAGATTACAGTTAGATCCATGTATGGTGCTTTGTAATTGATGTGTCGACCACCATGTTGAATGATGTAAACTATGTTTGATCCTTACTCCTTTAGAGACAGACTGGCAGAGCAGTTGCATCCAGTCAGCCATGTCCTGTTCGTTGTTGGCACTGAGTTCCAGAGGGGGGCGCTCTGTCAGGATGACTTGAAATGCATGGGGACGCTCTGTGCTGTGTGAGCGACGGCAGCCTCCACAGTATTCTCCACTGATGTATTGTTAGAGGACATGACAGTAGCTTGTCAAGTAGTTCATGTAGATTACAAATAGTGCACAAAACTCACCCCATAGTAACAGAGAGCAGAGGCGTCACATCAGTTCTTTCTGAATAGAGATACAGTATGCCATTGCTACAAGAAGGGGAAAAAGCCACAGTAGTTTAAATGTGCAATGTGAACCACTGGAATACCTAGAAAAGCATACTCAGATGTTCATGCTCAGAGCAACCAGCTTAGTTACAGTGGTGTGAAAATGTGTGATTTCATTTTTTTTCACATTTGCATATTTAAGATCAAACATATTTATATATTCGTCAATGAAGCACAACTGAAACCTAGATGCTGTTTTTAAATGAAAAAATGCATTACTATATTAAAAGGGAGGAAAAAAACAAAGAAACCTATAAGGCCCTGTGTGAATATATCCTGTAAAAACATAACTGCAGTTTATCAGACCTGCGTTCAACTAATCTAACCACACCAAGGCCCGATTGTCAAAAATCACTTCCACAGGATCAAGTAGATCAAAAGATCTTCAAATGTTAAGACACTATGCCACCATCTAAAGAAAATGATAAAGAAAGTAATTGAGATTAACCAGTGTGGAAAAGGTTATATAGTCAAAGTTCTGACCTGAATCCTATTAAGTTGCTGTGGCATGACCTTAAAAAGGCTTAAAAAGCGCTTGAAAACCCTCTGCAAAGGGGCCATTCTACACAGGGCCATGTTGGTTTGGATTTTTTCTCCTTTAATACTAAAAGGTTTTGTTGGTCAGTTGTGTTGCATTGACCAATATTTTGATTTATTTGATGATCTGAAACATCAGTGTGACAAACATGCAAAAAAAAAATTAAAAATCAGGAAGGGGGGAGACATTTTTAACAGCACTGTACATATATGAGCCCCTACCTGAGGACAAGGTAGCAGCTTTTCCACAGCTCCTTGCCCAGGTATGTGGATCCTGCCCTGTACTGCACCATCCCTTCCTTCGTGCTGGACGGTAATTTAAAGTTTGGTGTGTCCCCTTGGGGGGACAAGATCACATCCATAGGATCCTCCCAGTGGACCAGTGAATATAAATGTATGGAAACCTCAGAAACCTGGAGGTACAGAGAAACACTCGATAACAACTACTTTAAAAAAACTAAAATAGAGGCCAATAATGAAAGCATGTCTATACCTCACAATGAGATTCTTGGGAGACAAACTTGGTGAGAGCAAGTTTTTCCATGGTGGCATCAGTCAGGATGGAGGGAAATGGGGGCTCTCGACAACCATTCACCATGGCAGACTTTAGAACTGACAAGAACCATCTGGGTGCAAAGAGGTAAGAATTGCGGTGAGTAGGAGATAACCACACATGACGTATGCTGCATTATAACAGACATTTGGAGGATAATGAGGGGATGATTGACAGACATTTGCAGGAAAACACTCACATAGTTAGAGAGGCATCAGCTGTGTCCAACAGGAACTTCCTTCTTCGATTAGTGCAAACGATGGTCACTGTCTGTTGGTCAAGCCCCACCTGCAACAATGAGTGAGATGTCATTGTGGTATTACCTCATTGTTGATTTTGAAATGTAGAGGTGTCTTTAATAGCCTGTAAAGTTTACAAAACTGTGTGTACAGTATAAGTAACTTGTCATGCATGAACATTTCACTTAACGGTTTTAATTCTGAAATTAACCAGCTGCTGTGACTGTGGTTGCACAAAAGTTAGAAAATTGCAACTTAATTTGGTCAGCTAGTTTTACTGGGACAGTCAGGCTAAGAAACGGAAATGTAAACAAAGATCTTACTGAAAGGTAGTCAAGTTCATTGTATGAAACGGCATCTTCCACAGTGTACGGCTTCTCTGCAGCACCTGTGGAGAAGTTTAATCCCAGAAAATTGTGTAACCCTTCTGAGGCAAAGACACAACAGCACATGCATAATGTTTGTTTTGGAACTAGAAGTTCAGTGGTCACACATTTGGTATTACTCAGAGCTTTGGGAGCTTTATTGGGGGTAATTACACAGAAGATGCCTGTAAGTTTATAAGTACTGGCAGCCATGGGTAAAACAAATGTATGGTGACTACGACTGACCTTTCCTAAGCAGGTAGATGTAACAGTCAGTCAGCAACATGTAAAGAGGCTGCAGGTCTCCCTCCATATGGCCTGTACTCATCCTCACCATCTAAAAAAAAAAAAACAATATTAATGGCAGACACAATAGCTGTTGAAAATACAATGGCAATGCATTACATAATAATTACAGTGCTGGCAATAAAAACACCCAGCAATACAAAAAGTCAGAATGACATACTAAGTTTGCAAAACATCCATTAACACGTATCAAAATGGACAAGGTCATTACCCTGAAGAGCTGCTCTTCATTCTCTCTGAATACATGGATCATGAGGAGTAGTAAGTGGTTGTTGTCCACCCTAAAAAACACAAACAGTAAATACATGAACGCCACTCACAATCAGAAAAGAAAACCTGATCCCCTTACTTAAACTCCGCCGGATGATGAATTTCTGAGGGACTAAGCTTCTCCTCTTCAACTTCTGCATCATCACAAGTCACTTTGCCATTTTCTGCACTATCATCATCCCCCTTTTTCATGTTGGATTCCTGTCCTGTTGGTGTCGTTGCCTCTCTTTGATCTTCATAGCCACCTGATAGAGTCTGTGACTGGCTTTGCTCTGTAGCGTCATGGTAGCCACCACCTGTGGGAGCAGAGTCTGCACTGCTGGGGGTAAGGCAGAATAAGTCTTGAGTTGCTGAAGAGAACTGCAGGTTTGGGCTTGGGGCCACAGTGAGATGGAACTGCTCTCCCGATACTGGGTCAGGAGGCTCCCCCCCGGAATCTTCTCGAAAGGGCTGCTGTGCAGGAGGCTCTGATCCCCGATCACCTCCGTGTTTCTCCTCATACTTCGGGTGATCCCAGACCTCGTCTCCATCCAGAGCACCATTAAGTCTGTCCATGACATCCCGCAGGGGTTGGCCAACTGAATCCATGGAGGTGTCTGTCACCTCGGGAAGCCTTAGCAGGGCCTCCACCCCACCGTCATCAAGTTCCTCCCCCGCCACCTCTTTTCCGGCTTTGCCCCTCCCTGTTTCTGTCTCACAGTCAAGGTGGATTATGGTGCCATTCAAAGTATCTACATCCTTTGAGCTCTGGACGGCATTGTCAATTTCTATGTGCTCATATGATAAAGAGTTGTGGATGCTGCTGGCGAGATCTGTAGCGCTCTTCCCACGTCGTTTCTTGCCTGGTTTCCTTCTTGTTGCCATTCTGCAAACCAAGAGGGATTTAACTAGAAGTGGATACAAGTCAACATTAACAAACGGAGTGTACTGTACCGAATGACTTCCAGTTCGTTGTTGGTGCTTTCTGTATCGTCTCCTGCAGTGTTGATGTAACGGCTTGGGACGTGAACTGGTGTCACATCAGCTGAGGTGTTGGCATCTGAGTCCTCATTGAAGGGATTATATCTGGAAGTGGGGCTGTGTGGCGATAGACGAGAGCCAACCTTCACCTTGACATTGCCGGCGTTTGGGACCACTGTGTCGCTGATGACAGTTAAGGGATCGGAGCCACTGGACCTTGGGCAGCTGGCCTGGTCGGTGAGGTCACCTTCTTTCATTGAATATGACACCAAGAAACTGAATTAGGACCCGAAAAAGGCTTACATACAGTAGATCCCTGCTATTCACGAGGTTCAGACCATCCTATTTTTGACACTAATCAACCATGGGCTCTGTCTATGGTGCTACTGGACATAACTAATTTGTTGGAGGAAGTGCTGTCTATTGAATTAGCTTGACATTTACATACTCACACAAAACAAATCAACAGGAGGTCATCAAATAAACTGCCTCATTCACGGTGCAACCAAAAATGGCAACCACATGTGAAAACACACAATATACAGTAACTGCACCACAGATACTACGCAAAACAATACTATTTAATACTACTTAAAAACTTGCAAAGCATGCTGGATACATTCCGGACATGTTTTTCCATATAAGAAATACTTTGATAAAAAATCTGAATTCGCACAGTTCCCGATGCTGAATCGTGAATATGCAGGGATCCACTGTATTTGCTTTTATAGCTGTAGAAATACAAAAGACATTTGGCTGTAGGACAGAAACAAAGTAAAGTTCAGTCGTTTTTGTGGGGAGAGATGTTTCTATTTCACCATTCTCCACATGACAGAAACTTTGTGTCTTTCCACATCACTGTTGCACACAAATATACAGTTAGGTATTGCATTATTGTTGAAGTCCATCGACAGAAAAAACATACAAGACAATAGAGGAAGGCGTTAAGTAGTAAAACAAGAAGCAGTACCAAAGGCCACGTTCAAGCATCAATGCTGTAGTTTGAGCACAGGCTTATGTCATTTAAGGTAAAATTTCAACCAAAAATCCAAATTGAGCATCATACCCTGCAGTGTGAATGTATCCATAGTGTATGACAGGTCGAGTTATTATCCCTCTGGAATAACATTTGTTGAATATAAACCAGCAACAAATCAAATGCAGTAAGGCAGTGCAGCAATAAATAAAATAGTAATTTAAAGTGATATTGATAGTGATTATTATACAAAGGTGTTAAAAAATAAATAGAAGATGTGAAAGCTATTGTTGATAATTGCCTCTGCTCATTCTTCAGTGTCTTGCACCGTCTAGGCCAGTGTCACATACCACACATGAAAAAGATTGACAGGACAAAGACAGACTGGAGTACAAGAGACATTCGCATTTGTCTCACTGTACTAAACAAAAAATGACAAGCATTAGGATGGAGAATCATGCCAAACAAACAGCCCACGCTGAAACCCGACACCTTAATGTGGTGGATAATAATTAAAATAAATACTCTATTTATTCTAATTATTCTAATTCACTCTATTAGTGCCGTATTCATTCTTTTTCTCTGCCACGTCATTATTAGGGTAGCGGGGGTATGCTTGAGCCGAACTCAGCTGACTTTGGGTGGCACTGTCCACTCTGGACTGGTCTGGTCGCCAGTCAATCACAGGGCACATATAGACAAACAATCATTCACACTCACATTCATACCTATGGACAATTTGGAGTTGCCGATTAACCTACAATGCATGTACATTGAGGTACGTGCACACGGAGAGAACATGCAAACTCCATACAAAGATGTCCAAAGGTTCGAACCCAGATCTTCGAAGTTGCTAACCACTGGGCTACCATGGCGCCCTATTAATGCTGTCGTTATTTTTTAATTTAAAATTGTTTCTGATGTAAACAGTACATTTAAAGGGGACCCATTACGTTCCAAACATATATCAAGCACAAACAAAAGCAGGACCATGCCAAAGCTGAGCGTTAACTAATGTCCCACCTTCCCAGTCTGCACTTGGCATTGCCTGCAACACGGGGAAGATGTCACCAAAATCATAATCTAAAAAAAGGAGGAATAACATAAAACATTAGAAAGAGGTGTTGTGAAGTCATCAGAGAGGAGGTTGAGACAGTGATATCAGATAAATTACACATAAAGTATGGTATACAACAAAAGAAAATCAATGGGAAAATGGAGAAACTAAAACACATTGAGAACACTAAACAGTGATGAAGCCACTTGGCTCAGCAGTTGCAATGATCGAGCACTGCATTATCCGAGCCATGCTATTAAACTGATACAGTACACTTTTGTAAGCAGCTGCTTTTTTTACTCAATTTAATTACTCAAAACGTTGTGTAAAGTGGTCATTTCAAGACCCAGAATTGTACAGACGTGAAACTCACACTTGACCGCCAACGGTGTTACAAATAAAGTTAGGGGACAGGGCAGCTCACCTTCACTCGAGGGGGCGATGGCACTGTCATCCCACTCCAGGTTGGTGGAGGTCAGGGAAGTGAAGGAATGCAGGGATAAACTGTCTGAACTGGGCAGCCTTTCCTCAAAGTCCAACAGGTTGTGTGGCTTATAGTAGTCTGGCATGTAAGGGGTCACGTCCAAATATGGCACATCCTGGAGAAGCAGTAGCATCAGTTGAGGTTAGAGATGTGGTGCTATGTGTAAAACTGATGTCAATAATAAAACTGATGCTGACCAGCTCCAGGTCAAATCGAATGAACTCCAGTCCGGCCACCAGCGTGAGGAAGAGTGTCAGGTGGTCGTGACTGCACACTAATGCATTCCTGTGCACAAAAGAAATTGTTGACAGGGTTTCCACTACATGTGATTGATCAGAAGAGGGGCTCGACTGCATTACGATTTTTTACCAGGTCTGTATTACTGTTATAGCATCAAACAAAATATAGTTTTCCTAATATGGGATATTTTAATGTACTGTATCTAATGAACCCATGTCATGCCATGAAATCACTGGAGGACTTACTTGAAGTAATACTTCTGCAGCAGTCCCTGGTTCTCTTGGAAAAGCCGCAGGTAGCTCTCTAAAGAGCTCTCACTCAATGCCAGGTATAACCATGCCCGACCTAGCATCAATGTCAATAAATAAGGCTTACGTTAATTGAATTGTGATTGATCGTTTACGTTCCAAACAAGGAAGACTCACTTCGTCCGAGGTTTGTCGCTATGTGTTGAAGCTCGTCTATCTGGTGCACGGCCTCTCTCCTGGTGAAGTGAAGGACTAGAACCCAGTAGCCTGAGGAAATATCTTGAAGCCTGTCTCACACATACAAAAAAAAGTCATGTGATTTGTAACACATTTTCAAAGGCCATAAAATTAATGTAAATATGCCAACTGTCTTACCCATACAACAGCGCATGATCAAGGTGTTCGCAGAGCCTCTGTAGAACACGGTCATGATTTCGGATGGCTGGAGCCTCATCTTCACACGCTGCAAAGTAACTCTGCAACTGTAGAAAGATATACATTATGCATGTTTACGGAGGACATGTTTAAAACCACAGAGATTCTAAATTGACTTACTTTTTATATGGAGTATTATGTCTGGGAAAATCACATATAGCTTAGAAAGTCCTCATGACAATTTGGTAAATAAAAATAAAAACAATTTCAAACTTGCTAAGATACATTCAGTTATATTTAAATTTGTAGTTGCTACAATGAGAGAGTAACCAAAGCCTGAAGGGAGCAGGAAACACCATAAAATATGCTCCAGAAAAATCAGTCAATGGTTGTTTTATGTGACTGGATGATGGAACATACACTTACACTTAATGGCCAATAAAACTTAACAGTTGGTGGAGCTGTTCCATTGTGAAGGTGTATCTAATGTATCCTAGTTTAGGAACAACACCAAGCATGAAGGCACAGGATAATGTTGTCAACATGAGGATTCCACAACAGAAACATAAACATGGTGCATACATTCGGCAGGTTTGGTTTACAACATGTGCCACAGAGAGACAATATTGAGGCTTTATATCAAAAAACATTGTTGCAATATATGAGAACAGCAGCATAATATCATCTAAGAGGGGTTTCTAATTAGCATGAGTGAGCGTTAACCTTAGCAAAATGGATGTGAATGGGCTAAAGCCCTTTTCCAGACGACACCACACTGAGTGGTGTGTTTGTTGCCCTTCTTTGTCGTTTTCTAAGCCACCAAAACGAATTTAAAAAAGTGACAATGTAATAACAAAGTAAGCGATACCTTCTTGACGGAAAGAGAGATGTTTTCCAAAATGCGGTCCTTGACTTCGAGTTGATCCATCACTGTTGTTGACACTCAAGACTTGTCAGCTGACCCGAGCTGGCGCTTGCAGTGCTAGTTTGGCTAAAGCTAAGGCCTAGCACACATTCGCAACATTAACACCTACAATGTACAAAAGGGACACTGACGTTGTTTGACAAAAGATTAAATCCCCTATCGCACACCCATTCAGTAGCACTGATAGCGCTAATACGATATTGACAGCGTTAGCCACTTAGTGTTAAGATAGCTCGGGTCCAATGATTATTTGCCGTAACGATTTTTTATTTGTTTAACAAGACCGCCGTTTATGAAATTTCAAGTAACTTATTTACATTTAATTTCTATATATATTCCGCATTAAAAGCATTTTTAGTCACAGGTTGCTAACTCCTGCCAACTTTTACTGCGTTACGGCTGTCAGGTCAAATGTACGTCACAGGAAACTACGTCACTCTACGCGACATGGCCTTCAAAATGTTTTGTTGAAATCACAAACTGCTTATTTAGACGTGTAATAGTCCATTTTTAAAAAATCTTGACAAATAATCATAAAAAATAATAAATCGAACAAATCATAACTTGCCCACAAAGGGCATATCATATTATCAGGCATCACTATTTTGGTACTATTGTTTGAGACAGAAACACTTCATGCCTCACATTCAAATGTGTAAAAAAACGTCTTGGTCAGATGTGTCACGTGACAGATGGAATGTCAACTTTATTGTCCAAAACAATTACAGGCAATTTAGCAGTTGGCATAGTTTTGTTCAGTGCATGTGGCTACCACCATGATGGTGAAATGCGGGTCAACCGATACGGGTGGGTGATATTCTTGCTCACGTCACATCATTTTATAAAATGGCTTACCAATCAAGTACGAAACATGGATAGAATTGTTTTCAAATAAAAGTGAAAAGAAAAACAGCACATTATTTTAGTGTCAAGACCCACTTGAGTGCCACGATACCAACCCCACAAAAGAAATTGCAATGCCCCCCCCAATTCAATTTGAAGTTGCTTTCAAAAGTTACATGGTATTTAATTTTTCTGTACCCCCTCAGATTTAGTCAGACTTCTCCTTCTCTTTCATGTGCAGGAAGACAATGCTGAAGACAAAGAGTCCTGACATCATGGAGAAGACGCTGGCATAGTACGGGAACGCTGAGGGGATGAAGCGCTCATACTGGGTGTGCTGCAGGGGACGCACTGACACCTATGGTAAACAAAACAACCGTAGTTAAGAGTTTGGGATGCTGTACAGCCTGCAAAAACCGCAGTAAAAGACGGGCAGGATACAATCAAATCAGGCATGCAGTGTTGAGTCAAGACTCGAGTACAGTTGGAATTTATTCAAGTTGTTGGAATTTTGCGTTAGTCACACCCACAGACTTTGACGGGTGGCTGCGACAAATAAAATTCATGAAGCTGTACACACACACGTCTGAAATGTTTAATTATTTCAATATTTAATTAAGTGATTACATTCATACAATTAAACACTGAAATAATTATATATAGTTTCACATTAAATCAACTGGTATTTAAATTATTTAATGACATTTAATTATTTCAAGATTTATATGGCACATTTAATTAATTGATATTTAAAAGATGTATCCATTTAATAACACATTTCAAGATTTTTTTCATTTTGTACTCCATAACACGCATACTCACATGTCTGACCTCTGCTATGATAAATTAACCAGAGCTATCAAGCTTAGTTGATCCATTCAGTACAACGTTACGATATTGACTGTTGACTAACCTGGGTGGAGGAGTAGAGGTGTGTATATCCCAGTCGGTTGTAGTCCACCTTGAACTGGAAGACTCCATACACGTCTGGCAGCTTAAACTGGACACTATATTTCCCACCTTGCAGCGATTCAAAACAAACAAGTGTATTCAATTTCAAATCTTAACAAAGACGTGTGTCAAATCTAGGCAGTAGTGCACTAAATAACAATACCGTTTTTCTTGAGATAAGTCCTGACGAAGGGGTCAATCCTCACAAATTCCAGCTGAATGTCATCACCATCAAAAGGAACCCAACGGCCCTCAGAGAGCATCTCAATGACAATTTTGTACTCCTGCATGGACAGTATAGTTCTCATCAACTCAGTTCAAATGTATTCAGGGCTTTACAGCTAGTCCATTTACTCACCACAAGATCGGTGATGGTGTAAGCTGCAGGTGGGATAGTCTCACCCACGGGATGATGGGTAACAGCACCCACCCTGAGGACACCAGCCTCTTTGAACACCCAGCGGGAGAGAGCCTCAGCCAGCTCCATGTTGCCAGTCTGCTCGTGTCTACAAGAGACAAAACACACTCAGTTGGACTCAGTACTTGACTTTTACAGTTTGAGGCTGCCCAGTGTGATTATGTTCATATATTGTGTGACAAGTGGCAGTTACATGCTCAGAAAGACACAAGCAAGTGTATCACATGGTGTATGTTTTCATGTGTGGGCTTTCACTGCACTGATTAAAGGCAGATTTAGTCATCTTCGAAAAAAATATATAATGGAGATACAATATATTTCTTAAAGAATCCCCACCACAACAATGTGCGAATATAATGTTCAGACATTAGCATTCAGGGTGTATTACTTTTGCTAAGTACAATGGATTACAGTACCATACTTGGGCTGCAACTATATTATGATTACCATATCAACATGAGGCTAACACCTACAGTTAGTGATTGGGTCCGCAACCTCACCGTTTTCCCAAGTCAGAGCTGATGTGTGTGAATATGTTGTTGGCAAAAATAATACTTTATTTTTTAAAAATAGGCTGAAATGAGAGGATATTTACATATTAAAATTTTTTAAAAAAGATTAATCGATGACCAAAATAGTTGATGAATTGAGTAATCAATTAACTATTGCAGCTGTACACTGTGATAACACACACAAAAAAAGAAATAAGGTGAGCCAGAACTGACCTTTCAGATCCAGGTGTGGCTTTCTGCACTGCAGAGTTGAAAAAGGCGTCACTAAAGAAGTCCAGGGAGCCGCTAAAAACCACTCTGGCGTTGTTCCTGGCCTGAATGCCGGCAATCAGCAGAGTATTTTTGCCAACAGCATGGGGGTACTAAAAAAGAAAAATAAAACATCCATCATTTATTCAGTGCCGTATAGCGACTCCATGAAGAAAATCAGTCTGGACAGCCCTTCAGCATGAACGCTATTATACTGCACAGTCAGTGTACTTACCTGAGAAATAGGTCTGTCAGGAAAAAAGGAGTAGGCTGTAGACGAGCCAGTAAGGATGTCCAGGACCAGAGGGTTGTCAGGATCAGCCACCATGCTGGAAGCCCAATCAATGATATTAGATATGTGGTCCCTCGCTCCATCGCGGTTCAAACATTGCTTCCTCATCTATCACTTTTTCCAAAATGAATAAATGCTTGCTATTTTGCAGTTGACTATAGCTTATTAGTCTAAAAAACATCCATATTTAAGCAACTGTTAAAAATTGCTAAAAATTCCCCATTGCTACTTACGCAACGCCTTTAAACAAAACTGGTTTATTGGTGGGTTTGCCAACAATGGTGGGAGCTTTCAGCATGTTCTCTGGGTCAGCAACAATCAGGGTGTGCTGTAGATAAAAATGACAACTTGTCAGTCAATAATGATGTCAACGGACAGTATGACTAGAGTGAGGCAGACTTTACCTCTCCAGGATCCGACACATCATAGTTGTGATGGTCGATGACGGCGGTCTTTTCCTCATCAAACTCAATGCCACACTCACTGCCCAACTCCCTCAGAGGGTCACCTAAGAAGTATTGTAATTCATTTACGGTGTTTTAAATCATATCAAAGCATGACTAAATGAAGTGAACTGACCAATTTCAGAACTGGCAGCAACCAAGACATTTCCTCCGCCATCGATGAAGGATGTAATGGTCTCCACATTTATATTGCCTCCAAAGTCTGTAAATCACCACAAATAGTTGCTTGTTGTTTCAACATAAAAATAGGTTTATTTAGAATGAAAACTGTTAAATGTACCCTCAACTGATGGTGAGAAGATGATCAGATGGTTGTACGGGAACTGGCCATATTTGATGAGCGACAGTGAGGGGTCATCAGCTGTTTTGAATGTAAGGTCAAAGCCGCGATCTGAAAGAGAAATGGAGATTAATGACCACATAAAATATCTTAGGATCTTAAAAAAAGTACAGCGTGATGTGATTGTAATTGCTAACAGACTGAATTTTAAACAAACGAACTATAGACAGCGGTGTTGTTCCAGGCTACATGACGTTTTGACGGCTACTTTATGTAGCAGCAGTTAATGGCAGTACAGTACATGACAAATAGCTGGACAGAGCGTAACAAAGCTAGGCTAATGTTAGCATCCTTTCCGCCCAGCATAAAGCCAATATCAAAGCTATATATTCCTACTAAGACGTTGTCGTGTACTTGCCATACAATTAAGGAAAACAAAACATACTTAAGACATATTACATATTACATGCTTACTATACCTGCGAGACTACGGAAGAAGATTGAATGGGTGTCTCTGATGTTTAGGTTATCCAGTAAGACCAGAGTTTTACCGTCGGCCAAGGCACAATGCAACAAGGAGGCTAATGAAAGAAAGAAAACAATACTACTGTCCAAACGTTTGTAACTCTTTTGAATTAACGTCCTGGACCGTGTTTTGGCCCGGTGTGTCTGCATGACTGCAATCGAGGCGGCCATCATGCTGTGGAAGTAGACGTCAGCCTTTCTACACCGTTTACCTTTGACCCCGTAAAGCAACCAATCAGAAGCAGGAACACGTCGCCTTTAAGTTCAGGACCACCAATGGGATGAATGCCTCGTTGTGGCCCACCTCTGGCCTGTCATATATTTACCATTTCTGTCCGTATCCTCTTTTCCCCATATAAAATCCAGCTTTATCTCATCTAATATTTATAATACATTATATACTAACACTTTTTCTCAACTTGCTGTCAGTTTTCTCTAAAACTTGTGAAAAAGAACAACATCCGGATCAGCAGCCCCACTATGCGTCGACCCGTATTGGCTGTTGTGACTTTGTGATTGGCAGGCGCCATTTTCGTTTCTTTAGTTTTTTGTTCTGCAATACATTCACACCTATGGGCAATTTAAGGTGTCAAACAACTTAACATACGTATTTTGGGGATGTGGGAGGAAGCGGAAGTAAACATGCTAACCGCGAGGATACCATGTTCTCCTCCACAAGAAACATGTCTGAAACATACAAGCAGTGACTACTGTTTATTCGAGAGATATAAGGATTACGTTGTAACAAACAAGTTAAGACTTTCGGGCACAAAATAAATAATAAAAAAAAGAATAGACATACAATGCGTAACAAATCATGTTAATTTAGGAAAATACGACACAAAATATATAATTTTTTTTAAAGAAAAATGTACATACGTGAGATGAATGCCATGGGGAGAATGATACAGCTTTAGTTGGGTCTAAACGTAAAGATGCTGTAATAATGTACAATTTAGGCTGTATCATTTGTATTGCATCCACTGGAGTATAGTCCAAGTAACTTTTAAACATGACTACACTTGAACTGCACACACAATCAGCTCTGTCTCAGTTTCAGCTTTTTCACCTGCCTGGATATCACCTGCCATTTCCATTTCTCCATCTTCCCCTTTCTTCGTATGAATCACTCCTCTTTCTTCTTGTGGCTTGTCCACAATCCCCTCTTCCGCATCTCCCTCTTGGCCACGAAAGATGAGCCCCTCTTCCTGGATGACATGTTCGGTGGTGGGGGTCCATGCCGTGGCGGTCTCACCCTCAGCAGTGGTGACTGTGGTGTACTGGTAGAAGTCGGAGTCTGCTTGAAACATGACCAAGGCTTGTGCTGTGTGGATGCGTACATGCTGAGCTAGCGAACTGGCATCCAGGAATTTATCACCACATGAATCACAGGCATAAAGTATCTGGGTGTTGGGGTCTGGAAACAGAGGTAGTGTGGAAAATGACAAATGGTTTAACACACACACACATGCTATATACATGTATATATAAAATTATTTTTATTTGTTTGTTTTTGTAGGAAAATACCGTCTATGAATGACTTTCAAGAACCTTTGACATATGCATGGTGATTTATTCTCTAAAATTGCATGTACAGCGAGCTTTGTAAACTTACCTGCTTCTTGCACTTTCTCTACAGCTTTGGTAATTTCTGCTTTCAAAGCTTCCGTTTCATCAGCACACACTGATGCATCCACTGGTACCACTGTAAAATTTCAGCATGACATGGTTAGATATGACATTTGCACCCACAGTCCAAAAATATGTACAGTACTGTATGTTAGGTTCATTGATGACCCTAAAACCCCTAAATGGTTGTCTCAATGTGTTAGCACTGTGATTGTCAAGTAATAGATCCCAACCCTAAAATACTCTGACCTGTTAGCTGAGCTACAGCGCTGCCTGACAGGGTTCCCGCCGCCAGTGTGACAATGTCCTCGCTAACAGTTACTATGTTGATCTCGCTGTCAGACGTAGATGCCTCAGCACAGCCTTCGGCTCCCTCGCCTGTGCTGCTGCCAGCTACAGCCAGCATCTTCATGCCAGCTTTGCCGTGGTGCACGGTCTTGACGTGAGAGCGCAGATTGTCCACGCGGTTAAACCCCCTGCCGCATTTATCACACAGGAATGGTTTCTCGCCTAAAGATGAAGATATATGGAGAAAAACAGCAAATTCAAAAAATATATATTCACACATTTGCCATACTTCTTACCGGTGTGAATGATGATGTGCTTTGAAAGGTCTCCCACATTAACAAAGGCCTTGTTACACATTTGACACTGATGAGGGCGGACATTGTCATGGTGGCGAATGTGATTAGCCAATTGACTGGACTGTACAAATCTGCCAACAGAGAAACAAAAGATGTTATTAGTTATGTTATTAGTTTGCCATAAGATGTTTCAGACACTTTCTTGTCAGGCTGACCTTTTACCACAACGATCACACACAAAGGGTTTCTCTCCAGTGTGCTGGCGGACGTGTGCAATGAGGGAGCTGGCCTGCGTGAAGGCTTTGCCACAGGTGGGACAGACACAAGGTTTCTCCCCTGAAAGACAGGCAGTGTTGCACAGGTGGAGAAATACAGCATGTCATACTAAATGTGACGGGGTTCTTAATGTCATCAACTTACCTGTGTGGATGCGTTCATGTCGTTGCAGAGCCCCTGGGTCACTGAAAGCTCTTTGGCAGTGCACGCAGATGTATGGTTTTTCCCCGCTGTGGACCCGTAAGTGTCGCTTCAGATTTCCTGATGGAAAACACCAACACACATAAAGGTTTGCCTAATTGTTTTAAAACAAAAATATGTGTTGCTGCAATAATCGTCCTGTCATACTCAGATTCAGCAGATGGCGCTGTGGAGTAAAAAGCCTGCTATTTGCTACAACGTTGAGTTGGGAGTCAGCTCATGTTGATCAATAAACTTCTCTCCTTGTATTGTGTGTGTGTGTGTGTGTGTGCGTGTATATTCTTATCATAGTTTAAAGTATGCCATGTTTTTTGCTATTGGGCTTTGTGGAACAATTCTGCCTAGCAACAGGTGGTTGCGCACATTGGTGTCATAGTCAGAACAATGTAAAAACACAACTTACCTGAGGTGGTAAATTGTTTGCCACATTCTCTGCACTTCAGAGGCCCATCTGCGATATGGATTTTTAAGTGAGCCTTCAGATTTCCAATCTAGCAGACCCCACAACAAAACAGGTTAGGGCATCCAATATTAAAAGGATGATCTTACAATAAAATTCTACATGCTATCTACTACCATAACTGACACCATTACCTGATTGAAACGTTTGTCGCAGTGTGGACACTTGTTGGCCTTGTTGGCGTCGTGTGTCTCCAGGTGTCGCATCTTGGCAGTGGGGTCGGAGAAAGCCTTCTCACAGTAGTCGCAATGGTATGGCTTCAAACCGCTGTGCACCAGCCGGTGGCGCTTCAGGTTCCCTGACGTGGTGAAGAGCTTTCCGCACACCTCACAGCTGTACTGTGCCTCTCCGGTGTGCCGCTTGCGGTGCAGGTTGAGCAGGCTGATCTGCCGGTAGCTCTTTCCGCACGTCAAGCAGCTGTATGGCTTGAGTGGGCTGTGGAGGTGGGGGGAGGAACGATGCCACATTAGTTACCCTTGATGAACCGCACCTCCCTTATGCAGGCAAGCTTGTGTTGCCATCTATTTAGACAATGGCTGTGTCATTATCAGTGGATTGTAAACGTATACCATTATACAAGCTATACAATGACTACTTTTAAGCGCATCCGCATTTACTTTCTACAGTATTGTCCCCTACATACTAAAATAAAAATGGTTACTGAAATGCTTGGGGTACATTTAGTATACTGTACAAAATGTAGCTGACCTGTGTGTTTTCTCATGAGCTTTACAAGCCGCTGGGTCAGAAAAAGCCTTGTTGCAGTCTCGACACGTGAAGGGCTTCTCGCCCGTGTGAATACGCATATGTCTTTTGAAATTCCCAGTATGTGTGAATTTCTTGCCACAGTCCTAGAAAAACAAAACATATTGTATTTTTATTGAATTACCTAAAATGAATGTATCAGAAGAGACAAAAAGTGAACATTGCAGTGCTGAATTAAAATAAGCCTTGCATTCTGCACACTTCTTACCTCACATTTGTGTGTCATTGAGCTGTAAGGCTTGGATTCGGATCGGTTGGTGAAACCCGTGGGGTGAACCGGTCTCTCCATCGGATGAGTGGTTTCTTCTTCAGGTGCCATGTCTTCCTCATCTGCCTCATCCTCACATTCATTCTCATGGTCTGGTCTGGTCTGCTCTGTTGAGTCGGTCATCTGCTGGACTTTGTTTTTTGTTCCTTCATCATCTGTGTCGTCTTCTTTCAGCCCATCAATAGAAAAACAACATACCATAAATGCAAGGGGTTTAAGCCGTTCCTTTGTTGTCAAACTTTGATACACTGGTGCAGCTTATATTTAAAAACTACATTTCCCATGATGCTTGGTGCATTCTGGGGACCACTGCCACTGCTGGGACTATTGCTAGGCGAACAAGGAGAGCACACCGAAAGAGAAAGAAACAGACATGTGTGATGAAGAAATTATGACACTGTTCAATTCTGACACGGAAGAGGAAGACTTCAGTGGTTCTAGATCCCAAGAGAACGGCAATCGACAACTTTTATGGTATGGTATTGTTATCCAAATTGTCTTGAAGATGTATAAAGTACATATCTACTGCATCTATGTTTATCTAGTTATGTCACACACTATTTGGCACAGTTTAACTGTCTGGAAGGCACTGCTTGGGGGGTAAAAAGCATTTGTTTTATTAAAAGTTTTTAAAAATGCTTTCTGTCCAGCTTATATATGAACAAATCTGTATTTCCCTCTAAATTTAGTGGGTGCACTGCAATTCACAATATATTGACAACTTAAATCAAATAACTAAAACATTAAAGATTATAACAAAATGGACATGGTGACACTCCATTTGGCACTCAAACAACATCAATTGCTTACCAGGTGGGAAGTTTCTTTGGGGAGGTTTTCGAATCCGTCTACCACGAGAGCTTGTAAAAATGGGGGTGGTGACTGATTTGATAGGTTTATCTGGAAATCAATAGTCAAAAACTGAAATATGACGACGTAGAAATGCACTTTCCTTTTGCCAATACACACTTGCGTTCTCTCATCATGTACTTACGGGGTGTGTAGTCTTTATCAGCAGCGTCGGCCTGCATTGAGGGTGCATCCTGTGCAGCGCCATCCTCCTCCTCCTTTACAAGCATCCTCCTTTGAGCAGCAGTGGTGGTGGTTTTGGCAGGCTTTGTCGTTTGAACGCCGATGTCTTCATTTTCTTCAGTAAGGTCCTGATGTTCTGTGCTCTTGTTACTGTCTTCTCTGGGTGTTCTGGAGGGACTAAGCTCTGCTTGTAACGCCACTTCTGCCAAGTCACAGTCATGCTTCTCTTCTGACTGTTTATCATCTGTTTTTTCTCCTGTAGAAGTAGAGAATAGGTCCCCTATTATGCATAATTGTCTGCTTAGTGATGTTATAAGAGTATTATGTGTCTCTTAAAACTGTTTGAGCATCAAAAGTGAGAAAGGTTCTGGTGTTTTCATGACATCATGAAGGAAAAACCTCTTTCATCATAGATATGATACTGCCCCTGAACCACAAAAGCCAAAGAAATACAGCTGAATAAGTGCAGATTCTGGAAGAACTGGAAAGCTTTATGTGCTGGTTATCGTGTATAGCTGCTCTCCACAACTTAATGCAATGGCCCGAAAAATGAACATAATAGGTCCCCTTTAAAGCTACGGACACACAAAACGCAGTGTCCCCAATTGGGCTTACTAAATGCGCTTTTACTAAAAATTTCTAAATTCCAGCATCAAGGACACATTTTGTACAACGCACTACCACTACACCTCTGCAAACTATTTAAACTGGTGAAAAATAGCACAAAATAAGTGTGTTTTTTTTCCAATATCCCTGCAAACATACACAAAACTGGACTCACCGACAATATCCAATGTGATAAGAGATGGGGCTGGATTTGCCACTGACTGGTACACAGAACAAGCGTTTATAATCTCTTGCATTTGCAGGAAGTTAGCAACCGCCATCACATCCTCTAAATTACCAGGGTTCAAACTCAGCTTGGCTGTGTACATGAATTCCAGGACTTGTCCCAAACCTGCAGTGATAGACAGCATACCAAAAAGTTATGCTAGATATGTATTTAACAAAATAGTTCCAAATCTAGTTATAGTCCACCTGCAGCATTACTGATGTCCAGATGCACTACGTCCTTTTGGTCCAAGAAGAGGGTGCGGAAGTACACGCTGCAGGCCGCCAGCACAGATTTGTGGGCCTTGAAGTCAACTCCATCCACAACAAAGGTGCAGTCACACAGCAGGCCCTGCTTGCGCTGGTGGTTCAGCTGCTCCAGAACCTTCCCACTATGCCAAGGGAACTCCATTGCCCTTCAAGGCTTTTTGACTTCGGCTGTAACTCTGAGGATGGATGAGTGTTTAAAAAAAGGCAGTTGATTAATAATACACCCATTACACACCACACCTCTTCTTTTGGGCCATAGGTGAGCTGGAGTCTACCCCAGGTGAATTTTGGAGCAAGGACGTGGGGTCCACCCTAAATTGGGTGTCAGACACAAATAACACTTCACACTAATGGACAACTTACAGTGTCCAAAATGTTTTGGGGATGTTTCAACCAAATACATAGACATTTGGCTTTCTTGATAAAGGTTAAGTTCTTCCAGTTAGACTTGAAAACTTGAAAGACAGCTATCACTTTGTTACAGGCCATTTATTCTGATAGAGAAGATTCAAGTTGTTTTTACACACCGAGCAAATACCGTAAATATTATTTTAGGCATAATAAAACATGCTGAGTAACCTTTGAATAGTTTGTTGTCTTTGAGTAAATACAATATTTTATAATATAGCAGGTTTCTATCCATACAGAGGAAGCACAATTCGAATGTCCTGGTTTTCGGTAATAAAAATATAATCACTTTAGCGTTGTCATAATGATATAAAGTAAAATATAGCTTATTTAAAAAGACATCGGTTAATAAGCGATTAAACTATAAATATTATTTAGTTTAAGTATTTTGGCAAATGACACAAAACATTAATCCAGTTATCAAACACACCAGTATTACATACAGTGATTAAAGTATAGCCGAATCAAGCTTGAGTCCACAATGTTATCGAACTGCAAATGACATTTTTTGTGGTTAAATTGTAAACTTAGCACATTTTGAGCTTGACAGTACACTAAATCGATTGCAATGCCTATATCCTGGTTGCCTTGCTATCAGGGATTAATTTAGCATGCCTAGCAAGTATGTTGTTTGGAGACAAGATGGTGGACACCGACCTCATCGCCTCTTGTTTTCTAAGCTAGCTCGACCTAAACTCCACGAAGGCTGTTCCATTTTAGGTTCACATACCCACGGAATGTCGTATATATGGTCGCTTCTTCAATGCGATGTGAAATGGCTGGTCTTGGTCGTGTTTTGGAGCGCTTGTCTCGGTTAGACAGAAAATCCCCGATCGAGTTTTTCGGCGATCGATCATGTGATGTTGACTCTCACCGCCATCTTCCTCTCGCTGATCGATTGCAAGGGACGGGTCAGATGTGTTTCTGTGAGCATGCGCGGTGTGAACCACCTGTGGTTCCTACGTTAGACCGCGTGGTGGTGCTCAAACTCTGCTTTGATAAAACGCAGGGCTATTCAACCACTTCTTTGTCGTTTAAGAGCGGGTGCAGACTGGCTGGGTCTGAATCCGGGGTCTGCATCCTAAAAGCTCCTCCAAATGTGTCCTCCTTCTCCATAAGGCCCTTTGTGGCCCATCATGGATGAGCTCCACTGCCATGTCACTAAACTTTTTCAAAGAAAATACTCTAGGTTATGTCAACACAAAAGACCTCCACCATAAACTTTGTAAAGAACACAGTATTAATATACTAAAGATAATCATGATCATGATGGAGGTGCAGGACAGCCGCATGTATGTGGTACCACTATGAAACATCACTGATGGCCTCCAAACTTTCTCCTCCTTTGGCTTCCTGCACCTCATCATTTCAACTGCACTCCAGCTTGATATAGTGCAGGATGCTACTTTGCTGTATTACATCACATCATATATGGCATTAAATAATACATACATTAAAACTCGTGTTGTTGCTGAGTGTTGTACAAATGAACGAAGTAGCCAAAAAGTAATAACCAAATAAAGGAGCTATTAAAATCAGTTACTTTCCGCCCTTATCCAGTAGTCTCCTAACCTTGATATGGAGGCTGAAAAGGCATACAACGCTTTGTCTTGCAGCACAGACTTTATTGTGCATGTGACAACCAACAGTGGGCCGAGAGCATGGCCTTGCCACAGGTTGCCAGACAAGAGAGAGGAGAGCGAGAGCCCTCTGCTAAATCCAGAGGACTACAGCACACAACTCCCACAATGCAATTCCCTATTAAAGAGCCACCTGCCTTAACACTACTACCACTCTGGATGGCAGTTAACCCTTTAGCAACATCCCACCACAACACAAAATAATAGTAAATTGTCCCAAAGGACATAAGTAAAACACTCCCCTCTAGTGGTCAGATTCCCGAATCGCATAAGGCACCTTGTAATAAACGCCGTTGGCAACACATAAAACATGTAGGGTACAAATGTTAAAGGTACTTGCAAACATATGCATACCAAAACATCAGGGATTCGCAAACTATTTTACTATTTTAATCTCTGTAGCCGACTCCTGTCTTTTTGCAATTCTCCAGTCTTTATTTATAATTAATTAATATTAATTTAATATTGTAACATACTTTACATTAAATTAATGTTAGAAACATGTTACAAAAATTTGCAATTTTAGCAAGTTTGCATCCTGGGAGGAGGCAAATATTGTAATATATAATTTAGGACTTGAGATAAGTAAGTAAATGAAAGGTACGTAAATCAATTAAAGTAAAAGCCTATAAAACAGGGTTAGGGTAAAAAACAAACACACACTTTGTTGCTATTGATGTGACAATGATTTTCTTTTCATAGACTGGAAAATAAAAGATTGGGTTGTGTGGCGCACTCACCCCCCCACCCCCCAAGCTTCCCACCACTCCATGTGTGAGCAGAAGGGGGGCAATCGAGATGCAGAGGGGAGGGGATTTGTTGGAGACGTCACCAAACGTGCATTCATACTTTTCCCTCATTTTCTGCCCTTTCTCTCTCTCTCCTGTGTGTCTCCCAGAGTATGCATCAACCCACAGCTCGTGTTTTTTTCACTCCCCCCAATTCATTTCACAGCGTTTGGTCACCTCTCTGCTGACATACTTCATCTCCTGCCTGTCTCTGTGATCCAGCTCCGCGACTATGGGGACCAGATAACCGCCAGGCATTCCAGAGATCATGGGGGGCTGCCTCTGCAAAGATCACAAAGGTCAGTGGCAAGGTGCATGCGTGTCCGTCTATATGTGTGGATGGGCTCTCATTTCGTGGCGCAGTGCAAGGCAAGGTGGCGCAGGGTGGCGGAGCCCAAGCAGTGGTAATTTGGTCCAGTGCACCACTGTATGTAGCCAATTTGGTAATTTGGTAGACTGGACTGTGCCAAGATGGGCGTGGCGGTGCACCAAGGGAGGTGTGCAGGTGCGCCGTGCAATGCGCCCGTTCTACCAAATTAGAGTCCAATGTGTCTGTAAAAGTTTGACTGCTGCTTATCCTTATCATGTATTTGCAACACTAACATTGCTGATATCTCCAATGCACAGCTGAATCATCTGCACCCCCAAATCCATTCTGACTTGATTCTATCATGGGGGGAGTGGGACGCAATCATCCTTAAAATTTCTCCTATTATTCCCCACAGTCTTTGAGACTTAAAGGGCTCATCTTATTTGTATTGACGCTGCTTGAGAAGGCGGTGTTTACTCAACATTCTCCCTCAAGAGCCTCATTCTATTATGAATGAGAGCTGATTCTTTGAGATTTCTTTGGCCTTGCTGCCACACAACATTTAACCTGTAATGCACTCTGAAAGGATTTATATATGTGGGCGAATAACAGATACAACAGATGTGCGTAAAACAGAGAAAAAAGATAGTAGGGTGGGATTTAACCCCACAGG
Source organism: Doryrhamphus excisus (assembly GCF_037039965.1). Classification (NCBI taxonomy): domain Eukaryota; kingdom Metazoa; phylum Chordata; class Actinopteri; order Syngnathiformes; family Syngnathidae; genus Doryrhamphus; species Doryrhamphus excisus. The sequence goes on along the minus strand of NC_136373.1, from coordinate 7,940,349 downwards.
GACCTGACTTGCTAATAGCATTCAATGTGAGTAGAATTACTGTAAATAGTTTGAACAAGTGATTAGTATTCACATTTTTTGCAGAGCTTGGTTTTGCAGCATATTCTCAAATAGAGCATGAGACTAGAGAGGTACAATGAAATAATACAACAATAAAAATGCAACAGGTAATGATAGCTAGATTTAGTCTATGTGAATATGAATTTAATGTGCATATACGACATGGGGTGTATTTGTGGCTGTTTTAAGTAAATACTAGTTGCTGTCGTGTTGCCATAGCAGCAGCCAACTGTCTTGATGCCATTTCTCATGGGAAACCCTGTGTCCACTGACCTTTTAAACGTCAACTTGTCATTCATCTGCGACTCATCCCCATCAGTTCCAAATTAAGTTGACAGCGAGGACCACAGCCAAGATATGCATGCCAAGAGGCTCCAGTTTAATGGGTGTTTGAGGATTCAACGCGCGTCGTCTCATCTAAAGTGGGCCTCGCTTTGACCCCTGGCCCTGAAAATAAATAGAAAGAAAGTGGTTGTTATGAAGGTCCTGAGCTCACACTCAAGCAGCATCGGAAAAACAAATCAAACACCAGTGCTTGTGTATGATTTCCCCAGAGTTCCACTATCCCATGACAGTGCTACACGAAGGTCACCCTGCAGACTCCACCAAGGTCAGTAAAAGAAGTCATCCTTTTTCATTTTAATTTGAGCCTGTTGGGTCACCAGGTTGAAAACACTTCACTGTGGCATCCCCTTGTGCAGGATGGCCAAGCTTCATCAAATGGCACAGCTGCAGATAAAAGCGGGGACTATGGAATTGGCGAGCTGGCCACCTCCTCTCTGTTAGGTGAGACTGCATGCATGCTCACACACACAAAACAAGTTGTGGGAATTATATTGGTAGCCATGGGATTGTCTTCCTTCTTTCCCTCATACACAAACTGCATAATTAGAGACAAGTCTAATGTAATCTAATCCCTGGTGCTTCTTATGTCCATTTCTTCTTGCCTCTTTTCTGTGGGAGGTTCATAAAACTTGTGACCTTTCCACAGTGAAAATATCACTAATGAAGGCCAAGCAGATTGTGCACGGCCTATCGAATAATACACAGAACAAGGGTGATGATAGCAGCTATGCCATTAAGTTAGGCGATGACATTAAACAATCCAAATGAGAGGGTGTCAGATAAAGTATATTTGTCCTTCTTAAATCACAACAATCACTTCTACTGTAATATTTGTTTTATTACAAGGCCCCCATTACGCAAAATTTAGTTTTTAATGATGTAACAGGAATGTGTCCCTGTAACCTGTTTATCAGCACCAAATGTAAATCTACCATATGGTACCCATTATGTCATTGTACGGTCATATCACCTTGTACTTCGGTAAGTGACCAAAAATAAATAAATAAATCTAAAACAAAGACAATAAAGTTACAAAAAAAAGCTAGGATTTCATAAGCTTTGCTTCTTCCTACTCCTTTTGGACATGTGGAACTGTGAACTGATTATTTGATGCACTCAATTGAAATCTGATGCATGTTCAAATGAAATAAAACCATTACCATTACCATTATTTATCTACCTATTTGTCTTTAAATTTATCAATCCTCACCGGTCCTCCATTTTTGTCAAGTTGTCATGACGCCATGAAGGATAGACCTCCTTCCTCATGGACATAATTCCACCTCTGACCTGACCCTAGCTATAGATGAGGCGCCCCACGTAGTACGTATGCCAACCACTTCACAGAGAACAGCTTCTCCTGCTGTACATCCATCTTGCAGTGGATGTGGGTGGGCTGCACGAGCCTCCTACGATGCCCACACATGTACGCCCCCTGGGCAGTGGAACATACCACAACCTTTCATGAAGCGCACCTAAGGCGAGTAACTCTGATTACCCTACTTCCTCTGCATGCCGGCCATGGCCAACACATTTCCCAAAATTGCAGAGCCTGTGTGTGTGGTAATGCGTATGTCGGGATGTAACTCCCGCTTTAAGTTAAGACGTCTCGTTTATACATTTTGGGCTTCTTTCAGGGCTCATTTCCAAATGTCCAAACCTCGATATCTTCATTTATAGATCAGAAAAGTGGAAAAAGCATAATAGGTCCCCTTAAAATCACATTTAGATGAAAAGGTTGTGTCAACCACATGCACATCTTCCCACTCCTGCTTTCCAGCACTCATCTTTCAAGAATTTCCTTCAAATTGACTCCTATTTCCTTCCTCTGCCCGGCTGCCCTTTATTTAATCCATTTTATCAAGATGCATCCCTCTATTTCCTCGTCCACCCTGCTGTTTCTATTTAGGTCTGGTGGCCACGATAAAGGATCACATCACCAAGCCGACAGCCATGGCCCAAGGAAGAGTTGCTCACCTGATCGAGTGGAAAGGCTGGGGAGGAGGAGGTTGGGTAGGAGGAAGAGGTGGCGGCGAGGCTGGAGGAGGCGGAAGCTGGGGGGTGGTGGGTGCCGAGCTGCAGAAAGATGAACAATTTTACTCCCAAATGACGGATGAGATCAAGGAGGCTCGCTTTGCCGCTGGTGAGTCACAGGAGGAATTTAATTAATACAAAAAAAAAACCATTGGACATCAGGCTTCAGTCATCATACGATCGTAATGTTATTACATTTGTTCCTTGGTGTGAGTGTTGTCACCTACGCACACGCACGAGTGTGCAACTACTCATCGTTAGCATTGGTAGCCCCTCGTTTCCCACATAAGGAAAGTTGCTGAGCATTTAAGAAAGTCATAAATCAGTGATGAAGGGGCGGGGGTTGTTCAATCAATAGCTCTTTGTGGGACAATGACGTTCATGTTTTTTCTTTTTCGTTCTCCCTCTTGAGGGATTATCAGTACATTTGGTGAAAAATAAGAGCTGTGTTTGTGTGCCTTCTTTGCAGGAGTGGCAGAGCAGTTTGCCTTGGCTGAGGCTGCTATGAACGTGTGGTCCATGAATGACAGCTTAGAGCAACCTTCCACGAGCTTGCAAGGTTTGTCATCATTTGACAAACAGCAAACAAAATGTTTCTTTTGTTTGTAATGGAACAATGGTTGATTGGTTTCAAAGTTCTGCAATTCTCAAGCAGTATTTTAAAAAATGTTACTGATTATTTTTAGAGGTAATAATCCTGTGATTATTACAAGTGGGTTCAGGGAATGTCTGGGGGACCTGAGAGATGACCTGCTGGCTCACCATATCTGTTCTACATTTTCTAAATATGCTTTGGCTTATCTTCCCCACCATACTCAGCAGGTATAGCATGTAGCGTGCCTTAACTGTCATACAAGTCTAAAAATAACTTAACTGTAACATGTATAATATATACAAGCAACTTTGTCTTTTTCAAAGCCGCTTAAAATCAAAGTAAAAGCATACACGCACGAGCAGATGCACGCCATTTATCTCATTTACTCCCCTCTAATACAGTCGTTTTATTAATTATATGCACATGTTTTTATGTACACCATAATAGAGTACATGTTTGTAATGATCAGTGCTAAGAAATGTGTAAATAAAAGAGCAAAGAGAAAAGAAAGAAACATTTGCATGAAAGATAATCAAGTTTGCAAAGAAGACGGCTTTGGATTTAGGTTTACCAACAGCACAGAAAGTTATTTTTTCCAAAAACTGGTTTTGAAAAAGATGGTTTGTGTCATCTCATATTCGGGTCAATACATTTACCTGGCTCTTTCACTGTCTCTTCTCAGCAGCACAAAACCACTTTTTGTCTCACTTACTGCTGGATGGTGGATGCATGGGCATTCCACAACACCTGTACAGCCTCCATGCCCGGACACACGGCAACAGCCAGCTAACAGATCAGATGGCCCCCACACAACCTCCACCACCAATGGCATCCATTAGTCCAACGTTCATCAGACAGAAGGAGAGGATTTCTACCAGAGAGAACAAATGCACCGTCACTGCAGAGGCCGCCGTGCGACACATCGACAGCAGCTCCTTGTCTGAGGATGATGTTTTTTATAATTAAAGCGGCTTAGCGGTCCAAATATGTGGATTTGGGTTCAGCACCAGCATTGACTGAAAAACCTTCAGAAGAACTCTTTAAATGGCCTTCAGATAAAAGACTTTGAAGAATACGTGTGAATGTATACAGTAGATACGTACAATCAGAAGTGTTACTGTATGATGCTGGTCGTTTTCATTCACTAATCCTTCACCCTGAATCAATGAATAATTGTTAATTGTTAATCTGAGAGTGAAGAGAAAAAGGCTTTGAAATAAAAGCGCTGTTTGAGCAGCTCGTATTTCAAAACGTATGTACCGTCTTGGACAGACATGGTGTTGGTGAAAAGCTCAACAGAAGGCCGTGTGATGATATGCATCATGGAAGTAAAACCTGCACAGTGCACTTCTGAGATGAAGGATGGTCAAATCTCTTCAAAGAGGCCCGGAAGTCGTTCTCCATGGCTTCTTCAAACTCCTCCCATGTCCGAGCTGCCTCGGAAATCCCGCTAGGACTGGGATTGCTACTGACCATTATTAGGAAATATTTTCATGCTAGGGTCGTCAGAAACAGATAACTTTATTAGAGATCAACAAAGTGTTTATTTCTTCCGCTAAATTTCTTTAGCCAAGTCTTCTAATAGTCTCTTCATCTGGAGGAGAAAAGAGAAAAAGACTTTTGACATTCCTCCTCATCCATGAAGACAAATAATGATGATTCCATCTGGATGGGTGTGTGTGTACAAGTTACCCCTGGCCATGTGATAACTCCAAGTAGTCTTCCACCGTCGGTGACAAACACAGACTGAGCTCTGACAAGGCTAAGGATGGTGTACGCCTGCAAGACACATTGTTGTGGACTGACTAAATGGAAAACTCTTCTTTCCTCTACAATACAATACTCTACGCTTTAAGGTTAAATGTTACTGATGCACTGATCGACCTCTAATTTGTATACAATTAATTTAAAGTGAAATAATCTGTTCAAACTTGCCACCAAAAAGCATTATTAACTGGAGGGGTAATATTTTAAAGGGGACCTATTGTGCAAATTTTTCGGCTCCTTGTATTGAGTTGTGGACTCGTATAGAGCAGCTACACATAATAACCAGCATGGAAAGTGTTGTAGTTCTTCCAGAACCTGCACCTATTTGGCAGCATTTCTTTGGATGTGGTGTTCCCTTTCGAGGCATTGCTAGCTAGTAAACACTGGGGGAGGGCAGAGACTTTGCATATAAGGAAGTCCACCTCTGTGACATCACAAAGGGGCAGTTTTACCACACCTTTTCAAAGGTTTGAGCCATCCCAAACTTCTTTCAGGGCTCACTTCCAAATGTGAAAACGTCATGATCTGAAATTTTGGCATGGTTTAACACGAGAATACAACATTGTAACTACATTTACTATAAACTATAATAGGAAAGCAGGAAGTGAACAAATGTAACAGTTACCGATTGTAAGTACCAGATGGAGGGGTAGGATTCCATAAGCTTTGCTTCTTCCTACTCCTTTTGGACATGTGGAACTCTGAACTGATTATGGGCTGCACTCAATTGTAATCCAATACATGTTCAAATTAAATAAAACCATTACCATTTATAAGTCAGAAAAGTGGAAAAAGCATATTAGGTCTCCTTTAAGGACCATTTTAAAATTCTTAACTTTTATACAAGCAGTAAACTTTAATAAATGAATAAATTCTTAATTGTCAAAGTGTAAAAATAAGTTGTAAAAGAGAACATGTTGGTCTTTAGTGTTGAGTCATTAAAATGGACTAGACTGTTCCTACTTCTTGGATGGTGTTGTGAGGCGACAACAAGGCTGGAGCAGAGTGAATACTGCAGACGTCTTCTAGATGTTGGTCCACACTCTGAATGAGGAAAAGCATATGTTATTTTCTGGCAAAAATCAGTTTTGACATGAAAATAAACACAGTGTGTGAATATCAACATAACCGCATTTATGAGAAGGAAATGGTGTCATCATTCTTATGCACTTGACAGCAGCACCATCGTTAAACAAATTCAATCTGATCTATTAAGCACTGCTTAATTTCCTTCGTTCTTTCATAGCGGCAGGTACGAATGAACAGAAAGACAAAGCAAGCAAACAAAACCGGGTAAAGGAGGAATAACTACCATTATAATAATATAAAAAGGAAACTAAGGCAGAAAAAGAGTAACTAAACAAACTGTCAAGCAGGGTACCAAATTGTGACAGGAGGTAGTTCTTTGTTCTTTTTGCTGTCCAATATTGACAATTGGTGAGTGCACTTTTTACCTTGGTAGTTCGGCAGTGACGTAGGAACATCAAAAGCTCTGATCGCACAACAAAGCCCAGCAAAATTGGTGACTCTTGAAAAAAAAGGAGGAGAGGAGACCAAATCAATGTTCTTTCTCTGTCAGGGTGAAGAGTTAGTGCCGCTCCACAGAGAGCTATATACGTGTGATTGCTCCTGAAAGACTCAATCGGCCCACCATTTCTTCTTTAATACAGTCGTCCCTCACAATATTGCATTTAAAGATTATTTCTGCACTAGTTAGCATTTTTTCCCCCAAAAAATTTGATTGGTGTTGCAGGGTTGACTATGGCATATTATTGAAGGGCACGTTATACTGTATGTAGTATTCTTGTCGTTACAGACTGGCTCAGAGCGGAGCCGACATGCGATGGCTGATATCGAATGGAAAAGGGTGTGGAAGTGGTAGTTTTTTGGCTTCTCTGTCCCTTTTCCCACTTTAACCCTAAACACTTTAGAATAAGTCAATTGGAGAGGATAACTAGTTAGGTCAGTGGCTTGTTATGCCAGCAGCAGCCATCTGTGTTTCTGCAGTGATACCACAGCCTGTATAATGTAATGTAAACAAATAATGTATTTAGAAAGTCATAAACAGGTTTCTTTTATTATTGAATCCTACTACGTTGATTTATTGCGGTCGAGTCTAGATAAATGACGGCTGACTGTAGTCTGCTGCTTATTGGTGCACTTTCAGGCCGTTCTTTTGATTTTCATTATCTGGAGTCCTTTTACTATATTGCACACATGACAGAGATTCCCTCAACCCACCATGTGATTCCACCACAGGGATCTGTCTCTCAGTGCTGGTGTTGACAACATGTTGGACTTCCTGTGAGTTTGCTGCTCTCTGAAGCTGCACGGTGTTGACCCCCAAAAGGTGTCCAACATGCATAGATGGAAGCCTGTAGAAGACGTAAAGCAGCCGTGATTACAAGTTTAAAAAAAAAGGACATGCATAAACCTGTAAAACCTGTACTTGGGGTGTGCCAGCATGAGAGAGGGCAGGTGTGGCAGCCTCTTGCTGATGGAGACAGCGTCATAGAAAGATGGGCGGCTCCCAGAGCGAGCAACAGCATTGGCTAAGACTGTGGCGAGGAGGGAGGGGACAACATGGCCGAACTGACCAGTTAACTCTACAGCCAAGAGAGCTGGTGATATGGTGTGTGTTACAGCCCCAGAGAACGCTGCTGCTCCTACACACAACACAGATCACTGTAGAGTTAGACTAGTGCCTTTTGTAGTAATATTCTACTTTGAACAAATACAGTAAAGTCTCGTTATATCGATATCGGTTATAACGAATTACTACTTATTACGATACTATTTTCATTTCCTGGCAAATTTCTAGTCTTTTATGATATAATTAATTCCGTTAGTACGATACCCGGTTATTATGATAATCCGGTTACTACGATGCGCTTTTCATCTCCCGCCAGCCAATTTGGTCTGTTTATATCGATACAAAAGCAGCTTAAATCAATCTTTGCTTAAGGATTTCAATACCAAAAAAGAACACGGCGAATGGCTGCTTCCAGTCAACTTTATTTTTCACACTTCCACCACCAGAGCGCAGCACACACACCGATTCCCGCACTTCCTGGTTCACAGGTCATGCTCAACCCGCCCCACATAGCTGGCCAAACACATGCCTGCAACAGAAGAACCAACTGACATAGCATACACACCTATTCCAAAGAAGACACAAGCGTACAAATACATGTATTTAATTGTGTTGTATTCAGATTCGGCGCAGGATCGGATATATAGATAGTCCGGTTATATCGGTATTTTTTCCGACTCCCGAGAATATCGATATAACGAGACTTTACTGTATCGGACATCCCTAAAAATGCGATATCCATTGATATTGGCATAAAACATTTTCCCGATCATAAAAGCTGATATTAAAAAATGCTGTATACAACACGTCTATCGGTATCTGCTGATGTCCATATCCGAAATTAAGCGTTGGACAATATCGGCATATTGGTTTTCAGCAAAAAAGCCAATATCGGACATCCCCAATAATTATAATATATATACATATCATAACCAATTTGAAAGAATATTTCAATTATGTCTGCTTATCAGCTGCTGTTAAATGAAAAAAAAAAAGAAATTCTGATTTTACAGAAAAGAGTGGCTTAAAGGAGAGGAGAAAGTGAGAGGCAGGGCTAGATGTCAAAATGAGTACCAGGTCTTTGGTATATATATGCTGTATTCATGTCATTTTGATATCTTGTGTCCTTGCTTTATTAATTGAAGAATCCAATGTGACATCTTATCTTATTTCATTAATTATACTGTAACTCTGACACAAGATATCAAAATAACATGAATTCTATTAAGATACACCTTTTGCTGCCACCTGGACACATCATCAGTGATGTTAAAAAAGTAAAAAACAAAACATGCATATGTACTCAAATTTGACAATTTTTTGGCTTGAATTAAGCATTTTCAAGTATAAAATAGCTAAATGAATGAATTTACAGCTATAACAAATGAAGGCGATGCATTCAAATCGTATATTGAACAAGAGACAATATGGGTGGAACAGAAAGTACTTGGGGAGTACAGGACTGAAACTATTTAATCAGCTGTTTTACCTGCAAGTGCATAGCCTCCAGGGTTTATGGAAGACCAATTATGGCCTGATGTTATTGTGGTGGTGGACATGTAAACAAGTCCTTCGGCAAGCAAACGACCAATGGCTGCCCCTGAAAAAAACAATCATTAGTGTTTAGTACTTTCTATTACTGTCTGTTGCTCAAGAGCATTTAGCCCAATTAACATAAATCATGAATGATTCATTCTTCAAGCTCACTATTGAAATAAAATGTTGTATTAACCTAGCAGACACAGCAATATTAATCAATAGAATTGCTTTCGTTTTCTCATAGACAGAATTCACAGGATTTGATGTTCAATTTAAAAGAAAGTACAGCCAGCAGGAACAGGAAATCCGACAGGAACTCAAAACACTGACGACCAATGTACCCCCCGGGCATCCTGTAATTATATATGATGCTGTAAATTTACAGCCAGAGTTCAAGTGATGTTCTTTTTCTGTGGCTGGAAATGACAAAAGAAAGTGGCAAGAGACCGAAGCCGGTCCGAACACCCGCCATCTGTAATTTACTGTACAAACACAGAAATTAAATGACATTGGTTTTACCATTGTCTTTCATTTGGAAGATATTTACATGGTTATATTACACATTAAAGAAAATCTGAAATATCCTCAAGCAAGTGAATAATCATACTACTACGACTACTACTAATGATAATAAATTATAAATAAATCAACATCAGGGCCCAACTCACCATAGATAAAAAGTGGCATGAAGTATCCGGCTGGCAGTGGCAGAGTACAGGCAAGCACCATCATCCACAGCTGAGAAGATACACACACACAGATCTGTGTCTCTAATCTGTCTTTTCTGTGTCTCTAATCTGTCTTTCTTCACCCGTACCAGCTAGCATCGCATGTGTGAGAAAATTCTGTGTGTTTTCAATGCTTTTGCAGTGCGACCGGATAGATAATGGGGATATTGTATTATAAATTAGAAATTTGGGTCACAATTTGTTCCTTACTATTATTGTTATTTCATATTTATGAATGTGCATGGAGTTGTTTTCCATAATTACACACAATAATATGAATGTACACCTTTTCCTTTAATCCTGTAATTGTTTGTCAGTTTTGAAATGTCACATATCAGACGACTGCCTCAAATGTTAAGTAGTCTTTGGCTGGCTGGCTGGCTGACAGTGCTATGAAAATGTCATCCTCTGCATGTTATTAGTGCTCATTGTGTCTCTTGAGAGCAGGTTCATTCAGCTCCTAATAGGCATGCGTATTGTTTCTACCTTCATGAGTAGAAAGACAGCCAGAGACAGGTAGACGGGACACCCAGATGAGCCCCACTCCAACAAAGCCTCTGGATCCAGTTGAACAGATGCATTGTGGGATTGAGACATCCACTGTCTGCCATCTATTAATGAGGTGAGCAGCTGCTTCATGGTGAGCTGTGAAAAGGATGCTGACATCAATGCAATGTTCTGTCACTCTTACAAATAGATACATTTGCTGTAGTTTGATGGAAGCCCCACCTTGGAAGCCATGTATTGACCCACAGAGTGAGGAAATGTCAGGGATGCCAGAAAGAAAGTCACTAAAGCTGAGTACAGACCTTTCCTGTGGAGAGATTCACATGTGCATGAATCATTGCTTCCATTTGGTTTACACTGAGCTCATGTGGGAATGGGTACATTACATGACACTGACATGTGTCCTTTTGTATTCCATTTAGGAGGAAACATATTACAAACACCTCCCAGTAGGATGTAGTGCAAGTCTACGTCCATGGTGCATAACAATCACTGATTTGTTAAGAATTCTGCTATATTGTATGGAATTGAATGGTTGCAACTTGAGGCACCTGATGCAAAATGGCATGCACTACTAGGTGCAACCAGCAGAGGCGCTGTTGGTTCAGATTGTGGTCTAAATCAAACTGGTTTGGCTGCAGGACCCGCTATCCACTATATACTTTTCAATGACAGGCGGCGACACTGTTTCTTCTCCGCTGATGGGATGTCAACAGGTGGAAGATGCACCATCTTGGCTGGGGATAGCTTGTCCCATTACGGAGTTTTTTTGTAAGGACCGGGCCACATCTCCCACAACCCATAAGATTGTGCCATAGATGTTTGCCCGGGTCGCCGCTCCCGTCCTTGCAGCTTCATAATATTTCTTAACCTGAACAACATTAGTATTTTTTTTTTTTTATAAAAAAAGGTGGTACTTTGACCTAGAGTAGGGGTGGGCAAACTACGGCCCGGGGGCCACATCCGGCCCGCCAAGTGTTTGAATACGGCCCGCCCAATCTTTCCAAAGTATTTCATTTACTTTAACTCAACATACAACCTGGCATCATGGCCTGAGCCAACCTTTTGATGGTTTTATCAATTTCGTTTTTTGACATGGTCTGTTGTTTACAAAGTGCTCCTGAAAATAGGGACACAAGCACATAATAATAATAATTATTATTATTATTAGATTATTATTAGATTATTATTAGATTATTATTAGATTATTATTAGATTATTATTAGATTATTATTAGATTATTATAATTATTATTAGAACTATTATGATTATTATAATTATTATATGAATACAAATTATTATATTAATTATATAATATTGTTATATTTGCATATTTTACATAATAATAATATAATAATTATTATTTTAATTTTATTGTAATTGTTATAGTATTTTATTATTTTTAAAATATTTAAATATAAATATCAAATAATAAATAATAATAGCAGATTGCATGACAATTTTACAGATACAATAATACCAGGTGGACTGTTACGTGTAAAATATATAGTCTGCCATCCCCCCCCCCCCGTAAATTTTGTCATATCAATGCGGCCCGCGAGTCAAAAAGTTTGCCCACCCCTGACCTAGAGGGAACCTCCAACCATCCATTTTCTATGCCGCTTTTCCTCACTATGAGCCCAAAGATAGGTGGAGCCTGTCCCAGCTATAAAAACAGTTATTCTTACTCTCTTTTCAGTATCTTCAAAAACCCAGTGTTTTTTGTGGTGAACTGCAGCATGCAGCGATGCAGGAACAGGTACAAGCAGCCCACAGCTCCGCACAGCAGCCTGCTTCCATGACCCACACACACACACACACACACACACACACACGTACGTACAAGACAGCATGTGGGTTTTTTTTTTCAAAATTGAGCAGCTACAGAAGGAAGTCATTACAAGTCATAATGATGCAAATTGGAAGTGCAGCACAACAGCTTATCATTCCCACATTACCTGATCTGAATATGAATATCACCAACAAACTGGAGAATGTAATTTCATATATGAAATGAAAAGTGTACTCACCCCAGGAGACTAAACAGCAGAATCTCCAGTGGGAGGAAAGGTACCGCAGAAGGGAAATGTATTTTAAACAACACTTGAAGAGTCTCTATAGGGATGAAACATGGTCAATGCATTACTCATATTAAGGTGTCCAATGCATATTCATATTACATTCGATGCATCTCCTCTATAAATACTATTTATTTCTATATTTTGTAAAATTGATCGAATGGCTATACCGACTTATATGCATTGAGGTAGAACAGCATTAGATAAATAGAAACTTCCTTTAAATGTCCTTACTGAAATACTGAGTATATAAGTATATTTGGCCTGGCTATGTTAAAAAGTAGTAGAGTAGTGGAATTTCTAATTTAGAATAAAACATCTACAGTGCATCCGGAAAGTATTCACAGCGCTTCACTTTTTCTACATTTTGTCATGTTACAGCCTCATTCCAAACTGAATTAAATTAATCTCTTACCTCAAAATTCTACACAAAATACTCCATTATGACAATGTGAAAAAAGGTTTTTTTGACATGTTTTGAATTTATTAAAAATAGAAAACGAAAAAATCACATTTACATAAGTATTCACAGCCTTTGCCATGAAGCTCAAAATTGAGCTCAGGTGCATCTTTTTTCCACTGGTCATCCTTGAGATCTTTCTACAGCTTAATTGGAGTCCACCTGCAGTAAATTCAGTTGATTGGACATGATTTGGAAATATAATAACTGTCTATATAAGGTCCCACAGTTGACTGTGCATGTCAGAGCACAAACACCAAGCATGAAGTCAAAAGAACGGTCTGTAGACCTGCGAGACAGGATTGTCTTGAGGCACAAATCTGGGGAAGGATACAGAAAAATTTCTGCTGCTTTGAAGGTCCCAATGAGCACAGTGGCCTCCATTATTCGTAAATGGAAGACGTTTGGAACCACCAGGACTCTTCCTAGAGCTGGCCGGCCTTCTAAACTGAGCGATTGGGGAAGGTCAGGCAGTGTGACCAAGGCCCCGATGGTCACTCTGTCAGAGCTCCAGCGTTCCTCTGTGGAGAGAGGAGAGCCTTCCAGAAGGACAACCATCTCTGCAGCAATCCACCAATCAGGCCTGTATGGTAGAGTGGCCAGATGAAAGCCACTCCTTAGTAAAAGGAACATGGCAGCCCGTCTGGAATTTGCCAAAAAGCACCTGAATGACTCTCAGACCATGAGAAACAAAATTCTCTGGTCTGATGAGACAAAGATTGAACTCTTTGGTGTGAATGCCAGGCGCCATGTTTGGAGGAAACCAGGCACTGCTCATCACCAGGCCAATACCATCCCTACAGTGAAGCATGGTGGTGGCAGCATCATGCTGTGGGGATGTTTTTCAGCAGCAGGAACTGGCAGACTAGTCAGGATAGAAGGAAAATGAATGCAGCAATATATAGAGATATCCTGGATGAAAACCTGCTCCAGAGCGCTCTTGACCTCAGTAGACTGGTCATGTACCTTGACCATATAGACAGTAGACATTAGCATACAGCCAAGATCTCAAAAGATTGGCTTCAGAACCACTCCGTGAATGTCCTGGAGTGGCCCAGCCAGAGTCCAGACTTGAATCCGATCGAACTTCTCTGGAGAGATCTGAAAATGGCTGTGCACAGACGTCTCCCATCCAACCTGATGGAGCTTGAGACTTATTGCAAAGAAGAATGGGCAAAACTGCCTAAAGATAGGTGTGCTAAACTTGTGGGATCATATTCAAAAAGACTTGAGGCTGTAATTGCTGCCAAAGGTGGATCAACAAAGTATTAAGCAAAGGCTGTGAATACTTATGTAAATGTGATTTTTTTGTTTTCTATTTTTAATAAATTCAAAACATGTCAAAAAAAAACTTTTTTCACATTGTCATAATGGAGTATTTTGTGTAGAATGTTGAGGTAAGAGATTAATTTAATTCAGTTTGGAATGAGGCTGTAACATGACAAAATGTAGAAAAAGTGAAGCGCTGTGAATACTTTCCGGATGCACTGTATATAGCTGTGAGTGTGGGTTTGAAAATCTGTGTGGATTTTCCCCATTTTTGCACATGCAATGGGATGTAAATATCTCTTTACCCTGTTCAGGGGTTGCAGGCTAGAGCCTATCCCAGCTGACCTTAGAAGAGAGGCTAGGCTGGTCATAAGTCAGTCACAACGATTACCAATAACATTCACAGTTGCAGACACAAAGGCAACTCCATCCCACACTCCCTTCAAGAAAGTCAATATTGTGAATCACTACACTTAAGTCGACATTTTTGTTAGCATGTACTTTAAATATGGTACATCAATGTACCATCAGAAGCCCTTGAGATGTCCTTTTCCATTTACCTTCATCTCCACTCCAAACAGAGAACAAGCGAAAAGTCAATGCCCCGCAGGCCGCTGAGAAAAAACATGGCAAGTAGTTCACCGTGGAGAAGTGAAAGGCCATCACCTCCAAGCTAAATAGCACACCTTACAGGGGTAGACAATGAAGAGGCGGGGTTAAACATAGCATGTGAATGTAAATGTGTGAAAACCAAATTATGATGCTGTTAATATTGACAACAGAGGAGAGAGAGAATGTGATGGAGCAGCACAGGTGTGACCATAACTGCCATAACTCATGCATAAATCCATACAACCGGGTTCACCTATGTATGCAGACATGTACATTTTGTACATACAGTTTAGTATAGTATAAGTTTAGTATATTTTAGGGATGTTACAATGATCCATTAATCAGCCGATACCGATTATATAGGTGAAGTGTAAATGTTGAAATGTACTACTGGCTATATTAAGGGTCACCGAGGACACTGTTGTTCGGGATGCTGCAGTGGGGGCGGATCTGAAAGGCTGAGGGGATTGGCCAATATCAATCTGTGGTCGGTCAATCGATCGGAGTACCCTTTATATACCCTTTAGTATATTTATCTGACATATTTTCAAAATTTCTTTAACTTATTACTGGCCTGTTTTATGTTGCACCACAACAATGGCAATGAAAACTATTCTGATTCTGATTTGGGAAGAGTAAAATAGAGTGTGAAGAAAGACACAAGTTATTTACAAAATAATTTGCATTCTTACCACTTACGGGTGCTCCGAAGCAGCTGGTGACGCCGACAGCAGCGGCTACCACCAACATGTCTCCATTTGCTTTCTTCTGCGCAAAAAAAACTGTAACCAACACGAGGCAATGGCTTGCATTATGGCATCATTGTCATAACTCTTACTAGTTGCACTAGAGCAAAATCCATATATAATGATGCTAAAAATGTGAGGCACCTGTGCACTTGACAAATATATAATCATGAGCTACTATTGTACAGAATTTTCAATTTGGCCCACACAACGACTAAACGGATTAAGTTTTTGTAATTATGGTTTGGAGTTTGGAGTTAGGTCAAATATGCTTTAAAAAGAGTTATTTACTACATTACGTTTTATTAATTATTTGTTTACTTAAATGGACACTACGTGTAAAAAGTTATTTTTATGACCACTTTGGGGCAGTATTGCAGGTCGTGGAAACAGTGTCTTCATGTACAAGAGCTGATCAAAATATATTTTTTAAAAAATGTGAGAATATGTATTCTGCATTATAATACATTAGATTTTGGAAAGATCCTGAGCATTACAGAACAAAAAAGTGGTAGACCCCAAAAATTACACCTGCTCGGAGTCGACGGATCCCACGGAAAGACTTGCATGCCCAAACCAATTTTTGAAGTGATTAAAAAGAATGGTGGAGTTACTCATGACTGAGAATTTTTTGCCCTGGTTTTTAGAGAATGTTGTTGAATTTCCTGAGCAATGGTCATAAACTTCTGATCAGCTAATAAACAGCCTATTTCAGTGGTATTGTTTCTACTCCTTTTGGACATGTGGAATTGATTTATGTCATGTTCAAATTAAATGAAACCATTACCATGACCATCCTTATCTGGCATTTAGAGAGCTTTCCCATCAATACTTGAACCCACTTGGATCACGGTATCTAATGTACCTCTTTTGTAGCTTGTACAAGAGAGCACAGGTTACTGAGGTAGTTTCCCATCATGGTGGAAAGATGCACAAAGGGACCCTGGAAGGAAAGAAAAACCAATACACCAGTCATTTCAGAACTAAGTGAACTGCAGATTTGATATTGACAGCAGATGTATGAAGGAGCCTCTCACCACTTTACCCAGGAAAACAGTGCTACCAGCTGCCAGTGTACAAATAAGGCCCAGGAACTTGGTGAACATGTTGGTGAGGGACAAGTAATTTGGCATTTGAATGCCAGCCAGCATGGTCCTCACCTCTGGTATCCCAGAACCTGAGGAGACACGAGAGTTAAAGCTACTTATAAAAGTGTAAAAACTGGACTCATGAGGAATGTATAATGTGGAGGCAAATAGAGTCACGTTTATTACACTTTATAGGGTGACAGCTATCCCTCAAAATTATATTTGCCAAAATAACAGCATGTGTCGTATGCAAGTCATTACCGTCCTTGTCTGTCTGCTGTGGGCAGATAGTGTGTAATTGCTTTTCAGAGCTTTGTGCACTCAATTGAAATGCTTGACAATGAAAATGATGAGATGAGCCACAACAATAAATATATTCATTTTCTATCCCATTCGGTATCACAGCAGGGGCTGAAGTCAACCCCAGCAAAATAGGACTTGATCCCACACAAGCTGTATGAAACACTCAACTACCAATGACTAGGGTTACTAGGGTTACCGGATAGATAATAGCTACCACACTTGCATGTGTCTTGTGTCAGACAGACCTGTAGAGAAGGGGCAGATATTGTGACAGAGTGAAGATGATAGAGCACAGAGGCATGCAGGGTAAAGTGTCCAGCAGAAGAACTGTAGCAGATTGTTGTCCTCCAGTTTGGTATAAAGCCACTGATGAACTGAAAGTAAACAAACACAGAAACATTATGCTACTAGTGGTTAAGAGTAATGTGATGTAGATTTTTCTTTCAAAATCTACATTTCCACGACAGTCGATGGGTGTCGCAATTACTCTCGCTAGTTTGTTATTTGTGGATGTAACCCCCAATAACAGCAGGTATCTACCCAGCCAAACTCCAACCCAAAATAGCGTTGATGACTAGTATGCATTAGCAGTGATGCTCATGTTGCTTAAAAATAACCCAGTACTAAAACAATATAGTACTTATTTTTGGTGCCAAGTACCACAAACCTTTGATATGATACAGTGCATTGAGCTTTTGTTTGCGTACCTATTAGCAGCTTTGTTACACTCAGGTCCATAACGAAGCTGATAATGGCAGTTAACAAGCCCAGAGCAGCATAGCCATACCACTCCATCCCACACACTCTCTCCAGGCAACATCTGAGTTTCAACAGACAACCTGCAGAAACATTACCACTTTACACAGCCTTATACTTCATTTATTATTCATTTATTTACTTCATAGTCTGTCAAATAGGAGAGAATCTGAGTCAATGTATACACAGTCACGGACTGGAAGGTGACTTACCCCACCATAGAAACATTTCAGGACGATCCGACTAAGTGGAAAAGACGTATGAAAGCTATCATTGTCAACAAGGAGGGGGCAAGACTGGTGGCAAGGTGGCCATGTGGTCCTGTCTGATACCCCAAACCCCCATAACAAATGTAAGGACAATCGGCCATGTAGAAGGTAGTTCCAAAGGTATACATTTCCACCAGTTAGTTATGTGCAATATTAAGGTCTCTAAATACAATATACTAAGTTCTATGTGAAGTATTTCCATAATGCCTCATATTAACTCACTAGCAAGATCTCAGTGTATAGACTGGTCATATATCTCATCTCGTTTCATATTATCTACATACTGTATTGTATATAACTCTGGGAAAAATTGTTGATTTTGTTAATACTTGGGTTGTTTATATTGTTATTTTTCTATATTGTGTATTTTGTACTGCTTAACTGATTCTGTACTCTTGCTGCTGTGCAATGCAAATTTCCCCACTGAGGGACGAATAAAGCCATATCTTATCTTATCTTGGTGCCATTGGAGTCAATATTTTCATATAGTCATGATTAGACCCCAATCCTGAATGTTGCCCTTTACCTTAATGATCATCTATTTAGTCAACACTTCAGTCCTTAATATGACCTGTGGTTCCAAATTGAATAGCTCATATTGTACTGACAGAGTCAGCATTGATCAAAATAAAATAGTTTCTCGCTACTGTCTGACCTTTGGCAAATCGTCGACAGTGTCGATTTGGTTTCCATGGATCAGCAGGGAGACGCGTCATATTATGGAACGTCTCTGATTGATTTCCTCTTTGTTTGTGGGTGCTGCTGTCAGTTTCTCTCCCCGAAGTCTCATCCAGGAGCTTCATTTTACCCCGAAACAGTTCTGTAATTGTGGCATGCAAGCAAGTACTGGCTCACTTAAAATGGTGAAAAAAATTATAGCAGAGGCCGGCAGACCTACTTACTTACCTACCGACTGTGTGCAGGTGTTGTTTGAGAGCACAGGTGACCTCTGTGGAAATATTAGCATAAAAGTGATTGAGTAGTCACACTTGGAAGAACAGTAAAGATTAACTCTTTGGAGGCATGTTGCTAAATGACATTCACATGATAATCTACTGATAAAAACAAGACACAAATAATCTGATATTAAATATTTCAAATACAACAGGAATACAGAGCTGAACAAAATCTTAAGACCACTTGACACATAGCTAGAATTTACATTTTGCACATTTGGGTCTTAATGAGTTTTTAAGTAGAGCTACAATATGCAAACGCAAGTTTGGGATGGAGGCTGCACGGCGGTCGAGTGGTTAGCGCGCAGACCTCACAGCTAGGAGACCCGAGTTCTATCCCATCCTCGGCCATCTCTGTGTGGAGTTTGCATGTTCTCCCCGTGCATGCGTGGGTTTTCTCCGGGTACTCCGGTTTCCTCCCACATTCCAAAACATGCTAGGTTAATTGGCTACTCCAAATTGTCCATAGGTATGAATGTGAGTGTGAATGGTTGTTTGTCTATATGTGCCCTGTGATTGGCTGGCGACCAGTCCAGGGTGTACCCCGCCTCTGGCCCGAAGACAGCTGGGATAGGCTCCAGCACCCCACAACCCTTGTGAGGATAAGCGGTAGAAAATGAATGAATGAATGAATGAAGTTTGGGATGGCTCAAAACACGGGTGGGCCATGGGTGGAATAAATTAAAACACCGTTTTGGCAGGAAGCACAAATTCAAGGAAATACAGCTGAAATAGGTGTGGATTCTGCAAATTATAAAAGGTTTTCTGTGCAGGTTATTGTGTGTAGCTGCTCTATAGGAGACCACAACTCGATACGGGTTAAAAATGAGCATAATAGATCCCTTTAACTGTTGTCCAGGCTTCAGCGAAAGCTGTATGAATACAATACTTTAGTATATAATTCGTGTGAGAATGTGCATTAAGAAATACAATACTTTTGTATATAATTCGTGTGAGAATGTGCATTAAGAATTGCGAGTCTTGTATCTCCTTTCAAAACGTCATGCTTTTGTGTATGAAGTACTATGATAATAGTTGAGTTAAGCCACAAAGCTTATCCAGTAACTTTAACCTTCAAGTCTGACTTTGATATATAATGTGGCGTTAGACCTTACAAGGGTCTGACTCTGAGTCAAAGTCACAGATTTATGGGTTTCATGACCCCGTAACACACAAACGCAACTGCCTTCGGACTTCTCGTTAATATGGTTACTTTTTTATTTTCCACAATTCCATCTGCTCTTCGCGCGTTCAATTAGCACCTGTGCTATTTTAGCGATTTGAGATATGCAAGCTGTGAGCATCAGTCACACTTCTACACATACTGTACATAGAAAGGGGCAGACATAGTTAAACTTGTTTCCATGGCAACGGTCCCCCAATACACCAGGAAGCCCACAAAGGCAACTGGATTTTTTTTTAAATTGCTGACTGGCGGGCAGGACCAGGTCCATACGTACAACACCTGGGGAATCACTGAAGGTGAAGCTAGCAAACACGCTACCAAACACGAGAAATGCCTCATCCTAGGTGGCTGAGGTCGGAGTGCAGTTATAATATTTATTATTATAAATTAGTACATTGATTTTCCAAACCTTTCAACAGTTTAAATACAAAGTATGTGTGTTTCGTCAAAAACATCAATCTGCTTACAATGAGTAAAATGCTAGGTATATTTATACAAAATGTCTGTAAACATGTTAAGGATTTGTTTGGATGAAGTAACAATGTTATATTGTAGCATCTTCAGCTATTTTAATACTTTTTGCTGTATGGCAGTGACAAGAAATGAACAGATTTATGCACAAATGGATGTTTTTCCAGGAATAATGAGACTTTTTACAGGCAATGTGAAGGTCAATGCAGCTCATGAATAAAGTGATGCAATTTTCAGAACTTCATGACTCACTATAAAATATATTAACATGTGATGTGAGATGTCCTTCCAACCTTCCACCATTTATGGTGATAGGATCTATTTGTCTGTCTGCAACATTATGTAACACATAGCAACTGAAACTCACAACCTGTGTGTGTGTGGAGGGTTGAGATTGGGCAGTTAGGAATGTACACAAACAAATACACGGCGGGGGATTCAATGTCACTGGTGAGACAGAACGGATTACTGGATCAGAATGACTCTTATGTAAAATCCTCCCACACCTTTCATTCTTCTAGCTCATGCAGACTGTTATTAGCATTCAATGAATGAATGTTGTATTTTAATTTACTGTTTTTACTCAACTTTATTTCTTTCACTGTAAAGCGTCTTTGAGTACTCTGAAAAGCGCTATACAAATAAAATGTTTTATTATTTATTATAGGGTTTGTCTATATGTGCCCTGTGATTGGCTGGTGACCAGTCCAGGGTGTATCCAGCATCTCGCCTGAAGACAGCTGGGATGGGCTCCAGCACACCCGCGACCCTCGTGAGGATAAGCGGTAGAAAATGAATGAATATATTATATGGTTCTGCTTCTATCAACAAACATAAACCTCAGATGTCTGCAGGTGGCAACCAGCCACCTCTCCATACACTACACAAGTGATACCATGACTAAATGACGACATGTGATGACTGGGATCGTGGCCTGTGGTTGATGGCAGTTTATTGGGTCCAGACCAGACTGTGGTAAGTGAATTTCTACAAAGGAGCTTTAATATTAATCAATTTAATATTTTTGTTGTTAGACCATAGAAAGCATGTTTATGACATTCTAAATTGATTTTTTCCGCCATCATTAGAGACATGTAGACATGTAATAACCGCCCCATTTCACACTTATTCTCATTGGCATTAAAGCGACACACACAGAAATCACTGTGCTCTAAAAGTGTAAATTTCAGCATCAAGGCGAGATATTGGGCAATACACTTCTAATACAAAGATATAATGTATCTAAAATGTACCGAAAATTAGACATATAATGAATTAGTAGACAATAATTCTAATTGTATATAATATAATAATATCTATATAGCTATAGATAGATAGATATAGATATAATATAATATCTTCCAAGCAGATACAGTATTAATAGACACAAAGCATGTCACCATTAGTTCCTGGACTCCCGCTGACAGCTTTGTTTTCCAGAACATTCTTTCCATCTTTGTTTGGCTCACAACTTAACCTCAGAGCTAAGTGGTGTGCTTACAGTTTCCATTTCCAGTTGACAGTCCTCATCTTATCTTGCTCTGTGGGAGAAAATAAGTACTTTGAGACAATCTGGCACTTAATGAACTAGACCATTTGTCCTTTACTGTAAAAACATGCATGTTTTTGGAATGTGGGAGGAAACCAGAGTACCCGGAGAACATGCAAGCAGAGAATCAAACCCAGTTCTTCCCAATCTCTGACTGTGTCTAGTCTCTATGCACACACACATTCTCTGGTTGGAAAACGTCTGGCCACTGAGCTTTCCCTTGTGATAAAAATAGACCATTATCAGCCTCTCCCAATGAGTTGGCACACACGTGCACACCTCCCATCCACGCAAAGGGCCAACGCTGCTTATAAGGTACATGGGGGGAGTGGCTGCTAAAAGCAGAGTATATAAGAAGACCTAAGGTGTGGGTTATTGACCTCATCTAACAAAAATAAGCAATGACTGAATAGATTTAAAAAAGTGCGTGGGTGTGCTTATATTTAAAGCTACTGAAATCTCATATTCACTGAAGGAAGAAGTCCCTTTGCCTTGTCGTCCCTTCACTCTGCTTCACCCAGCAACACCAGCTATCCATGAGTGTGACCAACTCTTCTGCCTACCGATCGGAGCGGAGTTTCCATCAGATGTCATCCTCTTCCTCCAATAATCCATACATGGAGAAGAGTCACGGGCTGTTTGCGGAGGACTTTGGCCCCTTCATGAGGCCTGGGGCAGACACCTTGGGTTTTTCCAGTAAGTGGAGTCCTACATGAACCATTGGTAGTACGCGATAGAGGCTCTGCAAAACAACTATAGATTCTTACGGTGTGGTTAACTTTAGAATGTATTTGTTCATTGGAACAATCCATGTGCATGTTTTACAAATACAGGAAATACTGATGTTCCAGAAAGAATGGCCATTTGTGTGTAGTCATTTACCTAGCAGACTCCATGCACCCAGCATGGGATACATTCCAAGTCAATGTTCCAGTAAACTGATTGATGACCAATCCCGGATGCATGCAGTGTTCACCCAAAGTCATGTGGGATAGGCTCCAGGTCACCTGTGGCCCAAAACAGATCAGAGGTAATGAATGAAGCATCCCTTTTACACTGTCCTTAAAAACTTCCTAGCAGTGGTGTGCGTTCAGGGGCCACTGAGGCCTTCTCTGTTAGCTTAAACACCATCAGAAGCACTGACCAATATTATTTTTTCTTACCAAGGCAGCTTGACTTTATTTTCTGTGTTTGTAGCAAGTTTGTGCTTTCAAAGGAAAATATAATTTCTATCGTACATAATTTTGCAATAAGACTTTTGTCTAAGCACAATCTGACCTTTCTGCCTCAATTAAAATATAAAACCCAATGAATAATACAAGACCTTATATTGCTATTATAAGCACAATCTGGAGGCTTTTGCCTTTCATATAAGCCATTTCTAAATCCAAATGAGCTACTAAAAGTTATTATTTAGCGTTCCTACAGCTTGGATAAGTGACAAGACTTGTCAGGCAATATAAGGATTAATATTTGTATGCTATGTTTATAGCGGGTGGACACAGAAACATGAATGTGTGACATATGCCCTTTAAATGGACTCAAGAATGCGTGTGCTCCATGTGTCAGGGACACAGCACAATCGTTTTGGGAAGCATGACAGGTATCCCAATGATAAGAGCTGCACAGTAGTTGTCAGGGTGCGCTACAATAGACGTGCCCACAAGGGCTGGAGAATGCTGTCCAACCTTCCGTCAGTGTGACTTCACACACAGAGTATCTGGATGACGCTTGCATATGGCATGAACAGATGGTTGCCCAGCTACTGGTGTACACACACACACATGATGTAAGATGGTGAACCTGCACATGTTACATCCAATGTGATGTTGTTGGCATTTGTGTATGAGCTCAGTGTTTCCACATACTGTATAGTTGTGCAGTGAGGTCACATTCACAGCTGTCACTGTCCACACCTCTACCACTGTTGACAAATGGCCAATATGTGACATAAAACTTGTGTTCAATTTCAAGTTTGTTCATACAAACCTTTGTAATGAATGTCACAATGTGAGCTACGCATAGCCTCAATTGTTCAAATCAAATGTACCCATTGTGATGAAGCTCTGATCTTGTGGAGACAAGATATTAACGTTAACAGTTTTGTTCAAAGCAACTTAGACTAGCCTAAAATTCGTCACAATCTAACATCACACATCTGTCTAGTGCGTGTTGATTTTCATTTGTAGTCATTTTGTGCACCCTGTCCTGATTGACGTCTCCACCAAATTTCATGACAACCCATAGCCTTGGCCGTGTATCACCACAGAAGCTCCAACAACAGTGTCTGTCAGTGACAGACAGACCTTTCCCTTCAAATCATTTACACTTTTTTTCCACTGGGAACAATAGCTAGTTTCAACTACCGGTGGTGTCTTTTAGCAAGGAGCATTCATTCATCTATTAAGCCAAGCTGGAGCCTATCCCATCTTGATTATCCATCACTCACAGCACTGCTACAGTCCACCTTGTGTCCAGAAGACATACTGATGAAGATTCTAACCCAAATACTCTGTTTTCTTACAAACGTTCTCCTATTGACTGTTACCAGGTGGAAGTGGGAAGATCAAAACACTCGGTGATTCGTACCAGTTCACAGTGGACGTCCAAGACTTTTGCCCTGAAGATGTCATTGTCACCACATCCAACAACCAAATTGAAGTTCGCGCAGAAAAGGTGAGTGTTCTGTTTAGGGGTGCAACAATTCCTGGAATGATTCAAATCCCTTCAAAAAAAAAAAAAAAAAAAAAAGAGTCAAGGATTATTTTCTGCCTTGAGGAATCACTTACGTCAATAACGCGCTTACATCACCCAAGCTGACAACAAAGAAGGAAGTGGAGATTTGAAGGCGCGGAAGAATGTGCCAAGGCAACGAAGGATATGGAAAACAAAGTGTAAAAAAAAAAAGATGGAAAACGTGGCTGAATGGCAAGTTGAACACCATGCGGTGTATCCGTTGTAACGCGGCACTTGCATACCACAGCAGCACGAGTTGCTGTGCTCCCAAATGGAACAGAAGAGCCGTGATAAGGAAAACCTAACTTGCACAATGCACTATGTGCACGTTAGGTTTTCCTAAGAAATAAAAATGGTTGATTTACTAAAAAAAACACAAACCAATTGGTCGTTCACTATTAAGTGAAAAGTCTTATTTTTTCTGTTGTGTATTAATAATTGGTCTTTAACCAAGCAAAAATATTTTATCTGGTTCCTCGATTAATCTAAGGAATATTCAGTAGGATATTCCATAGCTGCAGCCATCATTCTGTTATTCGATTAGGAACATCCTGTAGACACACCCAGCAGTATAGTTTGTTCAACTATTCTATTCTAAGATGGGTTGTTTTATATTCGCGATCTGGAGATTACGCATGCAAACCAGCAGGTGACGCCAAACAACTTCTTCCCAATCAAGTCAAGAGTTTTTCTTCCAGTCACTCACGCACACGCGCACCCACCAGTGCCCTGTGGCTGTGACACTGAGACTTGCTGGATAAAGTGCGTCAAATAGGAGAAAAAAAGACGAGTTGCCTTATATTCAGGGTCATCTTATATTTGGGTTAATCAGTTAGGGGGGCTTTATTGTGACATGCAGAATATATCTGACATCCTGAATGTTCTTTACATTCATTGACAGTTGGCCCAGGATGGTTCGGTGATGAATACATTTACCCATAAGTGTCAGCTACCCGAGGATGTGGACCCGACCACGGTGACATCATCACTGGGCGCCGAGGGGACGTTAACAGTCCGGGCGCGGCGACACCCGGCCAAACATGAGCACACACAAACCTTCCGCACTGAAATTAAGATTTAAACTCACATAAACTTTACTAAATATTTGTGTGCGTGTTTATTTTAGATGCCAATCTCTCTACTTGCCGTGCACATATTTTAACACTCCAATGCTGTGCTGTGCATGATGACACTCTCACATCTTCGCTCATTGATATTCTGAGGTGGTTCCCTTCGCAGCCATAGATGAAAGACGACACCACGAGGGCTTGTACTGTACATGTATATGTACAAGAAACACAGTCACACACTACATGCAATCACACGCGATTGTAATTATGTATGCACTTGAAATTAATGGTTTTGCCTTTGTCTTATTATTATATTATCATGTATGAATAAACATCTTATGCCTCCAAGTTTGTCATTTAATGCCTTATGGTTTAAATACATACATCTTAAGTTAGGTTTTGGAATACAGCATGCAGGGGAGCTGGTATTTGATTAGCTAGAAGTATACCATACTGTATATGATACACATTATTATACTTAAAAAAATAAAGGGAACACTAAATTAACACATCCCAGATCTGAATGAATGAAATTATTAAAGGGGACCTATTATGCACTGCGGTGTCCGATAGAGCAGCTACACACAATAACCTGCACAGAAAACTTTAGATTTTCCAGAATCTGCACCTATTCTAGCTGTATTTCCTTTGATTTGTGATTTGGGCTTTAACCTAATGTGTCAAAACAGTACCACTGTTTAGTTTCCCAGTTTAAACCTTAGTTCAACTGATGTTTGTGCAGGTCTGTGTCTTTGCTTGGGTGTAGTGAGGCCTACGAATAAAATGGCCGCTTCACTAAAGAAGGGCACAAAATAAAAAGCACATGCACAATAAGTCAATTGGGGTACTTATGAATCCTTATGAGTGGCTAGGGAAACCTTTACATCCAATAGCAAGGGAAGGCAGAGTCACTCAGCGGGCCGGCCCAGAAACATAGCCAAAACACAGCAGTGCAGGGCAGCATCCATCCGGAAAGCCTCATCGCCCTTTAAGCACATAAACTCAATTTAGTTACAATGAAATACTACATCATGTGGAGTTAGCATAGGCTTTAGCTATATACACATCACAATGTTAATCGTGATACAAGGCCTACTCACATTTGTGATGCTAGGCTACTAGAGATTTCTAACTAGCATTACATTTTCATACTTCTACAGCTACAACAAGTAGTCACAGCATGTATTCACCTTTTGCAGTTCCCAAGAAGTTAATATCAGGACCACGAGTAGTCGACCATAGATGATACACTGATGTGTTACTACTTAACGATGCCTTGTTGAGCACTCTCACGAAGATAAAGTCCGTCACCTTCCCGCTACTCTCCGTCTAATTTGCACCTAATCCCGCCCCCAACACTCTGGATTGGCTGCTACATTTCTAGAGACCCAATGACAATACAAGACGCTACTAGCAATTTAGATTGACAAAATACCTGTTGCACATCAACCACACTTTCAACATACGTATAGATAACATATATTGCAAACAACCGGAAAAGGTTATTTATTCAACCATTACACTATAAATAGCTTAACTTATTAAACTGTACATGTGATATTTGTATCTTTTAAGCCATTTAAATATTATGAACGCTGTTTACACCTTAAATAACTGCGTTTATGTACTGTATGCTGAGTAAATTTATACAGGGCTACACCATTATGCTTGACAAATCAGATGTGATTTGTTGTGGATAGTTTATTGTAAATATTTAAAACAGCATTTAACGCAATTTTAAGCTTTACAAATCGACAATGTCGTGACTAATGAGACTGAGTGAAGGTGTTTGGACGCAGACTGACCTCTTGTGGTAGAAAAACTAAATTGCAGCTTTATTGCCAACTACTGTATTTATGTGCATTATTTGGTTGACAGCAATCTAAAATGCACTGTACAAAGTCAATAAAAGCACGTTTCACATTATTTGCTGTTGAAGTCAAGCTACAATAATCAAGGGACTCCATATTTTTATTTTCATCAATAAGCTTTGCTTTGCTTGGCTCATTGAACATGAGAAGGAATAATATTGGAGCGAGCGGTTAGTCAAACTGGAAAACCCTAGTCACACTAGAGGCAGAATGAGTTGGAATGCCATTGGAATGAAAATTTCTGGTTTATTCCCGGATATTGGAAGTGCCAACATGGCGCAACTCTGTTTAACACCTGCAAAACATAACCACAACAATAAACATACAATTAAAATTGTACAAATAAGATCTTGTGAGACTGTAACATTGCAAAATACACAATGTGTTGATTCTTCTGTTCACTTTTTATAGTTTGCCATTTCCTGACATTCCATGGCCTGGCAATAAAGATTACACTATTAATATGTGACTAAATACAAATGAGTGGACCTTTGTTTTGGACCTGAGTGTGAACATGATCTCATCTCCAAACTGAACGTTCCTTTGTCCATATTTGACATCATTTAAAAGACAACCTGCAACAGCAGCTCCTTGTTCCTTGCTGGCCATCCTTTCTGTTTTCTTTGCCGAGTGGAGAAAGGCATACGTCCGCCAAGGACAACAGGGGGAAATGGTGGGAAAAGCCCCAAAGAAATAGAGCTGGGACAGTTTGCAGTCCAACGTGACCAGGGAAAAGCGTGAGGGACTTTCTGTGGCTGGCCTGCACATGTGGAAGGTGACTAGAAGCTTGTTTGGCTTGTATCTTTGAGGACTCCCACAGCAGCAGACACAATGACACCATAATATTAGGCTAAGGTTCACATGACAGATGCGGTATATACAGTATATGTTGGGGAAAAATAACACTGTCTGCACATTGACCATGCTTTCCCTCCCTCTGCTGCCTCTGCTGATCTAGGCCGCCCATTTGCTGAGGCACCAAAATAGCTTGGTGGGTAACATATTTTGATGAAACCAGGCTTCATGGTTGCTGCTGCCCACACGGAGGATGTGAGAACAGGAAGGACTTTTGCTGGCTAATGGTTCTGGTCACTTAGCCCCAAAACAAAATTGGCGAGATCTCAAGTCTGAAGGCCACACCAACAGGATGTGCCTGAATTCAAAGATGGGCTTAAGTAATTCACTCCCTGCTTTGAGTTTTTAGTGGGCCGCCACAGCCGCCATGATAGTGGCAAAGGGAGGCCTCAGGCTCTAACTAAAACCTCCCCTACATGTGCGCCCTAATTGATTTAATGACCATAATTATCTGCAGGGATGCATGTTGTGCAAGGCACAATTAATGACCTCCACAACCTATGCAGACAGGCGGAAATTAAGAAAGGGGGGCACTGAGACAAACAGTGTTGTAGAAAGGAGGCGCACATCCTGCTGGGTGAACAGAACATGACAAAGCACTCCTTGTCTCTTTGCTTGTTTACGGAAACATTTATTTTCCTGTGTAATATTCATTTTCGGTTCTTGGCACTTGGCACACAGATGTGCACAGGATGTACCACCCACCAAGTTATGAGGTGAACCCACCCAATGCAACCGACTTGGGTTGCATTTTTCACGTGAGCTTTGTGGGGGTCTCCATCGTTTTTGTTCAGTTCACATTATACAGTATTTCATTAAAGTGAATACAGCCATCACATTTTGGCAACCCTTCTTATTATGGTATATATACTATACTATACTATACTATACTAAACTATACTTTATCACATACTTCAGTATTAATTGGCCCTGTATCCTAGAAACCGCCCATGAATGATACGGGAAAAGGCCGAAATGATACTGTGTCAAAGCCCAGGGCAGTGATACTGATAAAATATGGAGTTTAACCATGTTCAGTATCAACCCCCGTAGCTGTCCACTCAGAGCGCGCTGCTCTGGTATCGTGCCCGTGAAACAACCAATCAGAGAACAGCTCATGAGTGCTTAGTGCCTAGTGCTTCTCCAGTCACCAAAAAACCCAAACTTGATTAATGGAACTTTAATTGTCAGACATTGATAAGATAAGACTGTTGATAAAATATTATTGTTGAAATATTTTTGCAATTATTGTGTTTACACTGTTTAGATATAATACATGTAATAAACTGAACATTTTCTGGAAACAAAATGGTCTTTTGATTAAATAGTACGTGATAATAAGCTCATGATTAAATAGTATGTGATAATAAGATCATCACATGGTTTGTCTGGTATCAGGTCTGATACTGACACTTGGGGGTATGATACCTGGCCTGATACCAGACAAACCATGTGTAATTGGTGACTCCAAATTGTCCATAGGTATGAATGTGAGTGTGAATGGTTGTCTGTCTATATGTGCCCTGTGATTGGCTGTACCCCGCCTCTGGCCCGAAGACAGCTGGGATAGGCTCCAGCACCCCCCGCGACCCTTGTGAGGATAAGCGGTAGAAAATGAATGAATGAATGTATTGTGGTGCCCCAATCGATCGGCCGATATCACTGAAAACGGACGCTTTTGAAAACGGTCCATACTTGCTTTAAAAGGGCCCCCCTCCACATTCTTCATTTCAATCAAGAATGATTTTGCCTTCATAACGCCACATGACATCACTTTAATATAGTTTAAAACCAGCGACTTAGTTTAAAATTGGATTTGACTTGTAAAGAAGCTTTGGAGATGTGTGTCTAATCTCGGTTTGAGTGCATAAAACGTTGAAGTTGTCCCTCTGCAGAGCTTAGACGGGACTTAGGCAGCGAATTGTGTGCTGAAAAACCCCATCAGAAATGCGAGAGAGAGAAAAAAGAGAAGTGGAAAGACACATGAAGACCAATATAGCCAGAAATTGGAGGATGTGTTTACTGGTCAGAAACCCAATGCTAAAGTTAGTCGGGACGTAAATTCCACAGTGCTGCTGGCTTTTTTCCCCCACAATGTGTGCATGACAGGAGGACAAAAAACAAAACACCGCCTGTCTGTTCATGTATGAACAGTGATAACTTCCTTCTTCTAAATTTACCTAAAACATCTTAAGAAGCCACAAGGAGGAAGAGTGAAAGCTGCGGTTCTCCCTCAGGCGGAGGCGGGGTCTGTGTCCTGGACGCCAAGCCTTCCATACAATGGCCCAACATGCAAATGTGGCCTACTGTAAACCTTTAGCATGGTTCAACCCTCCACCCACAAAGGCCTTCGTCGTCTCCTGGGCTCCCCATGCACCCCTGTTATTTACCGTCCTTAATGACAAGATACAAACTTCCACACATTCAGCCGAGACAGAGCGAGGATAATCTCGTTACAGCTGACGACAGGAACATAAACCAAAACCCCTCCAGCGATGCTCAGTTTTGGACACACTCACAAGTGGATTTGCATAAAACCAAAGAGTACAATCAGCAGCTGAACACCCTAACTCTGCCTCCCTTTTTCCATCTTGCATTGGGGGGGAAAAAGAAAAAAAAATGCACCACGCGGCGAAACGCTATGAGAGAATGGATGGATGGATGGGTAGCGATGGAAAATGGCTTTCTCAGTTTAGAACTGTCGCACAAAGCCGCAACTATTTTTGAGGCGTTCTATCGGTCAGAGGGGGGGCCAGAACACACAGCCAGCTGGAAGTCAAGGACAAAGACTCGCCAGAGACTTAGTGACAAATCCCGATTCCCAGGCTTCCTTTGAAAGTGGCTTCTTTCTTACGGAGTCTCTGTTGACCCACACATTAATTCCATAGTTCAACATTGACATTCCTCATTCAAGTAGGATGCTCTTATGTGGCGAATGCATTATCGTTTGCATTCATCAAGGTAAGATGACCATTTGGCCATCGGGCTAAGGTAAAAAACTGAATCCAAGTGTCCCGGCTTATGTAAGGTCCAAATTAGGCAATTCAAATGGTTTACTGCTTCTCAGAAAAAAAGAGTTTTGGGTGGCAAAAAACACATCTTGAAAAATGGGCAATGTTACCCATCAACATATCATAAATGACATCTCTTTGTTGACGTGCTGTTTGAATGATTGGCAATGGTAATGGTTTTATTTCATTTGAACATGCATCAGATTCCAATTGAATGCATCACATAATCAGTTCACCAAAAGGAGTAGGAAGAAGCAAAGCTTATTAAATCCTACCCCTCCATCTGGTACTTTTACAATCAGTAACTGTTACATTTGTTCACTTCCTGCTTTCCATAATACAGTTTAAGTTTTTTTTTATTAATTTATTTATTTTAATAATGCCCCTCGTACCGAAGTACAAGGTGATATGACCATCCAATGACATAATGGGTACCATAGTAAGTGTCAATATAGTGATATATGTAGCACATCATGACTGGTTCAAGACTCTTCATCCTTGTATTTAGCAAACATCAACTGCTTGTATTGTTTCTTGAATTGGCTCATCGTTGTGCATTGTTTGACTTCCTTACTCAATCCATTCCATAGTTTGATTCCACATACTGAAATGCTATGGCTTTTTAACGTAGTCCTAGCATATAAGTGTTTCAAATGTACTTCTTCCCTGAGATCATATTTCTCTTCTCTTGTAGAGAAGTATTGGATGACATTTTTAGGGAATTGGTTGTTGTTAGCCTTTGCATTATTTTTAGCTGTTTGATTCAACACCGTCATTTTGATTATTCCCACCACAGCGTCTGGGAGGGTGTTCCAGATTCTGATGGCAGAATGAAGGAAGGTTCTGTCCAGTGTAGATGTCTTAGCATGAGGTATGGCCGCAACAAGATCAGCCATGGACGAGCTGACACCAGTTATTCTGCAAGGTGTGACTCGACATGCCAGCAAGCGTCTCGCACCCACGCCTCCATCCCTTCCCACCGGCGCAACTCTTAACCAATCAAATGAACGCCGCTCATTGACTTTAAATGCGCAGGACTGGAGGCCACCATGCGCATCATGCACCACGTTTGCCACATCGTGGGACATTACATCTGTTCCTGACAGTTCCATTAAACACAGCAGCAGGCTAATCCAGGTATTTTGCTCGTTTTCCACCAGTATTCCTGCTCTACATCTCCAAATAGGAGAAAATTTGACTTTATATTCTCGGTATCTCTTCCTCATCCTTCTTGAGAAAAACATAAAAAAATATATCATACAGCCAGATTTTAACAACAAACTTTATATTAATTCTTGTTTTCAGTTATTAAAATACATGTTGGCTCATTTGCATACCAACAGTGATTGGATGGTGTTTTGTTTTGGACGTTGGTGGCCGGCAGGAGACTGTCTTGGTGGATAGGCTGAAACCAGCCTGTGTGGACGTTGACCTGCACCTGATGTTGGCGCGGCGCCCGCATCGGGACAGGCCCCCACTCTGGGGCAGTGCGTCTTCACCGATGTTGGCGCGCCGCCCGCATCGGAGCAGGCCCCCACTCTGGGGCAGTGCGGCTTCCGTGATGTTGGCGCGCCGCCCGCTTCGAGGCGGGTCCCCACTCTGGGGCAGTGCGCCTTCCCCAATGTTGGCATGGCACCCACATCAGGGCAGGCCCCTTTCCCGATGTTGGCGCGCCACCCACATCGGGGCAGGCCCCCACTCTGGGGCAGTGCGCCTTCCCTGATGTTGGCACGGTGCCCGCATTGGGTCAGGCCCCTTCCCCAATGTTGGCACGGCACCCACATTGGCGCAGGCCCCCGCTCTGGGGCAGTGCGCCTTCCCCGATGTTGGCACGGCGCCCGTATCGGGGCAGGCCCCTCTCCCAGTGTGCCTTCCCCTGTACCGAGCACACCGTGCGGCCCCACCTCTTTTGCCACTACGATCCCCCGGCCCATATACATAACAAATCACATGTAATCATTAGACAAAGCAAATAAACTAAATATAAATGATGCATTATTGTACATCAATGAAGATAACCAAAATGCAGTTTAAGACTTTATTGCTCCACATACAGTATGTAATGAAAGCAAAAATATTCCGCAAAAAAGGGACACATTATAGCTTTTTTCTATGTAGGATGGCAGAGCTACCTTCAATCATAATAATCCCAGCTCAGTGTTTATCAGGATGAATAAATAAAAAAGTAACAAATAAATAGACTATTAAATACAGTTTTTTAAAAAATAGGAGGCAAAAATGAAGGTTTTTGCTTTTTAAAAAGGATTTGGGTTTGTTTTTTTTTTGGTTTGAATTGCTTTGGATAGAACAGACGTGGAAAATTTACGAATCTGCTGACTAATACTCATATAAAATGGAATTCCAATGACAATACAAAAAAAATATCCCTTTTCCAAAGCTAGAGCTCCAAAAGAATCATAGAAACACTTGAAACAAAATGCAGTAAAATTCAAGTAAAGGAAGTTGAACATCAGTAACACAACAATTTGCAGTCATCAATGAAGAGCACCAGAGAAGCAAACAGGCACTTGGAAGAATGTCTTTGAACATCAGGAAAACGTGGCACTTCATTCTCAAAGCATATCTTTGCATCAATGATGCTCAAATCAAGAACATGACCATTTGTGTGTGTGTTGTTCCCCAAAACAGACCCGACACTGACATTGCAACCCAAACTATTATTTAGTATGAAATCATCTCCTCATTACATCGCTTCCATCTTCATTACCGGCAAGCTAAAAACAGCATCGGATAGCGTGTCTTTACATTTGCGCCACTCCTGTTTGGCACAATAAGACATTTTTCTATTCCTTATGTCCAAAACCACAACATTTTCAAAGGAAGTGCTACATTAGAAATTCTTTAATTCCAGTGGTTTTGGTAAACTCCCAAATATATACAAAAGTACCTAATATGTAAAAGTATAAGCCTGACAGAATCATAGCTTAGTTTCTGTTTGCCCAGCTCCAGCTCCTTTCAAGCTCCCCTTGTGACCTCACGTGTCCTCAGCGGTGGAACAGGAAGTACTCGGCTGGATCTCTCTCCTCCTACGCCGCCACACCTTCTGTGTATGCTCAATACTGTGTGCACGTTTGCAAAAAGCCATTCCCACAAGTGATTTTTTAAATTCTCTTTGAATGAGGAATGCAAAGTCTAGAAAGGCCTGGAAAATGAATTGCATCTATGCAGAAAAAGAAAAATCTACTTTGTTAATGTTGATGTCCGGTCTGCTGCAAATTAAAAAAAAACTGTACAGAAAGTTCCGTTTTTGTTCCTTTCAGTCGACACCAATGAGATGTCACAGCTCTTCAGGTCGCGTCCATCACAGCCTCCCGTGCAGCATCGCTCCAGCTCAGTCAAGAGTCCAAAAGGGGCTTTCTGCTTCAGTGCTTGATATGAAGTCCATGAAAGATGCCCATCACACTGCAAACACACTCAGGGTGCTGGTCTGGTCCTTCAGACCCAAAATGCTGTAGGCGATTCTTTTCAAATGGCCAGGGAGCCTGACTCCAATGTTCTTGATGTCCCTGTTGGAAGGAGACATGACAGAAGTGCCGAGTGGTTAGCATGTATAGGCCACACAGTCAGGTTCAAATACACATTCCAAAAACATGCATGTTGGGCTAAATGGTTGTTTGTCTATATGTGCCCTGTCAGCTGGGATAGGCTCCAGCAATGATTGTCATTATTAATAACTGACAGGAGGACTGCATTCCTTTTGATAACATATGTGTTTTATGCTTGTGCATGAAGAGGGCTTTGGATTATTTCCAACAGTTCTACATATTTGATGGCAAGAGGAACTACGTTATAATAATATAATGGTAATGGTTTTTTATTTACTTTGAACATGCATCAGATTACAATTGAGTGCATCCCATAATCAGTTCACAGTTCCACGTGTCCAAAAGGAGTAGGAGAAGCAAAGCTTATTAAATCCTACCCCTCCATCTGGTACTTTTACAATCAGTAACTGTTACATTTGTCCACTTCCTGCTTTCCTAATATAGTTTTTATTTTTATTTTTATTTTTATTTTTATTTTTATTTTTATTTTTATTTTTATTTTTATTTTTATTTTTATTTTTATTTTTATTTTTATTTTTATGAGGGGTAGGCCTCTAGCTATGAAGTGCTTCAGTGTGTTTCACGCTTTAGTATTTGTGTTTGGTATTGTGTTGTTCCACTAACAAGTACAAACTGTAACTGTAACTGTTACATTTGTTCACTTCCTGCC
Source organism: Doryrhamphus excisus (assembly GCF_037039965.1). NCBI lineage: Eukaryota > Metazoa > Chordata > Actinopteri > Syngnathiformes > Syngnathidae > Doryrhamphus > Doryrhamphus excisus. The sequence continues at coordinate 7,904,659 of NC_136373.1, read as the reverse complement.
TTTCTAATATAATTGAAGTTTTTTTATGTAATTTTTTTAATTTTTACTTTTTTAATATTTTAAAAATAATTTATATACAACATATAATAATACTACTAATAATTAATACTACTCCTACTAATAATAATACTAATTATTATTATAATTATATATATTATAATATAATATTATAATTAAATATAATCTTTTCTGTAATTATTATTATTATTGATAAAGCTATTGTGGTTATTTATTTGATCCTTGATTTGTGAACAGGATGGAGGTCTCCTCCAAGAAGCCGGATTTGCACTCTGGCCCCATTCCAACACAATTCAAGCTCCTGTGCCTTGAAATAATCACCGATTCATCCCAGGCCACTAAACACCCGCTTCCTCTCCGTTCATGACCAACTTGATGACAACAGAAGGTGGGGCGAGGTTCGCATTAAAGAACAACATGTTGCAACTTTGCAGCACGGCAGCCATCATTATAGCTTTAATTATTTAACAAGGATTCCCCCCATGTGACCATGAATCACTCGGCTGCTAGTAAATAGCTGCTGGTTTCTTCAAGAGTGCTACCAGATGGCGACGACGTGGGGCCACAAAATCACACCATTGATATGACAAACACATCAAAAGGGTTTGTCATCTGTTTCACAATCCGGCACATCTCCCAAATCACAGCCAGCTAAGATATGTTGGGCATTCAGGCGGGGGAAGACGGCTCCTGTGGGTTCCTTTGGGCTGCTTGTGCGGTTGGAAAAAGCTCTGGCCCTCATTATTGTCCCAAACAAGCAGATATTATGTGCTTGACTAAGCCTTTTCTGTAAATGTTTAGGCAATTTCATTCCTTTTAAGAGCTCCTACACATATGAGAAGATAAGACCCTGTGATACGTTCAAGCATGCATGCAGGACTTCAATTTCCTCCTGCTTCAAAGAATGCTCTCTCTCGCTCGACTTTTACAGAAACCACAAGTGCCAAAAGTGACTTTTTGAGGGTTTGCAAAAGCGCCACTCGGGGCAAAGTGTGTGTGGGTAGAAAGAAGGGATGAGAGAAGGAAGAAGAGCTGCTGTGACCTCAATCGGCCGTCATCATTCTATTGCTGCAAAGACAGAAAGCCACATCTTTCTTCTTCCTTCTCTTACTTTTCTCATCACAAACGTTCAACAAGTTATGACTGAAGCTTGGAGATCATAATGATGCCAACCATTCAGCAGCCGGGTCAAAAGAAAATAAAGAAACTACCAGGAGAACGTCAAGAACAGATGTCCCGCTGGGAGTAAAAACCCTCTTCAGCAATGTGTTGACTTGAAGAATAATAATAATCAAATGAAATCTGCAGCATCAGCAACACCGAGTCCCACTTACTCATTCTTCATCTGCAGGACCTGGTCCATGCTGACGATGCCGGCGCAGCTGAAGTTCTCGCTGTACTGGCTCATCTTTATGGACTCCAGCCACTCCGACACAGACCTGAAGGGGGACCCGTCTGAGCCGCTGACACTGGGCAGACGGATGGCTACGCTGCAGGAAGAGAAGAAGAAACACCCCAAATGATTGTAATGGACAGGCTCGGCCACAACAAAGGCAAGACGACTGACGGCTTTAATTACAGCGCAGGAAGCCGGTTTGTGATAAAAACCAGTTGGAGCAGTCAGGGGAAAAGAGACGATTAAGACATGACAATGGCGGCCCTTTTGTGCCTTTCCACTCTTGCCTGCTTTGCTGCTCTCACAAAAGAAGACATGCCCTCTTGCACACGCTCACACCAAAAAAGATTGAAGAGCGCTGGTGTTGTTTTACAAAGACTGAAGTCACTTTTTTTGGTGAGTTCAGGGCAAGAGCCGCGTCCTTTTCTAGCGCCAATGCTCAACTCGTGTTTAGTAGGAGTGTCACAAGATCTCGCGAGATTAAAACACAAATTTGAATTAGTCACACAAGAAATGAACACAAACTTGATAATGTTGTGTGTCTGTTTTCATCAAGAGAGGCGAAATATGATCTCAGGGAAGAACTAAATTTAAAAATGACCATGTTAAATATTACATTATGTGAAATCAGAGTGAAATCGCTTGTTGCTACAATAAGACAAAAAAGGTCAGTAAGGATAATTCATAATGCCGCCTACAGAGAACATACTAACTCCTTATTTCTAAAATCACAAATACTTCAACTTGCTGATATAGTTCATCTTCAAACAGCTAAAATAATGCATAAGGCTAAAAATAACCAATTCCCTAAAAATGTCATCCAATACTTCTCTACAAGAGAGGAGAAATATGATCTCAGGGAAGAACTACATTTGAAACACTTATATGCTAGGACTACGTAAAAAAAAAAATAAAAATAAAAATAAAAATAAAAATAAAAATAAAAATAAAAATAAAAATAAAAATAAAAATAAAAATAAAAATAAAAATAAAAATAAAAATAAAAATATACTAGGAAAGCAGGAAGTGAACAAATGTAACAGTTACTGTTTGTAAAAGTACCAGATGGAGGGGTAGGATTTAATAAGCTTTGCTTCTTCCTACTCCTTTTGGACATGTGGAACTGTGAACTGATTATGTGATGCATTCAATTGTAATCTGATGCATGTTCAACTGAAATAAAACCATTACCATTACCATTTATAATACACATTACTATGCAAAATGTTTTTTCATACAGCACTTTTCTAGATGTTTATTCTCAGCTCTAGCATGAATAATCAAATCAAGTTACCGTGGGTCAAAGTCCGCGATGGCTTTCAGGGAGTCTGGACTGCGCAGTAGTTTGTCCAGCAGGCTGACAATGTCCCCGAAACGGGGTCGTTTGGAGCGGTCCTGTAGCCAGCACTGAAGCATGAGCTGGTAAACAGCCGAGGGACAGTCCATGGGTGCTGGAAGTCTGAAAGCCTCGTTGATGGCCTTCATTACCTGAAAGCAATTTAGAATGGAGCTTTGCTGATGATGGTTGTAAAAAAAATGAGCCAGCAACCTAAAACCGCGCGCTTCAACTGAATCTCACCTCGTGATTACTCATGTCCCAGTAAGGCCGTTCACCAAAAGCCATGACCTCCCAAATGACGATGCCAAAACTCCACACGTCGCTGGCTGAGGTGAACTTCCTGTATGCAATTGCTTCTGGAGCAGTCCAACGGATGGGGATCTTTCCTCCCTGTTGAACAAAAATGATGTCAGGGCTCCCAAGTTCTTCCCCAAATTGTTTCCACACAGTTGAAAGCATGCCCTTAACCAAAGTATCTTGGTTAGATAAATAATTAAAGGGGACCTATTATGCTTATTTTTCGACCCTTTGTATTGAGTTGCGGTCTCCTATAGAGCAGCTACACACAATAACTTGAGAATCTGCACCTATTCCAGCTGTATTTCCTTGGATTTGTGCTACCTGCTAAAACGGTCTGATTTAATTTATTCCGCTCTCGCCCCGTCTCTGGGCATGCCCACTCTTGTGATTGGTCACAAGGCCAAAGTGCTTCCTAACTATGAACCATATAAGGAAGGCCGCCCCTCTGTGACATCACAAAGGGGCAGTTTTCCCACGTCTTTTGAAACAGAGCTTTTTGAGCCATCCCAAACTTCTTTCAGGGCTCACTTCCAAATGCGGAAAACTCATTATCTGAATTTTTGGGTCATTTAACATGAGAATACAACATTGTAACTACATTTATAGGTCAGACGAGATGAAAAAGCATAATGGGTTCCCTTTAAGATTACATGGAGAGTAAGGGGTGAAGCCTAACTGAATTGATTAAGTAACACACATCTACTCACACTTGTGGTGTACGTCCCCTCAGGATCGTCCTCCAGCACTCTCGACAAGCCAAAGTCGGACACTTTACACTCCAGATTGGTGTTCACCAGGATGTTACGAGCGGCCAAGTCACGGTGGACGTAGCTCATATCAGAGAGGTACTTCATGCCTGCAGCAATGCCACGCAGCATGCCCACCAACTGGAAGGAGGAAATCTCACCATCGCGATCCTGATAGCAAGAAAATGCACAACTTTAAAACGTTGTTCAGTCACATCCTAACTGTAGTACTGTATCTGTCTCAAGTTCAGTATTTAGCCTTTTTGACCCCTGAGAACAACTGGGAAGCTTTCTAGATCTTCCAGAATCTGCACCCATTCCAGCTCTGTTGTTAGAGGACTTAATAATAAACAAACGAAACCTTTGGAGAACTACTTGAAGAGAGTGGTTCTCCAAAGAAGCCAGACCCGAGGGCGCTGCCTCCACATCGTGTGCTTGAGCAGGAGCACTCATTGGCGGACACACTTTGTCAGAGGCACCGACCTTGCGGGTGTGACTGTCCTCGTGCATGAGCAAGTGTATCGTGAATCTACCTGGAATGTAATGTAGAATAAATGTAAATGGACTTACCCTGAGGTACCTGTCCAGTGCTCCATTCTCCATGTATTCTGTCACAATCATGGCGTGTTTGACTGCACACAAACGTATAAAAATATCACAACTGAGTGTCTCAAAAGAGCTAGGAAAAAATAACGTGTATATAAGATGTCCTTACATTTGGTGACCACTCCCTCCAGGTGAATGATGTTCTGATGGGAGAACTGTCCCATGATGGAGGCCTCGCTAAGGAAGTCCTGCCTCTGTTTCTCGGAGTAGCCTGGCTTTAGTGTCTTGATCGCCACCGCTACCTCCTTCCTGCCGGGCACCTTCAGAATCCCACGGTACACCTCACCAAACTCTCCTGAAAGACAGCCATTGGACACTTTAGAAAAGAGGTGTCTTAAGTAGTATTGGATTCCAGCCTGTGGGGGTCAGGGGGGTAAAGTAAGTGAGTATGGCTGTTTCGTTGGGGGCTCCCCTGAAGAGGTTTGTTCAAGTGGAAGATGGCCTGTGGTGTGGGAGTATGGGAATCAGCTGTCACATGAGAAATAGTAGGGAGGGGGGGTCTGGAAGTGGGAGCTGAGGTGGCGGGGGTGTATGTTGGGACACAAAAACAATGAGTTCAAAGGGTAAAAGGAGGTTCCACTTGAATAAACATCTCATGTTTTGATGATTTGGGAAGTGCTGATGTATCGGTTGCAACATAACAAAATGTCTCCACTTGTTGTGCAAGGACTCCAGCCAGGTTGATGTTAATCTCAATAAGATAAGCCGCTGTCAATCAACAGAGTAAGCTGCGGAAAATGTGCAATCTAAACAGCCCAATCGGGGATAGAAGCATCTCTCAGCATGCTCCGAAAAAATGGAGGCCCATCACTCACCGGCTCCAATGACTTTCTGTTTGGTTACGTGGTTAGGGTGGATCTCGGTGGCAAACTTAAGAATGGCTGTGCTGGGGTCCTCGTATGTGTGCGGGTCCACGTAGGTCTTCAGGGGCTTCAGTTGCTCTAAAAAAAGAGAAAATTGTTAAACTCTCAATTGCTAATCATGAATAAGAAGAATATTTTGTTTACCTGGGCTGGAGAAGTACGTGTCCTCTGGTCCTTGCCTGGTGTGAGAGTTTCTTTTCCTGAATTAAAAGAAAATTACATTGTAATCTTTTACGCACTCTAATTTGAATGCACTCTATGAACAAATGATGTGTGCAATGATGCTTGTATCACATTTGTACTTGTTAGCGGAACAACACAATACCAAACACAAATACTAAAGCGTGAAACACACTGAAGCACTTCGTAGCTCGAGGCCTACCCCTCTTGTCTCCAACAATGTGCCACTCTGTACCAATTTCCTTTGAAAGGACTCACTTAAAAAAAAAAATAAATAATAATAATAATAAATAAAAAAATAATAAAATAAAAATAAAAATAAAAATAAAAATAAAAATAAAAATAAAAATAAAAATAAAAATAAAAATAAAAATAAAAATAAAAATAAAAATAAAAATAAAAATAAAAATAAAAATAAAAATAAAAATAAAAATAAAAATAAAAATAACTTAAATTATAGTAGGAAAGCAGGAAGTGAACAAATGTAACAGTTACTGATTGTAAAATATATTGACACTTACTATGGTACCCATTATGTCATTGTATGGTCATATCACCTTGTACTTCAGTACGAGGTACATTATTTAAAAAAAAAAAATTGTAAGATTTGTTTCTTCCTACTACTTTTGAACATGTGTAACTGTGAACTGATTATGTGATGCACTCAATGGTAATCTGATGCATGTTTAAATGAAATAAAACCATTACCAATACCATTCCCTAGAATATAAGAAAATGAACAAAGGCTAGACACAGTGCACACAAATCACATCACATTGAGATCAAGATAAATGAAAGAGAAAGTTATTAAAAGGAAGAGGCGAGCCAAACGGAACATAAGAAGCAATGTGGAGGTCCAGCAGAAAAAGAGAGGAAGAATTAGAGAGGAAGCCAGGACAGGAGGGGGGTGTGCTTACTGACCGTCTGCGGAGAAAAAGGACCAGAACCAGTACGAACAACAAAGCTGCCCCTAAGACTGGCACGCCGAAAACCAGCGCAGGATTGGTCTGAGTCAGAGGTTCTGGAAAATTAAAGAAGCATTTTTAAAGCTGAACCACTCTGAAATGTTGAAGTGACCTCATCGGTTCTCCTCTCCTCTGTGTACCTGCAGACGACGTATGAAACTCTTCCTCCACACTGGAGCCTCCGGGGGCGCCGTCACTGCTGAGGGCCTGGACCCGAAATAGGTAGGCGGTGCCAGGGGCCAGATCATTGATCTCCACTGAGCTCTTCTCCAGGATCAGCACGGTGTAGGTAGTCACATCCAAGTTGTCATCCTAGCAAGGAGACATCAATGGAAGCTTGCTCATTTCAATATTTGTGGTTATTACGTTATTTTTGATCCCAAGTTAATTGAATGCTTACAAAAGTCCAATTTCTCCACAATGTGTTGAAAATCTGTATTTGTAGCATAAAGTATAAATTCATATATACGCTAAATCTTAATATAAAAGTAAAAAGTATTTTGTGGCGCAGCCCACACAGTGGTAATTTGGTCCAGCGCACCTCTATGCGCTGCTAATTTGGTTGACAGGACTGCGGCCAGATGGGCGTGGCGGCGCACCAGGGGAGGTGTCCACATTTTTAGCTTGGCACTGTGACAATTTTATGCCAAAACAGCTCGCCAAAGGTGCGCTAAAAGCTCGCCAGCTACAACCTGGTCTAGTCTTAGCGCAGGCAAAGCGCAGCCTGCGCAGTGCAAGATGCCTGGATTAGCCTGCTGCTGTGTTTAATGTAACTGTGAGGAACAGATGACGTGTCCCATAAAGTGGCGTATGTGGTGCGCCTCTGATGCGCATTTAAAGGCAATGAGAGGTGTTCATTTGATTGGTTGGGATTACACTGAGCTCTTCTCACCCCTTCACGCCTTCTCTCCTCCCTCTTTATCATTTGTGCCGGTGGGAGGAGCCCTTAGTGTTGAAAATATTTTACAATTTCCATGATAACATGAAATATCAGGAATTCATGGGAAGATTATTCAATAAAGCTTTTATTTATTAAAAGGCACTTTAGTTAAAAATGTGGGGAAATGTCTTAACATTTTATATAAATTTACTCAACATATTGATTAGGCTTATCGATTGTATCCATCAAAATTAGTGCCATTAACTTTTCATGTCAACAATTCATGTCAATTATGAGCAGATGTATTGTAGCACCGCTATTCTAACATGAGAATAAAAGTACCTTTTTGCGATAGGTAAGCTCGTAGCGGACTGGCCGGGGTTGAAAGCGTGGTCGGCGTGACACGTCCCAAGAAATGGACAGCCTGGTGGCGGTTTTCTCAACAAGTCGCATGGAGGTAATCTTTGGAGGATCTAAGGATACAGAGTGAATATTTAGAGGAATGAAACATGGAGTACACTGGGACTAGAGATGCTCTACCCGTGTAGTGGAGAGACGTCGTCAGCACACTAGACGATGGTGGCCTGTTCATTCGTGGCGATGCCTGACTAGCGAACATGGACACGCCGCTGTGAGCCTCCACCATGAAGGTGTAGTTCAGGTGAGCGTCCAGCTCGCTCACCGAAACCTTAGTGTCCGTCAGGCCTGAACTCGATGGCTCGTAATGGATTTTGTCGCCACATGGCTGACACACAGAACCATCGCAGCGCTGGCATTCCACGCTGTAGGTGATGTCCGTGCGGCCGCCTGTGTCCTCTGGGGGCCTCCAGGAGAGAAGGATTCTTCCAGCGGATAGTAGAGTGGTGGTTGCTGACAGGTCTCTGGGAGCAGAGGGGAGGCCTGATGGGTGAAGATATGGAAAATGTTAAATTAGAACTTGGAAGAAAGGAAACAAAACACAGAAGACGACATTGTATGAAAGCTATTTTCTTCTGGAGGGTGTCTGACGTTGAGTTCTGTAGGCCAGTGGTTTTCAAATTGTGGCACAGTGAGAGGACACATTACAGCCCCCCCCCCCCCCCCCCCCCCCCCCCACGAAAAACTGGTTTTCTGGCACATATTTGTACTGCGGTCATCATAGTCACTAATTCAGTTAAACCAATTAACTAAAAAACAATTAATTTTAATTTCACAGCTTAACAGCTTCACGTTTCTTAAGCTGCTGTGCCTACCCTGAAGTCCTCGGGCACCTCACACTTTGAAAACCTGTCATGTAAGGTATGGAGGAGTTTGGTTGTTGAGACACACCTCTTAAATCATTCATGAATCAATCAAACATTGGACTTGAGCCCAGAATATTTTTAATCTTCGCAATTGTATGCGTCCAACTTGATGGAAATATTTGATGGAAAGCACTTTTCTGTTCCTAGAAGCATGCCTGGATGAGTTTGGTGTGGAAAAACCCTGAAAGACCTGACCTTTAACCTTTAACACCTATCGGATCAGCTAAAACAGAGGCGGTCTCAGGTTCAAATCAATGACCCCCGACCTCCCTAATCCCACATCTTTAATTTAACTTACTCTTTATTTTTTCTGGAAAAAGTTTGGAAAACCCTGTTCTCGTAAATTTTAGAGATGAAGGCGTGTCATCACCTGAGCAGGGTCCGGTGTGGGGGTCACTGGGGGCGCGGTAGAAGCCGTCCTTACACGGACAGAACAAAGCCCCCGAGCCCAGCCCCTGGGTGTTGGCAGGACACGGTTGACACTTATCACCGGATGCTTCCGCTTTGAAGAAGCCAGGCTGGCATTCTGTAGAAGAAAAAAAAACATTTCCATGAGCAGATGAATGAGGATACGTGTGACTTGAGGCAAACGTCAACCCAGCCAGTTCCTCCACATCACTGAATCCTCTTTAAAGAGATTGCTTGTGCCTTGAACTTTTTACCTTGTATGTGTGAGCCAGCAAGGTTGAGTGGACATGTTATTAAGCGAAGGCCGAAAGGTCACATTTCGACGAGTGACAGCGATACGAGAGGGAAAACAGAGGCTCTGCACAGTGTTGACACAAGTCATTAAAACTCCTATCCATCGCTGCAACACTGCTCACATGAAGCCAACCCTGAGAAGAAAAAAATGCAGACTCCCCGACAAGCCGACGCTGTGTCTCTTTGCTTTTTTCACACACCAAAACACTCCTGCTGCTGCTGCTGCTGCTGTCGTCGCTCTCATAACAAACACAACCAGTCGTCCCACATTCCGTAGCACTAATGCAGCCTTCAATGTTTTAAAGGAGAATTAAAGACAAACAGAAGGCACAGCTACAGTTTGACAATTAAAGAGTGCCAAGAAAGTTGTATTCATGCTTCAAGAAAAATACAATGTGAATCAAAGTCCCATGCAACTTGGTCATCATGCAAAGTGGCTTTAAATTTGAGAATAAAAGCACAATGATGAAAATTATCATGTTAAATATTAAATACTGGCGACCAGTCCAGGGTGTACCCCGCCTCTCGCCCTAAGACAGCTGGGATAGGCTCCAGCACCCCCGCGACCCTCGTGAGGAAAAGCGGTAGAAAATGAATGAATGAATGAATATTAAATTATGTGAAATCAGAGTGAAATCGCTTGTTGCTCATACAACAATAAGACAAAAAAGGTCAGTAAGGATAATTCATAATGCCGCCTACAGAGAACATACTAACTCCTTATTTCTAAAATCACAAATACTTCAACTTGCTGATATAGCTCATCTTCAAACAGCTAAAATAATGCATAAGGCTAAAAATAACCAATTCCATAAAAATGTCATCCAATACTTCTCTACAAGAGAGGAGAAATATGATCTCAGGGAAGAAGTACATTTGAAACACTTATATGCTAGGACTACGTTAAAAAGCCATAGCATTTCAGTATGTGGAATCAAACTATGGAATGGATTGAGTAACTCAAACAATGCACAACGATGAGCCAATTCAAGAAACAATACAAGCAGTTGATGTTTGCTAAATACAAGGATGAAGAGTCTTGAACCAGTCATGATGTGCTATATATATCACTATATTGACACTTACTATGGTACCCATTATGTCATTGGATGGTCATATCACCTTGTACTTCGGCACGAGGTACATTATTTAAAAAAAACAAAAAAACCTTAAACTGTATTATGGAAAGCAGGAAGTGAACAAATGTAACAGTTACTGATTGTAAAAGTACCAGATGGAGGGGTAGGATTTAATAAGCTTTGCTTCTTCCTACTCCTTTTGGACATGTGGAACTGTGAACTGATTATGGGATGCACTTAATTGGAATCTGATGCATGTTCAAATGAAATACAACCATTACCATTACCAAGTCCCCCTGAAATGAATATGCAGACGTAAGGCATAGCCGTCCTGAGTGGACCAAAAAGTGAAGCTCAATAATAATTTAATTAAATAATAATTAAATTATTAATGTTGCCATGCAAGATACACATTCCCACCCGGAATTACTTGGAACCAATGAATTATGTTGATTATTTCAAGTCAAATGTCTGAAGGGGTAAGTGACTGTAAAGTGAGGGAACCACTGCTATATGAGATGTATATATATATTTATATACGTATGTGTGTGTACATACAGTACATACCAAAAATCCCAATATAACTTTCAAGTAAAGTGGCTGCGAACGAAGGCCACTCACCATTCTAGCACATTTTCCCCTTCTTGCACCACATGCACGCTTTTGAAACTCTATCGCCGAGATAATGTGACACTTGATTTCACACGTCCAGCTGGGTGGACAGACATGCAGGTAGCGCCACCCCGCTGTGCCTCACCATGCTGAAATATGAACTTAATACAGTGTGAAATTTCTCAGGGAGTGCGCCGTAAAAGAGAGTGAAAAGAGTGTGCTGCTGCTGCTGCACATGGCCTCACACACCGTGGCACATTCACACAAACGCATATGTTCACGTATGCATACGAGTACGCAAAGCTCAGTCGTGGACACATGCTGGGAATCTAACTTCAGAGGGTGGATTATGTCTGCTGCCTGTCACCTGTTCAAGTCAATTCTGCTGTATTTATACATGCATGCATTGAACACACTCTCCTTCCTGTGCCACTCGCTGCATTTAAATAGCTCCTGACAGATGGTATAGGACTGTACTGCATGAACAACGTGAAGGTCCGAGCAAAATTGAGCCGATGCTACGCAGCAAATATGGCATGGACTGCTTTTTCAGTGTGCTTCAGTGGAGTGAAATTCATATGGAAGCCACAAATGATCAGACACAGCCGTGCTCCATTTAAGAGGGATTTACTCGATTGACCGTGGGCTGCTCTTTGACTTGACGGATAGCGGAGGAGCCCGCTGTGAAGTGCTGTGTACATTAACTTAAGTGCAGCGCAACAAAGGCAAAAAGAAAAGTCGTTTGCATGAAAAAGAACATGCAGGAGCTCACGTGTCACTCAAACCTCCCATCAAGACATGAAACCCCCCCACCACCTCCTTCCTCAGCCAGCTGTTTCATTACAGGAGCCATCACTACTTATTAACAACAGAGGTGGAATGGCGACGGGGCAGAAGGTTCAGGAGACCCGATCCTGCTCAGGACTGAGGAGAAAGGAGCAGACCCAACTTTGAGAAGGGTAAGCAGCTGCTGCCCCGAACCCGCATTCATCGCCCTACCTCTCCTCACTCGTAATCCCCAAATTCCTTACTGCCCCACTGCAAAGAAGAGGGGTCTCCCAGCTAACCCATTAACATTGCTATTGACCGCTGAGCAGCCGGGAAAGAAAATGCCACGCCATTCAAGTGGGAAGAGAAAACACACACACAGATGGGAGTAGCCCGAGTGGCACAGAAGCACTGACTGCAAGGCGTCGTGGCAACGATGGCCTTACCGCTACTCCACATGGAGGATCAAGCTGCATGTACCAATTGGTATTTGGATACCAAAAAACCCAGCAAACAGACTTTGTGACTTTTAGAAGAAAAAAGAAAGCATTGTGTGTGGATTGGCATCATACAGTAATTTAACACGGGTTCAATCCCACCCTCGGCCATCTCTGTGTGGAGTTTGCATGTTCTCCCCGTGCATGCGTGGGTTTTCTCCGGGTACTCCGGTTTCCTCCCACATTCCAAAAACATGCTAGGTTAATTGGCGACTCCAAATTGTCCATAGGTATGAATGTGAGTGTGAATGGTTGTTTGTCTATATGTGCCCTGTGATTGGCTGGCCTCTAGTCCAGGGTGTCTCTCGTTTGAAGACAGCTGGGATAGGCTCCAGCACCCCCGCAACCCTTGTGAGGATAAGTGGTACAAAATGAATGAATGAATGAATTCTAGAAGTGTGTACACACAAACTTGATTTAACTAAGTACAAATAATGTAGCACCGTAACACGCGTTGCTTCCTTGTCATGTTGGAACTCATGTTTCTCTCTATGAACCGCAACTCCCCAGTGCTGCTGGCACTCATGCAGCCCCAGACCTATATGGAATCAATACACAATTATCTTGTTAATAACTTGTTTGGCTGGTTATTTAGACAATAATGGCTATGTGTTGAATCATTTATATAAGTATATTATATAAGTTATACAAGTATGTACGTTTTTCAGTGTAATTGCTTATTATTACATGAGGGATATACCATAATTTCCAGTGTATAAGCTACTCTTTGTTGAACTTTGAACCTAATACAGCATTGGAGCTAAATTATGACTATGTTCTAATTGATAGACTGACTTATGATAATATAATAATACATTTTATTTGTATAGCGCTTTTCAAAATACTCAAAGACACTTTACAGAAAAATGGAGTTGAATAAAAGCAAGTAAAAAGAGTAAACGATACGTTAAAATACAGCATTCATTCATATACACAGTTAAAACATGAGTAAAAGCGTCAGGTACAGCAGTCAGGTATAAAAAGTTAGACATTAAAAACAGATATATTTGCATTATGGTAGCTGAATAAAGTCTGCTGTTCTGATTAACTGACTCCTCCTCTTTTTTGGTCCATAGTAGATTTTGGGTACAACAAGAGGATTCTTCGACAACATTTCAAGGAAACGTCCTGATTTGGCAGTGAAGGCGCATTGTTCAGGGACACGGCAGGAAACAGGAAGTATGAGGCTGACGCAGAGCTTCCTTCCTAAAGCGCTCATTTCATGAAAGCTCGGTCAACACCGCCAGCTTGACCAAGAGAAGAAGCAGCAGCACTGAGCCAAGTTTGGCGATGGATGAAGCAACAAAGGCCTAAAAAGCCCAAAGGAGGCCTCCTGATACCAACATTTCCCTGCATGCATGAACTTAGGGCAGCTATTTTCCTCGACTTACTTCTACAAAGTGAAGTACTGTTTGTCATTTGAGAGGCCCCGCCATCCTCGAGTGGCTGTGTTTGTTTATTGAGGCTGAGTGCATGGGGGCCTGCTGCATTCTGGGAGCCCCCCTGGACCAGCTAGAACCACAATGCCCCCCCTCCAGGTGTGTCTGCTGACGTTAAAATGGATGGGATGGTGACAGTGATGAATGTATAGTGGAATAAATGGATGAATGGGTAACATGGAGGCTTGACAAGAGAAATTGCCCCCAGGACCCCCGGGCATAAGTGGTAGAAGAGGAGGGGCCCAATGAAATTTGACAGTGGGCTTTTTAAAGGCAGAAAGGTCATGTCTGCCCGAGGGCAGTCGTGAGTTAAACCGTGCATGGCTTACTGGGACTTGGTGGCCAAGTAAAACAAACATGTTCGCAGTGAGGAGGAAGGAGGTGGAGGAGGTGGAGGGGGGAGAAGGAGTGGAAGCGGCAGCCGGTCACTTGTGGCAAGAGAGGTTAAATCCAGAAGTATGGCCAAGGAACACAAAAACATGTTGAATGGATGACTACAAATAAATGCCATGCGTAGATCATTATCCAAACTCCTCCAAGATATCTTGCGGCACATTTTGGCTTTATGTCTCCAGGCCCTCCTCTCTCCCTTGCAGCCTCCACCATTCCTGAGGTACTTCAATCCATAATTGCAATATGTCATGTTGGTGTGTTTGTATCCAGCCTGACAACATGTCATTAGCATTTCGGGCCAGTCGGTCTGCGGTGGAACAATGAGGTTCTCTGTTGGGGGAAGTTACTTGAGTCAGGGGGCACTGGGGAGGGGGGTGGTGTGTGTGTAAAGGTGTAGGTAAGGGAGCGTAATGGAAGTGTGCAGGGATGGGGGTTGGTCATTAGCCAAAAGGATTAGCAGACCGACGGAACAGCTGTAAGGGCATTACATCTGTTTTACAATCGCACTCGGGCTTTCATCTGCCGCTGTTAACAAACACAATAAATTCTCTGATCCCCTTTCTCCTCTTGGCCTCTCTGACCACTGCGGGCAACAGGGGAGGGATGCACCGCATGCAAACTGAAGCAGCAGGTCTTCTAATGGGAGCGATGACACAGAGTGGAAAAACCACTGAAATCTCTCATAGTATTGAGTAAGGACCTCAAACAATGCACAACGATGAGCCAATTCAAGAAACAATACAAGCAGTTGATGTTTGCTAAATACAAGGATGAAGAGTCTTGAACCAGTCATGATGTGCTATATATATCACTATATTGACACTTACTATGGTACCCATTATGTCATTGGATGGTCATATCACCTCGTACTTCGGTACGAGGTACATTATTAAAAAAAAAAATAAACAAAAAAAACAACAACCTTAAACTGTATTATGGAAAGCAGGAAGTGAACAAATGTAAGTTACTTGTGGAACTGTGAACTGATTATGTGATGCACTCAATTGGAATCTGATGCATGTTCAAATGAAATTAAACCATTACCATTGCAAATGCATTTTTATAAATAACTTTCAATGTTGTAATTTTTTTAAATTCACTAAATACAATATACTTTTCTACATTAATGTAAAAAATATATATATATCGACCCTTTGTATTGAGTTGGTCCTATAGAGCAGCTACACACAATAACCCGCATAGAAAACTTTTTTAGATTTTCCAGAATCTGCACCTATTCCAGCTATATTTCCTTGGATATTTCCTTGCTTACTTCCAAAACGGTCTGTTTTAATTTGTTCCACTCATGACCCGCCTCCGGGCATGCCCACTCGAAATGCTTCCTAACTATTTAGGTGAATTTAACTTAAACTATATTAGGAAAGCAGGAAGTGAACAAATGTAACAGTTACTGATTGTAAAAGTACCAGATGGAGGGGTAGGATTTAATAAGCTTTGCTTCTTCCTACTCCTTTTGGACATGTGGAACTGTGAACTGATTATGTGATGCACTCAATTGGAATCTGATGCATGTTCAAATGAAATAAAACCATTACCATTACCAGTATTGGAAAAGAAAAACATTTGAGGAGACAGCCTGGTGGCAAAAACAGCACTACCTCTACTTTACCATGCACTTCCTGGTAGAAATGCACCAATAAACGAAAAGACGTGTCAGGCAGAGCACCAAATGGAAAGTGGCTGAGCGTGGCCACAATAGAAAGCCCTGAGCCAAACGGGTCGGGGAGTCATCCAGGGATTAGGTGGCCTCCGGTTTCCGCTGGTCCTGTGAGCAGCGAAGGCTGGGTGGGTGTTGGGATGAGGAGATGAATGACAAGCCGGGGACCAAAGTGCTGACCTCACCTCACACACCAGCAGAATAACACAATGCTCTTCACATTGCAATGACACCCCCCCCCCCTCTTCCATAAACGTGCATCCATACACAGAACATTCAGGCTCAGGAATGTTACATCGAGGAAACATGGCCCAACTTCCTTTCCAGCAGCAACACACACAGAAACAATAACAGTTTATGAAGGTCCTTATCTGACTAACATCCACAAATTATTTTAAACCATACAAATCTCAATTCACACCAAACGATGTGCAACTCTTGTGCACAAAACCTTCACGGGTGCATAAAGTCAAACAGGGGCTAAGTTTAGCTAGCAACTGTTGTCCCATGTTTGCTTTTTCTTTGGCTTTTGTGGGTTTTTTTGTGACATTTCCTGCAATAAGATAAGATTGCCATTACAGTTGGTCCAGGGTTTAAGTACTGGGCTGATGGATACCCCCTTCCGCCATCATGAGGGGGTCATGGATTCTGTGCGCTGTTACAAATAGTTTTGAGAAGAGAAGGTATGTTTATTTTTCCATATTAGCCCGAGACAATATTTTAAGAAGCTAGAAAGGCCTGCAAGACGACCACGAGGATAAAAGTGACGACTTGTTCAGATTATGGCTGTGTTCGAAACCACATACTTACCTACTACTTATACTAACATTTCGAATGTGTAGTGCGTCTACACTGGCGGTATGCAATTTTTGAGTATGCGGGAAGTTCGCCAGAAATGTTGAGTGAGTATCATCAGCTTACTACTCACACTCAAATTACCCAGGATGCAATGCGACATGACGTCACCGCGGAAAAAAAAAAACGTTGGCTGAACACTGAGCACCAGAATGGACCAAACGGCGATGTCAAGCAGGATATATTGCGAGTTGGTTCGCTTCTTATTTTCAAAGTAAAAGCAGTGATTTATCACTACGTTTTTTTTTTGTATGAGAAAAGTAATGAGGTGTTTTATTCATTCATTAATTCATTTTCTACCACTTATCCTCACAAGGTCGCGGAGGGTGCTGGAGCCTATCCCAGCTGTCTTCGGGTGAGAGGCCGGGTACACCCTGGACTGGTGGCCAGCCAATCACAGGGCACATATAGACAAACAACCATTCACACTCACATTCATACCTATGGACAATTTGGAGTCGCCAATTAGCCTAGCATGTTTTTGGAATGTGGGAGGAAACCGGAGTACCCGGATAAAGCCCACGTACGCACAGAGAGAACATGCAAACTCCACACAGAGATGGCCGAGGGTGGAATTGAGGGGGTGTTTTATTTAAGTGCATTGCTCACTTTGGCTAGCTAAAATTTTGCAGAATTAATCAAATTCAAAATTGCCACGATTGGTATTTGGAAAAATAAAATGGTACACTCGGGATCTAAATGGCCACTTTCTCGCCTGATTAAAAAAAATCTCCATAAAGTGATGTAGTTAAAGAGTTTAGAGCTAAAGTTAAATCCGCTTCAGCCTGTCGATTTTGGCTGGGGTAGGAACACAATGCATTGTGGGTTATCATGTAGTACAGTGTAGTGTAAACGCTTTGCATACTGTCTGATGGATTGCGTATGCAGTATGGAGTGTGGATAGTATGGGCATGGGAGTATGTAGTAGTTAGTATGCGGTTTCCAACACAGCCCATGACTTCATACACAAAAGTGAATATGCCTCCTTCTTTCCTGCAGGGGTTGACTTTTTTGTGACAGTATTTAGACTTGAAGCAAAAAAAACTAATGAAAGGAATCAATTCATTCTTGCATTTCCTGTTGGTTTGAGAGTAATAACTGTCTTATAACTCATGGTGAAACATGACGGTGCAAGGTACCACTTGAAAGCAATCATCCTCCTCCCATTATCTAAAAGTGACTCCCTCGCCCGGCGGGCAGATGCTACCTTGGCACCACATCTGAAGATTCTGAAAATTCCTTTATGGTAAGAAAAAAAAAAAAAAAAAAAAAGAGTCCCTATCCAACATATGAATCAAAAACTCACTCTAGCAATTAAGAGAGATGTGAAATCCACAGGCGGTGGTGTAAATCAGAGGCAGGGCAGAGCTGCCATGTTTAGGCTGACATTGCGTCAGACTTGAGTCTTGTAAGTTTAAGGGGGATTACAAAACCAGTGTAGAAAGAACCGGCCATGAATCACCGGCTTTTATCAAGTGTGTAAGGCAGCCTTCCTTGATAACATTCCTGTAACCGCACCCATTTAGAGCAGAAAAAAAAAGTTTGTATTTCATTCTTACAAAACGTTGATCTCTCCTCATCTCTTCTCAGAGTCAACTTTTCTTGTGTGTGTGTGGCCCTTCTTTATCTTCTTTTCAGAATATGAAGCAGGCAAATAAATAATGAGCAGTAGGCCACAAATTGCCCCAGGACTGGACTTTGGACATCCGTTGGTCTAAATGGTTTCATCTGGGCCGTGTGACAGGGCATGTTTAAACCCCGCTGGTGTCATATTTGGGACTCCTGCAACCCGGCCAAAAATAATAATTCCACTGAAGACAACACAACATGCTTATATCTGTTTAGTGCTCCTCAAGCGACATCTTTGCACTGGAAAATAAGTATGGGAATCTTTTGATGAATCTAGGGCAAAATAAGGAAAATGGAAGCGGTAAGGCTTCACAAAAAAAGGCCGTGGGCGGGGGTGGAAAGCAGACAAAAGAAGTAGTTACTTAAGTTAAAAAGAAAGCACCAACACACCCAGGCCAATTACTGCATGTTCACATTATTCACCACACAACTTGGACTTAGTGACCGACCGTTACATCATGCGAGGACGAGCGCAAGGAGCAAATTAGGAGAGACAGAAAATAGTTTACAGGAACTCTCTGGTGAGAAGAATAATCACTTTACTGGAACTCGGTGGACAGTCGTTACACACGAGGCGCCATCTTGTCCAAATTGTGCTTTCCTCAAATAAACGCCTTGTGGGAAAGCCGTGGCGTGGGATTAGGTCTGATGAGGCTGATGGAGCGAGGACCTGGACAGCTAAACATAATCCTAAAGTCCTAAAGCCAAGGCTGCCTGTGCTCCATTATGCAGCACTTACAAACGATAAGCGCTTCTATTGTAGCAGGGAGGATTATGGGTAAGGAAGGGTGTGATAGGAAATGAAGAAAAAGGGAGCTGAGCCACATGGGGAAACCCACAGCAAATACATTGACTAGCTTCCTAACTACAGTACGACAAAGTCAATTACTAAACTAAAAGTATCAAGATTATTTATCTAGTACCACTTCAATTCTAATGCACCTTGTGAGGTATGCTAAAAATCTCAAGAAAAAGCAACACACTTAAAGCGGCCCTATTACGCTCCTTTTCGGGGATTTGTATTGAGTTGTGGACTCCTCTAGAGCAGCTTCACACAATAACCCACACAGAAAGCTCTCTAGATCTTCCAGATTCTGCACCTCTTTCTGCAGTGTTTCATGGACTTCCTATTTCCGATCCGACTCCTGCCCTCCTCTAGTTACACCCACTTTGCTGGGATTGGTCACACTCCCGAGGACTTACTGATATGTAGGTCCACGTTGACAAGCAATCCCATCCAAAATTTCATTCAGGGTTGACTTCTAAATGCGCAAACCTCATTAACTGATGCTTTGGCATGGTTTAACACAAGAATACAACACTGTAACAATATTTGTGGAAGTGGAAAAAAATGTGGCCCGCAGGACACTAGTTTGAGGCCCCCGCCTTGATATGAAAGTTTAATGTTAGTGCGGCCCGCGCAAGTTTGATATGGATGCTGTATGGTATCATGTACCCAGAAAAAATTATTACGTTATGTTCATGTTAAAGGTTAAATAACTGTTAATAGTTATCCTCCCTACCCGTGTGGAAGTGGTAAGTTTTTGGCTTTTTAAGTTTAAAGGAAATAACTTGGAGGCTACCGTTTAGGTCGCTAGCTCTCTAGTTTGCGAGTTAGCATGTGTCTCAAGACCCTGCAGTTGTGCAATATGTTATAAATGTGACTATAGTCGTGTTTTGTCATGTCTACAGGGCTCTAATAATGCTTTGTTAATTTTAATCTGAAAAAAATAATTTGTCTACCCACCAACTATATGTGGTTTCTTAAGTTTTTATTATTGTTTGACGTTTTATTATTATTATTATTATTATTATTATTATTATTATTATTATTATTATTATTATTATTATTATTATTATTATTATATTTATTTATTACTGATTGATAGATTTTCTTTATTCTTGATTTGTTTATTTATTTTTCATCTTATTTTGTGTAGAACAATAAAAAGTAAGATATTTGAGAACAGTGGAATGTTTTATCAGAGCTTTTATTGTAGAAAATCGGAACCAAAGCAAAGTTTATTCATTTTTCTGTTTTTAATAAATGCGTTTTTTTTTTTTTTGGAAAACCTGATGCGGCCCAGCCTCGCCCAGACCCTAGCTCCAGTGGCCCCCAAGTAAATTGAGTTTGAGACCCCTGCTTTAAACCTTTGATGCTCACTGAAGTGATGTATAATACGTACAATTTAATATTCTGAATGTTGTTCCTGCAAAATTGAGTGGGTCTTGTGTGGGCTACCAAGGGTAAATATTGGCTCAAACTATTTAGTTAACACACGCTTCATCAAGCCTTCATCAATCTGGTGAATACGGCGCTAACAGTAATAATAATAATAATATAATAATAATAATAATAATCCCACATCCTGGGAGTGATAGAATGTCTGATTTATCTTTTACTCGACACTCATGTTGTCCAACAGCCAAAATAAGCCGCTTTAAACGGAGTGTGTTTTCATTAAAAACACAGACATTATACAGTAGATATGATTTAGAGCCACTTCATAAACCCTGCTCCATTCGCAAGGACACTTTTGGCCAAAAATGAAGGATTTGGGATCTTCAAGTTGAATGTTTTCCTCCCATTCATGTGGTCCATGACCTCTCATTTGACTTTTTCGATTTGCTTTGTTTAGTCATTTCTGTGCGAGGTCTTGACCCCACCCCACCCCCGCCACCATTAACACTCCTTGGAAGGAGGCTCTTCCTCAGCAAACCTACACAGGAGGTGGGAGTAGAGGTGGAGGTGGTCTCCATCGACCGTAGCCGGGGAAAGACAGCGCTTCATTGTTTTCCTACCTTTACATTCCAGTCCGCCCCTCTTTCCCTCTTCTTTAAAAAAGACATTTTTCCTCTCATTCCTTCCTCCCTCATCATCCCACCTGACAACATCCCACAGCTCCAAACAGTAAACTTCAGCTCTTGCCATCGGGTGTGCAAATCTGTTACAGGCACGCATGATTTACAACACTAATCCTGTGGGCCTTTAACTGTGGAAAAGCCAGCGTGTGTGTGTTTGCGTGTGTGTGCATGTGTGTGAGACGGGAGTCATAAGGTGGCTTGTCATGATTCCCATCTGAGCAGGCTTGTCTGTGCATGTAACTCAGGCCTTCTCCATTAATGAAAGCCAAAGCCGCTCGGCAGGAACTGCAAAAACCAAGCTGCATCAAAAGCATCAGTCGAAACCAAACAGCAACGATGGAGTATCATGTATTAACTCGATAATGACGCATCTACTCTAGCAATGAGTGACCAGCAGTACTCAACTGACCAGGTAACCCGGTACCTCCTAGTACCTGGTAGTACCTTGTTTTCCCTGTGAAAGGACATCAGTTGTAATTAGAGTAAGTACCTGATAACACACTATATGCTGATAACACTCCCATGTGGACGTTCTTGTAGTACCTCCTACTAGCTGGTAGTACCCTAGAAAGTGCATAAAAGTGGGAACAAAGACAGCTTCCTCCCTCCTTTCTTATTTCACGCCAGCCTTAAAGATGCTAATCGATGCCAATTGAGTACACTGGACTCACGCCCTCTTGTAACACTTTCATTCCTCACTTGTTTGCATGAAAATAAAAGCTTCCTCGTACATTTGAAAATGTAACGGCAAGGGCAAACAAGCAGGACTACAGAGCAAACCAATGACCTGACGAGACGTCGGTCAGAGCTTTTTAGCGGTTGAATGAGTGATCGACTATAATGCAGGAATTTAGAGAAAGTCTGAATGTGTGAAATGGGATTTGCCATCTTTAGTCTAAATTAGTAGCAGTCTGGATCAGATCCAAGCAAATCTTTGGTTGAGTTACCACCATAAATGATGGAGATATGCTGATGATGTCATCATGGTAGGGAATTGAACTTCGACTGATTCAACAAGCTGTAATTTGCAATAATGTATGACATTAAAATTAAAACGTTTGAGTGGCACGGCGATCGAGTGGTTAGCGCGCAGACCTCACAGCTAGGAGACCAGGGTTCAATTCCACCCTCGGAGTTTGCATGTGTGGGTTTTTTCCGGGTACTCCGGTTTCCTCCCACATTCCAAAAACATGCTAGGTTAATTGGCGACTCCAAATCGTCCATAGGTATGAATGTGAGTGTGAATGGTTGTTTGTCTATATGTGCCCTGTGATTGGCTGGCCACCAGTCCAGGGTGCACCCCGCCTCTCGCCCGAAGACAGCTGGGATAGGCTCCAGCACCCCCGCGACACTCGTGAGGAAAAAGCGGTAGAAAACGAATGAATGAATGAATAAAACGTTTGATAGGAATACTATAAAACTTTAAAACTTTCATGTTAAAACCTGAATAGAAGTTGTAACAATTATATGAGCACCATTGAGAAAAAATGCACACCGACAGCAAAAATTATAGCGGTTGATAAAAATGGCATCCCCATTTAAGAGAATATGCTTAGACATGTCGATCTAGACCTAAGCATTCCTTCCATTGCGGAGGAGGCACGTTAGCCAGGGGGAGAATTCCACTGGGCAATGATAATAACGCCCACGACAAACATATGCAGTATAGCAACCGAAAAACAGCAACTCAATGGCAAACGATCAGTGCAAATATATACGTTCACATGGGAACTGTGGAGGGTAAAAAGCCAGGAAAGGTGAAAAGCCTCAAGGTAGAAATGGCAAAAATGCAACCTCTTACCTTGACAAGTGTCTTTGACTTCTTCATAGCCCTCTTTGCACTGGCACTGTCCAACTGGCACCACCCACTCTCCATCCAAGGTGCAGTAAATACGAGGCAGCTCCTCACTCACGGCATTATCCACGCATACCCCGCTCACTTCCCTCAGAGCCTGGTTCTCTCCGCCAGCCACCGTTTCCCGGAAGGACGCGAGGCTCATCACTGTGGCCGGGCAGGTTTTGTAGTAAACTCTCACCGAGAGCAAAGCGACACATGCACCGATGTCTTGGAAAGCCAAGTAGAAGCCTTTCCGCGAGAGGTTCTCCACCACTCGAGTCTCGGTGTTGATGCACAGCTCGTTCTTGCTGGTGATCTCATCGGGAGCGATAGTGGCCACTTTCTTGAACTGACCCTTACGGAAGGTGGTGCCCACGTCGATGTCCGACTCTGACGTGAAGAGGTTGAAGGTTTCCTTGCAGGTCACCGAGGCGCCGTCAAAGGAGTTGCAGTCACGTACGATGAACTGGAGCTCCACGAAGACTCGCGAGGCTGACGGTCGCCGTTGGATGAAGGTGGTGCGTAGCCAGTTGTCTTGCTCACGTTCACCGACATTGCAGACAGAATAGGTGTAGAACTGAGAGCCGTTCAGGGTCCTTTGGACGACCTCCCACTAAAACACAGCGACACCAGGCAACAAGATTAGAGGATCTAAAACCAAGCCTTGAGGAATCCCTCAGTTTCTTTAGTCAGCTTGTTGAGATTTAAACGATTTAATGCACCAATTTTACTTCAATTGCTTCAAAAAAGTTAAGCAAACAAACATTTATTTTGGAGTCAACTAATTAGCATCATATAGGGTACTTTGGTATATGTCAGAACCTGCATTTACAATTTACAAGAAAATGAGTTAATTTCAGCTAGCTTACAATACTGTCATTGGGATAACTCATTTTATCATTACACTCATTTTAATGTGGATTGTGAATGATGGGCAAAATTCCAAAAAAAAGTGCAGTTTCCCTTTAATTTCTTTCATATTTTTCAAGATGGAAAACTGGAGAGCATATACATACGTATACATATACAGCCATCAATTTCCATCAACACTAATCCAGTGTAGGGTCATGGAGTTAACCATTACAGCTTAACTTTCACATCAAGCATGGGGAACCGCTCGCATGTCCGACATTATTTTCCAGCTCATTTTCCAGCACGCCATCAGTGCTTATATACTGTGTGCTAAAAGTGACCACAAATGCGTCTAAAAAAAAAAAAAAAGCACATGTTTGAACATACACTACCACTCGAAAGTTTGGGCTCACTTGCAAATGTCTTTGTTTTCAAAAGAAAAACACATTTTCATGCATTTCACAAACATTTTTTTCCATTTCACAAACAATTAAAATGAATCAGATGATTTTCAAAGAAGGATGTACATTTTTGCATAGAGGCCTACTATCAACAACTGTCAGTCCTCTGCATCAATCTCCTGGTATGGCTGCTAATCCAAGTTCATCATTTTATAAGGCTAATAGATTATTAGAAAAGCCATCTAAAAATCTAAACTAAAACTAAAATCTCTTACCATGCTGTTAACTACTCCCTTCAGAAAGCAGCACAAACTGGGTCTAACAAGGACAGAAAAACGCTGCAAATATCAGACAAATATCTGAGAGTGTGTAGTTGAAGACAAAGACGCCTCACAGGTCGTCACCTGGCAGCTGCACTAAATAGTAGCCGTCAAACACCAGTGTCAGTATCAACAGTGAAGCGGCGACTTCAGGATGCTGGACTTCATGGCAGGACTGCCAAGAAAAAGCCATATCTCCGACTGGCCAAAAAAAAATTTCCAAAACTTTTGAGCGGTAGTGTAGCTCTCAAGGTATAACATCCCTGACGAGGCTTAGGGTGGCTAACAATAACAATCACAAGTAAGTAACATAGGTATGCTGTGAAAGTGAAAACTAAAGTGGCATCTATCGGAAGGAAACCTCACTTTGAGGAGTCGGGCGATCACACATTTGAGTCGCCATCACTTTCAACGAGCCGGTTCTGACTCAGCTACTTTGAAATCACAACATGGACATAAACAAACACCTTCTTTCTCTTTAATCCGTTGTTAAGAATAGACATTTTCAAAAGAGTTTCTGTGACCATTAAAATGCCCCCCATCAGCACCCGCTACAGACCTTAAAGTTAATTGCTCGCTAACCTACAATTCTGGAGCCGCAGCCTTGAAACCACAAGAAGCCACAAGCATTCCCAGTTCAGGGCAAGCAGCTATACTGTCTGCCTGCGCTTTGGTGTAGCCCAGACATGCTCAGCAGGCAACTCCCGCCGGGAAGTTCAATTCCACTGCTCAAGCGACCATCAGGCTGACCATGAAGTGCAACATTTGACAGAAAGCTGATGTCTGCGCACACAGCCAAGGCCTTTAACAAGCCTGCCACACACAAGTCAAATGGTCAAATATTTCACACAACTCCTGTGCAAATTCCCCACATGCAGTTTTTTTCCCAAGGCAAATTCCGAGTGTAAACGTGCACAGGCGCTGGGTGTGGAATGAAAAGAGCACAGAGCAAGATACTCACCCCTGGCTTGTCTCCTTGGTCTAAAGGCCAAGTCAGCCAGCCCAGCTCACCTCCTGTGGCCTTCATGTCCAGAAGAACCTCTGTGGAGACACAAGAACATTTCTTAGTCCAAGAACGCCATCTCCTCTAATTAATAATAATAAGAAGAAATTACATGCACATTCTGCAAAAAAATTTTAACATTTTAACAATTAACACTTTATTGCAAGGTGTTTAGAATATGACATTTTCATTGATGCCAACATTGTTGCCGCACTGGATCCCATTATAAGCATATATTTTATGCAATCCTGACATATTACGTTTTTCCCTATAAAAAAAAAATCAAGATTCACCGAACAATAACTTTTTTTTCTCTATGTTAGATCTGAAGTTGTAGAACACATTAAACATTTCCATGTGATCAAAATGTAAAACAAATGTTCCAGTTTTATTATATTTTTATGAGAAGAGCCGTTTTGGGACCTGAGGATGAAACGCCTAAATTTGCTTGAGGATTAAAATCTGTTTTAAAACTTACTCATGAATAATGCCTATATATATTGTATATCTGTATGTCGTTCTTTACTTATTTATTCAGTTCTTGCTATGTTTTGCTTCTTATAAAACTTTTCTTTGTGAAATTGAATTATAAAAACCAGTGTTGTGTTGCAGCTGTTTGTGTTAAGTTATGTTTCAAAAATAAAATACAACAGTTGAAGTGTTTTCATCCAAGAAAGTATAGTCAATCAAAGAGTGCGTTCTGGTTGTCACATTTCCTGAGAGAGTATCTCGCCATGACATGTGTGTTCTACCGCTACAGTAAAAGTTTTCAAAGTGTTCTTAAAAGACAGACACTCACCTTCTTTTGTTTGTAGCGTAATCAGGATGCCGTTAATGAGTACATAAGAAAATAATAAAGGCCGGACTCCTGTGAAGAAATCCATTTGGCCAACTTTCTGGGCTTTTTTTCTGTGCTTCCTTCCTCTCTCTGAGCTCCTGGCTGACTGGAGGAGTACTCCTCACTTTGCTGCTCATTCACAAAGCACCACCCGCCTGCATGCTGGAATGCGTGTGCGTGAGGGGGCGGGGGTGTGTGGGAGGAGGAGGAGGAGGAGGAGGAAGACTCCTCCTGAGAAAGAAATCTTTGTTGCTGCATTCAGGAACAGTTGGCATTATCACCTGAACACCATGAAGTTGCTCTCATGTCATTTAAGTAGCCAAGTTTTAGTAAAAAAAACAAAACTAAATAACTATATATATATATATATATATATATATATATATATATATATATATATATATATATATATATATATATATATATATATATATATATATATATATATATATATATATATATATATATACATATATATATATATATAGATAGATATGAATGTGAGTGTGAATGGTTGTTTGTCTATATGTGCCCTGTGATTGGCTGGCGATCAGTCCAGGGTGTACCCCGCCTCTCGCCCGAAGACAGCTGGGATAGGCTCCAGCACCCCCCGCCACCCTCGTGAGGAAAAAGCGGTAGAAAATGAATGAATGAATGAATATATATATATATATATATATATACTACCACTCAAAAGTTTGGGATCACTTGCAAATTTCTTTGTTTTCCAATGAAACACATTTCACATTTCACACACATTTCATGCATTTCACAAACATTTTTTTTCCATTTTCCATTTCACAAACATTTTTATCCATTTCACAAACAATTAAAATGAATCAGATGATTTTCAAAGAAGGATGTACATTTTTGCATAAAGGCCTACTATCAACAACTGTCAGTCCTCTGCATCAATCTCCTGGTATGGCTGCTAATCCAAGTTCATCATTTTATAAGGCTAATAGAAAATTAGAAAAGCCATCTAAAAATCTAAACTAAAACAAAAATGTCTTACCATGCTGTTAACTACTCCCTTCAGAGAGCAGCACAAACTGGGTCTAACAAGGACAGAAAAATGCTGCGCAACTGTGCAAGAAGACAAATATCTGAGAGTGTGTAGTTTAAGACAAAGACGCCTCACAGGTCGTCACCTGGCAGCTGCACTAAATAGTAGCCGTCAAACACCAATGTCAGTATCAACAGTGAAGCGGCGACTTCAGGATGCTGGACTTCATAGCAGGACTGCCAAGAAAAAGCCATATCTCAGACTGGCCAAAAAAATTCCCAAGTGATCCCAAACTTTTGAGCTTTTTCCACTTTTCTGACCTATAAATGTAGTTAGATGTTGTATTCCCGTGTTAAACCGTGCCAAAGTTTCAGATAGTGAGGTTTGGGCATTTGGAAGTGAGTCCTGAAAGAAGTTTGGGATGGCTCAAAATGCTCGGTTTCAGAAGGCGTGGTTAAAGTGCCTCTTTGTGATGTCACAGAGGGGCGGACTTCCTAATATAGTAACCTCTACCCTCCTCTGTTTATTTGCTAGCAAAGCCACATTTGTTTACAATTCTTAACGACACCACCGTCAGGCTGGAGTTCCTGATTCCCTCCCAACAAAAGAAATAGATTTTAATCTGTCACCAGCACTGGACTGTTTTGTGAACGTGGGCCAGAATGCAGCTGGACTAGCCGTCACTTTTCCAACGTTACTTGGTCGTGTGGACTGAGCAAGCAGGAAGTAACAATTTAACAGTGTCGTAACTGTGTTTATTTTGTGCGAGTCATGGAGAAAAAAAACGCTTTGGTGGCCACATTTGTTTACTGACGCTGTAGAAAACCGCTATACGATAAAATGCTAAAATGCTAAAATGCTAAAATACTAAAATGCCAAAGCTACTTCCCATTGAGGTGACATCTTGAAGTACCCTCTTTTCTTGAGAAACTTACGGACTGTCCAGTCAACCACCTTGACAGTGGTTGACTTCTTTTTCCGCCTGACAGTCGGGAATACTAGAAATTACTTAATAATAATATTGTCAGTTGAGTTAATAAAGCTTTTCTGGTGACAGCAGCTTGACCCCGGACCATATAAATTATGATTTCATTATTCCCAGTGAGAAAAAGTGTCCAATTGTGTTTAACCTTATGAACATTCATTGCATTCCTAACAGATAAGCTAATAATAATGTATCCTTGCTGATATAAAAGTGAAGGAGACAATGAAAAATTCCCAAAATTCCTACTGTGTGACATATCATGTACAGGCACAAGTGAACCTAACAACAAAGCAACAAAAAAAGTGAGATCCAAATGCTAAGAATATTTGATGAAATCGTGTAATGAGTGTAAACAGTGACCATCATCAGTGATGCTGGTGAGCTGATACTATCAGCATCATGCTTTGTTGGTCAAAGAAGAAAGCGTTTCAAACTTTGTTTGGGGTCAAAACACTCATCTTTTAAAAGAGGCTTTATCAGATGTGAGGGTTGAGTCAGGCTGTGACCAATGAAAGTGAACATTTGGTTCACTCGGTCAGTTCAGAGAGGAACCAGACTCTTTTTCTCTGCAAACATATGCAAATAAATACATCTAACATTCTAATACCACTATCTAATATTATTACAACATGCTAACTGCATTTTTAGGTCAGAAAAGTGGAAAAAAGCATCAAAGGTCCTCTTTATTAATAAAAATAAAATAATAATTGAAGGATAAACAACTTCAGAGTAATTTACTCTTAGAATTATGTGTTTTAAAGCCGCCGAATATTTATCTCCATGTCTTCATGCTTAAGTCTTCTGCAAATTCTCTGCAAGTTCTATTCAATATGGACATTATTTAATATTCACACATTGCAGACAGGATTTAACAGTTTTATCCGCCATGTGCTTTTCTACTGTATTCAGCTTAAACCCCCTCTTAAATTTCAAAGAAAAGCTGGAATGGACAATAGTTACACTGCGGCCTTCCTGTCTATGTGGCAGCCTGCATGCAGGGCAACACAATCATTTGCATCATTATTTGCCACCATGCAGAATTATTTGCCACCATGAAAGGATCTGGTGGAGGGAAGAAGCTGCTCTTACTTGCTTTGTGGCGTCCGTCTCCACATACAGAGGCGTAATCAAACTGACAAGCGCAGAGAAATGGATTCATATAAGCATAATGGCCGCTCTCAATAGCGGCCTCCAATTCAACAGCTGGCGCAGTAATGGCTTGTCATAACTTATGGGAAATATCCCAAAAATGCCAAAAGTGTAGACAGATAGTGGGCGCTTAATCTAGCCTTTCAGTCCCAGGAGGGAATGCATGAGTGGGGGCAACTGGTGCATTGGTGTTCATTGTAAAGGTTTTATTATCAGACTTCACTTTACGGGACAGAATGTTGAGCAACAAGTGTGAGGATGATAAGAGAGTCTTTGAATGCAACACTCTACCTGCTTGCTAACGCTTCATCTTCTACTGGTGTGTTTACTTTGCAGCAGCAGCCTGGCTGCCATCATTACAATACAGTGTGGCATGGATTGGACACGCCCCCCGCCCCCGACACACACACACACACACACACAAACGGTAGTTCACACACCTGTGATGCTGACACCGCGGGAAAGGAGGTGAACCCCCTTAGGCCGAGGCTATGTTTTATATACCCCGTTACCCCGCCAAAATACCCCCTCCTTCTTCCTGCTGTTGTGCCCTCGCAAGGCTCCAGTTTCACAAAGCCCCCGCACCCCAAACCACAGATGAATGCATGGGTCTCTTATAAACCTTCCACCCACACCTCATGCCCCCACACACAGAGGACACGGGTCGGCCTATGTTCTGGGCTAACCCTACAAATCAGGCAAGGGACCATATTTGGTAACACACTTAGAGTACATACAAGTCCTACTATGAAGGCTGTAGACCTCCATAGCTAACATGAACAGTGATAGTTGCAATGAAAGGCCAAAAAAAATAATGTAATAAAATGCAAAAATGATGAAATGATGAAATGAGCTGGTCGTTAACGGATATATGATAACACAAGAACCCCTAAAATTTACTATGTGACAAAAAATATACATAAATACATTCTCATGAAAATAATACAGCAAAAATAATGGTAAGAAACGACCTTGTGTACTGAACAAACTATATCCACGTGTAACCCGTTTATAATTTCACAAACTGTATTAATTTGTTTCATACTTTGCACTTTACTTTGTTCTTATGCAGTATGAATGTTTGTGCCAGATACAAAATGTGCAGCTTTCCAAACTGTTATTATTATTTCCTATGGTAAAAGACTTTTTCAGGTTCCATTATAACAAAAAATAAAAGTCCACTGCAAAAACTGAAAGCTAAGAAGTAAAAAAAATCTTGTTCAAACATAAGTTGAAATTATAAACTGATTACACGTGGATATAGTTTTTTCAGTACACGAGGTCGTTTCTTACCATTATTTTCATTATCATTATTATCATCATTATTATTTTCATGAGGAAATGTATTAATGTACTATATTTTTTGTCACATTGTAAACTTTAGGGGTTCTTGTGTTTATTAATCATTGCTAGGATTTCAGTTTCCAAGTAAAAATTGGAAATTTAATGTAACATTTTTTAAAAAAACTCAATTTCCATGCAGGTACAAGAGGAGAGTTGTCAAGAAAACAGGTATACAGTGTCTTGCTCAAGGGCACCTTAAGAGTGGCGCTCAAAAGCTACTTGGCATCTCTTCAACTGCCAGTCCCTATTTCCATATTTACGCGTGCTTTTCTCGTCTTTTTGGTCATGACAGGATGAGGAAATACGAGAAGTAAGGGAGGGGGGGGTCTTACAATGAGTCTTTGATATCCTTTTCTGCATTTGAATGAAATGATAAGACGTGCCCGGGTGGGGTGGGGTGTGATGGGGGAGGGGGGTCCCCACCTGGTACGCCTGTTGAATATTTATTGTTCTTTTAGTGCGCCACTAAGCGGTAAGGCAGGATGTAAAGTGAGAACTAAAGTGCAATGAAGTGGGGTGCATGGTGGAGTGCTTGGGGGGGTTCAGTTTGGGGACTATGTGTGTGCGTATGTCTGGGCGGGGGGGTGGAAGCACAGGTGTAAGGCAACTGCAGCAGGACTGGTCAAACAGCACGGCTATTGTTTATATGCTCACACACACACACACACGCACGCACGCGTGGGATCATCTGTTAGTGTGATTAGCAATATCTTCACTTACACCCCCCCACCCTAGACAAACATTGGAAGAAAACCTGGCATGAGAATATACGTAGTGCCATAAAATGTCATATTAGCCACCATGTGATTAGTAGGTGGCATTAAGTAGCAGGTTAGCAATACATTACTCATGGAAGATATGCTCAGCAGAAAGCATTCATGCATCAGGAAGGCTAGAGCCTACTCCATCTGACCGTTCACTTTAACGCACCTGGGGCACATTAACCATCACGTACGCCAACTCACAACCTGGACATGTCAGTCAAAGCACAACTGTTTAATTCAGGGGTCTCAAACTCAATTTACCTGGGGGCCACTGGAGCTAGGGTCTGGGCAAGGCAAAAAAAAACAAAAAAACGCATTTATTAAAAACAGAAAAATATACAAACTTTTTCAGTGCTTTGGTTCCGATTTTCTACAATAAAAGCTCTGATAAAACATTCCACTGTTCTCAAATATCTTAATTTTTATTTTTCTACACAAAATAAGATGAAAAATAAATAAACAAATCAAGAATAAAGAAAATCAATCAGTAATAAATAAATATAATAATAATAAAACGTCAAACAATAATAAAAACTTAAGAAACCACATATAGTTGGTGGGTAGACAAATTATTATTTTCAGATTAAAATGAACAAAGCATTATTAGAGCCCTGTAGACATGACAAAACACGACTATAGTCACATTTATACTCTTTTTATTTACAACATATTGCACAACTGCAGGGTCTTGAGACACATGCTAACTCGCAAACTAGAGAGCTAGCGACCTAAACGGTAGCCTTCAAGTTATTTCCTTTAAACTTAAATAGCCCAAAAACTTACCACTTCCACACAGATAGGGAGGATAACTATTAACAGTTATTTAACCTTTAACATGAACATTAATCAAACGTAATAATTTTTTCTG
The DNA here is from genome assembly GCF_037039965.1 of Doryrhamphus excisus. Lineage (NCBI taxonomy): Eukaryota > Metazoa > Chordata > Actinopteri > Syngnathiformes > Syngnathidae > Doryrhamphus > Doryrhamphus excisus. Next base: position 7,872,199 of record NC_136373.1, on the reverse strand, counting down.
GGTACATGATACCATACAGCATCCATATCAAACTTGCGCGGGCCGCAATAACATTAATCTTTCATATCAAGGCGGGGGCCTCAAACTAGTGTCCTGCGGTCCACATTTGGCCCACAGGCCATGTGTTTGAGACCCCTGGTTTAATTGGTGTACAGTACCAGAAAGCCTGCATGTTATTGTTAATTGTCAGTGGGCATTGATCTGACGTGAAACCCATTTTATATCATCTTTCACCCGTGTAGTGTATTCTGCGAATATCCGTTAGAAATACATTATCCATAACTCATCCCTAAGTATTAGTTTATGAGTTATGAGCACGCAACTGTGTGTGTGGTAGTGAGTGAGCGAATGGCGTAATGTCGGCCTGCTGTGTGTTGAGGTAAGAGGGCTGGAAGCCTTGTGTTGAGTTGTAATATAAACCATTTCTACGTGGTTGCCGTCAGTGCGTGGTCATTTGTATTTGGAGTTAAAAAGCCCTAAAGGCAAACACACACTCGGAGATGAATGTTTCAGGCTCACACTGTGACTGCTTTCATTGTTTTCTTTTCTGTACAAGGTATGTGTATTTGGTCAGTTTAATTTTAGAACAGACATAAATACTGCGGTTTGTGAACGTTTTAAGTAAGTGTATTTTAATGTTGTGTCCTCTCTTTTGCAAACAGAACAGGCCTCAAGTAAATGGCTCGGAAAACAATTTTACAAAGCCAATGTTCTTCCCTGCACTGTTAAAAAAAAAAAAAATCCAAGTTGACTCAACTTGAAAAAAATTATAACCTTGCCGTCTTAAAATTTTAATTAAATCTAACAAATTATTTCAGGTAATTTCAACTCACAACTAAGTTTCTCCAACTTAAAAGACCACGTTCACGTGAATTGTTGATTATTGCTTTGTTTTGGGAACTTTCTTCATTAGGTCAAATAAATATTTTTGTTTTATCAACAATAGAACTCAAGTAATCTCAACTCACTTTGGTTTGGTTAAAAAATAATTATTTCAAGTAAATTCAACTCACAATTAAATTGAAATGAATTGAAATAATTTGTTAACCAGATTTGAAAATAAGTTGAGATTACTTGATTTACATTGTTGATCCAAAAAAAATACTATTTGATCTAAAAAAAAAAATGAAGTTCCCACAGCAAAGCAATAAGTCACAGGAACGTGGTCTTTTAAGTTGGAGAAACTTAGTTGAAATTTTTCTAATTTGCTAGATTCCATCAACATTTTAAGGCAGCGAGGTTACAATTTTTTTTAAAGTTGAGTTAACTTGGATTTTTTTGACAGAATGTATCAGCTAGTCATACTATAGTCTGGATGTAGCGGTCCACTTCTGGCTGTGAAAACCTGGATGAATCTCTCTTGACCCTGACTTAGAGGTCCCCACTCTCTATGGGGGAGACCGTATCCCTTTAAACGGGGTAGTCGGGACCAGAATGTCAGTTTCTGCACCACCTTTGTGGATCTGACGGGTTGGTTTTGGCTTATGTATTAAATCAGCTATAAAATACACAAAAAAATATAAATTACCATCAAATTTGCTTTTCATCTCTTAGTTACCTTCTTAGCTTCCTCATCCATAAAAATGTTGGTTTTATTACTTTTGGTGTGGGCATGTAGGCCTTTTTTTCGTCACTATACTCCTAGATTTCAATTTCCAAAAATGGTAAAATGAACCACAAAAGAATCATATTAATAAATTAAAGGTTATTTTGTTACCTGGCTATTACTGAGGGATATAGAACATATCTCTTAAATCAATTAGTTTTATTTATTTTCTCATTTTAGTATTAATCACTAAAGAAACATCTTTATGTGGCCCGCATGACATTAGTTTGAGGCCCCCGCCTTGATATGAAAGATTAATGTTATTGCGGCCCACGCAAGTTTGATATGGATGCTGTATGGTATCATGTACCCAGAAAAAATTATTACATTTGATTAATGTTCATGTTAAAGGTTAAATAACTGTTAATAGTTATCCTCCCTATCCGTGTGGAAGTGGTAAGTTTTTGGCTATTTAAGTTTAAAGGAAATAACTTGAAGGCTACCGTTTAGGTCGCTAGCTCTCTAGTTTGCGAGTTAGCATGTGTCTCAAGACCCTGCAGTTGCGCAATATGTTGTAAATAAAAAAAGTATAAATGTGACTATAGTCGTGTTTTGTCATGTCTACAGGGCTCTAATAATGCTTTGTTCATTTTAATCTGAAAAAAATAATTTGTCTACCCACCAACTATATGTGGTTTCTTAAGTTTATTATTTGCCGTTTTATTATAATTATTATATTTATTTATTTATTACTGATTGATTGATTTTCTTTATTCTTGATTTGTTTATTTATTTTTCATCTTATTTTGTGTAGAAAAATAAAAAGTAAGATATTTGAGAACAGTGGAATGTTTTATCAGAGCTTTTCTTGTAGAAAATCGGAACCAAAGCAAAGTTTATTTATTTTTCTGTTTTTAATAAATGTGTTTTTTGTTTTTTTTTGGAAAACCTGATGCGGCCCAGTCGTGCCCAAACCCTAGCTCCAGTGGCCCCCAAGTAAATTGAGTTTGAGACCCCTGATCTATGGTGTTATATATATATTAATGTCAAGAAAAGGTAGAAAAAGTTAGTTTTCAGCAACAGAACTTTAGTATAAACTGAAATCAAAAATGCAGAACAAGCGATGACATAAACTATAGATTAATGGATCTATGCTGAATAACGTCAGCGTCTGAGGTAAAATATATTTGATCATTCAGCTACACTGCTCCAAAATACATATTTCATACTGAAAATTAATATCTGAGTAATATCTGAATATTTTCAAGTTGTCACTGTGTTCACACTGCAGCAAACTTCTCCAATCCTCGATTTAATTGACATTCTTCCACTTAAAAGATGCGAATGAGAGCATCCTTTCCTGACACTTGACAAATATCCTCCAAACCACACAAGTCATTGGATGCCTGTTTTTATTTAAGGATGGTTAACCGAGGGTCTCTGTTAGCTATTTCAGAGGCACATTGAGGAAAAACAAGTACATGTGTTTTGAGTCGGTGGCAGAAGAAATATTTCCACTATATTTACAGCAGAATTCTCTTGTCAGTCATATTTTCCTTTCATTTAAAGACGAGCACTAATGTTGATTCAGGAAAATGACTTGCAAATGGCATCCTTGTCTGTATAATGTGTGTATAATGGAAACTACAAAGTTTGTTTGGATTTCAAAAGAATGACAAATATTTGAAACGTTACCTGTCCTGGAAGAGCAATGATAAAAACACTAAACATAGTTCATTACCATAAACCATAAAGTTTAATTTTAGAACAGACATAAATACTGCGGTTTGTGAACGTTTTAAGTAAGTGTATTTTAATGTTGTGTCCTCTCTTTTGCAAACAGAACAGGCCTCAAGTAAATGGCTCGGAAAACAATTTTACAAATTCCCTACACTGTAAAAAAAAAAATAAAAAAATCCAAGTTGATTCATCTTAAACAAAATTGTAACCTTGCCACCTTAAAATTTTAATTAAATCTAACAAAACAATTTCAGGTAATTTCAACTCACAACTAAGTTTCTCCAACTTAAAAGACCAAGTTCACGTGAATTGTTGATTATTGCTTTGTTTTGGGAACTTTCTTCATTAGGTCAAATAAATATTTTTGTTGTATCAACAATAGAACTCAAGTAATCTCAACTCACTTTTGATTTAGTTAAAAACGAATTATTTCAAGTAAATTCAACTCACAATTAAATTGAAATGAATTGAAATAATTTGTTACCATTACCATAAACACTCCCATTACTGCCACTAATCAATCCTATTGCCACTATCAATCCTTTATCTAACGTGTTCATGTTCTGAGAAGATGCCACTCTTTGTGTGCGTTTTTGGAGATACAGGTCAAAAAGGAGTGGCAGATGTTCCCATTTGCTCACCCAAGTAGAATGACCTCCTCCTCAAGGCGCATCCATGTTCTCCTCCTATCGTATCAAGTAGCGACCGCTTGAAAAAGACACAGTGGACGTTGAAGGAAGTGCTTGTGAAGGAGCCGAAGGAGGTGGCGCTGGGAATGAAGTGGACATGGAAGAGGAGGAGATGCTGCTAAGTCTCCTTTAGAGGGCCACCTGTTGATTCAGTTCCGCATGACCTCACTGTGGGAGAGATGGGAGCAGATTAGATGAGACAGGAGGAGGAAATGGAAAGGTATGTTTGGATAAAGAGTGTGTGTGTCTGTGGAAACATGAGCTTTATCCCCACCTGACAACATGGGATTTAGGACTATCAGGTTGAATGGGCTCCTTAAAATGTAGGTTATATAATATAATCCAATTGAATGAAATCACAGGTTCTGTGACAGTATGTATGTCGGTAGCATTGCTAGGGATGTTGTGCATTGTTTATTAATGCATAACTTACGGTTTCCAATTTTATTTATACACCTTTTCTACAAAAATCACCCGATATGGGATATATCATTGTCATGCCCACATTGAAGACATGATCCACAACCATTGCTCTGATTTTATTTGCTGTGGCCCTCGCTGACTTGGTACCTGGCCTTGTCCGCTACCTCTGCCCCCTCTCTGACAAGGCCCACGGCCATCTGTATGAAGGGGTCTTTGTCCTCTACAAAATATTTCTCCCTCACTTCCACATCAAAATTCTCTGTTTTTGACCTCTCATCTGACCTTCCTGCTCCATTCCTTCCCTTTTCTGTGTGTTCTACCAAGAGAAAAAAAAATTAGTATGAGCTAGCTAACAATGTACGTCATGGGAGGTAACTATTTTGACGCTAAAGCCCTAACAAAGAAAGCCATGTATACATGGACCCAAATATTCCAATTGTATTCAGTTTATTTGCTCAAACATAAAGAATGTAACCTTTGTATACACCTCATTCCGAAAGAAAAGTGCCAATCCGAGTGAATATATAATCGGATTCACGGGGGTGGAATATTCCTTTCCCCAATCCGATTGAGGTATCTTGTACCCGCTCAATCGGAAAGTTGTCAGACTGCGTTCTTCTTCGTGGTGTTTTTCTTCTTCTGTTGTTTATTGGCGGTTGGCAAGCAGCTTTCGTGTGCATTACCGCCATCTGTGGAACAGAATCTAAATCCTTCTATACGCCATTCACAAGTCCAGTTTTATTAAAAAAGAAAATATATATCTATATAAAACATGTGCAGAGCTTAATTATAAACTATTAAAGATTGAATTTGATCTTTTCCTGTTTAAATTTTTCCCGGGTGCGTTCTTTCAGCAAATGCTCAGATATGACGTAACACGCAGCTCCAGACGTTCTTCAGTTTTAAAAATGGAGGCGAGCAATCGGCACTGGACTGCTGCGGAAAGTTTGTTTTTGATCCAAACTAAATTTCAAGACTGGACAAACGAAAAACTGTCAATACGGAGTTATTCCAACAAGTGAAAGAAAAACTCGGGGAAGTCGGTATCACGTGATGTTGATGTTTACGTTTTACTGCGTATGTCCCATTGACTATTCTGGTTGATTATAGCGGCGCATGTAGACAAGAGATTGTTATATTCCTTTCCATGTATACCATTGTTTTCGGAAAGGTCATTCGGAAAGAGAAAAACTCCTCATGTAAACGTGGCTAAGGTCCCATTTCCATAACTGACTTGCATATCAACCAAGCTACAAGTCTTGTGCTGGAAGATACAGCCATCCCAATTAGAGTAGACATTGTACTAAGTGTTGTCACTGTATCTATGTTGCTGTTGTTGTCAAAAGTAGCTTAAGCTACTGGTCTAGTATGTGAAATTAATGTGCCAAAAAAGCAGTTTCGGTAATGTTTTAAGTTTTCAAAATACGGCAAAATACTGTCAGTATGTTATCACCAATGTACTTGTTAATGCAGGATCATAACATGTATATCAAACAATACAACATTGTTTGAGGGTTTTTTAGCTGGCTTTATCATCCAAATAGGTACCTCCAAATGACATGCATTGTTAGCTAGCTCATACTAAGTTGCTTTCTCTTGTTAAAATGCACAAAAAAATTGAAATAAAAATATGTTTCACATAAAGATTATGGATGATGGGCAAAATTCTTCCCAAAAGTGCAGTTTTCCTTGAAGTGCATTTCCTGCTTTGGACTCTCAATTCTTGCCACAGTTGTTGTAGAACATGACACGGTGTCATGCACATAAAACACATAAACCCACCGGTTCCTTACAGCCTCACTGAACTGAGGTTCTGTGCGCTAGAAATGAAAATAACCAGTATGTGTGACTTTAGAGGCGTATTTTCCCTAAAAAATTGCCCTGTGTTCCCTCTCTATTTCTTTTCATATTATTTACACATCCAAAACAGATGCTTGACACATCTCAACCCAAAAAAGGATAACCACACACAAGAGCGAAATGTTGGCTGCTTGTACTCACAATGTCATTCCTTGCATGGTTGGGCATGTTACTCTTAGTACATGATTGTATGCAAAAACGTGGAAACATTGTATTCATACTTTAATAGAGAAAAAAAAGTACAGGCCACACGTACAAGCAGCATCCATGCGGACTTTCCCCACAAAATAACTGGAAAGATTAAGCACAACAACAATGTGTCGGGAGTGAAAACACATGTTTTCCCAAAGGCAGTCAAGATACTATAATGGGGAGGCGGTTTGGGGGTTGAGGTTGGGAAAGTGCATCTAAATGATGCTAGTTTAGATAACTCAACAAACACTTATTGTAGGAATTTTATAGCAGAATGTACCAAGTGGCACGATCTATAAAATCACTTTTAATACAAGCAAATCATTGTTACGCTCATATTCCATGAGGACAATAACATTGTAGTCACTCGAGTAAGAGCAGCATTACATTTAGATCATTTTACTCAAATAAAAGTAAAAAAGTAGAGACAAGAGTGGAGTACAGAACGATGCATGCTTTGGTGGTTGATAGCAAGGTTTAGATGACTAAAACTTCATTTCTGCAGGTTAGGGTTAGAGGTTAGATGTTAGAGGTTATGGTTAGAAGGTTTGGGTCAAAGGTTAGGGTTAGAGTTTAGGGCAGAGGTTAGGGTTAGATAATAGGGTTAGGGTCATAGGTTAGGGTTAGATGTTAGGGTTTGGGTCAGAGGTTAGGCTTAGATGTTAGGGTTTGGGTCAGAGGTTAGGGTCAGAGTTTAGGGTTTGGGTCAGAGTTTAAGGTCAGCGTTTTGGGTTTGGGTCAGAGTTTAGGATTTGGGTCAGAGGTTAGGGTCAGAGTTTAGGGTTTGGGTCAGAGGTTAAGGTCAGAGTTTAGGGTTTAGGGTTTGGGTCAGAGGTTAGGGTCAGAGTTTAGGGTTTGGGTCAGAGGTTAGGCTTAGATGTTAGGGTTTGGGCCAGCGGTTAGGGTCAGATGTTAGGATTTGGGCCAGAGGTTAGGGTCAGAGTTTAGGGTTTGGGCCAGAGGTTAGGGTCAGAGTTTAGGGTTTGGGTCAGAGGTTAGGGTCAGAGTTTAGGGTTTGGGTCAGAGGTTAGGCTTAGATGTTAGGGTTTGGGTCAGAGGTTCAGGTCAGAGTTTAGGGTTTGGGTCAGAGGTTAGGCTTAGATGTTAGGGTTTGGGCCAGCGGTTAGGGTCAGATGTTAGGATTTGGGCCAGAGGTTAGGGTCAGAGTTTAGGGTTTGGGTCAGAGGTTAGGCTTAGATGTTAGGGTTTGGGCCAGCGGTTAGGGTCAGAGCTTAGGGTTTGGGTCAGAGGTTAGGGTCAGAGTTTAGGGTTTGGGTCAGAGGTTAGGGTCAGAGTTTAGGGTTTGGGTCAGAGGTTAGGGTCACAGTTTAGGGTTTGGGTCAGAGGTTAGGGTCAGAGTTTAGGGTTTGGGTCAGAGGTTAGGCTTAGATGTTAGGGTTTGGGTCAGAGGTTCAGGTCAGAGTTTAGGGTTTGGGTCAGAGGTTAGGGTCAGAGTTTAGGGTTTGGGTCAGAGGTTAGGCTCAGAATTTAGGGTTTGGGTCAGAGGTTAAGGTCAGAGTTTAGGGTTTGAGTCAGAGGTTAAGGTCAGAGTTTAGGATTTGGGTGAGAGGTTAGGGTCAGAGTTTAGGGTTTGGGGTAGAAGTTAGGGTCAAAGTTTAGGGTTAAAGGTTTGGGTTTGGGTCAGGGGTTAGGGTTAAAGGTTTGCGTCAGAGGTTAGGGTGTGCGAGACGCGAGCCAAGATAAAATATGTAAATTTGGATGAAATTTTATTTTGATGAAAATATGGAATTACATTAACAAACTTCAGTGCATTAATTCGTTAATTCAGTGCAAGCATATTGAATTGTCTATGATGAGTGAATTTTAAAAAGATGAAAATCTATATAAAGGTTTATAATCTCTTTCGTGTTTTGCAACTGCAGGCCATTTTTCTTTACTGGAAGCAAGGATTCAAACGCCTCTTTTGTTGCTAAAGGTTGCCAACCCTGTCCCAGGACAAGTTCTTGCTTGTTAGAGTCTTTCAAGAAATAAATACCTCAGCGAGTCGCTTTTTCTGCACCTGTACAGCAGAAAAGGGCACCACCTTGCTAGCATGTCTGGTAGGAATCTCTGGGAATATAATCTTTGTAATTACTGGTAATATGTGGAGTATTAACACAACACCAGCCCACGCATGTTCCTTAATGGAATTCGTCATATCAGCTTCATTCACACAGCGGGGGTGGATGTAAACATGTCTGATTAGCTGAATGACCTAGTTCGTGTACGACACCCTGCTTAACCTGCCAACACGTAGAATACAATATATATTCAAAGTGAAAGTAAATGTCTGCCACAATTATGATTATCAGGCGACCTAAGCGGTATGGTCGCTGACTGAATATGCAACAGTGACATCCACAAGCGGTGAGCATATAAAGTGAAAGATGAGAGCTGCAGCCATGTTAGGAGTCATTGTTGAGATTTGAACACTGTAGGGTTGACGACTGGTTGTGGTTATGGCGTTACTTCCCCCCAGGATGGCTGACATGGACGGTGACATCAATCAAGGCAAAAACGTTTGACAGCTTAACTTGACTTTCAATTTCAAGGGAGACGTTTGCGACAGAATGCAATGGTTTTTGTGCAGCCGGCATCTGCTTGCCATTAGCGGCTCTGCACCTTTAACTAGCTCTGTACCGACTTAAGCTTTTGGCCGCTTCACTGACCCTACATCAGGAATAATTAAGTCTGCTCAACCTGAAAGCTAAATGTACAGCAATGTATGTGTTTAACCGCGACTGGGTCTTTGTTTTTTTGTATGGCACGTGGTAGAGCGACATGTTTGGTGGTTCATAAAGGTTTACGGTGCATGACTATAAAGCAAGCCTATAAATAGTACAGTACAAAATGAAAAGTGTGATGGTAACCACAGATGAGGATGTTTAATTCCAGTAATTCCAATAAAAACACCCGTAGGTGACAATATGGCTCTGCAAATATCTTCCTCTGCCTGTGTCAAAGAGGCAGAAGGTTTAATACACTTCATATAGAGTTTTTATGATGGTAACAGTCTGAGCCTGGGATGGATTACTTCACTTTAAATGATTTCCTATGGGAAAATCTGTTTTGAAATAAGAACAACTTGGCAGAAAAATGGAATGTCCTCAACTTTGGAGGTTCCACAGTAAGCCACTTGGCAGCAGAGTTCGTCACTAGATATAAATCTCTGTGAGACTATACTATTTTATTTGCTTAAACCTCCCACTTTCTACGAATATTTAGTGGTGATTTAGTTGGAAACATTTTCTTTGTTGCCAGAGCAGAAATGCAAAGCAAACACAATGGAGAGGAGCAGAAGATGATGATGATGATGAATCCCAATTCTACTTGCCGTCCTGTTAAAAAAAAATAATCATTTCCTTGATTCCACTTTAGGATTTTCCAACCCCCCAAAATTCCAACCTATCATTTCCTGTGTGGGAGCACTGGGCGCTGAGCAGGCAAGGCATAGGACAGCACTACTGCTGCTGAATGAGTCAGGCTTCTACAGACTGTTTTCAAACATATATCAACCTCATGCGACCTGAATCCACCCAAAGGCAGCATTCCAAGTCTCACCCATTCACCCTGGCTAACATATTGGCTTGTGGAGGCGGAGAAGCGGCCAAATCTAAAATAGATGGCCGGGAAGAAAAGTAGTAAACACAGAAACTTGTCTTTTCGTTCACCCTGAGAAATCAAACGCACTTCAAATGAGCTTCCTGGTGCCATATCATGACGACAAGCTTTCCCGTACAGTCCCGTACATTTAATGCTCAGAAATGCAATTTATGGAGCAAACACTGATGCAACACACTATTGCGACTGGCTGAAAGTCACAATTAGGTGTTAGAGTAGCGTTTAGCTCTAGGGAAAGTATTGTAAAAAAAAAAAAAAAAAAAAGTTCTCCTCCCAGTCCATGTGGAAGTGGTAGGTTTTTGACTCCTTAAAACAGAGCCGTCTCCATCGCTTCCCCCACCCTCTGGAACTCTTTGCCCCATCCACTCCGTGCTTGCCCTGAGTTTAAAACAACAACTAAAAACCCACCTCTTTAAATCTGTTTTTAATGTTAACTTTTTATACTTTACTGCTGTGGCCCGCCTCGCTTTTACTCATATTTTAACTGTGTATTAACGAATGAATGTTGTATTTTGGTGTGTCTTCTACTCTGTTTACTTGCTTTTATTCAACTCCATTCTTCTGTAAAATGTCTTTGAGTATTTTGAAAAGCGCTATACAAATAAAATGTATTATTATTCTTCTTATTATTAAGCATTTGAACGAGTGAGGCAGCAGTCCATATGGTAAGCATAAAGTATATGTAAGTTACAGAGAACAGAGGCCATCTTCCCATTTGGTATCACACCGCAACCAGGCCACAAGGTAGCTGCTGTGTTTGTGGTTACAAGTATGTACCGTATTTTCCGGACTATAAGTCACACTTTTTTCATAGGTTGGCTGTTCCTGCGACTTATACTCCAGAGCGACTTATACATGAAAAACTGTTTATGTTACATAAACACTGGACACCTTTTTTGTGTAGCTGAATAACCATTGTGTTAGCATATCTTACACCTATTTATGTCAAGTTCCGGCTTGTGAGTTTTGCGGTTCGACCCCAGGATGCAGAGATAAGGACCCAAATGCAGGTAAAAATATATTTATTTTCGCTATGCAGTAGAACAATGCACTAGCATGGCAAACTCAAACATGGCAATGAAGCGACAAACAAAGGAACGTGCACCTGAACTAAATAGGAATCACAAATGGAAAACATGGGGGGGAAGAAAATGGAAATCAACGGAAAACAGAACAGAGTAACAAAGGAAGTGAATACAAAATAAGGGCATGAACTAGGAAGGGAAAACTAGAGGCAAAAAAGGAACTAAATGAGCTGTCACGAGGGGGTGAAGCCCGATTATGACAATTTAGCCTGTTCTCTATTCTATTATTATTTGAACTTGCCTTCCAAGAAGACGTAATGTCTGTTTTGGTCAAGTAGTTAAAATAAATTACCTGCAAAAAAAGCAACTTATACTCCAGTGTGACTTATGTATGTTTTTTCTACCTAATTATGCATTTTTGGTCTTGTGCGACTTACTTGTACTCCGGAGCGACTTATAGTCCAGAAAATACGGTAGTTGCAGTACAAGCGGTAAAAAGCATTCAAACATTCAATGTTGCATTCAGTGTTGTGCTCGTTGGACTTGTTTCATTCCTAGCCTGTAGAAGCGATCCCATTTGCCATGAACACATATTGTAACATATTATTATATTGTATTATTCAAAGGGTTACATGAAGTGGAAATCATAAAGCTGGTATCTTCCTCACAGAGAGCGACTCGCTGATAACACCGTGTGTATTTTTCTACACGACCTTTGCTTGAGTTCCTACAACCGAACTTCTGAATCTTATCTGTCACATTCAATGGTTGCTGATAACACTTAACATTACACCCTTTATACTTTTCAGATATACTTTACAATGGCCATTGAAATACATGACTTTGTAAACTTGTTGATAACGACCTGAATTCTATCAAGTATGGGATCGGACATCACTACTTCCTAAAGCAATGCAAGCTACAGTATAAAGACCAGTGGCTGTTCACAAAAGGGCCTGATTAAAATAAGATGACTCAAATTAGCTCTAATTGAATAAACGGACATTGAAAAATGTATAATACCTCAGAAATCAGTCATTTTTAATAAATGAGCAAACAATATCCACAGAGACCACACATACACAGCAAACGTCCTGGAACAAATCACATTTCCTGTATCGCAGTTCCCCCTCAAGTCATGTTTGCCTGATCATCTTCAAGTATTCAGCTGGAACCACAAATGAGCCTTTGTTGATTCAGACTCACATATGGGGGCGAAAAGAAGAAGAAGAAAAAAATACGCTGATTTTGTTCTCAAGAGAGGAAATAAATCAAAGTGTTGAAGTGAGGTTCGCCATCAAACCTCTTTGCTGCTATCCGTTTTTGTCTTTATGCCAGAACACAACGCAGAGGAGAGGAAGGCGGGTTACACTCGCTATATCCCAAAATAAAAACTTGTGACAAACAAAAACTAGAAATGTATGATTTCACAGGACCACAATGTATACCGTAACATGACAACAACATGCAATATGCTCAACAAAGCAACTTCCAAACCAGTCCATAAATCCAAGAAGGCACCATAACAAATACCAAATACCATAACAAGCATAACAAGAAACACTTGTTATTGAGATCCAGAGCCAGTAGTGATACCTGACATGAGGACATGAGGATGTCTTGGATATACTAACAGTTTAGCCTCCTAAGCAGAGCCCATGTTTTTTTGTGAAATAGCACCCCCTGTGGTTGTATTAAGCATTGTTCATTATTGCACATCCCGGGCTTTTCTCTTCTTTGACGACATCAAAGCCACTAGCTAATAGTCACTGCCTACAGTATGGAGCTCTCTTTAATGTTCTCAGTGAACGTTTCCAACTCTTGCTCTTCATGTTCGGTTTCTAATTCTGCAACCCACTCTTTCCTTGTCTCTACAGCTAAAAGCAACGCCTGTAAGTACAGTTTGTGTTTGTTATTATTAAGCAGTCCTGTGTAATGTTAGCTAGGGTAGTGCTAGTAGGCTAAGCTACCTTTTTTCATTGTATTTTTGTCCGTGTAGTTTTTTTTTTTTTTTTTTTATCACTGTTGCTAACTAAATGTACATGTAACCAAAATATGTACTGTTCTCATTCAAGTTCTGTATTTTGTTTTGTTTCACAAAATCCTATAAAGGCTAAAGAGGAAAAACCTACTTCTGTTTAATTGGTTGGCTAGCAAGAAGGCATGTAAGAAACCAATGATTGATTTACCTTCTTTTTATACTTTTATGTAACTATGACTCGTACACTGTAGTGAGATTCAACTTTACAAAAGCAGTAACTTTCTTAAAATACTGAAATATGTGTATATGCCTACAGACAGACTGATACTGTAGCTGGCCAGCTGGATCAATAGATACTTGACAGTCACAGTCAGACAGTGCAGGTTGGAAAGCAGAAATACCTGGCAACCCACACAACGCCACTGCTGCTTTATTCATCCATGAGGGAAGATTATCTTTTAACCCATTTAAACCCCCCAAACACATTCAATATTATGTACTGTTCCACTGTATTTGTTGTTCCTATGTACGGAGCACGGAATGTTGTGACCTGAAAGCCAGAAAAGACACAAACAGGAAAACAAGCACTTATCAATGTCTAAAACCCAACTTCAACATTTCAAACATTCTTTTCTATGCCAAAAGTGGCTGTTTGAGGTAAACGATTCAAGTTCAGGCAAAATAACGAGGAGATTAGTTTCAGGACAAGGACGTGACTCCTCCACAGCTTTGCTCCATCGCTCAGTAGTGTGTAACTCTAGCAGTGCAACAAATCATGGAGGAGGAGGGCCTTGCAGAAAAGTATCATAAGAGGTCTTTCATGATCTGCCCTCTCTGTGCCGCGTCCCAGTCTGATCTGCTTCTTCTCAGGCTGCAGAAAGGGCATCAATTAAAATTCCGAGCTGTGGCCTGTGAGGGCACTAAATCACGTAACCTTCAAATCTCACAGTCACACTCCTCTCTTCTTACCGTAGATGTCCCAGGAGAGAATACAGCAATAAGGAGACGGTGACCTTTGACCTTTTGCCATGGGTGCTCAGTCAGCAGTGAAGGCTTTAATATTTGTCTTTGCTAGCACAGTCACAGTGTGTTTTAACCCTTGTGGCATTTTTGTTGAACATATGCCGCAATCCAATTTTTTGTCCAGACATTGGCAGACCCTTGGAGGTGTGATAACTAAGTCATTTATGAATACTTTTTTACTTTCGACCACTCAAAATTTTCAGTGGCATCAGACCTATCCATACATATATAGTTTTTTTTTAAATTTTTGATACTCTCTATGTACAATAAAAGCAATAATGTGCTTTCAGCGGAAAAACAAGTATGTGCATATCTGTATAAAAATAAATTTAAATTGGAATGTTTGATATGAATAATTAGGGCCTGAGGAAGCACGGCGGTCGAGCAGACCTCACAGCTAGGAGACCAGGGTTCAATTCCACCCTCGGCCATCTCTGTGTGGAGTTTGCATGTTCTCCCCGTGCATGCGTGGGTTTTCCCTGGGTACTCCGGTTTCCTCCCACATTCCAAAAACATGCTAGGTTAATTGGCGACTCCAAATTGTATATAGGTATGAATGTGAGTGTGAATGGTTGTTTGTCTATATGTGCCCTGTGATTGGCTGGCCACCAGTCGAGGGTGTACTCCGCCTCTCGTCCGAAGACAGCTGGGATAGGCTCCAGCACCCCCTTGTGAGGAAAAGCAATAGAAAATGAATGAATGAATGAATGAATTAGGGCCTTGAATATGTTAAGAAAACACAACAACGCAACACATTTTTTTGGCAGTAGCAATTTTCTGTTGATGACCCCTGAAACGTGATTTTTTTTGTCCAGACTCTTGGAAGTGTGATAACTAAGTTATTTTATGAATACTTTTTTACTTTCGACCACTCAAAATTTTCAGTGGCATCAGACCTATCCATACATATATAGTTTTTATTTATTCATTTTTGACACCCTCCATGCATAATAAAAGCAATAATGTGCTATGAGAGAAAAAAACAATGTTTTAACTATACATAAAAAACATTTAATTGGAATGTTTGATATGAATAATTAGGGCCTTGAATATGTTAAGAAAACATAGCAACATGCATATTTTGGCAATAGCAATTTTCTGTTGATGACCCCTGAAACGTGATTTTTTTTTGTCCAGACATTGGCAGACCCTTGGAAGTGTGATAACCAAGTCATTTATGAATACACAACTCTAAATGTACTATAGCTACATATAGTCACAACAAAGAATTGATAATTAATTAACAGAATTTATAAACAACCAACAAATAATGAACAACATGAATGGAAACATGAACAATAAACAACTTTTTTTTCTTTCTAACATTTCATGCAAATCGGCCTCATGCTTTCGGCATACTGATATGCCGCATTTAGAGCAGACATTGGACGCTCTTTGTGGGCTGTCACAAAGTCCACACTGCTTTCTCTTCGGTGAAGGTCCAGGTGTGGCCTCTGCAGCCTGCAAGCCTTGGGTTTTGAGTGACCTTCTGCGCAACACTTCTGGCTCAATAAGTGCCATACCAAGTTCTTCAAGGAAAAGTCTCCGCTCGTACAGCTTTCCTGCGTTCCAATCCGGGTTGATTTCAGTGAAGAGCATGAAAGCATCATAGCACGACACGTCCACCGTGTGATAAAACAGGCACATTGGCCATCTCTGTGCCCGCAAGGCGGATAGAGTAGGTGCCACACGCCTGCAAAAATACACACATAAAGTCAGATGACATATTTGATGAAAAGACAGTTTGATATAAAGCACTAACAAAGATAAAACATGTGCTTACCTGGTCCAGGTGGTCTACAGCTCCTTTGCACTTCTTGTAGTCAAGAATCATTTGAGGTTTTTTCTTGCCGCTGTCCTCAACTTGCGGTTCCCTGTGCTTTGTGCGAAGCACAAGGACGTTCTTGCCTTTTTTTGGGGTAATAAGAGACCAAACTCTTGTCTTTGGTGAACACAAAGAGGCTTGAGAGAAGTGCTCTGTCTTGATGCTTGAGAAGCTGCAGAGGAATTTCGGCCTTGTTTTTCCTTAGTGTTCCAACCAAGGACAGTTTTTTTAGTTCATCAGCCAGGGTGAATGATGTAAAAAAATTGTCAGTTATGAGGGTGTGACCCTCAAGAGAATCACACAACCCTAACACTACCTGCATGGCCAGGTTTTTCTCCCGCCGTCCACCAGGTGGCTTGCCTGTGTAGGCATCAAGTTTCCAGGCATATGCGGTGTTGACATCACATAATGCCCAGATTTTAAGGCCATATTTGGCCGGCTTTGAGGGCATGTACTGCCGGAAGTAGCAGCTGCCCCTGAATGAAATGAGCTGCTCATCAATACAGACCTCCCTGCTAAGCTTGAACAAGCGGGGCAGAAGAAGTTCCATGTCCTCCACAGTTCCAGAATAGGTGACATCTTCGTTTCATGATGTCGCTGTGGCCTCCTTAGCTTGTCATCAAATCGCAACTATATCTATCATCAAATCTATATTTTTATATATATCCTATATATTTATATGCACAAATCTGGTATGCCCCATTGCCTCTGCAAAAAATGTGCGACTTGTTTTCTTGTTCCACAGACTGCTTGTTGACTCATGTCTTGATTTATATAATCCAGACAGGATCAAAAGCCCTAAATAGGTCCTCATCTCTTGCGTGGTCATCGCCTTCCACCCAGTCATCGTACGGTTTCCTTGCAAATTTGTGATCTCAACAATAAGATTGATTATGTTGTCAGTAAAAAACAAATTGAAAGCCGACTCAGGACTGCTGATCCTGGCTGTGGCGTAGCGTGTTGGACCCGGCAATGGAATGGCCGGGGGGGATGGAATGTCTGGCAACATCGTGAGTAGCTGACCACATTATTCTGCCATTTTTTGATGTCCAATTATTCGACACATCAACTACCTCCTCCTTCTCCTCCTCCTCGTCGTCATCATCATCCGTACTTTCGCGCTCCTCCAACTCATCTTCCGACTCATCGGACCGAAAGTCAGAGATAAAGTCCACTCCATCCGATGCCTCGGATGGAGTGGAAAAATCGTCTTAGGCTGTGAAGCATCGCTTCATCGTTATCGTTGTAGCTGTTTTACAAACGAGAGCTGTATTGGGAAATGCTGAGCAAAGTTTTCTAAAGTTGCTCAAAACAACGCTATCCAATGTGATACTCCGGACCAATAGATTTTAATTAGTATGGGAGGCCGGTTAGGTCAAAACACATCAAACATCCGAACACACACTTCCAATGTACGCAAACACACACTGATTTTTGGCACATATGCCCCAAAACGGGGCAAAACACATCAAAATCTGTACACACAGACACAATTCGCACATGCCAATAGACCAATAGATTTGAATTAGCAACATCAAACAACAATCGCAGCATTCCCCCCAAACAGATCAGCCATTTGAAGTTGACGCACCTGCAGATTCTGCACACATAAACGCGCGTAGTCAAATACGCAAAGACGCAAAACTCATTAGTTTAGTCTGTGTCGCCACCTAGTGGATTATAGGTGTAAACATTTTCAACACACAATTTT
Source organism: Doryrhamphus excisus (assembly GCF_037039965.1). Lineage (NCBI taxonomy): Eukaryota > Metazoa > Chordata > Actinopteri > Syngnathiformes > Syngnathidae > Doryrhamphus > Doryrhamphus excisus. Next base: position 7,854,563 of record NC_136373.1, on the reverse strand, counting down.
CACTTTCTACTGTTTTGCGACTCACCACTGAATGGACTGAAGCGGAAATCACAGTGAATGCATGATAACACATGAGGTTTACGGTGCATCAACAAATATAAATTATAATGGGAATCTATCTGCCAAAACTCGGATTTTAATTGCGTTCCATTGTCTTATTATATAGCTCAGAGCTGCAACACTTTACAAATGTCAGCATGGTGCCATTTTCTATTTTTTCAAAATGGACACAAAACTCCACAACCACGACCTGGTGTCAGAAGTCCTGTGAATTAACGGGAAGTGAAGAGTAACTCTGAAAACCGTTGCAGATGTTCCAAAAGAAAAGAAAAATATGTGCATAAAATAAGTGGAAAATGTGGAAATGGTGTTGCCAAATGCACTAATGTCCGCACTATCTTTCACTAATGTGAAAATAAGCTCAGGTTCAGCGTGAGGACTGGTCAGTATTCTACTTGAATTTGGTTTTGGTTTAAGGTCATACTGTGTGTGTGCACGTAAAAGGTATAAGATGTAAAAAGTGACCATACCTTCCAGCCACATAGGCAGAATAATCCTCAAAGGCAGGGGTGTCAAACTCCTGCCATGGAGGGTCGAGACAGGTTTTCTGTGTAGGCTATCACCAAAGCAGGTGATTTGAATGATCAACAGCACCTTCATTTTGAAGGAAGGATCTCATCAATCAAATCACCTGCTGGAGAGAAAAACTGCAGTGCTTCTTCGACCCTCCATTGACATGTGTGCTTTAAGGTTTTGGTGAATCAACGGTGGTATACCCATTGATTCGAAAAAGTGTGTATTTGTGTTAGAGAGGACTACAAGTCTCATGTGAATGACGTCACAGAAGCGGCAGGGAGACAGAATCAGACAGAAACTTCCGGGTAGTTGTAGAAAACGGATGGATGGGTACTATATTACGATATCTGAAGTACTGCACAACACCTTTGACAATGAAATATGTAATTCATAAGGCAAAATGTTTCCTGGAGGCCCACTTCAGGCTTTTAGGTATATATATATTTTGACACCGTAGCAAATAAACTCAACATTTTATGGTAAAAGACAAATAATGCTTCTGCATTATGATTCAGGGCGACACTGACCTCTTCCGGCCGTTGAAGCGACTGCAGTCACTTGCACTTGTGTGGACGCTGCCATTCATATTGGGCCTCTAGTGCATCACCTGCTTTGTTGAGGTAAGTGACAGAAACCAAGAGAGATAGAGTAATGGACCATTTAATGATCTTCAGAGGAAAGTTTAACAACAAAATTATTTTACAGTTAAAAATGTCCTCATGGAGGAGCAGCAAAAAGTACACCCAAATTATGATTGATCAAAAAAGACTTCCATATCAGTTTCTTAAAAAAAGGTAAGTGCCTTCAAATAATGATCGTATTCTGTCTGCAGTCATCAAAAACCTGTGCCATAAAACAAAACAAACATGTTCATGAATATTCATTCATTCATTTTCTACCTCTTATCCTCGCGAGGGTCGCGGGGGTGCTGGGGCCTATCCCAGCTCTCTTCGGGCGAGAGGCGGGGTACACCCTGGACTGGTCGCAGCCAATCACAGGGCACATACAGATAAACAACCATTAACACTCACATTCTGTTCATGAATATATACATTTATATCACTTTAATGCCTGAAACAACTAAAGCTACGTTTGTTTGGACAGATATAATGACAACATAAGTAGCTCATAAAAATTTAATTCAAGAGATGATACTTGGCAACTTCCAAAACCTTTTACATGAATAACTATAACATTGTATTGGCAAATAATGTTTACTCTTATGAGCTATTTTTGTTATCGTTAGATTTGTCCAAACAACTCTACCTTTAGTTGTACCAGGCATTAAAAAGGGGGAAACTGAAGTCTTCTTATAATGTTAGAATTAACATTATCCAGTTATCCCGTTGCTTTCACGCTGCTTTGTTTTGTTGCACAAAAGAAAAAATGACCCTGACGGACAGACTAATAAAATGAGCACACATTAAGGACCGACATATTTACAACCTGTACAGCGACACAGTAAACACATCCAATAGCGGCATGAAGTCAAGTTCAAATCACATTCGTTGTCTTTTAGGACTTACTCTTTAAAGAGCTCAAAAAAAGCGCATCTGCAATGAAGCTTGACTTTTAGGACACAGGCCTCACGTTTAGAAGGGGTGATATTCACACAGCAGGGAGCAGCAGGAGACCAAAGGAAAAAAAAAACAGCAGCAAAAACAGAAAGGTAAAAGCAAAATCTCCTACATTCCTTTCCTCAAAAAAGCAATCAAATGTGTCCGTCGTTGGACACGATACAAAGTCACATATTAAAATAGTTTATGTAGAGCACAAACATTTTGGCACATAATTCAAAATATATTTGTCAGTACATCGACTCCCTCCTCTTTTTCGAAAGAAAAATGTATCATTGAGGATCTGGCTCCTTGTAATATAATACATTGGTCTCTAAACATTGCATCAGTCTTTAAATATGTCCTCATATTTACACTTGCACAATGACCCACTTAAAACAATAAGATGCTGCAAACTAATACGAATCTGGAGTCCCCTTGATGAGGTTCTGATTGTAAACTGTACAACATTAAAGAGCCCCCTCCCACACATACAAGCTGCAGGGAACGCAACCAAACAGCTGAAATGAGTCACCATCTTCCTTTACACGATAACACGGCACTCAAATCTGTACACACTTCACAGTTTTTCTTTTACATAGTGCAATGACTCCTCTGATCTCTGTTTAAAAAACAAAAAAACCCGAAAGAGGCAAAAAATCCAAAAGCTTTATACAACACCTTAAAATTGACATATTCGACCAGAAATGGTCTTAAAAATCCTTTTCGGTCCTGTACATGGACTTCAACGCCACTCAGTGAATTAAGGACTTGGTGAAGTGATCCAACACAAAAAAAGATTAAATGCTTAATTGAGATTTTTCAAAAAGTCATAAAAAATATGAGGCAATTCCAGTTTACAAAAGTGGAAAAGTCCAAAACGGCTGGTGTTGTTGAGAACAAAAGCAAAAAGGGAGGTAATCAAACGGAGGCGATGACGATCATGAGGTGAGGTGAAATACTGGAGATGCTGTCGAGAAGGTCCGGAGCCAGGCGGGACAGGTGGCTCTCGGAGAAGTCGCAAGGTGGGAAGATCTGCACCACATATGCTGGCTGGAGATAGAAACAGGAAAATATCAACAAGGCAGAAAGAAAATGTCACTGGGATACAGTCGAGAACACAACTCATTTTGTATTTTTTTCCCAAATTCACACATAAAAAATAAAACACAAATACAATTTAAGCCGTTAAGAGCAGCAGCTTGTGAATGTAGTATTCTACATTGGTCACTAGGTGTCAGTAATTGTTCGGTGAAACCACCACCAGGCTTTTATTGCTGGTTTAAATGATCGTCCAACAGGCACAATAATAACTTCATTACTTACTGTTTTTTTATGTTTTTTTAATTATTTATTTACATGTTACTGACTATTTGGGTGTTATTTCATGTCTTGATTACTCTAATAATATTTTAAAATAACATATTTAGATCGTAAATCGTTCTCTATGCCATAACTACCACAATATTCAATTTATGCAGCAGAGAAGGACTCCTGCTTTGCAGAAATTCCCTTATCTCAGTTGAGTCTGCAAGGCAACCAGGGTCACAGAACAGACAGGAGATTCCACAGTGGATGTTTGTGTCAGTACAGACCTGGTTGGATCCAGGGTTGGGCACATTGATGATTCCAGCTGCCTGTTTGGCTTGCAGATAAGTGATGAAGCCACTTTTCAAGGCCTGTGTTTGACCGAGGACATCATCTTGGTCCCGTCCACACGGCAGAGCCAGCAGCAAGCAGTAGTCATTGTCTACCTGCCATCAAGGTTTCATCAATACAGTTAAACAACTAATGTTAATCTTTAACATGATGTTCCATCATTCTGATATCTAAGACCCTAAAAGTACTTACGGTCATTCGACGCGTCACACTGTCCAGTTGAGAAGCTTCTAGCCTCATCCTCTGAACAATGCGAAGGAGAGGACCTCCCTCTGGGGGCGGCAGGGAGCGCTGAGCTAGTAAAGAGTTGCCAGAGACAAAGTGCAACTGGACGGCAGCCTGGTCGTTCTTCAGTGCCAAGAGACCCTGCCACATGATGGGATACTTCTGTATAAACAGCATAAAAACCCATTTTAGTTTTTGTTAACACTTTGGTTACTCTTAATAATCATAAAAAATTAGATTTGATATTGTGCTTTTCAGGGGCTGCACGGCGGTCGAGTGGTTAGCGCGCAGACCTCACAGCTAGGAGACCCAAGTTCAATTCCACCCTCAACCATCTCTGTGTGGAGTTTGCATGTTCTCCCCGTGCATGCGTGGGTTTTCTCCAGGTACTTCGGTTTCCTCCCACATTCTAAAAATATGCTAGGTTAATTGGTGACTCCAAATTGTCCATAGGTATGAATGTGAGTGTGAATGGTTGTTTGTCTATATGTGCCCTGTGATTGGCTGGCCACCAGTCCAGGGTGTCGCCCGAAGACAGCTGGGATAGGCTCCAGCACCTCCGCGAAATGAATGATAGTGCTTTTTAAGGTACCCAAAGCTCTTCACAGTGAAATTAACCAAATTTTCATTCACCCCTCAGTCACACACTGGTGGTGGTATTGTACATCTGTAGTCACAGCTGCCCTGGGCGAGACTGACTGAAACGTGGTTCCCGATTCGTGTCTATGGCCTCTCCGGCCATAACCAAACTCATTCACATTCATACAACAGTGTGGGTAACAGCGGAGGCAAGGTGGGAGACGTGTCTTTCCCAATTCCCAAGGACACAGCAACAATGCTTGGGTGGAGGGAGCAAGGATGGAAAAGTCGTTCTAATTTGGTTGACAAATTATTTTCATCATAGCTTTCGTTAACTAATCAAAACAAATGCACAATGACAAAAATTCGGATGTAATGAAGTGAAAAACAAGACAAAAATGTTGACAAATGAAATATCTTGTAGACTATTCCAACAAGTTAGGGATATATCCAATCACAGCAAAAGCATGTCCATGACCATGGTTACATCTGAATGGAATGCTAGCGAGGATGATACCACCCAAACCAACAACTCATTTTGCACCAAAAAGAGAAAAAATAGTTTTAGTCCCAAAATGGATTATGGCTAATTATGGTTCCATTATATGTCATTCCTACCGTCAAAAGCTGCACCATGTCAACGGAGTGGTGCCCTGAATGTTCCGTCTTGGCATCAGGCCGTGGCTGCAGTGAGCTTGATGTGGGTACTACAGGCAGAGGTGTTGTCAGGAAACACGGGGGGCCTTTCTGTGGCGATAAATCTGGCTTGTGATTCATTGGAGACTGGTACGAGGGTGAGGCTCCCTCCCGTGGTATCCGGGACATGTGCAGGATGTCAGAAGAGGTAGAATGGCGGAGGTGAGGACTGTCTGGCTTGAGGTCACTTACTCCCACAAGCGACTGGGGTATTTTACACCTGTGACCCAGTTCCGGTTCTAGAGGAATCTGATATTTAGCAAAGAGGTCAGAATGAGGGTTAAGGATTTGGTAAATTATGCTAATTGTGTACGGTCTTGAATAAAAGCATACCTGTGAAGATGTGCTGCCTTGGTTCACCAGGCCGTGTCCTGATGAAGGATGTCCAGTTAATTGTGTCGGGAAACCCCGTGGTTCGCGATACATTGAAAATGAGGCAGCATTTCCCAGATGCACCAACTGGATCCCATGGGCGTGAGGAGACACCATGACAGGACTAGATGAGTGGACCTGTCTTATTCTACTTTCATTGTTAGGTGAATGGATCAGCTGTCCTTCTAGTGATTGGTGGGATTCTTTTCTTGAAACTTCACTGCTCTTCCTCACGATGGGACACTGAGAAGGCCCGGACATGTTGCTGGACAAGGTTGTCCCAGGATCTGAAGTGTGTCTTGTTTCAACGCTGACCTGCTCTCCCAGTTGCTGATGTGTGAGGATGTGCTGGTGCATGTCTCTATACTGGTCCATACACAAGCTTGGGTGGCGTTGTCTGCGATCACTCTGAAGGATCATGCCATCTGATTTGAGCTGTGGCACGGAATGTCTGCTAAGTGCTTGGTTAAACGGTCTGGAGTCCTCGTCAGTTCCACCGCCGCTTGACAATGACCCTTGGGAAGTTGAATGAGACTGCCTGATGACAACAGACTGAGTGATGCCTGAGTGTTGCAGAGAGGTCAGAGAATTACTTCGCCTTCCATAGTTTATAGCAGGCATGGGCGCCCCACTCAGGCTGGTTTCGTGTGGAACGGATTGGGTGACACTTTGAGGTTGCATTATGACAGAAGACTGTTCTGAGTGCGGGTGGTGCACAGTGGCACTGTAAGCAGGTACGGACATGACGTGGCCCATGACGACTGAGGTTCCTGGCGAAGTGCTCGGAGTACAGGCTTTGCCAAAAGTTGAGGGGGGGTGAACAGTTTGTGGGGACTGAGGATCTTGTTTTAGGTGTAGAGCTGAGCAATCAATTGGAGGGCCGCTGCTGGAGCTAATACGCGATGCAGATAGCGAGGGATGATGAGAACTCTTGACAGGGTTAAGGTTAGCCTGTGGGACAGATTTGCCTATATCTAACTTTTTTGGTAGCGCCTCTGTTCCCGCTCTTTTTCCATGTTGTTGTTGTATCACAGCTTGGTTGTACACTAAGACTGGAGGAGAAGAAACTGGCTGCGGAAACATTTTAACGACACTGCCCGGCGATGCTGTATGATATAAAACGTCAGGCTTGTCACATCCTCGACTGCTCTGCTTGGTGTTAGAAAAGACAGGTTGAGAGTTGTAAGACTGATTGCTCAAAAGAACCCCGGTACGCCCATAAGCGGATGAACTTAGGGGCGATTTTATGTTGAGTGACTGGGGCGACGCTACGATGGGGTCTTGTTTGGTGTGAGATTTAGGCACGGAATGCTGAAACTCCATGTCTCCCGCACTGGCTTGAGGAATTTGACTTATTTTGGCTCTCATTCTGTGGGGTCCTTCTGTCTTCTGTCCTGAATAACTCAGTACAACAACACCTTCGGATGTATTTACTCTAAGGCCAGGGAGTGATCGGGTGGTCTCCACAACAGAGCGTCCTCTAGTTGCATCTTCAACCATATCTAGACCATGGTATCGACTATTCTCATTCAAGTTTACTTTGAATTTTTGTTTTGGCAAAGACTGACACATGCTTCGACTACTAAGGGAAATCCGTGGAGTTTCGTCTGTATCGTAAGGTATTGGAATACGACTTATTACTGAGGTCGCAGGGGAAATGACAGTATTTTGGGTGTTCTCACCACAATTCTTATGGGATTCTGTCTGTGGAGGTTTGTGATGTATAGACTGAGGGTGGAAAGACAATCTCTCCTCCACATGTTTTTGACCCACAGCAACAGAGGGATTTTCATTTTCTGACATCTGTAAAGTCTCTGACAGAGTAGATGTCACCATCGTGTTGGGTATAGAATTACTGTTTGATGCAGACACATATTTAGGTTCCATTAGGATTTTTCTTAAGGTACTGGAACTGGAATCAATATCCGAAGCCTTAGTATCAGGAGGCATTGGGGGATTGATTGAAGAGGGTCCAAGCGAAGTTGATGCTGGCAGAGAAGAAGCTACCACTGTTACATTGCATGGTGGGGCGACAAAGATTCTACTTTCTTCAGTTTGAGGCCAGCTTGGTGAAAGTGGAATTTTGGCAGGTCGTATTAAAGGCACACCTGATGGGGACAATGGTTGAATTCGGGCAGGTGCAGGGGTAAGACTCGAGGAAGATGGTTCTGCTGCTTGCAGATGCTTTTTGCAATTGGAGATGGCGCTTGAATCTGAATGAAAGGCTGATTCTTTAGGAACTGGCTGTTCAACTTCAGGTTGTTCTGCCTCTTTGGGTGTGCCTAATGTTAAAGCGCTTGTAACGTCACGTCGACATGTAGCAACGGCTGTGACCACAGATCCTGCTACCGTCGTCCCAGTTGTAATAACTGCTGCCTTGGAATTTATGATTTCGGGGTCCTCTGGGATTGACTCGGGTAGTTTCAGAGAGGGCTCAGGATGCATCACCACTTCAGAAGATTCATCTTTTTTGTTTACTGCACATTTACGAATTCTTGACTTTTTCTGGGTTTTGGCCCTGACCTTTCCAATTTTCTTGGGTGTATCTGGGAGTGGGGGATCCTCAGTAGTCTTAGATTTTGCTGTTAGACCCTTTGGACCACCTGTTGAAAGACCATCATCTGAGTCAGCAGCATGAATATTATTGCGAACCATGTGTGTTCCGGGTTCCGCCATCTCACCGGAGGAGGCAGACAGCAGTGAATCGGGTGGGGGAATTAAAGCTGTGAAAGACGGAGGAGCTGTGAAGCCATCTGCATCTGTGCTCGCTTCTTCGGCTGTGATGGAATCGATAGCAGCTGCAAGTTCCGTTTCACTTGAAGGGTTGGTTCGCTTTTCCTCTTCCTCACCTTGCGGCTCCGACACTGCAGGAGGCAATGCGGGGGGTTGTGCCGAAGCTGTCTCCTTATATGGTCGAGGTGGTTGCTCTACTGTAAGTTTAGCAATATTTTCAACCGCCTGCTCTAGTTCCATTTGATGTGCTAGGAGATCAGCAGGTGGAAGCACAGGTTCAGAGAGAGTGTCTTCTTCACTGTTTTGCACGTTAAGCTCCTTTGGCTGTTTTGGAAAGCAAATTATGTTTGATTCTTCTTTCTCTGCTAATGTCTTGGTTTTCTTGATGCTGGCTTCAAACGACTCAGAGTCATCATTCTCAGAGCAAAGCAAACCTTTCACATCATCAACGCTGACACGGATTTCAAGATTTCTTAAGGTGTGAGACTTATCTTCAATGACCTGCTTGGCATTTCGTTTCAACCTTTGTGTTTTCATTTTGACGCTCTTGTCAGGGTGTTTCTTGTCTGTTACACTCGTGTTGTCAACATCACCATCAGTGGGTGCAGCAGATGTGGGGGCAGAGTCTTTTTCTTTTAGGTGAATTTGCAAATTTGTGTCTGGTAACTTTCCAAGTAGATTGCAGTCTTTAGATTTCAGCTCTGATTCATCGATGCTTGTCATATCAGTTAGTTCAACAAGAACAGTCGCGCCGCCACACTGTTTGTCCAATCTACTGACTTTTTTACTAACCAGAGCTGATGAAGTTTGCTGCGTTTTCTGCGTCCTGGGAGAACGCCATCCCTCGGTTGATTTTACAACCTCCAGCGCAGTTGAGTTTTCACCAGCCTCAGCGTTATCCTCCTTTGTTTTCTGCTGATCCACCTTTACTAGCAATGTATTGTCGACTTTTGGTTTGACACCTTTTTTAGGCGGGCGTCCTCTTCTGGGATTGGTACTTGGAATTTGAGTATCTTGCTGTATTGGTTCCTTGTCAGTACTACGTTTGCGCATTGTTCGTGATGGCTCAACTGCCTCTTTGGCAGGCTGTTCTCCCTCATGTACAGTGGCGTAGACTGACCTCACGTTCCTTCGACGTGTTCTGCCATGAACCAAAGTAGACTCAAGGTTTTGTTCAGAATCTGATGCATTCATTGGGGATTTTGATGTGGTTTTATGTTCCACCGCTCCTTTCGGTGCTTCCGCTCTGGAAGATGAGCCCCTTTTCAGTTTCTCTCTATCAATACGTTCACTCTTTCGTGTTGCAGGTTTATCTTTTGGGGGAGGCTTTGTTGTGCGTAACATAGACAGTGGTTTTGCCTTCTTGTTCTTCGGCTGTCTTCGGTTTGGTACTGGTTTTTCAACCTCCAGCTCTGGCATACAAACTTCACTGTCTGGTTCTGTTACCTTTGAGTTCTCACAATGGTGTGCTTCCTGAGTTTCTGTTTTAAATTCGGTTTTGTCATCACATTCGTCTTTCATCTTTGTACACTCTAAGCGGGTATCTGAGGGACCTGTATTCACCCGTTCTAAAGTACTCACAGAACTCCCAGGGGTTGGAGGCTTAACCTCAACACGATGATTCTGTTCCATTGACAAACTGTCACCGAGTTCTACTTTAGGTTCAATTAACTCTATCTTTGTTTGTACTTCATTTTCTTGCTCTGAAAGTAAAAGCGGAGGGGTTATAGTTAGTTTAGGAGTGAGAGGTTTCAAGATTTCCAGAACAGGAGGAGATAGAGCGATCTCCAGAACCGGCTCGCCACTGTCTTCTTGTTGACTTGACACAAGTTCATCAATTGATGGTGAGAGAACTTCTTTCTTTTCAGGTGGCGACATGTCTTTAAGGCAGGGAAGAGATGGGGAAACAGATATGAGAGTCAAATGTGGACTGAGTGATTTTTCGTCCATCTTCGATGGCATATTAGTGGTCTTATCATCAGAGAGCACATCATCACAACAAGGCATATAACTGTGTTTAAGCTCCACTCCAACTGAATCATTCTCAGGTTCAAGTGGACAGTAGTCCTTGTCCCTTTGCTGTTGAAGCTCCAAAAACCGACTGCGAAACAGGACTATGGGCTCACGTGGAACATCACCATTTTCAGATTCCGTCTGTACACGAGGAGCCCCTGGATTTGGAACATTCCTATCACTTCCAGTTTCGCAATGTTGCTCTTTACGCTCAAGGTGCTGTAAACGGCGAGAATCCTGTTCAAAGATGGAGCTATGAAGGAAGCGGGAGGCAAACAATTCCTGACGTTCTTGATCCTGAGGCTTAAATTCCTCTTTTTTGTCATGCAGGTTTTCATCACAACTTGCACGGCTCTTCTTCTTCTTCATATACCAAGAAGGGATCGGACGGGGTGCTAACTCTACCTTGTTTTTATCCGAGCAGCTGTGCGTGGTTGGGAAGCAAGATGGAAGAAAGGACCAGTTGTCTTCTCGGGAAGAGTACAGCGTCTTCGCTCTTTCGAGGAGTGCTTTTGTATCAGGGGTTATTGTTTTATCTAATGCAAAGGAGTAAAATTTATTCTTTTCCAATGAACCAGAAAGTTTCAACTCAGTCACCCTCTCATCACGTTCCCTGAGAATATACGACAAGGAATGACCGGACTTCGTAGATATGGGTTTTCTTTCTCCATCATCATCTGAATCAGACTGGACTTCTCCTGGTTCTAAATCCTGTCCGATGCATTTGCCGAGAGGTTGTTGTTTTGGAAGTTCACTTGTCATTTCCATTTTTTGAGAATCCGATGAAATCTTTCCTACCCAATGGTGCATCGCGTTGTCATTGCAGCCGAGAAATGAGGTCTTCAGCTTTGCTTGCTCTGTTTCAGATGTCTGAAAAAGTCTACTTTTCAGGCCCAAACTATTTTTTAAAGACTCTGAGTTTGAAAAATCGTCTTTTGTCAGAGGTGACTTTCTTTCTTTCTTTGTGGCTGATGTAGAAATCTGTGTGGTTTGATCGTCCCTGTTTGCTGGGATGGCGACTGCTGTGGATGTTCGACGCTGCAGCATATTCTCATCTAATGTTTGGGAAGCTCCAAAGTTTGGCTCTTTTTTTGAAGTAACTATTTCGAAGTCAAAAGTCTCATTTCTTTTTCTTTTATACGAGGTGAGGTCATCATTGTTGATGTCCTGGTTTTGTTTTCCAATATCATGTGTGACATAATCCTTTCCAAAGTCTTGAGTTTCATTACTTGGTGAAGCGTCATCCTTGTCACGCTTGTCCGGATCACAGAGCTTGGTTTGCAACCATCGACTCTGTTCACTTTGTTTTGTCAAAGTATACATCTGACCAATGCGTACAAACTGTTCCTCATCTTCCGAGTCTCTGCCATTCCTTCCACTTTGTTCCTTTTCAGGCAAAATCTCGCTGTCCTCAACAAAATCAAGGCCGCCATAACTTGATGTTTTTGTGAGACTGGAGCTATTTTCACTTTTTGAACCCAATAATTCCATCTTTAGGTAGGGGGAGTGTAATTGTCCTGAAAGTTCATCAGGCAGTGCTGCTTGCTGGGACTGCGGCTGAAGGGAACCACTTAAAGAGTTATCACAGTCTTGTCCCTCACTGGGACTGTTAATTGAAAATATTTGCACAGATTTCTCCTTATTATGCTCCTTTTTGTGCATCTTTTTTATGAAAACATTCTTATCAAAGTCTGGGTCCTTATTATTCCAAGGCTTATGAAGTACCGCTCTACCAAGGTCCTCCTCACCAATTCTCTTCTGGCGATCATTTTTGCCAGAGTCTTCAAAACGCCTCTTTCTTGCAGCTAAACGATCAAAATCCAAGGAAATGCCACTGTCAAAACCAATTTCCAATTTTCCATGTTTTTTGGACTTGATTGTCATATCCATATCGATGTGTTCCACCAAACACTGCATGTTTTTATCCCTGACAACCTTGCCATGTTTGGCGATGTCCCCTTTTGTAGACTCTGTGCGGAAGTGAGGACTTCTTTGTTCAGCCGAAGGTGATGCCAGTCTAGGACTGTCACTCCCAACCCTCAATATTTGTTTTTCATGACCAGTCAGTTTTCCTTCTTTTTCTTTCACACGAGTTAGCTGCACCACGCATGGCAGAAGATCTAACTTGGCTTTACTCGAGGCATCTTTCTGAATTTTACTACTTTTACTTTGAAGGGAAGACTCAGGGTTTATGTGTCGATCAAATTCAGGCTCCGTATCACAAGTTTGGATGATTTGTTGAGTAACTTTGAGCTTTTTAAGTCGCTGTCTTTCACTTTTATCCTTATCCCCGCGATCTTTACGTCCAGTCCGCTTTTCTTTTTCCACTAAATTTACCATTTCAACTTCAAGCACACGATCCTTTTCAAATTTGTCAGTTTTATTGTATCGTTCTGTGCGTGCCTTTTCAGGTTTTTCAAATCTGGGTGGGGAAACTGAACTACAGCTCCCGCTTCTTTCAGATGATCTGCAACACATCTGGCGATCCAAGTCGCTTGGTATCCTTTCGGAGAGGGAAGGGGATGCTGTGGGGCTTGCGGGGCGACGAGAGGCAACAAGAGTTGGGCTTTGGCTCCGTTCAGTAGTTCTTCTCCCATGGTCACGACCACGATCGGTCTCAAAGCGTTCCCTCTCCCTCTCACGTTCTCGCTGCAAATAAGTGTATTTACGAATATCTTGCTCATATGGATCGGTTCTGTATTCTCGATATTCCCTTGCGTCTTCATAGTATTGCGGATCGTAGTAATCTCCTTGATAAGGATCCCATTCGGTGTAGAACTCGCGACTTCTGGTTGTGTATTTACGACGAGGATCTTCAGCGTAAGTCCCCGGTGTGCGTACACTTTCATAATATTGTCTTTCCGCTTGAAACTCATATTGAGAGCGTCGATCATCCCTGCCAAGTCACGTCAAAAATAATCCACATTAGAAATAATGATTGCCATCTACGGTTGGGTGATCATTTTCATATACGGGTATATTTATATCGTCATATTGTGATATATTCCAAAATATATTGTGATATACTGTATGCTGAGATCAATATCGCCCACATTAACACTACTCCGTGTTACTCCGTGTTACTCCGTAAAGAGTGTAGACAGTTGATTAAACAAACCTTCTTTCAGAAAGAATGTCATAAAAATCTCGAATATCCTGGCCAGATGCTTGCATTGAACGATAGAAAGCCATCTGACTCTCCTGATTGGCAAAGTCCACCTAAAATCAAAAATAGAGTCAGGGTTAATTGCTTTTAAGGTCACTCAGACACATTAGACCTTTAGGCCAGGCTTGCCTTTATTTTGGTGCCCCCTATCTTCCATCCCTTAGTGTCTTTTACGGCAGCTTGTGCATATTCGATGTTGTTATACAAGATAAGGGCCATCGCTTTCATTCGGTCAAACACAACCTGCAAAAGAAGATAAACTCGTGCCTCAGAGCAAAGTACAGCAACAACAATGCAAATACAGTAAAATAAAGCTTGACTCACCTTGACAACATGCCCATAGCGGCAGAAATGACGGGTAAGAAACTGCTCCGTTGTGTTTGATGCTAATCCATCAAGCCAGACACAAGTTGTAGGCATGCTCTTTCCAAATCCCAACTGGAAAACAACAATTCCATGTCAAAGCCGGACCAGAAAATAGGCTGACACAGTATTGGTAGCCTAAGCCTGTTGAGATTTGGTGTCAAGACACATTTTTGATGCAATAATTCTCACCTTAAGTCTGTTGTTTCCAAGGTACTCTCCATCCATCTTCTTTATGGCTTTGCAGACACTTGCAATGTCACAATATTGTAGAAAGGCATATTGTGGGGCTCCATTCACTTTCTTAATGTCGATATCCTTCATGACCATTGGAAAATGGAAACATATAATCATTAAGCAATATCCTGTCAACTTTGGTAGCAATTAGGTGTCCTAATTTTGACTGTAATAACTTTCGATGACAATGGCAATCCCTACGGCTTGTGTCTGAAATTCTAATGAATTTGTGAATGTAAACTTACCACAATTTCTCCAAAGCGCTGAAAGATGTTGAGCAGATCATGGTATGTGGTGGTCTTCTCCAGATTCCCAATAAATAATGTCCGTGTAGCCTTTGGATGAAACTCGTCTATCCTTTCGTCTAAGGGCCGGAACTCATTCTCACTTTCCGTCTCTAAAAAAAAAAAACATTGTATATGTATGTATTTCATCAGTAATCTCAAAAGTATGTGTATCACTGCGCCGGGAAAAGACGTTTCGGTAGTGTTTCAAAATCATCAAAATATGGCTAAAACCGTGTTAGAAGTTTGTTTTTAGAGGGCTTCATAGTCAAAATAGGTGTATCCCAATGACAGCAGTGTAAGCTAGCTCATATGTATTAGTTTTCTCATGTTATAATGCACAGAAAAGGGAAAGAAATATGTGTTCATGATTGACATAAGGATTATGAATGAAGTGTAGTCACAGAAGCAAATAGTTCAATATGAGAACATACCTGGACCGTTCCAGGCAGTGACATCAATTTGCATTCCAAAAAAAAGCTTCCCCTTTGATGCTCCAAGAGCTTTTTCTTGGTCTTCTTGCTGGCGGAAAAAAACAAGCCCGTAGCGAGCCTCTGAAGCTCCATGAATTTGTACCGATGTGACCTTTCCATGTTTTTTAAACTCATGAAACAAACCGTCCTTTAGACTTGTATCTGTTGTGGAAGAGAACATGTACATTTAAGCAAGCACGCATTGGGGGGGGGATCCAATAAATACATTTAAATGTATATGTGCTGACAGTCACCTGTAGAACGCGCAGGAAGATTTTGGACCTTGATGCCGAAACTTTTACGCGGTTCGTCCTTGTCAAGGGATGATAAAGGAAGTGCTGAAGGCGCCGGAACAGCAGCTGACTGTACTGAGCGTGCTGGAGACTCATCACTTGAGCTACTGCTGGAATCACTAGAGCAAAAAAGACATGGATACCCTCACTTTATGATGCCGATCTACTACCATACAAAAAATAATAAATGCCATGATGAATTATGGCATGGACACAGCTCAGCTTCCCTAGGTTATCCCAGTTAATTGGTTCCAGACCAGTGTAAAACATCTTACCTGTATAAAATTTTGAGCATTTTGTGTGGTTTCTTGCCACATATGAAGCATAACGCCACACAATGAAGACAAAGGCATCCATCCGTGCAGAATTAAAAATGTAGATGTTTCTTTTTGGGAACATATATTCATAGTCAGTTCACCATCACGTCACATCTCAACCAAAGCAGGCAGCCAACACCTGCTTCCCCATCATTCCTCGTGCCAGGATGCATTGCATGCTAAATATTGACTTCTTGATATTGATTGGTATATCGATATTCAACCTAAATATATTGGGATATGACTTTTGGTCATGCTCATGTGTGTTGCAGTAAATGTGTTTTGGATGTGTGGAGGACAGGAAGTGATGTCAGGGGTTTAGTGTTGAGTTTTTGCTTGGTATGGGTTACGGCTGCAACAGTAGCCCATTATTTGGAATCTTGGGGTACGATACGATACGTGATAATGTTTCATAATTTTTCAAAAGGTCATAAAATAAAATTAGTTTGATTTCTTAGTTTCCATTTTTGTGGAGGAAAACCCATTATTATGATTATTATGGTTATTATGATTATTATGATTATTACTACCATGGGCTTTTTGGTGGCTGAAAAAAGCCCATAATTGACCAATATATTCATGTAAAAAAAGCAGTGATATATAGATGATATATACTGTACATAAAGATAAATTCTTTTAATACCAATATACAATTCAAAGCAAAGAAGCAGAAGACAACCAAATTAAAATTAGGAAGTTTAATTAGTAAGACGGGCAACATAAGGGCATGCCTCTGGCATTTTTAGATGTTGCCACAAATTAGTGGTGCTGGAGCCCTGGCTAACTACTGCACACTTTACTCTTCCCTTCTGCCTGTCAAATGAAAATATATCCATTTTGCTCTTGAGCACATTTTGGTACAATAGTTGAGTATTTCACACGGATACAGATTATGATGAAATGTACTCATTTCGTACTCGTATATGACAAAAATGCATTATGTTTAGCAGCAGTAA
Source organism: Doryrhamphus excisus (assembly GCF_037039965.1). Taxonomy (NCBI): domain Eukaryota; kingdom Metazoa; phylum Chordata; class Actinopteri; order Syngnathiformes; family Syngnathidae; genus Doryrhamphus; species Doryrhamphus excisus. The sequence continues at coordinate 7,838,065 of NC_136373.1, read as the reverse complement.
TGTTACATGGATGAGACATCCACCTCATTACATTACCCTCCTCTTGCACTCCTCCCAATCTGTGTGGAAGTGGTGAGTTGGCTTTGTACTTTGTCCTTCTTTAAGTGGGGAACCTTTAAATTTCCACAAAATACATTTGTGGCTAATTGGTAAGCTTGCTGGCTTGCTAGCTATTAGCCACCTGGAGTCCCTGTAGCATAATAGCTGTGCAATCCGGTGTAAACACTGAATAATAAGTGACTATTGGGGTGTTAGTTTAGATCTACAGAGCTCTAATAATCTCAGAAAAATAAAGTTTTTGAGGTTTTCTGTGTGCTAACTACAAAAGTATTCAATTTACTAACATTGAATCCTACGTTGTGGATATTAATTTATCATGGTCAGGTCTGGAATCAATTAATCGCTATAAATGAACGACGACTGTATAGTACTTCACCTTTATACTGAAACTTAATGGTAATAAAGCACACAAAGATGAAAACAGTTGGTTTTGCCAAAATATCCATGCTGTACTTTATTGTCTAGCATCTGAAGCACAGTAAGAAAATTGTCCTTTGGTTGGCATTCTTATTCATTAGGCTGCATCTGTCTCCCAACGTGACAAGGTGGATGCAAAAGCATGGCTGCCTCATTTTCATAAAACCATTCCCATGCCCACCTCTGTCTTCTGGGCTCTCGGTTAATAACCCCCCCAAATCACACACACGCCACACACCCGACCGCATCCACCACTGCCCCTCCCCTTCACTTTTCTCTGTGCTCAGACACTCCCGGAAGTGCTACTGATGGAGGCTGGCCTGTGGGAGTGGGCAGGCAGCCAGCACTGGCTAGAAATTTCCAGTTTCAACTGGATCTCACGGAGGGGAGGGGGGCATTCGCAGAGATAAGCAGTGAGGAAAATATATAACAGCCATCTCCTGATAATACCCCAATAGCTATACCAAATCTGACCACAGGTGTCACTCTGACTTGTTCAAAATGTCCAAAAGGTGCCTCTCAACACAATAAAAGGAAACAATTGAGGTGTATGTAGGAGGGGGAGGTGATTTCATGCGTGGAGCTAATCTTGTTTCATGAATGCACGCCTTCGTTGTCGCTCTGTATTGGCTAAATTCGAGTCAAATTCCAAATTACATTAAAACGCATGACTATGTTGACATAGAACCAAAAATGGCAAAAGTAGGTTCATTCATTCATTCATTTTCTATCGCTTTTTCTATTGCTGGGGTGCTGGAGCCTATCCCAGCTGTCTTTGGGCGAGAGGCGGGGTACACCCTGGACTGGTGGCCAGCTAATCACAGGGCACATATAGACAAACAACCATTCACACTCACATTCATACCTATGGACAATTTGGAGTCGCCAATTAACCTAGCATGTTTTTAGAATGTGGGAGGAAACCGGAGTACCTGGAGAAAACCCACGCATGCACGGGGAGAACATGCAAACTCCACACAGAGATGGCCGAGGGTGGAATTGAACCCTGGTCTCCTAGCTGTGAGGTCTGCACGCTAACCACTTGACCGCCGTGCCGCAAGAGTAAAAATATATTTTTTGTATACCTTTGTAGCAGAAACATAACAATGAAAGCTCCAGGTTGCTTAATGTTAAGTGACTATAAGTCGATGAGTTCATAGACAATATTTATGATTGGACAATCTGAGCTGAACTGGGCGATACATCAATATGTTTTAAATATCAAAATATCAAAACCAACCATATTGTTGATATCGATATAGATTGGATTTGCGATGTATCTCCCTCATGCCAGCGTGCCGGAGGGAGGAGGGGCAGAGCAGAAGCCCGGAGGCTCAGTTGAAGCTAACAGACTACTTCCAATCCAGAGCATAAAAGAATAAATTTCACCACCTTAAACCTTGGCCCAAACTCCAATATGAGGAATACATGCGATGTATCAGGACTACAGCACACGTCCATATACATAAGAAAGCCCGGCACTCTGTGACATCACAGAGAACTCTCTGAAACCGAGCCATCCCAAACTTCAAACTTCAAACCTCATTATCTTTGGCTTTGTTTAACACAAGAATACAACATTATAACTACATTTATGGTCAAGTGGTTTGCGCGCAGACCTCACAGCTAAGAGACCAGGGTTCAATTCCACCCTTGGGCATCTCTGTGTGGAGTTTGCATGTTCTCCCCGTGCATGCGTGGGTTTTTTCCGGGTACTCCCACATTCCAAAAACATGCTAGGTTAATTGCCGACTCCAAATTGTCCATAGGTATGAATGTGAGTGTGAATGGTTGTTTGTCTATATGTGCCCTGTGATTGGCTGGTGACCAGTCCAGGGTGTACCCCGCCTCTCGCCCCAAGACAGCTGGGATAGGCTCCAGCACCACCGCGACCCTCGTGAGGAAAAAGCGGTACAAAATGAATGAATGAATGAACTACATTTATTGGTCAGAAAGGTAGAAAAAGCACAACAAGTTCTCTTTAAATAAATCAGAGGCGCACAAGCATCCCGGAAGGTATTGTTATCAACTTCAACCTCAGAGATTTAACTATGAATATTATTATTATAATCTCCACTATGAAAAATTCCACTGAATTAAAAGCAATCCCACTCTGATTTGGCACCAAAGTAAAGAACAGTAGAGCATCACTCACCTGCCACTGGTGCTGCTGCTGGTGCTGCTGACCGAGTCGGAACTGGAGGATCGGCTGCGAGAACCTGACCTGCTGTGGGAGCACGGAGGTCTGCTCGTCTGACATGCCAGTCTCTGAGGAGAAGGGTTGCGTGAATGCGTCGAATGTGGAGACCGGCTGCGACTGTGTCGATACGAGCGCTCGCCTCGCCGCCCCCTGTCCTCTCTGTAAAGGTCCCTGTGAACCACACTGGCCAAAGTAAAGGCTTCCCTGGATCGGGACTCATAACGAGGCTCCGGTGTCTCAAAGCGACACGGACTCCTGCTGTGGGAGCGGTAGAAGCTGACCCCACTGGATGTAGATCCACCATTTCCTCCCGTGGCAGACACCGTCGCTCCCGTTGTTCCGGTGTTGCTAGCAATAGAATTAACAATCCCCCCGACTCCAGAGGACAGTGTTGTACCGCTTCCCATGGAGGTACCAGACCCATTCCCAGATGAGCTGAGAGTCCTCTCTCTCGTGTAATAGTCTGTGTCATAGTGCCGTTGGCGTTCAAAACTGCTTCCTACACGCTCATGGTGACCATAAGCGCTGTGATCATATGCCCGCTCCCGACTTTCAGCAGTCCTATCAAAAAAAATTATACAAAACATAATGTCATCACAATGGTCTTCTCCGTGTGCAGATCTAAGAACTATTACAAAAACATGTCGGTTTCAAGGTCACCGCCATCCAGCAGTTTTGTTTGCTGTATTACACAATCACTGAATGATAAAGTCTGGGTGAGGCTGGGCTGCGTGAAGTATTGGGGGTAGGGCTGCGAATCTTGGGGTACCTCAGAGTATGATACGCGATAATGTTTCATAATTTTTCAAAATTTCATTTTTTATATATATGTTTTATTTCTTAGTTTCCATTTTTGTGGAGGAAAGTTCTAATAAATAACAATGTTATTTAAAATATATAAAAAATATATATATAAAACCAAGTAGTGGTGTGAAAAAACATATTTATCTCAAACTATCACAATATCAAATCCTCCGACGAATTATCAATACGCTGTCATCTGTTATAATTATTTATTATTATTCAAATATACCCGTGATAAACTTCTAGCTCCATCCCTTCCTAGTGAGCCGAAACAACACTTTACATTCGGAGGAGCTTTTTGCAGAACAGCAAAAGATTGTCTGCCCAGAAACCACAGAAGAAGAAAGAAGCTGGCTTTTATAGCGTGGATGAGACAACCCTGACTTGAAAACAGTGTCGACCAAAAAGGCAGCCACTAATATCAACCCTGTTTTTGTAACCATGCTCAAGGAGGAAACCGCCCAGTAAGAGAAAGTTTGTGTTATTCAATCAAGAGACTTGTGTTTATTCTACGGCTGAAATGATTATTCGGATAATTGCAATACCAACAATAATGCACCCAGCGGTTGCTGGTGTGGCTGATGGATAAAACAACGACATAATTGCCACTACTTATTGTGTGTAGCTGCTCTACAGGAGTCCACAACTCAATAAAAAGGTGCGAAAATTAGTATAAAATACAGTATTTGCCCTCAGAGGCTTCACTACAGCCTACTTGTTTGAAAATAAAATGTTTAATAGATGGAATTTGAAGATATTTAGGCCACTAACTAATTTGTTAGCTCCAGCATATCACGGCTTTGAAAGCAGGAAAACAAAGGCAGTCTTTGCGGCCGTGCAGTGTCACCATTAGCATTTGGACTCCTGAACAATAACCACAGCAACATCATAACATAAAGAGAGGTAGGAGTAGGAACTGGTGGTCAGGTAAGGAAAGTTGAAGAGAAAGGAAAACAACACAAGGTAAAAAGGAAGAGATGTGCAAATAGACATAATAACGTGTACCAGCTAGTACAGTTAGTGGGGGAAATCAAAGAGTTAGGAGCTGCAATCTAGGGGGGTTAGAGAGGACAGCTAAAATACACAGGGCAGGATATACCAACCTTTTGAGAGTGGTAACTTGACCTATAATTCCAAATACAATACAGGGAGATAGAACTTTGTGAGCAAAAAAAAAAAAAAAACGGGCAAAATGCTGTGTGGAGGAGGGTGGTAAAAAATGCCACAACGTTTGTATTAAAAAATGTAATCCTTGTCTTCTGTGCAGGAGATTTTAGATGAGGTGGATTGTCTTTTTAAACTAAAATTCAGGTATGGTGGATGCTGGGAATAGTTAAATTAAGTCCACATATCCATCCAAGAAACATAAGATCCATGGGTCCGTTTTCAAGGAAGTGTAGCACTATTTATTGTCACTGGGTTCTAGACTCGTCTCTTTGTCAGGAAACTTCCACAAATGAGACGTTCCTTATTGCATATGCAGTCGTATTTGCTGAAAAAGTGTCAATCAATGGTAATCCATCTTCTTGCATCGAGTAGAAAATATGCGGCGGAGTTTCTGTCCATGTTTTCAGTCGGTTCAAATATAACCAAAGTCCATGAGAAGTCCAGTTCACCAAGAAAGCACTTATGATTCTGTTGTTGTATCCAAGATTTATAGTTCCACACAATGGAAAAAGTTGGAGGTATTCCACAGGCATGAGGTCGGTTATCTCCACTCAGCACTTTTTTTTGTATGATCCAAACAATGTCCTTATCAGTCATTGATAAAAAGTCTTGAAAAGGCAGGGAAAAAAAAAAAACGATCTTGCTCACATGTTTTTTGTAGTCACTGAGAGGTCTCCCAGCTCTCAAATTGCAATGCCCTGATTTCAGACACAATCCCAAATCAAATTAATTAAAAAAAAAGATACCAACAAAGTAACCCAAACCTTTGGCAGGATAGAATATCCTTGTTTCTTGACAGCGTTAATCCAAAAGTGGGGATCGAACTCCCAAGTAGGTTATCCACATGATTCCAGTGTGCATAACTGCAAAATTACTGATCCAAATAATGATGTCTTGTATTTATAATATGTGCTTGTTTGTTTCAATGTATGGGGAAAAAAGGGGGGTGATATAATCCACCAGGTCAGCCACGTAACTCCAGATTAGGGGAGGAATCCCAGGGATGTTGGCTGGACCACTCTCTTTAGCTGTCACCCTGTATTCTAGTAATCTTCAACAATCCTGGGAATTTTTTTTTTCAATGTCCAATCTTTTCCCCATGTAATTTCCATAAATTATAAATCCAGCGGACAGAGTTGCTTCTACTGAGAAATATCTCCCCATCAGCAATTTACTCTATTGGTGGTTGGCTGTACTAAGTAGAATAACTCAATGTCTACCTTTAAGTATGCTTCCAGGATCCCTATAAGATTTCATACTTTTTTTCTCCTCTTTAACCCCCACACAAGTACATGAACATGGTGGAAAGATGCTCGGAGGTGAGGTGTTTGACTACAAAGCACGGTTCCCACTGCCTTCAGAGAAACTTTGTCCACTTACCCTTCTAGTCTCCGTTCATAGCGTCCATCTCTGCTGTGGAGCGACGTGGGCGTGCCATACACTCCCCCCCCTGCCGCCCGTGTGAACCCTGATACATCACGTCCACGAGAACCTAAGGAAAGACTATCCTCCAGCCCTCTGGCAGCACTAGGAATGGTGCCCGGTTCGTTATAATCAGTGCGCAGGTCTCTGTCTCCCATCTTGTTGATGGCATTGTGAGCTTTCTGAGCACTTTTAATGTCCACAAAATCCACAAAGGCTGCGACTCCGCCCTCTGAACCCCGTTTAGGCAGGACTTTGACACTCTCTACACGTCCATATCTGCAAAGAAAAAAAACAGGATCCATGGTTTTAATCCATTTTAATATAGAGAAAATAGTCTTTTCAAACTTGCTAAGATAACTTCAGTTATCTAAACAGAGTCTGGGGTGAGCAGGAAAAAAACAAAACAAAATATGCTCCAGAAAATCTGTTTTTTAATGGGAGGCTCAATGGCCCACCAAAATTATTTATAAACATTTACACTACCGCTCAAAAGTTTGGGATCACTAGGGAATTTTTTTCGCCAGTCTCAGATATGGCTTTTTCTTGGCAGTCCTGCTATGGAGTCCAGCATCCTGAAGTCGCCGCTTCACTGTTGATACTGACACTGGTGTTTGACGGCTACTATTTAGTGCAGCTGCCAGGTGACGACCTGTGAGGCGTCTTTGTCTTAAACTACACACTCTCAGATATTTGTCTTCTTGCACAGTTGTGCAGCGTTTTTCTGTCCTTGTTAGACCCAGTTTGTGCTGCTCTCTGAAGGGAGTAGTTAACAGCATGGTAAGAGATTTTAGTTTTTTGGGGGATTTTTAGATGGCTTTTCTAATAATCTATTAGCCTTATAAAATGATGAACTTGGATTAGCAGCCATACCAGGAGATTGATGCAGAGGACTGACAGTTGTTGATAGTAGGCCTCTATGCAAAAATGTACATCCTTCTTTGAAAATCATCTAATTCATTTTAATTGTTTGTGAAATGGATGAAAATGTTTGTGAAATGGAAAAATGTGTTTGTAAAATGCATGAAAATTTGTTTTTCTTTGGAAAAGTGATCCCAAACTTTTGAGCGGTAGTGTATATGTTAGTTCTGCGTGCCACAGCATTTATCAGTGGTCATTTAGTATATAAATGAATAGGATCTCTATGAAAACATCACAATTAACATCACGTTAATTCGTTTGCATGAATGACTCATCAGCCCTCTTCATTTTTTACTTTTAGCTTTTCAAAACAATGCAGTTTGACACAAACATGGTTAAAAACTGTATTACAATGCCTTAAGCCTCTTTCACACAGAAATACCACCTGAAGATGAAGCATATATCAACCTTTTTGTTTGAAAATTGTTGCAACCGTTTGAGCTTTGCGCAACAATACACTACGTATATCCCAATCAGGTTATTGGATGTGTGACAACATCAGCACCCGGTCTTGGTGTCTAGGAACACGCTTATGCACTCCTGAACAAACTTTAAGACCAGTTGAAAAATTGCAAGCATTTGCATTTTGCATTGTTGGATCTTAAGGTAGTTCTAAGTAGAGCTTTAGCAGCATAGATACAGTGACAACACGTACAATATCCGCTCTCCTTGGAATGACTGTGTTTTCCACCACAGGAAGTGTGTGCTCCAATCCACTAGCAACAAACAAGCACTTCTATAGAGCAGCTAGACACAATAACCCGCACAGAAAACTTTCTAGATCTTCCAGAATCTGCACTTATTCCACTTATTATCAGAGCCTTCATTCATTTTCTACCGCTTTTCCTCACAAGGGTCACGGGGGTGCTGGAGCCTATCCCAGCTGTCTTCGGGTGAGAGAGGCGGGGTACACCCTGGACTGGTGGCCAGCCAATCACAGGGCACATATAGACAAACAACCATTCACACTCACATTCATACCTATGGACAATTTGGAGTCTCCAATTAACCTAGCATGTTTTTTGGAATGTGGGAGGAAACCGGAGTACTTGGAGAAAACCCACTCATGCATGCTCCACACAGAGATGGCTGAGGGTGGAATTGAACCCTGGTCCCCTAGCTGTGAGATCTGTGCGCTAACCACTCAACCGCTGTGCAGCCTGCATCAGAGCAGACAGCCATTATGAATCTCCTCTGCTATTTCCAGGATTATCTTGAAGTGACTAAAATGCCACTTACACTGACGTGCTCTACCTTGTGTGCAACCGGTCCATTTGAAATAGGAAAAGCTATTTTCATCATGTCCATGTCAACAACATTTGAACATGTTCCAAAGAGCACAGTGACCTGTACGGGATAATAATGAGCCATTTGGTTACGGTGTCCTTGTAAAGTGTTTTCATTGGTGAAAGACACTCATTTATCTGGCAACTCTGCTGCATTACAAAGCCTACCATCACCTTTGTAGCCCACCCCTCCTATGTCAATACGTTTATGGCATGTAAGCCCCCAATTCTGCACACAGCCTTCGACGCCATTTTACAAATGCTTCTCTCACTTGCTTACTCATTCTGCCTTCCCCCATCACATCATACACTGGGCAGCCGTGCACCTGCATTCATGCTCGCTGCCTCCGCGCCCCCCCACCCCCCCCTTGATGGAACCTCTGCAGCCATAGAGGATTCAGATTCTTCCACCTCTGCCACTGCAACAACGAGCACATCATGGTGTAAATACATAATAACCCTGCGTGAAGACACAGTGGAGCCAATGTGCTTCATACGCCATGCAGGATTTTATTCCTTATTGATACTGTGCGTGTTGTGCAATGGCGGCAGACGTATTACGGTTTTATTATGCGTGCATGATTTATGCTGATCATTTAGCAGCGGGGCTGATACGGCAAGGAAACGGTACGCTGTGGTTGTGATGATTTGAGCAGTCTGGTGTTTGGGCACATACGGCACATAAGGACGGGGAGGCGGGCTATTATTTTTCCTTGACAGCCTTGAATGAAAGCCTTGCAGACAAAATACGCCTCGACACAACACAACACAACACAACACAACAGTCTATCAATTGCAATTAAGAAAGAAAAAACACACAAAAATAACAGTTTTGTGTTGATTAGGACATAAAGTGTCCAGGAGTTGCAACGAGTCCTGCTGCAGTGCAATCACATCCAGCTTGAAGGGAAAAAAAACAAACATTGCGACTGCGCGATGCCTTCCACAGTTCACTAACCTATGTTGTGTGTCTAATAAATCCTGCAATACAACAGCAGCTACACAAATCAGTAAAAGAATATAATAATCGTGCAGGCCGCCACCTTGTTTACAATGCATTCTTTAAATTAAATGCAAAGTTGCAACGAGAAAGTTTATTTTTTGCACCCTGATCAGGTGGACAGGTAGGCTGGCCATTGGAAGTGAAGCTTCCCATGCAGCATGTTAAGTTTGGACAAGTAGCTGAGCAGAAACAACGATGGCGAAGGTGATGGGAAGCTGCAGATACGCAGATGCAAACCACCTGCTTTTCCTAAAATGTGACACAACAGTATATGAGAGAAAGAGCGAGAGAGAGAGGGAGACGTGGGGGGAGATGCCGGTCTTGCAAAAAAACACAAAAAACAGTCAATCGCCTTTCTACTCACCGCTTGAAGTGCTCAATGATTTTCTCCTCTCGCACATTTTCGGGTAAATTTCCCACCCATAAATGTCTGGTTTCCCGAACCATACTGCGCACTCCTTTTCCGCGATCATACAGATCACTTCTGCTCTGTCAGTTTATTCCAATGCAAAAAAAAAGAGTAAAAATGTCGCTGTATCCCAATGTGGCTCATTAGGTTCCCTCTGCCTTGCACACGCTGTTTGATACTCTTCAATGTTTTAAAGCGCGACCTTGCACCTCGTGAACGCGCTTCGGTCCGTTCACGTGACGAGGCGCGTCCCTGACACCATGCGACCTTTGAGCGTGCGAGAGAGAGAAAGCGTGGAGCTTTCCTAAAAAGATGCAGCAACTTTGGTTTGTAACGACGGGGGGCACAACGCGCAGGCGTGGCTTTGTTAGCGTGCGTGTGCGTGTGTGAGAACTAGTTTTTTTTTTCCCCAACTCTTCCTTCCGACCGATGAGATCACACGCTAGTGCGCATGCGTGAGAAAAGCCCTGCTGCTTTGACATCCGAGACCACATTTGACGGATACAGGAGGATCCCATCCTTGCCCTGCCTACAGCAAAGTGATGTGCTCATACAGTACAGCTTTCATATTCCACTGTATTATGCTATTTCACCTGTATACATACAAATATGCCAATAATGATGAGTACTTCATCATTATGTAACAAATCAGGGTCAGTCAAAGCCATCCAATGTTATGAGGCTTGATTTAACCTCTTAAATTCGAAAATGACATATCCACGAGAAGTTAAGGCTAACATAGAAAATGGTATTCATTCATTTGAAACAAAGTTATGAACAGACAAACAAAACGCTACATACAGCCCATGTACGACCACTACCTCGGATTGGTCTTCCATAACCATGGAAACAACAGAACTAAACTGTTTAGGTTGAAAACGGTTATAGAAATAATTCTAAAAGCCTGTCCGACCTCACCATTATATACAGTATTTTATGATCGCTCCTTTGTCTGCCCTTCTCCGTTTTCTGTCTAACTTAACTTGAGTTTCACTTTAACCTGGTCTAAGCTTTTAGAGCTAATAAGTAACAAGCAATGAAGCCTGTGAGCATAGTACAAAGGTAGCACATCGATATTGATAAGCACTGTTAGGGAATAAATAAATACACAGTTACAATCACAACAGTCACAATGTGACCCAGTTTAATACTCTATGCTAAAGACTGTAAAAAAAGGTCCGAACTCATTAATTGGCATCATACTTTCAGATGTCTTTGATCTGACATCATATGCAATGGGACAATTAATACAAAAATGCATTAAATAAATAAATATATTCAATAGTGGTTGCTGTGATTGCTTATTGCATTGAAATGTGCCCGACACTCTGGAAAATCTGCCTGTGAGGTTTTGGTGATGTGTGTGCGCCTCTCAGCCAATTCACCACTGCGCAGGGTGCGCTTCGCCTGCACCAAGAACGCCGCTGGCAATCTTTCATTGCAACGTGCTATGCCAGCTAACTGGGTCGAGGTGGACTAGTCGTCAACCAATCGCAGGGACATTCATTTTCTTCATAAATTTTAACTTTGAATTTTGACAAATAAGACAATTATTTGTTTAATATGTTCTTTTAAACCACTAAATGTCACAATGCGGGAGTGAGCCAACAAGACCGTTTGGGTTAGTTTTCCTTTGGTGACTTAGTTTCTCTTTCCATGCCCTTATTTTGCAATCACTTCCTGTGTTTCATTCTGTTTGTTCCTGCCTTTACTTCGTTAGAGGCGCACCTGCATATCATTTTCTGTTGGGTATTTACTTCAGGTGCGCTTCTCCACTGTCATTTGTCATTTATTTGTTCAAACGCTGGTATCCTGCCGATGCATAGCGACAGTTGACAACGGTGTTGTTAGTGAATGACTAACCTTTTCCATTCATTTGCCCAATGTTACATTTGTTTATATATACACATATATATGCACAACTATAATAATTATTCAGTTGGCACAATACTGCACATTGCAAAGGACAAAAAAAGTTTGAAATGATGTGGCATATTAAAAAAACCTTTTCATATAACTACTTCATAAGACGTAAACATATGGTTGACGTTCAGCTGCAGTGTTACTATTTTAAGATTTAGTATCAAGGCAGGACAGAGGACTCTTCTGTCGTAACAAGGCCATTTGCGCAGGTGCAAAGCCAGCCAATCAGATGAGGGAAAGAGAACAATGTAGAAGGCTGAAAGGGAGACGAACAAGAGGTAACAGACATTTTAGGTGCAATGCTCACTGGCTTTGGGACGCGGGTGGAATGTCCTCGTCCCATCGCGCTGCCGAATCCTTTCTGTGGTGGAACTGTATCCAATGATGAAATCCACTAAACCCGTGGGAGTACAATTTCAAATATTGGTGGACAAAACTAAAGTGGATTATCACGGAAGCGACCTTCACCGTTAATTCCACACGGGATTGCGGGGTTGATACTGTATGTATTTAAACCTCTCCCATGGAATAAGGTGTAAACGTTAAAGACATAATGGCGACGCCGAAACGTGGATGTAATCTAATGTGGATGGTTGTCACGATAATGGACTGAATGTAATGTCTCGTCAACGTGAACAAAGCCCTACCCATGTGTTCAATGAAATCCTAAAATGTAATGAATTAATGGCGAAGCAAGGCAGCCTTTCGCCATCTTGTGTTATTTCCATACCTTGCTAAGGCTTCGTCAGCCATTTTACCTTTTCTGACTATCAGACACCGGCTTTTTTTTTTTTACCTTTTCAATGATACGTTTGAAGTAATGCCATTCTTCAGGAGATACGCTGTTGATTTATATTAATCACGTTACAAGGGAAAGAAAAAAACGGGCAGGGTTGCCATTTTGCTGTGATGCCAGGTGGTGATTTAATGACTGTCATTGGCAGGTGTTTACCTACATGTTTTCAAAATGGCTGCCATGGAAATTCCTAGTATGCTGAGCTTCTGCGTTATGAAATATAACAATTTAATCACAGCCTTGAATGTCCTTTTTGTAGTTACACTATACTCATCTTTTTTTCTTGCTGAAAGGAAATGAATGACTTAAACTGCATTTGTCATCTCAGCAAATATTGAGGTAAATGAAAAACACCTGAGAGCTCACAGCTAAGACTCATTGTACCTCACACATCCTCTATTAAAACTTCTTACACACAATGTTTTAATAAGAATATTTGACAGCTGCAGGTATCTCCAACAAGCATCTAACCCTCTAAGCGATTGCTGTAGTGAAACTTAGCAATTGATAGCAACAGTACCCGGGAAGACATGGTTATTAAAGTGGAGGCCTGCCAAAATGGAGCTGGTCATGTGGGTCTTTATATATGAGAATCAGGCTCAATGAAAGGAAGGGCTACTCTTGTGCACTTGGTTTTAATTGGTGCTGATTTTGGGAATGTTTCAATCCTCTTCTACCTGCACACATAAGAACATGACAAACTGAAGGTCTGGATCATGATTTCACAGAGACCATTATAAATGTGTATTAGTGTGAATATTTGTACTTTTCCCCCGTATGGTTCTTTTGGAAACTAGTACATCACTGACTTGCAAGAAGGTGGAATCCAGAAGATCGGTTGTGGGGATGAGGCAATTGACCTCGCTAAGGAAATACACCAAATGTGGAGCACGTCAACCCAGTGTCCAACAGTCAGCATCAGGACCATCAAACCACCAAGACGTACCACTACTGCATTCAGGACCGCCTTACTAGGTTGCAGACTGCTGCTCCTCTGATTAATGAAAATGTGGCATTATTGGTAGGAACACACCTGAATGTCACACCACCAGCAGAGTGTAGCAGATAGTCACAGACGTCCAAAACCTCAGTGCGTCAGTTGCAGACAGGAAGTGCTGTTCAGAGATATGGCCACTATAACAAAAACAGCAAAGGTAATAAACAGTATCCTACACAGAATGGGCAGCAGCAGGCCTGGGCCACTCATGCAAATGCCGCAGTATTGCTGCGAGCAGCAGTCTGCATTAAGCATAGCCAACTCTGCGGCGACCCCATGTGGAGAAAGTGGAGACTGCAGGTAAGGGCACACCCAAGGAAACCGGCTTGGATCAAAAGATGCTGGAACAGTGATACTGACTTCTGGAGGACACAAAATATACACACAGTTGACCTATTAACTTAAAGTGGATACCTCATACCTCACTATAAAGCAGTGAATTCATTTTCGAATATTAATCTGTTTATCCTATTTGAATGAACGGAGCCAACATTTTACAGGGTCTTAAAAAACAAATATTTTCTGTTTGTCCTATAGTCTAATGTCTAAAGCCTTAAGAAATAACAGCGAGACATGTCCTTTAACTTCATAATACACTTAATTCAAAATAATTTATGTTATTGTAATTTATATTTAGTGTTTAGTGATTATTCCAGATAGTGCAGTGTAGCTGACTTTTTAAGTAATGAACTTTGCCCATCCCGAGGCTTGTTCCAAAGGTCATCACTCACAGATAGTGGCAGTTATTGCACACAACATAAAAAGTGCAAGTGAGCATTGTCAACTGCAGGGCTGTCCTGTTGAAAATGAGGGATGCCCGCTGCAACAATTGGACTTGACCAGCCACCGTTTGACGACCACTGAATAGAAAAGCACCCCAGGTCATGATGGACTCCCCCTCCACTGTACCGGGTAGAAAACATCTAAGGTGGATCTCTTTGTCATGCCAGTAACGTTGGAATAGATCCGGACCGTCGAGGTTACATTGTTTTCTCATCACAGAATAAAACTTTTGGCCACCTTTCAATGTCCCTTGTTTGAAGTCTACACAGGCATTTTGTGACTCAGGCATCTCGCCCTGAAGCCCCCTGCGTAAATTTCCCTTCCTGTCCTATTCCAATGTTGCCTCATGTCACCTGACTTATATAATACACCCGTGGTTATAAACAACGTTTAAAAGAGGAATTCAACAGCTCATAGTTCTCCCTCCATGCATTGTGCAGCCAAAGTCTACTTTTTATCTCATGAAAGCGATCTATACAAAAGAAAAGAATAAAGATTTATGGCAGGCTGAACCCAGTGACTATATGAACTATGGACAAGGACTCACGACTCTCAGACGTTAAGCGGCGCTGAAGTAAGTTGTCAGCTTGTACAAGGTGAGCATAGGGAATCGTGATCGTGTTCTTAAATAAGGATCATGTTGCTAAATCTCCTGTGTTTCAGTCAAGAGTAATTCCGGAAGACTTCCAACATGGACGCCAACAGTGCAGGCAGTGTGCAATATGATCGCTGGAATGAGGACAACATCAACATGAACGTAGAGGCCTCGCAGACCACCACTATGAGGTGAGACCAAGTCAAGTGTGTTACAATAGTTGTTACAATTCCTGAGTTTTTAAAACGACTCGCCTTTGTGTTGCGTTTAGGCTCTACAATAGAATGTGCACAGGCAACACGGGCATTGCAGTGAAGACAGCTGGAGCCGTGGCTATACTGGTGTCCATTTATTTCATCGGATACGTGACAGGCTACTACGTTCACAGATGCTGATACGGTATCCTGACTTATGTTCCAGTAACAAGAGACCAAAAAGTATGTGTTTTTGTAATTGCTTTCTGAGATTGCATTATTGAGTTTATGTACTTTTGTATTATGTCACTGAAGTCCTTTCTGGTGTTGAGCATCAACTGAGACTATTCTGCTTTTTACTTGATTGTTCTATAAATTGCATTGATGATGAAGGATATTTGTACTTCACTGTGTTTTCCACCAAAGGTTTAGAAATGGCTTTATAACATTTTCCAGACTGAAAGATCTCAGTTAATCTCGGTTATATTTTAAGGGGGGGGGCACTCGCCCCTTTTTCTCCCTTTAATAATAATAATAAGTTTCACTTTGAAACCGCACTTTGTGTTCACTTGTGTTGTTGTAGACTAATATTTACATTTATTTGTTGGTCTAAAGTGTGAACATGCATACATATATGACGAAATCACAAAGTTGCTAAATCTTGGTTAATATGCAGGTCACTACATGCAAGTGGAGCTTTGTTGGCGGTTTTGGTAGGGTTTTTTTCTCTATAGCACTTTATTGTCAAATCAGGTGAATCCCAATTAACTGCCAGCCTGAGGTGGTGATCCAGAACGCAGAAAAAAAGGGAAGTCATTTGTGTTCTTGATTACAAAAGACACATTTTTCCTTTAAGCAGTGCAAAAGCAATGCAAAGGGACACTGTTCTGGCACATTGCATTCAATTTAATGGTAATTATGTTTCAATAGTAAAAATGTCCATGACATCATTAAAACAAGACATACACTATATATTAGGGGTGTTCCGATTCGGGATGAGCAAGTACACCATTATCTGTACCTGTTCAGCCATCTAAATCATCTGTATTCGTATTCACATAAATCAGAAGTGGACATGGTTTGTCTGGAAATGGGCGGGGCTTAAAGTTGGGTTCACTAATATCAGCCAATACCAATCTGTGGCCGATCGATCGGAGCACCCCTTATATATATATATAAATATATACACACATACACACACATACTCCCAAGTAATACTTGTGGATATTATCCACAGATCTCATTCCAGCCATCTCTAACCATCTACTTCACCTCATATGTCACTCAGAATTAATGTACCGTCTTCTGGGCTCGCTCCTCCACATAGAGTTGCATCTGTTCAAAACAAAAAGTAATATTAAGAGAGTTGAGACGCTGTAAATAGAAGACACTTGAATTGGCTGTAACACATGGAAGAGACTGAAAGAAAACACTACTATATATATAAGATAAATGTATGTCCTAATTAACGGTTTTATTTGACAATGCTGCAGAAAAAAACAAATAAAACATCATATAGGTGCCACTGTGAACAAATATCCACAAGATCCGACTAAAATGTCACAAATGTGTTTTTGTATCTCGACAGGCGGTACATATTCCTGCATCAAATGTAAAGTGAATTCAAGTGTTCATTGAGGATATGTTCACTTTACCTTAACTATGTCAGAGGTCATCGTCTTTAATGGGATGAGTCTTGACTCTTGCATGTGGATCTCTTGCTCGTCAGCAACTATCCATGGAAAGTCCTAGAAACAAAATAGGACAAAATAAAAAATGTGTCATAGCATACACATCCACGTTGCTTTATTAATGTTTGCTTCGTTCATTGTAGTCTAAACCTTAGTCTTTTGGAAAAGAAAACAAAATTACAGTATCAATCGGACACTGTGAACAGCCAGCGGTAACAAAACGTTTTGGCATGATTACTATTGTGATGATAAATGATAAATGAACGACGTCAACAAGCCAACTCCAGTGTTTATTTACTAGGCCGAGATGAGAGCTGTCCCTATGCTAACATCACTTGGGCAACGCTAACTATGCGGAATGGCGATCCAAAAAATGTCCCGCCCTTTAATTGAAATGTAAGTTTCAGTGAGTAGAAAAATCATGTCTGTGACACATTAAAGCTCACCTTGATGACTTGAACCTTCTCCATGTTGCGTGTTGCAGCATTTCTTGTCTGAACTAACACTGTGAATGAACAATCTGCGATTTGGAAAAAAAATAACATTATTACAACCTTTGTTATGCTCAAAACAAAAAATTAAATTCTTCTGTATTCTACCCTTCACAAAAGATTTGGACATTCATTTTGTAGGCTACTTTACGATGACTTTACTCGGTTGGCAGTAAAGCATTCACATAAAGAGAATTTGAAATACTGATCTCAGTGGGCCAAATGTCCAGGCAGATTCATAAAGAAAAAGGAACGTGTAATGTGTATGCATCAGTGCATAGAGAGGGTTAGTGTTGTATATTAGTAATCTTACGTACATGAATAGCCTTACCTGTGGGGTTATTTTGTAATACAGCATCACAGACACTGATCTTGAGAATAAATGCCCTCAGCAGCTGCTCCACGTGAGACAGTAATGTGTCCGAGCTGAAACAAAACAGAAAAAACATGCTAACTCACCACATGTGCCACTAGCGTTCTTTTTAAATAAAATAGGATTCTCAAATTCTCAAACTCAAATTAAATTTTCCTTTGCTAATTATTACACCCACTTTTCTGCCATTCTCATGGCCATGGTGACTCAAGACCCACCTATTTAATTTGGCTTTTAACTCATGCTCTTAGTATACTCTTTTTTAACCTTTGAACTTGACTTTTATCTAATGGTTATTTTATACCCTATACCTTTTGTTTTGGCATTTAACCAAATGTCTTTATATTTTTACACATGCTTATTTTAGTTTTTATTAATGTTCTTATATATTTTACTTTTTATGTCATTATTTCTATATAAAAAAAAACTATACTCAGCGACAGTGTACCGATCATCCATCATAAGGCTGTATTGTGATTGATCAGTATATCAATATTTTGACACACTCCTATCACTGAAAGTAAAATATGGGACAACCTGATGGACAGCAGTGGTGGTTGACATATCTCAAACACAAATCTTTCGACTGGATGATGCTCCTTGTCCATGATGACGACAACCACCTTCTCTGCATCATTCTGACAGGAAAATATTAGATGGAAAGTTTCTTATGGAAGGCTTAAGGTGGGGAAAAAAACAAGCGTCTGCATCATTCAAGCCATCAGCACCGCATTTTACCTTCTCAATGAGTGGTTTAACACAGTGAAGTGTATCTTGGATGTACTGGTTCAACTCCGGGTGACACGACATCTACAAAGCAAACAGTGATTTGAGTTGAGGTACAAACAGAAACTGGACAGGCTTACTTACTTACATACTTAAAACATGCATTCGTCTGTACCTGCACTGGGACATTGTATTTCTTTCTCTTCTGAAAAATTCCAGAGGGATAAACTTCACGGACATATAGGATGAGATGAATGGCAACTTCCAGGAATTCACACAAGATGTCAGCAACCACTGGATGAAAGAGTGGTTTAGCTTTGTTAAAAGATGCATTCATAAAAGGAGGTCGTCATAATCCAGTAAAGATGATTCCGCCTTCATCTCCTTCTTCTCCATGTCCCCCCTGGGCTCGTAGGTTACGTAAATGGTGGCGGCATCTCTAAATTTGCGAAACAGCAGTAATTTCATAATCGATTTTAAGATGAAAACCTAGCCTAATACGTATGAATGTGAGTGTGAATGGTTGTTTGTCTATATGTGTCTTGTGATTGGCTGGCGACCCTGCCTCTCGCCCGATGTCAGCTGGGATAGGCTCCAGCATACCCCCGCTAACCTAATGATGATAAGCGGCATAGAAAATACATCCCGCGTTTTCATTGCTAAAATACGGGTTTTCTAGCATTGCTCGTATTAGTCTTATTACCAACATTGATATCACCACGACTAAAATAAGTACATAAATAAAAATAGTTAAGTATTCCAACCCGTTTTGAGCCATACCTTGTCCAAAGTTGAGGTCCTGCCTTGTTAAAGTTGTCATCATGTATTTTTCAACGATGATAATGTGAAGAAAAAGCTAGTGTTCCACTTCAGTTACCTCACTTCCACTTATTGTCGAACGCTAGGCCAAATGACAGCTTTTAAACAGACACACAGCAAATAAAAAAGTATAGCTACATAAATATAAAGACATAAAAATATATCTGGTGGCCCTGAAACGGGTTTTGCGTGGTGCTATTCTTTGACCAAATATGGGCGCATACTAATGACGTGACTACCCCATGTGTCCACTTGTGATGACGTTGTTAGTAGTTCCCTTTTGTCATTCGATTGTTTTTATTTTATTTTCAAGCAATATCCCCCGCACCCTTTCTTTATTTACTTTTTCTTATTTATGTTGATATTGTTCTGTAGAATTGCACTTTCCCCCTGTAACTCTGCTTATATTGTTTTGTGCAAGTTTGTAATAAAATATATTTAAAAAAAAGTTTTTGTCAGTAGCTCGTGTCAATAGTGTCAACGCCCACTTCTGGTTTATGGCCCGCCCACTCCGAGTACAGGTACATACGTATATAGTAGTGTACTCTCTCATCACTAGTTACTACCTTGACTTTACCAAAAAGATATCTAGTATCTTGTGGAACTGAAGTCATGCTGAATATCATTTTGGATTTGCCCATCATTTAATTATTTATGGACGGTTTGCTTACAATTGGTCATTTTATATAATCCAACCACTTCCTTAATTATACAATGTACAAGACACTGACACAGCGACATGTGTTTTAATTCTTTCTGTCTAGAAATGCATTTTTCCCCTCAGTGGGACATTGTCATAGTAACAAGAAACAAAAATGCAAAAATATATGCAGTCACATTAAAATATTAAAGCACCACACCATTGTTAATAGCCCCAAAAGTTAAAATAATTTTTGATTAAAAAAAAGAATTTATCAGAAGTCACAATACAAAGGGCACAGTGCAATGTTCAGGTGCAAAGAAAAGAGACTTTATGTAGTCTAAGTAATCACAGTCCTGGTGGAGGTAGGTATGTGAAAAGAACATTTGAAGGTATTTGATAGTAATTACCTCCTGTATAGTTCACTGATACAATGAGGTTAAATAAATATGTGGTTGCAACCACATACCCGATCTTTTTTGAATTTCAGTCTGTTAGCATCTATACCGTTCCTCAGCCTTCCCGATCCGAGCCAACCCTGAGAGATACACTTGGTGTTGAGCATTCCATTTATGCAGACAGACACCACGATAGAAGACTTGAGAGTAACTCCAACCGGCTGGAGACAAGCGGTGGTGGAACACTGGTTCGGACATTCAGCATGATCTCCCTTTAGTTAAGGGATTTTCATCCATGGCACCACTCCACATCGTTGTACACTGGACCCCAGGCTGATAACCTGAAGTCTGCCGACTCGGTAGTACTTGTGGCCTCATCTTACAAGTGGGTCCAGTTTTGGTCTTTGACAGCCAGATGAATTATTCAACACTAGGTCCCTGATAATGAACCCCATGCTTCATATTTTAATTCCTTATGTCTGCATTTAATTAAAGCGGCATTATGCCCACAGTTTGGACATTGCACTGTAGAAGACTCCAGAGAGTCTTGCGCTACTTTGATAGTCTTTTTCATCTCGGACAAGTTGGCTTTCCTGCTGCCACCGAAATCCAGTAAACTTTTGTCCGCCTCTCCCTTAAATCTCAGTGGCGTGAGTTCTCGATCAACAATCATGCCTCCCCTCGGCCTGTAAGGAGCGCGTACTTCATGTAAGTCGGATTTTTTCATAGTCTGATACCGACTTGGTTCTAATTTCTTTTCTGGAGGTTTGGGTTTGTGATGCAAGATTTTTGTCTTTGGTTTTTGTGACACTCTGTGCATGATAGGTGGAAGCATTCGTTGCTTATGGGTCTGTAGGCCTTTGTGTTCCTCCTTTGACAGTTCACTACGGACTGACCTCGGTTTTGCACTTTTCTGAGGAATCGGTGGAAGTAGCCTTTCTTGTTTCTGGGGAACAGGCGGTAAATTGGTCTGTATCCCTTTCGATTTCACTTTCATTAATCCGCCAGAGGCATTTGCTGGTTTTTGAGCGGTTTTGACGGGTATAGGTGGGAGCACCTGCTTCGGCTTTGACTGGAGCGTTTTCTTTTTCTCCACATTCAGTCCATCTTTCTTTGGAGAAGCATCTTTTTGAGAGAGAGGTGGGAGTCTTAGCTGTTTTGGGGGATCCTTGCTTGGTTTGGATTTCATTTCCGCAGAATCCGGTTTGCATGGAGCAGGAGGGAGAAGCGAATCTATAGAGCACTGAATTAATTTTGTCTCATTTTGTTTTGGCGGTTCCGGTGGTATTTCTTCAGGTGGCGGTGTCAATGGCAATAATTCATCTATATCATCTATATCTGGCATGGAAGTTGATGTGGCGACATCTTTGTACGGTGGTTCATCCGGTTCCTTCATCTCGGGTTCCATGAAGTCTGGTGACAGTGATGGTTCTGATGTGTCCTCTGTGGGCATTGTGCTAGAGGAATCATTTAGATCTTGGGATGGTGATGTCACCGGTTCGGGTATGTCATGTTGTCCCGTTTCTAGTTCGTCTATGTTCTCGGTGTCAGCTAGAGCGGCATCTTCTGCCCCGGTCATATCTACGGGTTCTGGTTCAGAGTCTTCTATATCAGTCTCAACGAGATCGTTGTCGAGCGATGGCTCCGAGTCGGACACCGCGATCTCTCCATGTGGTGACAGCACTGGTATGTTCTCTAGGTGTTCTGCGTTCAATGAACCGCTCTCTTGTGATTCAACCGAGTCTTCTCGATCTGACGCATGCATGGACGGGTCTTCTGTGTCAGACACAGGCGGCTCTTCTTGTGGCTCTGGTATAAATATGTCCTCCAATATTGGCTCTGGTTCGGGTAAGTCCTCGTGCACAGGGCTTTCTTTGGGTGGTGATGGCACTGGTTCAGGTGTTTCCTCTCTATGTGATGAACGGGTATCTTCATCAGGTACCTGGACCTCCTGATGTAAATGTAACACAGGTATTGACGTGTCCTCGGTATTGCTTACACTGACTGATAGCATGGATGAGCTTGACAGAGTACTCATAGGACAGTCCTCTACTGTAGTTTCTGACTGATCAATCTTTATCATGAAGTCATATTCCACACAGGTATATGGTGATGGTCCTGGTATTTCTTCTGTATCATTCATGGTGACTGATAAAGTGAATGAACTTGACACAGTGTACGACGGGGACTCCACTACTGCCACTGTTTCATCTGTCTCTGGCCTGGTGTTGATCTTTATCGAGACATCATATTCCAAAGAAGTTGTGGGAACATCAGATACGGCAACTGCATCCGACGCAACGATTTCACCATGCGGTGGTGGCACCGGTTCAGGTATGTGCTCCATATTTGGTACTGGTCTGGATGTATTATCTGTGTTCGGTACTCGTTCGGATACACCAACTGCAGCGGGTAAAGGTACCTCTTCATGTGATGGTCTAGATATGTCCACAGTCTCAGACATGTGGATCTGTCCATGTGAATGTGGCAACGATGCTGGTCCTGATAATTCATCTGTTTTGCTCACAACAAGTGACACAGTAGACGAACTTGACACAGCGGACATTGGAGAGTCCTCTATTGTTGTTTCGTAGGTTTCTTGTGTTTTGTTTACCTTTATAAGGATGTCAGACTCTACATAGGTACTCGGAGAGCTTATGTCCACAACCGCGACTGGGCCGGCTCCATTTTCTTTATTAGATATTGTGATGTTGTTTTGCGGTTGTGGAACTAGTCTCGAGATGTCATCTCTATTTGGAACTGGAGCAGATATAGCTTCTTTATCAAATGAAGGGATATGGTCTACTCTAGAGATGCTGTCTGTATCAGATCGACGGATCTGTTCTTCTGATTGCAGCCCTTCTGTTTTGCTAACAGTGACTGATACCGTGGACGAACTCGGTATGTTAGACAAAGTGGTTTCCTCTCCTTCAGTTTCTTGGTTTTCCTTCCTTGTGTTGATCTGAATGATGATGTCAGATTCCATACAAGTCATTGGAGTGGATATGTCTTCTGCAACATGCACAGGGACCGGTACATTATCTGTACTTTTTGGCGGTTGATATATATCTTTTGTATCGGGTGAAAAAATCCCTTCATTTTGGGACAGCATCAGTCCACACTTTCCATCTATATCAGATTCATGGATCTCTTCATGTGACTGCACTCCGGATATTTCTTTTGTTTTGCTGACAGTGACTGATAATGTGGATGAACTCGATACAGGAAGTGATGGAGGGTCATCTCCAAATGTTTCTTGGGATTCTTGTCTTTTGTTGATTTTGATTAAAATGTCAGACCCTACATAGGGAACGGGCCTGGGCGAGGAAACGTCTTCTGGAATTGGCATTGATCTTGATAGGCCCTTTTCCAACACGTCGTCTGTATCGGAGTATACAAGTGGTGGTGGCTCTGGTCTGTATATCTCCTGTGTGTCAGATACATGGATCTCTTGCTTTGATTGCATCATTGACCCCGTTCCTGATATTTCTTCTGTTTTGCTGACAATAACTGATAGAGTTGACGTACTTGAAGATGGAGAATCATCCCATTGTGTTTGTTTTGTTTCTTGTCTTTTGTTGATCTTAATCGATAAGTCATACTCCAACAGCTTGCTTGGCATCGCATCACATGTGTCTTCTGTAATTGGTCCTGATCTGGATATTTCCTTGATCTGGATTAGTTTCTGATCTGGTTCCGACACATAGACATCTTGACACGGTTGTGACAGAAGGTCAGACCTGCTCCTTGCACTTGGCTCAGGTTCAGATATGATCTCGGTATCTGATACATGTGATTGCGGCAAAGACACTGGTGTGTTTATGTCCTCTATGTCAGACACATGGAGATCTCTAAGCGACGGTGGCGGTGAAACGGGGGCAGACATGTCGTCTATATCAGATACATGTATCTCTTCATGTGAAGGAGGCAAAGACACCGGAGCTAATATGTTATCCGTGTCAAATACATAGGTCTCTTCCTGCGATGGTGGCATCGAAGGTGGTCCTGCTATGTCCTCTGCTACGTGGGGTGACTCTGATACGCCGAGTATAGGACTTTCATCTTCTACAACTTCTGCGTCTTCTGTAATCGGCACTTCTACAGTCTTCTCTGTATGTTGTGGTAATTCACATATGTCGTCTTTGTGTAGTTGTGGTACTGATTCTAATACGTTTGATGTAATTGGCTTTGGTTCAGACGGGTCAGCAGGTTCAAATAAACAAAGGTCTTCCCGTGGTAACATCAACGGCCTGGTTATGATTTCTCCATGGGATTGCAGAACTGATCCTGATATTTCCCCCGTTATGTTCACAGTCAGTGACAGAGCTGATGCGCTTGATACAGCAGATATCGGAGAGTCATCTCCTGGTGTTGGTCTTTTGTTTATTCTAATGGATAAGTCAAATTCTACTGTACTTGGCTGCAGAGTTGATACATCTTCCGCAATTGCCACTCGGGACATGTCTCTATTTGAAGGTGGTCCAGTGACAGGTTCTGTATTGGATAGACTGAGCTCTTCACATGGTCTTGGCGTTGATAAGGAGACATCTGATTCAAATGTCCCTTCCGAATAAGATACGTGGATTTCTCTGTGTGAAAGTGGTCTCGGTGTGTCCTCTGCATCGGAGACATGGCTCTGTTCCTGGGAATGTGGCAGTGACTCCGGTCCATATATGTCCTCTGTGTCGGATACACGGATCTCATCATATGATTTTGTCAATGATGGAGGTCTGGTGATGGTTTCTGTTTCAGATACTCGGATCTCCTCATGTGTCGATGAAGCTGGTTCTGGGATGTCCTTTGTTTCAAACGCATGGATCTCCTCATGCGACTCCGTCAATGAGGTCAGTCCAAGGATATCCTCTGTTTCCGATACATTGATCTCCTCGTGGGACTGTGTCAATGAAACCGGATCATGGATATTCAATGTTTCCGATATATTGATCTCGTCGTGGGATTGTGTCAATGAAGCTGGTTCATGCATATTCTCCGTTTCCGATACATTGATCTCCTCGTGGGATTGCGTCAATGAAGCCAGTTCGTGGATAATCTCCGCTTCAGATACATGGACCTCTTCATGTGAATGTGGCAAAGTCCCCAGTCCAGATGTGTCCTCTGTATCAGACCCATGAATCTCTTCATGTGAATATGACAAGGTCATTGGCGACAATTCCTTTCCCGTTGCGGCTTGACTTTCTGGACTTTCTGGATCATTTTCTACAACTGATAATGGCGTACTTGTGTTTTCGATACTTGGTACTAATGCGGACATGTTTTGCACCGTATCACATGTTTCCTCACCATCAAATACAGCGATCTCTCCATGTGGTTGTTGTACTAGCGGCCTTATTTCGTCGGTATTTATGGGTACTGTTCTCACCGCTGATTTATCTTCTGTGAAAGGTGAAGGAAGATCTTCCCGTGGTGATTGCATTGATCTAGATAAGCTTCTTGCATCGGATACGTGGACCTCTTCATGTGATTGCGTCAATGAAGCTGGTCTTGATATTTCTCCGGTTACATTCACAATGACTGATAGAGTAGATGAACTGGAGATACTGGACAAAGAAGAATCAGATCTGGCTGTTTCTTGGTTTTCTTGTTTTGTGTTGATCTTGATGATGATGTCGGACCCTCTACGGGAAACCGAGGATTTGTTTTCCGTATTTGGGCCTGATCCAGATATGTCTGTACTTGATTCTAGTTTTGATATGTCTTCTGTATCAGATGAAGGAGTCTCTGCAAATGGTGACACTGATCCAGATATCTCCTGTGATTGGTACAAGGAACGTGGACCTGCCATTTCCCTCACTGTGCTGAGCGTGACTGATACGTTAGATGATCTCGATAGAGTGGATACTGGCGATTCACTGCCTGCTGTTTCTGGTCTTTCCTGGATATTGGTTAAGTCTGCGCAGGTAGTTGGTTCTGGAGTGGACATGTACTTTGTACTTGTACTGCTGTGTACGGTTTCAGGATTGTGAGATATAGAAATCCCTTCACGCATTGATCCTGGTTGGTCTTCTGTATTAAATACACTGACCTCTGGCAAAGGCACTGGTCCACACATGTTTTCTGTGCCAGATACTGTGATGGTTGTCAATGTTCGTGGTGATGCTGCTGATGCAGATATTACTTTGGTATTGCTCTCAATGACTGATACAGTGGTAGAGGTAGATGGACGGATAGTGGATGTGGAGGAAGTCTTTTCGTGGGGATCTTGCCTTTTGTTGATTTGTCTCAGGAAGTCATACTCTGCAAAACACAAAGAAACAATAATATTAGAATAGCATACATAATGGGTTTTAGCATCCCCTATCCCATAGAATGTCATTATTTTGTTAACTTTATTATTGGCATTACAAATGCTTTCTACCATCCATCCATCCGAAAGGAAGCCAGGATGTACCTATTATGCTAATTATTCGGCTGTGGACTCCTATAGAGCAGCTGCACACAATAACCCAAACAGAACTTTAAAAAATTTCCTTGGATTTTCCTTGGAAAACTGGCTGGAGACCCCTGACTTACCGTGTGGAAACACAAAAACGTAGATCCGCGTTTCACTTCCTTATGTGCAAACCTCATTATCAGCAACTTTGGCATCGTTTAACATGAGAATACAACATTCTAACAACATTTATAGGTCAGCAAAAGCAAAAAAAAAGAAAGAAAAAGCATAATAGGTCCCCTTTAAAACTTTAACGAAGCATTGTGAGATAGCTTGAACAATCAATAAATAATATGTATTATTTGGACTTTAGTGCAACAGTAAATTCAATCACAGGGCACATATAGACAAACAACCATTCACACTCACATTCATACAATGGACAATTTCATTCATTCATTTTCTACCGCTTTTCCTCACGAGGGTCACGGGGGTGCTGGAGCCTATCCCAGCTGTCTTCGGGTGAGAGGTGGGGTACACCCTGGACTGGTGGCCAGCCAATCACAGGGCACATATAGACAAACAACCATTCACACTCACATTCATTCCTATGGATAATTTGGAGTCGCCAATTAACCTAGCATGTTTTTGGAATGTGGGAGGAAACCGGAGTACCCGGAGAAAACCCACGCATGCACGGGGAGAACATGCAAACTCCACACAGAGATGGCCGAGGATCAGATCAGGAAAAAAAAATTCCAGATCACTTACTCACATACACAGTACACATGTAGCTGAATAATAATGAACATAGCAACTTCTTATTAAGCCATGTCAGAAAAAAAAATGAAAGTGTTGATACTAAAAAAGTAACAACAGTAACACAGTACACATATAGCTGAATAATAAGAACTAAATAGTGATCAATCAATGAACTTCTGATCAATGTCAATTCCAGACTTATAGGAAAACTGCACTTTTTTACATTTTGCCCATCATTGAACACATATTGATTTCCCTTTTGTGTGCGTTCTAGTGAGAGAGAACTAGTATGAGCTAGCTAACAATGCACGTCATGGGAGGTACCTATTTTGACGCTAAAGCCCTCACAAAAAAAAAAAACACCAACAGTGTTCCATTTCTATAAGTGACTTGTATATGAACCAATTTACAGCGATATTATTATTGTAGCGGCTAACGCGAAAAACTCTGGCGGAGACCGGTTAGCCGCTAGTCTCAGCGTCACTCACAGACGGAACAGAATTCAATTTCGCTACGAAGACCCAACAAGACCCAACTCGTGCGGTCAGTATTTTTTTTTTTTACCTCAGGACTGGAACACAAGTCTTGTGCTGGAAGACACAGCCATCCCAATGAGAGCGGACATTGTAAGTGTCTTCAATTTTTCTATGCTGCTGTTGTTGACGGAAGTAGCATACGCTTCTGGGCCAAATAAAAGCGCCTAGGAAAGAAGTTTCGGTAATGTTTGAAATCATCAAAATACAGCAAGATATTGTAAGTATTACATGTTATCATCAATGTAATAATTTAACAACAATAAATCGTTGTTAGAGGTTTTTGTAGGGGGTTTTGTTGTCAAAATAGTTATCTCCGAATGACGTGCATTGTTAGCTAGCTTATACTAACTTGTTTTCTTTAGTTAGAATGCACAGAAAAGAGAAAGAAATGAGTTCATGATTCATCGAAAGATAGTGAATGATTGTGAAAAAATTCCAAATAAAGTGCAATTTTCCTTGAAAATGTACGCCCCAGCCATTTCCGGTTAAACCACGACCACACAGATCGGATACAGATCATTTAGATAGGTGAACAGGTAGATTGGAGTAAATATTGCCGCATATGAAGTGCATGGGAATAGCTGATACTATGTTGTAAAATTTTCATTCATCCATTCATTCATTCAGCAGAGCATGAAAATATATTGAATGCATTTGACTTGTTTCTGAATCTGTCTCTAAAATGTATCTTTAAAAAAACAACAAAAATTACTGTACTGAGGACCACTGACTGAAATTCAGTGATTTTTACTTAGGGAAATGCGATGACTTGAATAATCCAGAAAATCAATTCCTGATTTAATTCAATTCTTATCTCTTCTGTGTTGCCTTGGTTGTTTTATTTAACGATGGAGTGATTTGGGTTATTTTTTAATAACTTTAATAAATATATTTATTTTTTAGGTTTTTTTTCCCATGAAGGGCCTCACCTGCCACCACATGACCGGTTAGTACCAAATACATCACGTTTGACTTACCCCATTGCTCTTGATAACGAAAGGCAACTTCATTGTTGGTCAAATCCGCTCCCCCAAATTGTGTCATTTGAGTTAAATGTGTTTCTAAACATCTTGGGATGTCATCAGGCTGGGACAGTATTGTCGTCCTGGATGTACACTCAATCAGACTTTTAACGCCATATGATAACGGATTCCTGGAATCCATTTTTAGAAAATAATAATGGTTGCTTCCTTTAGAAAACCCTGTGTGTGTCGGTTGGTTGAAGTTTGCAGAGCATGATCACTCTGAAGCTCCTGTTGTAAAGACACACAAAGACTGTGTCAGGCATCAACAAGTGCTTTTAAATGCATTTCTCAATAAGGCATTATGTCATTGTGTGACATCAGCCAGATATGAGGTTATGTGGCATCACAGGGCTGTATGTTGTCATTGTCGTACTTAACTACCATGTCTATTCACATTACCACCAGGTGGGACAGCTAAAGCAATCCTGGTGGTGCAGATGGGATGGCGATAGCTGCATCACCCATGTAAATAGTGGATGATTCTAGCAGTGCTGCAGTCTGCCAATGAATGAAATAAATACAAACGTCAACAGAGAGCGGTGCGCTGCACGTTTACACCAGTGTAAATTTGACAAGGCAAGTTTGCTGACTGATGTTTTAGTATTATATTGTGAAACTTGTGTGACACAGTATTGCTATTTTAATCAGGAATAGGGGTGTTTTATTCCCATTGAAGCCTTTAAATCGACTGGAAAAATTATTTGTATACACTTCATCGTATTCTAGTTCTGTGATTTGCATTTGTGCAGTTGTAGATGAAATTTAGACCTTTAGAGTTTGTTCTCACTTCTTTATTTGATGAAAAATAAGCCACCTCAAGGTGATTTCATTTAACCAAAATACTTCAACAGAATTACACTTTAGGACTCAGTGGCACGAGTTCAGGATCGAAAATCATTCCCCCCTTGGGTCTATACGGGACCCGTATCTCAGATCCAGGCCCTACCTCGGGTTTTTTAACACCCCGGTATCTATGGACTGTTGGCACTGTGCTGGTTTGGACTGTCTCCAATTTGATCTCCAGATCCGACTGATCTTTGGATTTATGATACAAGCAGTCTTCCAGTGAGCAGGTGAAATTGTCACTCATTGTTTTGGACTTTTTCCCCTTCAACTTCTTGTGTAGAGAGATTTTCTGGGAGTTGGGTGAGAGTTGGGAGTATTTGATGGTATGCACCCCTTTCTTCTCCTCTTTGGTATATTCGCACACTACCCGTGTTTGTGTCCCCTGCAAAGAAGTTTTGTATGGAAGCTGAGCCACGACGGAGGCTGCTGACTTTTTAGCCGGTTTTGTGTCCTTTTGGCTGGGGACCCTGACCGTAACCGCCTGTTGGGTCTTTTTCCGTTGTGATGATCCGTATATGTCCACAGAAGCAGATAAGGGGATCTCTTCATACGGCAGTGACAGCGGTATTGATAGTTTGTCGTTGCCCAACAACGTTAATGACTTGGAAACGGACACAGACGTGGACAACCTCACTGCTGCTTCTCCAATTTGTCGTCGTTTGCTGAGGCGTATCAAGAAGTCGTTCTCTATAAAGGACAATAAACAGTCAACATACGAAGCATGTGGATGTATAGGTCATTATAGTGTGGATTTGCCTGGGAATATTGGAATGGAATTGAACATTTTGATCTATTTTGCGCAACATGCAACAAAATTATTGGGTGTTGTCAATGTTCAAACCCAATGCAATCATGATATAATATATATATATATATATATATATATATAATGAATTACATACTGGACGATCCAGACTTACCCCACTGCTCTTGATACCCAAAGGCGATTTCTTTAAGATCTGTCAACTCAGGTCCTCCATATTGTGTCATTTGGGCGAAATGCGCCTCTAAGAATGCAGGGATGTCACCAGGCTGTGACAGCAGCACCGCTCGGGAAATACACTCAAGCTGGCTCCTAGCGCCGTATGGTAACAGATTCTCGGAATCCATTTTGAATTATGACAATGTTTCTGTCAGACAAGTGACAATTTGTAGAAGCTGCTTATTCTGGGGAAAAAATGGTTTCAGAGGCGCAAGGACTCTGCTAAGTATCAACAGTGGCTTTCAGACGTATCGGTCGTGGATGAAAGGGATTGTGTCATGAGAGCTAATGAAGCATCTTATGTGACATCACTTAGCAATCGGAGGTTGAGTGACATCGTAGAGCTGTGTGATGTATGTGCTAGCTCTCTAGCTTGGCAGATCGCTACGTCTCGAGTACCTGCGGGATAAAAGTAGGAAAAAAATAATAATAGGAGTGTAAAGGTGACTATAGGGGTGTTACTTCATGTATCCGGAGCTCTAATGTTAAAAAATGAATTCATATGAATGAGGTCATAAACATTCATTCATTCGCATATCCTCACGAGGGTCGCTGGAGCCTATCCCAGCTGTCTTCGGGTGAGAAACGGGGTACACCCTGGACTGGTCGCCAGCCAATCACAGGGCACATATAGACAAACAACCATTCACACTCACATTCATACCTATGGACAATTTGGAGTCGACGTCATAAACAGGTTTTACAAAAAGATACCATTTATTAACATTGAATCCTATAGCATGGAAATTAATTTATCATAGCCGGGACCGGAACCTTCCATAAATTGGTGGCGGGGGTATGTTGGAGCCTATCCCAGCGGGAAAATTTTTCTTTGCATGTTCCACAACATTGAATGAATAAACACGTTCAACATTGTTCACTTGGAGCTATTTACCTACTGAACATACACACGGGACATTTTGAATATTTGCCTTAAGGAAGCATTAAAAAAAAGTCAAATTGAGAGTAGGAAAATGAAACACCCACAGGGAGGGTTTTAAAATGGCAAAGTCGTGTGCCAAACACAAGTCAAATATCCTGCTTGTTGAGGAAAGTGCCAAAAAAAAACACAAGGAGCAAACATTTCCCGAGCACTAGCCTGAAGGAATGCTTGTCATGATTACAGAGAAATAATTTTTTTTTTTTTTAGATTGGTCGTCAGGGTGCCTTTTGCTTCAACGTGTGACATTCAAGTGTTTATGAAGGGAATGAAAACCTTTTTGAGTTAAATGGACTTAATATGGACAAAAGTCCCTGCATCTGTAGTGGCCAAGTGTCTCAGTACTTTTGCCCATTTGCTATATTTTCATGCGTAAGACACTCTATTTTGTGCATTTTTTGTGTGTGTGTGTGGGGGGGGGGGGGTTACAACACTACAGTCACTTATTCAAACTCTTGTTTCACCTCTTTAAGGTGCCTCAGCTTCAAACCCAGCATGCTCTGGGGAAAGGTCGATTGAGGATTAGCATTCCCAGAATGCAAAAATCTGCCTGCCATGTGTTTCAGACAAGCCTTCCAAATGTGTCCAAGTGGTCTAGATCTAGTCCTTGCCGCGTCTGCTGGGCATGCATACCTATAGGACTATGGCTGCCGTACATCCAGTAGCTGCTGTCCCACACAAGATATTAGCTAGCACACTGAAGTTGGAAGATTTCAAGTCACGTAGCTAAAAAGATGGACACCCTGAGCTTCCCCATTTTTTTTAGTGGCTTGAGTGTTGCAAAGGAATGTCCCACAGGAGGTGGAATCATACCTGAAAAGTTGATCAAGTAAATATTATCAGTTGGTCCTCCATTACTGGAATATATGCATCATCCTAAGCCTCCATTCCATTTAAAGTCATCAGTCAACCTGAGGGCCTTGTTGGAGATCCTGGTCCTGCGCTCGTTGTTTGTAGTTCTGCTGAGCAGCCATGGCCTGGAAGCGCTCCCTCTGGGCCTGCCTGGCTTTGTTGTACAAGAAGACTCCGACGAACACGAGGACGGTGCCCGTGGCACTGAGCATCGTGATCTGATTGCTGAACACGATGACGCTCAGCCAGACGGACATGGCGTGCTTGACCGTGCTAGCAACACTGAGGGAGAGATGACACAAGTATCAACATAGTATCAACAAGTATCATCATATATTCTCACGATATGGACAATAGCACAAAGCAATTCATTCCAGGTGGGGTTTTCTGCATGTACAAACATATTTAATGACATTTAATGACGATGGCCATTGGACTACATGTGTGTTAATGATCAGTTCATTGGTTCTTTTTTAAGCAGTGGGGGAAATCTCTCTGAATGTTCTCAACTCCTGTTTCGATGCCAGTGTTGTATTGAACTGAGTAATGCTGCCCCAATAGTCACATTGGTTGCTTTAGACCAGGGGTGGGTAAACTACGGCCCGGGGGCCTTATCTGGCCCACCTGTTCTTTCCAAAGTATTTAATTTAAACTCAACATACAACCTGGCATCATGGCTTGAGCCAACCTTTTGATGGCTGGAGTAGCTGTTTTATCAATTTCGTTATTTGATGTGGTCTGTTGTTTACAAAATGCTCCTGAAAAAAGTTAAATTAAATTAAATGTGTTTAAATTAAATGTATTATGAATTTAATTGTTATTATTAATATTATTACTAATAATAATAGAAAAATAATAATAAAAAATAAAACAATAATAAATAACAAAAATAATAACAATAGACTGAATAAAATTTAATTCAAATAAATTAAAATTAAATTTATTGTAATTATTATTATTTTGTTTTATTCATAATAATAATAATACATTTAATTTATAACACATTTAATTTAAACATATAATTCTATTTAAACAAAATGTATTGTTAGTTATTATTATTAATAATAATAATAAATTGAATGAAATTTAATTTAAATAAATTTAATTTTTATTATTATTATTTTATTGATAATATTAATAATAATAATAATAATAATAATAATAATAACAACAATACATTTATTTATAACACACTTTACATCAAATAAATGATCTCAAAGTGCACATATAGCAGATTGCATGACACTTACCGTTACATGTAAAATACTATGTAGTCTGCCCCCCCTGTCAATTTTGTTAAATCAATGCGACCCGTGAGTCAAAAAGTTCCCCACCCCTGCTTTAGACAGTAAACAACAGCGCCTCTGCTGGTAGCAACCAAGTAGTGCACTCCATTCCACACTAATTCTTAACCATCAATCTACTGAGTCCATCTGGACTTCACCGATGCCAAAAATAATCTCTCGCCAGCCTCAGTGGATACAAGTGTGTACGCTACCTGAAAGTAACCGGGGAAATGCGTCCCATGAGAGCATAGGCTGTGACGCTCTGCAGGTGGAACAGGCCACCATTGAAGAGCAGCAGCAAGATGATATCCCGACTGAAGGTGAAGCTCTGTCCACTCTTCTCAGTCATTGGCGTTTCCTGAAAAACAGACAATATTCACACTGGGGACAGGGAGGTTCAAGTATGTAGTGATGGAGGCCTCACGGCTGGACGACCACCGCACTGTAATTCCTTTACGGGTTTAAAGCACGAAAGGGGCTGCCAGTGTGGCCATTTTGAATGTTTTGGTAAATATTACACGTAACTCCAGTGAAACCTTGGTTAGCGTCGTTAATTTGTTCCAGAAGGTCTGACTGACAATTTCAAATGCATATAAATACATATAATGATGAATGAAAGGGATAAACGGACATCTAGGTTCACTTTTACCTTCACTGAAGACCAAGAACCTACCAAGAGGAAAATCCAGGCTGGGATGAGCATGATGATTGCTGCTGCACTTGTGTAAAATTGTAATTCCGGAGGGCTGCAACAGGGAAATGAAAATCAGAAAAGTGGAATTCTACCGTACATACTGTGGCTTTTGTTTTTACCTGAACTTGTACGTGTCACCACTCAGTAGTTTCTTGGAGAATACGTTCTGTAAACTAATCGGGGGGAGAGAAGGTTAAGTTTCACAGTGCCGTGGCTAGCTAGGTGGGGGTTGCTAATGCTAATGGTTACATTATATTTCAGCATACATGAAGTTACAATGGAATACATAACAATACAATTCACACTTCACATGTCTAAAAGGAGTAGGAAGAAGCAAAGCTTATTAACCTCCCCCCCCTCTTCGTACCAGTCCATAATGTTGGTGGAGAGCGCGGCGGAGAATCCGAGCATGTTGAAGCTCAGCTCTGTGGCCGTGCAGAGCGCCAGGCCCGCCATGACGGGAAACAAGGAGAGGTTCACCCACAGGCCTGTAGGGGGAGCACCGAAATAAGAGGCTAGCTAGTTTGGCACGCAATTAGCAGTTCACAGACTATCTGATCATATTGTTTACAGCTGCAGTACTGCTGTCAATCTGGTATTGACCACATCTTATCCACGTAGATATTTCCAAAGTGACTTAACACAAGTGAATAGCTGATGTATTTAACTCATTTGATCCCAGACATTTTTTAAAAGCCGTCCCTCTCGGCGCCAACCATTTTTTTTGATGATTTTAGCCACATATACATGGACCCAAATATTCCAATTGCATTCGTTTAATTTGCTTAAATGGAAAGAATGTAACCTTTGTATACACCTCAAGTGCCAATCTGAATCGGATTGAATCGGATTCACAGGGGTGGAATATTCCTTTCCCCAATCCGATTGAGGTATCTTGTAGCCGCTCAAACGGAAAGTTGTCAGGGTGCGTTCTTCTTCGTGGTGTTTTTCTTCTGTTGTCTATTGGCGGTTGGCAAGCAGCTTTCATGCGCATTACCACCATCTGTCTAAACACTTCTATACTTTATTCACAAGTCCAGTTTTATTAAAAAAGAAAATATATATCTATATAAAACATGTCCTGAGTTTAATTATAAAATATTAGCAAGATTGAATTTGTTAAATTTATCCCGGGTGCGTTCTTTCAGCGCATGCAAGATATGACGTAACACGCAGCTCGAGACGTTCTTCAGTTTTACAAATGGAGGCGAGCAATCGGCACTGGACTGCTGCGGAAAGTTTGTTTTTGATCCAAACTAATTTCAAGACTGGATGAACGGAAAACTGGAAATACGGAGTTATTCCAACATGTGAAAGAAAAACTAAGGGGAAGTCGGTATCACGTGATGCTGATGTTTACGTTTTACTGCGTATGCCCCATTGACTATTCTGTTTTAATTATAGCGCATGTAGACAAGAGATTGGAATATTCCTTTCCATGTATACCATTGTTTTCGGAAAGGTCATTTGGAAAGATTCCATTCGGAAAAAGAAAAACTCATGTAAACGTGGCTAATGCTTCTCAAACATTTTCTGTCATGCCCCCCCCCAAGGGACAGAAAAGATACAGGCCGAGGTCTTATAAAATGCATTTCTGCCACTTCCTGGTCATTTTTCGGCTCAAAACTGCATCAAACATGCTCTCTTCTTTGTAGAGTTGCATCATCACCTCTTAAACGTAAAAGACGTACAAATACGTCTTTGGTAGCGAATGAGTTAATATGACTTATTTTGATACCTGTGTACTCCCCAAGAATCAGCCTGGACATGATGACAGTGAAGATGGGTGCGGAGCTCTTCACAGTCTCTGCAAATGACACCGCCACGTTTTTCAGGCTGACCAAGCCCAAAACCACTGTGGTGAACCTGGCAAACCAGTACAAAGTTTGTCAGAACCAGATTAAAACAAGTAACTTAACCACTGAGCAAGTAACAAAGTATTGGAAAGGAAACTCATCATTCACAATCCTTATGTGAAACATGAGTACATATTTCTTTCCCTTTATAACACCAGAAAAAGTTCATATGAGCTAGTTAACAATGCACGTTATGGGACACACCTATTTGAATGGTTTTTCATTTGGTATACATGCTGTGATCAGGCAAGAGTACATTGATGATGACATGTAACAGTATCTCGAGTGATAGGTGTTTATTTGAGGGTGCAGCTAGACACACAGATGTCAGTCAACTATTGAATGGGATCCTTTACAGATCCGTACTGTTGGCAGCAGAACTAGCAAGGTTAAGTCTATCCTGGATGTGCTGCACGGCTGTAAGAAGCACCTTACCTCATCAGTCCAACAAAGAGCATGATCATGATGAAGTTGGGGGGGAAGTCGTTCCTGGACTTGTGTTGGTACAGGCAGCAGGGCATGAACATCTTGAGAAAGCCAATGATGGTGGTGGAGAGCATCTGAACAGCACCTAGGATGGACAAGGGGAAAAGACAGGAACGTCTATCTGGGTTTACTTAAGACTTTTGCCTGTATAGTTAATAAATTGGTTATGATGGCATGTGTCTGACCATATGCTTGTTTCCTACCCAGCATGCTCGGCTGCCCCTCCAGCAGCGACAGGATATACTTGTTGAGGAAGAGGGTGCAGAAGCTGAAGAAGTACCAGAGGCACAGGTAGGCAAGGGAACGCCGTTTCCAGACTCCGGGGCCTGCCTGGATCACAGTGGTCTCTGTGACCGTGATCTTCAGCACCTGATCACTTGGTAGACTCTCACTGCGGGCCAACACCACTCGCTCCTGAGGGATGTGAAACGGTACCAGGAAGCGCCACAGTGAGTGCCTGCTGGCAGGCATTGCCCCTGCTGCCATGGACCCCTCTAAGGATGAAGGGCCTGACAGAAAATAAGCAAAGGGGGCTCTGCAGCAATGCCTGTATGACTAAGTCATCTTCTGATGTTCTTGAGACATCCTGTTATTGATGCTGCACCTGCAATGCAACAAAAAGTAAACAAGAGAATGTCAACGCACCTCGTGTGAGTAACGCTGTAGCTTTAAGTATTCCAAACGATTCCACTTTTGGTCTGCAAATAACAGACTACTCATTAAACTACTGTTTAATGTTCATCAGCCGCTATTCATGGCAACACGTCTGCTAGTCCAACCATTATAAACATCGAACCCAGATCATTCAGGAAATTAAACACATTAGCAATCGATAATGCACAAAAGGCTTAATATTAAAAGAGACAACAGAAGCTTACCACGAACTGTGTGTTCGAAAGTGTGTTCACCCTTCGACAGAGGGTCGAACACAAGCAGGAAGTAGAACGTTGACTTTAGCTAGCGGCTGTCGAGGCAACGTGGGCTGAAATTATGTGGATTGTGAAGATTCGAGGACAGTCGAGTCTTCATTTTAGTGTCCACAGTATGAGAGGGAGTCGTTTAACGCAAAATCCAAAGCAGACTAACATTGTCTAATCTGACGCTTATCTGCGAGGACTGACTTTTGGACGTGGCGGCTAATAGCGTCAAGTTTGTCTTTGTGGCAAAAATGGCACGCCTTCAAAATAAAACATAATTGTCAACATTTGGGGATTTTTTTGTTGAATTCCGTCATAATCTTTAAATATACCTTATGTTTCATGTTATTAAACGTAAAAATTGAGACATGAAGTGAAATACCATCCAAATAATTATCATTTAACAGACTTGAATGATGCCATTTTGTGTTTTATTTGTTAAGTAAAATGTATGGGTTCCGGGAAGAACAATTGAATTATTAAGATAACTGGCTCGGCTTCTGCTCACGAGGCATTCAATGCCTCTGGTAATTTTCAAAAGCGACGAAAATTGAGATTCGTGTTCAAGCTGGCAGCAAACTGGTGCTTTCTATCATAGTTGGGTTTGTTTCAATCAAAATTGATATTAGTTGTAAATGGCCAAAATAACATGGTGTATTGGATCCAACGTCCGTCAGCCCATTATTGGTCGTATAGGGCACCAACGGATGATTTGTTTGTGAAAGAGCGTCACATCTGACTGAACACACATCTTTGCAGGGAGCAAGTAACAAGGAGTCAGGGGTCAAAGGTCACTACAGCACACAAAGACCTGATCATGGAGTCACATTTTCACGGTTTAGTAAACAAAAATTGTCTCCTGCTGCAGTCACTGGTGAATATATTGTCCATTAAGGTGGCACAGTGGTCTGTTGTTCTACTTGGTTTGGTCCTTTTGGGAAATCAACTCCAGCTATACATTGTCTATGAAGTCATACCAGTTTTTAGAGCTTCTCATGGCATCATATATGATGTTTAAGCCCTTTTCCATTTCCACGTTGGCATAATCTGTAGTATTTGTTCCAGATCGGTCTTGCCCAAAGTCAGCATACCCCTGCGACTCTAATAGAAAATGCAAGGATTTAAGATTTTTCACATCACTGCAATCTTTATGTTGAAGGTTACTTAAATATGGTGGAAAATATATAAAAAAAACATGTGCTGTTTCTGAATATTTTTCCAGAATATTCTGTGCCTTGTTTGCGTGTTTTGGAAGGAAACATTCAGATCCAAATAAAAAGGCTGAAGCATTCAAATGAGATGAAACAATATTGTATTTTACAGTACTTTTTTGTGATGTCCTTCTGAGCTGCGATTGACAACATGGTTAATAAAGTACCAAACAAGATTTATTTTCCCCAATGATGCAATGTAAACAGGTGAATTTTAAAAGAGTCTTTACAAAATACATCTTATTAAAGTGTCACGTATGTACAATATATACTCTGACTTTTAAGAGCTCGGTTGGTCCTCTTGCTCATCTTCTATTTCATTTCAAAATGCAACGGAATGTTGCCATGGCGACAAGATATGTCTGATTAGGCCACACACGTACGTGCGCACGCACTCACACACACACATCTATTGCTATGGCTTGAGAGGAATTTTCTATAAAATATAAACAGATTGTATTCATCATAAAAATACAGCTGAGTGTAACTATTTATGTGTATGATTGCTGAAGTAGAAAAATAAGCATGACGTAAACGTTGATGTGTTATTTCCATACATTCATGATACCAGTGTTACAATAATAATAATAATAATAATAATGATTATGTAAGGCACAGTTTGCAATGCTGGTTCACTTTCTCCAAACAAATCATAGAATGTAGCAAGATTTGGTGACATGAATGTATAGTTGACCAGGTAGTTTACACTCTGAGGGTAAAAAGCGCTACAACACTCATTCAAAGTAGTGTTATAACGATATGAATGTGTGAGCACAAGAGTATCCCCAAAAACGTCCGCCAAATTGATTGTGCGTAAGCGACTAACCCCCAAACAAAGTGTGCCAAACTCTTTTAAAAAAATCAGCTGTTTTTAGTAAAAAAAGGTGCTGGTTTTGTTGTAGGAAATGACTGTAAGTGCTAAGAAACAGAACAGCACAGAACAAACAAAGTGTCAACCCCCCCGAAGGCTCAGAAGTCGTCCTCCGAGCTGAAGATGTTCTGCTTCTTCCTGACGTTCCAGTGCAAACACTGGGCCAGGCTCTCAAACCAGTCGTTGACCGGGTTGCGGAAGCATATGCATGGAACGGGGAAGCAGGAAGTGGTGATGGTAATACTGCAAAGAGAAGAGAGTCATGTGACTTCCTGATTGAAGCAACACTGGGCGTTTGTTTCATGATGTTTTGTTTGCAGAACCTTTTCAATGAGTTACATAGAAGATGAAGAGCCTCCATTAGGATTATCCTTTTTGACCCCCACCATGACCCAGGAAGTATTTATTGCTGTCTGTGCGCTAAGTGGGTGGGGACATCAATATGTAGACCAACCTGTCTCCATGACAGATCTCCTGGCGGCGTCTCCCATCAAACGACACCCAGGCTGTGTTTCTGGCATCGCATGACAGCATTATCTGAGGAATAATTTAACACATATACATATTTTACATTCAATACAATGAAGTAGCCAAATTCCACACTAAAAAAAATCAAATTGTATCTAATTTGCAAGAAGCAAAATACAGTCAAGTGTTAATCTTGCAACATAACATTACTAAACTACTTGACCCTAACTGTGAAGCTACTTTCTCCGCTCTGCATGTGTGTGTGTGTGTGTGTGTACCTTCAGCTCCACTCCAGCAGGCACCACGATGGGTCTGAAGGACAGTGAGTGTGGGCAGATTGGAGTGATCATGATCGCTGGTACATTGGGGTGTATCATGGAGGCTCCTGCAGCCACTGCATATGCTGTGCTGCCTGTAGGTGTGGACACGATCACACCTGTGGACACAACACACACACACAGCAAACACAGACAGCCAAACTTGGGTTTAGATCATTAATTAATTCCAGAAGGTCTGATGAACCGTTTTTTTTTTATAGCTTTACAAATGTAGCTTGACATCAGTTACTGAGGATTTTTGACTGAAAGACACAATGTGGCAACAAGTTCAAGGACCACCTTGCTGTGTTTAGCACGAGTTGTTGCTTGAATGCAATAGTGTTTCCTACTTCAATACTGTAGAACCCTCCAATAATGTATAAGAAAATCATTTTTATTACATTCACATGCGCCACGGCCAGTTGTGACACATTCTAGCGTGTCTAGATTATGTGTTGCAGTTCTGCCATGTTGTGCAATACTGGTGCCTCAAGTCAAGCCAGTCATCAGTGAAGAGACACACCTTTTTCTCGCGGACTTTCCCCAACATGTTCCTGCTAAGCCTTAAAGGGGACCTTACTATGATTGTTTTCCGACCTTCAGTAAGAGTTTGGTGGATTTTTTCACAAAAATAATGCCATTGACAGATAAAAATATTTTTCTCTTGCTGAGCTTGCCTTGTAAACAGACAGTGGATCGCGTCTACAGCCACGCCCATAAGGAAGCCCCCGCCACGACAATACAACTCACCGTCTCCCTGCACTGTAGTGATGAGGTGTCCGTCCAGGAAGAGGTCGACGTTGGACAGGTACGAGGATGGCCCTCTGTCCACCACCACTTCGTTCAGCACCTGAAACACAATTGTCACAATCATTAATGTGCAACTTCCTGTTGACAGTTTTTGATACCATCACCATCCATGCTGTTTTTCCACTACATAGTACCGGCTCTGCTCAGTTTTTACACTTCAAAACAGTACAGCCACAAACTGTAAAAACCAAGCTGCACTGAACGCATCAGTAACAAAAACAACTTCTCAGTAAAGAACATTCCAAAAACTTGTTTGCTCAGTTACAAATAATAACGGGCTAAGGCGTTTAATACGGTATTATTTTTACTCGGCATTCAACAAAATGTCCGTGAATAATTATAGGACACAGTGGTTCACATAGGACTGCTATGTATTTGTGGTGGTGGTGATGTAATGACGTCATCACACAATTTGCATGCAATTGTAATGGCCGCGGCTGCACGGTGCACGCGGCTGCAAGTGGTTAGCGCGCAGACCTCACAGTAGACCCAAGTTCAATCCCACCCTCAGCCATCTTTGTGTGGAGTTTGCATGTTCTCCCCGTGTAAGCGTGCGTTTTCTCCGAGTACTCCGGTTTCCTCCCACATTCCAAAAACATGCTAGGTTAATTAGTGACTCCAAATTGTCCATAGGTATGATTGTGAGTGTGAATGGTTGTTTGTCTATATGTGCCCTGTGATTGGCTGGCCACCAGTCCAGGGTGTACCCCGCCTCTCGGCTGAAGACAGCTGGGATAGGCTCCAGCAACCCCGCGATCCTCGTGAGGAAAAAGCGGTAGAAAATGAATGAATGATTGATACCTTTTAAAATTCCAAATGACTGTGAGTAGAAAAGCCCATTTGGGAACATTCACAAACGATAACCTAAAAATAGCCTAAAAATACTATAATATTGTATTATAATATACGTAGTTGTTGGTTTTGCCGATGAAGAAGCATCAGCAGGTAAAGCTGTGGCAGCAGAAATGGGGTTTTACATTTCATTTTATTTTTAATTATGCAGCTTAGTGGTGCTTTGGGAGGGCATTGAACATTTCTATCTGTCCAATCTGGTCACATCAAATTGTAATCTGTTGTGCGTGTGTGTGATTATTACATATTCATCACTTGAATGAGATTGCATGTCCTTTTAGTGATTGAGATGCTGTATATGATTTCCATGCAAAGCAACCTTCCTCAGCTCAAAGGCCACAGCTGAGTCATGATGATGTCATCCAGGGTTAGCCCACATGAAGTAGCTATCTCATTCTCCAACTACGAGGTGGCCCTTTATTGTTCTGTGTCTATGTTTGGACAACCTAACGTGCTCTGTGTGCACGTGAGGTGTTACCTGATAGTATGCAGTTTTGTGGCCACTGTCTACGTCCCCGTTGGTCAGAAAGACTCCCTTCTCCCGCTCTCGGTGCACTCGGACTTTCAAGCGACTACGCAGCACTATGGCAGCATTACCTATACATTAAAGAAACAATTAATGCCTGTCGTTCAAGACTTTATATAACGCTGTAGAAACATAACAATACCTTCAATAATTTGGGTGACTTGAGACTGATAGGTGTCAAATTTAAATGGTGTCAAGAAGCCCAGTGAGCCCAAATGGAAGGCCATCACTGGGGGGACACTCTCCTGCACAGCATAGTAGCGCTGCCTTACACAACAGTACTTGTAGATGGATTAAGCTGCACAATGTGTAGTCATGGTTCATACCTGGAAGAGTGAGGAAGCGTACAGCAAAGTTCCATCTCCACCAAGACAGATGATGAAGTCCACACGATTGGAGATGTCATCCAGATCTGTTGGGAGGCAAAACATTTAGCATGTTAAACCAGAGTCTACTATACGTGATGAACGACTGCCTGTATGGATTTATTAACCGTATCATCATACCTTCTCTGAAAGTGCAGAATTTCTTTGTAATGGTCCCAAAGTTTTCATCATCGGAAATAGCCGGGTCCTCCAGAACCTTCTTTTCCACATAAACAATCATCTTTTTGACCTAAGAGAGAATGGGAAATGACATCACCGACCGATCAAAAATAGTTCAGCATCCACTTTCCGTCATACCTCCGTGAGGAATATGCAGAGCTCCTTGAAAGGCAGAAGCAGGCTGGCATCTCGGATCTTCTTGATGACGAGGACGCTCTTGGGGGCCGTGTTCCACGTCAGTCTCTGTGTGGCGGGGTCCTGAATGTGCCTGTGGACAGGCAAACAACAGTTTTCACCGT
Source organism: Doryrhamphus excisus (assembly GCF_037039965.1). Taxonomy (NCBI): domain Eukaryota; kingdom Metazoa; phylum Chordata; class Actinopteri; order Syngnathiformes; family Syngnathidae; genus Doryrhamphus; species Doryrhamphus excisus. The sequence goes on along the minus strand of NC_136373.1, from coordinate 7,794,478 downwards.
CGGGGGAGTGAAACGCACATCTTGTGAGCCTCTTAAGCGGCTGAAGCGTATGCAGGAAGCAGCGTGTGGGTGCTATCCAATTATAGAGGCTATGGCTGAAAGCCTGCTGCCCGTGGACACCCTTGTGGTGTCCGCCGGGGTGTAGCACAGTCTGAAACATTTTATTCCCTGCATGTTTTGTCAACTATCCGCTCAATTTATTTGATTGTAGAACTTACACAGACAAACCTCAAGCTCAAACACAGTCTGCGTTTTTATTTATTTATTCACTTACTTACCTTAAGGCTATTTCAGCCACTGAGAGCTGAACTTCAGCAGCCCACTGTGGCATTTGGACTGGTCACATGTGGAGCTCTGTGGGTTTATGCTTATCAGTTATGTCTCAAGACTTTTATTCCCTTTCATAAACAAGACTCTGATTGCAGAAGTACTGTCAATTTGGGGATCAATGACGTACATAAAAAGAAAGGAAGATTATGACATCGGTGGGAAAATAGTGACAGTATAGTACAAACTCTGACAGGAAGGATGGCACCGTACATGAGGTAAAATCACTTGTAGTGGTGCTGCAAACTACAAATTCTGTGCAGTTTAATGCAGTCCAAGTTCAAAGACAACAAAAGTCAAGTGGTAACCACATTAATCTTAATTTTATCATTTAAATTTTTTATTTTTTAATGTTATTTTTTAAGTTTTTAAATTTAAATACTACTTAATTGATTGTCATACTATTCATGACAATTAAGAAAATAATGCATTAATTAAAATAAATTTAAATTTTAGTTTTGGTCTTAATGGCTTACATGTTATATCACCCAATGGATGGGGACCCAGTGATGGCCCTTTACAGGCAAGTCAAGTGAATGGGAAATCACTTGATCTGGCTTGAATGCCGCCCTGGGGGGGATTGACTCTTGGTTTGATCCACATCACGTGGTGGACGTTTGATCACAGTTGCAGTTTTTAATGAGATACTTATTAAATTATTATCTAATATTTTATCAGAGAAGTATACAAATAACTGTAAACATAAGCCTCTGTCTTCATCCATTGTTTGTACAGTCAAACCTTTCAGTATTTATGTGAATGTTGGTCCCGTTTCCTTTTAAAAACTATGTGCCATGATCATTGTGTTGTATCGAAACAATAGGGTGATGTGCAGGGTTGCAATACATATGATATTCGTAGGCGCTAGTTTGATGCAATTTAAGGCAAAATGAGGTTCGGACCTTCACTGTGAAAAAAATATCTACATAAATGGAACTTCTGGTTTATACTGTATTTGTATTTTAGTACATTTTACCATTTTTATGCTTGAAAATGATGAATTTGGGGAAAAAAAGATTTGCTTACATACCGCGGCAGAGTGAACGAACAATTTTCGAACTATGGTTTAGCGAGGGACAACTGTACTAAAATCTGAGATGCATTATTTAAAATAAAATAAGCTAAATAATCTGCCAGAAGAAGAAAAGTAAAATGGTGTCGGATCCAGGCAAAATATTTTCATCTTCTGTAAGAAAATTGGTCTCATATAGTCACATCATAGTGTATAGAAAAGTTGTTGCTGCATGCAGGAGGTCAGAAATGTCAAATATGGGGAAAATTCATAATCAAGAAAAGTTTAAATATTAGTCAGTTTAGTATAGAGTCAGAAGATACTAAAGAAAGTGGGTTAAAAAATAATCAGGAAACTCCACAACACTATTTTCAATCTATAAGACAAACAATCCACAGAATGGATACTATTCATGACAATCAATTAAGCAAATAATGCATTCATTAAAATGAAAGTGGCAACAGAGAACCTTCAGTACACCTGTGAGTCAATAACGTCATATTCTGTTGTTAAATAAGCCTTAAAAACACAACATAATGTTGCATATTTCTGATGACGCAAAAGCTGTGCACACACTCATGCTGAAGCTGGAGTTTTAGGAAATCTCAATTTTTAATAAGCTACTAATGCATAGATAAATCAGTGTTTCTTTAAATATCCGTATTGGTGATAAATATTCCATGCAGTAAACAAGTCCCATCAGCTTTGACAAAGTGACAAAGAAAATGAAAAGCCCTCTCACCATTTCCACATTTTATTCTCCTTGTTGTTGCCTGCCAGGTCCTGCAATAACACCTTCATGGCTGTACACATGTGACTGGAATGGATTCTGCCGATGCTGCTTCAGCTGGAGAACCCTCCAAGAACCATCCTAGCCCCAAAGGCATCCTTGAATACGAGACACGAGTCGCCGAGCCTGTTCCGGTGGTCTAGTAGATACCTGGGCTAAGCCTGTGTACGCTGTGGTGGGGGGGCCTCAGCTAACAACCTTACTATCTATACGCACGGCTTCTATATTTGTCCCAGTGAGGACTTAAGACTAAAGCCTGCCGGTGCATTCTGCTACTGAATCAAACCTCTCGCTGGTTTTAAGACTCCGCTGGGCCCTGCCCACACTCTGCTGGGCTTTTAAGCACGCCCATTTCAGGGAAGGCCTTTCTTTCTTTTATTTATTTTTTTATTTCAGGTGTGTTTCACAGTTAGCGAAGCTCCTTTGCTTTGCCCAGAAGCAAGTGCTCTACCTCTTGACAGGCTGCATACAAACAGGAAATACGAGAGGGAAGAAAGGAGTTCAAAGTGTGTGAGTGAGTTTCAAAACAAATGACCGAGAAGCAAGGGCTTCGACTTTATGTTGAAAATGAAATCATGTCAAAACGTTTCTCAAACTCGTGTTTGTCAAGAAAATGGTTACGCAAGGGGAAGTGAATACTGTTAAAAGGGTGAATGATGTGTATCTTTGGATCGTAACAACCTTACATAAAGTGGAACTACCAGCAGTTTCGTTTAAAAGGATACATTGTACAAATGCCAAACATTTCTGGTATAAAATGCAGAAACTGACAGTTGGGAAAGGGTTGATCTCTACTCTGAAATCAAACAAAATGTGTGGCAAGCCGGTCAGGGGAAACCCAGTAGAGACAATGAGTCTCATGTATTGTTATTGCTGTTGAAAGACGCTGAATTATCTTTTTGTGTTCTTTGGTTATGCAGCAGCCTTTAAAAAAAACAAGGCTCTTAAGAGCAGACAAGAGGCGTTACTAAATATTTGTAGGGGCACAAACTTGTATCTACATGATCTTCTGATGGGCTCCTTGTATGAGAACGAAGAATGTTTTATAAATAGTCGCTGGGACTGTGTAACGTAGTACAATCAGCATCCAAGTCATGTATGTGTGTTTGTGTTTGCATTCACAATGAGCGTGAACGCAGAATTGGCTCAAGGCAAGATGTCACCTGTTTGTGTTTGCCGGAGAACTCCATAATGTATGCGTGAGACATTTTTATGAAGTCGGACAGAAGATACCAATTTAACTGTCAGACCTGTATTTGATTTGTGCAACAAACAGTTGAAATGACACTGCCGCTGTGGCTCTTGGCATGCTCTCGCTAATGAAGCGCAATGAGTACATCTAAGGATAAAATATAGTCAGATCATTATCTTCACTTCAGGGTGTGTGCATGCCATCGCAGTTTCACAACCACACCTCGTCCATAGAGTCAATGAGGGCTTCAAAAGAACAAAGCCTTTTGGGCCACACTGGCACGACAGTGTGGAAAAAGGCAAAACAACCCCTGCAGTCTTGAATTAAACATGATAGTGCAGTCCCAGGTGGATAAAACTAACCCTGCCTTGTGCAAATTCAAAGCAAAAACTCATTTTGAGTCTGCTGGCTGGCATTTTCATCATGAAACATGAGATACACAAAGTACACCTGAACTGTCTAATCACGCCGCCCAATACAACAGCTGTAGAACAAATATGCCCTTATAAGGAATAATAAAGCTCAGTTTTCATTGACACCGCAAGATAGGGATTCACGTGACCATATGTTCATAATAGCTGTTGTCGTTTGCAGTGGTTTAGAACTGCACTGCAGTTTCTCTCTTTTTGCATACCTTTTTTTAACTACAGGAAACAGATGTTCAATGTATAATATGTTAATGACAACAATTCCTTGGATCGCTTTTAGACGTGGTCACTGTAGTATCGCACCTGAGAACTGAATTTTGTATATGATTTCAGACAGACAGCAAGGAGGATTCCACAGTGTAGCTTTTTTTATTCTGAACCTCAGAAAGCAAGTCATGGTCTCTCCAACCTTTAAAGCAACAGTAACCTCTGGTGTACTTACATTACAGCGTGTGGGTTCTGTAGCATGCATGCCTTTGGGCCAAATGTAGTCACAGGGCTTGGTCCGTGTAATGACTGGGTCCTCCTGAAGGGAAACAAAAGAGCGTTATTGGCTTTTTTAGGGTCCCCAACAATCCTAATCTTTTAATGGACGTGAAAAAAAAGAAGACACAAGAAAATATAAAAAATATTAGTGCTCCAATAAGCACATTAAAATAAACGTAATACTTTTTTTTGGACAGAAAGGTTAAAATATTCAAGTTTTCATACATCCATATATTCTAGATCCATTACTGCGTACTCCAATGTCACAAATAAGCGTCTTTGAAGAAAAGTGGGACTGTGTTTTCAACATGGAATACAATGTTTTTCATGCATCTTTGTATCCTTTCACACAAAATTGCAGTGTTAGGATAACCTGTTGAGGGCAAAGGTTAACAAACCCTTAATGTTTCACTTCCCCCTCAGAGAAAAACCCCCATCAACTTGCTAAAGCATACCCACAAGGCTTTGGAAACCTTGACAGGGAACAAACATTTGAGCCTTTTTTCAACCCATGTATTTCTTTGAAGACACTCATGACTGATGAATGGTGACACAGGGTTTCATGCAATGTGCGGCATGATGCAACATAGATCCTTTCACAAGGCAACTCTGGAAGTGTTTTTTGTAACCATCACAGTGCAGCTCAAGCATATGATTTTATATTCTGTCCAAATAGGGCATTTAACACTTGGACACACCCAGGTGCAACACTCTAACCCATGCTGATCAAATCACATGGTTAATCACTTGTTCTGAATTCCAAACAACTTTATTGTAAACAGAGCCAACAAAAAGTCAAGCACACAAAAGGCTGACTTTATAGCTTCACTAACCTGTCTAACAAGGGGGAAACACCTAACCCAAATAAAGCAAACTCCACAGAGAGATGCCAGGTCTTGTTTGTGACAAAAAAACAACAACAAAAAGAAGCAACAAAAGGAGCTCATTTGTTGTGCTTTTCATGTTTTACTTACATTTTGTCACCTATGTTATTCCTCTTTCATTTTCTACTGCTTCTACTGGGTTGTGGGGGTGCTGGAGCCTATCCCAGCTGTCTTTGGGCGACACCCTGGAATGGTGGCCAGCCAATCACAGGGCACATATAGACAAACAACCATTCACACTCACATTCATACATATGGACAATTTGGAGTCGCCAATGAACCTAGCATGTTTTTGGAATGTGGGAGGAAACCGGAGTACTGACTGCCGTGCAGCCGCGCCCATTACAATTACATGCAAATTCTGTAATGATGTCATTATATCACCACCGCCACAAATACATAGCAGTCCAATGGGAACCACTGTGTCCTATAATTAATCACAGACATTTTGTTGAATGCCGAGTAAAAATAAACCCCAACCGTATTATTTGCAACTGAGCAAACAACATTTTTAACTGATTTAGAAGTAAAAGCCTCGTAGTACACTACCTGTATTCAGACGAGGTGCTGGCCGAGGAAGTGCTCAGGCTGCGGGCCTTCCTGCTGCGTCGAGCCAGGCGGGTTCCAGCAATGTTCCCAGTGTCGTGGGCAGGCCAGCAGTAAGGGGTATTAGTCACTCGCACCTCTTCTGCACCGTCCATCTCAAGTTATCTGCCAGGGCACATCCATTATTCAGGGGGGGTTACACCTACTTGTCAACAGCTATCTGTCTTGATTACACATGGGGTTGATTTGGCACGGAAGATCATTTACAAACCAAACTCAGGATAAAAAAAAACATGCAATGCAGCATTCAAGTGACCTACCTGGCCTTTATGTCATATAACCATAATGGACTTTGAAAACATTTTAAATTAGGGTTGGGCGATCTGGACCTTAACATATGTCACAATATTTTTGGAATGTAAACAATATAAAATATAAGTCCAGCATTTAAAAAATTTTAATTGTAATGACCCTTAAGGGTATTATGTGCTATGTGTTGTATTTGCGCATGTGTTGCTATGGAGAGATATGTTCCGGGTTTGGGAAGGAAAAGGGGTGACGGACAGGAAGTGAGAGTTATAGGCGTGGGTTACGGCCGCAACAGTAGCACTTGTTAGGAATCATTGTTCTTGGACCTTAATTTAAAAAACGGCAGTTGTTCCGCCCATCTGGTCTGGTGTTTGGCGGAGCGTAGAGTGTTACAATATGTTATAAATGTACAAAATATATTTTGTGTTGTACAAATGAACAAAGTAGCCAAAAAGTAATAACTAAATAAAGGAGCTATTAATATTACTACTATTTAATAGCTGTGAGCTGGAGATAAATGTGCAGAAACGTAAAAAACGAACCTCCTATAATTGAAATTTAGTTTGTTCGTCTTTACTTGAGTTATGTTCCTACTTAACTCGCGATTGAAGGCAGATGTCATTCAGGAAGGACGTCAGGGTAAACATGAGAACACGTGACACAACCAGGAAGTGTTCAGACTGTCTGAATTCACAAGGCAGGAGGAGGAGCCTCCGAACGCTTGGCCTTCGCAGACCCCGGAGTCAGGCACAGCCAGTAGTGTTTATAGTGACAACGGTACGTTCCGCCGAGTAAATACCTCCTCACACGAATATTCCTTCTCCTCACGACGACATGATTTAATTCATCTTATGTAGCAACTCCGCTTGTTTAGGTTTATCATTCAGACCGGTGTAAGTCATTTTCATTGGTCGACTCTACACCGGTATCGCTCAAAGCTGCGTCTAACCTCGGCAGTAATAGCCCCGCTTGTGCAGGTCAACAATCCTACTATGTTAAAAGACAGAAATGATAGACTTTGGTACAGATTTGGACTTTTTAAGAACACTTACATTTAATCGGCCGATGAACACCCTGACTGAGTTTATATAAAATTTTTAATAAATTGTTCCTATTTCTTATTTTTGTTTTTGGTTACTCTGCTACTTATAATCTCGTTACGATTACCCGATTACAGTACATGTGAACACAAATCATCATTTAGCAGTGAAAATTACGGACAGTGCACAAAAATAAATGTTCGAATAAGTGATCTAGTGTCACAATCTAATTTGATCATGCCAGTTGTGTGCTAGCTAAATTAGTAATTAAATTGACAGCTACTCACTGTTCTACTTAATAATTATGTAACTAGCTGTAGCTGGCTTTGTAAAACACCTATCTTCGCTGATTAGCGGATTATCCGCCATGATGATAGCGTTTCATAATACGGTATAATAACTACATTAAAATACCTCCCCCGACTTGACCGACGAGCAACAAGTTGAATGGTGACGGACACAGCTGCTACATCTACGCTGAGCTAGCAAAGCTAACGTGAAGCTGGTTCGCATTGTAAATGCATGACAGTATACGGCACAAAAACGTAAAAGCATTCATTCAAGTTACCTTTCTCCACCCGCTGTTACGAAGGACGACGCGAACTGCGAGAGGAGGATTGGTAGACTTAAACCCTCGCCATTAGTCAATGGGCTATCAGCAGTTCACCATCTTACAACAACCATCACTTCCGAGTAGGGCCTGACAAATCAAGAGTCCGTTTGTTAATGACGTCATGGTGGGACTACCTGACCATCCCCACTCCCCCCAATTATTGTGTAAACGTTACCATGAATACAAATATATTTTATCCTCAACACATTCATAAAGGTATGCATAAGGTTTCTACTGTCATATTGTGGGTGGTAAATGTAGTGTATTAAGCTTTTTAGTCCGTCCAACAGACAGAAGAGCTGGAGTCTGCATTCATATTTAACACAAAGCAGCAAAAAATAGAAAAAAAAATCAAAATTCCCATTCTATTTTAAGACTCACCGTTTATGTGCAACACCTTTGTTCTGATGTCCCGTTAAATGAGTGGACACAAGCCAGTCAGGTTTTCAGTGGATAAGAAATTGTTTATTTGACTTTTCGATAATTACAAGGAAAAACAAACTAGTATGCATTCTGGCCTCAGCTCTATTCTACCTCTACAGCTCTACAAATGATCACACTCGACACGCTACGTCATCTCAAACTGCGTTTTATTACATCTTAAATAACAGTACATTTTAATATAGTTTCTATCTTGCATCCAGCTTTCGGTTGTACACTGACTGACTTTAAAATTAAATACAAAAAAATGAAAAGGGAATGAGGGTGGGGATGCAGAGCTCTACAGTTATTTGATGGAGAAAGAGAAAAGGAAATTTTAATTAACATTTTTTTGCCAACTCCAGGCCTAACGCACAATCACAGCACATTTTTTTTGTACAGAATGTTGTAGAGGGAAAACAAAATGGAAAGTCACTAATGCTAGTAAGGAAGAGCGTCTTGTTTACAAGGAGAAGGTAACAGAAAAGTCTGCCATCCAGATGCTGCAAGATTTTTTTCATTTTTTTTTATTAAAGGACAGAAAAAAACCTGTTATAAAATTTTTCATTTAACTTGATTTTCGTTTGCTACAGAAGGAATTAAAGTTAGGCCCATTGGTATATTTAGGTGACTGGACATATCTAGGTGTGTGCAATTTACATTTCGGTGACTTATTGTGAAACCCCTCCAAAGTATGGGCCGAGTAACTTGCTTCTCATGTGCATAGTTTTGACATTTTACTTGAACCATGTATGCACGGAGTAGCAAAAAAAAAAGAAAAAAAAACGGGAGGAGAAGTAAAATAAATACCAGCGTATTGATATATTAAACAGGTTATTTTCTTAAAGAAAACATCAAAGGAGTTAATCCCGTATGCACCTTTAAAGCAATTCTACAGCATGCGATTCTAAGAGATAACCCACCCATGGCAGACAACCAAAATCTTTATTTTTTTTAATTTTTTAAACTTTTTTAAACTAAAATGTTTCAATATCATTATTTTCAAACACTGATTTATACAACATGTCATTCACAGAGTAGTAACTGCATTTCCAAGCACGGAATGGGCACCTCTGTTAAAGAAAGTTCTGGAACACAGTCTAAAGTGGAGCGACTCCCCTAACCGGCCCGCCACATCCGCCTGTTCCCAACAACAACAATAGAAACCAGGGACAATAAAATTACAGGAAGAAAAAATAAAATAAAAAGGGGCAGGGTGGATTATGATCCAATAGGTTAATATTCATTTAATTAGTCCAGACTGGTGCCAGACAAAAAGGTGTAAGAGTGGTTACATTTTTTTTTCTTTTTTGTGGTTTTTGCATTTTAAAAACAAGCATTCATTATCACAGCATGTGCTTGGTTAGTTAACTTCTTTCTCCTATATATGCAAAGTTAAAATTTTTGTGCAAACAAAGATTTGTGGACTACACTGGAACAAAATAAAAGTATCATGGGACTAAATATACAGCAGGGCCAGAAGTGGCTGAGGACTCCGTGTTGAAGCAAAATTCTCTCGCTTTGTTCTCCAGTGGGATAAAGCTGGATTCACAGGGACATTCTGTAGGTTTTATTTTCATTTTCAATTTGAGATATTCTTTAGAACATGAAATGATGAGCAAGTAAAACAAAGCTTTGATCCTCGGTTTTAACATTAACAGACGATCTACGGATCTACTATGACAGAGAGGAGGTGGAAGAAGAAAAACAAAAGCAAAAAAAAAAAAAAAATGCAGAGAAGCTATTAAGAGTTAGATCGCTGTCATGTCAATCTTCACTCAGACCCGTGGTCATGGGAGGAATGCACAATTTCCATCTGTCCATTGAGAGATGACCAAATTCTTTGAGCTTTTATCTCTATTGCAGCGGAATGAGTGACAGACATTTGTGCTCTTTTATGATGAGGAGGAGGAGAGAGGGAGAGAGAGATTTTTGCCCTAAATAGATTTTTGGGTGTTTTGAGTCAGTATCGTGTTTTGAAAAGATTGGATATGCAATACAACATCGTGATGTAGGAATGGTCTTCCACACAACTTTGGAGTCCAGATGCCATCTGCAAACAAGAAAAAGAGTTGATAGAATTACTCATCAATCCTGTTGATGAGATAAAAATATAGTCAACATGAAACCCGATACTTACATCGTCAAGACATAATGCTATGATTCATAATCTTGCCCTACCTTCAGACTCTAGTTCCAGATCTTGAGGAAGCTATCCCAGGACCCTGTTGCCACTGCCATGCCATCATCAGTCACACCCAAGCAGCTCACCCGGTTGTCATGACCAGCTAGGACGCCTGTGGACACAGCGAAGCAAACTCAACGTCAAGTACATATGGTATGAAAGTATGAAATATGCTAGGGATGTCTACTTATTTAGCACTGCTGCCACAAAGAACTATGTTTACCTGCGCGGTCGGCCTTCAAAGTGTCCCACACATTGCAGTTGAAATCATCATAGCCGGCCAGCAGTAGGCGGCCGCTCTTGGAGAATGCCACAGAGGTGATGCCACAGATAATGTTGTCATGCGAGTACACCATCAACTCCTGGTCAGCACGCAGGTCAAACAGCCGGCATGTGGCATCATCTGAGCCCGTGGCAAAGGCATTACCATTGGGGAAGAACTGGAAGTAGGGTCAAAATTTGAATATTTTAAACATATTTTTTGCATTTCGAAAAGAAATGAAGTCAAATGTAAAGGGTTGATTTGCATACGGTATGTAATAGCTACTTTGTTTCAAAGCAGACAGAGATGTCCAGATCGGATATCACATCAATATCAGCCCAAACAAAAAAACAAAACCGTTTTATATGTGCCTACATGTAAAACCTTGTATACTGTAAACATTCTATCCTGTTCATCCACCCTCCCACAGGAACTACTAAAATCATTAACATTGTCTTCTTCTGCACCACAATTGATCAGCCTCATAATTCCTTTGTCACACATTTTTGTCAGTCTCTATCGCTCCTTTCCGTTGTCGCTCGTGGTGTTAATTTTGTTGAGGCAAATGAGCCATTTAACTTGAGCTTGAGCTATCCTTTTTAATCACACAGTAGCCCAATGAGCATAAGTTCAATACCATAGCACAGAATCACTTAATAAATCATTAAAAATGGTCATATTAAAACGATGGTTTGATAAAAATAGATTATCCTTGTCCTACAAAAATGATCAGTGAGGATCATCCATAATGACGTGTTTAGAAAACATACAAACTCCTATTTTCTAAAATGACAACTATTAAAACTCACTTTCAACATGCTGAAAAAGACAAGTATTGACTTGTAAATGATACAACATGTATGAGGAGTTGGTAGCCTTACGCAAATGGCATTGATGTCCGACTCATGGCCAGTGAAAGTCTGCCGGCACATTCCTTCTCTGATGTCCCAGAGCTTGGCCGAGGCATCACAGGCCCCAGACACAAACAGCCTGGTGTCAGGTGCCAGAGACAGACTCATGACATCACCAGTGTGGCCAGCGAATGTAGTTGTCTGCTGTCCAGTCTCAATGTCCCAAAGAGCACTGAAAAGAAGCACAGTGAAATTTAAGCTATTGTATATGAAACACAGAAGGAAATTATGGTTTATTATCTATTTGATTTGTAATGGCATATTGTGCTAGTCCAGTAAGAAACACGGTGACCGATAACTTTGTTATATTCGAGGCAGCAGACAGTGATGGTTGCGGTGGACTGCGGTGGGTGTAATGCAACAACTCACCAGGTGGTGTCACCAGAGCTGGTGACAATCTGGTTGTCATCCAGGAAGCGACAGCAGGACAGGTAGCCTGTAAGGATTCAAAAAACATTTGATAACTTATAGTCTCTCAGAAAGCTTCCCAGATAAACAAAAAAAAGGTGCCACTTCCTTTCTGTCAACAGACATCTGAGGGGAGAGGAAGGGGTTATCCCACACTCACCACATAGGCACCGTTTACAACTGGCTCAAAATTACATTTTGAAACCAAAAAATATATAAACACCAATAGCTAGCATATGTTACTAGGGATGTCTTGAGCTGGTAACGATATTGGGCTGAAATCAGGAAGAAAAAAAAACATGGCACACACGCGCCTGCCTGTACTGTGCATGCAGAGAAGCAAAACTATAGTAAATATTGGAGTTTCTTGTAAGCGGTAATGCTTGCAGCACATTCAAAAGTTAGCGACCTCTAGGCAGCCATGGAACCAATGCAAACAGTCCCTTTATTGTACATAATATTAGACGCAGAATTGGCTAATTAGTAAACAGAAATATTTCACTTGACAACTTCTTAAGTCTATTCTTCTACAAGCAAGTACAATGTGTGCACCCCTCCCTACGGTGAAGGAACTAAAATGCTGACACACTTCCTCTGTCATGTGACACTGATCAGATGAATAATTCTTCCCTTCAAGCTCAAAACTTTCATTAGGTGGAGGGAGGATATAGATCCCACAAGTTTTGCTTTCACACAGACACACGTGACTGGCATTCCTCTGATGTAAAAAATAAAGAGCAAATACAGTACATTGGTCAGTGCGTGGGAAAGCAAAGGAAAAAAAAGTACCAATTGTGGAAGTGTAGCACAAAAGCACATTTTCTTTTCTTTAGATTTTTATTGTCCCCTCAGATGTTTCAATGAAACCACTTGAATGCAGTTATTTCCATTCAAAGGTGCCGTCTTTCATGGTTAGGTAGTGCAATGGGGGTGCCAATGTCCGGATTTTGCACCCTCTTCATGCTCAACAGAAACTGCTAATTGTTAATTAGCAGTTTTGTTAATAGCTTCTCTGCTGTCACACTATGGGCATGTGCCTGTGAAAGAGCCGCGAGTGAGAAACAGCCATTAATGCCACCTCAACATCCATTCAGTTTAACTTTCGCTTTATGTTTTTTTTTTTTTTAATGTGTTGAATCTGTTCTCTGAAACGACTAATGGTAATAATTAGGGCTGTTAATTGATTCAAATATTTGCACATTCCTAGTATAGTGTAGGGGTGTCTCGCAAGAACAAGGAAGCCAGAAGCCACACTGATTGTGAACTATGGCATCGGCACTAGGAAGGATACGGCATGTAACGTGGAAGCAGCAGTGTGCAATGCATTAATCGAGTCACACACTGAGTGCTTAACACACACTATAGACCGTGCTATCCAACCAAGCATCAGCGAGCAACATGTGGCTGCCTTTCCCTCCGCCCGAGTTAAGTCGCTGCAGTAGTTTTACATGTACAAGCAAAAGCTGTATTAATTCTACACCTGATCAAAATTATTTAAGCTTTGTCAGATCAAAATACGTTGCTGTTGTCTCTTGACCCCAAGTATCATGGTAAGAAGAGGAATAAAGCTAATCAATGCTATGTGAGGCCTACCTGTGTGTCCAGCCAACTCACGGCTAACACGCACATTTCCCTCACGGGTCTTCAGGTTGTAAATGGAGCAGATGTTGTCCAAGCCCCCACAGGCAACATAGTTTCCAGAAGGGGCATAGGCGCATGTCATCACCCAAGAGGAGCGCAGAGGAATAGCATGGACCTGAGGAGAGACAATTACAAAAAAAAAGAAAAACCCAATGAGTGATCAGATAATTGTCAGATAATTTAAAAAATAATAATAATAAAAGATTTGAACTGCCAGTGCACAAACACCAGGTTGCCACTTGAATAAAAGCTCGAATAAGAGGATATTAACATATTTAAATTAAAAATGATGAATCCATTACCAAAATAGTTGTGGCTTAACTGGGTAATTGATTAACCGTCAAATAACTGTTGATTGACTATAGCTGCAATATTAAGTTCACAATAACTACATATAATATGCACACAAAATCTACACCAAAATATTTGTCATGGAATTTTTTTTTCCATTTGTGATCGTACCTTGTTGGTGGTGTAGCTATCCCAAATAATGAGCTTGCCATCCTGGGAAGCACTGACCAAAAGCCTGAAAAAAATAAAAATAGGTTGGCTTAGACCATGCAGCTTTCATACAACCAGTTCGCAAAACACAAATGCGCCATTTTAAAAATAAATATAACTTAAAAGTTGGTGGTGATATTGTATTGGGAAGCCTGGACTTCCTAACTGAGACTGGGACTGCTGCCCCCGCATCACAGACCCAGGTAAGTGGAGGAAAATTAAAGGGAATGGAATCATTTGCGTCTAGTCATTTTAAATTGTAACTTTAACAAATGAAGCATTGTTGAAATACAAACACACATTACTGTTAAATAGTTTCAATTATTCCAAAAGAGGTACTGATTCAATGAGCCTAGAAATCGAGAGCTAATAATGGACCTGAAACCAATATCATCAGCAGCTTTGTACCACCTAAAAATGTTGCCAAAAAGAGTCTGAGGCAGATTTAGAGAGGCTAATCCATGCCTTTGTCTCCAGCAGGCTAGACTACTGCAAGGGCCTTCTCACCAGGCTCTCTAAACCAGCTGTAAATCAGCTGCAGTGCATCCAGAATGCTGCTGCTCCAGTCCTGACTAGAACCAAGAAATACAATGACCATATTAGTCCAGCACTCAGGTGTCTGCGCTGGCTTCCTGTCGCTCGGAGAATAAACGTTAAAAAAAAAAAACCTCTGCTTGTGCACAAGCCTTTTCATGGTCTTGTGCCAAAGTACATCTCTGACATGTTAGAGCCACATAAACCATCTCAAGCTCTCAGAAGCACAGAGCAGGGTCTCCTGCAGGTGCCCAAAGTCAGGACTAAACACAGTGAGGCTGCGTTTCAGTTTTATGTCGCCAAAATCTGCAACGGCCTTCCAGAAGATGTGTGTGTTAAAACCTATGATGAAATTCAACTTCAACTGCGTATATGACAACTCAAACTATTTCATTTGAATCTTAATTTTTCATTGTTTTGCGTTATGGAATGATTTGAGAATATTTAATGTTTTTATGTAGCGATTTTACCCTTATTATCTGTACAGCACTTTCAATTACATTTTATATGAATTGTGCTCTATAAATAAACTCCACTTTCCCATGCAACAAATGCCAAAAATGCTAGCAATGTTAACATACCAACTATTGGCACTTTGCCCAAATAGCATAACAGACAACAAATGTTCAGGAGACCGCTATCACATCATTCTATGGGTAGGCAAGAATATACAATCCATACGTAAACACTTCCTGTTAGCCTTCTTTACTCACAGACTGTTCTTAGCAAATGATACACGCATACAAACAGTTGGAAAGAATCAAGGTGGAGTCGGACAGAACGGTCTTGTGACTTAGCAGAAGCAAAAAGCAAACTTTCCAGTTGAATCAGTTTACTGTTGGAGTTGATTACAACTATTTCTCACTTTCACTTTGGCAAAGACAGGCACACTCTTGACTGACACAAGCTGGAACCTGTTAAACGCCAAGACATAATTACACACTCAACCAACCAGGAAGGAGTACACGCCCCATGTGTGGGCGTGACTTTAGCTTGATTTCCTAATTTCATCTCATTCCTCTGAAACAGGTCATCTCTTGAGCTGACAGACGTCTTCTGCATTTCATAGACTTGGTTGGAAATATTTGTTTGATTTTCTGCAGGTTAAATGTCCTATTGAAATGTAAACTAAGCCAACTGGTAAATATGGGGGTGGATACAGCCAGTGGGCAGGGAGGAATGGATTCCATGAAATGACAGCAAATTACGGAATTATATGACAGGGGCGCGGGGGACTGAGTACTGAAGGTACAGACACTGTAGGGTGCCTTGACTTTTGCAAATGCCAAAATTATGTTTCCTTTTCTTCATAGATATTCATAGGTAAAATAACATGCATTTTAAAGCAAATGGTTTATTACATATTGGAAAGCTCAGGGGTGGTTTGTGATTGGCTGGTAACCACCAGGGTGCACCCTGCCTCTCGCCCAAAGTCAGCTGGGATACACTCCAGCATACCCCTGCGATCTTAGTGAGGACAAGTGGCATACAAAATGGACGGATGAATGGAAAGCTAGGGAGTGACTGAGTTTCTACTTTGCCACCAGGGTGAATCCAACTACTAACTACAGCGACAGTCCCAATGCACAAAAGAGCAGGCAAGGCAGTAATCAAAGCAGTAGGGCCCACAGGGAGCCTGCAAATCTTAACTACCGAAGAAGTGCCAGTCCCAATGTAAATGACACAATCTGCATAATTTTTTCTAGAGCACACATTGGTCATAAGTTGACATAACCACATAAACTAGCCATTTGGGTATGGCTTGCTATACTATTATTCCCGGACATCTAGCAGGCTAGGAACGGAAGAACCGTGAAAAGTGGGGATCCAATGCAATCTGTACTAAATGTAATGCTGACGCAAATACTATATTAAACACAACGTAAAAATAGGCTGGCGACCAGTCCAGGGTGTACCTAGTGTGTCGCCCAAATGAGGATAGAAAATGAACGATGGAAATACAACTAATGGAAATACAAGAACACACAGTATTTGAAGAGTTAATAACATGCAACAAATCCGCAAAGCTGACATGAGTGTTGGTTAAACAACAGATGCTAAAATACTAAGATCTATAACATACTTTAGATTTTAGGATAAAACCCCTTATTGTGTTGACAGGTGATTACATCCATTTGTGTTCATGGGACAAAAAGAGCAGACCTGGCCTAGATGCTGAGTCAAAACATATGACGTTTTTTCTGGGTTCCTCTGGAAGTAATTGAGTAGGAGGTGAAACTATGGGTGCACTTACTCCAATTTTATGTCCAATTACTCATCGCCGGTATATAAAAAGCCTTGCGAGCCATGCATGCAAGGTTACATTAGAGTACATCTTATATTTACAGTTCCACAATAATTCTACATGTCTGAGTAGAAAAAAGCAGATCCGAGTGAAGATATACTCATCTACCCTAAGTCACACACGCAACCACACGAGCATGCTAAAGAAAGCTAACCCCGCGTGCTTCCATTCAATCTCAAAGGTGCCGCCAACCTTCGCCAGTGTTTATCGCCACTTCAACCTGTTTAGTTTGGTCGGAGGCGGTTTAGTGATGATAGTGAGAACAGTCCGCCGAGTAATTACTTCCCCATACGAAGGTTCCTCATGATGACGGCATTTCAATTTCATTCAACTGATGCATCAAGTCCGCAGCAGCACGCAACTCTGCTTGTTAACGTTTGTATAATTTCTACCGTTACAAGTCATTTTCTTATCATTGCAAGACTTTTTGGGTAGTATGCTGCTCATACTGCTTTTACGATCCAAAATATTCAAAAGCTGGCTCCAACTTGAGTATTTTCCCTATCAGACCAAAAACAGGAGAGACAACAAACACTGTAGAATGTTGTCTTTTTGTCTAATGAATGTCCAATAAGGGTTCAACAAAAATGTTGTATGACCATAGTCAACTTGTTATAACACTGGGTTTATGTTAATGTAATTGATCACTTTGGGCAGATGTTCTAATAGAAGACCTGCTTGTTATGCAAGCTAAGGCTACTCCGTGATGTCAGGACTTTGATGCATGCCCTGAGGAGAAACACCCAGTACAAAGACACCAAAGCATGCTTTTATATCCATTTCCTGCATTCAGGCAAAGGGGCTGGTCGATGGCATTAAATATTTAGTTAATGGACTGACTGGAGCTGAAAAGAGATTACCTTGAATCAGTGCCCCAGTGCATGGCATAGATTTTAGCCAGATGACCCCTCAGTGTC
The DNA here is from genome assembly GCF_037039965.1 of Doryrhamphus excisus. Classification (NCBI taxonomy): domain Eukaryota; kingdom Metazoa; phylum Chordata; class Actinopteri; order Syngnathiformes; family Syngnathidae; genus Doryrhamphus; species Doryrhamphus excisus. Next base: position 7,776,767 of record NC_136373.1, on the reverse strand, counting down.
CGACGAGTGCGCATCTGAATTCGGCCAACAGGGTCAATGTTAGCTGTAATCTAAATGGGATGCAAAAGGAGAGAAATGTTACTCTAGGGGTCAACAATTAAAAAATAGCATATGTACACATTGTAAATGTATGTGAAAAGGTACACATGTAGTAACAGTGATTACCTGGGACAGGGTAGCATCAGCACACGCTTTCCTGGCATCCTGAAACATAACAAGCCAGGCACATTTGACACAAGGAGTATGACTACTTAAGTAATTGTATTCGTATTTGAAGATCTGTAACAAGTTTCAATTCAAAGTGTGCAAAACACTTCAAACCAAAAACATTTGGAAAACAAAGGAAAAATACAGGAGGACAGGGGTGGACTTACTCTGATCTGGTTCTTGAGTTGCTCAGCCTCCTGGCGTAGCTGATCCAGTTCACTCATTTTCCTCTGCTAATGGTGTGCTTTGCTCCGCCACCTAGACTCTTTCTGATCTGGAAGAGATAAAATAGTAGAAATTAGGTCAAAAAATAAACTCCAAGGAGCGACTCATCAGCATTATGTAGTGTAGTTACATTTAGTCACACAATATGACCTAAAACATTGTTTCTACAATTGCAACTGCATCACATCCCGTCGACTGGGCCTAAAGATGCCACAACAGCCAAATATTTTCTAGACAAAATGTCCTCTTTCTTTACATAAGCTTAGAATTGCCCTGACAGCCTCTTTACTTTCAACATCGAAATCACCAAACCACTGAAAACATTATTTTATCAGTGGTTACCAACATTACTAACCCTAACCCCCAGACGAAAAGAAATAATTGAAAGGCGGGTGAGGGAGAGAGAAGAAGAGAATCAAAAAATCGATGACACATTACCCGACAAAAACTGGCAAAACCAAGCAAGTTCCAGGTAATTAAAAAGCAGATGGGCCAGATTTGTTTGGAGTACTATGGTTGCACGGTTGATAGGGAGGCAGCTGACAAAACTGTCCCTGCTCTGGCGTCTAGACTCAACCATCCTCCTATGTTACTCCCATAATCCTGGGACACCGTTGATTCAGCTCCTCCTGCCAAATCCGGTTAAGACAAAACCTGCTGATGATCCTAAAAGCAGTGGCTATCCAGCTGACCCCAATCCTTGGGTTGAGGCTCTTAACACTTTCATTTTCCATACATAAAGACAAATCGTATTGACAAGTGCAATAAACACAGGTAACAGTGATTAACTATGGCAACTGCAGCTGATGCAAGACTAACAATTAGTGTACAGTACTTTTGCTCATCAAGTTGTATCAATATATAAGTAGTATCAATCATGTCAGCAATTCATTTTTGATGCAGCCTTGGCCATTCAAAATAAAGCAACAGTAGTGGTAATAAAAACCATCTTTACCTGCTTGTTTTTCTGCGATACCCGTGCTTATTCTAAGGTTACATTAAAATCTAACAAAACATGTTATCCTTTGGGCAACCCACAACCAAGGAGCAAGCTGCCAGCTGATTGGTCAATGCAACTAAATGGGTCTACATCAAAGCACGGTCCATCTAAACTGAAATCGTTTTCATCTTTATTTCATAAGCAAACTCTTATGTTGTCAGTAATCTACCTGTTTATGCAAGCGTTACAGACAATGGCTATATTATTTATTTTTCAAGTCTTAGGAGAGTGTTTTTTGAGACGTTTGTTCAGTTGACAGATTAGCTTAAGATGTGAACATTCATCAGCCTTCACTTACTGTTTGCAAATACCATGAAGTTATTGGCGGTGGAAATTTCAAGGACAACACATCTACAGTCATTACTGTTTCTTCAGTTTATCCATTTTAATGTGTCAGTGCCACTTACTGACAGTCAAAAACATACGTATGGCTATTTTCGTGTGTATATGGTAGTTATCACAACATAATATCACTGCATGTTATTGTTGTTCTTTGAGGTCATATTTGCATGTGACTGAATCTGGTTCCTGGAACGCTTGTCTGGTAGTGACTTCACAACCAAGATGGTGACTTGCCGTGTGGCATGTCAGAATTGTGTCGCTGCACAAATCATAACTTCGTTTCACTCCTGCTTCATAGTTGTTTATCTACGACAGCAATACAAGTATTTCTCCTTACCACAAGATCAATATCCAGTACATGTGAATACATCTCGCTGTCACAGCCCACAATACGCCTCTTAAAGGGGACCTTCTTTTTTCCACTTCTCTGACCTATAAAAGCAGTTAAAATGTTGTATTCTTGTGTTATACGATGCCAAATTTCAGATAATAAGGTTTGCACATTTGGAAAGAAGCCCTGAAAGAAGTTTGGGATGGCTCAAAATGCTCGGTTTCAGAAGGCGTGGTAGAACTGCCCCTTTGTGATGTCACAGAGGAGCAGACTTCCTTATATGGGCTTGGCTGTAAGATAGATAAGCTCTCAGCCCTCCACCAAGCTCTCCTCTGTTTGCATTGCTAGCAATGGCTTTTAAGGAAAAGCCACATTTGTTTACAATTCCTAAAGATTACAAATCCAAAGAAATCTAGCTTAATAGGTGCAGATTCTGGAAGAACCAGAAAGCTTTCTGTGCTGGTTGTGTGTAGCTGCTGTATAGGAGTACACAACTACAAAGGGTATGAGTATAATAGGTCCCCTCTAAGGCCAAATTGCATACCATGACATGAGAGCAGGTACATCATAGATTCCTTATTTTTGTATAAAAGAAGCTGACATGAACACTAATGGGATTTTATCTAATGTCATTAGTATTTATCCGAAATCAGAGCAGATCGTTCATGGTAGTCCATCAAATCTAAATGTAGATTCAGAAAAAGCCCCCTTTGAATTATTTAAAGATAATGCTTTTCTTGCGGAGGGCTCAAAAGAACATCATTTATTCAGATCGTGTCTTCTGGTCCAAGAAATGGGACCCGGGAACTCACAAGAAATGGTATAGTGAGACTTTGTGATTTCATGGGGAACTGCATTTTGGGGGGAATTTGGCCCATCATTCATCTAACCCCAACCCTGTGATAATGCAAGAAGAAGTACATACATTGATGATAACATGCAATACAGTAACTTGCCATATTACAGAAACTTCTTACCTCGGCGCACTGATATCACATTGAGCATATAGCTTACGCTACGTCCCTCTAACAGCAGCGTAGTTATAGCGACAACACTTTCCCATACTAGAATGAGCAGAAAGGGGAAAGAAATGTGTTTGTGTTTCACATCAGGATTTAGAATTATGGGCAAAATTCCACCCAAAAAAGTGCAGTTCCCCTTTAAGCTGCTGGTGTGAGTGGACATGTGTGTGAAATCTTCAATTGGTTGGTGTGGCTGGCAGTCCATTTTGGGGTCCACAAGAGGCTACTCCGTGATGACATAAGGAGCAGGCAATGAAATGCTCTGATGCAAAAGAGGATCGAGTGCAGAGATCCAAGCTGGAGGGCAGGGTCAGATTAAACTAATGCAAGTGAACAAGCAGAGGACAAATGGGCTGGAAGAACAAATTAACCATTTGGTAACAATTAGCACAATATGGTCTACACGGACATGTCTGCCATTTTGCCACAAATGCGCTCAATGCACTGCTGCTACCAATGCAATACAATACAAACAACAAATGAGCCAACATTTTGCCCAACATTACAATAATATAGGTGTGTAATGGTAAATGTATTTGGAATCACATTTTTCAGAACGGAACCGTTGGTCCAGTATGGGCGTATCACACGTCTTATGTTCTCTCTAATCTAAGGGTCTCAAACTCAATTTCACTGGGAGTCACTGGAAGTAGAGCCTGGGCCGAATCAAGTATTAGAAGTAGGGCTGGGAATGTCAGGGTACCTCAAAATAATCCTCGACAACAATAATGCCTTCATCACCGTATTCCCGAATTGACTTTTTTATTACACAGTATGAGTATGACCAACAATGCTTGACTTTTGCAACAAACTCTGAGTCAGGTCCCTCATTCAATTAAAGATGGGAAAAGAATACCTTGCAAATTACTTATAGGGTATGACTAATCATTTAACATGGTTTTTGATCAATTTGTGGTGTGATTTGGAATACTTTTAAACTGGTCTCTTCCTACTGTCTGGAGACTTGGTGTTGCATTTCAATACAGGGTGTCTCTTCCTGTAAATCCCTCAATCAGGACACCATTATTTAATCAGGCTGTCTCCAGAGATCGACTCCTCAATAATTACCAGTAGGGGGTCCTGAAAACATCTGTTGACACTAAAGTGTTACCTTTTGATGCCATGTATTTATTTGGTAACAAAGTGGCTAACTTTGTCAGCCTCCGGACACATTGCTACTACATTTTCAACAAACTGTAATACCTGTGCTTGTGAAGTAGTCACCCATGCAATTCCAACTGCATATGGAAGATATTTTTATGTTTACACAGACGTGGGGCAAACGGCTCTCTTATTTTGAAGGACGGTCAAGGAGTCAAGGAAGTGTGTTCTGTGTGTGTGGAGAATGTGCATTTATGGCAAGCTATGTCAAATATAAACGTGCTATTTTTTTTCCCCACTCAGAACTTCCACGTCGGCACCAGGCAATATAAAACTTTCCTTACATTAAAGCCATAAAATACACAGTGGTGAAAATCTACTCATTGAGTGTACACACAACCACACAAACTAACCCTGCTAGCTTCCACTAAGGCTCTGATGTCTCGGTTGTGAGTAAACACAACGTTTCTTCACATCCGCAAACATTCACCTTCTCTTCTCCATTGTCAATTAAATTGCCGGCATGAAAACTCACACTGCAACATGCTGTGAACACACCACCGTAATAGATGACGTGATGGCTGGCTGCACTTTACTTGGTCTGTGCTGGTGTAAACAGTTTGCTTGCCCAACACAATTACTATAGCACCATCCAGTGCTCGTAATTAGAGCACAGTTAATTTTATTGAAAATGCAGCTTATTTTATACTTTATAAAATCATCTCGCCAGCCGGATTAAACCCATCTGCGGGCCTGATCCGGCCCATGGGCCATATGTTTAACACCCCTGATTGCATTCCGACCCGTGAAAATAGTCGGGATCATGTCAACAGTAAGATTCCTGATGCATACAGAGCTTCACCCCGCCCCCACTTCAGACACTGACCACATCTTTCTGCTTATGTACCCAGCATACAGACAAAGACTGGAACAAACAATCCCGGCCATAAAACCAATCCAGCTCTGGGTGGATCTGCAGGACTGGTTTTCTGTGACCGACTGGGATGTTTTTAAAGCTGCGGCCACTCTGGAGGGCTCTTCTATCAACGTACACAACTATGGTGAGTATGTGAATGGGTACATCAGCACTTGTGTTTACAACATCGTGTTCCATACTGTACATATCAGGAAATGAGGATGAGTACAAAGCTGACAAGTACGGGCTGATGAAAGCCATTGCAGCGGCAAAGAGACCGTACAGAGAGAGGCTGGATGGCTTCTATTCCACTGCTGACTCTGGCCAGATGTGTTGCAAGCCTCTCCACATCACAGACAACCAGCACCATCAGCGCTACAGTCAGACTTACAAACGACCTCAGTGCTTTCTACAGGTTACAAATAACAGACACACACACACAACTGGACCACCAGACCCCCTCATCAGGTCAAGTACACAAAGTCCTGAAGAGAATCAACCACCACAAGGCAAAGGACCCGGCAACATCCCTAGTCATGCTCTCAAGACGATGTGCCAACGAGATGGTGAACCTCTTCACCTCCATCTTCAACCTATTTCCCTCTTGCACCACCTGGAAAACAAAGACTCCTACTTCAGGATGCTCTTTGTGGAGCACAGCTCCGCCTTCAATGCGGTCATCCCCAGTCATCATCACGGATCTTCCACACCATTCGGGAGAAGATGATGCAACTCATAATGTGCTGTTGCAGTCAGACAAACAGATACACCTCACGGTGTTCAACTTGCTGCACATTTCCTGCAATTTTTACATTTTGTTTTCCTTCTCTTTCATTGCTTTGGTGCTGTATCTCCCACTTGCAAACCTCAGGTTCTTTCTTCGTCGTTTGCGTGGGTGAAGTAAGTGCATCGGTGATGCAAGCGATTCCTCAAGGCAGAAAAATCATTGACCGTTTTTTGCAGTCGAGGTACTCAAATTATTAGAGTAATTGTTGCATGTCTAGCCTTGATATCCAACCACTTTTTAAAGTTCTGCTACGGTGTTCTGTTCCACTGACCCGACGTCGCTGCCAGCGGATGCTACTTGCTGCCAATGGCTCATCTTTCTCTTGTTGTGCCACGGCTGTGTCCTCCATAGATGTTTTTACGGGCTTCCAGCTCTCCGACTAAAATTTCCACCTTAGTTTTGGTGACAATCGTCTTTGACTTCCAGCAGGCATGATTCAGAAGAACAGAGCAAAATGTAACCATGGGTCATTAAATATGGACACTACATTCATGAGCCATTTTGCAGTGACCATTTATGGTGAACTGAAGGCGTGGAGATATTTCTGGCGCACGCAGACTTCTAGTCAGACTTCTACGCAGTTTTATAGATAAGGCCCCAGTACTGTGTTATACATACTCCTTTGTTACCCTGGGATTTTGCTCTAGTTTGCTATGAAGTAAAGTGGGTTACATGGCCTCAGGCTTTTTATTTCCAGGCTTGTCATTCTTCTTGACTCCCATTAAGATATCGCTCTCTCTCTCTCTCTCTCTCTCCCCCCAAAGAGGTAGAGTATTCTACATTTTAGGGTTGATGGTAACTTTTTATTGTCTTATTGGACTGGAAATTAATTGAGGTAGACAGTGTTTGATGGTGGTTGTCAACAACTGAGACTGGAAAGAGATGAGCCTTTTACAAAATGTCCAGGAGCTATGTCCTTCTGTCTTTTAATGTTTTACCGGTTTCCTTGTTGCAGCATTCTTCGTGACCTGTTTACATTTCAGCTATATTTGACATGCATGACTTCCCCAAAGCACTTAGACGGGCCCTTACCAGCCAACAAGGAGAAGAGACACATGTGCACAGTGTTGAAACCTTTTGTCAAACTGAATGCCATTAGAGGTGGGCAGCCAAACCTCTTGGTCAATACCAGTGCTTGGCAGCCTTTAGCATCAAAAGAGTCATTTTTCCTCCTCTTCCAGTAAAAAAGAAAAAAGTTGAGCTATAAAACATTACACAGCTTATAAACTTGTAAAAGTTGTAATCTCTTTTAAACAACTAAACGCAACAAATAAAAGTGCAGCAAGCATGAGTAGCATTTCTACTAAATAATTAAAATTACTTTTTTCAATGAAAACTAAATGTAGCCAACTTGAACATAAAAAAAGCTAATCAGAGTTCACATATCTGCATGAGTGATGTGTTCTGAATTATTTCTTGTTTTATTTTTTTTATTTGAAGAATAGATACTCTGATATTTGTAGAACGCTTCATGTCTCGTCCGTCTGTGAACGTGATAACACAGACTGTGATATATTATATTTCACAGACAGTATTTTGAAAGACAAAAGTTTGACGTGTGGAAATGTGTTTGACTATTGCTAAGTGAGCCAGCTATCCGAGTGCCTCTTGTCGCCGTGGCTTCACACACGACTTACATGAAGTCAGCGGCCAACCTAAACCGCTGGGATACAGTGTTTTGACTGTTGCTAAATTAGCAAGCGTCCCAAGTGCTTCTTGTAGCTGTGGCTTCACACACAACTTGAGCGAAGTCAGCGGCTTCAAATACGGTCAAATACGTTTGATGGCAATTGGCGGCAGGCTTCCTTATGGGCATGGCTTTAAGCGAGATATGCTCTCTGCCCTCTCGAGCACTGCTTCCCGAGCCCTTCCCCAAGCTCTGCTTCTCAGTTTACGAAACAAGCTCAGGCAGAAATTGTTGTAGTTGGTGATTCCCAGAAAAAGAATATTTTATCTGTCAACAGCATTTCACGAGGGACTGTTTTTGTGAACATGAACGTGAGCTATCCGCCAAATTCTTGCTGAAGCCAGAAGGAAAGTTAATGTTGGACACGCTGTGCATCCACAGGGGTGGAGAGAACCACAGTGCTCACTGTCTGGAACACTGTAGTTCCACCAAAAAACGTGTAACCACCACATTTCCACTACCAATGTTGTGCCAGGATTGTCTGCAGTTAGTTAAAGCGACGGCCTGACGTCCAGCTTCTGAGCGTCACGCCACCAGCATGCCTCTGACAAAGTTTGTCTGACAATGAGTGCTCCTCATCGGGAAAGCTTACTGCTGTTCTGTGTCGTGTGTAGCTTATCTATGAGTCTACAACTCAATACAAAGCTCCAATTATTTTGAAGTCCTCAAACTTTTATTTTAAACGTCAACACTGTTCCATTTACATACCTGACTTACATATTAACCAAGCTACAGCAATAATATTATTGTAGCAGCTAACATCAAAAAGTTTCAATGGTGTTTTAAATCAAAATACGGCAAGATACTGCAACTATTACATGTTATCACTGTACTTGTTAATGCTTGATCAGAGGGTGTATATCAAATCCCTCTTAGAGGGATTCATATTTGAAATAGGTGTATCCCAATGACATGCTGAAATACACCTGTTTCCTTGTGTTCTAATGCACCGAAAAGGGAAATAAATATATGTTCATGTTTCTTTGTACATCTTCAAAATTCAGATTTAGATTGAGAAAATAAAGTTGATTGCTTTTCATATTGTGTACTCATTAGTATGCCATATATCATCATTAAATGAATGAAAAATCTCAAAATAATGTTGATAATATTTAGTTGCAACAATTTGTAGAATTATCCTCCAGCAAAAATTGTTATCATGACAGGCCTTGAGTGATAAATGGATTTACAGTGCTCACTGATATTCATACTCGACAGTCTAAGCCCCCCCACCATGTTGTCCTACATCTGACTGCATTCCCATGACCAGTTCTAACATACTAAGCTTAACAAACATATATACAAACACCGTCCGATTGTATTGTTTTAAAGCCATGTAATGAACGCTAGCAGGCCCTTAGCCTTAAATCCATCCGATGCTCGGCAGCTGTCTCTTGTAAGTGTGAGAAAAGGCGCTGAGAAAGGCTGTGAACGCCATCTTGTTGAGTTCAGCTGCTCGGGCCCTCGATATAGGAACCCATTCATTGGAGGCGTTGCAGGAAAGGGGGCACACCGACAGAATCTATTCGATCAACTTCATAAAACTGCCAATTTGAATACAAAAATCGGTGAAATAAGGATAAATTCGGTTACATCCAGCCCCGATTTCTTCGGTTTGACAGGGCCGGACTGGAAGTTGCTCCCGCTGCACCTTGTTGCCTCCTAGCTCCGGGAAGGCGCTCATCGCGGCTTCCAGCGGCAACACTTACTGATTTGTCGACATTGTAACCCACATAATCTCGCTGACTCCAACTCCGATAGTACATTATAGTCGTTTTAAAACGCTTTTGGTTATACTGGGTAAAAAGACGATAGCGCCGGCCTGACAGGGGCATAGCTGGCTAAAGAGCTCGTCCTGCAACAGACGATCGAGATAACAGGATTTCAGAAGGCCAATTACAACAATTTTCTCTACGGTAAAACACAGAAAACGATACCTTCCGAACCTCTGTGTCATTGAACTCATGTGATTTCATATAAGTTTATGGCGTCCCGACAGGCGAATTAGGATAGCTAGCGATTTCCCCCTTCTGTGGAAGTCTGATCGAATCTACCGTATTCAAGACTCAGTTAAAGATTCGGTTATGCGTTGGTTTACTGAATAAATTTGACTAAAATACTACAGCTGGGCAAATAATCTGTGCGGTGCAAATAGTTCAGATTTAAGCAAACTGACCCTCAAAAGACGTCACTAAAATGTGCTACATGGAACCACATCGGGGCCCAGTTTTTTCCACGATAAACCGACACAAAATTATATGAGCCAGGCCAGACTTTCTGGCCTGCTAACTTGCATGGACTCCATACGGGAAAGCCGAGTGGTGGTGGAGGCTCTCCTTGGCGAAGAAGTCATTTTTAAACCTCGCTTCGCTGTCAACTGCATGATGCTATAACAGGAAGGGAACTCAATTCAATCGTTTTAGAAAGGTTTTCGCCGATAGCTGCACTTCCAAAAAATAAAGTTTAGAAGTTTATTAAGGGTAAATCGTAGCATACGAGCCGGGTACTAGCTTTGGGTGTAGCAAAGACGTGGGTAATGTGGGCCAGATTATCTATCTGTTGGCACCTAGCAAATAGGGTGGATTTGCACTGTCAAGAATCCCCAGGATTAGCCATTATAACAACAGTCTTGTTCGTTAAACCTGGATACAAGAGGACATACTTGTTAACCTGCAGTCACAGATTAAATGCTAATTAACAGCTGCACAGTTACCACTTGATGGTGATATTTGATATTAAATATGGATAAATGTTCAGATAATGGTCACCAGTCCGGTCAAAGTGTGCTAGTTTATAGTGAGCCCCACACCCACTCAAACTACCCGTTAAACTAGCGGCAGGCTAACTACAACTAACTAACAGAGAACCCACTCAACGTTCTTGCTCCAGCCCACCACAACATATCTAACGTTTCAAATATTCAAATCCTTACCTTCTTGCAGATGTTATCCGTGCTATAAATCACATTAGCTGGCAAAAACAACAAAAACAAGCTGGTCTCTCCTCTCTCGGATGTAGCTAGCGAGGAGCGGCACTCCCCGAATCCGGTTTTTGACCCACCGAAGGAGGAGGGGGAGACACCGGTACAGTCGAGCAGATACGAGGCTGTATTTCACCCCCCAAAAAAGTTATTTCTGAGTCTCCCTCCGAAGCCGCCACAAATTCCACTTTCAGGGCGAAATGAAAACAACCCCCCCTCGTCCAACTTCGTCGACCTCGTCCCTCCTTTTCTTCCTGCCTTCAGAATCTCAGCGGTTTCTTCCTGCGGCCATCAAACAGCATAGATGGGCGCGGTAACCCTGCACTCAGCGCTGGGAAACCCCACGCTCAGGCAGCGTCATAACGTACTGCCAAGGGTCGGCGACCACTTCAAGAAATCAGGAAAAACTGCTATCTTTGACATAGAGCTACATTTGCATTTATCCACTAAAATACAACTTTTAAAATCAAATTTGCCCCAGTATGTACAAATACAAAACCTAACAGTGATACATTTTATATCTGCAGTTTCCCATGATGGTCATTTGTGAAGTTGTGGACAATTTAGAGTCTCTAATTAACATACTATTTCGATTAAAAAATGCTTTTACTGATGTTTCATTAATCAAGTGACATGTACCAATAGAGATAGCATAACACTGTATAGATTTGACAGCATAGGGACACTCATAAATACATTTTAGCATAACTTCAGAGCATATAAAAATATTAAGAGTATTTCAACATAACACTTCAGTGAGTGTTTCACTGAAGTAGAAGTGTTAGTTAGTTTAAGTGAGTCAAAGGTCATGCAAAAATATCATAAGCTCATATATCAGCAAAGACAAGCATGCAGGGCAGCCTTGGGAGTATGTACTGTTTGTACTGTTTGTACTGTGCGAGGCATCACATCAGCAGAGATGCCAGTTTATCACCTTGCTTGCATCACACAACCTTCGTTAAGAAATGATGAAGAGAGGTATCTTTGGAGACACGGGCACCAACAATAATTCAACGCTCAACGCTAAAGTGGCCTTGTTAGGGTAAGGAAAAAGAGGCACAATTACAATGGCCCAAAGTGTTTCATACATATCAATGTATAGCATCTGAGAATAGGCCAGTTGTATGGACATGACCACAACAACCGCTACATCCAGTACTCTTGATTTGCAAGGCAAAACAGATGGTGTACGACACATGGAACTAGCTAACCGGTAGGAAAGATGTCTTCAAATGTCCTTAATGATGGTATTAGAATCAATCATTCGATCAGTCATTTGATGCAACGCCCCTGTGCTCGAATTGAAGTTGAGAAACCATCAGGGATTAACTTCCTGTAGCATGTTTGTCGGTAGGAGCGGCACTTTGGCATACAGACACTGCCATCATTATGGCTTGTGGTGCTCACAGGAGGGGTTAATAATGCTCACCGGGTTAAAACGTAACACAGAGACACGGAACACTTGGTTGTCTTTTGGGAAAACTGTGTGTGTGCCGTCTATTGAGTGATGACTACACAAGATGGCCTTCAAGCCCATTATCTTAAAATGCATGTATCTGAATATGATGTACTTGTAGTAGAAAGTTGAAATAACAGAAAAGTAGAATGATGTGTTGTTCATTTGAATGTATGCCAATTAAGTTTGTAGTGCATTCACTGATGAACACCAACCAACCAAGTGTGTGTGTGTGTGTGTTTGCTCATCATCAAGAAAGTCTCTCTCGGTGTGAGTTTCCACTGGGACTCATCTGGCCCTAGGTTTAATGCTGCTGAGATTAGGTTGCCCTGGATACACTCCCAGTCTGCATGCATGTGTTATGAACCTGCTTAAAGCTAAAGGCTTCAGGGAATTTCCCAGAGGAAGACGTTATTGCCTGAATTGAAGCTTTCTAGCCAAGATACGACCATGATATGTTGATTTTGTATGATGGAGAAAAATGGCTTAAAAGTGGTGACATTGTTTCAATTGTATAATTATTAAAATATTTTTATCTTAATATCAGCCATCCATTTTCTGTACCGCTTATCCTCACAAGGGTCGCAGGCATGCTGGAGCCTATCCCAGCTGTCTTCGGGCAAGAGGCGGGGTACACCCCGGACTGGTCGCCAGCCAATCACAGGGCACATATAGACAAACAGTCAAAATAGACATAATAAAATAAATATGCAAATGAAAAACAGTATTCAGCAAGGTGTTAAAGGAAAACTGCATTTTTGAGGGTGATTTTGCCCATCATCCACAATCCTAATGTGAGACATGAACACAAGTCTTTCTCTTTTCTGTGCGTTTTAAAGATATAAAAACAGCTAAAAATAGGCAATATAATTTTAAATTAAAAACAAACAAACATTCATTTTCTACCGCTTATCCTCACAAGGGTCACGGAGGGTGCTGGAGCCTATCCCAGCTGTCTTCGGTTGAGAGGCGGGGTACACCCCGGACTGGTCGCCAGCCAATCACAGGGCACATATAGACAAACAACCATTCACACTCACATTCATACCTATGGGCAATTTGGAGTCGCCAATTAACCTAGCATGTTTTTGGAACGTGGGAGGAAACCGGAGTACCCGGAGAAAACCGACGTATGTACTAGGTCCGATCTGCACACCACCAGTCAAAGACGGTAAGTAGCACGATCTCTCCGCATTAGCGCCAGAGAGATCAGAAGAGAAATCAGATTAGAAAAAGTAGCAAAATAACAACGCAAATACGGTGTAATATGATGTCATACACGCATGGTAAAAAACAGTGAACAGCATTATGCCAGGCTAAGCTCATAATGACCTTGCTTTTTATAGGCAGGTTGGGGTGCATTAATCTGCTTTGGTATAATCTCCTACAATCTCTTTATAAATGCTTACAGCATGTATCTGTGAGGAGAGAAGAGAGAGGTCTTTAGACACTACTGACATCTGCTGTTCACATGCTAAGATTATTTAGCCAATATTTAGCAATGGGATACTGTGCAAAGCATGTAGAACATGTAATAGTTGTAGTATCTTGTCGTATTTTGATGATTTAAGACACTACAGAAACTTATTTTCGAGGCGCATTCATGCACATACTTATGCTGGTCCTGTCGACAACAGCATCAGCGACAACACATACGATGTCTACTTTCAGTGGGATGGCTGTATCTTCCAGCACAGGACGTGTGCTACTGTCTTTAGGTAAAAAAATGCTGACGGAAAATGAGCATCTTGTTGAGTCTTTGTAGCAAAGTGGTGGTAAATATCCACTCTTCCGTCTGTGAATATACAAGTCAGTTATGTTAATGTTAGTGTTTTTTTTGTGATGACTTTAGCATCAAAATAGGTATTTCCCATGATGCCAGTTGCTAGCAAGCTGATATAACTTGTTTTCTCGTGCTAGAAAGCACAGAAAAGGGGAAGAAATATGTGTTCATGTTTCACATAAAGATTGTGAATGATGGGCAAATTTCCAAAAAAGGCGCAGTTCCCCTTTAAGATACAAGCTGTTGGATGTTTATTAATAGTATATATATATATATATATATATATATATATATATATATATATATATATATATATACAGTTTATAATCAATCTAACAATAAGCACAAATGTCAGTTTGTTATTTTACATTTCATAGACATGTTTTTGGTTGGCCTGCCTCTGACTTCAAGGTTCTACAAGGTTCAAGGTTCTGTTTTTTTAATACCATCTGACACACCCAATCATGATATTTCTCACGCGCTCACCGACGCCCTCTGGTGGAATTAATAGTCATGAAATAACATGCGAGCCGCATTGAAGAAATTCCATCCAGTTCTACTGTACTGTATATCCCCTTGTAGTGTGGGGGGCTGGAACCAATCCCAGCTCCCTGTCATTTACAGGACTGACAACCTCCCAAAAGAAAGGCCCCAACCAACAGATTAAAAAAAGATTAAAACTTTGTAATTCTTGCAGTGAAGCAAATGACGCTCCACTCAACTGCAGTGCTTTTGCTGCAATTTCCTATTTCACATATGGACACACACAAAAAAGTGCAACATGTTCTGTTTCATCATGGCTTGTTTGCTCACTTTGTCCGGAAATAATGCAAAACTAAAATAAACTCTTGAAAATATACGTACACTACCGCTCAAAAGTTTGGGATCACTTGCAAAGGTCTTTGATTTCAAAGAAAATTTTTTTTCATGCATTTCACAAAGAAATTTTTCAATTTCACAAACATTTTTATCCATTTCACAAACAATTAAAATGAATCAGATGATTTTCAAAGAAGGATGTACATTTTTGCATAGAGGCCTACTATCAACAACTGTCAGTCCTCTGCATCAATCTCCTGGTATGGCTGCTAATCCAAGTTCATCATTATATTTTATAATAGATTATTAGAAAACCTATCTAAAAATCTAAACTAAAACTAAAATCTCTTACCATGCTGTTAACTACTCCCTTCAGAAAGCAGCACCAACTGGGTCTAACAAGGAAAGAAAAACGATGCACAAACTGGGTCTAACAAGGACAGAAAAATGCTGCCCAACTGTGCAAGAAGACAAATATCTGAGAGTGTGTAGTTTAAGACAAAGACGCCTCACAGGTCGTCACCTGGCAGCTGCACTAAATAGTAGCCGTCAAACACCAGTGTCAGTATCAACAGTGAAGCCGCAACTTCAGGATGCTGGACTTCATAGCAGGACTGCAAAAAAAGCCATATCTCAGAATGGCCAAAAACATTCCCAAGTGATCCCAAACTTTTCACCGGTAGTGTATGTCATACAAATTTGGCAGTATGTGCCACAATAAGTTTGCATAAATTATGTTTTTGAGGCTAAACCTACAGAAGATATTGAAGAAGGAAAATAACTACATCATTAAAAATCCAATGAATATCTTGTCCTACGGAATCAGTCCACAGAGGTGGACACTAAAGCCATGAAGGTGACGCTGTACACCTTCAGCTCATCACCTTTTACTGTGAGAGCCACACACATTTGCACCACTTCATTGGGCTGGAACAAACAAACACACACATACACACACATTATTATATCACAATTGTAATAAATGACAAATACCTATGAACTAAAAGTAAACCCCTCACCTTGTGTCCGCTCTGAGGGGTCCATGTAAGTGCGATGGCACGTTTGCTGCCTGCCTCAACATAGCCTTTGCCGGGCTCCACACTGAAGCCCTTCTGCTGCAGGGATGCCAGGTTGTCCCAGTTAAATTCACAGCCCTGAAACATGAATGTAGAATGAAGATAATGGTCTGCAGAGCAGTTTAACCAAATGCTTAGTATATATATACCTTCTTACTCGTCCGTATGGAGCCCACTGTCAGCTCCCTGACTGCAGGTCTGATGGTCCCCATGTTGTAGCTGGCACGCAGCGTAACCAGCACGGTGTTTTCCATGTCACCTGACTGCACTACTTGGAGAGGAAACATACTGTAACTCATTCACTCTCATCCAAATATACTGTATAGTACTGGGCTGTAATAATGCACCTGCAGGATAAAGTGGACTGGTTATTAGTGGAGGAAGTAGAGATTCAACAGGAACTCTCAAAGGGTCTCCCCCTTGTAAATACGTATTATGTGAAGATGCTGCACCTTTTAGATCCAGAGCACACAGCTCACTCTAGACACCAAAAACACAACCACAATACATTAGTTCATGATGGAAAAATGATTTCATCATGTCATGTGAGTGTTTAGTCACTTTATTGGCGAGCTCAATGGTGAGTCGATCGGAATAATTGACAGAGGAGTGATCGGGGTGAAAGGTGACAACCACGTCCTGGCTTTGTCTTGCAGCAATGCTTCCCTCCACAGGCACAACACTGAAAACGCTTAGTCCGTTGTAGTTTTGGGTCCCTGTACATGAAACAAAATATACAGTCAAACAATGTTTTTTTTCATAAAATTTAATTTGCACGGATACATAAATAACAGCCTATTCCAACTGTCTTTGGGCGAGAGGCAGGGTACACCCTGGAGCCAATCACCAGCCAATCACAGGGCACATATAGACAAACAACCATTCACACTCACATTCATACCTATGGACAATTTGGAGTCGATTAACCTAGCATGTTTTTGGAATGTGGGAGGAAACCGGAGTACCCGGAGAAAACCCACGCATGCACGGGGAGAACATGCACACTCAGATGGCTGAGGATGGAATCGAACTCGGGTCTCCTAGCTGTGTGGTCTGCGCGCTAACCACTTGACTACCGTGAAGCTAGTTAGGACTTTATCTCATAATTCATACATTTTCTATACCGCTTATCCTCACAAGGGTCACAGGGGTTGCTGGAGCCTATCCCAGCTGTCTTCAGGCAAAAGGCGGGGTACACCCTGGACTGGTCGCCACGGCCAATCACAGGGCACAATCACACTCTGATTCATACCTATGGACAATTGGAGTCGCCAATTAACCTAGCATGTTTTTGGAATGTGGGAGGAAACCGGAGTACCTGGAGAAAACCCACGCATGCAGGGGTAGAACATGCAAACTCCACACAAAGATGCCCAAGCAGGGAATCGAACCCCGGTCTACCCGATCTCCTGACTGTGTGACCTACCTCAGATAAGGTTGGTAATGAAATACTGAACAATGAATCATATCACCTAACTACTTCAGAGTAATCAGTGTACAGCTTATATACAGTGTTATGTAGATTGACTTAACACATGCTCTGCTTTAGAATGTCCCAATAGATGTTGGACTTCATGTTTCCCTCAATGAACCACAGCTCCCCTATGCAGGCATGGCTCATGCAGCCCCAGACCATGTCGCTACCACCTCCATGCTTGACTGGTTACGAAAACACAATTATCTTTTTCCTCACTTGTGTTGCCAGATATTGAGACAATAATGGCTATGTGCTCAATCCTTTTCAGTGGATAGTCAATATACAAGCTGTACACTGACTAATCTCACTGTAAGACACCGTATTGACCAACTGTACCCCTAAACCTCACAAGCTAGCTATCTACCTAGCAATCTACTTACCTTCCTGTCTATGAACCCACTGAAACTTGAGCCGAGGTCTAAGAGTGTGACTATATAGTATCTTACCTACTACAGGTTGGATATTGGAGTCCGTGTAACCACCCATCAGTACGGACACCTTTTCATCAGCACCCTGAGTTTTGGAGGGCAAGAGGCTGTACAGCAGCGCTTTGAAACCAACAGCAACATCCGAGCTATTCTCCAGCTAAAACGAACACACGGTTATTGGTCGCAAACATATTTCATTTTGTATATATTTTTTTTACTCAACAAAACTTATGTGGGCTCACCTTCAGGACGTGTGAGATGCTCTCCTTCTCTCGCACGCAGCCGAAGTCCAGGACACCTCCAGAGTGGGAGCAGGTGATAGCAGGAAACACACCCTCTCCACGCAGAGTCAGGGCCAGGGTCATCTTCGGACAACACACCTCCAAAGTCTCGCAGAACTAAAAATCAAAAGCTCTATCAAGTTAAGTCATGTCAAAAAGACAGTAACAATCAAAAGTAAACAATAAATAAATATGCAAATGAAAAACAGTATTCAGCAAGGTGTTAAAGGAAAACTGCATTTTTGAGGGTGATTTTGCCCATCATCCACAATCCTAATGTGAGACATGAACACAAGTCTTTCTCTCTTCTGTGTGTTTTAAAGATATAAAACAGCTAAAAATAGGCAATATATTTTTTTAAATAAAAAACAAATAAATAAATAAAATTCATTCATTCATTTTCTACTGCTTATCCTCACAAGGGTCGCGGAGGGTGCTGGAGCCTATCCCAGCTGTCTTCGGTTGAGAGGCGGGGTACACCCTGGACTGGTTGCCAGCCAATCACAGGGCACATATAGACAAACAACCATTCACACTCACATTCATACCTATGGACAATTTGGAGTCGCCAATTAACCTAGCATGTTTTTGGAATGTGGGAGGAAACCGGAGTACCCGGAGAAAACCCACGCATGCACGGGGAGAACATGCAAACTCCACACAGAGATGGCCGTGGGTGGGATTGAACTCGGGTCTCCTAGCTGTGAGGTCTGCGCGCTAACTACTCGACCGCTATGCAGCCAATAAATAAAATATTTAAAAAATAATAAAAATAGGCAATAAACGTCATAGGATTCGACTATTCCACCCACAAAGCCTGGATTGGTCACACTCAGGCTGCACGACTAACAGCTTGTACCCGGGCACGCCCATATGAAGAAGTCACTGTCTGGATGGAGAAGTAGTGTCACAGTGAGTCACAGTGAGCCGTGTTAGAAAAAAATCTTTGAAATTGAGCGTTCAGAGCCATCCCGAACTTCTTTCAGGGCTCACTTCCAAATGCGCAAACCTCATTATCTGAAACTTTGGCATGGTTTAACATGAGAATACTACATTCTAACTACATTTATAGGCCAGAAAAGTGGAAAAAAGTGTCAACAGGAGGGCTGCTATATTCTGCACTCCCTGGAGGCGATGGAGGGTGGACTGGTCGGGGGTCCCATATTGAAAAAAGTTTGACTTTTTGTATTTGTCGAATTTAAAATTATAGTATTAAATTACAATATTTGGGTCACCAAAGCCCACTTTTTATTTTGAGTTTTAAGAGTTTGCTGCTATCCATGCATGAACCACTTTGGTACATTTAAGTACATAAGATCGTTCCAACTATTTACCTACCGTTCTTTCCAGCATCGGACAGAAGGCCAATACGAGAATGTGCTTATCTCCAGGTGATATGACTCTGAGAGAATTAAGAAGCGAAAAGGGGCCGTATATGTCCAGCAATGATGACTTTAGCTTGAAAACATGTAAAGAAAAACAGGGTGACATGTTAGTCCTGGATTAGAGTCATAACAGCAGGGGCTATTCAATATGTGACAAATAAATCAAATACAACATTTTATAATATTATTAACAATATCGACATAATAATAGACACTTTCAACTGCAAATATCAATATATTAATAGACATTTTCAACTGCAATAGTAATAATTATTGGTAGTGAAAATATACCTCCAAAGATTCCTCTGAAATGTTTTGGACTGCAACTTTTTTAATGACTCTCTCTCCTAAAAATCAAAGGCCCCAAAGCATTGTGTAAATAGAACACACAACACTACACATGTACTGTATGTTCAAAATGCTTTTAAAACAAAACAAATGAACTCACCTACAGCCACTTGCTGGAACTCTAAGGCATAATGTCTGATGTTGTTGGATACCACCACTAGAGGGGGCTGTACAACAGGACACTGAAGCTTCAGGTAGAGCGTATTTAGAGGACTGAGGGCACATGAAATGAAAGAAGATATGAAAAGAGTAATAATGAACCAAAAACAATGTTATTTTAAAATACATGAATGTGTCCTCTTCTCTACTGTTTCTGAAAAATGAATCAAACCTAAGCTCAGTGTGTTACCTCCATGTTGGCTGGACCTGCCGGTCTTCCTCTGGGGGGTCGCCATCTGACACAAAGCAGGAGATGGTGTACTCTCTGTAGCTCGGGGTGAAGGAGTGCAGCAAAGATGTCCTTGCCTCCTCAAACTTCTGAGATCTAGGAATAAGAATTCAGCAGAATGAAAGAATGGCAGCAAGCTTAATTCACACAGAATTAATTTACCCATATTGCCAAAAAGGCATAATAGGAGATCATGAACAGATGGCCAGACATTCTCCTTCAGGATTTTTGGTAGTTCTATTTATTACAGCAAGTCTTCCAGATCCTGAAGCAACAAAATAGGCCCATCACACTACCACCACCATATTTTACTGGTGGTCCTGAAGCAACAAAGTAGGCTCAGACCATCGCACTACCACCACCATATTTTACTGGTGAGGTCCTGAAGCAACAAAAGAGGCCCAGACCATCGCACTACCACCACCATATTTTACTGGTGG
Organism: Doryrhamphus excisus; assembly: GCF_037039965.1. Taxonomy (NCBI): domain Eukaryota; kingdom Metazoa; phylum Chordata; class Actinopteri; order Syngnathiformes; family Syngnathidae; genus Doryrhamphus; species Doryrhamphus excisus. The sequence goes on along the minus strand of NC_136373.1, from coordinate 7,756,288 downwards.
TCCTGAAGCAACAAAATAGGCACGGACCATCGCACTACCACCACCATATTTTACTGGTGGTCCTGAAGCAACAAAATAGGCACGGACCATCGCACTACCACCACCATATTTTACTGGTGAAGTCCTGAAGCAACAAAAGAGGCCCAGACCATCGCACTACCACCACCATATTTTACTGGTGGTATGATGTTCTTTTTCTGAAATGTTCATTATACATTATACTGGATCGTTGCAGGAAAGACTCTACAAGCAGGGGTTCCCAAACTTTACCAACTCAGGGCCCACTTGAAAATCTAAAAAATGTCTGCGGCCCACCTTTGTCCTATAAACAGTACATAGACGAAATACTGCATTCTCAGAGCACTTAAATTATTATTATTATTATTATTATAAGTTTCAGGATTGAAATGAAAGCAGGGGGATAAAGGAAACCCAAACTTTTAATCTGTGGTGTACACACAAGACAGAATTAATTCTCATACTTTTCATAACCGCATTCAAGACTGGCATGATGACCAGAGAGCTACGTTCCAATCATAAACTGTATAAGGTACCTGCATTTTATTATTGGGACAGGTCACTCAATAGGTTATTACTTATGCCTATAAATATGTTTTAATCGTGCAATAAATATTTTACAATAAAAATAATATTTGCAAAAATGAATATTTTTAATGACCTCTAATGGCTCCCCTGCAGTACCAGTGGGAATCACTGCTCTACAGGAAAAGAAGACATAAATGCTGTCCCACCCATTTGCCAAAATATCTTTTTGGTAAAGTGGCGTCCTCGAAACAATGCACTCACCAATACAGTATAGCATTATGCCCTGATATTTGGTCACTCTTACCCTGCTTCTATGTTGTCAGGAGGTGGTGATTCTATGGGGCTCACAGTTTTGTCAGACAGCTTGCTGCTTTTAGATAATTTCCTCCCTTTTCCATCCACGGTGCTCGCCTTTTTCATCTGAAAACAAAACATTCAGAGAAGCGTGGCATGAATGCCAACCAAAATATATGTGTGCCCGCTAACAGAGAACAAAGAAGTACCTCATCCTCAAGGAGTTTTTGCTCCTCAGTGAGCTGCTTAGCTTTGAGGAGGAGACGTTGAGCCTCTTCCTTGATGTCCTCGTCTTCCAGTTTGGGTCTGAAGGTCACCTGGATCAGACATCTCTGTAGTGGTGGAGAAACACCAGTTAAAATCACTATAATGTTATATATATGTTATATAATGTAAGCTCCTCCACATAGCTTACAATTAATACTATATAAATCATTAATTACTTCAATTGGGCCACAGTTCTGTTGAATGAAAATGCACAAAAATTATTGAACATAATTGGTCCCTTTTAAGGATGTTCACTTCCGCCATATTTCCAGGAGATGGCGCCCTGACACCATGAAGCCAGCAATCACTAAGGCAGGCTTCTTATTTTGAACTCTGGGGTGGTTGTTTATTGTAATCATTATCCATGCATCCATCCATCAGTTTTCTATGCCGCTTATCCTCATCAGGGTCATGGGGGTATGCTGGAGACTGTAATCATTATGTCTTTATTATAAATATTCATTCATTCATTTTCTACCGCTTATCCTCACGAGGGTCGCGGGGGGTGCAACCCTATTAGGAATATAATATAGGGATTGTATTGAGAGGCAGGGAGGCAACACACATTCTGCAACAAAAGCACATGCATATATTCTCATGCATATGCATAGATTGAAAAAAGAAAGGGTATGAATGTGAGTGTGTACAGTGGATACAGTGTGTACAGTGTGTACACTGTATATAGTGTATACTGTATGTGCTCCAGCATACCCTTGTGACTCTAATGAGCGTAAGTGGAATAAAAAACGGGTGGATGAAAAAAAAGAAAAGCCACGATTTTGACACAAAGTGTACAAAAAGTGCCAAGTGTTTGAGTGAGGACATAAAATGAGCCACCGGGTCCCCTCACCTCTCCAGGTAGCAGGCGTCCTGCAGCAGGAGAGATCTTGAAACTGGAGTCCCGAGATGGTGTGAAGGAGAAGAGTCTTCCCTCAGCACACACGGGCTGTTTAGGCAGCTTTTGTCCAGTTTGGCTATAAGTCAGGTACAGCAGAGCTGTGGAGTTGTCGCCGACTGCCGTGGGCCCAAACTGGACCAGGTAATGGGAGAGCTCCAATGGAGGGCACACACCCATGGCACGACACGCGAGGGGAAAAACCCTGAAAAACAAATAAATATACAAAATTGTTTAATATAGATTTCTCTGGGATGTAATACTGGACTAAAGTTCACCTGTTAATTCCAGACTTGCAGCTAAGCTGGAAATGGTACTCTTTGGCTTTGCTGGCGCTGAAAATCACATCAATCTCCAGCGTTTCTTGTGGGAGTAGAGTACCAAAGCCATCATTTGGTTGGACTTCAACACACTGTTGCATGAGGAGAGCATAAACGTAATTGCTAGCAAAGCAAAAAAAAAAAAAAATAGTATATAACACATCCAGCTAAGACGGCGTACCTCTGGAATGGCCACAAAGCCGAACTCCTGAGGCAACAGGGACATGTTTGTCAGACGTACACTGCTCTTGACGGACTGGTAAATGGAACAGTAGCCAAAGTCCAACTCCAGCTGGTCAAACTTCAAGTCAGAGGATGTCACGATTGCTTGGATTGTGTAAATGACAGGATGCACCTTGAACACATTGGAAATGTGGCAGACATTTATGGACAAATTGTAGTGTTTTATTAGTCAGCTAACAGCTAACTGTATTTGTGCTAATGGCATACTCATTCATTTTCTACCGCTTATCCTCACAAGGGTCACAGGGGGGTGCTGGAGCCTATCCCAGCTGTCTTCGGGTAAGAGGCAGGGTACACCCTGGACTGGTGGCCAGCCAATCACAGGGCACATATAGACAAACAACCATTCACACTCACATTCATACCTATGGACAATTTGGAGTCGCCAATTAACCTAGCATGCGGAATGTGGGAGAAAACCCGGAGCACGCACAGGGAGAACATGCAAACTCCACGCAGAAATGGCTGAGAGTGAGATTGAACTCCGGTCTCCTAGCTGTGAGGTCTGTGCGCTAACCACTCGACCGCCATGCAGCCCTAAATAGTATATTGTATATCTAAATAGTGCATGTCTAAGGTGTGTGCATAATCTTAAAGAGGACGTATTATGCACATTTTTGGCACTGCAGCAGCTGCATGCGTTACCTGCACAGAAAGCTTTTTAGATCTTCCTGAATATGCACCTATTCCAGCTGAATTTCCTTGGATTTCCAAAACAATCTGTTTTAATTTATTCCAGCCACGCCCCCTCCTCCAGGCACGCCAGGAGGCTGTTCTTGACCAGTTAATAACAATCACTACGTTTACATGCGGTCAATATTCCGGTTAGAAAAGGAGTAACCCAGGGGGAATATTCTGGTTTTTAAAAACCCGAATATGAGCTATTCAGGTTTCTCAAAAGGGTTATTCGTGTTTACATGGCCGTGCACAACCAGGTTATTGCTAATATTCCGGTTATATGACTGCATGTCAACGTAGCCAATGTGTGCATGTGCTTTAATGCCAAGACCTCGAAGGGCTTGTAGGCTACACATTTGGTGCTCCACAGGAGAAGCCTGGCCCAGTCTTTGGCTCACAGTCAGAGCTCTGCCTCTTCTCTCCTTGTCTTTGCAGCGACAGGGAATAATGAGGAAGAGGAAGGTGATGATTTGGCGAGAAGATGAAACAAATTTAGATTTCCAGAAAAAAAATAACTGGAATCAATATGACACAAATGTTGAAGCAGCTGCTCTGTGTTTTGCAAACTAGGCTTCTGTCGACTTGCTGAAGGAGCCCAAGTAGTTATTTCCTTCCAAATTCTAAATTAGACTTAAGGAGCAATAAGTACAATACAGTATAGGATAAGGACACGGTAGTGACTACACAAATGCATTCCTGCTTCTCCATATTTGGAGACATTTGTCTTCAGACAATACAGAGCAACCTTTATGCTTGGCTTGCTAACGCCCATGGAGCAACTGGGCCTTGGGGGTATGAGATAATTTTAGCTAAGCGGCAAAATAGGTTACAATCTCCAGTGGCTCTGCTTGCTAGTGTTTGGGACAACGCACGAAGAACAAAAGTGTTTCCTTTAGCATGACATTGACGATGTTTAAAATGGACTAAAGTCGAGTGACCCATTAAAATTATGGTTGTCACAGATTAATTGTGATGAATTAATTAATCGTCATTGAAATGCTCTGAATGGAATGCTTTGCTAGGAACAAACATATTATCTGAATAAATTAAGACAGCTGTTGTTTTTATTTTAAACTTGTATATTTCTTAGCTACCTTTTGCACTGCCCTGGTGTATCGCAGAATTTATAAGACGGAAGCAGCAGTTCAACGCAGGTAGCTGTGGCTGGCTGCTGGCCGCACTGGGAACCCTTCCCCTTTGTGGAACGTGGAACTCGTCTTGTGTTCATGTTGTATATAAAAAAAAAAAAGTATGCCACGGCTTTGTAACAGTCCGACACTGTGTTCCTTCATTAGAAGTTTAGTCTGGAATTGCATTTGTTTCCCGCTCTTCTCCTCTTGTCGTTCCCCTTTCCCTCTCCTTCATCGGCCAATCATCCTGATCAATATTTTGATTCAATGAAAATACCTCAAGGTAATATTTTATATTACATTCATATATTATATTCAGCAATATTTATGTGCTAAAAATATCTTAAACAGATCATAATCAATATTTTTTTAAATCAGCACTGATCAAAATATTGTCAGCCTGGTCTAAATTACAATACACACCTGCCCTGCAACTTGCACGGTCATTGGAACCTCCAGGACTCCTGTTGCGCTGTCAAAATACTTGCTGGCATCTTGGGATAAGGACTGTCTACCAAGGAGGCAAAAAGACATAGTATTGAAACTCAAGATTTTTTCAATTTGAATATTAACAATTATTATTGTTATACTTGCATGACAAATGTTATGTAAACATTGCCTTTCCAGTTAGTGAAGGTTTTATGATGTCCGCCCTCTGACCTTTGGTTCAGAATCAAAACAGAACAAATGTATAGCATTACCGAATAAAAAGGTTTCATGCTAATGAAAAGCGCAGAAGACAAACCCAACAATTCCGCTTGTATCTTTGATACAAAGAGTCAAAAGCCACAAGCTTTTCAAAGAAAACCCAAGATTGAGACCCAGAAGGCCCATTATTTTACTTTAACCCACGACTGTGGGATCAGCTCGCCAGGGAAAGCAGGAGAGCGATGTAGAGCACGCCTCCACACTGCTGTAGGTTGTATCCATGGTGATGGAAGACGTAAGTATGATTCAAAGAGGCCCAATAGTTATGCACAGGCTTATGTAAAAAAAATCCAGTACCTCAATTTGCCCTCTTGGTAAACACGTACAGTACATGGCTAGATGCATGCGGTCAAATGTCAGATAGGGTTGGAAATACACATCCATTTCTCACCTCTCACATATTTTTGCATTCCAATTTTTTTTTTCTGCAAAATGTATTCTCTCTTTTGTACTCTTAATGGTAGATGGTTTGAGAGCTGCTAATGCTGCACAGCTTTTAAGGCTCTCCAGATGTCGGTGGCTTTTTTCCGGTAGCATTAGAGGCAAGCCTTGTCATCAACAAATCTGTCACATGTGTTTTTATTTTATTTTTATAGTGTTTATTTGATATATGGTGTCACGTTACTACTCGCTGTTTTTACTCCAAGACTCAGAGTGCAGCTCAGAGTGAAAAACATCACTTCCTCAAATGTCCAAATGAATTCTCTGCAGTAACAAAGGGGCGTGATGAAAATGAGTAGTTGTAGCCCTACCAATGGGTGCAGAGGGTGTATTTAAGGAAGCACTCTGGTGCTGCCTGCTAATAGAATCACTGCTGGAGAGTCACTCTTGAAATGGCTTGGCAGGCTCGAGTGGAAAAGCCCGGTGGGACGTCGCCGGGCCCATATGCTCTGGAGGATTTTGGGCAAGGATGAGGTTTGAAGTTTATCAACGTCCTGCACAGATTGGTGTGTTCTTGTCCCTGCATGTGGCAAGATTATCCACAGCCCCATCCATAAGCAGTGCTCTACAATTGATTATAGCGAGTTTACATACTGTAAAGTGGCAGGGTATAAGGCACAGGGTTAACTGTAAAAAAAGGACCCCTTTAATTCCCACCCAATTTGAGAACCACTGTGGGGTGCTGTGGAGGAATTTTGGCCCGCTCGAATGTTGTCATTCAGTCACATTGTATAAGGTCATGCCTCAGCATTGACTTTTGGATCATTGTCCTGCTGCAGAACCCAAACTGGTTTCAGCTTGGTCATGAAAAGATGACTCCTTTGTAATTTTTTGTGAGACAGCATAATTCATGTTTACATTTATCGCATCAATTATCACGTCATGAAGCAGCAAAACAACAAAAATCTTGACATGAATGCCAAACATTGCGTGCCCATCTAAATGACAATAAATAACAATCCTCTAAGCTGAACAGGGTCACTAGCATATGAACCACTGGCCTTGATATTGTGCACAAGGGATTAAGGAGAATACGGAACAATACTGTGGATGTACGGTACAGTGGAAGGAGCAGGCTGTGGGAAATGTGTGGGTTGGATGGTGACAAATATTAAGTGGGGGAAGAAGAGGAAGGAGAGCTGGTGAAGGCTGTGGGTAGGTTGTGTGTATTCTTTCGGAGCCCAAAGTAAAGACTATGGACAGGAGGCAGAGCAAGAAGCAAAGACCTGCACAAAGGATGAATGCTATGAGTCATTCCGAGAATCTAGATTTAACAGCACACTGCACAAATGTATGTGTGTGGGGGGGATAAGACGATGAGTGAAAGCAGTGCGGGTTTGGAAATTCAACAGTTGTCTGTAACTATAGGAGGCCTCAATGCCTATCAACCAGACTACAAAGCCATCACATGGATGTACTTTAAAGTAGTCAGTGTACATCTTGTGTTGCGGTATAGATTTACTATGCACTGAAAACTAAGTGGGCTGCACGGCGGTCGAGTGGTTAGCGCGCAGACCTCACAGCTAGGAGCTGTGTGGAGTTTGCATGTTCACCCCGTGCATGCGTGGGTTTTCTCCGAGTTCAGGATGAAGAGTTCAGGATGAAGAGTCTTGAACCAGTCATGATGTGCTATATATGTCACTATATTGACACTTACTATGGTACCCATTATGTCATTGGATGGTCATATCACCTTGTACTTCGGTATGTGACAAAAAAAATAAATAAATAAAAATTATACTAGGAAAGCAGGAAGTGAACAAATGTAAGAGTTACTGATTGTAAAAATAAAAATAAAAATAAAAATAAAAATAAAAATAAAAATAAAAATAAAAATAAAAATAAAAATAAAAATAAAAATAAAAATAAAAATAAAAATAAAAACTATATTAGGAAAGCAGGAAGTGAACAAATGTAACAGTTACTGATTGTAAAAGTACCAGATGGAGGGGTAGGATTGAATAAGCCTTGCTTCTTCCTACTCCAGTCCAGGGTGTACCCTGCCTCTCGCCCGAAGACAGCTGGGATAGGCTCCAGCAACTCCCACGACCCTCGTGAGGAAAAGCGGTAGAAAATGAATGAATGAATGAAAACTAAGTGAAAACTAAGTAGTCAAGTGTGAGGCTATTGTTTTTAATGACTTTTTATAATTTGGCCTTTTGGACTTGCATATCTTTCGATGAGTCGGATAATCTTGACAATACTAGCCAAACACTGAAATAGCCTGTGGTCAATGAGTGTGATCTCCTGGTGTTACGTAAGTGGAATAAGGGCTTGCTCACAAACAGCGCTGCCTCTGCACGATGGGTTGAGGAGGGATGAGCGTGTTTGCCAATGACACCCAACGGATTTGAAGGGAGAGCAGAACGTGAAGGAGCCGCGAGGGAGATCTGTTGTATCAGGGAAAAAAAAAGGTCTACAAAAGTAAAGCACAGAGGTGAAAGGCTAAGAAAATTACAAGTCTGTGCGGGCGAGTGGGAGAAGGCAGAAGGCAGTGGAGAAGCAGCGAGGACAGAGGAGCTAAGGAGGGGGTGGAGGCTGAGGCTGCTGCTGGTGGTGCTCGTGAATGCAGCACCAGCAGCACGACTTGCACTCTAATCCTCACATTAAAACCTCTGCTGATTCACTAAAGCAGATTACTGCCATTTTCCCTACATTTGCCTCCTGCCTCGCCGTCGAATAACAACTGGGGAACGCCTAACCTTGTCATTTTAGTAATATTTGTCATATTTTTATCTCTGCTGATCTGTGAGGGTATTAGTGTTTTTTTATTATATGGGTTAGATTGGGCCACAGGTTCCTTTGCACATCCATAGAATCCTTACAGGCTTGGAGTAAAGTAAAAAATGTGATTACGACCCCACCCCCCCACCGTAATTCCACTATCCATTATCTTCCTGTACCTCGGCACAAACTTGAGGTGAGCCGTGAAACTCGACTGAGCCTGGAGGAAACCTGTCCTTGGCAGGATCTCGATGTGCTTCCTCATCTCCGGGCACAGGTCAAAGGTCAGCTTCAAGGCCGCGCTGGTGCTAAAATGAAATAAAATTATTTTAGCACATTCACAATGACTACATTGTTATAGGCATCACAACCACAGATTGGCTGGTATCGAGTTCTGCACTCCAATTCCGTTATCAATTAGGTCACCGCGTTTCCAGGAGCTCTAACAGATGGTTTGCCTCCAGCTGTAAGCCTCAACTTATAAATGGATTTCCACCATGGGAATCCAAAAATCCGGTCCTAGCTTCACACCTTTGTAAAACTTAAAAACGGGAAAATGATGCTGAGGAAGAAAAACATTCAATTCAAAATAGGGCTGTCAATTTTAAATCACAGACTAGGAAAAGAAATATGGGATTTTTCTGAGGACATACTGTAATTAAACGTTTTGTAATTAAACATTTTTGTCCCAAAGCTCTGTGCATTTAGGATATCTATTAATAACCTCTTCATAACCGATTTTTCCAGCCTCCAAAAAAAAAAAACTGTCAAGCCATTATTTTTCACTGGAAACAGAGTGACATATTTCAGAGCCGCCGTCCACACTGCGCCTGTAGTCATTGTCATGTTGTCACATGTACGCACCAGATGGCGGTTGTCACAACCCCCAACCCCCCCCCCCCCCCCCACCCAAGCCCCCGCACCCATGTGCTTCCTCCTCCACATGTTGTGTCACGATGACTGTATAGGTGGTAGAGCACACTCCTACCAGTGTTACTATCCCAGCCTGCTGTGCTGTGCTTAACCTGCTGCATGCATCATAATGCATCTCATCTACAGTCAAACGTGCTGTGCAATGCAATCTGTGGCGAAGGCATTTCTCATCTCATGAATGCGTGTCTTGACAATGCTTGACTTTTGAATGTGGTGTACTTTCTGTTGGCAGGGTTGCTGCTCTGCCAAAATATTTATTTATTTCTGTTGTAATAGTCCATGTGTTACCATGCTCCTGAATTATGCAGTAACTCCTTCATTATTTAGTATTTATACCGTACACACTACTGTACAGGGCTGCAGGGATGTCGGACAAACAACTCACAGAGCAGACTCTGTAAACAGAGAAATTACATGTCTATGGCTGTGGAAAGATACTGCAACCTTTACATGTTATCATCAGTGTAAGTGTTAATGCATGATCACAGCATGGCTATCAAACCATAGTGTATTCCAATTACAGCATTGTAAGCTAGCTCAAATTAACTTGTTTTCTCGTGTTATAATCCACACAAAAGTATAATAAATGTTTTAATGTTTCAAATAAAGACAAATGATTCCACCAATTGTTTAATCATTCATATTTGAGACTTATACTGCATTACAGTTGACCACTATTCAGCCATATGCATCCAATTTCTATTCAATACAAAGCTGCCACAATATACTCAAGGACATACCTGCTTTGGAGCGTAAGAACATCTTGATAAAGGCGGTCAAACATGCAGATCTTCAAGTCAATGTTGGGTTCCAAAACCCACACAGGAAGGCCCACTCCCTCGCCCTTCACCTGGATGGGTATCTGTTAAAGACACCATGTGTTATTTACAAATGATGGTCAACGGCCGGGCTCACACTGACCACGGTGCATTACGTATACGGCCATCTTCATTGAGAACAGTTTTGTAAAAAAAAAAGCAGTCTCGGCCCAGAAAATGACCTTTGTGTAATCATGTGACTAAGAAAGATGATAAATAAAACCATCTTACTGGGTTGCTGGTGGGATCGGAAAACATTATGTACAGGTCGAGTTTGACTTCTCCAGGGACAGTCGGAGAGAATATAAGCTCCAGTTTGATGCTCTCAAAAGGTCCAATCTCCCCTTCCCTTACCTGTAGGAGGCAACACAGTAAATGAATTATAGAGTTATAGAATGTTGGGAATGCAACAAAGAAAAAAAGAATACACAATGATACATACAGGAGACAACCATTACTTTTCACATAAGCTGAGCAACTTTAAATGGGAGTCAAGAGTCAAATTGCATGTTGAGTACTAAACATTTGTACATGTTGGTAGGTCTGCATTGAAATGAACGCATCTACAGGCTGCTACAGGTGCGATACCCAAACACGACCAAAGGTCCACCATGTGATGTGGATGAAACCACTGGTGGTCACATTCCTCGGCTGCATAAGCAAGGCCTCTCACAGCGTGCAATTGCTGCTGAATTGTCACTGTCCCTGAGCCAGGGGACGGATGTCCGATTGGAAGTCCGCCAAGACCCGAGACAATCCTTGGCCCAAATCAAGGTTGTTACTGGTGCTGTCAAATAGCAATCAGAGGTCATTTGTGGGAGAAGGGCTTTAAGAACAATGAATGTCTTTGAAGGCCTGTTTGGAATTTGCACCAAACATGTGACGTTGAAAAGTTTTGAACGTTGAAAACAAAGTAACCTTGACGTTCCGGATGGCTTCCAACGTGACTGACATTTCAACGAAATCATGTAGCCTCCTGGAAACACTGGCATCAAGGATGCTCAGACCATATTTTGGATGTGATTTGACAAGAATAGCACAGCTACTCATTCCAAAGTCCTTTTGAGAAAACTTGATTTCTACATTGTCCAAATGGTATATGACGGGTACTATAAATGGATATGTACTTTGGATCAAAGGAAATTAGTTCCATTATATGCCACTGATGACCATTACAATGATAATACTTACATTCCCGATAGTTATGTCACAGGGATCAGACATGTTCTCTTCGATCTGAGCGTCCATGCTGGAAGACGCACGCATCTCAGAAGCTTTTGGATCTGCAGCCAGAAGCTGTGACTCTGACAAAACATGAAATAATATTACCAATTTCTGTCACCGGAGCACTGGTATTGTTTCTTTACAGTTTTAGCACAAACATTTGTCTGTGCTAAGGCAGAAAATGATGAACAAACTAAACAACTTCATGTTAAAGCAAGAAGGAGGGAGGGAGAAGCTTATCAAAACATCGGTGGGGAAAGTGCTGAAAGCAGCGATGAAGAGATCTGACACACGCCAATTGAGAGACAGGGCCTCAAACTCATTCGCTGTGACAGCAAGGTGAAGCCTACTTTATGTGACCGTCTTTGTGTACTTTTGAGTGTTAAGGACAACAAGACATTAGCATGTGCTATCAAACCACAAGACTAATTAACAAATGTATGACAAACATACATTTTTATTAGCACATTTACCTTGTTGACATTTCTGGGATACCGTGGACCTATCTGAAACCTGATCCATTTTTTGTGGTTCTCTGGTGGCCACAGATGTAGAGCTCTTGGTTAGATCCTCATGTGTAATAGTTGAAACAGGTTGAGTAAATGTGCCCTGTCAAGCACATTGCTTTGTTGTTACACAGACTATAAAGGAATGTTTCTACATTTAAATAGTAATCCACCCAAACCATAACTGCATCTGCAATCAAATTCACTTCCTGAGGCCATAACAAACCACACTTGTCCATCTGACCTGGCATGTGCTGGTAGAGAGCTGGTGATTTTCTGAAATGGGGATTGTGGTTTCCAGGCTGAAGTAGGTTGCCAATGCACCCTTGTTGGTCAAGGTGATCGTCCGTGAAATAGTCTGGCCCACAACATGCAAACCAAAGTCTATAAACTGGCTGTCGACCTCCAGCTGGATGATAGAGTCACAAGGCAGGTAACATTGAGTGGAACATCACATACGGTGGCATCATCAACACCTACCCACTTACATCACATCTCTTTATGGTGCATCTGACGGGCACAGAATAGCGACCGGCTGCTGTCGCAAACAGAACTTCTCCTTCCACTTCCTCGTTGACCTGAAGGGATCAAGCAAGAAACGGTAGAACAAGGTGAATCCGGCTATATCTAGTCAAAATGTCTCAACCTCCCCCACAAGTTTAGACTCCTTCCCCACCAGAGAAGTGACATTCCATGTCCCAAGAACCAAATTGGGCCGCCAAAGACCAGGTCGCTCTGGTGCCCGCCCTCCACCGCCACCCAAAACGCAATGTACCGGACCTCTATGCTTTATGTAGTGGGTCTATGAATACCAATTCATTTACAAATATAACACTATGAACTATTTCAGGAGATGTGTCATTGCCTCTTTTTTGCCTTTAGGGAAAAAACCCCACAAAAACACCAGATAATAAATACGTCTTTGATAGTGAATGAATTAAACAGTGTAAGAGAAAGTATTTCAAACGCATCAACTAGTGTTAACTCCAAAGAGATATATAATAACAGGATTACTAACCGAAGGGTGGAAAGTAACATGCATTTCACAGGACATCCCAGTAGATAAGGGACCTGGAGGTCGAAAGCTGCAGAAAAAGATGACAATTGTTAGGGAAAACCATAGAGCCTTAGAAAAATATATATTTTAAATGGAAAACAATGTAAGTATCATAATTCCAAGGGAGATTGGTCAGGTTATTGAAGTGCATTAAATTGCAAATACAGTGGAACCTTGATGAGTACCATTAATTCGTTCCAGAAGGTCTAAAATGGATGCTAACCAAAGCCATTTTTTACAGGTATAAAATATATAATATATCTAAATATAAATATATATATAAATACATATAAATTATATATAATAATAATAATATTATTATATAATATATATTACAGTTGGACATGCAGAAACAAGCCAACGTTTAACAGAACTGTTGGGGGCGGGGGTGGGGTGGGATTGGGTGTGGGGGCAGCGAGAAGTTTTAATATTAGTGTAGATCTGCCAACAATATACACATAATATAATAATAATATAATATAATAATAATATAAGAATAAAGTCTCAAGGATCACTTACACACACACACACACACACACACACATATAGCTGAATAATAAACAACACACATTGCAACTTCTGATCAATCCCAACTTCCCTCCTTTTTCTTTGCAAACAATCGACTGTGAGCATCATCACTAAGCAGCAATTGTGTTTATTTTCTGCAATTGAGTCATTGAGCATTGGTCCAGCTGCCCAGATAACAAAGAACCTCGAAGCGACCATACAGCTCACCACTGTGATCTGGCAGTGTATGAAGGTATTCCACCTGGTTTGAGTGACCTTCACTGTCATAAACACATACAGAATTCCTCTCTCTCCGAGTCTGTTTTTGGCAAATCCCCTTCGTATGGGTGTCATTCGGTCTGTTCCATTTCCAAGATCCGATATGAAAAGGAACATGATGTAAAATGGAACAGTTCACAGGGGATTTAATGCTGAATGAGACAAAGTTGGAAAAAGCCTACTACAGCACTATATAAAGTGCTGCAAATGAGGCCATACAGTAGGATAGCATACATATGTGCAGACGGCTGATATGATGATGCACACATGCACACGCACACGCACACACTATGATCCTCAGAGGACGTTCCTCTGGTGGCTCCTCTAAATCAATAGTTTGTCCTTGCATTAATAACCTTGTCCAGTCATGAAGAAACATTGTGTGATTAACATACCCACAGTATGTAGAGCAGTTATTTTATTAAGTAAAATACCCATACCTGAATTGAAGTTTTGAATGATGGGTGTGGTATTGTTTCGACCATAAAGGGGGATGCTAGCATCCATGGTGTTGCATCCACCTCCTTTGTTGGAGGAAGTTGGCAGCTGGCTTTGCTGCAAGGCATCATTATCTTCCAGTAGTGCCTTGATCCATCCTGTAGAACCTTGATATCATTGCATAATGCTCTATTTTCCTCCATGGGGTTTTAACCCTCCTGAGAAGCTACACACAAGACTTTACCGCTATGTTATTATCTTCCAATAGTGCCTTTATCCATACTGTAGAACCTTGATATCATTGCATAACGCTCTATTTTCCTCCACATGGGTTTTAAACCTCCTTAAGAGCTCGGCACAAGACTTTACCGCTATGTTATTATTTTCCAATAGTGCCTTCATCCATCCTGTAGAACCTTGATATCATTGCATAACGCTCTATTTTCCTCCATAGGGGGTTTAAACCTCCTTAAGAGCTCCCCACAAGACTTTACCACTATGTTATTATCTTCCAATAGTGCCTTTATCCATCCTGTAGAACATTGATATCATTGCATAATGCTCTATTTTCCTCCATGGGGTTTTAACCCTCCTTAAGAGCTACACACAAGACTTTACCACTATGTTATTATCTTCCAATAGTGCCTTTATCCATCCTGAAGAACCTTGATATCATTGCATAACGCTCTATTTTCCTGCATAGGTGTTATAAACCTCCTTAAGAGCTCGGCACAAGACTTTACCGCTATATTATTATCTTCCAATAGTGCCTTCATCCATCCTGTAGAATCTTGACATCATTGGATAACGCTCTATTTTCCTCCATAGGGGTTTTAAACCTCCTTAAGAGGTCCACACAAAACTTTACTTCTCTGTTATTATCTTCCAATAGTGCCTTTATCCATCCTGTAGAACATTGATATCATTGCATAATGCTCTATTTTCCTCCATGGGGTTTTAACCCTCCTTAAGAGCTACACACAAGACTTTACCACTATGTTATTATCTTCCAATAGTGCCTTTATCCATCCTGAAGAACCTTGATATCATTGCATAACGCTCTATTTTCCTGCATAGGTGTTATAAACCTCCTTAAGAGCTCGGCACAAGACTTTACCGCTATATTATTATCTTCCAATAGTGCCTTCATCCATCCTGTAGAATCTTGACATCATTGGATAACGCTCTATTTTCCTCCATAGGGGTTTTAAACCTCCTTAAGAGGTCCACACAAAACTTTACTTCTCTGTTATTATCTTCCAATAGTGCCTTTATCCATACTGTAGAACCTTGATATCATTGCATAATGCTCTATTTTCCTCCATGGGTTTCTAAACCTCCTTTACTTCTCTGTTGTCTCTGAACCAAGTCACATACGTTCTGTGAGTGATGCATTACAATTCAGCACCAACAATAGCACAATATAACAAATGGGACTTTGTGGCCCAGTGACAGTACTACTATAATACAATATATAAAAATTCCCCAATTTCATCTCATGGAGTGGAAGCAATGTTTCTCATGCTGGCATGATTTGAGCCAATTATAAATGGTAGGTGTGATTGCACGCTCAGAGATGTGGTCAAGCACAGACATTCTCACTAAGCTCTGGTAGCACAGCTTTAGCTCACAGCTCAAGCCGAAACCACACAAGATCTCACAGGGGTGTCTTCCGCTCTGCTAGCTCATTACAATACTGTACAGTACCCACAATAAAGCAAAACAAAAAAGAAAGAAAGAAACATACAACTTGTAAAATATGGTTTAGTCTTGTAACATTCTAGTGGTGGGAAGCCAGATAAGAGGTAATTCTGACATGTTGTGGCACAATTGCACCCACGCTGGCCAAGGGGTGGGGCGTGGTGGTTCATTTTTAGAAACTCTGGGGGCGTATATTGGACTGTGGGCTGGTGTGAAGCAGCCTGAGCATTTCTCCTTCCCTCTCTCGGTTGTGGTAAAGCTTTGCTGTGTCACAGCTTGTATACTGTAGGCTTAAATGTGTTGGTAACCCCGAAGCTCTTGAGTCAGGAATCAAGGACAAATGTTCCAAATTATGTACAAAATGTAGCCATACACAGTTTATTTCAGGTGCTACATATCCAGTATCTTGCGCTAGCGTAGAGCCGGTCACATGGTGACGCGCAATGTGACCTTTGAACCCTGGCCCATTGTTTTGTCGGGTGACTTACTTGATCAGGATAAAATCCTGCAGTTGAGCGGAGATCCCGAGGAGCTTGCAGTGATTCGTTAAGTAGCTGATGTTAGTCAGAATTACTTTCTTTTTGTACGTTTCCCCCACCTCAAAGTCCTAAAACATACAGCAAACATTAACCGATGAAAATATTCATTATTACGCTGGAATAGCTTGGAAGTATGATTCAAACCTCTAGGAAAGCTAATTTAGTGAAATACCTTAAACAGGATGACTTCCGGCTTACTGCTGAATGATGGTCCTTTCAGCTTTTTTTCAAGTTTTTTGGATGTTATGCTAAGCTTTGGGCTAGTTGCTGCTGGTTTTGTTTGTTCTTGTTTCAAAACTGTTGCCGCCAACACTCTCTTCTCATTCAAAGGGAACTGTAAGCACACAAGGATGATATTACTGATAAAACATACTAACGTAATACAATCAAAGGTCAGTGGCATTAAAAGAGAGCTGCTTATTATAGAGCAAAGCACTCAGTGGATGAAAAAGACATTTTTGTGCATAAATATAGTTCTATCTTGGTTGCTACACACGAATGGATAAAAATAAAACCTCCAAGCCAATGTTCAAACACAGTAAGACAAATGATAAATTGACAATTATCTCATCTTCAGTACGTGACTGTATTAGGTGTATCAAGAGTACATTTGATGCCAATTATTCACACTTTTCACAGAGAAAGACAAAAAATGGAGAACCTCAATATTAAAAAAAGTGGTTTCATCCTATATATTGTAAACTTGATCATCCGCATCTCACAAGCCTGCTCGCTCCTATTGCTGTGCTCATCTATTACGGTGGCCATTAACTGTGCTGGGACGGAGCTTTGATGAGGGCACGCGTCGGGTCCATTAGATCACTTACACTCCACTTGTCGCAGGCTCAGGCCTCTGAAGCTGCACCGAGGTATCAAAGGCACCAGCACAATGAGAAGTGATGTCTGTCACCCTACATTTCATGTACGGGCTCTAGGATGAGCTGGAGAGCACCCGTCAGATACACTGCAGTTGTGAGCCTTTGAGCAAAGCATTTTATATTGCAGCACTTTTGGCACACTACAAACCTGCTGCAACATGGCGACAACTTGGAAAATCTAATGAGTTGCAATGAAAAAGCTGTATGAAAAAATAACTTTTGAATGAGTCTAAATGCGATCTGGGGGGTGGGGGGGTGGAGGGTGTACACAAAACACATGGCATGGGACCGTGCGGATGTATCCCCACCAACCTTCATTTACATTCTTCCACCATTCCACCACAAAATGAACAACATATTCCCACATGAAAGCAAGACAATTCCCTGCTTCCCATCCAGTTGCAGTTATTGGAATGCACTAATAGGCACTAAAGGCACTAGACAGTCACAGTTTTGTTTAAAGCATAGAGACGCTACTGGAAATTATTTTCACTTCAGTGTATTTTGGGGGATTCCATTTAGCCTAACCTTGTAGTTCTGGTCCCACAGCCCACAGAATTCCGGCTCTTCCAGGCTGTCAGGAAGGCTCAGGTTTAGCGTACCCTTCTGGATGGTGCTTTCCTGGTACTGGGACTCTGATGATGAGCCGCTGCTGACACTGACGCTTCTTAACTGTTGAGAAAATGTTCTTATTAAAATTATTATTAGAATATCACAAACTTGAGTATCCCCCCTCTCTCTTAATAGTGAAAAGTTTAATTCAATAACTGCATTTAGTGTTCAGTTGTGTTGTAATTGACTAATGTTTACATTTGGTTGATGATCTGAAACATTTAAGTGTGACAAAACACTTTTTCACACCACAGTAAATAATAAAAATGATCTCAAAAATGTGTGTGGTGTACTGACTTTGTGACATTACTTCACACAAATGTTATGATGATGAGATCCACCCACTGTTGCGTCTCTATCTGCGCACGTTGGTGGTGTGCAATCCAGGTAACGCAGGAGCTTCTCTCTAATCCTCCCTGGGGAAAGGGTGCTATGGCCAGTGCGGGGTTTTGGCGGTGGTGCTTGCTGAGCTTTTCTACTCTTCAGCGCCTGCTCTTCCAAAAGGATCTTGTCCACAATCTCAACTCTCTTTGCCTTCTGTCTCTCCTTGAATTCCCTGAGAAGAGCACAACATCAACATCAGCATGGTTTATACAGAAATGAGGTCACATAGACATCAGCACACGACGAAAGAAAAACACCTACACACCTCTCCACAGAGTGGGAGTGGAGAACATGCACGTGGGCGAGGGGAGGAGAGGGAAGGCGAGGGAGAATGTAATTGTGATAAATGAGTCGCATTTTGTGCAAAACATCTGCTGTAATTAGCAGAAAATTGACACAAACCTGATTTAAATAATGCAAATGGTGGTGAAATATAGCGTTTTTGGGAGTGTGCCATTGCGAGGGTTGGAGCCCTGCTCAGTCAAAGTGATGCTCATGTGTCCAGTTCGAATACACATTCAGTCATTCATTCATTCATTCATTTTCTACCGCTTTTCTTCACGAGGGTCGCTGGATCCTATCCCAGCTGTCTTCAGGCGAGAGGCGGGGTACACCCTGGACTGGTGGCCAGCCAATCACAGGTCACATATAAACAAACAACCATTCACACTCACATTCATACCTATGGACAATTTGGAGTCGCCAATTAACCTAGCATGTTTTTGGAATGTGGGAGGAAACCGGAGTATCCAGAGAAAACCCACGCATGCACAGCGAGAACATGCAAACTCCACACAGAGATGGCCGAGGGTGAAACTGAACCCTGGTCTCCTAGCTGTGAGGTCTGCGCGCTAACCACTCGACCGCCGTGCTGCTTCGAATACACAATTTTTCATAAAAATTTCCCTCTAAATTCATGTGAGAAAGGGAGCGGAAAGGACATACTCTTGCTTTCTTTTTATCTCCTCGTCTTGTTTCTGCTGGAACATGTGCTTGGTGCTGTTGAAGCCTTGGGCCTGCAGGGCTTCTTTCAGCTGGTTCTGTTGACGTTCTTTCTTCAGGTCGTTTGCTTTGGCTTTGCTTTGTCTGACCCGTAAGTTCTCCTAAAGCAACAGTAGAAGATTTACAGTATAAGGAACAATACCACCACAACCTGTTCCATGCAGGCAGACTTGGAAAATATTCCTGATTTAAGGGACGGCTGCACATTTAAGAACAAACAAGAAGAGATACTGTACATATTCATCAGTATACATACTTATCAGTAGATTAAAATAAGGTCAGTCAGTTCATGTATTTTAATTGGGGACTTTATACATTTGGGTACCCCAACAAAATTTTTTTGTTTTGTTGGTAGAGCCTCCTTTCTGCAAAAAGAGGCTCAACAAACAGACAATACTGTTGGTTACCATGGCTGCAGAAACTCAGCATCCACAACTGTGAACACCATCTTGCTTTAAAAAATGTTTGGCTTTAATCACAGCATCTATGAAGCCAGCAGATGCATATTTCATGTTCTTATTGATCTCCGATTACCAAGACAGTCTCAAGATATGATGCGTGTGTTCTAATTCCCAAAATAGGATATGATACGGGACGTTCTCGTTGCCTACTTGGTTTGCTTCTATGTTAGATTTCAGCCGCTTCACAGCCTGTATTCTCTTTTCCAGCGCCTCTTTCCTTTGCTGCTCTTTCACAGCCTCTTGCTTCCATATCCTAAAAGAAGCATACACAGGATGACACAGTACAATACTGTAGGTAGTAAATACACAAACTGTTGTGTTGTTTCGGGATTTCTATTTATTCGGAAAAGTAAGAATAGTTGTACAGGGTGTATCAAAAAAGACAATTTTTGTTCTTCTTTTGTTCTGGGCTGAAGTATGATGTCCATACCAACATATGCAAATGAAGCATTCATTCATTTATTCATTCATTTTGTACCGCTTTTCCTCACAAGGTCGTGGGGGGTGCTGGAGCCTATCCCAGCTGTCTTCGGGCTGTCTTCTGGACTGGTGGCCAGCCAATCACAGGGCACATATAGACAAACAACCATTCACACTCACATTCATACCTATGGACAATTTGGAGTCGCCAATTAACCTAGCATGTTTTTGGAATGTGGGAGGAAACCGGAGTACCTGGAGAAAATCCATGCATGCACGGGGAGAACATGCAAACTCCAGAGATGGCCGAGAGTGAAACTGAACCCTGGTCTCCTAGCTGTGAGGACTGCACGCTAACCACTCGCCGTGCATGAAGCAATTAACTATAATTAACTATAGTGGCGGTCTAGTGGTTAGCGCGCAGACCTCACAGCTAGGAGACCAGGGTTCAATTCCTACCCTCGGCCATCTCTGTGTGGAGTTTGCATGTTCTCCCCGTGCATGCGTGGGTTTTCTCCGGGTACTCCGGTTTCCTCCCACATTCCAAAAACATGCTAGGTTAATTGGCGACTCCAAATTGTCCATAGGTATGAGTGTGAGTGTGAATGGTTGTTTGTCTATATGTGCCCTGTGATTGGCTGGCGACCAGTCCAGGGTGTACCCCGCCTCTCGCCCGAAGACAGCTGGGATAGGCTCCAGCACCCCCCGCGACCCTCGTGAGGAAAAAGCGGTAGAAAATGAATGAATGAATGAATAACTATAGTGGCTACTTTTTGGACAGTCCACTTTTTTGATACACCCTGTATTGCAGTGGAGGGGTGTGTGTGGCATAATCCCACTTGTCCACCTCAATAAATCCACTTTCATACTATTAAATGTTGACAGGGTTACCTTCTGACGGTCTCTTTCAAGTACTTGGCTGCGATATTTTGGTTCGTGTGGACCTGTTCCATTTTCTTCTGACACACACCTGCTTCTTTCTCCATCTTGTCTGCCTGTTTTCTGTCATCACAACAAATAGTAATGGTTTAATTCATCTTGAACATGCACACAACCACAGTGAGCACATCCCTGTTTTCATGGTTTATACACAATAAGTGAAAGCTGCGGCACAAAGTACACAATGGTTGCATTTGGTATTGCAGCATCAATATTTCTGTTGTGTGCATAAAAAAGCAGTTCAGTAAAAAATGAGGAGAATGGTCTTTACTTCTTGAGATGTACAATCTTTTGCTGCAGGGTTTGGTTGTTTTTCCTCTCCTGTTGCAGTCTCTTTGCTGCCTTCTGGGCTTTGAAGACCTTGAAGACCCGCTCTTCTTCCTGCACCTCCTGCCGCAACATGGAGAACTTTTCGACCTGTAGCCCCACCTCACTCAGCTCCAGCCTGAGCAGAAAGATTAGAAAAATGATTCTGATTGTATGCAATGTCCAGCATTTACAATAAGACATTCCTATTACACAACTACACCATCTCAGTCTTCTGACAGTCCATTTTAAATAGCTTGAACTCACTTGTATTTAAAATAAATTGTAACTGCGCAGCATAGCTGATTTGACGTTTCTGAACCGAATGTGCTACCCAGCCCACTCAAAACATCAGCCACATAGCAGGTCTCTAGTAAACAGACCAACAACAGTATATGTGGGTCACAAGTCCCCCGCTCAGTATGCAGAGCAGCAAGACCTACAGAGGAAGGTCGCGGAGCACAGCCACTGCAGGATACTATCTCGGAAGAACAATGCTCTTCGAGAAAAAGAGTGGTGGTGGTGGGAAATATACTCAGACTGGGCACTTTGATAGATAGCACTGCTGCTCTGGGGCTGTAAATATTTCACTCAACAGGGCCCACGGCCCATGCACTGCACTAGCACTTTAAGATCTGGAAAAATAGGATAGACTAACCTATCTATTTATGTGTTGTTCATTACATTTACATACTTCACTTTGAATGCACCCTGAAGCACACTTATATACACACATTATATGTATATACTGTCTTGCTCCAAAGAAGATGCCTTTAGCACTGTGGAGCTGCTGCTGTAGAAAGTGTTATGTAAACTGCCGATCAGACTGAAAACACGACTGTATTAAAATAGAACAAAACAAAAAACACGAGTGGCTGAGTTGAAGTAGGTGTAGCAAGTGTCATTTAGAGCATTGGCAACACTGAAGGAAAAAATGGTGGGAGATGGATGCATATGTTTGAAAGCTTAATAAAAGCCATAATACAAAATAGAAGTGGATTTAGTTGAAATGCATATTTACACAGGAGATCATCTGCAAGGTGTGGGACTGCTTATGAATGAGCTTTCAGTGGTTGAGTTAGTTACTCCCTTTTGCCCCACAGGCACTCACTCTTGTTGCCTCAGCTCATTGCTGGTGTGGGTCTCCATCTCCACTTCCTTTTGCAAAGCGGCGCAAAGATTCTTATGCTGAGCTCGCAAACGATACAGTGCCATGCTGCCGAATGAGATAAAATACGTTTGTAAGTGCAGAGAATGTAACAAAACAACTGTTGTTATTATTGACTGTATGATCATAAAAGAGGGTTTTTATCCATTCATTCATTTTCTACTGCTTATCCTCACAAGGGTCGCGGGGGTGCTGGAGCCTATCCCAGCTGTCTTTGGGTGAGAGGCGGGGTACACCCTGAACTGGTGGCCAGCCAATCACAGGGCGCATATAGACAAACAACCATTCACACTCACATTCATACCTATGGACAATTTGGAGGCGCCAATTAACCTAGCATGTTTTTGGAATGTGGGAGGAAACCCACGCATGCACGGGGAGAACATGCAAACTCCACACAGAGATGGTGGAATTGAATCCGGGTCTCCTAGCTGTGAGGTCTGCACGCTAACCACTTGCCCGCCGTGCAGCCAAAGGGTTTTTAATAATGTTAAAAACTTTCAAAATTGTATTTCTCTTCAGCAAATAGGCTATCTAGCTTGACATAGCTGTTAAAACGTGACTAATTTCAGCACTATGCTAGTGTTGCTCATTTTTGGGTAATCCTGGTCCATTTGTATGTCATATATGGCATCAGTTACATCGGGGAAGTGCTGAGTTTATTCGAGTTCCCAAAACTTCTGGCCAACATACTTTCAATATACTATTGTGGGACCTCTGAGATTTTACAATTTACAATTGTTCTAAAACGCTATAATTGGGGCTTTAAAACACAGAACGACTCATTCATTACTGTTCATGAGGAACTAACTGACTTATTTTCTGCTGCTTCCTGGCGTTCTATCTCATGCTCCAAGACATCCCGCTGCTCCTGTAGATTCTGAATGCGCTCATGTAAGAGGTTAAGGTCCTCCCTTGAAATGGGAACAAACATGAGAAGGGACAGACATATTGCAAAGGTTGACAGAGTGATACAATGTGAAATCTCACATATTCAACCATTGCAGTAAAAGGCGATGTAATAAAAAGGCTAATGCAGTGTACAGTGGGCCAACAGTTTTGTGAAGGAGTGCTGATCATCATGAAAAGGAAATGAAATGGCGCATGGCATGTGGTAAAAGCCGCAGAAGGGTTAAAAGCTGTGAGTGCTCGAGTTCCATTTAACTCATGTTTAATCAGAGACCGGCACAGCTCTGTGATGACTTTGAAAAATGTAGTGTGGAAGAAAAATGACAGACACATTTGCTGGGACTGCATCATGCAGAGGGAAGAAAGCTGACATTTTGGAAACACTTTTTCTCTGCAGGTGAGATGACAAGCCGTAAAATTGGTTGTTACAGGAATTAACTGATGGGGCCTCGAGCAAAGATCGAGGCACATGGAAGCTGTAGAGCGGTTTTAGTTGCTTAGACCAAACCTGGCTTTCAAGAAGGCACACTCCTTCTGTCTCTGGAAGCTGTCCAGCTGGTCCAGGTTCCGTCTCAGCTTGAACATCCGTGCTGCCTCGTCATAAGTAATGTCTTTCACGTCTGCTTGCTCAGCCACAAGGTCATCATCACTCTCATTGTCCCTTGGGGGCAGGATAAAAACTGTCAATAAGTACATTGTTGCACAAAAAAATATTTAAAAATCCCCATATTCTGTAACATGATCCGTGATATGCAATATGTACAATATTTTACTCAAGTATATTAAAATAGAGCTCTACGGTGATATTACAGCCCAAATTAGATGAAAACAAAAGCAGAATAACTTTGTATGTTGTCTAAAATAAATAAATACTCACTGGGACAACTCTTCTAACCACTCAAGATCAGGAAGCTCTTCTGCTTCATCCTTAAAATCCTCGTCCTTGTCTTGATAAACAAACATCAGTCGACATATTTCAATGGCAACAACATTAGATATAGTGTTTAGGTACAATATACACATTAGATCGATGACAGTATTCAACTAAACAAGATTATTGACCGTTTTGAACTTTCATGCAGTATGTATCTGATTGATTATGATTAAATAAGACTCACCTTCATTGTCATCATTTGTGCTAAGGTGGTCAGTGTTGACTTCACAGCATCCTTTGTCTTCCTCCTCCATTTTGCCTGAAAACATTAGCTTTGGATTAGCTTAACGTTGTAGCTGTCAACATATGGAATTCCATATGTGGACAGCTGCTCAAAGGAACCTTGTCAATCAAAGGCAGTTTGTTGCTGACAACATTTTGAAATTTGTAAAATCATAATTCTATCTCATAGAGCATGACTTTTATTTGAATTTGATACTGCATTCACTATCTACCCCAAATATGAATGCAGTTAGAGCAGGGGAAAATACGGGAAAATAGTGACTTTATGGTCCCCATTGCTTATTCACTCGAGACCTAAGATGAACAAATAATCTACCTAACATGTAAACGAATGAAAATCGTTATTTTTGCTATATTGCTAACATTGCTATATGTTGAATATTGCGATAGATTCATATCGAAGGCTAGGTATATAGCAGCCACCAGAAAATAGCTACAAAAATAACATACAAAGCAACACGAACTTATTAGGACGTTGCTAAAAGTATCCAAAATGTATCCAAATGTAAATTACCCGTTCGTTCTTTACTCCTCACGACACTTCAGTCAGACATGTTTGTTACTGTTTCCCCGGCAACGGTATTTTAACCCGGAAGTGCATACAAGTCACGTGCTAGCGACAGGTGCAGCCTAATTTCCGGTGTCTTATTAGTTTCGTTTTATTTTGTTAATTATATACTTACATTTTAAATTGTTTTGCTTATAAATACTGTATTTTATTGTAATGCCATTCTGTTTGTTAATAATTTTTTTTTTTTTTAAAAAGATGCAGCCTAACTCGCAGTATCCCAAAAATATCAATTTTATGACTTGTGACGTAAATTGTGTTATTATTTCTTGTTAACATTCTTTGGCCAATTATTGGGAATTTAATTCAATGTTTTATTACTCACAGAATTGAGACAAGACTCTTACTTTGCAGTTAAGCACTGACTTCCTTTCTGTGTTTAGGAATGCCATTAATTGCTCAAATAGACGGGCCAAAAGACTAGATTTGTAATTTAAAAGGTATTTTGATAATAAATTTGTAACTAAATTGTAACTTCTCATCAAGCCATGTAAATTTTAGACTTCTTTCTGGTTGAAGACCCCCACTTCCGGTTTATGCCCCGCCCACTCCTAGTACAGCTACAGATACAGATCATTTGGGTGAACAGATGGTGTACTCTCATCCCTAGTACATCAATTGTAATTGCAATAATGTCGCATTGCATCACATTCGCAAATCCATTTGATTTCTTGTAGTATAGCAACACACTCCTTTTACCACCAGTCCAATGTCATACTGCAGAACTATGACTTATACTATTCCGAGAGCCACAATCAGCAGAAAATGTCTGGACCGGTTGAGAAAGAAGGATAAATCTGTGAGCTATGCAAAATCTTTTGTTATGCATGCAAGATACTGTCCCTATCTGATGAAGCTCCTCTGAAGAAAAAAAAAACATTGACAGTGCATTCCAGCTGATCACTATTGCATCCGCAGGTTTTTTAGTAAGAGTGTGTAATAATTTGTGTGTCAGAGGAGGGATGGAAATGGCAAGTATTTCTCAGATGTTTTACAGCTGTTGACAGCCGTGATGATAAGGCTTATTGCTGATGTTCAATCCATAACATAAAACCGATATGTGTTAAGTCCACCACAGAAGATATCAGAAATGTAGAGTTGGACAATATCAACATATTGGATATCGGCAAGAAAGTCAATATCGGATATCCCTACATATAAACATAGATTACCAGAAATAATGAAATGTAGCCACAGCTGTGGTCCTGGTTTCTGGACAACCAGCTTTACCTCTTGAGTCACTTCCTCCCCCAAGTTAATTGGTGACTCCAAAATGTCCATGCTATGAATGCGTGTTTGTATAAGCTGTGATTGACTGGCGACCAGTCCCGAAGTCAGCTGGGATAGACTCCAGCTTAACCCGTAAACACTGTAAATAAAAAGATATACCGCTACAGCTGTACACTGACTACTGACTTGGTTTAGCCTTGGCTGCTAGTTGGGTGATGGTAGATGTCAATAAACATGGAAAAGGCAAAGTCAAGGGTCGAGTGGTTAGCACGCAGGCCTCACAGCTAGGAGACCCGAGTTCAATCCCACCCTCGTCCATCTCTGTGTGGAGTTTGCATGTTCTCCCCGTGCATGCGTGGGTTTTCTCCGGGTACTCCGGTTTCCTCCCACATTCCAAAAACATGCTAGGTTAATTTGGCGACTCCAAATTGTCCATAGGTATGAATGTGAGTGTGAATGGTTGTTTGTCTATATGTTGCAGTTGATGTTTGCTAAATACAAGGATGAAGAGTCTTGAACCAGTCATGATGTGCTATATATATCACTATATTGACACTTACTATGGTACCCATTATGTCATTGGATGGTCATATCACCGGGTACTTCGGTATGTGACAAAAAACCCCCAAAAAACCAACAAAAGACTTATATTAGGAAAGCAGGAAGTGAACAAATGTAACAGTTACTGATTGTAAAAATAAAAATAAAAATAAAAATAAAAATAAAAATAAAAATAAAAATAAAAATAAAAATAAAAATAAAAATAAAAATAAAAATAAAAATAAAAATAAAAATAAAAATAAAAATAAAAATAAAAATAAAAATTATATTAGGAAAGCAGGAAGTGAACAAATGTAACAGTTACTGATTGTAAAAGTACCAGATGGAGGGGTGGGATTTAATAAGCTTTGCTTCTTCCTACTCCTTTTAGACATGTGGAACTGTGAACTGATTATGTGATGCACTCAATTGTAATGAAATAAAACCATTACCCTTATTATATGTGCCCTGTGATTGGCTGGGCACCAGTCCAGGGTGTACCCCGCCTCTCGCCCGAAGACAGCTGGGATAGGCTCCAGCACCACCGCGACCCCCATGAGGATAAGCGTTAGAAAATGAATGAATAATTGAAATGCGGATTTAAGGAAATTAACACTTTTCTGCGTGGAGGTGGGGACAAGGGGGCCTGGGAGGGGTTAAAAAGATATTTTTCTTGTGTTTAATATTTTGTAGCTTATTTTTTTTTATATATTTTGCATTTTTTGTGTGAATGTATAACTTAATACTTTATTTTTTTCATTAAAAAATCGTTTTTATACAAAGAAATTGCGTTGTGGGGGTGCTCCAGCCTCGGTCCGCCCAGGGTGTCATTCCAGCCAGAACTGCCACTGCATGACATTACATAATATGCCGTATTATAATATACGCATAAACTCCCATATTCGTGTCTGTGTGGCCAGATTGAGTGTGGTGTTAGGATGCCAAGCCATGGAGGGAAGGAGAACAGATTAGTGTCGCTCACTCTCTCTCTGTCTCTCTCTGGAGCTCTAACACCCCTCGCCCCCCCTTCCCCAACCCCCCCTCACCTCCTCTCTGCCTGGTGCTGGGGAGCAGGAGGAGGCTGTGCGCGCTGCTGCTTGGATCGGTTCGTTGCGGTTTCGTCTGGGACTTTGGTGCTTTTCCTCCGGTCGGTGCGTCCTAGGACGCAGAGGGATCGGGAACATGGGGTCCTCGTCATCTTCATCATCACTATTGCCGCCATCTTTCTCAGCATTAAAAGCACATTTTACTTTGTTTTGCAGCATTGGGTCAGGAGGAGAGCTCCCTTGAATGCAGTTGAATAACTCGGGCTTTTGGCGTTGATTTCCACTGCTGCAAAAACTTTCATTTGCTTTCATTTTTAAACCTGTGGGAAGATGGAGCTGCCAAATTTCTTTCTAACGAGCCTTGCTCTGCTGCTTCTTGGAAGGGATCTTTTCACCAGGTGAGATGACTATTGATTTTACTATTGCAGGTGTCCATATTTGACAACATTCTGCTTGCTGTTAATAATGCATAAGTAAGAAAAACAACTTCCACGTATGAATGAGGACAATATTTTGCTATCAGCCTTACTTTAAATTGTGTTTATGCCTTCAGAGGCCGCGTTGCACCTTCCTGAATTCATACATATTCATGAACAATACTGAATTATGATTTAAACTTACTGCCATTAAAGCACAAAACAGCCTGCTTTACCTCTGACAGCATTTCCATAATGCATATGCATGGCAGGAGGTGACTTGTTTGTTATGGAGATGTATGCTACATGAGGGTGGTCAGGTGCAGCCTTCCCTTGTGTGTGGTGGCAAGGCAATGTCACCCACATCCTCACACACGGGGGCGGGATGGGTCAAACATCAGGAGGTGGAAAAGACAGACTCATCTCACCTGCTTTTAAGAGCTGCGGTCTTACCTTGGTATCCTTGTGTGCCAGCTTGGAAACAAACCCAATTCATGTCAATGACAGTTAGAATAGGACATAGTACTTTATGGGAAGGGACAATACACTCCAGATCAAAATTTGCAATAAATTCAATTTAGCACTCTTCAGGGGGCTCTGAGTCGAACTTCCAAATCAAAGTGAGACAAAAATATTTTGAGTAATTTATTTCAAACTACCATGAAAGTGATGTTCAAGACCACAGATAAAAAAAAGGGATTCAATTACAGTAAACCTTGGATATATCGGATTCAATTGTTCCCACTGGTTTTGTCCGATATAAGCGAAATCCGTTATATGCGTATACCGGAAAATGTCCGTTTTACGCATATATCGGATTTATATCCGGTATATGCGTAAATCGGATTTTATCCGTTATAAAAAGGCACTTCCTTGACTATGTTTCCAATGTACCTGGACTGGGCAATGAAAAGAGACGTAAGGTAATGAGAATTTAACTTTATTGGACTCTGAGCATAACAAATTGTTAATTAAGCTAGGCCCTGTTACGCCCGTCAGGCCTACGTTATTTCCAATAGTGAGGTTAAGATCTCATTCACTGCTGTGCTAGTATTATTGACGTCACTCACTTTTATATTTGTCCTAAATCTGAATAATAAACGTGAATATAAATCGCCTGTCACAATTCGGCGAATCGGAGCGCCACGATGCGGCCATCCGATATATGCGAGGGAAATTTAATGGAATGCATTGGAACGGGACTGGAGATTTTGTCCGAAATAGGCGAAATCGGTTACAAAAAATCCGATATATGCAATGAATTTTTATTGGAAATGCATTACAGAAAAATTGGTTCTTTTTTATCTGTCCGTTGTGAGCGAATTTCCGATATATCTGAGTCCGATATATCCGAGGTTTACTGTAGAATAAATGTCACTCTAGGCGGTGAAGACGGTTTCATGGATGGGATCCATTGTCTGTTCATTTTTGTAAACTTCTCTTGCCATCCAGCCGCCAAATATTTTATGGTTAGAATTTTCCTTGAATTATTTTTTGTCTAATTGTATCTGTAAAAGTGTTATACTATCAGCTGTATGTTCTCATGTCCCTTTTTTCAGGAGCACTTTAAACATCAGGCCATCAGATCAAACAATGTCATTTAATTTTACAGTTTTGTTGTTTTTTATTTTACTAAATTAGACATCCGACTTGCAAGTAATGTTGCCAGTTTTTATGTTAAAAGTTGAAATACTTAGAAAGCAACCGGTGGACCAGATTCAAACGCTTGGTGGGCCGCATGTGGCCCCCGGGCCATAGTTTGCCCATCCCAGGGCTAGGGCTTTCAGTCATGAAGAATGAGGAACATACAGTAGATCCACCAGTAGACTTTGCCTTCCAATCCATCCGTCGATCTCATGCTCAAATCTACCCTGGCAGTCTCCCATTTGTCGAGTCTTCAATTTTCACCGTATTCCGTGCCGCCATTGCTGAGGTGGCCGAGGAAGCCCTGAATCCGATGGTGGACACCAGAGGTCAGGGCTGGCACCGTCAAGCTGAAGAAGGAGTCCAACAAGCATGGATGGCTTGTGGGAGGTTCTGGCTGACCTTGACTGAGGATATACTCGGATGGTTGAAGGAATACTTTAAGGACCTTCTCAATCCCACTGACATACCTTCTATAGAGGAAGTCATAGAGGACACAAACGCGGACAGTTCCATCAATGTGGCTGAGGTATCTGCGGTGGTCAAAAAAACTATTTCAATGCTTTCAGACGTTAGAGACTGTGCTTTCTAGTGGCTTTGATAAAAAGCAGAGTGGGTGTGGTCTGTGGACAAAACAGCTGATGATTGGAGAAGCAAGCTTTCTACGTAACTATAAGTCACACTTTTTTTCATAGGTTGGCTGTTCCTGCGACTTATACTCCAGAGCGACTTATAAATGAAAAAACTGTTTATGTTACATAAACACTGGACACCTTTTCTGTTCATGTTTATTTTTTGTGTATCTGAATAACCATTGTGTTAGCATATCTTACACCTATTCAGCCTGTTCTCTATTCTTTTGTTATTGTTAGAACTTGCCTTCCAAGAGGACGTAATGTCTGTTTTGGTCATAGAATAAATTACCCACAAAAAATGCAACTTATACTCCAGTGCGACTTATGTATGTTTTTTTTCTAACTAATTATGCATTTTTGGCCTTGTGCGACTTATACTCCGGAGCGACTTATAGTCCAGAAAATACCGTAATTGCTTAACTGCAAAACATGTTGGGTAGGCTGCCAAAATATCAATATTGAAGGATAACAATATTGTTAATTAGATTTTTTTCACCTACACTACTGCTCAAAAGTTTGGGATCACTTGCAAATGTCCTTGTTTTCCAAAGAAAAACAGATTTTTTATTGTGTGGAAATATGGGGTAATAACTAAAAGCAATCTTCACTCGCTAAATGTACTGCAAAAAAGGTCAGTAAGGATAATTCATAATGCCGCCTACAGAGAACATACTAACTCCTTATTTCTAAAATCACAAATACTTGCTGATATAGTTAATCTTCACACAGCTAAAATAATACATAAGGCTAAAAATAACCAATTCCCTAAAAATGTCATCCAATACTTCTCTACAAGAGAGGAGAAATATGATCTCAGGGAAGAAGTACATTTGAAACACTTATATGCTAGGACTACGTTAAAAAGCCATAGCATTTCAGTATGTGGAATCAAACTATGGAATGGATTGAGTAAGGAAGTCAAACAATTCAAGCCAATTCAAGAAACAATACAAGCAGTTGATGTTTGCTAAATACAAGGATGAAGAGTCTTGAACCAGTCATGATGTGCTATATATATCACTATATTGACACTTACTATGGTACCCATTATGTCATTGGATGGTCATATCACCTTGTACTTCGGTACGAGGTACATTATTAAAAAACAAACAAACAAAAAAAAAACCTTAAACTGTATTATGGAAAGCAGGAAGTGAACAAATGTAACAGTTACTGATTGTAAAAGTACCAGATGGAGGGGTAGGATTTAATAAGCTTTGCTTCTTCCTACTCCTTTTGGACATGTGGAACTGTGAACTGATTATGGGATGCACTTAATTGTAATCTGATGCATGTTCAACTGAAATAAAACCATTACCAATTTTCATGCATTTCACAAACATTTTTTTCCATTTCACAAACATTTTTATCCATTTAAACTTTTGACCGGTAGTGTATATAGCACATAAAGCAGGAATCGGTAAAGCCAATATTTATATACAATACATGGACTTCATTGATTGTACTTATGTTCATGCTGTAAAAAATAACTGAAGCTCTCACAATTTGTTGGGATAAGCAACATAATCTACTGAGCTGTGATTTCCCCAAAGTGCTTATATGGCAGGAAGGGCCTCAAGTGAAAGGCCAAAGGGTGAAGCTGCTTAAGCTTTGGCTTGAATTTGGTCAAATCACTGGTTTTCTCCCTTTTGGCTGTCTATTGGGAGGATGAGATTTCTCTCGCTCTCCCTCTAGTAACTATATTGTTTTCTTCACAGCACAATGCATAGCGTAGGCTGTGTTTCTTCCACCTCGTTGTGTGTCAGATCTCGGACACACACACACACACACACTTAAAGTTGCCCGCATCACCACAACCGCCTACCCATCTGAGAAAATAATGTTACTTTTTTGCTTTGCTTTTCAGCTCCACATGTCTCCAGTCTGCTGAAGTTGCTTATGGCTAAAGTTGCCGCCTGGCAGTTTTGATATGTCAGTTGCTGTTTTTGCTCACCTGTCACTCACCTGCCGATTCACTATCTATCAATAGATTATTCTTTTTGAATATGTAAACTGTCCGCTGTAGTACTTTGGGAGTGTCTTTGGCTACTTTAATGTTCTTTTGTTTATGTTTCTTTTATGGTGAAATGTGAAATGAAAAACGTTTGGAATCAGATTAACTCGAGTGTAAATTAATTCAGCATGATTAATCAGCATTTTCAACTGTGTCTGAAACAGGCACATTTTCACTGTATTTTATGAAGCGAAAGCATTCATTCATTCATTTTCTACCGCTTATCCTCATGAGGGTTGCGAGGGGTGCTGGAGCCTATCCCAGCTGTCTTCAGGTGACAGGCGGGGTACACCCTGGACTGGTGGCCAGTCAATCAACGGGCACATATAGACAATCAGTAACTGTTACATTTGTTCACTTCCTGCTTTCCTAATATAGTTTTTATTTAATTAATTTTAATTTTAATTTTAATTTTAATTTTAATTTTAATTTTAATTTTAATTTTAATTTTAATTTTAATTTTAATTTTAATTTTAATTTTAATTTTAATTTTAATTTTAATTTTAATTTTATATGACCATACAATGACATAATGGGTACCATAGTAAGTGTCAATATAGTGATATATATAGCACATCATGACTGGTTCAAGACTCTTCATCCTTGTATTTAGCAAACATCAACTGCAACATATAGACAAACAACCATTCACACTCACATTCATACCTATGAACAATTTGGAGTCACTAATTAACCTAGCATGTTTTTGGAATGTGGGAGGAAACGGGAGTACCCGGAGAAAACCCACGCATGCACGGGGAGAACACACAGAGATGGCCGAGGGTGGAGTTCAACTCCGATCTCCTAGCTGTGAGGCCTGCACGCTAACAACTCGACCGATGACACAATCGTTAGTTCAAAATATACTTGTTTAATCACATTTTATGTCTTTTTGGCCTAGATTAAGCATTTCAAGCATAAAAATGACCTAAAATGAACTAAAATACAAATACAAGAAAGTGCATTGAAAGACAGTGATATGTAAAAATATTAAACCAATATTAAACAAGTGTGAGTCCTTGTTTATGTGTTATTTAATCTGCTATATTGGGTAATATGAGTGTAAAGGTGACTATAGGGGTGTTATTTCATGTGGAGAGGGCTCTAATCATGTTAAATACCCTATTTAGAAGGTCATGAACAGGGTTTCTATGCTCTAAATCCCAAAACCTTCCATTTATAAACTAAGAATTCTACTTGGCAAAACATCATCCCATCGTCGTCTTAAGAGCTGCGCTAAAAGCTGGGTCAATGGTCAGCTCTTTTCTATGCCGCTTCTCCTTGTTTCTTATTCTGAAGGTCCTATGTTCAAACTCCAGCACGGGCAGTGTGAAACATACGAGGCCTGCACGCTAGCCACTCGAACACCGTGCAGCCCCAAGCGAAAGCGTATCCTAATAACATAGTTCCTCCTTTACTAAAAGTGCGTACCTCCCAAATCCGCTCTCAGGCTGTACTCACCACGTCTGGATCCCTGAATTTTGCATACGTTTTTGCAATTCGACAGAACGCACTTGGATGTACACAAACACAATAAAGACAGACTTGATGGCTGCAGGTCGGCCAATCACAGACTGAAAAGTGAATACATTACCCAATGAGTATTTGTCACAGCAATCACTGCCATATCTGAAAGAAATGGGAGCCTTGTACAAATTCATTAATCACTATTAATGATTCATCTCTGACAGTGAAATTTGTCAGAGATTTTTTTTTGCAAAAAAAAAAATTAAAAAAATCTATAAAAAATATTGAAAAAAATCTATAAAAATTATAAAAAATAATAGGCCTAATGACGCCATTGGATAACCACAGAACAGTATACAAACACAATCAGGATTTCCCTTACAGATACACATAATTGACAGGTATATATTCATGTTTCATACTTGTCAAAAATGCATAATCTGTAACGGATACTCATTCCTAAGAAATATCCGGCTCATCCCGAGTTTCTTCTCATTCTCCCGTCTGTTGAATGTTGGCTCTCACACAGATGGCTGAAGATCCTTGAAAGAGTGGAAAAAGACTCTCTGAGTTGTTTGTCGTCGATGGCGGTGCAAATGTTTACAATTCTGTTTCATTTATGTTTTGATTTTTTTAGTAAAAATATTCAATATCACGGATGAAACAGACAACTAAATTAATATTTTTTAATGGAAGTTTTCAACATCATGACATGATATTATTACATTATCTGACACCACGACTATTGTTTGTGTTCTGTGCAGTTAACCCCCCCGACCCCCAGCCTCTTCTGTTATGTTTTCAGTTTTTGATAATTCATGTACTGTAAATAAGTTAATACACTGTATTGAAATTCAATACACACACCCAGTCCAAAATACCAAATGGGCTGGGCACAGTGGTGCGCTGGACGAGATGACAACTGTGTGGGGTGCGCCACCTTGCGCCACTTTG
Source organism: Doryrhamphus excisus (assembly GCF_037039965.1). Taxonomy (NCBI): domain Eukaryota; kingdom Metazoa; phylum Chordata; class Actinopteri; order Syngnathiformes; family Syngnathidae; genus Doryrhamphus; species Doryrhamphus excisus. The sequence goes on along the minus strand of NC_136373.1, from coordinate 7,721,270 downwards.
CGCCGTGCCATGAAATTCGACCCCGTTCAGTCAAACCTGCTTACATGTAGATAAATGCTTAGCTGTCCTTGTGTTGTGATTATGGTCATAAAAAAAGGAAGAGATTTGGGAAACGCAGTGCAGACGACAGCAGTCACTGTCATTCACATCTGTCATGAGAACTAAGGCCTGTTTGACCTTGCTGTGTTAACATATTCAGAGAACAAGGGAAAATAATAACTCTGCATTTTCACATTCCGAACCACCAATTTGTGAGCACAATTAGTGATTAATTAATTTGTACAAGACTCCCGTTTCTTTCAGATATGGCAGTGATTGCCAGGCTAAAAATATTGTTGCTACTGCTACTACAAAATGTATCCAATTAGGGAATGATGGCAGAAATCTATTTAGAATTGCTATTTTTATGGATGGATGATTGCAGATATTGTCTGAGTATGCTTTTAGAACATATGGAAGTGACTCTTCAAAGGATTCTAACCAGATGCTGCGTGCTTGTTTTTCATTGATGGACAAATATAAATGATTTCCATTGAGCCCTTATTCCCACTCCATGCCGATATGAGACGTTCTTGACTGCATGTCAGCGATAGCTTTTCCAGTGTTTGCTTGGATTTATTTTCTGCGTGTCAGAGTCATTCTTTGATGACGGGTCTTTGCATCGAGTGAAAACTCATTATCGAACATGGGCCCTTCCAGTGACAGGGTGGAATGGATTTGACATTCTGTCAAGTGCAGTAAGATGCAGAGTTGACTGTTGTCTGCATGAAAGATGACGTCCATGATGTAGGCTCTGTGTTGTGGAGTGCAACACTGCCTCCTGGTGGTTGTATAGCCACACTGCACTTTACTGCCTAGGCACTGCATTGTATTCAGATTGAAGCTGCTGACGGCTTGTTTTTACGCCATATACGTATGTATGGATATGACCAGGGGCGTCACTAGGTTCTGAGGACGGGGGGGGGGGGGGGGGGGGGGGGCTTAGCCCCCTGGAGATGCACAGGATATGAATGAATGAAGTAGACATTCCAAAAATCCAAAATATCCAAAAAACAAATAAGGAACAAGAACCAGGATATAACTTTCCCACTTTTTTTACAGATTTAGTAGAGATACTCAATTGTTTTAGGCCACCATTACATTTACACAAGTACACACAATATACACTGCAAGAACCGCTGCTCAAGCTCTGCAACTATTCTGTCCTGTGGACAGTAATCAATTATATAATAATTATTATTATATTATTAATATGCCTATTATTATTACTATCATCATTCTTCTTCTTCTGATTATTACTACTAGTAGTAGTAGTAGTTGGCTAGTATTAGCCTACTTATTGGCTTGCTTATTAGCCTGCTTTTGCCTTATTATATGAAATTTGTCAGAGATTTTTTTTGGTAAAAAAAAATCTATTAAAAAAATTTAAAAAATCAATAAAAAATATAAAATTACCTTGCCTAAAATAGGCCTAATGACGCCAGTGGATATGACACAAGAAAACATCCCAATTTGGCAAGATTATTTTGTTTACTTCTAAATATGTAAAGTCATTGTATGTCATATTCACAAAATACACAGATTCCAGTACTTCAATTGGTCTCTCCTGAATAGTAATGTTTTAATTTCATTTGAACATGCATCAGATTCCAATTGAATGCATCACATAATTCTATTCACAGTTCCACATGTCCAAAAGGAGTAGAAAGAAGCATAAGAAATTGTAAGGTGATGTAATGGTGATTTTTCTATACAACCATAATAAATAATGAGGCTGCATGGTGGACGAGTAGTTAGATGTGAATGTGAGTGTGAATGGTTGTTTGTCTATATGTGCCCTGTGATTGGCTGTCGACCAGTCCGGGGTGTACACCGACTCCCGCCGGAAGACTGGGGTAGGCTCCAGCATGCCCGCGGTATAGAAAATGGATGGATGGAATAAATAATGATCACAGATATAACCATCAAAATGATTAATAACACAATAAACACAAAATTAAGACACATCAAACATTATAAATGCTTGTGTAATAATGATGCTGTATTAAACTGAATGTCCTTTAAAGGCTGCCCTTGTTTGTGTCTCCTTCAGGGCCATGCTGAGTGACATAGGAGACTATGTAGGTACAGACATTGAAATATCCTGGCTACCCAATTTGGATGATCTAATGAAGGGCTATGCCCGAAACTTTCGTCCTGGGATAGGAGGTGAGTGTGAGATCTTCTGCTGGTGGTGTTGGATTGCATTTCATCCCACTGACATTTTACAGCCATCCTTACCATGTTGTCACTCTAATATGCTTTTTTTTTAATGTTCAATTGAGTAACCACAAAGAACAATAGATGGAATATGATGCATCTTGCTAAGAATGGCTGCATGATGTGAACCATCCAATGGCCACGCAGAGAGATTTCTCAATCTCACAGCTTAACTCAGTTGTGCAAAAGTGAATTTGTGCACAATGACCATCATCATGCATCCTGTGCTCAATGCTGGATAAAATGACGGGCTGCGCTGACCATTCAGGAATCATGTGTTGTTGTTGTCTGCTGCCATTCTTCTCATTCAACTCACTTCCATCACTGGTGTCTCCAAAAGTATAAACCATTCATTTCAATCTACATTCACAAATATTCCTTGAGTCCTACAACTGAAATACATAACAATTATGTCTCATTATTATAGTATACAAACAGCTGAAACGTCATGAATTGTACACTGCAACATATTTGTGAATGTCATGTTGAAGTTTTCATCATGGTAAAAAATACACTACCGCTCAAAAGTTTGGGATCACTTGGGAATTTTTTTTGGCCAGTCTGAGATATGGATTTTTCTTGGCAGTCCAGCATCCTGAAGTCGCCTCTTCACTGTTGATACTGACACTGGTGTTTGACGGCTACTATTTAGTGCAGCTGCCAGGTGACGACCTGTGAGGCGTCTTTGTCTTAAACTACACACTCTCACATATTTGTCTTCTTGCACAGTTGTGCAGCGTTTTTCTGTCCTTGTTAGACCCAGTTTGTGCTGCTCTCTGAAGGGAGTAGTTAACAGCATGGTAAGAGATTTTAGTTTAGATTTTTAGATAGGTTTTCTAATAATCTATTAGCCTTATAAAATGATGAACTTGGATTAGCAGCCATACCAGGAGATTGATGCAGAGGACTGACAGTTGTTGATAGTAGGCCTCTATGCAAAAATGTACATCCTTCTTTGAAAATCATCTGATTCATTTAAATTTTTTGTGAAATGGATGAAAATGTTCGTGAAATGGAAAAATTTGTTTGTGAAATGCATGAAAATTTATTTTTCTTTGGAAAACAAAGACATTTGCAAGTGATCCCAAACTTTTGAGCGGTAGTGTATGTATGTGTACATTTGCAGTATACATACTAGGGATGAACGAGTACACCACTATCCCATCCCTAGTATGTACAGTATCTGGCCGATTGAATTTGACTTGCCATAAACAATTGGAGCAAGGTGTTGAATGGTGTGGGTATGGCTAGGGATGATTCCTTTATGTTCAGCCTAAATAGCCTGCGTTGCTGAGCTCCCCTGTAGTTTGTGCCCTCAGGCCTTGCAGGCACACTCCATGCTAATCATATGGCAAGCAGCAGAGGGAGTACCAGGCTGCGTGTGTGCTGGAACACCAGCAGAAGCTGGCCTCCTGTGAGGCCATGAAAGCTCAGTGCTATTTATGATGGCCCACAGTGTGATGTACCACTTATCATGGTAAAACTGTTTGCAATGCAGGAGTGTTGGAGATGTGGAAGGGAACTAGATAGGCTATCAAGGATGCAGGATTAGCACTATGGGCTCTATTTTTGTATACCAGGTGTTATGTTCCGGCTGGGGGGCACCAGGGCTTAACATAAAATGGAAGAAGTCTCAACTCCTTCAATTCCCAAATACCACTGAATCCAAACTTTTGGCATGAGAGGAGTTAACACAGCCGAGTGTAATCTTAACCAATCAAATGAACGCCTCTCATTGCCTTTAAATGTGCAGGGCCCAATGGACTGCACATCAGAGGCCACAATGTGCGTCATGCACCACATAAACCATGCCATCTGTTCCTGACATTGACATTAAACACAGCAGCAGGCTAATCCATGCATCATGCTTGTGGTCCATCTGCATTCCTGCTCATCGCCAAGTAGGAGAACCTTTGATGTACAAATATTGATGGCTGTGATTGTTTATTGCATTGAAATGTGCCTGACACGTGTGTGCACAGTTGCCAATTTACCATTCCTCAGGGTGCGCTTTGCACTTAAATAGACCAGCTCGGAGCTGGCGAGCTTTGCCATGAAATTCTCATTGCACCAAGCTGAAAATGTGCGATTACCAAATTGGTTGCACACAATGGTGCGCTGGACGAAATTACCACTACACGGGGCGCGCCTCCTTGCGCTGCGCCACGAAAACAGAGCCCTATGTGTGTATGCGGAAGTAGGCTGGAACAGCGAGAATGCATGTTTGTTTTGCTGCTCAAATGTCTCCCCCTGCAGGTCCTCCCGTGAACGTGGCCATGGCGATTGAAGTGGCCAGCATTGATCACATCTCTGAAGCCAACATGGTAATGTTGCCATCCTCTCTACACGCCGCAGATGACAAACATTGAATAATTTCACAATCCTCATTTATCCCTCTGGACGGCTTTGGGGGAAGCTATCATATTTGCTCGAGTTGTTTCATCATTCATCACTTTGTAGTATGAAACATCGTGCATAGATACTAAATATGAACATGTTACAATCCACAGTTATTTTGCTTTAAAGGCTTGCCTATACATATATCCTGCTTGTTATCATATTGAAATAAAACCACTGTGTAAACAATATATCAATTACAGTAGCTTTTATTGGTAAAGGACAACTTAAACAGGTGTACTATCAGCAGGATTTTCAGTGATTCCATTGACATTTTGAGACAGGTAGACTTAGCCTACCTGTGTGAGGAGCTGATCCATCAGATGCTGTTGCTGTGTGCAGTGCTGGACTGCAGGCATGATTACTGTTATATATCACATTTGAAATAATTGCCAACTTTTCAGAAGGTGTTGAGTGCGTTCAGCATCTCTTGCCACATATTAAACGTAAATGTAAGTCAGCGTTGGTTTTATGTACACTCCTGCTCAAAAGTTTGGGATCACTTGCAAATGTCTTTGTTTTCCAAGGAAAAACAAATTTTCATGCATTTCAAAAACAAATTTTTCAATTTCACAAACATTTGGGGGCTAGAATACTGTACATACTAGGGATGAAGTGGTGTACTCGCTCATCCCTAGTATGTATACTGCAAAAGTACACATCCATACACTACTGCTCAAAAGTTTGGGATCACTTGCAAATGTCTTTGTTTTCCAAAGAACACATTTTCATCCATTTCACAAACAATTAATACGAATCAGATGATTTTCAAAGAAGGATGTACATTTTTGCATAGAGGCCTACTATCAACAAGTGTCAGTCCTCTGCATCAATCTCCTGGTATGGCTGCTAATCCAAGTTCATCATTTTATAAGGCTAATAGATTATTAGAAAAGCCATCTAAAAATCTAAACTAAATCTAAAATCTCTTACCATGCTGTTAACTACTCCCTTCAGAGAGCAGCACAAACTGGGTCTAACAAGGACAGAAAAACGCTGCACAACTGTGTAAGAAGACAAATATCTGAGAGTGTGTAGTTTAAGACAAAGACGCCTCATAGGTCGTCACCTGGCAGCTGCACTAAATAGTAGCCGTCAAACACCAGTGTCAGTATCAACAGTGAAGCGGCGACTTCAGGATGCTGGACTTCATGGCAGGACTGCCAAGAAAAAGCCATATCTCAGACTGGCCCAAAAAATTCCCAAGTGTTCCCAAACTTTTGAGCGGTAGTGTATATGGAAAAATATTCCTTCCTTCACACGTTATATGGAATGTGTTGGTACATCCGTGACGCAGCCTGAGTGTGTGTGTGTGTGTGTGTTGATTTTGGCAGGAGTACACCATGACCGTGTTTCTACGCCAGAGCTGGCATGATGACCGCCTGTCCTACAACCACACCAACAAGACGCTGGGATTGGATAGTCGCTTCGTGGACAAGCTTTGGCTGCCTGACACCTTCATCGTCAATGCCAAATCTGCTTGGTTCCACGACGTGACGGTGGAGAACAAATTGATTCGTCTGCAGCCCAATGGAGTTATTCTGTACAGCAGCAGGTACGCACAAGCAGAAGGTTGGAAAACCCGAGTGAATTGATGTCTCTTGTCCTTGTTATTCACAGCACCGATAACCACGGTTTCTATGGTAACCTCTGAAGCTTTTACTTGTGCGTTGTAACCTTTTGCAACCATAAGACACTAGACGATGACAAAATCAAACATGACTAGGAACACATGGTTGTAGACAACCACTATGTATCCCAGAAGGCAGCTTGTAGTGTGGCCACCTTCTGTTTGGGCACAAATTAACTTTTTTACTAATTTATGACAAATTAAAATAAGCTATAAAAATAAATGTTACAAAAATGACCTTTCGGCCATTTTTATTTTGTAAAAGTAACTCTCACGTTGGAGACCACTGCTGTGGGGGGAGGCAGGAAAAAAAAACATGCATCAAAATGCCGAGCCTTTGTCTTGACAGTCAATATACACTGGGATGTTTGGTCATCAAAGTAAATACAAAAGGAACAGCGCAAAAATGATGTGCGTTCACAGAAAGCCATTGAAAAGAAATGCTGGACTTTATTACAGTTAACAGCCAGCATACCAAAGAAATGCTGCAAATGTTAGCCGGTACAAATTGCCTAGAAAATAAATGTCACATGTTATTTAACAGGGCTGCACAGCGGTTGAGTGGTTAGCACGCAGACCTCAAAGCTAGGAGACCGGGGTTCAATTCCACCCTCGGCCATCTCTGTGTGGAGTGTGCATGGGTTTTTTCCGGGTACTCCGGTTTCCTCCCACATTCCAAAAACATGCTAGGTTAATTGGCGACTCCAAATTGTCCATAGGTATGAATGTGAGTGTGAATGGTTGTTTGTCTATATGTGCCCTGTGATTGGCTTTGTCCAGGGTGCATTCCGCCTCTTGCCTGAAGATAGCTGGGATAGGCTCCAGCACCCCCCGCGACCCTCGTGAGGATAAGCGGTAGAAAATGAATGAATGAATGTTATTTAACAGCATCATGATTCAATAAAGTTGTGTTGTTTTGTCCAGTTTCGTTGTACTTAGTGTTTTTAAGGAGCGTTTGGATTCATTTGGATTGTTTCCTTCCCAGAATTACCTCAACAGTGGCATGTGACATGGACCTGACCAAGTATCCCATGGACGAACAGGAGTGTATGCTCGACCTGGAAAGCTGTAAGCTCCTACACACAACTTTAAACCTGCATGAGCCCTACAAAAGACCTACTGTGACTTTAAGGTGTTAAGATGGATCACCACGTATTCTGGTAGTCACCCATAGAGGATCTTATTTACTACGTGGATGCAACACATATATTATGGACATGCTTGCATGCAAGACGGCAGTATGTTTGCTGAATATGTTCACGTTTTTGTTCTGTTCCAGACGGTTACTCTTCTGAGGACATTGTTTACCACTGGTCGGAAAGTCAGAGGCACATCCATGGACTGGACAAACTGGAGCTCTCACAGTTCACTATCACAGACTATCGCTTTGTAACAGAGATGATGAATTTCAAATCTGGTGAGGATCCATTTTTGTTTCAGGCATTGTGTTCTTCTTATATATCTTTATGAAGTAACTAGTTATTTTCAATTGAGGGGGTCTACTCTATGCACAGAAGGAATGGACTGACATGGTATACAGATACAGCCATACTGCAGCAATAATACTTTAAACTTTGATATTTCTTGAATAGCAGCATGACTGTGAAGAACAGCAGAAGAGATTTGATAATTAGTTTTCTAAAAAAAAATACAACAATTAACCAGAGGCTGTCTTTTTCTTCTCAGCGGGAAGATTTCCACGGCTGAGCCTTCGCTTCCAGCTGAGACGTAACCGAGGAGTTTACATCATCCAGTCATACATGCCTTCCATATTACTGGTGGCCATGTCCTGGGTGTCCTTTTGGATTAGTCAGTCAGCAGTCCCCGCTCGTGTGTCCTTAGGTCGGTATCAGTTTAAACAGATTTGGTTGACTATTGGTCATCGGTTCGCTCGACTGTTGTGAATAGTTTTTAGTTTCAAGCGTGATGTATCCGTCCAAACAGGCATCACGACCGTCCTCACCATGACCACCCTGATGGTGAGTGCCCGCTCGTCTCTGCCTCGCGCATCAGCTATCAAGGCACTGGATGTCTACTTCTGGATCTGCTACGTGTTCGTGTTCGCCGCGCTAATTGAGTATGCCTTTGCTCATTACAATGCCGACTACAGACTGAAAGAGAAGGCCAAGGTGAAGGCTAACAAGCTCGGCTCCGAGGTGAGCAGCTCATACCCGACATGTTGTCCCGTCAACCACTAACTGCTGCAGGCGCTCTCGGGAGAAGGGAACATGCCTTGCAAGCAGACGAACACAGTGAGAGATGAGAAGTGAAATGAAGTTTCTAGGATTTACAGAAAGGGTGCAAAAATTATTTAAAGATAAGTAGGGAGGTGCTTAAATAAACACATAGTATCAGTATTTGGGAGCAAATATTAGGTGAAAGAAAAAGGGGGAAAAATACATCCAAATTCACCCATATATCCCTTTGTGTGTCAGAGAACGTAGATGGTGCGTTCAATGACCATCAAACAAAGTAGGACAAATCACAGCTCACATTAAACATTCAAAACTGTGGGCTTTCTAAATAATAAAATAATAAAATAAAAAGAATATAATAATAAAATAATATTTTATTAATATTAATAATGTTGAAAATATTACTTAAATTATAATTATATGAAATATCACAAAATAATATTATTATGTTCCCAAATAGGCTTTTTTAGTCACAAACATTCAGAATTTAAAACCAGTTTGAGCTGAAACTGTAATCGTGTTTGTGTTAGGGTGAGAGGTCTCACTCTCACATTTTGTAGTTGCTGAACATTTGTGGGCATATATCTCTCTGTGCGTCAGAGAACGGTAGATGGTGTGTTCAATGACCATCAAACATAGTAGGACAAATCACAGCTTGCATGAAACATTAAAAAACAGTGGCATTTCTAGGTAATAGCTACAGTATTGTAATAAAATTACATTTAGTTATTTTATTAATATTTTTTTAAATATTAAATTATAATTATATGAAATATCACAAAATAATATTATGTTCCCAAATAGGCTTTTTTAGTCACAAACATTCAGAATTTAAAACCAGTATCATAAATCTTATTTTGAGCTGAAACTGTAATCGTGTTTGTGTTAGGGTGAGAGGTCTCACTCTCACTTTTTGTAGTTGCTGAACATTTGTGGGCATATATCCTTCTGTGCGTCAGAGAATGGTAGATGGTGTGTTCAATGACCATCAAACAAAGCAGGACAAATCACAGCTCGCATGAAACATTAAAAAACGGTGGCATTTCTAGGTAATAGCTACAGTATTGTAATAAAATAATATTCAGCTATTTTATGAATATTAATATTTTTTAATAAATATTAATTAAATTATAATTATATTAAATATCACAAAATAAATATTAATATTAATTAATGTTCCCCAAAAGGATTTTTTAGTCAAACATTCAGAATTTAAAACCAGTATCATAAATCTTATTTTGAGCTGAAACTGTAGTCATGTTTGCGTTAGTGTGAGAGGTCTCACTCACATTTTTTTGTTGCTGAACATTGGTGGGCATATATCCTTCTGTGCGTCAGAGAATGGTAGATGGTGTGTTCAATGACCATCAAACAAAGCAGGACAAATCACAGCTCGCATGAAACATTAAAAAACGGTGGCATTTCTAGGTAATAGCTACAGTATTGTAATAAAATAATATTCAGCTATTTTATGAATATTAATGTTTTTTAATAAATATTAATTAAATTATAATTACATTGGTGGGCGAGTTTAAGAGCTAATATGCTAATAATAAAAAAATTGTAATACAAAAATAAGCATGCTGACTGTATTGTTTTAAATAATGCCGCATAGCCCGATTACATAAAATTATCGTTGTCTTTGCACATGGAATCATTCTATTTCAGACCGTTTTGACCTTGTCTTTCAGCGTGTGTCCTTGTGTGTCCTTCCAGGCCATAGTAAAGAACGGCAAACAGGCCATGGTTCTGTTTTCCTTGTCCGTCACCGGTATGAACCAGGGCGTGGTCATTTCCAATCGCCACAGCCGAGCCCAGCGCTCCAGCAGTGAGATCCCAGGGGAGGGCGTCTCTGAGGAGTCAGAGTCCAGGAGGAGGTCTATGAGAGAGAGTGAGGAAGAGGAGAAGAAATGCTGTTCCAAGTGCGTCTGCAAGCCGATTGACGCCGACACAATCGACATATATGCCAGGGCCGTGTTCCCGTTCACGTTTGCCGTGGTCAATGTAATCTACTGGGTGGCATACACTATGTAAACATGTAAATGCCATCCAATAATCCGATACAATTGACAGTCTTATGCAGCACGGTGGGAAATATACAAAAATGGCATGATGAGAGGAAATGAAACAAAGTATCCCAGCCTGTCAAAATGGAAAACGAGATCCTTAAGGAAAGCTGTGAGCTTCCAAAGCAGGCATTAGACCTTCAAAAGGGACTCGGTGAGCCATAAGTGAGATAGAGAGCGACGCCACAACTTTAACAGCTTCCTCACCCTGCAGTAGTGACCACACGTCCTTCCAACACAACTATTCGCTTGGAGTTGCAGTCAGGAGTGAGACGCGTGTTGTCATGTGACGCCACTCAAACAAGTATGACAAGATGCTGTCAACCATGATGATGATGATGACGATGTGTTCCTATTATTCTGCATGGCTGATAACTCTTTCACCTAATTGCCATTGTGGCCTTACCGGCCTCATCCCTGTTCTGGTCCACTACCTGTTTTTTTTTTCAAATCATTTTTCATTTTGGACGCTGTCCAGAGTGTCTTATCTCCTTTTTCCACTTTTGCCTGGTCCCTCGCCATTAAATGACTTCTTCCACCACTGGTCTAAGAGTGTGCATTACAAAAAAATGTGATTAAAAAAAAAAGTGGGTCACCAGTGCTTCTCACATAGTTGGGTGGATCCTCCCAGGGGGGTTCAGAAGAAACTGTCAGCGGGGAGGACAGGAGGCAGATGCAGATCTACCAATATGTACACATACACTACCGCTCAAAAGTTTGGGATCACTTGAAAATGTCTTTTTTCCAAAGAACAATAAATTTTCCATTTCACAAACATTTTTATCCATTTCACAAACAATTAAATTGAATCGGATGATTTTCAAAGAAGGATGTACATTTTTGCATAGAGGCCTACTATCAACAACTGTCAGTCCTCTGCATCAATCTCCTGGTATGGCTGCTAATCCAAGTTCATCATTTTATAAGGCTAATAGATTATTAGAAAATCCATTTAAAAATCTAAACTAAAACTAAAATCTCTTACCATGCTGTTAACTACTCCCATCAGAGAGGAGCACAAACTGGGTCTAACAAGGAAAGAAAAACGATGCACAAACTGGGTCTAACATGGACAGAAAAACGCTGCACAACTGTGCAAGAAGACAAATAAGACAAATAGACTTCATAGCAGGACTGCCAAGAAAAAGCCATATCTCAGACTGGACAAAAAAAATTCCAAGTGATCCCAAACTTTTGATCGGTAGTGTATTTATAGTACTCAACATGCAATTTGACTGTCAAACATGCTTGTTTGCTCTCCATTTGTACTAATAGCAACTGATAGCAATATTGACTCTTACAGTATGTAATGCCATACAGTTACTGTGATGCCACAATTATTATTCCTGAGGTGTGATGTTAAATTACAAGTATTTTTAAGACATCTTGCCCAACCCAGGCAGCTCTTTATAATCATTACGCATTGCATACTTACAATCTGAAGGTGAAACACCGCGGTGGGCGGGTATGGTTTAACCAGAAATGTGTAGGTCTTACATCTGTACATGAATTTTAAGTGTGAAATTGCCATGGATTGATCAGAAGTTGCTATATTTATTATTAAGCCGCGAAATGTGCACTGTGTATGTGTAAGTGATCTGTAAGTTGGTGATTCATGCAAACATGCAATGACGCCAAACAGGGAAATAGTCCATTAGCCTAGTTCACTGTATTTTTCTCAAAAGAAATTAGACGAGAGCAGACAGAAATCAAAACACCGTATACAGCAATTTGTATATCGAAGCAATTTTAAGATTAATTTATTTTATCTACTGTTGCTGTGTTTGAGTTATCACGGATTACATAGCCTTGTCATAGACTGGAGCAGTGCAGGTACTGCACTAATTGGTTTTCAGTTTCATTCTTGTACTGCTATACCCTGCTATATATTTACCCAGTGGGGGTAAATATGCCCCCTCATTCAAAGGGTGTTAGATGCTCAATGTTCTTCAGACCAGTGAACAGGTTGGTGACAGCTTTCGACGGCGGAGGAGACCAACTTCAAACACGGCTTTCTCTCAAAACTGAAGTGATCTGAAGCAGCGTCGATACCATCTTGGACTGTAGGTTAGTACTGCATGCATCTGTGCGGTTATGTCAAGGATTGACAACTTTTTTAACTTTAGCTATATTTTTTTAGAGGTTTCACAAAATATGGCATTGCCCATTCCAGCCAAGGAAAAGACAAGCAAGAAAAAACATGACAATGTGCTCCTGAGCTCAAAACAAAACCGGGTATCCATGGGGCCAATTCATTATTCATTCACTGATGCACAAAACAAAAAAAGACATTTCTAATTTTGCACACATTATGAATATTTAACAGAGTTATTTCTATTTAACAGACATACTAACTTGTTTTCATGGATGAGACACTCTGGCCAATGATTTTTTTCCCAAACATATCATAAGGGGGTTGTTTCATTCCTGAAGAATGAATAAGAATGAACGAAGTGTGAGAAAATCCTTGGTTTATAATTAAAAATCTAATCACTACCTACGAATCTCGCTCTGGTTGGTGGGGAATTATTGCAGGATTGAATTAAAGTATTATGACAAGGATTTCTCTTCTTCATACAAAGTATGACATGTATTTTGTCATAATCAAGTCATCACTGTAATCCACCGACAAGCCCTTTGTTTTCCATTCCCCGCACGTTTTTTATTCCCCTCAAGCTTAGGCCCTTTAATTCCGCCCGCTAATTAATAGGAAAGGAGGTTTCTGCACTCCTATGGTGCAGTGTGAGCATATGTTTCAACAATTAGTTGTCTGCTCTCACATGAGCCAGTCTGACATTGACCAGTCCCGTGTGAGTTTGATCAGGTCTTTGGCGCATCCCCCATCGTACACCGTATTGCAGTTCTATTATCATGACGTAAAACATACAGTGGTACACAGGTTCTGTCGTAAACTATGTGCCGTTTATTGGACATCATTCTGGCTTTGGTGAGCCGCATCCTGTTTGCTGTCCACGGGGCGGTGACAGTATGGCGCGTGGTGCTAGTGAAAGGAGACATGTACTGGCTGCTCTTATCTGGAGTGGGTCTACTGGGTATTGAGATGTTCATCACCTTGAGGTGCACAGATCACGGAGAATGGAAATGGTAACTCACACAAGCAAAGTACATATTTCACAAAAGCTTGTCACAATAAGAGGATTATTAATTGTTATTGAACAAAGAGGCAAATGGACGAACCTCGGTCTAAATGAGGGTGGTTACTGGTCACTGGGCTACACTTCACAGTGGCAGGTGGTGCATTTGATACACGGGTCACCAAATACCAAGAGCCGGTTTCCAAAAACAAAACAATAATAATATGTTTTCTATATACAGTAAAGTCTCGTTATATCTATATTCTCGGGAGTCGGAAAAAATACCGATATAACCGGACTATCCATATATCCGATCCTGCGCCGAACTGCATTAAAAGTGGGCGGATCTTTGATATGGCATGTAATTTTCTCCTTGCGTATCTAGCATGCTTTTGTACTACAATACATTTTGTACTACAGTAAATAAAAATAAACTTACGCTGTAGTGATTACCGGTTAGCGGGACATAATTCACCCCGGAACTATCGATAGGGAAGGTGTTGCCACCCGGAGGGGTAGGCGCGAGGGACGGGTGTTTTCCGCTGTGTGTGCTGCACTCTGGTGGTGGAAGTGTGAAAAATAAAGTTGACTGGAAGCAGCCGTTCGCCGTGTTCTTTTTTGGTATTGAAATCCTTAAGCTGCTTTTGTATCGATATAAGCAGACCAAATTGGCTGGCGGGAGATGAAAAGGGCATCCTAGTAACCGGATTATCATAATAACCGTGTATCGTACTAACGGAGCTAATTATATCATAAAAGACTAGAAATTTGCCGGGAAATGAAAATAGTATCGTAATAAGTAGTAATTCGTTATAACCGATATCGATATAACGAGACTTTACTGTATATATAAAATGAATAAATTAAAACAGACAGTTGTTGCGGGAAGCACGAAGTTCAAAGGAATATAGCTAGAATAGGTGCCAATTCTGGAAGATCTAGAAAGCGTTCTGTGCTGGTTATTGTGTGTAGCTGCTCTATGGGATTCTATAAATCAGTCAAAAAAATGAGCATAATAGGTCCCCTTTAAGTAAACCACATCTGCTCACTAGAGATGTCGATTATGTGGGCATAACATGTTGAAGAGTTTTGCTCTAATCAAATATAATAAATTGTAGTATGTTTCATTAAAAAAATGAATTTATTCCCAACTGTCTAAGTTTGAAATGTCCAGTGCTTCTGTAATGGTTCGGCGAGCGTAGACAGCTCTTTTTGTAGGTGGCCATTTAATCAAGCTGTATTTGACAAGGGTAAACATAAACTGAGGTTAGCCTCCATTATCAAGCTTCTAAAGGATGTCAGCTTTTCCTGTCATACCTTCTAAATGGAAAGCTGACTGAACATCCTGAGATGCCAGCTTTCTTCGGGCCTCTGCCTTTTCTCTCAAAGTATTACTGCTACTTTGAAGTTCTCTTCTCATGCACAAATGGCTTTGCACTGTCAAGTGGAATTTGCATTTATGATTAGAATAATTGCCCCTCTGAAAGATGATGCTTCTCTTGGAGGAAAGAAATGGATGGTTTTATTTAGTGGCTGCACTAAAAATGTACGCCAATGCCGTATTATCAGTTTTTGGACCATCTATCCATAAATAATCCTACTTGTTAAAAGATGGAAAACCTACAATAGGCCACCATATTTGACACATGTGGTGGTATGCTTTGGACCATGGGCTGTTCCTTTCCTTCACTGTACAGTTCTTGACCTTGGTTTCAGACTAATAATTCTCGACTTGTGACCACGACCAATATTTCTTCTCTCATAGGTTCTCCCCCATGGTCTTCCTCTACCTCTGCACCGTTGTCCCCTCCATTTGGCTCCTGGAGCTGAACCTGGTGCAGACTCCCACCAACGAAACACTGCAGATCACTTCGATACCAATTGATTTGCCAGATGTAGGTTGGCCGCTTTTCAAAATTGGATTCGTCAGCATTTGTTAACATAACATAACAAGAATCAACAGAATGACTAAAATTTGTCATGTTTTTGAATGCAAACCATACAGATGCCATATTAAGATTCTTGTTGTCTGAGTTAAGATTTAAATCCCATAATATTTCTCTGCAAACACATGGAATACTTTCATTTCGACGTGACTTTCTAACAATTTAACATAATTAGTAGACATGAAATAACGCCCACAGAGTCACCGATACACTTGTATTATTTACTCTTATGCTGCAAGGACTTAGACGCCCGTTACGAATGAATTCCAAGACAGTGTCCAATTATCGATAATATTGATCCCAAAATCGGTACAAATAATGATCAGTGATGGGAATAACAGCGTTTAAAATAACTTACTTATTGGTATCTAGTTACTTTTGTAGTGGAGTAACTCGGTTTGTAACTTTTTTTGAGAAGTAACTATAACTAATTTTTTAAAGTAACGTACCCAACACTGATAATGATTGATACCAATGTAAAAATAATGATACTTAGGCTTCAGTTGGTATCAGATCGATACCAAATTTAGCAGTTTTGCTAGTGAACTCCCACTGAATGAACTCTATTTTATATTATATTATATTATATTATATTATATTATATTATATTATATTATATTATATTATATTATATTATATTATATTATATTATATTATATTATATTCATTCATTTTCTACCGCTTTTTCCTCACGAGGGTCGCGGGGGTGCTGGAGCCTATCCCAGCTGTCTTCGGGCGAGAGGCGGGGTACACCCTGGACTGATCGCCAGCCAATCACAGGGCACATATAGACAAACAACCATTCACACTCACATTCATACCTATGGACAATTTGGAGTCGCCAATTAACCTAGCATGTTTTTGGAATGTGGGAGGAAACCGGAGTACCCGGAGAAAACCCACGCATGCACGGGGAGAACATGCAAACTCCACACAGAGATGCCCGAGGGTGGAATTGAACCCTGGTCTCCTAGCTGTGAGGTCTGCGCACTAACCACTAGAATCGCCGTGCCGCCCCTATATTATATTATATTATATTATATTATATTATATTATATTATATTATATTATATTATATTATATTATATTATATTATATTATATTATATTATATTATAATGTATTATAATGTATTATAATATATATTACTCTGACAATTAGGTTAAGAATAAACTCTCCAAATTTGTTGACTGATATTGACGGTATTGGTCGAGGTACAGTAGACGTAGGCTAATCGAAAGCACACATTTGACACATTTCTGCTTTTTTTTCTTCCCCCAGATTCCTCTGGAGCCAGAGAGCTGGGTGGCTGGTCTGGAACAGACCATGCTCATCGTGTTGGTGTTAGGTCGGTGGATGATGCCCATGGGCCACATGTCTCGTGACCAACTCTCCCAGCTGCTCATGGTATATGTGGGCCTGGGTGCAGATATCCTGGATATCTTTGACACCTTCGCGGAACCCAAGGTGAAAAATAACATAAAGGTGATATATATGGGCTTGGCCCTCTTCACGTGGGCTCTCCTCCAGTTCCCTCTGGTGCTCACCCAAAAGAGCAGCCACCACCGAAGGAGCAAAGGACGTTTCGTCTGCTGGCAGGGCAAGAACTGTCTGACAAGCTGCTGCCCCAGCGAAGTGTGGAGTTTGCTGGTCACGGTGGGCTTCCAAGACGGACCCTTCCTGGCCTACCGCCTTTATCTCATGGTGATGGAAAACGTGCTCAACCAGTTGATGATTTATTTCACCTGCAAGAACATCCTCATCGTCCTCATTGAGTTCTATCGGATGTTTGTGGTCAAGTGTGACCAATGGAATGAACAGAATGCTGATGCACAGAGTGAAACGGCGTTGAGTCTTCGAAGGCCCAGCATGGAGGGACAAGCGGGGGCACAGGAGGAACGTGAGACACAGGAGGAACAAGAAGCTCCGGTGGTGCAGGAGGCGTAGGAAGAAGGAGGAACACGGGACACGCAGGATGAGGCACAGAGGAGAAACGAGAGCTGGTGTTGTTGGTGCTGTGAAAGAAAGGAGCGAGAGATAGCCGACCCTTTGGACTGCTCATATTCTTACAGACTTTTACCATCCACTGCTCCAGTTAACCTTCAGGGGGAGACAATGTTGGCATCACGGGAGACTCGAGAGAGCCCCCACTTGGAATTGGAGTTGAACAAAAATCATCACAACTTTATGCTTTAAAACAACTTGTCTGCACTTTGGATTTGTTAAAAACAACACAAAAGAACAAAAAAAATCATTATGTAGCGTTGGAATAAAAATAAAACTAAGAATAAAAATAAAAATACCACTATCCTAAATTGATAGATAGATACTGCATTTATCTCAAAGGGGAATTCACATTTGAATTGAAATTGAATCACTCTGGAAACAGTAAAAATTAAATTAATCACTCAAAAATACAACAAAGCAAAGCAGTAAAGATGAGAAAATGACACATCAGAGAACATAAATATGGAACAGATTACTTCAAAATTGTAGTATAATAATACATAATAAGTACACGTGCAGCCATGAACAAAATTAATGTTTCAGTTGATATGTTTTCGATATAAAAGAAATTTCCTTGCCTTTTTTATTCTGAATTTTATTGAAAAACATCTTTCTAAAAGTACAGGTCTGCTACACTTAGCACCATATAAGACAAAAAAAACAAAAAAAACACTGGAATAATAATATAAAAATGATTCGAATGGAGATCCATGAGCTGCATTCTTAGCAGCAGAGATAAAAGATATACAAAGGAAGAAATATTACGAACCAAAGCTATATCACACCCGTTTTCAGGGGTAGTGTACATTGTCAGCAGCATATTAAACAAAAACAGGTCTTAGAACAAAAATTATTTAAATGAAAGACCCACGTATAAAAACAAAAACAGCCTTCGTGGTGAAAAAGTTTTGTGAAGGAATCTTACAGGCTCAAGCGTGTTATGGAACTTTAGCCACAAAAAAAGGGCTGCTTGTCAATAGCAATAAAAGTAGCTATCGAGTTCTGGGTCATTTCCCTATGGGTTGGGCCCTAACTGTCGTTTGTGTGTAAGCGCCAAACGGCAGCTCACCCATCAGAGGGGTGCTGGAGAGGGCATGATTGGGACTAGAAGTTCACTGTGTGAACCGTAACTAGGCACCAGGACACCCTAGCCTGCAGGTCTATGATCAACTTCATAGGTTTATCATCAAACCTGTGTCCTAAGTCCCGTTCGCTTCATCCGCCTCCCGGGTGGAGAACCAGTATATTGAGTCCGAATGTGCCATATTTGTGCCTCTATTGCTGAGGTAGCCGATTGAAGGTCAAGTGCCACATGGCTCTGGCCGTGGTTCGGAGTTTGTTGAGGCCATGGAGCATGACATTCGGTCGGCCTCGAAGAGGTTCTGGGAAACCGCCCGACACCTCAAAAAGGGGAAGCAATGTCTGGTCCACACCGTTTACAGTGGGGACGGGGCTTTGCTGACCTCGACTAAGGATGTAGGCCCTTCTCAATCCTATTGACATACAGACGTGGACAGTTCCTTCACGGTGGCCGAAGTGTCTGGGGTCATCAACAAGCTCCTCCTGTCCAGCTCATGGAGTATTATTTGGATTTATTTGATGTTTTTGCTATGCAAATTTGGAGCGGCCAAACCAGAGCAGGAGAGGATAGAAAAGAAGAAAAAAGAAAACAGCTAAAATAATGCATTATTTAAAATGATCTAAAAACCTCATTCATTACTTCTCTACAAGAAAGGAGAAATATTATCTCTAAACTCGAAACACTTAAATATGCGAGGACAATGTTAAAAAGCCACAGCATTTCAGTATATGGAATCAAACTATGGATCGGATTGAGTAAGGAACTCAAAAAATGTACAAGGATGAGCCAATTGAAGCAGTTTTCAAAATAGAAGAAGACTCTTGGATGAGTCATGTGTATATTTGTTATTATATATCACCATGTGATGGTTACATCTACAATCATTATTGTTATGGTTGTAAAGACATCATTATGTCATACATATATGGTTACAGATTGTAAAAGTGTGTGTGTGTGTGGGGGGGGTGTGGGGTAGGATTTAATAAGCTTTTACTCCTTTTGGACATGTGGAACTGTGAATTGAATTATGTGATGCAATCCATTGTACCCTGATGCATGTTCAAATAAAATGATAGAGCCGTCTATGAATGCCAAGGTCTTTCATGAGTGCAAGTTGAGCACCATTAGATGGCAGTGTTGCCAAAACAACCAGAGCATCACACACATATGAAGCCTGTAATGTTTATGAGCACAGTTAGAAAGGAGACGACCGGTCTCATAATAACATGGCACTCTTTACCGTGGATGTGGTTGCACTCGGAAGGAAAATTCCTTTTGTGTGACAGCCGCTGCTGATGACACAAAGTAGAGGAAGCCAGGCAATGAATAAATGACGGGAGACACCTTAACCACAGTAAACCCTCTCCAAGGTTGGCTTCCATCTGGAGGTCACTCCACCTGTTGCAGACCCTGGTGCATTTTTAGGATTTCTGTGATTTGCTTCCAGTGTCTCCATGTGCATAGACTGCTGTAGCGATGTTCCCGTTCAGCTCATAAAAAACAAGCAAGGGGGTGCTTTTTGAGAGCCTATAAGGACAAATAAGTGTTTGAGGTCCCAAGGTTTTGAGCCACTTAAGCATGGGGATAAATGCTTGCAGCACACCCCCCCCCTCCTCTTTTCTTCTCATCTTACCAGACAATACCTCTCCTTTCAAACGAGGGCCTGGATGCAGCCCTCCTACGTTTACGGATGGCACTCTCGCCTGCCGTCTCTCACACCATGCGGGGGGGTGGGCATGAAATGAAGTACAGCGGCGTTGCTGAGTGGCTCTTCAGCTGTCAGATGGCCTGTCTGGTGCTGCCCTGCATTCCTGTGTATCAAATGGATGTGCTTCACCCCAGCACACAAAATGATGCAGGAGCCAATGTTCCCAATGAGGTGCTAAACAGCTTTCAATAAGGACTGGATGAAATAAAGAACCAGGAAATACAGATGCACTTTCCTTCTGGAAATTGAAAAAAATAGGAGCGGCATTGCCGAAACATCAAGAGGAGAACAATTATGCTTGACTTAAAGGGGGCCTATTATGCTTTTTCTACCTTTCTGACCTATGAATGTAGTTAGAATGTTGTATTCTTGTGTAAAATGATGCCAAAGTTTCAGATAAAGAGGTTTTCACATTTAGAAGTGAGCCCTAAAAAAAGTTTGGGATGGCTCAAAACGCTTGATTTCAGAAGGCGTGGGAAAACTGTTCTTTTGTGACATCACAGAGGGTCGGCCTTTGGTGAACCTCAAATACATTTGTTTACAATTCCTAAAGACGCCACCATCAGGCACAAGTGGTTGGAGTTTGTGATTCCCTACCAACAAATGGAATGTTTTTCAATCTTTCAACGGCATTTGACACTGGACAGTTTTGGGAACATGGGCCACTAAGCAGCTGGACTAGCCAACAAACTTGCTAAAGCCCTTCGCCTTTCCGACATTACTTGGTGGTGTGGAATAGTCAAAAGGGCAATCAATGTCCTTACTGTCTTTATTTTGTGTAAGTCATGGAGCATGATAGCATAGAGGACGTAGGGTTGCTAATAGCTCTACACAAGTTTTTTTTTACACACCGGTAGTCCTACAAAACACATTACATGTTACCGATGCTGTAGAAGGCGGGCTGGAGGCGGGCCGTGGGACCGTTTTCGTGAGAACCATGAAATCCAAAGAAATACAGCTGAATAGGTGCAGATTCTGGAAGAACTAGAAAGTTTTGTGTGCTGGTTATTGTGTGTAGCTGCTCTGCTTTGCTTTGACAGCGTGATTGAGCAAAACGCTTGTCTGTGTAGCATTATAGCATCGAGGATGCAGGGTTGCTAATAGCTCTACACAAAACACATTACATGTTACCGATGCTGTAGAAGGTGGGCTTGGAGGCGGGCCGTGGGTGAAATACATTTTTTACAAAACAGATCATTTTTGTGAGAACCACAAAATCCAAAGAAATACAACTGAATAGGTGCAGATTCTGGAAGAACTAGAAAGCTTTGTGTGCTGGTTATTGTGTGTAGCTGCTCTATAGGAGTCCACAACTCAATACAAAGGGCTGAAAAATGAGCATTTACCTTTAAGGTAAATGATAAAATATATACAAGTTTTGATATTAGGATAGATTACTAGTCTAATACTGTGCAAAATTGATATGGTCGGTTGTCCACTTGAACAAATAAACACCACACCCCAAATAGACACCTACTACAATTCCACAGCAGATGTGGCATCTGAATTCTGAGGAGTTAAAAAAAAGCACAGCCAAAGTTGCTATAAATTAAAAAATTGACCCAAAAAGAATATGTGTCACATGAAACACGGCGACAATCTGGCATCATAACTGATCAACTTTGTCTTCTTCGTTCATGACAGGCAGTTAGACCTGAGTACTGCGCTGTTTTCTTTCTCAAATAGTGACACGCTTGAGGAGTCATTTGGCACCACCTACTGGTTTGAATATATCAATCTGCCACCGCATGTTTTTTTTTCCAGTGTCAAAAGTAAAAAAAAAACATTTCCCTTCTACACAAAACAATACACAAATCTACACAAATACATACCTGTGTTTTGGTAAAAATGTTCAATCTTTTTTGACAGCGTGATGGAGGCAACACAATGGCATGATGAAAAAGGCACTTTGCTTGTGAAGAGAGCCCTTTTCCTCTTCAGATTAACTGCATGCTTTAACAAGATTGTGTGGGCATGTGGGAGGATGGGGATGTCAGCTGATCCACGGGCTGCCCTACATAGATAGAGTGAGAGGAGGAGAGCATGGAAACTGAAACCCTGCGACTCCATTGCACATGGATTAACAAAAAAGGAGTAGGATTTTTTTTTCTCCCTTCTGTCTGTTCACACGAAGAGAGTGATGGTGCCTTCAGGTGCTCTTCTATGCATATTTCTGATTGCATAAATGAATATAACTCTGTGGAAAGCTCAGTTTTTCCATATGATAAAGAAATAGGCGCACAGATCATATTTTTTTAGGATGATCACTATATCTACAATTTCTTTTGATGGAGATCTCCATCACAAAAGCAAAACAATACTTGTCGTCACTTCAGGCATTCCCAAAACGTGAAGTAATTGAGGTGATATTACACAACCAGGAGTTTGGGACCGAACTCCATCTCACAACATGACAGTGTTAACCCCCCCCCCCGAGTGGAATACCTCCAGAATATGTGAGGCCAATGGATCGAGTAGCCTGCCAACTACTGAGGGATGTTAAAGGGGACCCATTATGCTCTATTTGAACCTTGTATTGAGTTGTGGACTCCTACAGAGCAGCTCCACACAATAACCAGCACTGAAAGCTTTCGAGATCTTCCAGAATCTGCACCGATTCCAGCTGTGTTTCCTTGGATTTTGTGTTTCCAAAATTAAAAAAAAAAATACAGCTGGATTAGGTGCAGATGCTGGAAAATGTAGAAAGTTTTGACATTTGACATTCTTTTTGAAAAAGCACATCCCCCACATCTCTACGCTCGGCAGTGAAGGAGGCTGAAAAGTCGCATGCAGGCGCGGGTTGCCGACCCCTGCTCTAGATTCTTGAACATAAAATGACCCGTCTAGGGTAAGTATGCTGTCTTATATTCGGGTCAATACAGTAATGCCAACAAATCAAATTTCTCCCCAAAGGCAAGACCAGTATTCGGTTCCCATGAGAAAAGACAGACCGTTAATGGGACTATATATTGAAAAGACACACAAGCAGTTGGACCAGTAAATCCCAGGCCACAGAGGATGCATTGTTGAAATATTAATTGGCTGCGTCCTTCACCATCGCCCAGTTTTCCTCCAAGCTGGGAGTGCTGCCACTTCATTCATTTCCAATTTACAACAAGGCCTGTGGTCATAGAGGGCAGGCCATGTTGGGATACCAGACCTAAAAGAGGAAACATCACCGATCAGTTAACAGGGACAGCCGAGAGACCGCTCTGAACCAAAGCGTACACTATGGGAATTTAACTCAAGTATTGCCTTCTCATCGCCCCTCGGTGAGATGTCCTAAATCTGTCCTGTTCAAATGGACTTGAACAAATTTTATTCTATTTGACCAAAGAAGAGAGCCAATAAGATGAGATCAGTTACACACCTATTTGGTACACATACAGCTGAATAATAAACAATAGGAATGAGCGAGTACACCGCTCTCTGCATCTGTAACCATACTCGGACTGGGCGGGGCATAAACCGGATGTGGGTGTGGTTTAATCTTAAAGCTGGGCTTAAAGCTATACATTATTTCAAGCCCGAAATTGATTTGGATATATCAGAGATGGTAATACCAGATTCCAATAGAGTGTATGGAGTTATTTTTGCTCTATTTATTCAAAATTTATGTATTTCTCACCACTTTATGTTGTATGTTTTTAATGTGTCTTTTTCATTCCCACTTTCAGTGTCCAATCCATCAATTTCAATTAGTATCCTTTTTACTACTAACAATTAACGTTAACTTAGTTTTACTTATGTTCAAGAATATTCATTTTAGCATAGTCATTTTGTCTGCGACTTTTTCATTAGCTCTTGTGTACTTTTCCCAGAACAAAAGGCAGCAGTATCCTCGTTATTTATATATACTGTAGGTTAAACAGTTTTGGTCCCAGTATTGACCCTTGGGGTACGTCACACAATCTGTTAAGCATACCGAACTTTATTCTCCTAGTTTAACATATTTCTTTTTGTTGATTACTTTTAACCCACGGGCTGCATGGCGGTCGAGTGGTTAGGAGCTAGGAGACCAGGGTTCAATCCCACCCTCAGCCATCTCTGTGTGGAGTTTGCATGTTCTCCCCGTGCATGCGTGGGTTTTCTCCGGGTACTCCGGTTTCCTCCCACATTCCAAAAACATGCTAGGTTAATTGGCGACTCCAAATTGTCCATAGGTATGAATGTGAGTGTGAATGGTTGTTTGACTATATGTGCCCTGTGATTGGCTGGCCACCAGTCCAGGGTGTACCCTACCTCTCGCCTGAAGACAGCTGGGATAGGCTCCAGCACCCCCCGCAACCCTTGTGAGGATAAGCGGTAGAAAATGAATGAATGAATGACTTTTAACCCAATTCAACACTAATCCTCTGATTATCTCATTTTTGAGTTAGGATGTTGTGATTAATTGTATGGAAAGCTGTTGTCAGATCCATGAATACTGCAACTGCACATTAATGTTGAGATACATCTTGGCTGACACATCTTGTCAACATTGTATGGAAGAAACCTTTTTTTCACGCTATCATGTGACGGTAGGCTAATGTCATGTCTCGATAATGGACGTGACTGATGCCTTGTGGACAGAATAGTACATACACCTTTTTCTTTCAATATTTTTTGATCAGTAATACACCATAGTCAAAACAGTTCTCATTTATTACTTAATTAACTTTTGCAAAAAGGCAATTCAGCGAGGGAATGCTAATAATCAAACCACAATTTTGCAAGGTACGACTGTAAATGCATACTAATTAGTTTTGTTTTGACGCTTGGTTTAAACACGAGTGTAACGTGTGTCATGGAGTACTTCTCCAAGGAAGGTTTAATAAATACTGCAGTAATTTCAACACTGAACCTGCTTGTACCGGCACAAAGTGATCCAGTATAATCAATGGCTTCACTACAGATGGAGAGTGAGACGCTTGTTCCTGCTAATGGCCTAGCCAATGAGCTGTGCTAGAGACATGCTGCAATATTCACAAGATGAGACATGCAAAGCTGTTTCTTCCACCCTAAGCCATTATTGCTCAAACTTCAATCTCTTTCCGGCATTCAGAATTTCATACCCAATCTAAATTAGGGCGCGTATGCTGTGATGCATGTGTGCAAACTGGACTGTTGTGCAGTATTTTCCACAACAATAGAGTGGTACGCGTGTGTGCTTGCGATGATGGCTTCACAAGCTATTATAGGAACATTGAGACACCAAGCGCTTTAGTCAAACAGCTGTAAAATAGATATTGTTTTGACACAAGAAGGCAATCCACTGCCAGACATAACACCGCATTCTCACACGATATTCCAAAAAATTACTTTGAGAACTTGCAGTATCCTTTTGTATGTATGTGTTTGGTTGGCAACTTACATTAGCGGCAAGACAAAATAAAAAACAATGTTTTCAAAAGACTAATTGAAATTAAATGATCACACAACTCCACCCTCGGCCATCTCTGTGTGGAGTTTGTATGTTCTCCCCGTGCATGCGTGGGTTTTCTCCGGGTACTCCGGTTTCCTCCCACATTCCAAAAACATGCTAGGTTAATTGGCGACTCCAAATTGTCCATAGGTATGAATGTGAGTGTGAATGGTTGTTTGTCTATATGTGCCCTGTGATTGGCTGGCCACCAGTCCAGGGTGTACCCCGCCTCTTGCCCAAAGACAGCTGGGGTAGGATCCAGCACCCCTGCGACCCTTGTGAGGAAAAAGCGGTAGAAAATGAATGAATGAATTATCACACAACCGTTGTTTCCCACAATGCATTACTATGATAAAACTGCACGGTCATCTTTGTGTGGAGTTTGCATGTTCTTCCCATGTGTGAGAACCGGGAATTTCGGTTTCCCCCCACATTCCAAAAACATGCTAGGTTAATTGCCCACTCCAAATTGTCCATAGGTATGAATGTGAGTGTGAATGGTTGTTTGTCTATATGTGCCCTGTGTTTGGCTGGCGACCAGTACCCAAAGAAGACAGCTGGGATAGGCTCCAACATGAATGACTATAATGAGAATTAAAACTGCAAGCAGTGATGAGTGGGCCCTCGCACCCCAATGCTGCTCAGGGGTACGCATGAGTCAGCAAGTGGACGGGCGCGTGGACCCGCCATTAAAAAAAACGGGCCGATTGGATAAGGGGTAAAGGAGTTACGACACTTATGCTTTTCAACCTGGAGGGGGTGACACCGATGCCAGATCGGGTACGCGGTCACGTCCCGTCTGACGCCCCAAACTGTCATAAAAAATTTGGGACAATCAGACTGTGTGGAAGGAATTTATGGCAGATATACATATCTACCAGTTGGTGGCACTATAGAGTCTATGTCCACACACAGTCACATACTGCAAAAAAAATTTTCGTGACAGGCTTACATTTTCACAAAATGCTCTTCTGGAATATTTTGTTTTGTTTTGCCGTTTTAAAGTTGTTAGACAAAGAATAACTTACTCTAGGCTGGATCCCAAACTTGTAAACTGTCCTGAGCAAAGTGAGCATCATTAATACTGGGTAGTTTAAGGTGTCTGCTGGGCTTGCTTACGTGTTGTCAAGCAGAGCGGTAGCAAGGACAGACCATTAGTACCCTCGGGATAAGATCAGCCAAAGCATTGCGTTCTATCCTGGTTGTGACACACTTCATATTAGTGATGTGCATTGACAGCTGCATTCAGGCTATTATCCTGCTATTGACTGCTTGGTTGATCATGCAGTGTTCGAGTTGCCTCTTGGTTGGGTTGAAATAATTACATTATGTAGGACAGGGGCAGCCAGAAGCATTTTTTTTTCTCCTCTCTGCAACACTTCAGAGAGTGAACGGAGCCTATCTATTTCAGAAAGTAGGTTAGTGGTGAGGAGAACAAACTCCATTCAGAGAATAAACATTTTCAACGGAAACTTGTTCTGGTTGTATGACATATTTAGAAATAGCGTGATAAATCCAGGTTGCAGAGCCATTGCTTTGACACTGATTGTCTCAAGGCCACCGGGACAACATCTTGCATGGACTGGCTGTCATTTCCAATCGATAGAGATGATGGGCTGTCCTTGCGTGGGTTGTGTGGATGCTGTTAAGTTACACCTCTTAAGGAAAATCTTGAAAATAATCAGGGTTGCCCCTCCGTGAATCACCACCTTATTGTGGTGGAGGGGTTTGAGTGCCCGAATGATCTGAGGCGCGATGTTGTCTGGGGCTATATGCCCCTGGTAGGGTCTCCCAGGTCCGAGGTGACAAGACAGACTAAGAGTGATTCAGAGGACCCTTATGACGACAACAAAGATGTGTGGAAACCGGGGCCTCACGCTCGCGCCAGGCCCGGGGGAGGGGCTCGGAAGGAGCGCCTAGTGGTCGGGCCTTCACCCGTGGGGGCCCAGCTGGGCCCAGCCCGAAGAAGCCACACGGGACCTCCCCCTCATAGACCCACCACCTTCGGGGACCTACAGGGTCCGGTGCATTGTGTGATGGGTGGCGGTCAAGGGAAAACGGAAGAAAAAGGAAAAGACCCCGGGGCCGACCGAGGACACACTGGAGGGATTATGTCCCACAGCTGGCGTGGGAATGCCTTGGTGTCATCCTGGTGGAGCTGGAGGGGGTGGTTGGGGACCGGGAAGCCTGGGCTTCCCTACTGAGAGTGCTGCCCCCGAGACCCGGATAAGCGGAAGAAAATGTATAGATGGATGGATGATCAGGGTTGGCCAAACCTTTTCATACGACTGTACCTGAGGATGGCTGGATCCCGTCCGTATTGGGAGACCCATACGAGGCGCCACCCTGTTGCTGATGTGATGTGTCATGACAGATTCCAGTCTCTGTCAACAACATAACTCGGAGCGTCTCTACTTGTTTCATACTCTTAATCGGCAAATATGAATGATCCGTAACAGAAACCCTTTTATAACGAGTATCTGGTTCATCCCTACTAGCTTATGTTAGGGCTGCCCAAACTGTACCCCTTTTGAGCTTTTTGAGTCTAATATTAATTTGTGGAGCTTTCCAACATTTCATGCTTGTAAGCATACTGTCCCGGACTATAACTATTCCAACGCTTTTTTTTTTTCCCCAATTTTTCACTTTAACAGGGGCAATAAACACCCCATTAGAGAGGCGAGCAAAGCAGTAGGTAGTAAGTAGTTGATCCCTGTATAGCTACACGCTGCTGTGCTCCAATTGAATTTGTAAATATTAAATACTCCACACAGACTCAAGCCATTCTTTAAAAGAAGGCACAACAACATTCCATTCAGAGGACCGCAGGTGTGCGCCATCCAATTAGTAGACGCAACGTGAAGGGAAAGATCTGCAGATTGCCAATTGTCCAAATGATTTCAAGGAGGCGTTGTCGTGATGGGAAACATTCAGCATATTCTGTAAAACGAACATTATGCCGTTTTGTTGGTGTTATCATGATGTCGGCAGTATTCCCGAACCTATATGCGTATATTACATTAGAAAAATCTCATGCATGTGACACTGAATGTCTGCAGTGCAGAGGGCAGTTGCTCTGTGGACCAAACCATCGTTATCATTATCCTGTATGAATCAATATCTAATATTTATCCCAATATTGTCCGATAAATGGATACCCCTACTCCTCAGTCACCAGTCACGTTTACATGAGGAGTTTTTCTCTTTCCGAATAACCTTTCCGAAAGCAATTGTATACATGGAAAGGAATATAACAATCTCTTGTCTTCATGCGCCGCTATAATCAACCAGAATAGTCAATGGGGCATACGCAGTAAAACGTAAACACCAACATCACGTGATACCGACTCCCTCGAGTTCACTTGTTGGAATAACTCCGTATTGCCAGTTTTTCGTTTGTCCAGTCTTGAAATTTAGTTTGAATCAAAAACAAATTTTCCGAAGCAGTCCAGTGCCGATTGCTCGCCTCCATTTTTTTAAATCGAAGAACGTCTCGAGCTGCGTGTTTTTTGCTGGAAGAGGAAAAGATAAAGTTCAATCTTGCTAATATTTTATAATTAAGCTCGGCACATGTTTTATATAGATATATATTTTCTTTTTTAATAAAACTGGACTTGTGAATGGCGTATAGAAGGGTTTAGATTCTGTTCCACAGATGGCGGTAATGCACACGAAAGCTGCTTGCCAACCGCCAATAAACAACAGAAGAAGAAAAACACCACGAAGAAGAACGCACCCTGACAACTTTCCGATTGAGCGGGTACAAGATACTTCAATCGGATTGGGGAAAGGAATATTCCACCCCTGTGAATCCGATTATATATTCATTCGGATTGGCACTTTTCTTTCGGATTGAGGTGTATACAAAGGTTACATTTTTTCCGTTTGAGCAAATAAACCAAATGGAATTGGAATATTTGGGTCCATGTATACGTGGCTAGTGATAAGAACACAAAAATCAGTTAGCCTGCTTTTTTTGTGTACCATTCTGTGACAAACTCCCTTTAATATGTCAATTTGAGTTGACCTCTTTTTCATCCAAGTTTCATCCCAAAATACGAACTTTCACACAGTACATCTCCTCCAAGATTCTCTTATAAGCATTAGACACAAGTAACACAACAGTAACACAACAGGCATAGCTGTGAATCCCTCTTCGACTCTTCTATCGTCCTGTGAGCCGCTGATTGAAAGTCTGACTGCCGGCAATGTTGGTGAGTTTGCTCCATCCTTTTTTTATGGTCTCAATTATATTGATATGGCTCCGCCATCTTTTTTCTGTCTATCCCTAAGGCGTTAGGTAGGCGAAACACAATTATTTGTTCAAAAAACAAGGGATCAGCAAAAGGGATTCTGTTTGGATTAGGCCATCTTGTAGCCGTGAGGCGCGTCTGACAGCACATAATGACTTAAAGCAGAGCTGTTTGGCCTTTTGATCATATGGTGTATTATGTACATCTGTGTATATTTATCCATGACACGCTTGCGCAGGCTAAGCCTCTTTCGCTTGTTCCACAGCCAATAACGTGTTTGAACATAGCATTTATATACATTTTATTCATGCAGGACAGAAGTCACAGTGGCAGTTAGGTATGTTTCTGCAGATGGCTACTGGCAAACATCTGTTGGTACTCTACCTTCACAGCATACTTCCACACCACGGACTCGCATCAAAGGGTGTCTGTCAATTCTCATTTGATGATCCCAATTCCAACGCAGGAACACCATGCCGATGCCGTGTACCGTCTCTGCATGATATCGTGTTAAAGAAACTCAAACAGATCATTCCTATATCCTCCCTCAATTCATTCGTCGTTACTTTGTGGCCAGCTTTGGACAAGTGAGGTGACGTTATCGTGCGGTGGAAATGGAAATCAGGTCTGCAGCACAAATGCATGCAAGCCTTTTTTTTTGAGTGGAATACACTTCAAGGACAAGTCCCATAATACTTGGTGGCACATTAAAAAAAGCTAGGACTGAATTAATGACTTCCATCAAGATATGATCAGTGATGTGCAGTGGGGGGAGGCAGGTAGCCTGCATTGTCATGATGGAAAGAAAATGAATAATGATAACATAAAATACTGTACATATTAATATTTGCCCATTGAACTATTCTCAATTAATGATCTGTGTGAAGTGGGTGATTCATGCAAACACCTAGTGAACATCAGCTGATGATCGTCACAGTATTTTTCTCAAAAGCAGATGGGGGGGGGGGGGGGGAAACCCACGGGCAGTGGCTGACACTGGAGCCAAAAACATGTTACCAAACAAGCTTAAAGGGACCTATCATGTAGGGATGAGCAAGTACCTTGGGTAGAATAACTTAAAACAGACCGTTTTGGTGGGAAGCACAAATGTAAGGAAATATATCTGGAATAGGTGCATATTCTGGAAGATCTGGAAAGGTATCTGCGTGGGTTATTGTGTGTAGCTGCTCTGTAGGAGTCCACAACTCAATACAAAGGATCGAAAAAATGAGCACAATAAGTCCGTTTGTATTGTAAAATTAGTCTGTTGAGTTCACTGGGCCGGTGCCAGTTGGTGCCAGTTTGCGCCAATGCAATTTCCTGTAGCGCCTAGTGTCGGCAATAAGGTGCCTAGTGGCGTGCAGTGGCTCAAACTGCCTCCCAACTAATGGTGTTTAAAATGTTTAAAATCTTCGTCATAAACAATCAACGCTTACTGGAATCAACTGGAATGTAATGGCGGGAGCCAAGTTGCGGCAATGATGCTAAGAGTCCAATGGGCCGGTGCCAGTTGGTTCCAAAAATTGTGTGATTGGTGCGTAGTGGCTCGCTGTGGCGCCGAATTATGTTTGCTCGTGATGTTGTCATGTTACCGTTAATTTTTGCCGTGAACTGGCACCAACCCAATGGACTCTTAGCACAAGTTCCCAGTTCTAATATTTTGAAAAAACATGCTCGAGTAAAGCTGTAAATTTTAAACCATGAAGTGGCGAGGGATGACAGGATTTCAAATTGTGTCCACTCGGGTTGGCATGACAGAAAGTAATCGAGAGCCACTGACAGAGCTGTATCTTAAATCTAAACAACACATTTGGACTATTTAGCACTCAATAATGAGGATTTAATAGCTTTGTAACAAAAAGCAGAAACCACACCATAATTAGTCAAATAGATGCTTGGCTGGTTCATGTTATCCCAAACTGGACCTGACAAAGTCTGAACAAAAGCAGGAAGCTAAAACCACACAGCGATTAATCACCAAATGTGAGACAGCTGAGTCAGAGGGGAGGCCAGGAGTTGATTGGATGATAGAGTTGGGCATGACTAATGAGGCTAAAAATAATCAAGAGACAATAGTATGATTTGTTTGCTTTGGACATGCTTAACAAGTTCAATTAAAGAACATCATGTTACTTTTGCACAATTGAACAGCGTCTACAGAGCTATCGGGGTCAGTCATTCCGGGTAAGTACAATTTACCTGATGGCTCCTGAAGGGGGCGTCTGAATGCTCCTGTCATGGTGTGTCTGAGAATGTGTTGGCTAAGTCTTATTATTTCCCCAAATAGGACACTCCTGCCCTTTCCTGCTTTAATGAGCGCTATTTGAAAATTAATTGAGACACTTGTCTGCGAGTTACAGGTGTGTGTGAGTAACAGGAAGAAAAGCTGACTCATTTGGCTTGCATGTGTATTTTAATCCTTGTTAGCAGCTTGCTAATACATGAAAACATGAAAAAGGGAACCACTCTTGCTCCTGCCCTTTCCTGTTTTAATGAGCGCTATTTGAAAATGAATTGAGACACTTGCATGTCTTCGAGTCACTGGTGTGTGTGTGAGTGACAGGAAGAAAAGCTCTGACTCAAATGGCTTGCATGTGTATTTCCATCCTTGTTAGCAGCTTGCTAATACATGAAAACATGAAAAAGGGAACCACTCTTGCTCCTGCCCTTTCCTGTTTTAATGAGTGCTATTTGAAAATGAATTGAGACACTTGCATGTCTGCGAGTCACTGGTGTGTGTGAGTGACAGTAAGAAAAGCTGACTCACTTGGCTTGCATGTGTATTTAATCCTTGTTAGCAGCTTGCTAATACATGAAAACATGAAAAAGGGAACCACTCTTGCTCCTGCCCTTTCCTGTTTTAATGAGCGCTATTTGAAAATGAATTGAGACACTTGCATGTCTTCGAGTCACTGGTGTGTGTGTGAGTGACAGGAAGAAAAGCTCTGACTCAAATGGCTTGCTTGTGTATTTTCATCCTTGTTAGCAGCTTGCTAATACATGAAAAAGGGGACCACTCTTGCTCCTGCCCTTTCCTGCTTTAATGAGCGCTATTTGAAAATGAATTGAGACACTTGCATGTCCGGGAGTCACTGGTGTGTGTGAGTGACAGGAAGAAAAGCTGACTCACTTGGCTTGCATGTGTATTTTTATCCCTGTTAGCAGCTTGCTAGTACATGAAAACGGGAACCACTCTTGCCCCTGCCCTTTATTGCTTTAATGAGCGCTATTTGAAAATGAATTGAGACACTTGCTTGTCTGCGAGTCACTGGTGTGTGTGAGTGACAGGAAGAAAAGCTCTGACTCACTTGGCTTGCATGTGTATTTTTGTCCCTGTTAGCAGCTTGCTAATACATGAAAACATGAAAAAGGGAACCACTCTTGCTCCTGCCCTTTCCTGTTTTAATGAGCGCTATTTGAAAATGAATTGAGACACTTGCATGTCTGCGAGTCACTGGTGTGTGTGAGTGACAGTAAGAAAAGCTGACTCACTTGGCTTGCATGTGTATTTAATCCTTGTTAGCAGCTTGCTAATACATGAAAACATGAAAAAGGGAACCACTCTTGCTCCTGCCCTTTCCTGTTTTAATGAGCGCTATTTGAAAATGAATTGAGACACTTGCATGTCTTCGAGTCACTGGTGTGTGTGTGAGTGACAGGAAGAAAAGCTCTGACTCAAATGGCTTGCATGTGTATTTTCATCCTTGTTAGCAGCTTGCTAATACATGAAAAAGGGGACCACTCTTGCTCCTGCCCTTTCCTGCTTTAATGAGCGCTACTTGAAAATGAATTGAGACACTTGCATGTCCGGGAGTCACTGGTGTGTGTGAGTGACAGGAAGAAAAGCTGACTCACTTGGCTCGCATGTGTATTTTTATCCCTGTTAGCAGCTTGCTAGTACATGAAAACGGGAACCACTCTTGCCCCTGCCCTTTATTGCTTTAATGAGCGCTATTTGAAAATGAATTGAGACACTTGCTTGTCTGCGAGTCACTGGTGTGTGTGAGTGACAGGAAGAAAAGCTCTGACTCACTTGGCTTGCATGTGTATTTTTGTCCCTGTTAGCAGCTTGCTAATACATGAAAAAGGGAACCACTCTTGCTCCTGCCCTTTCCTGCTGTAATGAGCGCTATTTGAAAATGAATTGTCCCAATTACCTGCGAATGTAACATTTGGCATTATGAGGCCATAAACATACTTTTCAAGTCTTTGCATATAAAACCGGAAAAGTCTCACTGTTGTCGACATGCTGAACCGGAATATCAGAGCACCCAGGAGACAAATAAAGATCTTCCAGATGACACAAAAGGTGTTCGATGTTGTGATTTGTTCCCCATGAACATCCAGCAGCTCCCAGTGGTGCCTTGCTCCAGTGCACACGGCCAAGCATTCTGGATGTGATCTAGTGTAACACTTAAAAGTCGGCCAACGGGTTTGATAACCACATTAATCACGGGTTGCTTGGGTCGCATGCTCGGCCACTTGAGGAGTGTGAGAGCTCAGCCGAGCTTTTCATGAATTCACACCCGTGCGGACCAGCGGCACCTCCCACTGCCGTGCACGATTTCCCTTTGACACCTCGTTGAAGAGCTTTGGCGTGTGTGCTTGCCTTCCTGTTACTCAACTTAAGTATACAAAAGCCGCTCATCACTGTTTACTATCTGATTTTTACCCACTATAATTTTATCATTTGACACATTCAACTTTCTGTCTTAATCACTAGTTTTAATCTGAATGTGATCTTATGAAAGAAAATCAGTGAAAATTGAAACAATATTATTGACTGTCACATAAAATTATGTCTGACTGGTTTACGCATCCCAAATCTTGAACATTTACAGCTAAGTACACCTGGATGGATGCATCCTGGAAGTGGAAAAAAACGGATTCTCGCTTCCAATTATCTTATCATTAAAGTGTTCCTCGCTCTTTTGTATTTCCTAAAGTACACAAGCAGCAAAATCCCAGCATGCACCAGCCCTGATTGCTTCTGTTTGTCACTCCCACAATGGGTGAAAATGCGAATTGAGCAGCATAATCAGACAATACCTATTGCGCCGTGTGTGGAGCGGCTGGATTGTCACCCGGTCTCGTTCCTGCTGCTAAATGGAACAGAAGTGAAGGGAATCACTGGATGCACACAGCGAGTGAATGTCAGTCGCATTGTTACACAAAGAAGGGGTGCTTTGTTTGGTTTGTGGCCTTGGAGTTCTTCAACACAAAGAAAACATATGCACAGACCACAGTCATGTGGGAAGTTCCCATGAAATATTTAAATCTTTCATGGGAAATATACATATTAATAGCTGATCAGCCCGCACGGTGGAGGAGTGGTGAGCAAAATGTTAAAACTAAAAAAAAGCTAAAATGTTTTTAAGCCCCCCCATAAATAATTTGATATTTTTAATTGATTTTTAACATTTTTTTTATGTATTTATTATTTTTTTTTACAAAAAAAATCTTTATATAACAGGGCAAATGCAGGCTAATAAGCAAGCCAATAAGCAGGCTAATACTAGTCTACTACTACTATTAGTAATAGTAATAATCAGAAGACAAATAATGATAATAGCAATAATAATAAGCTAATTAATAATATAATAATGATTATTATATAATTGACTGGTTAGCACGCATACCTCACAGCTAGGAGACTAGGGTTCAATTCCACCCTCGGCCATCTCTGTGTGGAGTTTGCATGTTCTCCCCGTGCATGCGTGGGTTTTCTCCGGGTACTCCGGTTTCCTCCCACATTCCAAAAACATGCTAGGTTAATTGGTGACTCCAAATTGTCCACAGGTATGAATGTGTGGAGTTTGCATGTTCTCCCCGTGGGTACTCCAGTTTCCTGCCACATTCCACAAACATGCATGTTTATGGAAAAACATTGTTGACTTTTTAAACGGATGTCACAGCCGAAGCCCAGTGGCAAGTATTTCTCTTCCAATGTTAACCACATCGGTAAGCTTATTGCTGATATTTTGATAAAAAAAATATATAACAATCTCGGTCATGGCACCTGACCTTTTCACAAGAGTAAAAAAAAAGGAAAGTTTGTTATCCTACAAGAAAAGAGGAACATTTCCACCTGTCTAAAAAAGGTGAACTGTGGCCAATTACGGCGGGAACAGTCGTCATGAAGCAAAGAGAGCTGCTGCTGAGAGCGAAGGTAAATAACGGCAACAAAGAATGTCAACACCTACGCTGATGCAGGTGTACATGTACACTCATATACACACTTTGACACATACACAGACATTGTGCTATGAACATTTGAACATTTGCTCTCCTGATTGGTTTGCGCACAAGGTTTTCTCAAGTTTGGATTTAAGTTCCAAGAAAAGATGGCATCGTAATAATGCTTTTGAAAATCATTGACTAATTTGTTTAATTTGGTTAACAGCAAATCACTACGTTTGATTTCAGTGAGTGAGCTCGAAGAAACTTGAGTCAGTTGGCTTGCAGTGGCATTGCTGACTGGTGTGTGTGAGTGACAGGAAGAAAAGCTCTGACTCACATGGCTTGCATGCATATTTTTATCCCTGTTAGCAGTTTGCTAATACATGAAAAAGGGAACCGGTAGTCAACTTTGTCAGAGTTCGACTCCGTAGTTTTTTGCTAACTCACAGTTACGCCACTATAGTAAAAATAGTAAGACAAATTTTTAGATTTTTACATGCATAAAATAATTCTAAATGCATAAAAGTGACAAATTAAAGGCACATTGAATTTAGTTGAGATCTTTGGCTCCAGGGTTGTTTCATTATTTTAGCATCCTGAACCCAAATAAGAACTTTAGCAACATTTTAGTCTTGCTGTTTTTTGCCCATAATGATCATAGCAGGTTGTCTTTTTGTGGCGTTAATTGTTATGTGGGGAAAACGTGGGAGATATTCTCCTCATGCTCTTTAACCGAGAACATATTCCTTCTTCCCCCGGAAAGCAGATGTGAAAGAATGGTGAAACACAGCAGTCTCCTGCAATAACAGACGGGCTGATTTTAGTTTTAGGGGTTGGAGACATTGGAGCATATGGAGGCCCTTGCATACATTTGCCTTGGGCCGCTAAAACATTGTGTTTGCCACTGGCTGTGCTGCATCTTGTATTCAGAGGAGCTTGAGGCAAGTTGCATAGAACATTTTTGGGGGAGAGAGCTTTGAGCATCACGACTGCCAAAGACTTTGATTTTTCTTTTTGTTAGTCTGTTCTTTTGGTTCTATTAATACAACTTGTGACTTGTTTTGTCACATTGGAAAAAATAAAAAGAAGCACACACATTAAAAACAAGCAGAAACAATATAGGAAGGAGCCTGCATGCATAGTAATTAGGGATCTTATCAAGCCTGCAACAACCTGCTAATAAAGTTTCATCAGGACCCAGTCCGCCGCCCAACTGTGGGGCACTC
Source organism: Doryrhamphus excisus (assembly GCF_037039965.1). Taxonomy (NCBI): domain Eukaryota; kingdom Metazoa; phylum Chordata; class Actinopteri; order Syngnathiformes; family Syngnathidae; genus Doryrhamphus; species Doryrhamphus excisus. The sequence continues at coordinate 7,683,824 of NC_136373.1, read as the reverse complement.
TCTTGTAGACATATTGAATGGTCTCTCTGCTTCATCTGTGTCTTCCCAAAGCTTTGGTAATGGAATTGATCAAAGACAATTGGCTTTGTGGATGATGTTTATTAATGGAAAATTGCCAAACTAAATTTGGTGTCGGGTTGCACGGCTGTCGAGTGGTTAGCATGCAGACCTCACAGCTAGGAGACCAGGGTTCAATTCCACCCTCGGCCATCTCTGTGTGGAGTTTGCATGTTCTCCCCGTGCATGCGTGGGTTTTCTCCGGGTACTCCGGTTTCCTCCCACATTCCAAAAACATGCTAGGTTAATTGGAGACTCTGAATTGTCCATAGGTATGAATGTGAGTGTGAATGGTTGTTTGTCTATATGTGCCCTGTGATTGGCTGGCGACCAGTCCAGGGTGTACCCCGCCTCTCTCACCCGAAGATAGCTGGGATAGGCTCCAGCACCCCCGTGACCCTCGTGAGGAAAAGCGATAGAAAATGAATGAATCAATCAATCAATCAATTTGGTGTCAGAAGTGAGATCCCTGGATCGACCTACGGACCGGCAATGGACGGTGACTGGTAATCCGGATCATCAAATCTGCCTCCTTCCCAACATATTTTGGATGACAGATGAGCTTGACTCAGACTCGTCGCCACGGGATTCCACCCAACCCCTTTTAGGGCCAATCTTGAATTCTAAACATGAGTACATTTGATGATATTTTGTCCAGTTCTAACCTTTTTTGAACCTACGTATGTTCAGTCTCTGTCTCCAGTTATCCTAACATCCATGTTTTTGTGATGTGACTACCTGGATAAAACCCACTCAAACCCGAGGACAGCATGGTCCAAGCTTCGATTCAAACCCAGAACATTCATAAGCCACGTTTACATGAGGAGTTTTTCTCTTTCCGAATAACTTTTCTGAAAGCAATGGTATACATGGAAAGGAATATTCCAATCGCGCGTCTACATGCGCCGCTATAATCAACCAGAATAGTCAATGGGGCATACGCAGTAAAATGTAAACATCAACATCACGTGATGCCGACTTTCTCAAGTTTTTCTTTCCCTTGTTGGAATAACTCCGTATTGACTGTTTTTCGTTCGTCCAGTCTTGAAATTTAGTTTGGATCAAAAACAAACTTTCCGCAGCAGTCCAGTGCCGATTGCTCACCTCCATTTTTAAAATCGATGAACATCTTGAGCTGCGTGTTACGTCATATCTCAGCATTCGCTGAAAAAACGCACCCGGGAACAGGAAAAGATAAAGTTCAATCTTGCTAATAGTTTAGAATTAAACTCGGGACATGTTCTATATAGATATATATTTTCTTTTTTAATAAAACTGGACTTGTGAATGGCGTATAGAAGGGTTTAGATTCTGTTCCACAGATGGCGGTAATGCACACGAAAGCTGCTTGCCAACCGCCAATAAACAACAGAAGAAGAAAAACACCACAAAGAAGAACGTAGTCTGACAACTTTCCGATTGAGCGGGTACAAGATACCTCAATCGGATTGGGGAAAGGAATATTCCACCCCTGTGAATCCGATTATATATTCATTCGGATTGGCACTTTTCTTTCGGAATGAGGTGTATACAAAGGTTACATTCTTTATGTTTGAGCAAATAACCCGAATGGAATTGGAATATTTGGGTCCATGTAAACGTGGCTGTAGACAACAACTTATTTCTTTATTTCTCAGGTCACTTTGCATTATTACAAAAATGCACATGTCTGCATTGGAGCAGAGGTTCATAGAAGAACCAAGGTTAGAGCAATAAAAACATTCTTTAACATCTAATATGTATGAAAAAGAGCCCCGCCTGTCCATAACCCTTCCTCCGTATTGTTTTGCAGCCAGAGGAACAGATGTGGAGAAATTATGGAGCGTTGTGAGATTGCTCAGAGGGTGAACAAAACAAAATGGTTCAGAGAGAAGTCAGCATTTCTTCCAAATATTGTGCCCTGGAGCAAAAGAAATGGAGCGCCTCTTAGGATGATGCAGTCGATCCATTTTTATTTTTTTTTTGTTATTGCTGAAACATATCTAGAAGTCATTCAAGACTGAAGATGATATTTCCCCCTTGCTGACATCTCACCACAATCAGCAGGGGGACGTAGGACTTTTATGATTATGGCTGTAGCAGTGTTAGTCAGAAGGATCTGAGACGAAAAAAAACATTGATTTCAATCAATAAAAGAAATTTGTGTCCTTGCACTAACATGGGACTGATGAATTTATGGGAAACACTATATATAAATGTATTACCATATACAGTACATTTATCTGTATTATTATTGTTTTTCTTCATTCCAATATGCTAAGATCCCTACTGAAATGTACGGTTCATGCAGATGTAATTGTTTTGCTCTTTAACAAGGCAGCTGTACAAGATAGTACAAGAGTCTGATCAATTTTGATCAATTGATGACTGCGATGTACAAATGTATTCTGGGTAATGAAAACGTTGAAGTTCCCCCCCGGTAGTGCTTGGAAAAATACTGCTTGTCTGGTAAGTTATCGAATCCACAGGGTACCACCTCTGCGTTAGATTTCCTTTATTAGTTTTCTGAGCCGAAACGAGGCCCATTAGCTTGTCCGCTCTAATTAGAGAACATATATCACAACACTCTAGGGTTCCTCGCTGCATTGCATGCAGTACAAATATGAAATGGTGTTCATCAATCTGGCTTCCTGTTTAAAGTGTTGGACGCCTGAAAGTAAGCAAATGCTGATGGAGTCACTCATGCTTGGTCTGTTAAAGTCACACGGAAGTTAAGTAGGTAAGTACTGTGAGTACTTGACTCTATTCTTTATTTTTTTGTATACATTATAATTATTTTGTATTTATGAGCTGTGTGAAGTTCATGATGTGACCGCGACTGATGCACGATCGTGCCCGTTGTCCTGAAGTGGGTGTGGTTTAATGTGAAATGGGCTTAGAGCCGGATATTATCTTAAATCTGGATTGATCAGAAGTTGCTACATTAATTGTTTATTATTGTATATTGTTATGTTTTTAAGTGATCCTTATGATTCTATTCTTTATTTGTATACATTATAATTATTTTGTACTTATGAGCTGTGTGAAGTTCCTGATGTGACCGTGACTGATGCACGATCGTGCCCGCTGTCCTGAAGTGGGTGTGGTTTAATGTGAAATGGACTTAGAGCTTTACATTATTTTAAATCTGAAATTGATCTGGATTGATCAGAAGTTGCTACATTAATTGTTTATTGTTGTAAATTATGTTTTTTAAGTGATCCTTATGACTCTATTCTTTAATTATTTGTATACATTATAATTATTTTGTATTTATGAGCTGTGTGAAGTTCCTGATGTGACCGTGACTGATGCACGATCGTGCCCGCTGTCCTGAAGTGGGTGTGGTTTAATGTGAAATGGACTTAGAGCTTTACATTATTTTAAATCTGAAATTGATCTGGATGATCAGAAGTTGCTACATTAATTGTTTATTATTGTTAATTATGTTTTTTTAAGTGATCCTTATGACTCTATTCTTTAATTATTTGTATACATTATAATTATTTTGTATTTATGAGCTGTGTGAAGTTCCTGATGTGACCGTGACTGATGCACGATCGTGCCCGCTGTCCTGAAGGTGTGGTTTAATGTGAAATGGGCTTAGAGCTGGACATTATTTTAAATCTGAATTTGATCTAGATTGATCAGAAGTTGCTACATGAATTGTTTATTATTGTATATTGTTATGTTTTTAAGTGATCCTTATGACTCTATTCTTTAATTATTTGTGTACATTATAATTATTTTGTATTTATGAGCTGTGTGAAGTTCCTGATGTGACCGTGACTGATGCACGATCGTGCCCGCTGTCCTGAAGTGGGTGTGGTTTAATGTGAAATGGACTTAGAGCTTTACATTATTTTAAATCTGAAATTGATCTGGATTGATCAGAAGTTGCTACATTAATTGTTTATTATTGTAAATTATGTTTTTAAGTGATCCTTATGACTCTATTCTTTAATTATTTGTATACATTATAATTATTTTGTATTTATGAGCTGTGTTAAGTACCTGATGTGACCGTGACTGATGCACAATCGTGCCCGCTGTCCTGAAGGTGTGGTTTAATGTGAAATGGGCTTAGAGCTGGACATTATTTTAAATCTGAATTTGATCTGGATTGATCAGAAGTTGCTACATGAATTGTTTATTATTGTATATTGTTATGTTTTTAAGTGATCCTTATGACTCTATTCTTTAATTATTTGTGTACATTATAATTATTTTGTATTTATGAGCTGTGTGAAGTTCCTGATGTGACCGTGACTGATGCACGATCGTGCCCGCTGTCCTGAAGTGGGTGTGGTTTAATGTGAAATGGACTTAGAGCTTTACATTATTTTAAATCTGAAATTGATCTGGATTGATCAGAAGTTGCTACATTAATTGTTTATTATTGTAAATTATGTTTTTTAAGTGATACTTATGACTCTATTCTTTAATTATTTGTATACATTATAATTATTTTGTATTTATGAGCTGTGTGAAGTTCCTGGTGTGACAGTGACTGATGCACAATCGTGCCTGCTGTCTTGTTAAAAACGCAATGTATTTTACCGTATTTTCTGGCCAAAAATGCGTAATTAGGTAGAAAAAAACATACATAAGTCGCACTGGAGTATAAGTCGCATTTTTTGCGGGTAATTTATTTTACAAACTACGTCTTTTTGGATGGCAAGTTCTAACAATAATAAAAAAAATAGCAAACACGCTAAATAGATGTAAGATATGCTAAAACAATGGTTATTCAGCTACACAAAAAATAATCATAAACAGAATGGAATGGAATGAATGGCCTTTATTGTCATTATACAAGATGTACAACGAGATTGGAGAGCTTCTCCTTTCAGTGCAATAGTCAAGTTAAAAAAGTAGTGTAAAAAAAGACAATTTAACAAGATATATACAAGATATCCAAAATATACACATAATATTGCACAGGAGCATATACAGGAGCAGTCATATTGCAGATATATTAATTTTAGTGCTGTGATGAATGGGTCTTTATGGTCTTTATGGGTCACAAAGGTGTCCAGTGTTTATGTAACATAAACAGTTTTTTTTTATTTATAAGTCGCTCTGGAGTATAAGTCGCAGGAACAGCCAACCTATGAAAAAAACATGTGACTTATAGTCCGGAAAATACGGTAAGTTTAAGATTGCAAGGTGTATACTACAACGTATTGAGAGGGGAGTAATATTTTATGATACTTGCCGCCCTTGTGCGAAATTAGAAATTACAGAAGCCTGGAATATTTCCTGGAAGTAAAATGTAAGAGTCTTTATGAAGTGATGCATTAATTATAAAAAATGTACCTGATGTCTAGAAGTGCAGAGCTCACTGTATGAGGAAATTTGGTATATTAAGGTAAAACTGTACAATTAAGTTGTCATAAATATAACAAAAGGCCCCATCCTTGGAAATAATATAAATGAAAGCATCTTGTCATTTCAAAAAGGTAAATTTTGATGTTTTTATTACAAATGGGAGCCATTGTTGTCTTTTAAGATAATCTTGGAGATAAACAACATTTCCAAAGATTTGTTTTGGTGCTTGAAACATAACATTCTGGTGCCAAATACATAAACAGTTGGTGTTCTTTCAGCAGAAACATTTTGCACACAGGTCAAAAACGACTTGATGTATAAACCCTGCTTTGTTTCATGTTGCAGTGGGGAATTTGATGGTGAAGGAAATCCTTTATCTAACACATTCCTTTAAGCCGTTGCTGTGACACCTTTAATAATGTTTTGCATCCTTCAGCAGGTGGCAAGATTAGGCCAGAGATGCTGTTGTCACCCAGAGTTAATTTACTTGTGAATTATTGGAGAAGTGCTGACATTTATTCAAAACTGAGTTGATTCCGAGTTTTAAATATATTACCTCAATAAGGTATATATTTCCTGGTATACATCCCTCATGGGGTTTCTTGTGTTCTCATCAGGAACATGCACTAAATCAAGGCTATTACACTGTAAAAACTAAGGCAGCGTAGCCGTTATGGTAATTTAATTAAATGCATCCTTATGGAATAACATTTTATTATATTGATTGACTTAATTGATAACGTCACCTTGATCTCCTTCACACACCCACCACAAATTACTATTTAGTATACATATGTACTACTGCTCAAAAGTTTTGGATCACTTGGGAATTTTTTTGGCTAGTCTGAGATATGGCTTTTTCTTAGCAGTCCGAAGTCGCCGCTTCACTGTTGATACTGACACTGGTGTTTGACGGCTACTATTTAGTGCAGCTGCCAGGTGACGACCTGTGAGGCGTCTTTGTCTTAAACTACACACTCTCAGATATTTGTCTTCTTGCACAGTTGTGCAGCGTTTTTCTGTCCTTGTTAGACCCAGTTTGTGCTGCTCTCTGAAGGGAGTAGTTAACAGCATGGTAAGAGATTTTAGTTTTAGTTTAGATTTTTAGATGGCTTTTCTAATAATCTATTAGCCTTATAAAATGATGAACTTGGATTAGCAGCCATACCAGGAGATTGATGCAGAGGACTGACAGTTGTTGATAGTAGGCCTCTATGCAAAAATGTACATCCTTCTTTGAAAATCATCTCATTCATTTTAATTGTTTGTGAAATGGATAAAAATGTTTGTGAAATGGAAAAATGTGTTTATGAAAAGCATGAAAATTTGTTTTTCTTTGGAAAACAAAGACATTTGCAAATGATCCCAAACTTTTGAGCGGTAGTGTACATAGACATAGGACGGTCAACAGGAGGAAGGTAGGATTGTGGAGTGTCACAAGATTTGTCACAGATTTGTCGCTGGAGAAGTGGAATGTATACCAACAGGAAACAGGTCGAATGCGTAAAAGAAAAAAAGAAAAGAGGAAAAAAAAGAAAGTTGTAATATGATAATAGTACAGAGTCACATAATTGTACTATATTGGTGAGAGAAAGTATAATAAGAAAGGGTAAATTAAGTTCATTAAGTTAAACAAAAAATACTAAAAGAATGCTAATTAACGAATTGATCATAAAATAAATACAAAAATTGTGTCTGTTTGCTGATTGGTTGACTGAAAGGCAGATATTCTCTGTCTGCTATTCAGCTCCTGGAGAGCCCGAGCATCCCCAGCACACACTCCCTAACCCCACAGCCAAAACCCAGGCAAGGCGCCGTACATCGCCCCTCCACCCCAATCCTAGTTCTTATTTTGAGGACTGACAGTTGTTGATAGTAGGCCTCTATGCAAAAATGTACATCCTTCTTTGAAAATCATTTGATTCATTTTAATTGTTTGTGAAATGGAAAAAAATTGTTTGTGAAATGCATGAAAATTAGTTTAGTTTTTTGTTTTTTTTTAGTTTTTTTAAGAAATTTGCAAGTGATCCCAAACTTTTGAGCAGTAGTGTATAGCATTTGCTGATTATTATATTTATTATTATTATTCCGCTATATGTGTATTGTGTAAGACTTTAGTATTCAATTATTTCTGAAGCTTCGGACGATATGCCAGAACCTCTTCAAGGCTGACCAAAAGTCTCACCAAACTCCTCCCACACCTCGCCCACTGTCAAAGCCGCATGCCGCTTGGCCTGCCGGTACCTGCCCATTTCTGTCCACTAATTGCTCCATTTCAGCGCCACCGGGCCTCACTATTCCTGCCTAGCATTCGGTCTACCTCCATGTTCTTATATGGTGATTAATAATGTTGTATAATAACCGATTGACCCGCTAAAACCCGATATATTGACCCTGTCTCTATTTATAGATCCCTGTCCCCTATACATCTGGTGTCTTTTGTCAGTGTCAGTGATCGCTGGCGGAGGTTGGAGGAAGAATGGAGTCCCTCCGATGGCGTCTTGCAACCTTTAATGCACTGAAGCTATTGAACAGGCAAGTGGGGCTGTATTGACTTTGATGTGAATTGAGTGACTTTCATGGTCAATTTTACACGGGCCGCCAGTTCTGCGCATCAATTCACCCCGAGCCTTTTGGCGGGGAGGAGAGGAAATGAGATTCTTTCTGCACTTGAGGATGTACTGCAGTGTGAAGACCAGATACACACTCTCTCTGACTCTCACATGACATGATATTGTCTCTGGAAGAGACCCACACACACACACAAACACACACATGATCTCTTACATAATACACAGTTGACCTTCAGGCAAAAGGCTGCCATTTGCTACATTTTCCACTCAGTTTCCACAATTTCAAAAGCATTAAACTTGTTTTTTTTAATAGTATTTTAATCATCACTTTGAAATAAAATGCAATCATCATCATCCACATATTCTCCAAAGTTTCTTTTCAAAACAAAAACAACACTATTGCGTGAGAAAGTTTTCTAAATTTGCTTTTTTTTGGATTTGATGTTTTGGGGCGGAAGCAAAAGAAGTAAATACATGCTCTGCTGCGTCCTAGAATGCAAAGCACATCTGTCTACACGGGCTGTTGAGCACAAACTTGAGCACCAAATGTTGGCGTTTGAATCATTACCGAAAAAAAAAATTAATAATAATAAAGCAAAATTCACAGCTGTTTGAGTTCTTATTATTTTATTTTTTATATATGTGCCTCAATGAAGCATACTATCGTGCCATTTTTTAAACATAAAAACAATGTGAAAATTGAAAAAAAAATCTAATAAATGATTGTAAAATAATAAAATAAATAATACAATATAATAATAATATAAAATAAACAAAATAAATAAAATAAATAAAATAAATAAAATAAATAAAATAATATATAATGAATAATTTTAATTTCAGGGTGGCACAGCGGTCGTGTGGTTAACGCACAGACCTCACAGCTAGGAGACCAGGGTTCAATTCCACCCTCGGCCATCTCTGTGTGGAGTTTGCATGTTCTCCCCGTGCATGCGTGGGTTTTTTCCAGGTACTCCGGTTTCCTCCCACATTCCAAAAACATGCTAGGTTAATTGGCCACTCCAAATTGTCCATAGGTATGAATGTGAGTGTGAATGGTTGTTTGTCTATATGTGCCCTGTGATTGGCTGGCCACCAGTCCAGGGTGTACCCCGCCTCTCGCCCAAGACAACTGGGATAGGCTCCAGTACCCTTGCGACCCTAGAAAATTAATGAATGACTTTTAATTTCATTTTCACTTTTTTTCCAATATTTTCTTGTTTTTTCTTTAGTTACACTGGAATTTAATACTTGATTTATGTGCTTGCCCGGTATTTTCTTTGTAGAGTTTTGTTCCATCCCATCGTGCCCCGGACACTTTTGTGTGTTTATATCATATATACTATAATTATAAAATATACCACAATCTCCACCAGTCAATCACACGTATAGACAAACATTCCCACTCAAATAATAAGCTAACATGCATAATATTGTTCGTCCACTTTGGGCATTGTGTCTTCAATGTTTATTCTAATGGCAATAAATATGTTATGAAATTCAGAAATGTGTCTTTAGACCACAGTCTTCATAAAAAGTTCTTTAATCAGGTTATATATATATTTTTTTACTAACCTTTTCAATATAACTGAATTGACTTGTGTGACAAGTATTCTTTTTTCAAAGCTCAGTCTGTCGTACCTATAGTAAAACATTCCCATGACTGTTTCATGCATTAGCTTTGATTGGCTGCACTAAGATAAGGCCTCCATTTATCTAGTCATGCGGTAAATGGAATTCTGCGGCCTTGTGAGGTAAAAACCAAAATCAGTCATCACAGTTGAAGCAGCCAACCACTCTCTTGTCTTTGTGATTTGGACTAAAGAAGACATGTACATGATCACACACGGGGACTGGAGATGGTCGCTCCAGTGGGAAGGGGCTGTGTGTCATCTCCAAAGTTTATCATGAGCTTTGCGACTCCGAGTGTCTCTCCCAGCGCTTCTCTTGGTAAAGAGCTGGGGAGATGCAAGCGGGGGTGAAGTGTAAGGAGAAATTAATTAAAAATGCAGCAACAAGAACATCGGCAGCAGACTCTCTTCTTCAGTGGGCTCTCACGCTCTCTTGATGTGTCAGATAAAGTGCATTTTCAAATACTTCCCATTTGGTGGAAGAAGCTGATCACATTCGCCATTGTGCATTCTTTCTGAAGCAGGAGAGCGCCGTGAGAGTGGAGGGACCTCTGGAAAAACTCGCCAAATAAAGTCATGGTGTTTTGTCTCCAGTGAGGATTTCTCATTCGGCCCCTGAGGAATATCACAATTTAAGAACACATGAAGTGAACATCTTTTCACATCAACGTGAGCTTTTATCGTCTTTTAAAATGCAGCTTTCAGATGCACAGGATATGAATGAATGTAGTAGACATTAAAAAAAAATCAAAAAATTCAAAAAACAAATAACCGAGAATTAAGAACCAGGATATAACTTTCGCACTTTTGGACAGATTTAGTAGAGATACTCGATACTTGTTTTAGGCCACCATTAAATGTACACAAGTACACACAATCTACACTGCAAAACCGCTCTGTGATCATTCATTCATTCATTTTCTTCCGCTTTTTCCTCACGAGGGTCGTGGGGGGTGCTGGAGCCTATTCCAGCTGTCTTTGGGGGAGAGGCGGGGTACACCCTAGACTGGTCACCAGCCAATCACAGGGCACATATGGACAAACAACCATTCACACTCACATTCATGAAATTTCGAGTTTTGGAGAAAACCCACGCATGCACGGGGAGAACATGCAAACTCCACACAGAGATGGCCGAGGGTGGAATCGAACCCTGGTCCTCCTTTGCTGTGAGGTCTGCGCGCTAACTACTCGACCGCCGTGGTCAATTATATAATAATCATTATTATATTATTAATTAGCCTATTATTATTACTATCATCATTATTCTGCTTCTGATTATTACTACTACTACTACTACTACTAGTAGTAGTAGTAGTAGTAGGCTAGTATTAGCCTGCTTATTGGCTTGTTTATTAGCCTGCTTTTGCCCTATTATCTAAAATTGGTCAAAGATTTTTTTTGTAAAAAAAATCAATAAAAAATCAATAAAAAAACATCAAATTATTTATTATTTATTATTATTAAGTGTTTTTATTTTTTTATTGTTAAACATTTTATCACTTAAACACCCCTAAATAATTTGATAGGGGTTTGATTTGATATCAAATTATTGTTTAAGTGTCAATTTTTTTTATTGTTAAAAAACTTTATCACTAAACACCCCTAAATAATTTGATATTTTAATATTTGATATTCATTTTTTTTTTAAATTGTTAAACATTTTTAGGGGGTCTGAAGTCCCCCTAAAATAAGCCTAATGCCGCCACTGCTTGATTCATAAACTTGAATTTTCCCCTCATACTCCCACAATTTGTTTTTCTGGTACAAACTAACCTTACTGAAACACCATCCATCCATGTTCTCTACCGCTTATCCTCACGGGGGTCACGGGCATGCTGGAGCCGATCACAGCTGACTCCGGGTGAGAAGCGGTGTACACCCTGGCTTGGTTGCCAGCCAATCACAGGGCACATATAGACAATCGTTCCCATTCATTACCATCAATAGTAAAAGTAAGAGGTCCAGTTTATGGCAACATAATGACCAAATGTTAAATATTCAACGACGAGTAGTTTGAAACAATGAAACATCATGCTGTTAACAAGTGTACCGGGAAAATGTAAATATTCCCAGAGAATGCTATCGGGGGAATAAAAACACAAGATAGAGTTTTCATTTCATCTCACTGAAGCTTTCAATTCAATCTATCCAAATGCAATTAACCAGCAGCCCCGTGTTGCCCTTGGAGATAAAGTTGAGTTTCATATTTCATCAAGTGTATTATGAGACGGCGAGACCAGTGTTACATGTGGAGCTGGATCAATGAGGGAGAGACAAGACATGAATAGCCGTCTTCATGTGTCGTTGCTGGATTTGCAGATACCCCTTGAAGATGGGCAACCTGACGGCGACATATGAGTCGGCCCGACTGTTGGAAATCCTTAAATGTAATCCTGGTGGATTTCTTTGTTTCCTTGTGTATGTGAGCCTCACAGACCATGAAATCAGATACTTCATTGCTAGGCAACTAGTCTCTGCACAGAGATGGGGCGGGCCTTCAATGTTGACTGGAAGAAATATGCTGCTAGTGGGAGAGAAGCCTCTCCAAAATAGAAATGAAATGATATTTTGTCATAGATACAAATGCTTTCTTGCTCATATTTAAGGTTGGATTCCAGTATCAAAGTCCCATTTCACGTTTATTGAAGCTAAGATAGAGAGAAAGAGAGGGGGAGCTCTCTGGAGAATGGAAATGATGAAGTAATCATTCACACTGATCTGAATTAATAAGGCCTCATTAGTCAGTCGGAGACACACTGCAAGGCAGAACAGAACCACAGTCAGGGTGGACTCATCTCGACTGGTCGCCTCCTGCAGCCCGTCAGCCGAAATCTTTGATCAAAGAAATCCTTGTCTCCAGCCCAAGTTTGCATTAAAGGCATAGTGTGCATTTTTTTGGTCTAATATTTTTTCATTAAGTACAGTAATAATGGGCATTTTTCAGACATAGTTGGTAAAAGTGATTAATCGAGATTAATTACTTTAAACACTGTGATTAATCTGATTAAAGTTTTTATTTCAAGAGATAGCATTTTTTTAGTCTAATATTTTTTTCAATTACTATATACATAAACCTGTCCTGTCATTTATCATGCTTTTTATTAAATATAATAATAATGGGCATTTTTCAGACATAGCTATAATGGCGATTAATCAAGATTAATTACTTAAAAAAACAACGTGATTAATCTGATTAAATTTTTTATTTAAAGGGGTAGTTTTCATTTTTTTGGTCTAATATTTATTTCCACGACTATATACATAAACCTGCCCTGTTATTTATCATGCTCTTCATTAAGTACAGTAATAATGGGCATTTTTCAGACATTGGTGTAATGGTGATTAATCGTGATTAATTACTTAAAACATGGTGATTATTCTGATTACAATTTTTATTTAAAGGGATAGTTTGCATTTTTTTAGTCTAATATTTTCCCCCATGACTATATACATAAACCTGCCCTGTCATTTATCATGCTCTTCATTAAGAACATTAATAATGGGCATTTTTCAGACTTAGTTGGTAATGGCGATTAATCATGATTAATTATTTAACACTGTGATTAATCTGATCTGATCTAAAATTTTAATTAAAAAAAGAATAAAAACATAAATCTTTGAGCACTGGATTCAAAATCAACCTCCAAATGGTATAGGTTAATAATAGTTTGAGCCCGTTTCTATGACTCCTTAGGTCCATTACCCATGTGTTCACTTTTGGGCATGAGTGAGCATGTCAAAAGTCCTGAAAAGCCACAAGTCACTGAGAGGCAAGTAGTGATTCCTGCAGTTCTTTTCAGCTGTCCTTGCATTTTTGGCACTCCCTTGGTGAAACTTAAATATGTGGACAGACGTCCAAAAACAATCACCCTGTCTATCGATTAAATAGCCAAAGACAGAACAACAACACATTGCATCAGTAGCTGCGCTTCCATCACTTTTGAAAATCCAATAGATTGTTGTGGCAGATCTCTGAGGAACGACAGGAGGAATTGTTTCATGGAGTGGAAGTCTGTGGCTTTATTCCCAGGGACAACTGAAGGGCACTTTGGTTGAGAAAGCAGCCCACCTTGCCTCAGCCAAAAAAGATGTGACAGGTAGGCATGACCCCCCCACTCCGCCCCACCCAAACCTCACACACACAAAAAAAGACACTGAAACCACTGACATTGTTCTGTTTTTGTTTTTCTACACATACAGAACTATAAGGTAATGTCACCATGTCGTGACGTAATGGTGATTTTTTTTACAACCATAACAATTAATAACCCTAATAATAAAAAAATATATAAATTATTATAAATTATTATTTTTATATAATAATAATAAAAAAATAATAGTAATAATAAACATACAGACGTGTAAGAAAATGTAACCATGTTGTAATTATTGTTATATATAATATTAATATCAATATTAATGGAATATTAATATTAATATTGATATCAATATTCATATTCATATTCATATTCATATTCATATTCATAGTCATATTCATATTCATATTCGATATCGGTATCAATATTAATATTAATATAACATACAGAAGTGGAAGGTAATGTAACCATGTTGTGATGTAATGGTGATTTTTTAAAAACCATAACAATTAATAACCCTAATAAAATAATATAAATTATTATTTTTATATAATAATAATAATAATAATAATAAAATAATATAATAAATAATAATAATAAACCATAACAATTAATAACCCTAATAACAATAAAATAATATATGTATTATTATTTATATATATATATAAATAATATACAGTGAAGAAAATAAGTATTTGAACACCCTGCTATTTTGCTATTTCTCCCACTTAGAAATCATGGAGGGGTCTGAAATTTTCATCGTAGGTGCATGTCCACTGCGAGAGAGATAAACTAAAAAGAAAAATCCAGAAATCACAATGCATGATTTTTTAACAATTTATTTGTGTGATACAGCTGCTAATAAGTATTTGAACACCTGAGAAAATGAATGTTAATATTTGGTACAGTAGCCTTTGTTTGCTATTACAGAGGTCAAACGTTTCCTGTAGTTTTTCACCAGGTTTGCACACACTGCAGGAGGGATCTTGGCCCACTCCTCCACACAGATCTTCTCTAGATCAGTCAGGTTTCTGGGCTGTCGCTGAGAAACACGGAGTTTGAGCTCCCTCCAAAGATTTTCGATTGGGTTCAGGTCTGGAGACTGGCTGGGCCATGCTAGAACCTTGATATGCTTCTTACGGAGCCACTCCTTGGTTTTCCTGGCTGTGTGCTTCGGGTCGTTGTCGTGTTGGAAGACCCAGCCACGACCCATCTTCAATGCTCTGACAGAGGGAAGGAGGTTGTTCCCCAAAATCTCACAATACACGGCCCCAGTCATCCTCTCTTTAATGCAGTGCACTCGTCCTGTCCCATGTGCAGAAAAACACCCCCAAAGCATGATGCTACCACCCCCATGCTTCACAGTAGGGATGGTGTTCTTCGGATTGTACTCTTCATTCTTCTTCCTCCAAACACGCTTATTGGAATTATGACCAAAAAGTTCTATTTTGGTCTCATCTGACCATAAAACTTTCTCCCATGACTCCTCTGTATCATCCAAATGGTCATATGCAAACTTAAGACGGGCCTTGACATGTGCTGGTTTAAGCAGGGGAACCTTTCGTGCCATGCATGATTTCACATCATGACGTCTTAGTGTATTACCTACAGTAACCTTGGAAACGGTGGTCCCAGCTCTTTTCAGGTCATTGACCAAGTCCTGTCGTGTAGTTCTGGGCTGATTCCTCACCTTTCTTAGAATCATTGAGACCCCACGAGGTGATATCTTGCATGGGGCTCCACTCCGATTGAGATTGACCGTCATGTTTAGCTTCTTCCATTTTCTAATGATAGCTCCAACAGTGGACCTTTTTTCACCAAGCTGCTTGGTAATTGCTCCGTAGCCCTTTCCAGCCTTGTGGAGGTGTACAATTTTGTCTCTGGTGTCTTTGGACAGCTCTTTGGTCTTCGCCATGTTACAAGTTAAAGTCTTACTGATTGTATGGGGTGGACAGGTGTCTTTATGCAGCTAACGACCTCAAACAGGTGCATCTGATTCAGGATGATACATGGAGTGCAGGTGGACTTCTAATGGGCAGACTAACAGGTCTTTCAGGGTCAGAATTCTAGATGATACACAGGTGTTCAAATACTTATTTGCAGCTGTATCACACAAATAAATTGTTAAAAAATCATGCATTGTGATTTCTGGATTTTTCTTTTTAGTTTATCTCTCTCACAGTGGACATGCACCTACGATGAAAATTTCAGACCCCTCCATGATTTCTAAGTGGGAGAAATAGCAAAATAGCAGGGTGTTCAAATACTTATTTTCTTCACTGTATATAATATATTATATATATAGTATATAATATATATATAATATATATATATATATATATAAATAATAATAATAAAATGGATGGATGGTTCCAGAATAGGGACACAATATGATTATGTGAGTGAATCAGATGAAGCGCCATATTTAAACAGAACATGATGTGTAGGGCCCAGGCAGAGGAACTACAAAGTCCAGGTAATGTTAACCCACCCACAGGAGGAATAGTCTACCCAGTGCAAATATCCACAGTTAAGTACCCACAATGCACGGGCAGCCATGGCAAATAGCATTAACACCAAAAGGTCACAGAGACACACTCACAATGCATGCGGATATCCGTCAATAAAAAGCCATTAGCCAGGCCTCTCTTGAGATTCCTCACTTAATATAAAGCTGCCTATACGACAAGCAAACTCATCTTTTCAAGCCGGTGCGTCTCTCTCGGCGAGGTAAAACACGACGCCCACACTCTTTGCAGCACAATGGTAGGGGAGCAGCAGGCCATTTTGGCTGCAGCAATTTGTCCTAATGGTTTTACATACCTCATTCAGTGAAACAGTCACTTTGATTTACCTGAGTGGTGCTGGCAGCTGGGAGGACATTGGCTTTCCAGCGGAGGGTGCCATGTATAACAGCAATGAATTATCCAGAGGGTGTGTTTAACAGATAAATGGCTTTTTGCTTGAGTGCCATCTTGCCTGATAGGACAGTATAGAACCATCATGGTGTATTCTTTTATGCTTTACACATCAACTGTACTTTTAGGACCTCTGCTCATGGTTATATATATATATTTTGGACATCTTTAAAAAGGTTCCACTAGCAACGTATACATGGACCCAAATATTCCAATTCCATTCGGGTTATTTGCTCAAACGGAAAGAATGTAACCTTTGTATACACCTCATTCCGAAAGAAAAGTGCCAATCCGAATGAATGTATAATCGGATTCACGGGGGTGGAATATTCCTTTCTCCAATCTGATTGAGGTATCTTGTACCCGCTCAATCGGAAAGTTGTCAGACTGCGTTCTTCTTCGTGGTGTTTTTCTTCTTCTGTTGTTTATTGGCGGTTGGCAAGCAGCTTTCATGTGCATTACCGCCATCTGTGGAACAGAATCTAAACCCTTCTATACGCCATTCACAAGTCCAGTTTTATTAAAAAAAGAATATATATATATCTATATAAAACATGTCCCGAGTTTAAGTATAAAATATTAGCAAGATTGAATTTGATCTTTTCCTGTTTAAATTTATCCCGGGTGCGTTCTTTCAGCGCATGCTCAGATATGACGTAACACGCAGCTCCAGACGTTCTTCAGTTTTAAAAATGGAGTCCAGCAATCGGCACTGGACTGCTGCGGAAAGTTTGTTTTTGATTCAAACTAAATTTCAAGACTGGACGAAGGAAAAACTGGCAATACGGCGTTATTCCAACAAGTGAATGAAAAACTTGGGGAAGTCGGTATCACGTGATGTTGATGTTTACGTTTTACTGCGTATGTCCCATTGACTATTCTGGTTGATTATAGCGGCGCATGTAGACAAGAGATTGGAATATTCCTTTCCGTGTATACCATTGTTTTTGGAAATGTCATTCGGAAAGAGAAAAACTCCTCATGTAAACGTGGCTACTGATGAACATCACATGTTTACACATATCTTAACAGGAAATCTACTCCAAAAAAACCCCGAACCCATTATAGAAGAAGAGTAGGAACAACCAGACTTATTTAATTCTATCTGGAAACTTTATTCTTCACACCTCACAGCTAGGAGACCAGGGTTCAATTCCACCCACGGCCATCTTTGTGGGGAGTTTGCATGTTCTCCCCGTGCATGCGTGGGTTTTCGCCGGGTACTCCGGTTTCCTCCCACATTCCAAAAACATGCTAGGTTAATTGGCGACTCCAAATTGTCCATAGGTATGAATGTGAGTGTGAATGGTTGTTTGTCTATATGTGCCCTGTGATTGGCTGGCCACCAGTCCAGGGTGTACCCCACCTCTCGCCCGAAGACAGCTGGGATAGACTCCAGCACCCCCTGCGACTCTCGTGAGGATAAGCGGTAGAAAACGAATGAACAAACTTTATTCTTTATTTTGTTTTTTGTCCTTTTGGATATTTTTTTTTACTTTCCATTTACACAATATCACAATCACGGTCTGGGTCTATCCTGTAATCTTTTGCATTGGCTTGCAAATATGTTTGCATGTGCATGACTGGTGTGGATGGAGATTTGTTTGACCCTGGAGCTGGGGGAAAATAGATTCTAAAAATACTAACCCGCGTATGTGTGTAAATAGCCTCAGTTGCAAGAACCGTGCATCTATGCATGCTGACATGGCACATTACTGCGTTTGGAAGCTTTACCCTCAAGGTTTCTACCAAAGTGTCTGGTGTGTACATATTTTAATGCAAAAAGAGATCTTTTAAATGGGATTCAAAGATACATAAGTTAATATGTTCATCCTTTGTGGCCTGGGTGGCTGACGTAAGCGAGCCGTGCATACTAGGCTAGGACTTCCTGAAGGATAAAAAGTCTGTGGTGGACCTGGGAGCTGCACAGATGGGAGGTGCCATTATCACTGGAGTAGTCGTCTTGTTAGGGGCAGGGCTACTGACGTAGCATTCAAGATGAAGTCAGCAATCCACAAGTTTATTGTTTGCTCTTCAACCTGGGTGCATTCAATTCTCAATAAAAATATGCTGTCACAAAATGTTACAAAATAATGATCATGTTAGTTGAAAACTTTGAATGAAGACACATTTTACTTGGCTCGTTCAATGAAAACTTTAAGTTCAGTCGTCCCTTTCGATACAGATTAAAGGGGAATAATGTACAAAAGAGTGAGTAGACAATAGTCAATATTAGGGACACTTTTAACCTCAACTTAGCTAGGAAGTTTTGATCATCCATTAAATGGATCACAGTCTAATTGGTTCCTTCGGAAATCCATCCCTGGAAACCTGGAATCCTTTGATTTTAGGTTTTTGTATGAACCTTTTTTTATGTTACAGACTCCTCTGGGTTTGCTAAAAACTCTTCCCCTTCGACTTCACCAACCAAGTTTACTAATGAACCAAAACCTGAAGGTCATTATCGGAGAATATTCCGTTATATATTAATCCCATTTTGGCGATCCGCTGACCAGCTGCCCCCCCCCCCACATGCGTGTTAAAACATCTCAGTTCATTTGCAATGACACTCCAGAGGACTCCTTTCCCACTTGGCCTACATAACATATTAGTCCACAATATTAAATAGTTGATGGGGGACCCCCATATTTTAATTTCCATTGATTATTATGGAGAGCACATGGAAATTGGAGAATACCACAGGATACAGGACCTTTGTGGTTGCAGTGCATTTTTTTATTCATTTAATTCAGGGATACGTCCTTGTTCCCACACTGTTCAATACATGTATTGATTTGGGTGTCGGGTCATGCTGTGAGGTCTACCACAGATGAAGACCTTGTCTTTGTGGAATATATGCTGTTATATTTTGTCGGTAAATGTCCTTGTCGTGGCACTAAAGACTCAAGAATTGAAGAGTCTTAGGCTATGTTCACACTGCAGGTCAATTACGATTTTTTTGCTCATATGTGACCGGTATCTGATTTTCTCTTGACCCCCAGGGGGACCCACCCCACTATTTGAGAAGCTATGCACTACAGTGCGTTATCATCACTCAGTTGTTATTTTAGACTATAACTTAAGAATCCATGTTTTCATATTAACATGTTTTTATTAGGGCTGCATGGCGGTCGAGTGGTTTGTGCGCAGACCTCACAGCTAGGAGACCAGGGTTCAATTCCACCCTCGGCCATCTTTGTGGGGAGTTTGCATGTTCTCCCCGTGCATGCGTGGGTTTTCTCCGGGTACTCCGGTTTCCTCCCACATTCCAAAAACATGCTAGGTTAATTGGCGACTCCAAATTGTCCATAGGTATGAATGTGAGTGTGAATGGTTGTTTGTCTATATGTGCCCTGTGATTGGGTGGCAACCAGTCCAGGGTGTACCCTGGGATATGCTCCAGCCCCCCCCCCCCACGACCCTCGTGAGGATAAGTGGTAGAAAATGAAAAATGAATGAATGTTTTTATTACAGATGCTTGGAGAAAGGCTCATGAGAAAATAGAAGAATCCTGGAATGCAATTGGCTTTTAAGCTGTTTTCCACATTAAACCAACAATAAAATTGTAACTATTCCTGCTGTTAAAATGCAGGCAATGATTATAACTGTCTTCTGTGGGTGAAATCTAACGTTACAATAGCCTGTATGTATAATAGCCTGCCGGACACTATACCGCAGCCTAATGTGCTATCAAGTGACATTAGCATATTTTCATTTGGATGATTCCACTTCATTGACCCACGGAGCCTAACCTCTGTGATTGTAGGCATCACCATTAATGGAGAAGGTTATATTTTCCATAGCAATTATAAAGAAACACAAAGGCAGCGGTCACACGGGTCACCATGCGATAAGGAGAATTTGCTGATATGATAGGAAATACATTTTCAAGGTTACAAGAGACTATATGAGGAAATCCAACTGGGAACATGAGACATATACATAGCATCGGGGCGTCAAAGGAAGCGAGGATGAATCCATGTTCATCATTAAATTATATACACAATAGCCAAGAATAAAGACAAGACTGAGGACAAAGGAACTCCTTTTGTGCTGCCCTGTTTAATGGCTCTTTTGGAACTGATTAAAATGTGTGTTGTTCGTAAAGAATTAATTACCACCCACGGCTGACAAGGCCATGTTTGAAAAATAAAGCTACTAAATAAATGTCTTTTGTTGGTAGGAGGGTGTTTATGGAGGTGCAGTGCTCACAGTGGTTGTCCTTATTGAGGGTTTCTGCAACAAAACAAACACCTCAGGGGAACACAGAGGGCCCTCAAGGTTGTTTTGCTTAAAACAGCCGTGTACATTGATCAGGAATAATGTGATGGTTACATAAGGCGGTCCTGTGGTGTCTCTCCCAAAAACTATTGAAAATCAATCTATTAAATCTATAACTACAAAATGCATCATCACGTTTGTGAGACCTTATTAGTAAAATTATTAGTTTAAACCTTTAGCTGAAGGTGACCCTTAAATATTTGGATTAAAAATAAATAGTGTACTGAAGTGTGTTGTCTAAGATCTTGTTGCCTTCTTTTGGTAAACCCTACTGGGAACACTGGGAATGTTTTATTGCTAATGAGTTGTGTTTACCCACACCGGCCTGTGACAAAGTGTGTGTCTTCAGGAAGGGCTATTGTTTATCGACTTTTTGCATGGAAAAAGGCAAAGAAATAGATACAGACGCCAGATGCATCCCATTAAGGAATGGGACAGGAGAATTAGCAACATTAGCTAATGATATGTGGTATGTGAGTTTCACATCTGTATCTGACTGACAGATAGTTGGCAGAGATCCAGGCTTGATTTATCAGTAGAGGACCCTGCCTGATTTACTATACAGGACACATATTTTTTTACATTAGACAAATATATTCATACCTGGAGATACGGAATTAATTAGTTTCCGTATTGTGATACACCAGCCACTATCCGAAACAAGCAGACAAAAAAAAAACACAGTCCGTGACTGATGCACGATCGTGCCCGCTGTCTTAAAACAAAGCACATGCTACGCTACTTAATTAATTAATTAACCCAGAACAAAACAATATGACCAACATGGACCCCGCAGAAGTATGTCCACAAACAAGAACAATTCAATCAGCTAGGCGCCAGTATTCAATTATTTATATACATATATTATAATTATTTCAAATATATGCACTGTGTGAACTGTATTTCAAACATGGCAATAAACACAACAATAATGTGTCAGTCTTGCTGACTGTTTTTCCTTATAAACATTCAGTACTACAAGCAGTTTTCCAACTGACTTCATGTCACCAGCCACTATCCGAAACAAGCAGACAAAAAAACAACAACACAGTCTGTGACTGATGCACGATCGTGCCCGCTGTCTTAAAACAAAGCACCTGCTATGCTACTTCACTGGTTATCAAACTTCATCTTCTGTTGGACTTGGTTGGTGGTTAGCCCCCAGCTTAGATGACCCTGCCTTATTTATTATACAGGACCCATATTTTTTTTTACATTAAACAAATATATTCATACCTGGAGATACGGAATTAATTCGTTTCCGTATTGTTATACAAGATTTGATAATTAAATTTTTACACCATCTCGCCTGTGTCTCTGCATTGGGGTCTGTAACACCTGGCACATGTGCCGGCACCCATAACAGAACAATATGACCAACATGGACCCCGCAGAGGCATGTCCACAAACAAGAACAATTCGATCAGCTAGGCGGCAGTATTCAATTATTTATATACATATATTATAATTATTTCAAACATATGCAGTGCGTGTATTTCATTCAAACATGGCAATAAACACAACAATAATGTCCATTTGTCCTTATAAGCATTCAGTACTACAAGCAGTTTTCCAACTGACTTCAGATCACCAGCCACTATCCGAAACAAGTAGACCAAAAAAAACACAGTCTGTGACTGATGCACGATCGTGCCCGCTGTCTTAAAAGAAAGCACCGGCTACGCTACTTCACTGGTTATCAAACTTTGCCTTCTGTTGGACTTGGTTGGTGGTTTGCCCCCAGCTTAGAGGACTCACTGCTGCCTAGAGTATGGGGCCATCTAGACCCTCCCAAAACTGGTAAAAATATATAAAAGGGTGAGTTGCCTTCGCCCAGAGTCATTAGTACAGCAAAAACTTGTTATAACTAGTTTACAATTCACCTTTGTGATGGTCCCGCCTTTTGCAAAAATAATGAAAAGATTAGAAATGATAGCTTGAGTTATTATGTAAAAGAAAATGTGGGTTTACAGTGTGGGTCTTGTTGTCATGGTTACAGTAGCTGTGGAGTTTGAATGTCTTTTTCCTTTTGCCTGCGTGGGTCCTCTACTTTCTGCCACTGTTGAAAAACACGTAAGTTTGTTTAATTGCGGAATAAAAATGACCCCCTGAGGGGTGAGGCAGTCATTGTGTGCGTTTGCGTGTGCGGTTCTGCATGTTAGCCCTGCAGTAGGGATGGGATTAGGGATGAGCGAGTACGCCTCTATCTGTATCTGCATCTGTTCACCCGTCTAACTGATCTGCATTCGTATCTATACTCTGAGTGGGCGGGGCAAAATCCGGAAGTGGGTGTGGTTTAACTGGAAATGAGTGTGGCTTACATGGGTACATTATTTTAAGTCTGAATTTTACATGGATTGATCAGGAGTTGATATATTTCTCATTATTATGCTCGATGTGTACTGTGTACGTGTGTAAGTGATCTTTTATATTTTTTATTTATTCATTTTATTTTTTCATTCATTCATTCATTCATTTTCTACCGCTTATCCTCACGAGGGTTGCGGGGGTGCTGGAGCTTATCCTAGCTGTCTTCGGGCGAGAAGCGGGGTACACCCTGGACTGGTCGCCAGCCAATCACAGGGCACATATAGACAAACAACCATTCACACTCACATTCATACCTATGGACAATTTGGAGTCACCAATTAACCTAGCATGTTTTTGGAATGTGGGAGGAAACCGGAGTACCCGGAGAAAACCCACGCATGCACGGGGAGAACATGCAAACTCCACACAGAGATGGCCGAGAGTGGAATTGAACCCTGGTCTCCTAGCTGTGAGGTCTGCGCGCTAACCACTCGACCGCCGTGCCGCCCCATTTTATTTTTTATTTTATTTTATTTTATTATACTTTGCAATCAAGTACAAACCCCATATTCAAAATAAAAACAGTGGTATTTGCTAAGCAAAAGTTTGAGAAGCATTGAACTACCAACACAGATTGACTGTCTCAGGTTTAAGGTCACTGACCTGAAAATGTACGTACTTTTTGGACAAAAGTTGCACTTGAAAATCTTAGTGGTAATAGTTAATGGTAGCATACATACTATGCTTTATGCATGGTCCTATGGTAACGGTGTTGTTTATGCTTTAATGTGTGATTCACCGTCATAACAATCCAACCCAAAGCGGTTTTATTTCGCTCCATCAAACGTGAAAACGAATCCAACTGTGATTGTATAAAAAAATGATGTGCACTGCCAGTGAATCGAGCAGAAAAGAGAAGAGGCGGCATGGCAGAAGAAAAACAAGGACACGCCACAGCACAGAGGGCGCATTCCTCCACAGTTGGTGCTTCCATGGCTCACGGCTCAGGCATACATCTGTTGAATGAATTAATAGCTAAAACAGAGCCAATTAGAGAGGAACACAGCCTCTGGTCAGTGTGTTCTCTGCCCATTCTTGGTCAGCTGCTGATGACTGCGGCTGGACTCCATCTCCCTGGCTCCTGCAGGCGTGACTGGCTGAGTTTGGTCCAAGGACGGCCGTGTGCTGTAGCGGCAATAAAAAGCCGACCTGACTGACTCATGTTGATAAATGAATCCCTGCTGAGTGGGTGTGAGGAGGCGGATCTCTTTGTTTGTGTGTGTGTTGATATTCTGGCTCCAATTTAACACCATCATATTCATAATCAAATATGTGCATCCAACCTCTGGGGTGCTTTCGGGATCTTTTTTCTTTTTATGGGTGGCTTGATCTGGAAGGAGGAGGCAATCATTTTTGATTGGCCACAGATAAAAAGCTTTCCTTGAACAGCTAGTGCCAACTTTTCCTTGCACTGTAGGTGATGGTTCCATGGCATTCACACTAGACTGAACGACAGCAGAACCTTAGATAACTTGGATATGGTAATGGTTTAATTTCATTTGAACATGCATCAGATTCCAATTGAGTGCATCCCATAATCAGTTCACAGTTCCACATGTCCAAAAAGGAGTAGGAAGAAGCAAAGCTTATTAAATCCTACCCCTCCATCTGGTACTTTTACAATCAGTAACTGTTACATTTGTTCACTTCCTGCTTTCCTAATATAGTTTTTTTTTCATTTTTTTATTTTTGTCACATACCGAAGTACGAGGTGATATGACCATATAATGACGTAATGGGTACCATAGTAAGTGTCAATATAGTGATATATATAGCACATCATGACTGGTTCAAGACTCTTCATCCTTGTATTTAGCAAACATCAACTGCTTGTATTGTTTCTTGAATTGGCTCATCGTTGTGCATTGTTTGACTTCCTTACTCAATCCATTCCATAGTTTGATTCCACATACTGAAATGCTATGGCTTTTTAACATAGTCCTAGCATATAAGTGTTTTAAATGTACTTCTTCCCTGAGATCATATTTCTCCTCTCTTGTAGAGAAGTATTGGATAACATTTTTAGCTAATTGGTTATTTTTAGCCTTATGCATTATTTTAGCTGTTTGAAGATTAACAGCAAGTTTAAGTATTTGTGATTTTAGAAATAAGGAGTTAGTATGTTCTCTGTAGGCGGCATTATGAATTATCCTTACTGACCTTTTTTGCAGTACATTTAGCGAGTGAAGATTGCTTTTATAGTTATTAGCCCATATTTCACACAATAAGTAAGATATGGTAGAACCAGAGAGCAATAAAAAGTGTGGAGTGATTTCTGATTGAGAACAAATTTTGCTTTGTTCAATACTGAAATATTTTTGGCCACCTTATGTTGTATATTTGTATTGGATGACATTTTTAGGGAATTGGTTATTTTTATCCTCATGCATATGCTTATGGATATCTATATGCAATGGTTGACAGTGGAATTTAGCACAATGCAAATTCCAGAACGCAACAAAATTGTGTAAGAAGGAATATTACCGTCAACTATTAGACAAGAGCAAAATCTTTTGATAACTAGCGTGGCATGATGGGTAGCTCTGATGCAACCTACAATTGTTGACATTTCAAAGTCTCTGACAGATGTCTTTTTTTTCCTCTGTACTACTGTTACAAAAGGATACTGGAAGTTGAGCTGTATTTGAATGGGAAACACGCTTCCTTAATTAGCCAGACAAGGAATGTGTGCTTCGCAGTATGTGTCTGACTTTGTTTGATCACTCTTGTTTCGTGAGAAGCACGTAGCAAGAACACTTGCTGTCTTATTTGTATTGGCTAATTAGATTTCGTCTCCTTCCCACTCCCTGCCCAATCACTTGGAAGTTGTTAGCGCTTGTACAAGGTGTCCTTACACTCTTGTGAAAGTTTCAACTGACACTCTGTTTATTGATTGTCTATTTTCTTGGGTGGTAACAAAAACAGAAATCATCTGAAGTACAGGTGAACATTTGACAAAACTCATTTCAGACTCTGTCAACATGTTGATTGCCTGAAACAACTTTGGATCAAGTCAGCACAAAATGAGAGATAAGATTATCATCATGACCTTCTGTCTCATCTGTTTTGGGAAGCTGCAGCGCGGGCTATTGACAAACGCGGGCTATTGACAAACGCGGGCTATTGACAAACGCGGGCTATTGACAAACGCGGGCTATTGACAAACGCGGGCTATTGACAAACGCGGGCTATTGACAAACGCGGGCTATTGACAAACGCGGGCTATTGACAAACACCAGCTATTGACAAATGCGGGCTATTGACAAACACCGGCTATTGACAAATGCGGGCTATTGACAAACACCGGCCATTGACAAACACGGGTGATTGACAAACACGGGTTATTGACAAACGCGGGTGATTGACAAACGCCGGCTATTGACAAACACGGATTATTGACAAACGCGGGTTATTGACAAACACCAGCTATTGACAAATGCGGGCTATTGACAAATGCGGGTTATTGACAAACGTAGGCTATTGACAAACACGGGCTATTGACTAACGCAGATTATTGACAAACGCGGGCTATTGACAAACGCCGGCTATTGACAAATGCGGATTACTGACAAACACAGGCTATTGACAAACACGGGGGATTGACAAACACGGGTTATTGACAAACGCGGGTGATTGACAAACGCAGGTGATTGACAAACGCGGGCTATTGACAAAAGCGGGCTATTGACAAACGCGGGCGATTGACAAACGCGGATGATTGACAAACACCGGCTATTGACAAACACGGGTGATTGACAAACACGGGCTATTGACAAATGTGGGTTATTGACAAATGGCAGCTATTGACAAACACTGGCTATTGACAAAAGCGGGCTATTGATAAATGTGGATTATTGACAAACGCAGGCTATTGACAAACGCGGGCGATTGAGCAACGCGGGCTATTGACAAAAGTGGATTATTGACAAATGCAGGCTATTGACTTAGGCAGGCTATTGACCAACGCCGACAATGACAAACGCCGGCTATTGACAAACGCGGTTGATTGACAAATGTGGGCTATTGACAAACGCGGGCTATTGACAAATGCGGGTTGTTGACAAACGGCGGCTATTGACAAACGCCGGCTATTTACAAAAGCGGGCTATTGACAAATACGGATTATTGACAAACGCAGGCTATTGACTAATGTGGAATATTGACAAACGCGGATTATTGACAAACGCGAGCTATTGACAAAAACGCAGGCTATTGATAAAGTGGCGAATGAAGAAACTTTTGATTAAAACCAGCACCTCTCATGTCATTGTTGACGAAGTCAAATCATTTATTCCTCTGCTGTGGAGAGAGGATGAAATCAATATGTCCACAATGGCCAACATCAATGATCCGAGGCAATTACCATTGCACCAGTTTACCAGTGTGTAAAGGGAACAATGGAAATGTTTTCAACTGAGGACAGGATATGTCGCCATGAATCCTGGACTTTATAATAGAAATCCAAGTCATTTCTCCAAAGACCTAAAAGTTTTAACTAGGCTCATCAAGGCTATTTAGAGGTATTTACAACCATGTTTTTTTTTGGGCTTTCACGCAATTTTGGCCCATTAAACAACTGTTAATATTACACTCCACACACTCCAAAATGAATTAACGCCCATGCTTATGAATATTCCAACAAGGTTAGGGGGAGGTTTTGGTGCGATCTTTCCCGACTTCTGACTATTCTCATCAGTCAAAAAAAAAACCCTATATAGCACAGTCTCTGCAGAGCAAAGAAAGAAAGAAATAACACATAGCTTCAAAAGGAGTCAGTGCAATATTTGAAGTATCTGTGTGTATGTGTGTGTACTTTGCTCTACGCATAGATATCTTTTCATTGGAGCTAAAAAAAAAACTTCCCTTAGGAATGTTCAACTGACGAAAACAGAAGAAACTGTTATGGTTTAATTTAAAGAAACAGGGAGGGAACATAACAGTATATACAATAATTTGTATAACCAAAGTTAAAAACAACTTCTAACAGACAGGGAACTTCAGAACTCAGAATTTGACAAGTCTGTACAAACATAAAGTTGGAAATGTGACGAGTACGTTAAGAGAAGAATACAGAAAACTCTCGAGGACAAGATCACCGGCAATTGGTGATGAGTATGTTGTGTTCCACTGCACGGGACAATACTGCATTTTTGTCAGATACATATATAAAACGTATAAAATGACTACATTTCTTTATTATCTGCATTCATGCTTAAAGAAAATGCTCATTATGTATTCACTCTTCAATTTCTGTGATTGGCCAGTTGCACACAGCGAATTGGCTCAGTGGTGCTTCATATTTTATTTACTTTTTTTATACTTTTTTTTAATACTTTATTCGGCTTGCCACTATTTTGGTTTGTATCTGAATTTACTTGGTAAACTTGTTCCGCTAATACTGGTCACAACATTAGGTACAGGAGCACAAGGGTGTGTATACATAAAATATTACTCCCCGCTCAATATGTTGCAGTATGCACCTAGCAATCTTAAACTTGTTTCATAACCACACGGTGCATTTTTCAAGACAGCAGGCACGATCATGCATCAGTCATTGACGGTGGGGACTTCATTTTTTAATTATTACAACTCCCAGTGGGTCAGCAGAGCTCTCAGTATCCTTCAGGAGTCTTCTCACTTTGTCTCACAGTTGTTTAAGCAACTACCTTATCGGAGGCGATACAGATGTATGAGAGCACGGACAAACAGTTTCTTTCCCAGAGCCATCATCTCCCTCAATAACACTCTGTAACCTAGGCAACCAATCTTCCTGTACAGTCTATACCCAAGTGCAATACATTTTTCTCTTGTGCAATACTTTGAACATGTGCAAACAAACTAGGAAGTACAGCAACTATTCATGCCCACTAATAACTGCACTCATATTTGTACTCATGTTACAATTCTGTGATTCTGGTACCTATTTGGTACCTATCTTTATTATAACCTGCAAGTTGTCGTAGTAGTTTTTTAAATTTATATTTATCTTCTATATGATTCTAGTTGGTATTTCATCTGACATGTAATAAATATGTCGGAGGTAGTCAGCTAATTGCATTACTGTACTTATAGGTTATCACATGGTTTGTCTGGTATCAGGCCAGGTATCATACCCCTGTGTGCCAGTGTCAGCCCGAGACCGAAGGTGATGATCTTATTATCACATACTATTTAATCAAAAGACCATTTTGTTTCCAGAAAATGTTCAGTTTATTACATGTATTATATCTAAACAGTGTAAACACAATAATTGCAAAAATATTTCAACAATAATATTTTATCAACAGTCTTATCTTATCAATGTCTGACAATTAAAGTTCCATTAATCAAGTTTGGGTTTTTTGGTGACTGGAGAAGCACTAGGCACTAAGCACTTGTGAGCTGTTCTCTGATTGGTTGTTTCACGGGCACGATACCTCTGAGTGGACAGCTACGGGGGCTGATACTGGACATGGTTAAACTCTATATTTTATCAGTATCACTGCCCTGGGCTTTGACACAGTATATTTCGGCCTTTTCTCGTATCATTCATGGGCGGTTTCTAGGGTACAGGGCCAATTAATACTGTAGTATGTGATAATAATTAATATCATTACTAATGCTGCATGGATTAATTCATATCGCTGATTCTTGAGTCGGTCCTAAACACATGACAAGGAGGTCCCATCTGAGATGTTTTCCACACGACACACTGGAGAGGGCGCCATCAAAATCTGGAGTGCTTTTTCCTTCAATGGAAAAATGGAGCTTCAGGTTGTGCAGTGCCCTTATCTCTGTGGTAATGACGGGGGTTTTCAACAACACAATACTGCAGTTCACAATGCCCGCCTGACAAAAGGACTGAGTCAGTCTCAGCCACAATTCGACATTTATACATTTTTTTTTTAGGGAAATTCATTTTGTATGTTTTACTAAAAAAAGTAAAAGACTAAGCAACTATGTTAGACAGATATTCCGTGTACCCTAAACACAATCCTGCTATTCCAGAGAGGCTGTGACACAACAGTACGACACTCAGGGACAACATACCTGTCAAATGCATGCTTCTCTCCCATGGATGATTGATTATTGAGCCAAGCACACATCACATACATTTTTCCGACAGGGTTGCTGAGGTATTTAACCTCAATGGTCAGAGCAAGGAAAGTTAAATGGAGACATGGATTTGAAAGGCGCACAAGTCAAAGTGTAAATGAATGAGACTATGAGTTGTCACTCACAGCAAAAGTGAGTTTTCCCCGTGGAAATGTAAGACGAGGACTGAGTGGAACAGCTCAAGAATAATCTCCTGACCTCCCGTCATGCTGAAATATTTAGCGTCATCTCTGCAACCTCCGCGTTGATGATTTGCTGCACAACAAGGTCATCTCAGCGATATAGTCGATAGGCGGCTTTAAACGTTTACTGCCGCCAGGTTCCTGTCCACATCATCATTCAAAAGGTTGAACTCTGAAGCAGCTTGAAGATAGATGAGGTGATAAAGCCCGTGTGCTTTGTCTTAGAGCAGGAGCAGCCGGCTTTTCAACCTCCTTGGTCCCTTCGCACAGCGTAGTAATTATTTTTACACTTAAGTAGGGGGTATGTTTGAGTCGAGAAACTGCATAGCAACAGAAAACAATATGTAATTAGTGAGAGCATAGCTATATGGTTTACTGTATGTTTTACTTGACCAGAAGAGGCAGGTAGTGTGCCATTGGAACTGCATCTGCTGTGAGCAGAACGAGACGTGCTTTCACTTTTAAGTCTTCAAATATCAGAAAGTCTACCAACGACATCCGGGAAAGGTCCTTTCATTTCCTTTGTTTTGGAAAGTTGCCAGATTGAGCAAGAAAATCAGTTTGAAGATAGGCCTACACATGCACTCTGATCTTTTGTTTGTTGAATTTTGTTGTTATAACTGGTAACAATTACAATTTACAAGTTTGTGTGTATTGTTATGCGCCCTCTAATGATTTTATGACTGGAAAAAAAGGCTTAATGGATTATTGTATGTTTTAGAAGTAAAGATGTGCATGACTGGAGCTCTGAAACAGAGAAGATGCCATGACATGTATAAAATAACAGCCATATTAAAATATGTTAATTTATGAAAGAAGTTTGTGATGGTCAACCCCATCCTTGACCATCTCTGTGTGGAGTTTGCATGTTCTCCCCGTGCATGCGTGGGTTTTCTCCGGGTACTCCGGTTTCCTCCCACATTCCAAAAACATGCTAGGTTAATTGGCCACTCCAAATTGTCCATAGATATAAATGTCAGTGTGAATGGTTGTTTGTCTATATGTGCCCTGTGATTGGCTGGCGAAGACAGCTGGGATAGGCTCCAGCACCCCATAAGCGGTAGAAAATGAAAGAACAAATTAAAGTTTGTGATGGCTCCAAACGCTCGGTTTCAGGGGTGGTAAAACAGCCCCTTCGTATAGGGGCAGACTTTTCTTATAGTGTTCATAGTAAGGAAGCACTTTGGGTGTGTGACCAATCAAAGCGCAGTAGGCATGCCGGAGGCAAGCCATAAATGAAAACACCATTTTGGCAGGAAGCGCAATTCAAAGGAAATACCGCTGGGATCGGTGCAGATTCTGGAAGATCTCAAAAGTTTTCTGTTTATTTAATAAAAGAGAATACACTATTTTATTTCAGCTGCAATTTTTTGATAAGATTGTTTACATTTTTAAAAATCTTTGAATACATATTTGGCTTTGACTTTTGCCTAAATGTAGTTTATGGAAAACATATTGGGATATACACTACGGTTCAAAAGTTTGGGATCATTTGCAAATTTCTTTGTTTTTAAAGAAAAACACATTTTCATGCATTTCACAAACAATTAAAATGAATCAGATGATTTTCAAAGAAGGATGTACATTTTTGCATAGAGGCCTACTATCAACAACTGTCAGTCCTCTGCATCAATCTCCTGGTATGGCTGCTAAACCAAGTTCATCATTTTATAAGGCTAATAGATTATTAGAAAAGCCATCTAAAAATCTAAACTAAAACTAAAATCTCTTACCATGCTGTTAACTACTCCCTTCAGAGAGCAGCACAAACTGGGTCTAACAAGGACAGAAAAACGCCGCACAACTGTGCAAGAAGACAAATATCCGAGAGTGTGTAGTTTAAGACAAAGACGCCTCACAGGTCGTCACCTGGCAGCTGCACTAAATAGTAGCCGTCAAACACCAGTGTCAGTATCAACAGTGAAGCGGCGACTTCAGGATGCTGGACTTCATAGCAGGACTGCCAAGAAAAAGCCATATCTCAGACTGGTCAAAAAAATTCCCAAGTGATCCCAAAATTTTGAACGGTAGTGTATATCGTAATATCGATATTCTACCTAAAATTCTACCTAAATATATAGGGATATTAGTTTTAGTCCATATCGCCCAGCCCCGCATTTGAGTGACAGGAGCAACGAAAGAAGAGTGGCTCCTGGATATCAAGCTGTGACAGTTCACACTTATTCTGCAGGAGGAGGGTGTTGTATTTCAAGATTATTCCCACCTCTTCACTGCATTTGCATATCCTGTTGGAAAAGTTTGGCAGCCACCAAGGCCGTGTCCACGCGGGAATATTTCTGGGATTTTTTTTTAATTTTATTTTGGACGGGTTGAAAAAAATGTGTGTCCATACTGTGTCAGATTAGTAAATAGGACTCGGATGGGTTAAAATAATGTCAGAAGTTGCTATATTTATTATTATGTGTACTGTGTATATGTGTAATTGTATTATTATTATGTTAATGATCTGTGTGAAGTTGGTGACAAACAGGTCTGTTGTGAAACACGCTGTGGACCAAACAAAGAAGCTCATCCGTCAGCGTCTTGACAAATAATGTAAATATGCTCAGATCCTGACAAGTTATGGAAGAATAACCAATCGATGACTTCATGAGCCATTTCAATTTCACTCTATTCATGCGACATGTCTTTTCAACAACACGAGAACACGAACAACAGCCATGCATCACACGGACAAGACGTCTTAATACATCCACAACACATGTATTGCTTTTTTTTGTCAAAATGTATCTACAAACATTTGATCTTTATTCCGTTGTTATTTCAACAGAGCGCAGCCTCATCATTTGTACAATTTGTCGCTTTGAACAAATCCCCCAGCCTGTTTGAGTGTGAACAGGTAAATCAAACAAGATTGAAGGCCGAGGCTTGTACCACAATTTGATTTATTTACTTTACCTGTCCTCCTCCACCTCCTGCACACGTCTGTCTTTCTCTCTCTCCCTTCACAATTATCTTGTATGGCCTGTAAGGTGATTAATGGCTTTCATTTAATGTCCTTTCCTACCCTTCGCAGAGCACCAACAAATAAAACCGCGGCCCAACAAACAAATTGTGCCTCAGAAGAGCCGTAAAACTGGGATGGTGGTGTTGTGGTGGGAGTAGTATGGGGGCTGCAAAGACAATGAAGCGGAGTGTTCTACCCTTTGGAAAGCAAAGCCTTTGCCGAGGAATGGCCTGGAACGATTTCCTGGGTAGTCGCTCTCCCTGGAGGAATCCCCCACTACTAATCTATAGTTATTGCTATCGCCAACGGCAGTCTCCAAATTAAAGGGGGGGAGTGGTGGACATTCCAGGGCCAACAATTAGGTCACTGAAAAGTACTGTATGTGCAACAATAGAGTTTTGCATTTTAAATGCTTGTATAAATATTAACATGAAATACATGTTAATATTTACAATTAAATAGTATTATAATCTATTAGAAATCATATAATTTTCTTTAAACACAAATAAGGATAATGACAAAAAGTACTCATTTCATATTCATATCCGTCAAAAATGTAATGGATACTGTCATGACATGACGTTGCGATATGACCCCAGAATGCAGAGATGACGAACAAGTGCAGGTAAAAACTTATTTTAATTACAAAATAGAGTGTAGATTAGGTGACTCACTGGCATACAGCATGTAAAAGGCTAAAATAAACTTAATACAACAATCAACAATTACTAACAGGTGCGCTTAGGAGGGAACGTAAGAGTGGCGGACAACAGGACAGACCAACACAGGAAATTATACAAAATAAGAGCGCGGAAGCAAGAACTAAGGCTTACAAAGTGAAACAAAACAAATTGTCACACAGGCAACAATGCAGATCGTTTATAACGAGTACCCGGCTCATGAAATATTTCTGGCCACCTTATGTTGTATATTTGTAATATGGAAACCTCATATTACAAACATAAGGTGGCCAGAAATATTTCAGTATTAAGCAAAGCAAAATTTGTTCTCAATCAGAAATCACTCCACACTCTTTATTGCTCTCTGGTTCTACCATATCTTACATATTGTGTGGAAATATGGGCTAATAACTATAAAAGCAATCTTCAGTCGCTAAATGTACTACAAAAAAGGTCAGTAAGGATAATTCATAATGCCGCCTACAGAGAACATACTAACTCCTTATTTCTAAAATCACAAATACTTCAACTTGCTGATATTGTTAATCTTCAAACAGTTAAAATAATGCATAAGGCTAAAAATAACCAATTCCCTAAAAATGTCATCCAATACTTCTCTACAAGAGAGGAGAAATATGATCTCAGGGAAGAAGTACATTTGAAACACTTATATGCTAGGACTATGTTAAAAAGCCATAGCATTTCAGTATGTGGAATCAAACTATGGAATGGATTGAGTAAGGACCTCAAACAATGCACAACGATGAGCCAATTCAAGAAATAATACAAGCAGTTGATGTTTGCTAAATACAAGGATGAAGAGTCTTGAACCAGTCATGATGTGCTATATATATCACTATATTGACACTTACTATGGTACCCATTATGTCATTGGATGCTCATATCACCTTGTACTTCGGTACAAAGTGCATTATTAAAAAAAAAACAAAAAAAAACCCTAAACTGTATTATGGAAAGCAGGAAGTGAACAAATGTAACAGTTACTGATTGTAAAAGTACCAGATGGAGGGGTAGGATTTAATAAGCTTTGCTTCTTCCTACTCCTTTTGGACATGTGGAACTGTGAACTGATTATGTGATGCACTCAATTGGAATCTGATGCATGTTCAAATGAAATAAAACCATTACCATTACCATTACCATCCCGAGTCAAGACACAGAAAAGTACAAAAAAATCTTGAATGCATCAGGTGGTACAAGACTTGCTACCAAAAATGAAGGTCTCCTGTATTTACGCCTCAGCATGTGTCTGTTGCCCAAAGTAAGGAGTCCATTTTTAGGAAACTGAGGGTTGCTGCATCAAAATGGAGACCGGAGGTTTAAATCACGAGCACCTTGAGCGTTACCAATTCTATTTATTAACTTCTTCTCTTTGGGTATTCTTTTGTGTGAGTTCATTTCCGCACCGAGACGGGCCTTTCCACTCTGCTTCAGGCCATTTTTGCAGTTCTATCCACGAGGCATGGCGGGAAATGCCAGCCAGTGACATTCAGCTCACAAAAGGGTACATCAGTCCATCTGCTCTGCATTTCGCAGCTGTCTGACCACTTACCAAAGCCTGTCCGGGCATCATTACCGTATGTTCGCTGCCATTCCGACAAGTGGACCTTCTGTGAGACAAATACAAAGGGGGCCCCGAGGTCATCTTCAAGTGGATTTTTGCAGAAAAGGACAAAACTTATGTTACAACACGCCAGGCTAGCTGCTATATGTTTGCCTGTGGTGTTGCTAGTGTCCTTCCTTGCCAGCATGACATTTCTGTATTTTTCTCACCCTTAGGAATAATCAAATACACACTGTCTATAGGCAGAGTTACATTTGCTGCCAATTAGCAAAACACGCACAAACATATTCAGCATGAGTGGTTCTCCAATCAGCAAAGTGGCGGGCTCCTCTGATGTGTTTTATGTCAACAGACAAACTAAGGCAATATGCAAGTAAAGAGGATTATAAATCATTGAAATCGCTTGTCATGGAACATGAGGAATTTATCACAGTGTGGAATTAGAATCTGGCGACCAAGGTTCTGAGTAAGGCTCTCAATAAACATACATTATACTCTACATGAACACACAAATAAGATTGATATTGATATGCAATTAATA
This sequence comes from Doryrhamphus excisus, assembly GCF_037039965.1. Taxonomy (NCBI): domain Eukaryota; kingdom Metazoa; phylum Chordata; class Actinopteri; order Syngnathiformes; family Syngnathidae; genus Doryrhamphus; species Doryrhamphus excisus. The sequence goes on along the minus strand of NC_136373.1, from coordinate 7,647,533 downwards.
AAACAAGTTATTGATCGTATAGCTGGACCTCTGACCCATATCTGCAACCAGTCATTTCAAACGGGCATATTTCCCAACCAAATGAAATTATCAAAAGTCATTCCAATATATAAAACCGTAAATAAACACATATTCACTAATTATCGACCTATCTCTATACTTCCACTATTCTTGAAAATATTTTAAAAACTATTTAATCATACACTAAGTATCAAGTGAACATCAATAAGATTTCACATTCGCAGTCATGGAACTTACAGAAAAAACCCTAACAGTAATACTCAACAAGGAATATGCAATAGACATTAAAAAAAAGAATTTGATACCATTGACCATAACTAAGCTGAAAAGCTATGGGATCAGAGGTATAGCACAAAGGTGCTTAAAATATTACTTAAATAATAGACAACAATATGTGCAACTCAATAATCATAATAAGACATGTGGTGTACCACAAGGCTCTATGCTGGGTCCCGAGTTATTTATCATATATATAAGTGATATCTGTAATGTATCTAAGCTGTTACATTTTGTTTTGCTTGCTGATGACAGAAACGTACTGTTACGATTTAGCATGGTTGTGACCCCAAGATGCAGATACAGGAAAGTTTTGCAGGTACAAATAATAATTTTAATAAAGGTAGTTGTCCAGCAGGAAACAAACCAACTTGTCAACGACTAGCATCAAACAAAGGACAATCAGTCAAGGAACCAGGGCACACCTGAACTTAAATAGGACACATCAAAATGTAATGGTAATGGTAATGGTTTGATTTCATTTGAACATGCATCAGATTCCAATTGAGTGCATCCCATAATCAGTTCACAGTTCCACATGTCCAAAAGGAGTAGGAAGAAGCAAAGCTTATTAAATCCCACCCCTCCATCTGGTACTTTTACAATCAGTAACTGTTACATTTGTTCACTTCCTGCTTTCCATCGTACAGTTTCAGTTTTTTTTGTAATAATAAAAAAAAAAAGTGAAACAGGTGTGGAGCGGATGGGAACAGGAAATGAGGTAAGACAGGAAGTGAAAGAGAAAATAAGAGCGTACCAGGAGAAACTAAGCTAAAAAGGAACTGGAAAGGAAGTGGAGAGAAAACAATGGCAAAAATAAGGGAGACGGAGGAAAAGGAGGAAAACATAAGGAGCTGTCACGAGGGGGTCAAGTCCAGATGGTGACAAAGACGGTAAAGATTTGGTAAAGATCTGACGCATCTTCTGGATCCAGTGCAGAGGGACCACTTGCAGGTCATGTTGCCAGCTTGTATTTTATACTCATGAACAAATTCAAACAAAAAAGAATATTGACTCGTGTTTTATATGTCATATTATCAAATTCACACTCGTATGTATTATATAAGAGGGTCAACTTTCTAGCTGTTAAATGTAACCTTTTATTTTTTTCCCCCACACAGAGGAAGAGGGTCTCTCTCGCAGTTTCTGCCTTAGACTGGATTAAACTAATCTGATTTGAGCCTGTGATGAATTTTATTGGATTTACAACCCCGATGTCACTGGCAATGCCACAGCCCACAGACGCAGGGGAGTACTAAATAGAAAAATAGGTGTTGAGATGAGTGGCAAGACAAGCTCAAATAAATAACACAACCCTAAATCCTCCCCCAGACTCACTTCAAATCCAGACTGCGATTTGCTGAATGTGTACATAATCACCCACAAGAAAGAAGGTGGCTATTAAGGCAGGGGAAGTAAATGATAATGTTGAACAAAATCCTTTGAATTGCAGATGAAAGCAAGTTAAACCTATTAAGAGCCTCCTAATAAGCTTGTGGGACACAAGCCTTTATCAAAACACACTATTGTTCAGTCCTTGGCAGACAATAGTGGCGTGGCTGGATGTGTTACAGTTGCTTTCAGGGACCTGCTTATTTCAAATGAGCACATTGTCATGATTAGAGGAGCAGAAAGAGCAAAGTTCACAGTCTGAGTATGTTTAATCTACTGGCCGACATGCAGTATACAGGTGGTCCTTGGGTTACGGAGGAACTCAAACCTAACTTAACAAGGAGGTCACTCACACAGTTCACAAAATACATGAGGGACATAAAATACAGCAATAAAAACGCTAACTGCAAGAATTAATCGAAGCAATAATAATAATAATAAAAAAAAAACTAGATCATGCAATGTCAGCTGAAGACATTGTGCATGAAAAGCTGAAGCAAACGCTTTGAAAAGGTGTGAAAATATAAATTTAGAAAGAACACAGGAAGCTGAAGTTTGGAAGCTGAAGCTGGACTGAAATGCTGTGGAAATTCATTAAAACGTACAATGTTAGTTAGAGTCAGTTAAATGTAATTAGTTTGAATTCAGGGCTGAACGGCGGGCAAGTGGTTAGCGCGCAGACCTCACATCTAGGAGACCCAAGTTCAATTCCACCCTCTGCCATCTCTGTGTAGAGTTTGCATGTTCTCCCTGTGCTTGCGTGGGTTTTCTCCCACATTCCAAAAACATGCTAGGTTAATTGGCAACTCCAAATGGTTGTTTGTCTATATGTGCTCTGTGATTGGCTGGCGACCAGTCCACGGTGTGGTCAGCATCCAGCTGCTTTATTGTTATTTATTTATTGTTTTTATAGCTCTCTACACTCCTTTTTCTGCTTTATATTGGGGTCAGGGCTGCAGGTGTACCCCGCCTCACGCCCGAAGACAACTGGGATAGGCTACAGCACCCCCCCGCCACCCACCCTCGTGAGGATAAGCGGTAGAATTCAGGAAAGAATGAAGTTTGAATTAAAATCAGGAATCGGACGAATGATCTCTGGGCCCAGATCCAAGCACTCTAACAGCTTAGTAATTTGCAACAATTGGGGTAGCAGTAGGGCATGCCAAATAAGTGCAATCTCCCATAATGCTTTGCGACACTACTCTTTAAAAGTTAATATTATATATTTAATGTTGTGTATTAGGTTTTTTGCCATTCCATGTATATGTACATCAAGCATCGGCATTACAAACCGAGTATTTTTTTCCATTTCTGTATCTGCTGAAAATAGGATACAATAGAGTTTGATACCTGTGCATACAAGTTTCAATCCATTGTCGCTACAAAATGATTTGTTATCACTACATGATGACATGTAAAAATGGAACAAAACACTCGATGTCTCTCCCATCATCCATTCTTTTCTCCGCGTCGCACTCTCAGCTTTAAGTTATGAACGTCTCTTTCTGTCACTGCTAGTTTCCATAGCGATGACTCCTGCGCTCCCACACACTGTACTTGCAGCACGGCACTGCCAGAGTGACAGCACTTTACTGAAGATTTTCTCATCTTTACAGTTTCCCGGAAATGCAGAGGAAAATAAATTATCGCGGTATGTCAGTCGTCCTTGAGTGTGCTGTGATAAATGTTAGTTATTAGCATAGCATAATAACTTTATGCTTTGGTTTTTGCGTGCTAAAAAGGAGAGAGAAACATAAGTCAAGGGCGAATGACATGATGTAATCATACACAGTTGCTATGTATGATCATGTTTTTGTTTTGTCATGTCAAATCATTTACCCTCTTAATAATTTCCATTTATCTTGGCATCCTACTTCTCAGATACTAAAGCACTTTACTAGAATCAAGCCGCAGCAAAAGAAATTGAGCAGCTCTTCAAGGACAGTGTCCCATATTTCACAGCGCCGCTCCCACGTCGTCCATGCGCTGAGATGAGCTGACGCTGCTCAAATTCCAACTGATTCATCCGGCTGTCTCTGTATGATTCAAGGCAATAACAAAACAGGTCTGGATGACCTAGTGCAACATATCACATCATTTGAAGCTGTGCAAGTTCTCCGTTTTATAGTTGCCGTATTTTCATTATTTGAAAAACTACTGAAGCTTCTTTCCTAGGGTGCATTGATACACATACTTATGTTCGCTCCGTCAACAACCGAGGTATAAATACAGCGACAACACTTACGATGTCCACTCTCATTGGCATGGCTGTATCTTCCAGCACAAGACGTGTGCTCCAATCCTCAGGTAAAAAATGCAGACGACAAACGAGCATCTTGTTGGTATCCACTCTTCTGTTTGTGAACTATGTTAGCAACACGTTGTGTTACTACGCCACATAAAAATAGTTTTCCATGTTAGCTGTTACAATCGACAAAAAATAAATTAAAATACAAAAAAATAAAAATATAAAAATACAATTATGAGAAAAATGGATCTTGTCATTTTCCAATTTTAAAAAACACAGTAAATGTCAGTCACAATCAGATTCACATTTTGATTCATTGAAATCACCTCGTACTTCGGTATGTGACAAAAAATAAATAAAAATACAAAAATAAATAAATAAATAAATAAATAAAAATAAAAGTTGAAAGTTGACCCTCTTATATAATCTTTACGAGTGTGAATTATATTTAAGAGCCCAAGCCCAATTTGATAATATGACATATAAAACACGAGTCAATATTCTTTTTTGTTTGAATTTGTTCATGAGTTTAAAATACAAGCTGGCAACATGACCTGCAAGTAGTCCCTCTGCACTGGATCCAGAAGATATGTCAGATCTTTACCAGATCTTTACCATCTTTGTCACCATCTGGACTTGACCCCCTCGTGGCAGCTCTTTATGTTTTCGTCCTTTTCCTCCGTCCCCCTTATCTTTGCCATTCTTTTCTCTCCACTTCCTTTCCAGTTCCCTTTTAGCTTAGTTTCCCCTGGTACGCTCTTATTTTCTCTTTCACTTCCTGTCTTACCTCATTTCCTGTTCCCCTGCGCTCCACACCTGTTTCACATTTCACCCTAACCCTAAAATTATTATGGAAAACAGGAAGTGAACAAATGTAACAGTTACTGATTGTAAAAGTACCAGATGGAGGGGTAGGATTTAATAAGCTTTGCTTCTTCCTACTCCTTTTGGACATGTGGAACTGTGAACTGATTATGTGATGCATTCAATTGGAATCTGATGCATGTTCAAATGAAAAAAACCCATTACCATTATCATAATATGTCAACATCGGGTGTCTATCTATGGCTCCAGCAGATGATTCTGAGTTTAAAGGGCTGAATGACAGTTCATCAATCGCATCCAAGCTCAGCCTTTAACAGCTGCCCTCTCCTCACTCGCTCACAAGTCATTTGCTCACAGACAAATCATGTCACGCAAACAATGTCAAATGAGTTGCTCTAAATGGCTTTTAATAGCTATCCCAATATTGCATCTGACAAATGGAATGTGGGTTACCAATTTAAGGTTGTGCCTCCGGGAAGAAGAAGATGCTTATTATAAATGTATAAGAGAACTCCTCATCCTCTCTTCTGGTCATTTATGAAAGTCTTTCCAACTACTGCTAAAGAAAACACTAATCACTCCCTGATTTTGGACACACCCTGACCTTTTTAATGGTATTTTCCTGCAATGGTAAATACAAATGCCTGCTATCAAAATCCCTCTTTTGTGTGATCATGTGCTGCAGCACACAAACAGAGAGCCATAAAACAAAAGAGATTCATAAAAGCATCTCTTCTGTTCCATGCTAACTGTTAATCCCTTGAGATAACTGGGGTATTCAAGTATTGATGATTTGTTGAAGGGTGAATAATTTCAACAAAAACAAAAAAGTGACAAATATGGCACTCAACAGTATAGACCCAAGCTCAAAAAAAGTCCTTGGAAAGATTTCGATTGGTGCGGCATTTAGAGGGTGAGCGTTTGGCTGTTCGATGTGATCATCCGTCATTCAGCGGCGATAAAGCCTCGGTCCCAACACATCTGTACTTACAAGTGCGGGCAAAATTTTGAGGAGGAGTACCACCTCAGTACGGATTTGGGAGTATGCAGACAAGTCCAGGAGGAACTTTCGTGATTCGATTTGACAAGGCCGAGCCTTTTAACTGTTGATTCTCCCAAATTTACTGTATTTTCTGGACTATAAGTCGCTCCAGAGTATAAGTCGCACAAGGTCAAAAATGCATAATTAGGTAGAAAAAAACATAATTCGCACTGGAATATAGGTTGTATTTTTTGCGGGTAATTTATTTTACAAACTACTTGAGAAAAACAGACATTACGTAATCTTGGAAGGCAAGTTAAATAATCATAATTAAATATTTAAATATTTAAATAATAAAACTAAAAGTAATAATATAAAGACAGTAAAATAATAATAAAAAATAATAGAAGAATAGAGAACAAGCTGAATAGGTGTAAGATATGCTAACACAATGGTTATGCAGCTACACAAAAAATAAACATGAACAGAAAAGGTGTCCAGTGTTTACGTAACATAAACAGTTTTTTCATTTGTAAGTGGCTCTGGAGTATAAGTCATCGGAACAGCCAACATGTGAAAAAAAAGTGTGACTTATAGTCCGGAAAATACTGTACACCTTTTTGGAAGAACACATCATCCAAAACAAAACAGGTTGATATTTCAAAAAACACAAGCATAACATCCTTAGCTGAGGTAATAATTCATGTGCTGGAGGAAACACTGGTGCAACAACTGTCTTGAAAAACAAAATAACCAGAATAAAGGCTACCTGATTCTTGCTGTCAAAGAATTGTGGAAAAACTTGAAGATTCTCTCCAAAAGATTCTTTGAAGCTACAGGAAAGATAGAGCATATCTTTTCTGAAGACATCCATCTTCAGGACGATGGCTTCATTCCCATTCTGGGCCTCTACACTCACTCCTCCCAGTCACTCTCCTGTGGGCATTTTCATCCTGTGGGCATTTTTCCATTCATCCAATTAACTTCAGAGCTTTTACAGCACCAGTTAAATGTGTGTTGGAAATGAGGGAACACTACAATGAGACTGTCATTGGCAACGAACTATTTAAAAGTGGCTTTAGGAAAGGATGCTGAATGAGGTGGGAGTGGCTTGATTTGCATATGACACTCCCACCAATCCAAATCAGCTTTATATCCAAAACAAAACCATTACCATTACCATAGAGCAGGGTAATGCACCACGGAGCGGTTTGATTTGGGGTTTTTTTTCACAGACCGGCAATGTGTGGCAGAAAAATACAGCAAATATAAAATAACACGACGGGGTAAAGCAAATGTTAAGTGCAAGGAAAATATAACTCAGTGGGAGGTCTGAGCTTGTTTCGTTGAGATGAGATGGTCCCATTTAGGTGTGATGGGAGACATTCATTCATTCATTTTGTACCGCTTTTTCCTCACGAGGGTCGCGGGGGTGTTGGAGCCTATCCCAGCTGTCTTCAGGCGAGAGGCGGGGTACACCCTGGACTGGTGGCCAGCCAATCACAGGGCACATATAGACAAACAACCATTCACACTCACATTCATACCTATGGACAATTTGGAGTGGCCAATTAACCTAGCATGTTTTTGGAATGTGGGAGGAAACCGGAGTACCCGGAGAAAACCCACGCATGCACGGGGAGAACATGCAAACTCACAGAGATGGCCGAGGGTGGAATTGAACCCTGGTCTCCTAGCTGTGAGGTCTGCGCTCTAACCACTCAAACTGATGGGAAACAGTGAGTCGTTAAAAAATTATTTATTACTTCTGTGCGGCCCGGGAGTAAATGCACCACGGACCGGTACCGGTCCCCGGTCCGGTGGTTGGGGAACCCTGGTTGCCAAACTTTTTACAGTCACGTACCCCTTCAAACATTTGACCTGAAGCCATATTATGCACATACAGCAAGGAACAACTTGCCGCCATCTCTTTGCACCGAGGCATTCGGGTGCACTTGTTTTTCATTTTTATTCATGTACCCCTTTCGGCAATTGATGTACCCCTGGGGCTACGTGTACCCCACTTTGGGAACCACTGCCATCGAAGCAACCCCACATTACCATATAAAAACATGAATAGAATTAACCATGTCGGCACACTATTCCTCAAATATTGTCCTCCAGTTACATCAGAGAAGATGGGAATTGTTTTCCATCATTTCTCCAGACGTAAACCGACATGTTTATACACAGAAAATCGAGATATAACTACAAAGGAGCCAATCGGGTGTATGAAAAGAAATAAAATATATTGAGGAAATCTGTAGAATCTACACAATTTCACCTTTTAAAGCCAAGTGAGTGGGCAGCAAATGATGCAGGTAATGCCTTCTGCTCTATGATAACGCTAAATGGTGGAAGCTACGCTGCCATGTGACAGCAGCTGAAATGGAAAATATCGAAAATGTTCCTTCTGATCCTTTCTACCAGAATTTCTGACATCCACTATAAGATTTTAAAAATGCCCCCTCCCGCCCCCAGTTATACCAGAACATTCAGCCCAGCTGCCTCTACCATGTTCATCCAAGAAAAAAAAAGATGCTGTTGTTGCTATGGCAACACATCAGCTCCAGTCTCATCTGCCACTTTTTTTTTTATGTACCGGGTAGTGTTGAAATATGATCATATACTGTAAGCTTGATGAGTGCATAGATTTTTTTACAATAATCCTCCTCCTTTAACAAGTCAATAATCAATGCATTTCCATTATTCAGTGTGGTAACTCCTATGTAAAATAGCATATGTTTATTATGCTTTTCATCCCAATACACAACAGGTGGAGCATACACTCTCATGCAGACTGATACCAGCCACAGTACATTGCTCTTAATCAAAATTGTCTTTAAAAAAAAAAAACTCAGTGTTTAAATGTTCTTTAAAATGTTCTGCCTTTGGGACTTCTACGCCGAATAAAACAAAGATTCTACTTGCATTCATAATTCATACTGTAACATTCTACTGCGGAGCAACAAAACAAAGGAAAATGGTGCTCTCCAGCTTACAAAGTACCACTGCTTGATTACATAGCTGCCAACATGTCCATCATCTGACATATACAGTAGCCTTGCATCATCTAATTAGTTATTCATTCCGCTTGAAGCGTCAACGAGCTCTTAATGAAAACATCACCCACACAGTCTTGTGACATTAATACCTTCAACTGCTCAAGTATTGGCTGATTACCTCCAACAGGACGGTGATTGCTAACCACCTTAACCTATTCTAACAATTATGAGAAAAATGGATCTTGTCATTTTCCAATTTTAAAAAATACAGTAAATGTCAGTTACTATCAGATTAAATCTTATCTTTTTGATGAATGCAGCGCCAAGGAATGTTGATAATTTTATGACTTTATGTAATTCATCTTGGTATTATTTAAACTATAAATCAACATCACATTTAAATTTCACATTCACATTTTGATTTATTTAAATGATACTTTGGTATGTGACAAAAAATAACTAAAAATACAAAAATGTATTTTTTTAAATATACCCCCCCCCCCAAAAAACCCCTAAAATCAAATACAAAAAAAGCTTAAATTAAATTATATTACAAATGCAGAAAGTGAACAAATGTAACAGTTACTGATTGTAAAAGTACCAGATGGAGGGGTAGGATTTAATAAGCTTTGCTTCTTCCTACTCCTTTTGGACATGTGGAACTGTGAACTGATTATGGGATGCATTCAATTAGAATCTGATGCATGTTCAAATGAAATTAAACCATTACCATTACCAAAAAATTCTGATGACAAACGAGCATCTTGCCGGTATCCACTCTTCTGTTTGTGAACTATGCTGAGGCTAGGGCTTAGCCACACGGCGTGTTACTCCGCCAGATAAAAATAGTTTTCCATGTTAGCTGTTACAATCGTAATATTGGTTAATATACAAGTCAGTTATGTAAATGAAACACTGTTTGAGTTTTTTCGAGGTTTTTTTCCGAGGGCTTTGGCGTCAAAATAGGTATTTCCCTTGCCCACCATTGTTAGCTAGCTCATATTAACTTGTTTTCTTGCGCTATAATGCACAGGAAAGGGAAAGAAATATGTGTAGATGTTAAATTTAAGTGGTATATTTGGCTGATCTAAGTTATGTAAATCTCGTCAAGACCACTCGGAAGTGCGTATGCCCCCCACCACGAGCCCTTCTTGTCTAGTCATGAACCTGATGGTCTTGGATGTCTGATGCTACTGTAGTCTGAACATCCGGGTTGCGTGTATACGATCCTTATATCGTTGAAAGGCTTGTCCAGTAAAAAAAAACATGACTGAGCAGAAATACAATTTTGCATTGCCTACAGTCGAGCTGGGTGGTGGAAGTGTCATGGTCAGGGGCTGCATGGGTATTTCCGGCACTGGGGAGCTGCGGTTCATTGAGGTGAACATGAATTCCAACGTTTACTGTAACATTGTAAAGCAGAGTATAATCGCCACCCTTGGGAAACTGAGCGGCATGGCAATCTTCCAACAGGATAACGAGTCCAAACAATCCTCCTTGCTGAGGAGGCTGAAGGTGATAGAGTGGCCAAGAAAGTCTCCTTTAGACCTGAACCTTACATGCTCGACTCATCAACTTTAACTGACTTAGAACTGTGTTTCCTTTAATGTGAACCACGAACGCAGCATCCAGCCCCACCTGCACCAAAAAAAACAAGTGAGTCATTCAATATTAGCAGCAATTCTTGAAAGCGTCATCCTTTCCGTTTGCACCATCATGGCAGGGTGTTAATGACTGACACAACAGATGTTTGATCCTGCATGCTGCATTCACTTCCATGTGATGAACCGAAGAGAGTTCCTGCTGTCACACACGTTGACACGCATGAAAATGGGTGAGCGTGTCTCTGAGGCTAAATGCGCCCATTCGCCCGACATTCAGCTAACGTTTCTTCTCACATGAAGCCGCAGAAAACAAACCTGAGTGCAGTCATGCAATACACCGAAACAATCATGCAAAGCAGTGAAGAGTGTGAATAAGAATTAAGGGAAGACAAGGAGAAAGTGCGAGATGTCACCTTTATGATGACTTCATGGAATCAGACATGCTACCCCTGTTGCATAGGTGACAGCATAACTGCTGTAAACAAATACAATGCAGCCATTACTGTTTCTTTCCCTTTGAACAGTTGCTTAAAGAGGACGTATTACGCAAATTTTCGGCCATTTGTATTGAGTTGTGGACTCCTATACCGCAGTTACACACGATAACCAGCACATCAAGCTTTCTTGGTCTTCCAGAGTCTGCACCTATTCAGCTGCATTTCTTTGGATTTCGTGATTTTAATGTATTCCCCCCACGGGCTGCCTCCAGGCAAGCCCACTCCGCTGTGGTTGGTCACAGGACGTCCGTTTTGTACCACTAGCTGCGAACCCAACTTTATAAGAGTTAATGAGAAACAGTAATGATAATGGTAATGGTTTTATTTCATTTGAACATGCATCAGATTACAATTGAATCCATCACATAATCAGTTCACAGTTCCACATGTCCAAAAGGAGTAGGAAGAAGCAAAGCTTATTAAATCCTACCCCTCCATCTGGTACTTTTACAATCAGTGACAATTACATTTGTTCACTTCCTGCTTTCCTAATATAGTTTAGGTTGGTTTTTTTTGTCACATATCGACGTACGAGGTGATATGACCATCCAATGACATAATGGGTACCATAGTAAGTGTCAATATAGTGATATATATAGCACATCATGACTGGTTCAAGACTCTTCATCCTTGTATTTAGCAAACATCAACTGCTTGTATTGTTTCTTGAATTGGCTCATCGTTGTGCATTGTTTGACTTCCTTACTCAATCCATTCCATAGTTTGATTCCACATACTGAAATGCTATGGCTTTTTAACGTAGTCCTAGCATAGAAGTGTTTCAAATGTAGTTCTTCCCTGAGATCATATTTCTCCTCTCTTGTAGAGAAGTATTGGATGACATTTTTAGGGAATTGGTTATTTTTAGCCTTATGAATTATTGTAGCTGTTTGAAGATGAACTATATCAGCAAGTTTAAGTATTTGTGATTTTAGAAATAAGGAGTTAGTATGTTCTCTCTAGGCAGCAGTATGAATTATCCTTACTGACCTTTTTTGTAGTACATTTAGCGAGTGAAGATTGCTTTTGTAGTTATTAGCCCATATTTCCACACAATAAGTAAGATATGGTAGAACCAGAGAGCAATAAAGAGTGTGGAGTGATTTCTGATTGAGAACAAATTTTGCTTTGTTCAATATTGAAATATTTCTGGCCACCTTATGTTGTATATTTGTGATATGAGGTTTCCAGCTCATATTTTTATCTATTGTGATCCCCATAAATTTATTTTCCTTCACCCTTTATCCTTCACTCTTTTTTAAATGTCGATTTATCTTTTCAAAATGTCCGTATTTAACATATGTGTTGGATCCTGAATCCGATCCGGAAGTAGAGACTGGACCGTCCGAAGTTTCTCAAGAAAGGAGGTTTCCTCAAGACGTCTGTCAATGGCTGTCAAAGAGCTTATCTGGCTTACAGCCAAGCCCATATAAGGAAGTCCTCTCCTCTGTAACATCACAGAGGGTCAGCTTTATCACGCCTTCTGAAACCGAGCATTCTTCTTTCACGGCTCACTTCCAAATGCGCATAGCAACGTAAAAAACACTAGTACTTAATACTAGTACCTCACCAAAGCGCTTGTGTGTTCAGATGGTTTTCTTGAATGTATCCATGCGAGCATTAGTCAGACCTGCTTCACTTGAAAAGTCCTTGAGATAACCGTTGTGAATTGGTGCTGTGTTAATACATTCATGTTTCTGTTTTTGTTGGTCCTGACCAATCATTTTTCATAAAAAAAAATTTTGTGAACCTGCCCTCTCCAGTAGATCGCTAAGCTCTTTGCAAAAACCCACTTTACCTTCTGTAAAGACTCTTTCAGTACCTGAAAAAGCCGGATGTAAAAACAGCATTTGCTGAAGTGAAAGCTAGAGGAGTTGCAACAGCTAAAGCAGGTGTGATGCGTTCACTGCTTTGACATTATGACCTGGAGGTTCACAAGAAACGCTGCCATATTCTCCCTTGTTCTCACGCAAGAGTTCATCTTGTCAGAGGTGATTCTTTTTGTGTGTGAGGTAATGGGTTTTGCATACCACTGACATCTTGCAGTCCAGATATGTAAAAAAGCCTGCAGGGTGACAGTTTAATGCTGCATTCATGTCACGCGGGAAGCTAAAGTAAGTCCATTTCACTCCAAGCATCAATATTATGAAGAGGAAAACAGCAAAACTCAGGTCAAACGTTGTGATGCTCAGCGTGATGTGATTGATCCTGATGTCTAAGTGTTCCCGAAGTCGGACATCACCACATACACTGGGAATACTCCATTGTTACCCTTTTTCTTGACGTGTTCTACATTTACTGGTCTTGGCAGGGCATTATTTTTAGATATGGACCAAGCAAAACCTGCGCGAACTGGTGACCTTTCAAGTCATGAAGGCTTTCAACCTGCGTCCAAATTACAGTATTTCTTGCACTTTTGAGTCCCACACTGACATTAAGGGCTGCCGCCTTCTCTCACTGACTCAGCTTTATTGTGAACAAACAAGCAGCCAGCAAACAAACTGGGAATATTGCGTTACATAATGATCATTATGTATTTATTTTAACCACCAAAAGCTGCAAAAAAAACCATTCGGTGTTAAGCATGCACTTGCTTACTTTCATCTGGTGCAGCAGGAACAACATTTTGCTCATGTTTTCCAGTTGCGTACTCCTATAGAGCAGCTACACACAATAATTTTGCAGAATCTGCACCTATTGCAGCTGTATTTCCTTGTGACCTGATTGGTCACATGACCAAAATACAGACCCATAAGATCCATGAAAATGAAGATAGTCCACATGCCCGAACAGTAAACTCCTTATTTTGGTGAAATATTTCAAATTAAATACTTTTGTCATATTTTCATAGTTCAAATTCATTAAAGTGGGGAATAAAGTTGTTATCTACATACTTGAGGACATTCTCTGTAATATAATGACGCGATTCTTAACATCCCATTTTTCTCATTTTTTCCAGTTGCGGACTCCTATAGAGCAGCTACACACAATAATTTTGCAGAATCTGCACCTATTGCAGCTGTATTTCCTTGTGACCTGATTGGTCACATGACCAAAGTGCAGACCCATAAGATCCATGAAAATGAAGATAGTCCACATACCCGAACAGTAAACTCCTTATTTTGGTGAAATATTTTAAATTAAATACTTTAGTCAAGTTTTGATAGTTCAAATTCATTAAGGTGGGGAATAAAGTTACTATCTACATACTTGAGGACATTCTCTGTAATATAATGACGCTATTCTTATATCATCTCAAATTCTCACGGCACCAGCTGGTTCTTCCTTACAGTCATTTTTTTAATTACATTTTTTTTAAATGTTTTTTTATATATTTTATTACAAACTTCAATTGTACAAAACAGTATAAGCAGAACTTCCTTACAGTCATAATTCCTCACTTTTAGCTATTGTGTACTTTTTTGTGTCTCCTTTTTTAAATTTTAGCCAGTGAGTAGGGTGTCACCAATGAGTGCCCCCCACGGTTGTTCATTGGTGTGACGTGACAGGCTCCAGCACATGACATAGCGGGCTTTGCCGTGACGTCACAGCCTTAGCAGGCAGTGGAAGAAGAAGAGGCGCTGCTGGAGAGACGGAGACGGAGCTATCTTTTGACTCTCTTTCTCCATCTGCGCTGACAGGCTCTCGTCCTCCTCCTCCTCGCACCAAACCCACCGAAACAACCGTCGTGACCACCTCTCTTCGCCCCTTTTTAAATGTCAACCTCTTCCTTTGATCACCTTTTTACCCCATAACCCCACCTTTACCAGAGATGTTACAAAATGAGGACGCCCCCAACTAGCGACGACTTCTCCTGCAGTTTATCTCAACATTGTGGATTCGCCTGATGTCGGAGATGCAAAGACGAGGATGCAAACTATGAATTTTGTTTTTGTGTTTTCTTTCCTTGAGAGTGGGAGAAGAAATGAAGTTTAAGGGTTCGTCTTTTGGGGGCTTCCGGTTCACCTGTCCACCTTTACCCGCCCATTAGCTCCCCGAACCCCATCAGAAACTGTTAACAGGGAAGATTATCCCCACGTAGAAGTTAAACATTGTTTTGGGGGCATCTTTTTGGAGGAATTATATGTGCGCCACGCCGGTGGATATGGCTTAAATTATGTTGGCGTCACTGTCAGATGGAGAAAAGTCCGTCACTTGAGTGTTATTAGCCACCGTCGACATTGGTTGAAAAGATCATCTCAATGGGAGGATATCTGGCGGACTGATTGGAAAAATGTGGATAAAACGGAGTGTCACTCGCAGGTAAAACTATTTTACAAGTATACAAATGACATGTCTTTGCAAATGGCTTGGGGTGTATTGGTGTTCACATTGATACCTGTTTTTGAATCTACGTCACTACAATTCATGAGATTGGACTATTATTTAAGTGATTATGTTGAATATTGTCTACTGTGGCTTTTTACATAACTGTTCTGGCTCTGCTTGAATTGATCGGTAGCTTCTGTGCTTAAAATGATAAGCAATAACATGAGTTGATGACAATTATTGACATAAACGCTAGGGGTCGCCAATGTGACGGCGCAAGCTTGACTTTATACTGCCGGGTAGGTCTACCCCACCGCCTTCTTCGTGAGAACACAGAATTAACAGGCTAATTACCTGCAGAAACAACTACAGCACTTAGTGATTGTCAAGAAAGAGGCAAAAAAAAGATCAGACCTTATACTTAGTTAATGGATGTATTCAAACAGCATGCAGGTGATGACATGCTTTGTAATGGCTAAAAAAATCTAGTAGGCATCAAATAGCCTTTGTCATGCAAATGGGGACATTTCAAGGCAGACTCTGTAGGGAAATACAGACGTCAGGTGGATGAGACCAATAAAATGTATTGTTGAAAGTCCCCATAGTGTTGGTTGGATTGGTCAGATGCCCCTTTAAGTTTGTCTGCATTACCTTGAATAACATTGTGGGATGGACTCCTGAAGCCTTTCATACTCGCCTGCAAGGATCCAACTTATTTCTTCCTTAATTCTCTAACAGTGATGGCAGGTATTGTATTTTTCACTGGTCATTTTCAGGGAAGCATGCAAACAATACACAAGCGACTTGTTCAGACAGGCAAAAAAGAAGTATTTTGCAACACACGGTCAGTGTCACCAGAAGTCAAAGTCGACAAAATGACAAAATTGATTATTAATTACCGCTTTCCCCAAAACATTTATAATATACAATTTCATTGACGTTTAATCTTTGT
Source organism: Doryrhamphus excisus (assembly GCF_037039965.1). NCBI lineage: Eukaryota > Metazoa > Chordata > Actinopteri > Syngnathiformes > Syngnathidae > Doryrhamphus > Doryrhamphus excisus. The sequence continues at coordinate 7,631,462 of NC_136373.1, read as the reverse complement.
TTGCCTGCTTTATTCACACCAGTTCAACTCCCTCAAGAACTGTTTGTTCTGCGTGCAGTCAAATTGCATAGTTTGTGCATTCAAGAAATGAAATGCTTGATTATCTAAAAAAATTAAACCAATTGTTTATTCATTATTTAGTGAAAGGTTTTATTTTTGCTTGTAAATGTATTATTGCTTTCAATATGGCGCCACCCGAGTGCAAGCTTGTTAATGCAGCTCCATATTTTACATTGTTTTTAGTATTTAATAGTGATTTAGTTGTACTTTTCTGTTGTTTTTTGTGCCATACCGACCCTTTAAACAAGTGTGCAGCAATGAATGTTTATCTTGTTACGTTTGTAGCTTGTCTCTTGCTCCATTGTTTAAACTTGGGAACAGCTATTGGCTTTGAGCACCCCTTTGCTACGCCAAGCAACCGAAGAGCCCCGCGGAGATGCGAAGGAGGATTATATATATCGTATATTGATATTAAACCTAAATATATCAGGAATTGTGGTCCTTATTGCCCAGCAATAATAGATTGTGATATATATTTATATTCAGGAGTCAGTTGTACAACTATGTGTCAACCCATGCTTGCATGGGGAGAACATGCAAACTCCACACAGAGACGCCCAAGTGGAGAGTCGAACCCAGGTTTTCACAATCCCCTGATTGTGTGGCCAACATGCTCACCACTAGGGCACCATGTGGTGATTTTTTTGTTTGTTTGCACATACAGTATATTGGCGCCACCTTCTTGTTTATATTTTAATTTAAGAAAATACCAAAAGACAATACCTGGATACTTGTGTGTTTAGGAATGGCGATGGCATCTTTAATTCATTCATTCATTCATTTTCTACCGCTTATCCTCACGAGGATCGTGGGGGTGCTGGAGCCTATCCCAGCTGTCTTCAGGCGAGAGGCGGGGTACACCCTGGACTGGTGGCCAGCCAATCACAGGGCACATATAGACAAACAACCATTCACACTCACATTCATACCTATGGACAGTTTAGAGTCGCCAAATAACCTAGCATGTTTTTGGAATGTGGGAGGAAACCGTAGTACCCGAAGAAAACCCACGCATGCACGAGGAGAACATGCAAACTCCACACAGAGATAGCCGAGGGTGTTATTGAACTCCTAGCTGTGAGTTCTGCACGCTAACCACTCGACCGCCGTGCAGCCGGCACCTTTAATGTCCTGCAAATTTTTGTCAGGTATAAAACAATAACAAAGAAACAATGTCATAATCTCAGGTTAAATCGCAGGGATGAATCCCTTCCATTATTAGCAACAGTGGGTGTATTATTTCATGCCTATTTCACGGTATAGGTTCCCCAAAGAGAGATCTCCTCCTACATACCCTCAGGGGAGACTATTTATCTGGCAGAGCCACCAGTTGCCTTTCATGTGTCGGATGATGATTAATATTGGCAACTCTTGCATATAAATGGAAATGATATACAGTAAGTAAAGTGACAGAATTACCAGCAATATAATTGAGTTTGGGTGCTTGTGTATTTGTTTCAGTCCAGGTTGTAAAAAGGTGCTATCCCTGTGTAAAAGATCAGATATGGCTTTAATTTAGGTGCCATCCTAATAGCCTCTCTGAGGGTTATTAGCAAAGCCTCTCTGGAGCATGCTTAACCTAATTTGCGGTGAAATAGGCTTCTCCGAGATTCAATCCTCTGGAGGTGCATACAAAGTCTGTGTGCTCCGATGTCGTAAACAGCAAGTGTGCAGCAGTCTGTTAAATCCAGAAGGACCAGAACTGGTTGTCCCTGTGAAATAGCATCAAGAGACAAGACATGTATCCTGGTTCATCTTATTCAGCTCCGAAAAGAGAAACAGGGGAGGGAGAGGGAAATGATGCTGTCTTTAGGCGCAGGAGTGACATAAAAGCTACATGTTTACTTCTATCGAAACCAGAACACATTATGGCCAAGGTGTTGGAGCATTATGTTTTTTTCCATTAGGGCATTAACAATCCAGCTGAAACATGTTCATAAAAGGTTTTATCGCTGAAGCTGTCAGAACAATAAACATCTATCCATCCATCCTTTGTAAAAAAAAAAGCACAGCACAACCGTCCTGATATGTCCTGATTAGTGCTGCAACTATCACATATTTTAGTACTCTGGTATACTATTGAAAATTCCTTTGATTAATTGGATAGAACATAATGAAATAATGAAATGGATAAATTAACATTTATCTTCATTGAAGACGTGATACTTGACTGTCCCCACAGACGATGTTGCAGCGACACCACCGCCACCTTCTGTTTTGCCAAGAGTGATTTCTTGAATTCAACAGTGTTAAGGTAAATGTAACGTTAAATGTTAATTTATTCCTTTTATTCATCATTTACGGTATATACATGGACATTGAAAGGGTGAACGAAAATAAATTTACGGGGATCACAATAGATGAAAATATGAGCTGGAAACCTCATATTACAAATATACAACATAAGGTGGCCAGAAATATTTCAATATTGAACAAAGCAAAATTTGCTGTCAATCAGAAATCACTCCACACTCTTTATTGCTCTCTGGTTCTACCATATCTTACTTATTGTGTGGAAATATGGGTTAATAACTATAAAAGCAATCTTCACTCGCTAAATGTACTGCAAAAAAGGTCAGTAAGGATAATTCATAATGCCGCCTACAGAGAACATACTAACTTCTCATTTCTAAAATCACAAATACTTCAACTTGCTGATATAGTTCATCTTCAAACAGCTAAAATAATGCATAAGGCTAAAAATAACCAATTCCCTAAAAATGTCATCCAATACTTCTCTACAAGAGAGGAGAAATATGATCTCAGGGAAGAACTACATTTGAAACACTTATATGCTAGGACTACGTTAAAAAGCCATAGCATTTCAGTATGTGGAATCAAACTATGGAATGGATTGAGTAAAAAAAAACTTAAACTGTATTATGGAAAGCAGGAAGTGAACAAATGTAACACTTACTGATTGTAAAAGTACCAGATGGAGGGGTAGGATTTAATAAGCTTTGCTTCTTCCTACTGCTTTTGGACATGTGGAACTGTGAACTGATTATGTGATGCATTCAATTGGAATCTGATGCATGTTCAAATAAAATAAAACCATTACCATTACCATTACATTTAGACCCTCCCAGCACACGGGCCACTACCTGATTCATGGATGGTAGTAAGCTTTGGCAGGGTCGATACCGTCTCGAAAACACATCAGATTTATTTATCATGGATCTCACCACCAAATAGGCTTCTCAGGGCAGTTCTCAGTGGGCTACTCTTCTGTAAAACTTTGTAAAGTTAAATTGATATGAATTGATTACAGCACAGGCAGCAATAAATTTGATTGATAATCTTAGGTTATTGGAGCATTCTTATTGGTTCCCTCAGCGTAGTTTCATTCTCTGTGCCGCCCTTAATAAACTGCTGCTTGGAGAATGTAATTAAAAGGGTGATGCACCTTAAAGTCCAATACCACACATTACCCACCCAATGAAACAACTCTCCTGTAGCACAGCAAGAACAGCAGCTTCTTTGTATTGGTTTTATTTTCTTCATTGCATTGAATATTTGCTCCCTGGAGGTTTGCTGCACCGTAACAATACATAAATCTCTGGAACAACTGAAATATTTAACTCCTCAGGGTATTGACTATAGAGGGTTTAACTCCTACAACTCTGATCCTGTTCATGTTTTTTCTTAAAGGGGAATTTCTGACCTATGAATGTTGTATTTGTGTGTTCAATGATGCCAAAGTTTCAGTTTTCAGTGAGAGTTAGGAAGGTGCAAGATGAGTGGGGCCAATCACAGCCGAGTGTGGGTGCCAAATACAAAGAAATAGGTACAGATTCTGGAAGATCTAGAAGGCTTTCTGTGCTGCTTATTGTGTATAGCTGCTCTATAGGAGTCCACAACGCAATACAAAGGGCCAAACACGAGCATAATAGGTCACCTTTAAGCAACTGTGGAAAGACAGTAATTGCTGTATTTATTGCTGTGTTTACAGCAATCACGACAAAGCAGTATCCGTGCAAAGATTTAACATTGATGTCTGTTATAAGTAGAACATTTTCTAACATTGTCTTATTGTTGTTTGAGCAACAAGCAGTTGGTTTTGTAAATATTACCTACTTTGGGCTGCATGTGCACGTCCAGGTGTGTTTGCTGTGATTTATAAGAGTCCCTGAATGCAACGGAAACTTGTATTCCAGGAGTTACAGTATGTGATGCATGCGAATACACCATTCTAGCTTGAAAAAGCTTGAGCATACTGACAGCAGGTTGCTAGTTTGGATCCTGCTTGTTGAGTACAAAGTGTCCATTATCTGGCTGGAATCTTTCCATGGTGTCCCGACCAGAAATACTCATTATAAATGTGTAGTCTGGAAACATTGCTGTTGTATGGATGAGTGCATATTGGAACACCAGAAATTTGGAACACCAACAGGTCATATCCGCCGGTTTCCCCAAATTCATGAGACTAAATGTTATGTGATGCGTGTTTGGTACCGTGGCAAGATATGGCCTCCCCAATGACGCATTTTGCTCTGTGTATATTGTCTTTAAAATCAGCGCTGTCTTACATGGAGCCCAGGAACCATTGTGAATCCCTTCCCATCCCCTCATTCAATCCTTTGATTCATTTTTTGATTGCCCCGAGTGTATAGTACATGAAACACCTGAGAGATGAGGTTTATTAAAGCCAACAGAAAGGGATTGAGTGATTGTGTTTTTCCGCAGCTGGTTTAATTGAAACATACACAACCCCCTCACTTTCTCTTGAGACTTTTGTACTGTGGAAGAGCAACACAACATAATGATGCCCCTCATTCAGATTATTTCAATAGTGCTTTACTATATGTACATTTACATTAAACACAGGAAGTGAACAAATTATCAATAACTGCTGGAAAGATCTGCTTCTTTCTACTCTTTTGTTGATTTGTGCCTGTGTCGATGTGATACTCCAATGTATTTATAAGCATGTTTGGAATAAACCACAGTAAACTTTGACTGTTACCTGAGCACAGAGGTAATTCAGTGTGGAGAAACTGAAATACATATCAGTCAAATCTGAACAATAACTGCGCCACAAGAAAAATACATCCTTAATCCTATTTTAAACAGCATTGTAATCAGTGATAAAATGCTGGGAAACAAAAGATGCCAGCAGCTTTTACAAGCAGCAGTGCTCACAGTAAGCCAGGGTAGACATCTTGATGCCGGTAATTATTCTGAGCCATATTCCCTTCAAGCTAAATTCCAAAATTAATAGAATTGGGAAGGACAGTGAGGCACTGTTTTGTCCTCATTTTGTTACCAGTTAGGGGTTGAGGGGGTAAACAAATCCCCACTGCCATTTTATAAGGAGGTAATATTGTAGCTAGGCTGCACGGCGGATGAGTGGTTAGCGCACAGACCTCACAGCTAGGAGACCAGAGTTCAATCCCACCCTCGGCCATCTCTGTGTGGAGTTTGCATGTTCTCCGCATGCATGCGTGAGTTTTCTCCGGTTTCCACATTCCAAAAACATGCTAGGTTAATTGACGACTCCAAATTGTCCATAGGTATGAATGTGAGTGTGAATGGTTGTTTGTCTATATGTGCCCTGTGATTGGCTGGCCACCAGTCCAGGGTGTACCCGGTTCTCGCCCGAAGACAGCTGGGATAGGCTCCAGCACCCCCCACGACCCTCGTGAGGATAAGCAGTAGAAAATGAATGAATGAATGAATGAATGCTGAAATAAAGTAAGGCTACATGGTGGGCAAGCGGTTAGCGCGGAGACCTCACAGCTAGGAGACCCGAGTTCAATCCCACCCTCAGCCATCTGTGTGTGGAGTTTGCATGTTCTCCCTGGTTTTCTCCGGGTACTCCGGTTTCCTCCCACATTCCAAAAACATGCTAGGTTAATTGGTGACTCCAAATTGTCCATAGGTATGAATGTGAGTGTGAATGGTTGTTTGTCTATATGTGCCCTGTGATTGGCTGGCCACCAGTCCAGGGTGTACCCTGCCTCTCGCCCGAAGACAGCTGGGATAGGCTCCAGCACCTCTCGCGACCCTCGTGAGGATAAGTGGTAGAAAATGAATGAATGAATATTGCAGCTCATGAAATAAACTGCCAATAATTTAGTGTTTGTTGTTCATATTTTGTAGCGGTCGCATTGATCTTTGGGAAGATTAAGCAGCGTTTCAACTCCTACAAAGGCTTCATGCACTTACGATTTGACTCCCATTTGTTCCCTTTACAGCATGGACTCCTCTCCAGTATTAAAAGCTTAGGTCTGTTATCATTGTTTGACAGTATATGATCTTATTTCTACACTGTTCATTCATTGTTTCAGCTGACCAGACAATGATCTGTAGAGCAGAAGATAAATGCATTTCCTGAACAGTCCAGACATGCACTTACTTCAGTCACAGGGATATTATTTTCAAGGCTTCAGCAATAAATGTCATGTTGTCAGCATACCTGCACTGTTGATGGACCGAACAATAGCGCTATCACAAGGTTTGGAGCGTTTATGGAAATTGAGCTGCCTTTTTTGTGTTGAAATAGAAAGGGGTGGCGACAGACACATACAGATCGGGAATGACTTAGTATGATTTAGTTGTAATTTTAGATTGAATAGTCCCTCGAAGAATTCCAGATATGCATTTCAATTGATGGCTCATGTGTGGTATTGCACTACTCTGCTGTTACACTGCCATGGAAATAGGAGTTCAAGACATCCTCTCTTTACTTTGTAAATTATACTTCAAAAAATAACAATTACCTATTTGATGGATTGATGAAGTGCTTTTATTCTATGACATGGGTGTTATCACAGAGAGATTGCAGCCTCCCTCTTCCCTATGTTGCTTTCTTTGGATAATGTAAATGCATGGGCTTTATCATCCCCCCACCCCCCGACATCTATTTTAAGAGTCTTCTTCCCAGGGTGAACTGGTTGTCCTAGAGGATGGCAGAATTAGGGGGAGTGGAATGAATGGAACAACCACCCGCGTCTTGTTTTTTTTTGTTCCAGTATGCTTTTTCTATGAACCTTTGAATTTGTTCGGTCGAGCGACACAACTAGCGGAGATGCTTGGTAATATGTCTCCGAGTGTACGACTTTAAAAGGAGATGTTTATTCCCCTGAGGCATTTGAAAAGAGACGAGACTGTGTCAAGATTTCCTGGTATAAAATAAATGTAAAAATTTAATGCTTAGGCTAGAAATAACCCAATTCCGTTCACATTTTTTGCTAAGGATTTACACAACAAAGTGTGTGTTGTATTTTTTCATCACTAAGAACTAAAACCCAAAATGACCACAAGTTATTACTCCGATACAGATTATTATTACATTTTTTAATGTATTTATTTTTTGTCCCATACAGCCATTGGGGCAGATAGTATTGTTGATCTAAATGCCCTTACATGCTAAACAGATTTGCTCTGTGTCAGGAAAGGTGTTGGCTACAACTTCCCTGTGCCATGAAATTTTATTTGCCGTTATTTGATGTTTTTGTTATGCGCATTTGGAGCGACCACATTATTATTTGACTTTGTTTGATGGTTTTCAGAGCAGGAGGGGATAGAAATGTCAAGGTTCTCCAACGCGCAACATCATCCTCAATTGATTTCAATGGTGGAGTATAATTCAAGCAGATCGGGTTTGAGTAAATGTTAATACCCAAGTACTTTATGTTCCTTGACTGCAGTGGTTTAAAGGGGGTGTGCTGGTAACCAAAATTAATGGGCAATACTGTGGATTTAGACCAGGTAATAGAGTAGCCAGAAAATGTTGTCGAATGGCGGCTGCAAGTGGTTTAATGACGATACCAAACAGTGAAGGGCAGACTTTGCCTTGTTCTTCTTTGTGAACTATATTCTGCAGAGATTATTGGTCCGCACAGAGGCCCTTGGGATGTGATATCATATTTTGATCAATATTCTAAATGAGTCTCCAAAACCAAATTTCTGTAGGGTTGCGAGGATAAATTTCCAGTTCACGCTATCAAATGCTGTTTCAGCATTTCATGAGAGGGACTGGCCATCTTGAAAAAGCGGAACCTCGGTTTGCCCTGTTAATGCATTCCACAGGGTTGGACTATAACCAAAACATGTGAAAATGAAAGCAATTTGTTCCCATAGGAAATAATGTAACCCCAATGAATCTGCACAGAGGCCCTTGGGATGTGATATAATATTTTGATCAATACTCTAAATGAGTCTCCAAAGCCAGATTTCTGTAGGGTTGCGAGGAGAAATTTCCGGTTCACGCTATCAAATGCTGTTTCAGCATTTCATGAGAGGGACTGGCCATCTTGAAACAGCGGAACCTCGGTTTGCCCTGTTAATGCATTCCACAGGGTCGGACTATAACCAAAACATGCGAAAATGAAAGCAATTTTAATGTAACTCCAATGAATCCGTTCCAACCCCTTTGAACAAATGATTGTATTTTAAAGGGCCTGAATGATAACAAATCAAAAGTTACAAATTAGCCCCCATTAACAAACGTACCGCTTGACACTGCCTGACGAAGGAAAGTGCTATCGAGATGTAAAACAAAAAAGCCAAGCGCTTTTGCCGTCTAGCAAAAAGAATCTGCTGGCACACTCACCTTTTTCCAGAGTCACCTTCAACAGGACACTTTTCAATGGCTGTGTGGGTTCCAAAATGATGTGTACTCAGTGGCAAGGCTGTCAGGACCATGCTGATAACATTTCTATTGATGGCAGCCCGGGGACGCAAAGGCAATGGGATTAAAAAAAAGCCATGTCTTTTTCTACTTCCCTCAGGTGGGAGGACCACCTTGTGAGGCATCACATTTTCAAACTCCAGAGAAGTGGTAATTAATACTTACATAAGTGCACACAAGCGATCACAGTGTGATGCTGTCAAAATAAGTGAAACAAGGATACAGTACAAAGACAATAATTAGGTGCCTTGTCTAATCAGCTGCAGAGATAATTGTTTATGGGGTGGTAGGTGACCTGTCATTATTCATACTTTAGACAGCAGATACATGTACAGTTAAAAAAAAAACAACAGAAAAGCTGAAAATAAGATTCATGTTTGAGCACTTGAACATCATTTTCTATGGCATGTCTGTCAATCCTAAGAGTACACCGACGGAATAAGTTGGAAGTAGATTTACTGAATATAGTACGGCTTAAACCAGGCACAAAGGAGTGGGAAGAGTCAAGCTTGGTGAACACTCCCTCCTGCCTACTGCTACTTGGCATTTGGGCCGAGTGGCATAATCCGAATAAAAAGCTTTAGCAGTGTCACATCTTATATAATGTCGTGTCACTTATTTTTAGTTTGGAGTTAAACATTGTTTTTAACTCATTCAATCCCTGTTAATATTTCTTGAAAATATCATGCTCAACAATAAAGTGATCAATAAATAATCTATAATCTAATAAGCAATACATAACCTTTTGCATGCTTGTGTGTGATCCATCTATTCAAATGAGACTTGGGTCATATAGTTTATTCCTGCATTGCAATCCATCTCATTTGCTTCTTTCGCTTCCCTAAGAGCGGCACGCAGGGCATCCTTAGTATCCTTTAGCACCTGGGTATCATCCTGTAGTACCTTGATGTCATTGCACACTGCTCTATATTCCTCTCTGAGCTTCGTGACCGTGCCAAATTTGCGAGGTTGTTCTTTTGAGGAGCTGTGGTACTTCCAAGTATGTGCTGTCTACTTGCAAAAACGTGGGTATCTGTACTCAGTGAGTACATCTCAGTGCGTACGCGATGTAGCACTTTTAGTGAAGGAGGTACTTTCTCTGCATGCAGGCTGTGTAGAGGCTACATCGGTCTCTTATCGGAAGGATACACTGTACGGGATGGAGGAAAACCTCTACAGGAAAAGGCTTTGTGACGTAAGTGGTGTCCACTCATTCGCTAAAAAGAAGTTAAAAGAGAAAGTGATTAAATGTTTCTTCCGTCATGCAAACTGGAATACTCAGGAGAAACTTGCTGGAGAACACCTCAACCGAAGCTTGCCTTTGCTTGTAGCGGGAACGCAGCATGGAAAAACTATGTAAATAAGGAGTGTCCAAAATGTGGCCTGCGGGCCATTTGTGGACCTCATTTCTTATGGGACTGTGAACGCGGGAACGCAGCATGGAAACACTATGTAAACAAGGAGTGTCCAAAATGTGGCCTGCGGGCCATTTGTGGACCTCATTTTTATGGTACTGTGAACGGCACATTTTAGAAATAGATAGATAGATAGATAGATAGACTCCCTTTATTGTCATTGCACAAAAACATATAAAACCGGAAAAACAAAACAAAGAAGCATTAAGTAACCAGGACTGCACGGCGGACAAGAGGTTAGCGCTCAGGCCTCACAGCTCGGAGACCCGAGTTCAATTCCACCCTCAGCCATCTCTGTGTTGAGTTTGCATGTTCTCCCCGTGCATGCGTGGGTTTTCTCCGGGTACTCCGGTTTCCTCCCACATTCCAAAAACATGCTAGGTTAATTGGCGACACCAAATTGTCCATAGGTATGAATGTGAGTGTGAATGGTTGTTTGTCTATATGTGCCCTGTGATTGGCTGGCCACCGGTCCAGGGTGTACCCGGCTGGGATAGGCTCCAGCACCCCCGCGATCCTCGTGAGGATAAGCGGTACAAAATGAATGAATAAAGTAACTAAGAAAAAAATGAAAGTTGTAGATGAGTCGTAGACATGCCCATTTCCAGTACAGATACGAATACAGATAATGTAGATGGGTGAATCGACGCAGATAATGGTGTACTTGCTCATCCCTAAAAATTCCACAGACAACACAGGCTGCCGTAACTTGCTTGCACTTTGTCGTCAACGTGTCATCAGGATTGTCAACTTCATGTGTTGTCTTGAATATCCTTTCCAGTCAATAACAGAAAAAATGAATTTATTCTTAACTGTGGTCAACAATGAACACAGCTTTCTTTTCGAAACATTGCACTAGGTTATTACGGAAGATCAGAAAAAAGTATATTTGACTTGATTATTTTTCAATTGAGGTCCACTCTTTGCTGTTGCCCCAGTCAAAAGCATTTGGGTACAAAAAGGCAAGCAATGTGATTACCAAACAAGGCCATAAAAATCTGCTCTCATGGGATGATCACTAGGATCTCAGCAGAGGTCAGGGCTGGAACTCTTGAAACGCTAATTATAACTGTCAATAATATGTCGACCTTGTCGCTATTGTGTCGTGACCACATCAGTCACAGTTTATGACTCAATTAAGACGCCATCCTAAATGAATTATCAGCCCACCAATTTGTGGTTTTCTGCCTTCCCTCTGTATTTAGTGGCAAATAACATTAGCTGCTCAATGTCATTTAAGACTTGGAAGTTTACTAAATGATGAACTCATTTACTGTCAGTTGCATCATTAGCACTATGAGACTACTCCAACTGTTATAAAGCTTATAAAACTTTTGACAATGTAATGTCTTGCACCATATTTGCTGACCAATAGTATACAAGTATACAAGACAACTAAGCAGAAGGCTTACAGTTCATAAGATAAGGCAGATATGAAACACCAGATGCAAAGGATGGTTTTCAGAAATGTAAGTCCTACGTACTTGACCCACACAAGTGTTCCTCGTTTACCTAGATTAATTAGTTCCAGACACGACTGCGATTAATTAATTTCTGCAGATTCCTTATTTAAAAATAAATTATTTTCATAGTTAGTGAATAGAATATTTGTTTACGATATTCAGCACTTTTTCTTATATTATTAGAGTCCTCTAGACATATAATAACACCCCTACAGTCACCGTTACACTCATATTACCCAATAAGTTATATATATATATATATATATATTAGGGGTCCTCCAATCGATTGGCCACAGATTGGTATCGACCGCTATTAGCATTCCACATCTGTTGCAGTACATCTACTATTCACTTCCTGTATACCATATGTTTTTTATACATATAAAGGTGATATGGTTATGTAACAATATGGTGAGCTACTTATTAAGATTTTAACACAATAATAATAAATATAAATCATATACAATAGTAATAATTTGATTCCACACACTGAAATGCTGTGGGTGTTTGACATTGTTCTTGCAAGTGTTTCGAGTTTAGTTTTTCCCCTAAGTTTAAGAGTCTCCTCTCTTGTAGAAATGTATTTTTGTTTATTATAATTCTAGGTTATTGTTAGTTGCTTAGTATGCTTAGTTTGAAAATGTATTAAATCAGCACATTTTATTATTTGTGTTTTTAGAAATAAGGGATTTGTATGTTCTCTATTTGTTGTATTAACCTTACTGCTGTTTTTTGCAGTACATTTAGTGAATGATGATGATGATTATTATCGTTATTTTGCGAGATAATTCAATAATTGTTGTCGACAGCGATCAGGACTGATGGATGTTTCTAGTGACATCTAGTGGCCAGTATAGACAACAGTTCATGAACGTCTTGTCATCCCATATATGTTATTTTTTTTATATTACTTCATTTACTCATTTTTAGATCTTAAAAATGCTTAATTTCGGTAAAGAATACGTAAAATGACTTAACTATTTTGACTAATGATAGGCCGTAATCAACCAGAAACCATTTGGCAATGAATTTTTGAAGAACCGTGACGCAATGTTCAAAAAGCAAAGTGTTGATGCACGTCTATTATTTCAGTACCTTCGCAGTCCAAATGAATCTTATGTACAAGCTTTTCAAGTAATTCTAGGACAGTCCAGATGAAAGCTAGCTTTTCAGCAAGGAATTGCTGAAGGTTGTCTGATATTCACGTTCTTTCATTTTCAGCATACATCGAAAAATGGACATATGGGGACAAAATGTGGTACCAGCATCCATTTGGATGGCGTTTTTTGTGATATGCATGCATCAGGGAAATCACGATACACCCTTTATCTGCTATGAGCATATTGTGCTACTTTACTAAATCAACACTGTATATTCAAATTAGCCTGTGGGAAACTGATGTCTTTCTGTCTGCAGTCGATGATGGAAAAACATGATGAGTAGCTAAACTGTGCCTGACCTTGGGTGTTGCTATAATCATCCCTGGGTTGATATAAAGCTGTAAAATCAAGAATACGGCTGTACGTAAAAGGGTGAAAATCCACAATCTTTGATGTTGTACATTTACTTTGTAATTTTACACTTTCATTCAGCGCAACTTATTATTATTACCACTTAATTAGTTAGAAGTTGAGGGGTAAAACTTTTTCAAGAGTTTAAATGGAGGATAAATACAGACGTGGACCTTCATAATAGACCATTACTTATGTAATTTGTATAGCTTGATTATGCAGTGCACGGTCTGTCTGAATCTAAAATGACTTTTCTCTTTTAATGTCTCCTTTATCAGCACTCCATCTGCTTTGAGGCCAGGCAGCTGTGTGGGGCACCGGGTGTGGATCCTGCTGGCGATGACCCACATGACCTTGGACTTCTGTGTATGCAGCCCTCTCAGTCAAGGTCTGGGGATCAAACTCATGCCTAAACCGGTGCCTCGCTCGCGACCTCGCTTGCAGCCCGTCTGGGACACGCCCAACAAGATTCACTGGAGAACAGCGATCCCTGTGGCCCGCAGGCTTCTGAACCCTATTCTTCCACCCCAAGATGGTAGATTAGGGGTAGGGCCAAAAGTCAAAGTTCAAAAGCATCGGAAGCCTCTACACAAACGACAGGCGTTGTGTAAAGAGTGCCGGTTGGCTAACTCTGAAGTGGAGACAGGCGAGTCGCTGATAGCCGAAGCCCCGGCAGGTCTATCCGGTAAGAACACAGGAGACAGAGTGACGTTGCTTCTCAGAGCCAGGAGGCAGCTCAAATGGGAGAGCTTTGACAAGTCTCAGGAGGGCCGGACAACTACGGTGGCCGGATTCATTGACTGGGGACCCACAGGCACAGATAGTATAGATGAGGATGGTAAACCAGACTCCAAAGTTACATTTCCTACTCGCTCCTCAACTACCACAGTGGCCACAACCACTAGCACTACGAGGTTCTCCCAAAGAACGTTCACTATGGTGACGACGCCAGAGCCCAAGAGGCTAAGCACCACCAAGTCCACTAACAGCTTTGGGGAGACTGTCAAGCCACCAAAGCCAAATGTGGATACATCAGGTAAGGCACCGAATCGGTTTTCTTTGGTTGCTAGTTGCTCTCAATGGAACCATCAGCACCTTACCCAAAATGTATATGATAAATATTGTTTATCACGGTAAAGTGAATGGGCGAGGAAAAAGAAGTACTGATCAGTATACATATTATATATTACCACACAAACAAAGCATGGCATTGTTGATGGAATACAATGTGGTTTGGTCATTTCTTAGCAGATATGAGTCAGCATCCATTTACATTGTCTGCACTACACATACAAAATACTCTACATTACTTGTCAACGTTTCGGTGTGCATTATGTGTATTTTTTACATTCAAGACTTTTAGGCGGTCGAGTGGTTAGCACGCAGACCTCACAGCTAGGAGACCAGAGTTCAATCCCACCCTCGGCCATCTCTGTGTGGAGTTTGCATGTTCTCCCTGTGCATGCGTGGGTTTTCTCCGGGTACTCCGGTTTCCTCCCACATTCCAAAAACATGCTAGGTTAATTGGCGACTCCAAATTGTCCATAGGTATGAATGTGAGCGTGATATGTGCTCTGTGATTGGCTGGCGACCAGTCCAGGGTGTACTCTCTCGCCTGAAACAGCTGGGATAGGCTCCAGCACCCCCGCCACCCTCGTGAGGATAAGCGGCAGAAAATGAATGAACGATAGATAGATTTCCTTTATTGTCATTGCACAATAACACAGCAGTGAAATTTCCAACGGAATGTCGTTGCCTGGCTCCTGTGTAATAATAAATAAATAAATAAATAACTTGAATGTAGAATATTTATATCGAAACTGTGTACATTTGGCACCCAGCTATTCTGGGGGGGTTGCATGCCAACTTAACGGCGATAAATATTTCAGGACAATGATTAAACATGCACTGTATGTTCTAATTTTATGCATCCTACCGAACTCCATTCAGTATGACTTATCTCTGGTCTACATGTTTTTGTCCTTTTTTGTGTATCTTGCAATTCAGCGTTTGGAAAAAAAACTCTTTGCAATAACTCTTTTGCGTGTGTTGATAAATGTATTGATATGAAACTGGTCGAATCTGGGGCAATTAGATTAACTGAATACATGGAAAGCAAATGCAATGAACTGCAATTTAAAAAAAATAAATATATATACTTCTCACAACTTCACGTAGGGTTTCTGCCACTGCAGATTAGGAGGAAAAATACTTATCATAATTAGCCAGGCTCTCAGTAACTGTGAGATTATAGTTTGTGCGCTCACCCCTGCAATAAATGGGCTGCACACACTGAGTCAAAGTGACTCAGCAGTCAGCACATACAGTATGAAAGCCAGTAGTGTGCTTTGTCCAAGCATACAGTAAAGCATGTATCTAATATGGCTGGAATTAACTCATTCATGTTTATACTTAGAAGGGTGAGTATTTCGTCGACAAATTCAAGATTAATTTTCCATATTTGAATGTGTTTAGTGGATGTTTTACCCACACTTTAATTGGCATTTGTGTGTATAATCACAGAGAAGTTTGAAATGCAAGCTTCTAAGCATGCTACTTAGACTGTCAAGTTTCCGCCCTCCCAAAATGAAATGTCGCTATGCATTACATCGGATATTCTTGCTCTTCAGTAAACATGCCTGTAGCACCAACAGGCAGCAACTAATCATAAAAAAGGTTTTAGTTGTACCCCCCCCGATTCTCCTTTTCCGTAGCTTGACACAGAAAAATCTATCCAATAGCAACAACATGACATTCACATCGGCTCAATTTGGTCACGGTGCATACGGTTGTCCCCCAAAGCAAGCCGGTCCGTCATTCAAATCAAAATAAATGCAATACGTCATGGGGTCGTAGAGCGTTGTGTTGACAAACACGACATGAAAGTGAACCCATACTTTCAAAAGAAAGACATCAATAGTCATGGTCTTTTTGCAAATATCATCAGCTCAATGCCGGTCCCAGGAGGCCGCCGGACCCAAATGCACTCAAGCAGCTCAAAACTGAAAACTGAATAACTCAGCAGGCAGCAACAAAAACACACATATGAAAATGGAATGACAAAGAACATAGAAATAGCAAAGAATCAGTTGGGGCTTAACAGATGCTGAGGCGCTTGTAAACAAGTCAACTCATTATAGAAATGAGACACAGCAGGAGAGAACATCAGCAGACTTTAAACTGATTGGGTGACACAGGTGGCACAGGGCAATCTGACAGGACCAGGTGAAAGTAATTATCAGACACGGATGACTGACATGGAGACACAACTCAAGACTCAAAACATAAATCTAAAGCTCTGATCTCTGATCAGGCACGGCTGGAAGAAAACAAGCTCTGAAGAATATGATGAATGTATACTTTCAGCACCTGACCATTCAAACATTACAGTGGAACGTCTAAATCAGGGGTCTCAAACTGAATTTATCTGGGGGCCCCTGGAGCTGGGGTCTGGGTGAGGATAGGCTGCATCAGGTTTAAAAAAAAAAAAACAAAAACAAAACATAAAAATAAATAAAATGTCTTCAAGGCTTTTGCTTCTGCTATACCCTCCACTTTTTCCAGTGCTTTGGTTGCGGTTTTCCACAAGAAAAGCTCTGATAAAACATTCCACTGTTCTCAAATATCTTCATTTTTATTTTTCTACACAAAATAAGATGAAAAAAATAAACAAAAAAATCGAGAATAAAGAAAATAAATACATAAAATAATAATAAAACAGCAAATACGAAAAACTGAATACAGTTTTAACTGAATACATGGAAATACAATGAACTGCAAAAAAACAACAACTTCACGTTGGGTTTCTGCCACTGAAAAATACTTATCATAATTAGCCAAGCTCTCAGTAACTGTGAGATTATACTTTGTGCACTCACCCCTGCAATAAATGAAATAAAAAAATAAACAAACAAATCAAGAATAAAGAAAATAAATGATTAAAATAATAATAAAACAGCAAATAAGAAAAACCTAAGAAACCACATATAGTTGGTAGGTAGAGAAATTATTTTTTTTCAGATTCAAATGAACAGCATTAACTGTTATTTTACCTTTAACATGAACATTAATGAAACTTCATAATATTAGCCAATTAGCCAGTTGGCATGGTACTCAGTTCTGTCCAAGAGCAGCGTCGTAACTTTAACCACGTTTGATGAGCTGCTTTATTTTGTGACTTTTGTATTTACTTTTATTCCAAATCATTTCCTGCATTTATTTGTACCCAGCGTCATTAGCCTGGAGCTTCACTGCTGATACAATGCTGGAGTGTGGTGATCTCAGTCATGGATGATGATGAGAAAAAGCAAAGGAGACAGGCTCGCTCGCGTATGGGCGGGACAAAATCGCATCAATTGTGTCCGGTGTGCACACGGCTTTATGCTGTCATTTCTGAGTACATGATACTATGAGTTACTATGGTACCCATTATGTCATTGAATGGTCATATCACCTTGTACTTCGGTATGTGACAAAAAAAAACTTAATTATATTAGGAAAGCAGGAAGTGAACAAATTAACAGTTACTGATTGTAAAAGTACCAGATGGAGGGGTAGGATTTAATAAGCTTTGCTTCTTCCTACTCCTTTTGGACATGTGGAACTGTGAACTGATTATGTGATGCACTCAATTGGAATCTGATGCATGTTCAAATGAAATAAAACCATTACCATTACCATGATACCATACAGCATCCATATCAAACTTGCGTGGGCCGCGAGTTTGAGACCGCTGCTCTAAAGTGAAACGTAGCTTTCTTGAAAGTTTTACAGGATGACCTATGAGGATACTGTTCTCACAGCACTCTTAAGCAGAAGCATGGGAGCATTCCGTTTTGATGCCTCCAGATGCTCACTTGTTGTTTGCGATGGTTGTGGTCTATTAACTGTGACCTTCCTCCACACCACACAGATGGGGCTGTCAGCTCCATTGTAGCTATGAGACCACCAAAACTGCAGTCAGGATGGTCACTTCTGCCTCTTGTTAGGTGTTTTGAGAGACTAAGGTCTATTTAAATGAATTAAATCATTATTCCCAGTTGATTAAGGTGATTGCATTTGATAGTGGTAGTACAGTGGAACCTTGGTTAGTGTCATCAATTCGCTCTAGAAGTTTTGACGGTGGGTGTTAAACTATCGTATATTCCGGACTAGAAGTCAAACTTTTTTTATAGGTTGGCTGTTCCTGTGACTTATACTCCAGAGCGAATGAAAAAACTGTTTATGTTACATAAACACTGGACACCTTTTCTGTTCATTTTTATTTTTTTGTGTATCTGAATAACCATTGTGTTAGCATATCTTACACCTATTCATCCTGTTCTCTATTCTTTTATTATTGTTAGAACTTGCCTTCCAAGAGGACGTAATGTCGGTTTTGGTCATAGAATAAATTACCCACAAAAAATGCGACTTCTACTCCAGTGCGACTTATGTATGTTTTTTTTTAACTAATTATGCATTTTTGGCCTTGTGCGACTTATACTCCGGAACGACTTATAGTCCAGAAAATACGGTAATCATATAAATCCAATTTGCATATTAAAATAAAGTGTGTTGTGTTTCAGTTTATGAAGAAAAACACGCAAAACTATATATTTTATGGTAAATTTCATGGCAGAAGGACAATGTTTACTACAATCTCAATTGCGGCATTTACATAATTTTTTTTTAAATTTATTTACTGATTTTTTTAATATATAAATAATGAATTACACCTTAGTTTTAAGTCAAAGATTATGAAAAATCCTAACATTTATACAATTGTGTCTCAAATTTGTGCCTTTAACTGCACTATTAGAAGAATCAGCCAAATATATATACATACATAAATGATGAATACTGGAAGATGGTAGTGGTTGATCTTGCTGCCACATCCCATCTTTGGGAACAGTCTCATCTGGAATAACGGGAAAAGTAATCCTTTTTTCTCTTAAAGGGGACCTATTATGCTTGTTTTTGGCCCTTTGTGTTGAGTTGGAGTTCTATAGAGCAGCTACAAACAATAATCAGCACAGAAAGATTTCTCATTCTTCCAGAATCTGCACCTATTTAGCTGTATTTCTTTGGATTTCGTGGTTCTCGTGAAAACGGTCTGTTTTAATGTATTCCACCCACAGCCTACCTCCAGGCACTACGGATGATCTGAAACATTTCAGTGTGACAAACCTGCAAAAAAAAAAAATCAGAAAGGGGGGAAGCACTTTTTGCAGCAGTCTGCAGCAGTGTTTCAGGAATGGAGGTTTAAAGAAGCACATTCTGACCTGTGGTTTGACCTGCAACAACAACGGAGCAGTTGCGTTAGAGAAACCACTTTTCCCATCAGTTGCCATGGCAATCCAATTAATTTGTTCAGTACTGATGATTGAAAGTAGATGAAAATGAATCTATTTTCTTCTCCCGGGAATTGGATCTGGTCTTAAATGCATGTTTATTGACAGGCAAGGCAAATCACACCCCTCTTTTTCCACAGTTTACACCCAGCCAAGATCTTAGAGACCAGACTGTGCAGTTTGTTTTTCACTTTCTGTTTCACCGTTGCTCAGTTGTTTAGGAGAGTTGCTGACTGTCTGTGATGGAACTATTACAGTGGAAATGTAGTTATTAGGAATGAATGACATTACAGCTTGCCATTCACTGATGGTCACACTGTGGTCCTAAGTAATACAGTTTAACTGGTTGTTCACGCTACCTCTCTCAGCACTCTCTCCTTCAGTAAGTGTTTTAGATTGCTTGGTGGTTCAGTGCGAATCAGTATAGATTGACACTTTGACATTATCCTTAATTGCCAATTCCTAACCATCAGCAGTCAGTCTTTGACGGGAGTCTTCTCCCCACTTGTCATGTCAAGGTTTCTGGTTGTGGCAGAGGTGATCTTGGATGGGTCATTAAGTGTATAGAAGGAGTGGGTGAAATATGCTTCTGTGCATCTCAACCAGTTCTGAGGTCTGGCTGCAGAACTGTAAGCTGCAATATTTTCAAAATAGCGGGCATTTCCTGACATTATTCAAGAGCTTTTGGAGCAAATGCTGCGTAGGCGTCAGCCCCATTAGTTCTAAATGGCTCTTTAGGATAAATGGTAAGTATAGCCTCCTACTACATACTGACAGCCTGATGTACACACAAAGCGAAACTTCTTTTTCCTATCATATAATATCATATTTCCTAATTAATTCACTGTCAATTGGTGTAAAGTCCCTCTACATTTATATGATTGATTTAGGATTTGGATAGCGGTGTCCTAGTCTGATAAAGATATCGCATATCGATCCGATATTTGCAAAATCAACCTGCTTGTATAATCTCCGATACAAGCATTCTGCATTATGCAATCATGTCAACATTCTACAAGACTATTAGAAGTTAATGATGCCTTGCATGCTGCTCTCAAGGAGGTTAAAACCCTACAGAAGAAAATAGAAAACTATGCAATGATATCAATGTTTTAGGCGGATGACATCAATGCATTATTGCAAGATAATGCTGTCTTGCACGCCACTCATTGTTGAGATGGATGGGAATGCATGAATGAATGATGTGATCACCACAGGGCTCTGACAACTTCCTACAATTAAAGGGGGAGGGGCGGTACACTGCAAAAAAAGACTGACCAAATGATGGTAATGGTTTAATTTCATTTGAACATGCATCAGATTCCAATTGAGTGCATCACATAATCAGTTCACAGTTCCACATGTCCAAAAGGAGTAGGAAGAAGCAAAGCTTATTAAATCCTACCCCTCCATCTGGTACTTTTACAATCAGTAACTGCTACATTTGTTCACTTCCTGCTTTCTTAATATAGTTTAAGTTATTTTTTTTAATTTATTATTTTTTTATTTTATTTTTGTCATGCACCAAAGTAGGAGGTGATATGACCATCCAATGAACACATCAACAGCTTGTATTGTTTCTTGAATTGGCTCATCGTTGTGCATAACGTAGTCCTAGCATATAAGTGTTTCACATTTATATTCATATTTCTCCTAAATAAATATTTCTCTCTAAATAAAAGACGAGATCTGGGGAAAAAAGTACTTCAAACGAGTGAAATGATCTGTCCATAAAGAAAGTAAACCAACCTTCGACTTGCTGATGAAAAACAACATAATAATAATAATAATAATAATACAGACATCAATAATCAAACTCTTCTGACACCTCACAGACTGCTTTTATCAGACTTTTTCTACAAGATAATATGAACCAAGATAACGTTTGTGAACAGTGTTACAACCTACACTGATGACCTTTATATGCACATGTAAGAACTCTACTCTTGAGTTTTGTAATC
This sequence comes from Doryrhamphus excisus, assembly GCF_037039965.1. Taxonomy (NCBI): domain Eukaryota; kingdom Metazoa; phylum Chordata; class Actinopteri; order Syngnathiformes; family Syngnathidae; genus Doryrhamphus; species Doryrhamphus excisus. Next base: position 7,610,085 of record NC_136373.1, on the reverse strand, counting down.
AAGCTGAAGATCTTACATTAAATCAGCTCACATTAATTTCACCAGTACCCTTTGTCATGTACTTCAAAGCACCACGGAGACTTCAGTGGAGACTGCAACACTCGCTGCCCAGAGGTCTCTTCTGTTCCTTCATCTTTATCTATCATATCATCTTCTTTGCCTCTTGTGCTTCACAGGATTTTTTTTTTTTACCAAACCTTGAATCCACAGTATTTTTCAACATGACTTCCTAGCAATGAGTTTTACATAGGTGTTCCTCTGCAACTGGCAGCCATGAAATATACCAGAGCATGCTGTCATCTTCCCCATTAGTTTTGTACTTTAAACTGCACGCTCATGTAATTAAGGTTTTAAATGTTTATGGTGCTATTGTTGCATATTTAATACCTTGAAATGATTCAGAGTACAATTAAATTGCTCAAATTGCCCTTCTTTGCATTCCTATGGGTAACTGAATATCTTATTATTTTTTATTTTCCACTGAAAGTCACCAATAATTTGAGCCATATTTAGTTCCCCATAGTCGCCACCATTCTGAAAAAAATATAATACAAATATAATTTCGTCTTCTAATTAAAATGTGCAACCATATTGCTATTGCTCTTAATGCCGCCCCACAATGTTGTAGAGATCTTAATATTAGGTCCACACAGTGTGAATGGACTGCTAATAATAGTGTCATTCATTCATTTTCTATCACTTATCCTCACGAGGGTCGCGGGCGTGCTGGAGCCTATCCCAGCTGTCTTCAAGCGAGATGTGGGGTACACTCTGGACAGGTCGCCAGCCAATCACAGGGCACATATAGACAAACAACCATTCACACTCACATTGATACTTATGGATAATTTGGAGTCGCCAATTAACCTAGCATGTTTTGTTGGAGGAATCGACACATGCACAGGGAGAACATGCAAACTCCACACAGAGATGGCCGAGGGTGGAATCGAACTCGGGTTTCCTAGCTGTGTGGCCGTGCAGCCTTGAGTGTTATTATTTTTTTATAATAATATTCAATGGAAGTGGAAATACACCCCTCTCTGCAATTGAGTAAATAAATGGTCCAAGCCAATACTGTATATGAGGAAATACATTATACTGCACATGAGTCAGCTTCCTGTGTTTTTGATTTCCTGCGGTCTGCCTGAGCCCCGCCTGCCTTGACATCCATGTGAAATTAAACTATTCTCCGTAGGGACCTCAGATATTGATCAAGGTCAAGGCATCACTCTATCAGGTGAAGCTGAGGTTGGACAGATGTTAATTTATTAATGGACACAGCCTCCATGTCAGTCACAGTCAGAGTGCAGGGCGGGATATGAGGCAAATCCAAATAGATGGCAGATACGTTAATGTGTCTTTTTCGCTGGCAAGGGACTAGTGATTGCAGAGAGAGAGTAAGAGTTCCCTTGCCAAGTGTAGATGTCATTAATCCAAGGTCTTGTGTGACTTGGACCACATTTAACGTTGAGAATCCACAAGGAGGCTGGCCAGGCAGAGCAGAAGATACAGTAGCTGTGCATTTTCCAGAATTACTCTTAGTTGTATTTCTTTTTGAACTTTCCAAAGACAAATTGGCTTGGATCATCCACGAGACAGCTGCTTGATGGAGGAGTGGGATGTGGAAGGTCCAGAGAAGCCCTTTTATCATGACTGTTCTTTTTCTTGTCATCTGTTTTCTATGCTGCTTATCCTTACTGCCCTCCCCCAAAGCCCCCCCTTAAAATAACTTCCAATGTTAAAATTGACATTCATTCATTCATTCATTTTCTACCGCTTATCCTCACAAGGGTCACGGGGGTGCTGGAGCCTATCCCAGCTGTCTTCAGGCGAGAGGCGGGGTACACCCTGGATTGGTCGCCAGCCAATCACAGGGCACATATAGACAAACAACCATTCACACTCACATTCATACCTATGGACAATTTGGAGTCGCCAATTAACCTAGCATGTTTTTGGAATGTGGGCGGAAACCGGAGTACCCGGAGAAAACCCACGCATGCACGGGGAGAACATGCGAACTCCACACAGAGATGGCCGAGGGTAGAATCGAACTTGGGTCTCCTAGTTGTGTGGCCTGCGTGCTAACCACTCATCCTTCATTCATTCATTCATTCATTCATTTTCTGCCGCTTATCCTCACAAACATAGCGGGGGTGCTGGAGCCTATCCCAGCTGTCTTCGGGCGAGAGGCGGGGTATACCCTGGACTGGTGGCCAGCCAATCACAGGGCACATATAGACAAACAACCATTCACACTCACATTCATATGGACAATTTGGAGTCGCCAATTAACTGAGCATGTTTTTGGAATGTGGGAGGAAACCCACGCATGCACGAGGAGAACATGCAACCTCCACACAGAGATGGCCGAAGGTGGGATTGAACTCGGGTCTCCTAGCTGTGAGGTCTACCTTAAAATTGACAAATGATGGTTATTTATGGAAAGGTTTGTCTGCTGTTGATTGTAATTATTTTGTCCTTGTGACTTTGCTGTATTTTAGGTTTGGCAGTTCACCAGATAATCACTATCACTGTGTCTCTCATTATGGTCATCGCAGCCTTGATCACAACACTCGTCCTTAAAAACTGGTAAGAAAGTTTTGTTTTACTCATGCAGATATTGGGTTCGATATACTTCTAGATGACCATAGACGCAAGGTATGATTTTATTTTGGTTTCTTGTCTTTGGTACGTGTTTTTGTAGCTGTGCACAGTCAGGAAATGGCCGCCACAATAGCCATCAACGCAAGATCCACCAGCAGGAAGAAAGCTGCCAAAACCTGACGGATTTCACCCCAGCCAGGGTTCCCAGCAAGGTGGACATCTTCACTGCCTACAACGACAGCCTGCAGTGCTCTCATGAGTGCGTTCGGACTGCTGTGCCCATCTACACCGATGAGATGATCCAGCAGACGCCTGTCTACAAGTCTGCTTACAATGGAAACAGGTACTTGCTCGACATCACATCACACAAATTGTAATTGTATGTGATTTGTTCAATTACCACTCAGTGTGTACTGTTCCTGAGCTGAACTCAAAGATATATTTTCACCCCTGAAATAAAAAAAGGTGAGTTGTGAAGACCAGCATGTTGTTCATGTTCTGGTAAAACAAACATATTGGCTAAAAAGGAGTTATTTGGACATAACAAGGGGCGGTTGAAGAACACAGCATTCCAAGACCAACACTTGCTACCCACAGTAACATTTGGTGGTGGTTCCATCATGCTGTGAGGCTGTGGGGCCAGTACAGGTACTGGGAATCTTCAACTTGAAGGTGGCATGGATTCCAGTCAGTATCAGCAGATTCTTGCCAGAAATGCTCAAGAATGAGTGACAAAGTTGAAGTTGTGGTGGGGCTGGATACTTCCAACATGACAAATCCTACTAAGGAACAAGTACAACATTCCGGAATTGCCATCTCAGTCCCCAGATCTGAATATAAGTGAAAATCTGTGGTGGAAACCATCAAACCTGACTGGACTAGAGATGTTTTGGACATAGGAATGGTCAAAAATACCTTCAACCAGAATCTAGAACTTCAATGAAAGTGATAGGAAGCATTAACGTATTTCTGCTAAAGGAGAATCTACTAAATATCGATGTCATTTTTCTGTTGGGTGTGCCCAAATTTAGGCACCTGCCTACTTTTGTTTACACTTTCTATAAATCCTATAAACCTTTTACTTCTCATCTATTACCGTGTTCGTCTGCCTTATGATATATTGAACTGAAATGGCCGATCCCAACAACCAGTCAATTATAAAGATAAATCATAAAAATGAAAAAAGGGTGCCCAAACGTTTTCATACCACTGTAAAATAAACCTCAAGTAACCTTGCCTACCCACAAGTCCCAAGCCCCTGCAGTGCTGGATGAACAGAGTACTCTGTATATTTAAGCTGCAAACTTAAATTGAAATCTACCAAGGAGGGTTGTTGTTGCATAATAACTCAGCTCATAGATGTGGTGAAATGGGCTGTGAAGTCGCTCTCAGGCTATATTTTCTTGCACACAGGTATATTATTTTGAAAAGTCAACTTTACATCCCACAAGCCTCGCAGTGTGATATTTGACAACCTAGCACAACATGTCAGCGGCTGTTTAATAAAGCAGCATCGCCACTGCAGCACTTAAATCCTCATGTTTACCTGTTTACAAAAGGGGTGACGCGTTAACCCAAAATCAACACTCGGGAATCATCGGTGGAGATGTATTTCACTCCAAGTTAGAATCACGCTGCTGTGTGGATGACGATGACGGCCGTGCACCACATTAAAACATTGCCTTTTGGGGTGAACATTGTACTGTATGCGTCGTGCCATGAGAAGCTTTGTCGTTTTAACAGCGTTCGCTGTCAGAGTGGATAAGAGTAACTGTCATCAGAGCTGCTGGGCATGCAAAGATGGTCACACTTAGTTGTATCCAAACCCTGTAACAAATATATTATGCTGGCAGTGAGGAAAGAGTAATTAATCCGGTACAAACTGTTCCAACGTGTCTTCAATAATTAAGCACACCGCCAACAACATGTACTAATGGCATGTATATTATGTATACATCATTCCTGCCATCTATTTGTTTGACTTGGCGGTTGTACGATTGGTAATTGCACACCTCAGTAATAATTTGTTACACTGCATGATCTAACCTATTTCTTCTCAACCCCACAGGCCTTCCCCGTCGGAAAGACAACTAATTCCTGTTGCCTTTGTGTCAGAGAAATGGTTTGAGATCTCTTGTTGACAAGCTGCCGGTCCCTGATCACTTCCTGTGGGAGGAGGAGCGTTCCCAAATCCGTGCTTTGGTAGGTTCCCTGCTGTCATTGTTACTGTTGGGAATATACAAGTAATAGCAGAGGCCTTTGATGCTGTCTCAATTAGTTCAGTTCATTCTGGAAACTTTTTCACGAAGCCCGAATTTGACAATGGTAAAATACATTGAAACAGGAGTTCAGAACATTCAAATTTTTTTTTCTTTTGTTTTTTTTCGGCATTTTCCTTACGGAGTCGCCACAGCGGATCTTTTTGATCCGCCTACTTATTTTAGGCTTGAGTCCTAGGCTTGAGCCCTTCCTGATGAATACAGATGGATATATTAGAAATAATCAATCAATCAAGGACATTCACTCAGTTGCTCATTCTTAGTTTCAATCTTAAATTACTTGTATTTTACCAATATAGTAATGGTAATGGTTTAATTTCATTTGAACATGCATCAGATTACAATTGAATGCATCACATAATCAGTTCACAGTTCCACATGTCCAAAAGGAGTAGGAAGAAGCAAAGCTTATTAAATCCTACCCCTCCAAATGGTACTTTTACAATCAGTAACTGTTACATTTGTTCACCTCCTGCTTTCCTAATATAATTTTTAAAAATATTTGATAATTTTTTATGATTTTTATTTTATTTAATTTTTTATTTTTTGTCACATACCAAAGTACAAGGTGATATGACCATCCAATGACATAATGGGTACCATAGTAAGTGTCAATATAGTGATATATATAGCACATCATGACTGGTTCAAGACTCTTCATCCTTGTATTTAGCAAACATCAACTGCTTGTATTGTTTCTTGAATTGGCTCATCGTTGTGCATTGTTTGACTTCCTTACTCAATCCATTCCATAGTTTGATTCCACATACTGAAATGCTATGGCTTTTTAACATTGTCCATAGTCATTTTGTACATATGTTGGGGGGGGTAACGGTTTGCCATAATCACAGGTGGGTATCTACCTTGGCTTTAAGGTCATTGTTCAGTTCATTTTCAGTGCTGGGTACCGGGTACCAGTTCCAGCTTGTAGCTCTGTTCCTGATCTTTACTGGACAAGGCCGATACACTGCTCGTTGTGTGTTTATGCATTCTGCATTCTATTTGTTTATGGATGTTTTATAGAAGCATGACTATATTGTGAGACTCCTGTCCCCCACTTAACGAACTGTGTATGCCTCCATACCGTTACACCTCTACTACAGTACATTTCAATTTCAACAATCTTACTTGACGTATGACACCTCTTCTCATAAATGTCCTGATAGCTGTCATTTGAAATCGAAATAGTGAAATTTAACCACATGCTGTGTCCGCGTAGTGTTGCTGGACGCAAGTGGGGGTGCTATAGAGTCCGCCATTGACCTAGATTTGAAAATGAACAGCTTTCCAGCAGGTAGTGTTGTGAGACAAGAGCATCTTTCTGATCCCGGAAATACATTTGTCTCAGTCACTTTATGTCTCTGTGGTAGTGTTCCCATTGCTGTATTCTTTAAGGATGTTAAATCCCTTATTATCGCTGCAAAAACAATGCATTTCTTAGGCTCATGATTTTTTTTTTTTAACAGAGCATTACCCATGAATGTTGATTCTAGGCTGTGTGCCTTTAAGCCAAGGACAAACTCCCCAAATCTGTCCTATAATCAGGCGTAATTGTCATTGTGTTCTCTGCATCTTTACAGGATCGACTCTAAAAGGACACAAGAAACAGCTTCTTTTGTAAAGTAGTGTGATCTCTCTTTGGACACTGGTGAAGATATTTATTTTTCTAGACAAAGCAGCCCCAGTGGGACTAGCACTCCGTCTATACCATCATTAAGATGCAGACTGTATATGATGTAGGCACATTAACGGGATCCATGGACCGCCAAGACCGTGACTATCGTGGATATCTCCAATCAGTGATACATACAGTATTTGACGCTTGACAAAAGGCACCCAAAGGCTCTTCTGCGGGTGGAAGATGAACTGAACAATGTGAACAATGTGCCAATAATGCCGCTATGTGCCACAACCTGGATCGAGAAAGAAGTTTCAACGACAAATGGACAAAACGAAGAGTGCTATATTAACCTTGTATTGAGTACATTGTTTTTGTGTTGTTGTTTTTTTAAAGAAATGTGAAAATGATACAAATGCATTTGGATATGTTCTAAACTACCACAACTTTAAGAAATATATTGGGAAAAAAGGCTGGGAAAGAGCAAAAATGATATAGGATAGAAAATGTGTTTTTTTTTTTAAGTTCCATTTTAAAATATACTATTTTTTTACACAGAAAACCCTGCCAACACCTGACAGTGGAGATCCAATGTCCTTAGGGTTTGCCACATTAATTAAATACGTTCATCCCAGATTTTCTTTTTCCTGATTTGAAAGAAGTCATAGTTTTATCTCACATTGACAACAAAAACCACATGGAGGTGGACAGGACATTCAACTGCCTCAGGTCTGTCCCACTCCCGCACACTTTTTAGTTAAATGCCCAGCTCAACAACCCAGCAACTGATCAAAATGCAGTATAAGAGCCTCGCAATCCAAATAGGTAAGAATCCAGATGAAACCCGATGGGATATTACTTCCAGTTTTATTCTGGAAGTCATATTATTATTATTTATGATCATGAGTAGCCAAACATGAATGATATTAATAATCATATTTATTTAAATACAGTGGGACCAACACATTTAAAAAAAATTCTCATATGAAATAATTAAAAATTCATTAATTTGGTCCATAATGTTAATATTTACATTTTGCATTGCCAACTGTCATACAAGTGTAGCGAGATGTTCTAATAAAATTGAACATAAGTAAAAGTAGTCACAGTAAGGTTTGAGTTCTATGGTTATTGTGATAATATCACAAAAAATACAAATATAAGTAAAATATTAATAATTTTGATGCTTTTTTACAGAAAATTTAGTTTGAAGTCCTAATTCTACTTCGAGGGTTCAGCTGTTAACTGAAGAAGATCTTTCAGAGGCATCTCTGGATCCAAATGATCAAACTGGGGCAATACGTGGGGGCAATAGATCTGTTTGATACTTTAGAGCAGATTTCATAAGAGATGATGATGTTTTTTTTCCCTGTAAGGAAGCTACTGACGGTTCCGTCTTTGTGTGCTGTGGGTTTGTACAAAGCACAAATGCATTTCTACAATTGTATAACATCACGACTACACATGTGGGATTATCTGCATTGGTCATGATGGGTTTAGAGCCACCCCCCCACCACCGCCGCCGCCCCACGACAACATTAATGCAAGCTGTTTTATTATATAAGGAGGTGTCCAGATAGCGTGGGATATAAACACTGTGGTGCCCATCTCCAACATGAAAGCCACTCATGAACGACGTCCAGTCGATACCTGATCAGCCTCACTTGGGCGTCGGGCTGCCCCGGTTGCGTCTGACAAAACAATATATATTTTTGAATGAAGAGTGTTATCTTAATAGACAGAGGGTTATGAAAAAATGTATATTCTACATGTGTAAATGTATTTTCTATATATTTGCTTCTATTTGTGTACAGGTGTGTAAAGTTTTTTCAACACCCCCTGCCCGGTTTTTGGGCAGGTTTCAGCTAGGTCTGGGATAGTGTCTTTGTTTACATGTGTAACTACGGTATTTCTTTTCAAACAAACAGAAAACAAACCTTGTGCCAAGCTTCCTACTTGCACTTTTAAGCAGTACATGTATTATATCTTTAGACAAACAGTATAATACTTCAGTAGATGCTGCTCTTATATCGGAACACTGGAATAGTATTTCCAGGTGGAATGTCGGGTGGAAAAAAAAAAAAAAGCAGAGTTGACGAGAACTCTTGGGTTCTTCTGGGAAACCAATGACTTACTGTCATTTTGATTATGATATACCGCATTTCATCACATGGATAATAAATTATATGGATCGTAACAGTAGCTGCCAAGACATCAGCTGCACTTGAACGTGATGTTCATTCGTCATACTTCCTTCATTTTTACATTTGATTTGTCACCCTACTGCTATTACCTCAAAGGGGAGCTGGGGATTTGAAGAATATGAAATATCTGATGATAATGAAGCAAAAAAAACGGTAGTCTGGATTTGACTCGACATAAGCCCTGCGATGTGGTAAACTTTTAGCAAAGTTTGTCAAGGATCATTGTGGTTTTTTCCAACTTGGGCCTTATCTTAAAACTCTGTGCATGTCTCTTGGGATGCAAGTCATGGTTAGATGTTGGTTGGTCTTCCGAATTCACAGTGCTTTGATGAAAACTCACTCATTCACTTTTATGATCCTTCTGCCTTTGGCTCATCATGTGTGAGTGGCACGATGGATGCATGAGCTGCTTTGACATTTAATGACTTTGTTTGTCGTCTGATCCTCGGACTCGCATGCTTATATATACACACAACGTGTTAAAAATATGGAAAACGTCATACTAACTCATCGCACTAATCGTTCCTGTGGGCATGGGCATACATCATACATCCTGCATGATAGTACTTATGTTACTTAGCTGGTCCGTCTGCCTTGCATGACGCCATTCATTGAAAAAAGGTGGAGCATGTCATGTTTATTATGAATCTTATTTTTGCCTTAAATTGGTCAAATCTGTAGGTGAGCCCACTCATTGCCTCTTAACTTTTAAACCCCTGCTTCTGAAACGAAGCCAACAAAATTGTAATTCCGATGGGTGCTAATGAATTATAACTGGAAAGTCTACTGTTGATGTTATACAAAAATGTTACATTGCATTAGTAAGGGAGGTGTAGCATTGTGGAAAAAAAAATTCAAACTTCAGTTATATTTCCATTGGAATATAATTGGTCATTGTGTAATATTAATGCACGCACGTCCCATATGCTATTTCATAAAAGTTGTTAACTTTGATAGGGAAATTGCAAAACCACATCTCTTAGGAAGTCTTTCAAGTACATTTTTGTAATAATGACTTATGATATAATGTTAAGGCACGCACATAAGACCCAAGTTGCACTAATCCTGAATCGTGTAGAAAACCATTTGTAGTGACAATAAGTATGCAAACATATCAAAGACAAATGTTGACCATTGTGACTGTTTATGTTCCCTGAAAGACTGTGAATATTTTAATCAAAGTCATCACTGTATCAGAAAACTGTCAAATGTCAATTCCATCCATCCATCCATTTTCTATCCTAATAAGGGTCACGCCGTATGCTGGAGCCTATCCCAGCTGACTTCAGGCAGGAGGCGGGGTAAAAACTGGACTTGCTGTGGAAGATTTGGAGTCGCCAATTAACCTAACTAGCATGTTTTTGGAATGTGGGAGGAACCGGAGTACCCGGAGAAAACCCACGCATGCACGGGGAGAACGTGTCTACCACAACATGTAGTTGATAATCTTTTATGGATTTTTATCACATTTAAAATTTATTCATTCATTCATTTTCTACCGCTTTTTCTCACAAGGGTCGCGGGGGTGCTGGAGACGATCCCAGCTGTCTTCGGGCGAGAGGCGGGGTACACCCTGGACTGGTCGCCAGCCAATCACAGGGCACATATAGACAAACAACCATTCACACTCACATTCATACCTATGGACAATTTGGAGTCGCCAATTAACCTAGCATGTTTTTGGAATGTGGGCGGAACCGAAGTACCCGGAGAAAACCCATGCATGCACGGGGAGAACGTGTCTACCACAACATGTAGTTGATAATCTTTTATGGATTTTTATCACATTTAAAATTCATTCATTCATTTTCTGCCGCTTTTCCTCACGAGGGTTGTGGGGGTGCTGGAGCCTATCCCAGCTGTCTTCGGGCGAGAGGCGGGGTACACCCTGGACTGGTGGCCAGCCAATCACAGGGCACATATAGACAAACAACCATTCACACTCACATTCATACCTATGGACAATTTGGAGTCGCCAATTAACCTAGGAGAAACCGGAGTACACGGAGTAAACCCACGCATGCACGGGGAGAACGTGTCTACCACAACATATAGTTGATAATTTTTTATGGATTTTTATCACATTTAAAATTGTATTTTAAAAAAAAACAGGGGTGTGGGTTCTTACTCCAATCCAGATTTTCGATGAGCTCGGTTTGAGCTGTGCAGATTGCTGCCTCTCTGTTTGTGTATCTGGATTCTGACATTGACTAAAAATAGTGCAAGCAGAGTGAGGCAGGTAGGAAAAGTCTCAAGACACCAAAGACTTGACATGCCTTCATGACATCAAATGTTCAGACTCTGTATCAAAGCCATTAAAACCCACGCTCCCGTCAGCACAAACAAACATATCAATCAGAAAGGCTTTTCTTCACTCCCCTATAGCAAACTCGGAACATCACAGTGGCATCCCTGTTGTGGGATTAAATACGGGCAAATAGTGACAAGGGAGGGGCAAACTTTATTCCATTTCCACCATTGTGGTCTGACCCGCCAAGGACCAACATAGTATGTTGATTTTCCTGGTTGTTTGTCTGCAATGTGCCCTGGCTTGAAGTCAGATGGGATAGGCTCCAGCATGCTCCCTGAGAACAAGCGGCATAGAAAACGAATGGATGGGAAGATCAGCTCCAATTCATACTGTCAACAAAGTTGAAATCTCAAAATGACCTCCTTTCTTGGCGCTTACCGTGTTTCCTCAAATAGTGTATGCTCGAATAGACGCCATGCATCAGTTAAGACCTGTACATATGGAGGAATAAGAATAAGAACCAAGGTAGACATTTCTTCATGAGAATCTCAGCATTGGCCACGCTCACTTTTACATTTTTTGAGTTGTCAGATAAAGCTTTTGATGTTTGGTCAGATAATGACTTGAGAACAAGATGTGGGAACCCCCAAATGTGATTGAAGAGAGACATTGCCCATTTATCTTTCTTGGTGGCTTTAAGTACACTACCACTCAAAAGTTTGGGATTACTTGCACATTTTTTTGTTTTCCAAAGAAAAACAAATTTTCATGCATTTTACAAACAATTTTATCCATTTCACAAACAATTAAAATGAATTAGATGATTTTCAAAGAAGGATGTACATTTTTGCATAGAGGCCTACTATCAACAACTGTCAGTCCTCTGCATCAATCTCCTGGTATGGCTGCTAATCCAAGTTCATCATTTTATAAGGCTAATAGATTATTAGAAAACCTATCTAAAAATCTAAACTAAAATCTCTTACCATGCTGTTAACTACTCCCTTCAGAGAGCAGCACAAACTGGGTCTAACAAGGACAGAAAAATGCTTCACAACTGTGCAAGAAGACAAATATCTGAGAGTGTGTAGTTTAAGACAAAGACGCCTCACAGGTCGTCACCTGGCAGCTGCACTAAATAGTAGCCGTCAAACACCAGTGTCAGTATCAACAGTGAAGCGGCGACTTCAGGATGCTGGACTTCATGGACTGCCAAAAAAAAAGCCATATCTCAGACTGGCCAAAAAAATTCCCAAAGTGATCCCAAACTTTTGAGCGGTAGTGTAATCCGGTGCATTGTCTACTTCAAGAAATTAAACACCTTACCTCTAAACAACACCTTCTATGGCATACAGTTCAGTTTGGTACCTTACACCCTGATTTGGCTCCATGAATATTATGACAGTTAGCCTTTAATTAACACATATGCATCATCTTACAAATCGCTGTAACTTTTGCCACACTTGACCAATTAGATAAAGTTCTTGCGTTACAGCAGGAAAGGACTACAGAAGTGCGAGTGAACTGTGAATAACCAATCAGGTCTACATCACAATTGTCCAGCATCTATACGAATAAAACGCCTCCTAGCAAATATATACAGTACCTCCTTTAAATAAAGCCTGATGAGCGCCGAAACACCCGTCCGCTGTCACAAATGGATGTGTGTAAAATAAACAGATAAGTTGTATACGCTCATTTATTTATTAGGGGAAAGGTATGACGTTAATATTGGGGGGTTGGGAACACAATTCATAGCTATCACGAAGGAACTCGACTCAAGTTGTGTTGTCGCCATTAAAATGAAAAGTTTGTACCTTGTGACTTTTTATATTTGTGTTGAATATATAAATGAGTACCTCCGTCAACTTTTGTACAAGACTTCTAATATTTACAAATGCGTACGAGACCACGCAACTCACAAAGCGGTCTGTCTGTGTGACAGATAAATGTTGTACAACTACTGCATTCTTTGGGTTTTTTTTTTTTTTTTGTCTTGACAAAAACCACACCTTCTTTTTTGGGAAGTTATTGGTACACGTTTCCAAGTGACTTTGATTTGGTTACTCTTGTACTACTCAACTACTGTATTTGCAAGCACTGTAAATGCGATTCTCATTGGATTTGTCCTCTGTACATTCAGTACTCTGATGTTGCTCTTAATAAAATGTCAAACAAAACACTTCCTATTCAAGAGGATGTTTGTTGAAATCAATCCCAGATAATACCACACAAAATAAAATATCTGACACAAATTCACACTGTACTCGATGTATTTATTGTATTATTATATAGACATTATTTCTGTAAACAAATCTTAATTATCAAACACATCAAGAAAATAGAGTCACTCCTGAAAAATCTCAATATTAAGACAAAAATTAAACCATTACATCGCTCAGTCAATTACTAAAGCTGATATATGGTATGTTTAAGCTAATATAAAGAAAAGAAAAGAATCAAATTCAAGCAGAACGGTGACTGACGTCCATATTTCTTTTGTTATACTGACCCCTCAAAAATCTGAACAGTTGTTTACTTCTATGAAACAATAAAAAACAACATTTTGACAACAACATATTTACATTTATTCAATAATTTAACACAAAAATAATCATCTATTTCCAGATGTTTGCGTGTGTTTGAACCACATTTTGGCGCTTTACTGTGTTCTGGGTCACGGGAGGAGACATTTCAGAGGATTACCGTATATACGTATAAGTCGCACTTTTTTTTCAGAGGTTGGCTGTTCCTGCGACTTATACTCCGGAGCGACTTATACATGAAAAAACTGTTTATGTTACATAAACACTGGACACCTTTTCTGTTCATGTTTATTTTTTGTGTATCTGAATAACCATTGTGTTAGCATATCTTACACCTATTCAGCCTGTTCTCTATTCTTTTATTATTGTTAGAACTTGCCTTCCAAGAGGACGTAATGTCTGTTTTGGTCATAAAATAAATTACTGCAAAACATGCAACTTATACTCCAGTGCGATTTATTTTATTACTTTATACATATTACATTACTTATACATATAACTTATGTGACTTTTCTTTACCTAATTATGCATTTTTGGCCTTGTGCGACTTATACTCCGGCGCGACTTATAGTCCAGAAAATACGATAATTAGGTAGAAAAAAAACATACATAAGTCGCACTGGAGTTTTTGCGGGTAATTTATTTTACAAACTACTTGAGCAAAACAGACATTAAAAAAATAAACATGAACAGAAAAGGTGTCCAGTGTTTATGTAACATAAAAATGTTTTTCATTTATACGTGCTCTGGAGTATAAGTGGCAGGAACAGCCAACCTATGAAAAAAAATTCGACTTATAGTCCGGAAAATACGGTATACGTTTCTCCTCAAAGATGACATGGTATGGTCTGCTGGGGGAACAACATCACAGCAACTGACAGGAAGAGGCTGGACCAGCTGATCAAGAAGGCCAGCTCTGTCCTGGGGTGTCTGGAAATATGAATGAATCCTATAATGATCGTTATTAAGTGTGGAACCTGTAAACTTTTTGGTTTTCATACTATTGCTTTAGTTCTCTGTTTGTTTTTCAAACCGTTTTCCTTCCATCTGCTCACTTTTGGTCATTGATTTCAGTTGGTTTGATTAGCTCTGCCCTGCTTCTTCTCATTGGACTAATCCATTCTTTACCTTGGTTTCATCTTGGCGATTACGCCAGTCTATTTCATTTGTTGTTGTTGGAGGTTTATATTCAAGTACAGCCCAACCTCCATTGTATTACTCTGAGCATTATCTGATACATGCAATTGTTATTACTCCTTAATTTACAGGAATTGAAATTGCCTGAGATTATCATGAAATATCCGATATGAACAAAAGCGCCTTAACATTTGGTTAGGCTATAAATACATTGTTCCTGCCATTACCATTATGCTCATAATGATGGAATTATTGGCCCCAGTGTGCCATTGCTTGACAAAAAAAAAGTAATGTTGGCACTATAATTTGTCAGGATAAAGTGTCCTAAATGAACAGTGACATATGTGAATGGAGAGTCATAAATGCTGCAATCGCAATTTTTCTACCTGATTAAGGTGTGAAATGTGTCCTCTGCTGGCTTTCCTTCTTATCTGGTGCAGTCAGCCATTAATAATGGCTATGATTAAAGCTTTGTTTCGTATTCAATTTGAAATGGTCCTTCAGGCCAGCTGGAGAATTACATTTGGAGATTCACTCTGAAGTAGCAAACTTAATGAAACTATGACTTTTTATGTATTTATTTACAAAGCTGTTCTCCGGTTTGGTAGATGTCTACATGGGGTAGGATTAGAAGAAGAAGGAGGGTTAATGATTCCTTCATTCCTTTTTCTCAATAGTCATAAACAAGCTCTAGGGACACATCATTAACTCAATAGCCACGTTTACATGGACCCAAATATTCCAATTCCATTCGGGTTATTTGCTCAAACGGAAAGACTGTAACCTTTGTATACACCTCATTCCGAAAGAAAAGTGCCAATCCGAAAGAATATATAATCGGATTCACAGGGGTGGAATATTCCTTTCCCCAATCCGATTGAGGTATCTTGTACTCGCTCAATCGGAAAGTTGTCTGGGTGCATTCTTTTTAGTGGTGTTTTTCTTCTTCTGTTGTTTATTGGCGGTTGGCAAGCAGCTTTCGTGTGCATTACCGCCATCTGTGGAACAGAATCTAAACCCTTCTATACGCCATTCACAAGTCCAGTTTTATTAAAAAAGAAAATATATATCTATATAAAACATGTACTGAGCTTAATTATAAAATATTAGCAAGATTGAACTTTATCTTTTCCTGTTTAAATTTATCCCGGGTGCGTTCTTTCAGCGAATGCTGAGATATGACGTAACACGCAGCTCGAGACATTCTTCGATTTAAAAAAATGGAGGCGAGCAATCGGCACTGGACTGCTGTGGAAAGTTTGTTTTTGATCCAAACTAATTTCAAGACTGGACGAACAAAAAACTGGCAATACGGAGTTATTCCAACATGTGAAAGAAAAACTGGAGGAAGTCGGTATCACGTGATGTTGATGTTTACGTTTTACTGCGTATGCCCCATTGACTATTCTGTTTGATTATAGCGCCGCATGTAGACAAGAGATTGGAATATTCCTTTCCATGTATACCATTGTTTTCGGAAAGGTCATTCGGAAAGAGAAAAACTCCTCATGTAAACGTGGCTAGTGTTTCATAATCTGGTATTTATGGTGATGGTTTGATTTTATTTGAATACGCATATAAGTTACGACGGACTACATCACTAAATTATATCGCAAAATTAATGACAAAAGTATAAAATGAGTTTTGATCTACTACGGAGCACTAATAATAACAGAAATCAAAATCTTCAATAACTCATTCCTGTGATTTGTTTACCTCCATGCCATCTAGGCCGTTTTGCAATTACCTGGAGATGCAAACTCCGGTCTTGACTTTGACAAATCGGCCCGGGCAGAATGAATACTCCCTAAAGCTGGGGTCTGTTTGGCTGCATTAGAATAGAGCCAGATGGATCAGCCCGCAGTGACTTTGACGGGCCTACAGCACCCCCTTGTTCCTCATACATTAAATGGAATTATGCAGCCCTGCCTACACAGGCAGGCCAGATCAATGGGGTGGACAGCATGCCAACTGCTGCCAAGGAGATACTTTAGTGCGCTGAGATCAATCCTATCCTGCAAACCTGAACCTGTCAAAGACACTAACCCCCCCCCCCCCCAGGAGCTCGGACAGGACAGTCAAAGTTGATTTAGTTCACTGTTACACACTACCAAGCAGACGAGACGGCCCAGGACACCTCCAACAATTAGCTGGTGGTCCGTCAGTACTTAGCAGAAGAATTCACCTGTTGGCGTTTGCAAGGTTTGATGCCAAAACATTGCAATCAAACAAAGAATGACTGACAGCTGACAATAAAGTGGTCTCATAGGGAACTCATCTAACTTGCTCCAGGTAGTCAAGATGGCTTCACAGAGGTCACCCACTATCTGGAACTGATTTGTGAACTTCAATTGCCATTCATTCCCAAATGTTCCAAGTCAGATTTAGATTACGGGAACATGCAAGATGGTCTAGAAGTGAGGTTATTCCTCTGGAAGAAAAAAATTTTCAGACGTAGTCCTGTTAAAGAACCCAGTCATTACCACACAAACGAGAGCCTTCAGACCACCCTTTAATGCCTCAGCACAACCTAAAGCTCCATTGTTCCATTGAAGGAAAAAGCACCTCAGATCCTGATGCCCCCACACCCCTGAGATGTGGAAAACATCTCAGGTGGGATTCCCTTGTGATGTCAGTAAAGTTGGAAGCCATCAGGACGGCCAAGGTATTTCTCATCAACTTTCCGATGTCCAATGTTTGGTGAACACATCCACATCTCACATTCTGGAGCTGCATAACACTTACTAAGTTCACTCTCCTTGGGATGGCTGTATCTTTCAGCACATGATGTGTGCTGCCTTTGAAAAGTAACATCATTTACCTTATGTTTACAAAATAATCCACATTTAATCTGTATATTTTTTAGGCCAAGATAATAACAGATGGATTGGGCAGTCCCCCTTTACGCTGAGCTGACCAATGGTGGCCCCGTCTGTCGCCAAGCCACTCTTTTTAATGCACTACACATGCACAGGCATACAAACGGGAGAAAAAGGAAAAAAAAAAATTAATAAAAAAATAATTGCAAAAATAAATCAACAAAACTCATATGAAAGCATAGGGGAAGTGCAATGCTTATTTTAATGTAGAACACAAATGCAGGAAGAAACAAAGTGAGAACTAAGATTGGGGTGGAGGGGTGATGTACGCCGCCTTGCCTGGGTTTTGGCTGTGGGGTTAGGGAGTGTGTGCCGGGGATGCTCGGGCTCTCTAGGAGCAGAATAGCACACAGAAAATCTCTGCCTTTCAGTCAACCGATCAGCAAAAGGACACAATTTTTGTATTTATTTTATGATCAATTCGTTTATTTAGTATTTTTTGTTTAACTTAACGCAACTTAATTTACCCTTTCTTATTATAGTTATACATTTTTTTCTTTCTCTCACCAAAATAGCACAATTATGTGACTCTGTACTATTATCGTATTACAACTTTCTTTTTTTTTCACTCTTCTTTTTTTCTTTTACACATTCGACCTGTTTCCTGTTGGTATACATTCCACTTCTCCAGCGACAAATCTTGTGATACTCCAAAATCCTACCTTCCTCCTGTTGACTGTCCTATGTCTATGTACACCACCACTCAAAAGTTTGGGATCATTTGCAAATGTCTTTCTTTTCCAAAAAACAACAAATTTCCATGCATTTCACAAATATTTTTTTTATCAATTTCACAAACAAATTTTCCATCCATTTCACAAAAATGAATCAGATGATTTTCAAAGAAGGATGTACATTTTTGCATAGAGGCCTACTATCAACAACTGTCAGTCCTCTGCATCAATCTCCTGGTATGGCTGCTAATCCAAGTTCATCATTTTATAAGGCTAATAGATTATTAGAAAAGCCATCTAAAAATCTAAACTAAAACTAAAATCTCTTACCATGCTGTTAACTACTCCCTTCAGAGAGCAGCACACACTGAGTCTAACAAGGACAGAAAAACGCTGCACAACTGTGCAAGAAGACAAATATGTGAGAGTGTGTAGTTTAAGACAAAGACGCCTCACAGGTCGTCACCTAGCAGCTGCACTAAATAGTAGCCGTCAAACACCAGTGTCAGTATCAACAGTGAAGCGGCGACTTCAGGATGTTGGACTTCATAGCAGGACTGCCAAGAAAAAGCCATATCTCGGACTGGCCAAAAAAATTCCCAAGTGACCCCAAACTTTTGACCAGTAGTGTATTTTTTCACCTTTTCATCTATGTTTGTAAATATCCACCTTATATGATTAACACAGTTGTAAATACACACTTAAGGTTTGCAATTAAGAAAAACCAAAAAACAGAAATGAGGCATTTCTGGTCCCAATATTTAGCTAAAAAATGAACCAGTATGTCCAATACCAAAACAGTCTTAAGTAGCTGCAGTTTAATGTATTCCGCAACACCAGAGGAAGATAAAATCAAATTCTTCTCATCATGGACACATTTAAAAATGCATTCAATGGTGTAGCCTGAAGGTTCCTGAGGTGATTGGTAGTGAGCCATCAAGCTAAAATAGCTCCTCATTAGCACCTCTGAAGCAGGGCGTATGATTAATCATCACCAAAGATTTACAATCCAATTAGAGGATGTCTAGGGGTGGAACAAATGATTCACCTTTTGAGGGAAGCACATCAATGAGAGGACACGAATGGACCTTTTTGGGACTAGCATTGTGCCTGGAGCTGATTGATGCCGAGGAAGACGGGTGACGTCCTCAGGACAGCGGATGTTTGTCACATCCGGAGGACATTGCTCACCCCTGCTGGGTAATGTGTCATCAAAACATGGTGAGACAGTAGATTTACACTTTATTCTCGACATCAAACACTTCGGTAAAGCGCCTTTACATTACATTTTGACAGAAAACTGCATCTAAAAAAAATTGGGTGTCATTTTGAGCGCTAATGTGAGTCTGCGTGTATTTGTCCGTGAATGCATTTCTTCTGAGAATGACTAATTTAGCAGCGAGCGCCTCCCCGCTCTCCAGCATAGCCTGAAGTTTTAATCCCCACATTTGCATGGCTAAACATAGATCAGCCTCCACACAGCCGTGCTGGATATTGACTCAAGGAATAGGAAACGCTTGTTTTGACTGCGACTCGAAAACCTTGCTCAAACATTCATGACCTCGCTCCTCTGCCGCCTCGCAATGTGGCCTCTGTGACATCACCTGCGTATGATACATCCAGACAGTAATGCAAAGGTTTCCGACTACAGTATCTTCCTTTTTTTTGGGGGGGGGGGTTGCTCTGTGTACTAAAGAGTGATTCAACTCCTTCGCAAATGGGCCGACCCGAGAGCTGCTTTGCTAGCTTTTTAAGGAGCGAGTTCACAGATGCGGAACGGATGCAATAACCATCGACTCACTGGCTGATAGAATAGCTTTATCACACACCACTTACTTGCACTGTGGAGTTGGGAGCTATCACACAGCCATTGTACACCAGTGCACAGAAGGAAATAAGCCAATGTACACGACCGTGAAAATGCTTCTTACAAGAGAAAATACATTTTCATTTTTCTTCAATGCCTTTTTAGATTAGATGGCAACATATGCATACGATGTTGCATTGCTCATTAGGCTTATGCAGCAGCGATGGCAGTTGCAGAGAAAGTAGCTCCGAGACGCTTTTTTGAAGTGAAGCAGCTGTTATTTTTTTTTTCCTGTTAAAGCCACAGGATTGGTCAAAATGTGCGGTGCCGTATGTGTCGACACTAAGCTGGAGGGGGAGGCAGGGCTTAACACACACAAGCAGGCTCGAAAGGTGAAAGCTTTGCACATTTGAATGTATATTTCATTGTGTAATGTTAAGTTGATTCACTGAAAATAGTTGGGAATTTACAAATACACAAGTTGATAAAAGTGTTGGAGGCTAAACACTCATGATGTTTCAAATGCAACTACTGCCACCTTGAGGAGCTAATGCAAAAAAAAAATTAAAATCAGGAAGTTGACTACAGCCACAGCTAATTCAATGTTTTTTGACATGGTGCTAATTAGGTAATGGTAATGGTTTAATTTCAATTGAACATGCATCAGATTACAATTGAATGCATCACATAATCAGTTCACAGTTCCACATGCCCAAAAGGAGTAGGAAGAAGCAAAGCTTATTAAATCCTACCCCTCCATCTGGTACTTTTACAATCAGTAACTGTTACATTTGTTCACTTCCTGCTTTCCTAATATAGTTTTAAGTTTGTTTGTTTTTTTATTTTATTTTTGTCACATACCGAAGTACAAGGTGATATGACTAAGATGGTATTAGAGAACTAGATGGTAGCCACAGTTAATTCCAATGTTTTTTTTTTTGTTGACATGGTGCTAATTCGAGAACTGGATGGTAGAAATAAAAAAAAATAATCTGGAAGTTGACTACAGCCACAGCTAATTCCAACGTCTTTTGACATGGTGCTAATTTGAGAACTGGATGGTAGAAATGCAAAAAAAAAAAAATCAGGACGTTGACTACAGCCACAGCTAATTCCAACGTCTTTTGACATGGTGCTAATTAGAGAACTGGATGTAAGAAATGCAAAAAAAAAATAATGAAGTTGTCTACACCCACAGCTAATTCCAAAGTTTTTGACATGGTGATAATTCAAGAACTGGATGGTAGAAATGCAAAAAAAAAAAAAAATCATGAAGTTGTCTACAGCCACAGCTAATTCCAACATTTTTTGACATGGTGCTAATTAGAGAACTGGATGGTAGAAATGCAAAAAAAAAAAAACGGAAGTTGACTCCAGCCACAGCTAATTCCAATGTTTTTTGACATAGTGCTAATTCAAGAACTGGATGGTAGAAATGCAAAAAAAAAAAAATCATGAAGTTGTCTACAGCCACAGCTAATTCCAATGTTTTTTGACATGGTGCTAATTCGAGAACTGGATGGTAGAAATAAAAAAAAAAAAATCAGGAAGTTGACTACAGCCACAGCTAATTCCAACGTTTTTTGACATGGTGCTATTTGGAGAAGTGGATGGTAGAAAAAAGTGCTTGTCATGGTCCCATCACGCTACCTGATCCTGCTCATCTGTTTGCAGCAACCCAGAGAATTCAACTCCTGTAAGCTATTGATTCCCTCCCTGTGAATGTTAAATGTTTAGCGAGAGGCTGCCTGAAGGTTTATTTTTTTTCATCTCCTCTCACAAAAGAGGCTTCCACCCACCAAGGCCCTTTACCGCCCTCCACCTCCTCTTGTCTCCTTTGAAGCAAACACATTGACTTTATGACAGTGCAGATCTGCTTTCACCACGTCTCCTGTGAGGTCCAGACTGCTCCCCTCGTCACAATGATACTCCACTCTCGCCCGTGCACAACTTTGATTACTTTCTCTCAGACGAGACGCTGAATGGCCGGACGAGCGGGTCAAGAAGAGTCCGGGAATAAAAGAATCTGGCTGAATGAGTGAAGTTCACTGTCTGGAATCCGAGACTTATTTTCTCTTTTTTTGTACTTTGTACTTTGTACTACCCAACTGTGTGTCTTTCAGCCAAAGAGAAAATTTAATTTATATGACTTAAGCCCTGTACTAGCTCAGAATAATAACTGGGAATTTACACTTTAATCGATAGATGCAAAATGTGATTGCTTTGTCTAAAATTAACTCAAGTGGGATTGCCCATGTGTGAACTTCAATGTTAAAACCACCATCATTCATTCATTCATTCACTCAGGGTTGCGGGGGGTGCTGGAGCCTATCCCAGCTGTCTTCCAGCAAGACAGTTACACCCTGGACTGGTGGCCAGCCAATCACAGGGCACATATAGACAAACAACCATTCACACTCACATTCATACCTATGGACAATTTGGAGTCGCCAATTAACCTAGCATGTTTTTGGAATGTGGGAGGAAACCGGAGTACCCGGAGAAAACCCACGCATGCACGGGGAGAACATGCAAACTCCACACAGAGATGGCCGAGGGTGGAATTGAACCCTGGTCTCCTAGCTGTGAGGTCTGCGCGCTAACCACTAGACCGCCGTGCCACCCCCACCATAATTCAATAAGTCAATAATTACAACTGTGAGGATGTAGTACTCTACACTGGTCACTACCGAAACTTCCTTCCTGTAGGCGCACTGATGCACATACTGATGCTAGTTCCATCAACAACAACAGCATACATACAGTGACAACACCTACGATGTCCGCTCCCATTGGGATGGCTGCGTCTTCCAGCACAAGACATCTGCTCCACTCCTCAGGTAAAAAATGCTGACCGCAAACAAAATTGAGAGCGGTACATGTCACTTCCTATCATGAAATGCATTTCATGACATATCCCCACCCTGATGCTAATTGCCAGCAGGCAACATACGAGTTGGCATGTTGTCATAATAATCATAGATAAGGTGGAGATTTCATATTTCTCAGACAGCGTCTCACCACCTTGACCTTTTTCCGGCGGTTTTCATGACACTGCCGTGTTTATGATCAATATAACATGTGACCTGCTGAGGATTTGAGTCCCTGTGCTCGGAATGTGTGATTTTCCTCAACACTTCTTCCAATGCACACTCAAAGTTAGCTCTTTTTGAAAATTCATTTTTAGATCATGTTTTCAATATGGCTGCACGGTGTACGAGTGGTTAGCGCACAGACCTCACAGCTAGGAGACCGGAGTTCAATCCCACCCCTCGGGCATCTCTGTGTGGATTTTGCATGTTCTCCCCGCACTCCGGTTTCCTCCCACATTCCAAAAACATGCTAGGTTAATTGGCCACTCCAAATTGTCCATAGGTATGAATGTGAGTGTGAATGGTTGTTTGTCTATATGTGCCCTGTGATTGGCTGTCCAGGGTGTACCCCGCCTCTCGCCCAAAGACAGCTGGGATAGGCTCCAGCACCCCCATGACCCTTGTGAGGACAAGCGGCAGAAAATGAATGAATGAATGTAGGCCGAGTGGTTGGCAAGCAGGCCACACAGCTGGGAGACCCAAGTTCAATCCCACCCTCGGCCATCTCTGTGTGGAGTTTGCATGTTCTCCCCATGCATGCGTGGGTTTTCTCCAGGTACTCCGGTTTCCTCCCACATTCCAAAAACATGCTAGGTTAATTGGCGACTCCAAATTGTCCATAGGTATGAATGTGAGTGTGAATGGTTGTTTGTCTATATGTGCCCTGTGATTGGCTGTCCAGGGTGTACCCCGCCTCTCGCCCAAAGACAGCTGGGATAGGCTCCAGCACCCCCATGACCCTCGTGAGGATAAGCGGTAGAAAATGAATGAATGTTTTCAATAGCAGCAACTGGAAAATTGCAATGAAGGAATTCTTCAAAAGATCACCCTGAATATAAGAGGAATCAATCAAGTTTTTTGATACGACCGGTCCAGGGTGTACCCCACCTCTCGACCAAAGTCAGCTGGGATAGGCTCCAGCATAACCCCGCGAGGATAAGCAGCTCCATGCCATTTACATTCAAACCGTTTAAGCTGGAAGTTGTTGACTATGACAGACAGTTGTAGTAAGTTGATGCCCGAGAGGGATGTCAACACAATCCACCCAGTGGCCAAAGTCAGCTTTCATCTCAGCAGCTCTACCAGCTTTCATCTTTTTATTTTTTTTTTGCCTTAATCAGCTTGGAACCTGGTGAGCTCATAGCGTTGTGGAGTCGACAGCCAGCCCTCTCGCTATCTCTCTCGCAGAATGCAAATTCATGAACATCTTATCATAAATCATTAAAATATCGCTTTGATCTAAGCCGGCAGTGAAATAGAATGGAGAATGTGCAAAAGTATTAGAAGGGGCATCTTGGCTCGATATGTTAACTGGTGGATAAACACATTAGGATTAGTGGCAATCATCAATGAAGTCTATACATTTTCACTTTGTATTTTGTATTAATTATAGTATCTTAAGTGACAAAACTATAGAAATAAAACTTGGATTACATAACTCCCCTACAGCAGTGGCTCCTCCTCCACCTGTACAATGTGGTTCTCCCCACTTTCTTCAAATTCATGCTATTTTTCAACTGCTTTTCGATTTTGATCAGGTTTCTATAAGTCAGACTCGTTTTTTGGGAGCCATGGTTGTCAGGTTCAAACTCCTGTGACACTTGTAAAACACTTAAATACAGAAGAGACAGACAACAATATTCAAAGTTACTCGCAGCGAGGAGAGTGAAACAACATACCCAGTGACATGCAGCTCCACTCTGAATATGCAGTTCACGCTCCTCTCTTTTTATTCTCTTTTGGGGGTCCCTACTACATGGTTGTGCAACTCTAAGGGGGTGAGGGGGGGAGAAGGCAGTTGCACGAGCTGTATTTGTTTGTCTATGTGTGTGTGTATACGTGAGGGTAATTACTTTTATTGTTTTATGAGTTCTTATCTTGGCACATTCTTGCTGGATTAACAGGAACATCTGCAGGGTTGCTGTTGGCGCATCCAGGCACCTCCAGGACCTGGGGGTCGCTGGGGGTCTCTGATCAGGGTCACGGGAACATTTCTTCTTCAGCACATTCAAACACTTTCTATTGTCTAAGCAAATGGATATAAGGGTGATAACTAACACTATATTCATTATATCTACATTTTATTCTAACAACGGTACATAAAGTTGAACCTCTAGTCACATATTTTTTTGGGGGGGTCCTTTCAGAAGTTCAACTCCCATGCATGATGCCGCAGGATTAGTACAAGTACAAACTCAGCTGCTTCCTAAGCTTGGTTTAACTTTGTTGCCAAAGACATTGTCTTTTGGAAGCTATCCAAATATTGTTTGTCCTTAAGTCCACAAAGACAAATATGAGTCATACATCCTCTGCCGCTTCCTTCATGCTCCGTCCCATCCCTCCGTACTGCAGAAAATATATATTTTTTATCTTTATCTCAAAATATGGGCTGCATGGTGGAAGAGTGGCTAGCTCGCAGGCATCACAGCTAGGAGACCTGAGTTTGATTCCACCCTCGGCCATCTCAGTGTGGCGTTTGCATGTGTGCAAACACCCCGTGCATGCGTGGGTTTTCTCCGGGTACTCCGGTTTCCTCCCACATTCCAAAACATGCTAGGTTAATTGGCGACTCCAAATTGTCCATAGGTATGAATGTGAGTGTGAATGGTTGTTTGTCTATATGTGCCCTGTGATTGGCTGGCGACCAGTCCAGGGTGGACCCCGCCTCTTGCCTGAAGACAGCTGGGATAGGCTCCAGCAACCCCTGCGACCCTCCTGAGGATAAGCGGTAGAAAATTAATGAATGAACCTTTTGAAATAGTCATGTCAAAACTGAAAGAAACTCTGGCATCCAAAGAATAAATTCACAAATTAAACACAGCATGTTCCAAACAGATGGGTACTGTGGTACTGTTTTAAGTACAGTATATGTGTGTATAAGTGCAGTACTATAAACTTAAGTGAGCAGAGTTGAGTCGATCCTGTGCAGGGAAAAAGCAGCATAGACTTGATTTAAAGCAGTGAAAGTTTAGTTCATGGTCAACACTGTAACTGATTTTGACTGGAATCAAATACTTGAACTAACTAGGCCACTCATGGAGTGCATCGTGGGCACAGGCAGACCAGGCAGTTTGATGAAGAACACTTTGAGATCAACCTCCAGGGCAATAAGATGCGGTTTTCCAAAAAGGAAAATAACCACCAGGTGCATTTATGGAGGATTTATCCTATGGTGCTGTTTACTACCCTGCTGAATAATGGGCTAAAAGCCAAAAATGTGCAGTTTTTCCAAGTGAATGAAGTGCTTCAGGGTAGAAAAACAACTTTATCTTTGCCCTAGATTGCTGAAGTAATGTCTCCCTTTTGAGTCGCCTCGTTCTCAAGTTTAATGTGGCCTTTACTTTGTTGTGGGGATGCCATTTGCAAGACAAGAGTAGACATACAGTAAATTGCTAGTGAGTGGCAAGAGCAAAAGGTGCAAACGTTTTGGAAAATGGCACCAGGGACCTCTGTGCATTCATTCTTAAGCATTTTCTGCCCAACATCGCTCCCTGAGGATGGCATGCTACTTTCAGTATCTTATTGCATACAATAGCAATGCTACAAGACAAGAGTGTCGAATGCCTTGTTTTCAGGACCTGCTGTGGGTATGTGTGGAGTTTTTCCTAATTACCTCCCAAAGGAGCTCTACACTGCTGCCATACAGAAAGGAGAGAGTTGGAGCAAGCGTGATGACAGATGATTTGGAGGATGGATGTGGTCGGGGGGAGGGGGGGAGGCAGACAAAATGTTGATAGCGACGCAACGACGGCAATAAAAAGCAAAGAAAGAATCCTCAGAGAGAGGGGAGCCTTTGCGTGTTATCCTCCATTTAGCCTCACTTCACCATGTTCACCACACCATGACTGTCATTTCAGCTCAGGAAAACAGGTAGCATGCCTTCCAACTTCAGAATCAGCATTTGAAAAATGTATGAAGCTATGTTCTCAGCCCAAACAGCTCCAGCTAATGGCTTACAACATAAACGTGGAGTCATTGAATCTTGGCATGTTTTACAGCGGACAGGGATGGTGTGGTGCGAGAGTTGGCGAGGCTACCATCAGTCAGGCTAATGTTGCTCAGACTACACCGACATTAGTGAAATGTAATGGTAATGGTAATGGTTTTATTTCATTTGAACATGCATCAGATTACAATTGAATGCATCACATAATCAGTTCACAGTTCCACATGTCCAAAAGGAGTAGGAAGAAGCAAAGCTTATTAAATCCTACCCCTCCATCTGGTACTTTTACAATCAGTAACTGTTACATTTGTTCACTTCCTGCTTTCCTAATATAGTTTTTTTTATTTTAATTTTTAATTTTTTAAAATTTTTGTCACACACCGAAGTACGAGGTGATATGACCATATAATGACGTAATGTGTACCATAGTAAGTGTCAATATAGTGATATATATAGCACATCATGACTGGTTCAAGACTCTTCATCCTTGTATTTAGCAAACATCAACTGCTTGTATTGTTTCTTGAATTGGCTCATCGTTGTGCATTGTTTGACTTCCTTACTCAATCCATTCCATAGTTTGATTCCACATACTGAAATGCTATGGCTTTTTAACGTAGTCCTAGCATATAAGTGTTTCAAATGTAGTTCTTCCCTGAGATCATATTTCTCCTCTCTTGTAGAGAAGTATTGGATGACATTTTTAGGTAATTGGTTATTTTTAGCCTTATGCATTATTTTAGCTGTTTGAAGATGAACCATATCAGCAAGTTGAAGTATTTGTGATTTTAGAAATAAGGGGTTAGTATGTTCTCTGTAGGCGGCATTATGAATTATCCTTACTGACCTTTTTTGCACATTAAGCATTTAGCGAGTGAAGATTGCTTTTATAGTTTTTAGCCCATATTTCCACACAATAAGTAAGATATGGTAGAACCAGAGAGCAATAAAGAGTGTGGAGTCATTTCTGATTGAGAACAAATTTTGCTTTGTTCAATACTGAACTATTTCTGGCCACCTTATGTTGTATGTTGTATGTTGTGAGATGACCTATATTCTTGTCGCTTAAACAGAAGTACAAGCGGAATTGTGCAGTCATCCGTCCATACATATACAACATACTATGCAGTGAGACAAGCGATGAAGGAAACAACAATTCCAAACTAACCTAAAATGAAGGAGCACAGTGTGGGACTGTAAAAAAAAGACAAAATCCCTTCATCTTCAAAGACAGAAATATGAAATACAGGGGCAATATCTTGTCTTTCATCCCATAAATGACTAATAACCTTGTGGATCTATGAACGGTAGATAAAGGATACATGAGGCCATTGAAATGTAAAAAGAATGGTAGAGTAACTACAGTTCTCATGATCAAGGCAGGCCTCACTGTGACCCATTTATTCTTTTATGTGTTCACCAAAAACCAGGTTACTGGAGTAAACAGGTCAAAAATGTAGATCATCATAATTGGAATAGAGACCTACAAAGAACAGACTCCACACCGTAGACAAGGAGAAGTATATTGACAAATCACTTAGATTTTCCAGAATCTGCACCTATTCAGTTGTATTTACTGAGATTGGTGCTTCCTGCCAAAATGGTCTGTTTAAATGTATTAATTAATTACTTTGGTATTACAAGAGACCAGGGTTCAATTCCACCCTCGGCCATCTCTGTGTGGAGTTTGCATGTTCTCCCTGTGCATGCGTGGGTTTTCTCCGGGTACTCCGGTTTCCTCCCACATTCCAAAAACATGCTAGGTTAATTGGTGACTCCAAATTGTCCATAGGTATGAATGTGAGTGTGAATGGTTGTTTGTCTATATGTGCCATGTGATTGGCTGGCGACCAGTCTAGGGTGTACCCCGCCTCTCGCCCGCAGTCAGCTGGGATAGGCTCCAGCACCCCCGCGACCCTCGTGAGGAAAAAGCGGTAGAAAATGAATGACTTCGGTATTACGGTTAACGTGACAGCAAACGCAAAATGTTTACTTGCAGGGAACGATCCATCCATCAATTTTCTATGCCACTAATCTTGGACTAGAACCTTGGCGAAAGGACAGACCATTCTTCCACAATCCAGTGCCAAAGCGCCTCATATGAAACTGCTCTGAAACTGTAGCATACCCAGTATGAAAAATTCACGAGAGCAAAACAACATCTTTTGCTGCTGGGGGTGCTCTGCTGCAGAGATCTTACCCAAAGGTAAAGTACTGTTGCAGCACTTATATTTAATATTTGTTTCAGAGAAACCGAAGTAGTGTTATTTAACTTCAAAATTAGCCTCTTATGTATAGTCATTATTTGTATTGTCAAACTATTCATTAATTATGTGAAATGTGGTCCTGTTTTAAATGCAATTTCGGTGCCAAAATAAGTGTTGTAGGGCAGTGGCTCTCAATTATTTTTGGCCGTGCCCCCACTGGGAGACGGACCATATTTTCGCACCCCCGCAATTTGAAATACTATCAAGAAACTGAGGCAGTTTTAAAGCAAAATAAGGTCCTGACTTTTTCTGTGAACTCGACATAAAAGGACGTTACTCCATTTTAACTGATGAGCAAGTACACCACTACTTGTATCTGTATCTGTTCACCCATCTAAATGATCTGTATCCGTACTCGGAGTGGGCGGGGCATGAATTAGAAGTGGTTTAATCAGTTTAATCAGAAATGGGTGGGACTGAAAGCTGTACATTATTTTAGGAACACTATAGTACCGCCTTAACACTTTTGGTACCTACATATCTTCCTAGGTGCTAACATGTTGTTTTTGATGTTTTTTGGCCCAGGTCTTATATAAGGTATATACACACGGTATAATATAAAATGAAGAATCAACACCAAGTGGGACACAATGGTGAAGTGGGAAAATATTTTGAACTTTTTTTTAGAAACAAAAAAAAAAACAAAAAGTCAGTGCAGCCAAGTCACACCAGAATTTCCGATTATGATCCAATGTTGACCTAAATGACTGATAATTATAAATAGAGTCCACCTGTGTGTAATTAAATCTCAATCAAGTATATCTAGCATCAATGCACCTGTTCTCTTGTGGCGGTGACATCGGCTCGGGCAAGAAGTATTATTTATTAATGTAGCCAGCATGTGGCATTATCTCGGTGGCATATTATTTTCTACTCTGCGGCACCCCCTCCTTGCCCTCCACAGGCGGCGCTGGCAAATGTGCGCTGACAGCAGAGGTTACCTTGAGCAGGCCACTGGACCTGGGGGCTGTATGTCTTCATTTAGCCCAGTATCTGCAGATGCCAGGGAAAAAGGGAAAGTTATTTTCTGTGTCTGGCCCACGGGGAAAAGTGAGGCTAACGATGTCGGCCATGTTGATTGTTACCTTGGTCCTAGAATAGCACGATATGTTCAGGAGCCGGTAACCGGGGAATGCAAGCAGGAAAGCATGAGAAGGCCTGGGTGGAGTTAGTCTCTGTGTGAGGATGGCTGAGGAGGAGGTGTTTGGGTCACAATCTGGGCACGCATCCATCCACAGCATGGGGGGCTTGAGCCTACAGTAGATAAAGTCATTTGGGTGGTGTGATTAGACTGAACTTTGTGGCCCTCCTGTTAATCATCCTGTCTGCTTGAGGTGGATTATTAGCTCAACCTTGATAATAAAAAAACACATGTCCCATGAAGATACTGCTTGCTAGCCACAGTCACACTTCGCATATTTATTCATTGTAAATAATAGCAATTTAAAGGTGCAGTTAAACATTTTTTTATCCAAAGAAATACAGCTGAACGCTTTCTGTTTTGGTTATTGTGTGTAGCTGCTCTACAGGAGTCCACAACTCAATACAAAGGGCTGGAAAATGCCCATTATATGTCCACTTTTCAGAGAATGGCCATTATGTATTCACTTTTCACGCTATGTAAATCGGCCAGTCACACACAGAAACTGTTGATTTTTACACTATTTGTGAATATGAAAATCTTGTTTTTCATTATTCTTGTTTTATTTTATTTGTATTGCATTGCATTGCATTTTATTTAAGTGTTTGTATTTTTCTTCTGCAATTACCCAGAGCAAAATACGGAGCTCAGTGAGCCAGGTGGGTTACTCTTGTAGCATAATGTTAAATTTTAGTGGCGCACATCCACCATTTTTTTAAAAAGGTGTATCCCTGCAGGTTTTTTGTGCATGCATGGGTTCCACTTCCAACATAATGTAGAGCTTTTCTTTCCTTCGACTGCCAAGCTGCAATAACAGCTTCAGTCACTGTTGATTTAATCCGCAGTAGGAATGAAGACTCTCAATTGGATGACTGGAGGATTGTCACGGAAACCAATCAGTGACCCGTCATGCTCTGTGAAAGGCAGCGTTGTCAATTTGGAATACATCCAATTGTGTTCCTCCTGGATAGAAATCATTCCAGGATCAAGGTGATCACACATAATAGCTTGTTATTTATTTGCAGTTTAAAAAATTCTAACCATTTTTTTTCCCCCAAAGCATTTCAGAATCCAGTAACACGCGGTGAAGTTCATGGCTACAGGTTGCTCCTTAAGATAAGGACAACCATAAAAAGAAGAGAATAGTTCACAACAAAAGACCTACATGGTGAATGTCATGTGTTTCGGTGATGACTGAAGTGTTGCAGACAACCTGATAAAATGAAAGTATTACTCTGCTTGCGTCATATAAGTAGTGGTGCATGTTCCTCTGGTTGCCAACCCCTGATCTACTCGTGCACATCGTCTTTGCATCGCCCAGTAGCCTAATAAGTCACGCTGTCTAAATTACTGTCTGCCGGCTAATGGCTACTGAGAATGTCATGCACTTCCACAAGTCCTCATCACACGCAAAAGCTCCGCTCCATCCCCACTGGCTACTTTTCCAGCCATTTCCTTCTGCCTTCCTCTATATTGCTCCCTCACTGGTTCTCCATGGCTCCACTCGGCTGTGGCAGGTGCACTTTGGGGGGCTATGGCGGTCTTTGCCAGAGGCTTCAATGAAGCCTTTATGGACCGTCTTTGAATGCCCCCCTGTTTTTCACTGCGCTACCATAGGAAAGCTACTATCACCGCTGTTATGCTCCTTGGAATATTGCATTTATTTGATTTTGGCCTATGAATAAGACACCAACACTCCACATTGCGCACACAGACCAAAAATACAGGAAGTTGAAGACAGTTGCAGAAGGAAAGACAGACTCTTGAGTCTGACACGCCAGCTTGCAGTGGATTTAATGCAGAATTAAGCTGGTGAACTGCAAAGGGAGGTAAAATGAGTCAGCACAGCCTGTCACTGTCGCCAGGAAAGCCTAACAGCCGGACTGCTGTAAAGCCACAGATGCCTGTTAGTGCTTTAAAAAAATGAAAAATGCAACATTTTAGATCCAAGCAAACATGTTACGCAACACAGCCGACTGCCTTACAATGCAAAATGTTTGTTTTGGGGGAACTGATAGAGGGTTCAGGGTAATGGAAGTGACTGGCTTCAGGCGGGGAAACATGGTGCACAGGATCAAGTCTCACATATGCAGTCACTGGGTTCGCCATCCGCTCCACCTCGTAGGGACCAATGAATCTGGGCCCCAGCTAAACAGCTAAAACAAGAGTAAAAGCGGGGCACATAGTAAATATAGGGGTATTCCAATTACGGTATTGTAAGCTAGCTCAAATTAACTTGTTTTCTTGTGTTACAATGCACAGAACTCCTTAATATCCAACAGTGCAAAAGGTACATTGTTGAATTTTTCAAGTGGTCTTAATATTTTGATGTGGAGTGTTCAAAATTTTTACAAATCAAGTTAATTTCCCTTTTGCGGGATTATAATTGATACAATAACCACATTTTTCCAACATTTTTGTTGGGTGTGAGCGTTTTATTTTCTTTATCTGGTCTGACACTGACTTATGCTCGAAAAAAATGCTTGGAATCTTATTAATAGACTCTTAACATGGGAGACACAAAAATAAATCACTTTCATTTCAGCAAAATTATGCATCAGGGTAAAAATTGTAAATGACAAAATAGTCAAAATTAATTGATGTGCTCTGATTCAGAGTGCACCAAAAATATTGATTATATTAGATTGGCTTCGCTAATGAAGCTGCTCTCTAAAATCAAGATCCTCTCACATTTTAGCGCAATCAAATTAATGATTGCCAAAAAATCTGGGCCCCAGCTTAGATTCCCCGCCATGGGAATATAGTGAAATGACAGCTATACCCTCTGCCCGGGCTTGTAGGCGGGAGCCGGCTTGCGGTGGCAATTACCCAGACTTCTTTTGCGGGATAGTGCGGCCCTGGTACTGTGCCAAACCTGGTGGGCATGGCAAAGGAAGGTGGCCATGAAACCAGCCTCTTGGAATGGGAAGATGGAATTTCAGAGTAATATCATCACAGGCAGAGAATATACAGGTCAAATGTCAGTGTCCAGGCAGAAAGAACGTACGATCGTAAGATGTTGCGTTGAGTAACAAAAGTCCCTCACTCCCTCACAATGACTCCAAATGTGTGTTTTGTTTTTTTTTGTTAAAAAGTTTTATGACATTTCTCTCTACCTCATGACTTACCATTAGCCATCCGTTTTTTTTTTTAATCTGCGTAAATACCAGCCCTCAACTCCTGTTGCCTCAGTGGATTTCCAAAATGTATTGATTCTGCCAAAGACTCCATTGCTTTATTAAAGTGCACTCACTTCCGCGAGGGAGGGAGGAGAGCAGCCTTTTTGGGGTGGAGGCAGCAGGTGGAAGTGACACAAGAATTCATTACACCACTTGTGTTGATGGCTTTTTAAAATAGTGGGAGAGGAAATGCTGCTCAAAGGGGTCATATGCTCAGTCGGAGGAAGCGAAGGAATGACTGATGTAGCTGGTGGCAATGTTGTGACCCTTAAATGGCATGGAGCACACTTATTGATTTTTTTTTTTTACTGAAATGTTGGGCAGAGACAAGCACCATCCTGTCCAAAGAGTGACGGGCCAGGAAGGGTAGTTGTTCTTTTTACACAATTTTTTTTTTAAAGCGAACCTATTATGTTTTTTCCACTTTTCTTATACTTTTGAAAAGCCAAGGAATTACAACTGGAATAGGTGCAGATTCTGGAAGATCTGAAAAGGTGTCTGTGCTGGGTTATTGTGTGTAGCTGCTCTACAGGAGTCCACAACTCAATACAAAGGGCCGAAAAATGAGAATAATAGTTCCCCTTTAAAGTGGATATCAGACTCTTTAGACGTGCTAAAGTTCACTTAATTATGCTTCTTTTATATTATCCATGACTGAATAAGCTATTTACAAACCCATCAATGTGACTATATATTTTTTTCATTCCCTATTAGAAAATGGTAACATGCTGGGACACAGACACGGGGTATGATTAAAAAAGTTTTGCTTCCTTCGAGTCCTTTCAGACATTTAAGCGATTTTAATTGGATGTTATAAGAGAAAGGCTCAGCATCGGTAATTTCACATAAAACTAATACAGCTGATATCCTCTGTCGAGAAACAATGTGATAAATAAATAAAGGGGAAAAAATCCCATTGAGAAACTCCATTGGCTGCTGTTGATGATTCAACACGAGGTCTCAGAACATGCAATTAAAAATATGCCTCCTGCCTCTAAAGCACTCATTATAAAACCAACAATTCTTGACATTTTGAAAACACTGCAAAAAAACACCATCCGACCAGGGGACTCATTAGCCATGTCAAGATGTTTAATTGATCCCACCGTAATACAAATGACTTTTTCTTTTTTTTTTTTTTTTTTTACAAAAGGATGCCTGTGCATAAAGTGCAAACGGAGCAAAATACAGTAATTGATGAGCAGCTGAAATGCAATAAATGCTTTAATTGGCACGTTTGCATTGTTACACGTATGCGACAGGAGCAACAAGGCTTGCAATTAAGGCTTGGACTCTATATGTGGGGGTCCTTGGTATAATCAATCAACTTGTATCGGGGTCGCAAGGAGGTTCAATTTAGGCCGGACGTATTGGAAGCTGCTAAAAGATTAAAAAAGAGCACTTTTGTAAGTTAACCTGGAACTTACTTTTTCTTTAACCTTTAAATGCTGCTATTAAAACTTCAGGTAAATACATAAGCTCATTTGTTAAATGAAATGGTGCCACTTGATGGTTCCGTCAGGGTGTATTTTTGGGGGGCCGCAGTGTTCCCAGTGGTTAGCATTAGCATTAGCATTAGTGAGTACACCACTATCTGTATCCGTATCTGCACTCAAAGTGGGCGAGACAAGTTTACCAGGCAGTGTGACCAACGCAATACGAGACGTTTTTAACTTGCCAATTGAATGTGGCACGGCTGAACTGCCGCCATCGCTGTGTGTGTCACTGACCAATCACAGAGCTCAAAGAGTAAATACATTATGAGCGGTGCATATTGTTTCTATGCAGGACAAAAAATGCTTGCCATCGTTTACTATGAGAATAATAATTCATGTTACGTATGTCCCGGGGTGCGTTGGAGGGTTGTCCACACTTGCGGCCATATGGATTGCGTATAAATACAATCCTGTAGGCAATCAGCGAAATGCAAAACACTCCATCACGCTGTCAGATCCCATGATAGATGCAGTCATTCCTCATAAGATTGTGGCTAATTTCACAGGAACTGAAACTGAAAATTAATCAATCTGGAAAAAAAAACAATAAAACATACATGCAATTCCATTTGCTGTAATTGGCTGGACTTTTTTATGCAGCTTGCCTCATATTCATTAGGAAGACATGTTTAAGAGGGACTTCCTTCACTTAAAGGCATATACTACGTTGTGGATGTACAATTATGTACAAAAAATTACAAAAATGTGTACTTTGTTAGGTTTGCATCCACTGCAGATTGCCACCTCCAATTCCTGTACCTCTGAGGGGGGGTTCTGTCAGCTTTGAAGAGTTTTAGATGACACAATGTTATTGCAAATGATGAAAATATCTTCTGAAAGGCAAAAAAAAGACAAAAGTCTGACCTTCTCTACATAATGGCTCAGGGTGGGGGCAAGGATAGATTTGAATTTTAAGGTGTTCATCTTGTCTGAAGATCTTCATGAATGGAAGCGGGTCAATCTTTGTGTCATCTGATTAAAGATGACAAATCGTCTTTGAGTCATTCTCGTCTTTTTCATTGTTTTTTTTAATCCCCTACCAACATATTTATGAGTCCATTTCTGATTTATGTTTTTCACATCAACGCACCCCCCCCCCCTCCCCGGAGAAAACAAAATACACCCATAGGGTGAATTACTTCTTCCTAATGAAATAGTGTGACCTCATCTACATAACAGGTTTACATGACTCAGCCTTTATGAAAACTTTCTGCTTACTAAAAGAATTACTGTGCATCACCAGTACTGATATTTATAGCACCGGCCTTCAAACAGAAGATGACGCTGCTAAATGGAAGAAAAAAATAACTAATGATCATGTTATGTTTGCATACGGGAGGGAAGTGGAGTGTTTTTGGTCTGATAGTGGGTGCTGTTCAGGTGGTTTTTCCCCACTGGGCCTTGCCTCGACGAATCTGCAGAACACCCTGGTGGTCAGGGTCCAAATCCGCTCATTTGTCTGAGTCGTCAGGGTGTTCTTAAAGGGGAACTGCACTGTTTTTTTTACAGGGCTTCATAATAAATAATAATAATACAGTAAAGTCTCATTATATCGATATTCTCGGGAGTAGGAAAAAATACCGATATAACCGGACTATCCATATATCCGATCCTGCGCCGAACTGCATTAAAAAGTGGGCGGATCTTTGATATGGCATGTAATTTTCTCCTTGAGTTGATGGATTGCGTATCTAGCATGCTTTTGTACTACAATAAATTTTGTACTACAGTAAATAAAAATAAACTTACGCTGTAGTGATTACCGGTTACCGGGACATAATTCACCCCCGAACTATCGATAGGGAAGGTGTTGCCACCCGGAGGGGTAGGCGCGAGGGACGGGTGTTTTCCACTGTGTGTGCTGCACTCTGGTGGTGGAAGTGTGAAAAATAAAGTTGACTGGAAGCAGCCGTTCGCCGTGTTCTTTTTTGGTATTGAAATCCTTAAGCAAAGATTGATTTAAGCTGCTTTTCTATCGATATAAGCAGACCAAATTGGCTGGCGGGAGATGAAAAGGGCATCGTAGTAACCGGATTATCATAATAACCGGGTATCGTACTAACGGAGCTAATTATATCATAAAATGAAAATATGTATCGTAATAAGTAGTAATTCGTTTTAACCGATATCGATATAACGAGACTTTACTGTAATAATAACAACACATTTTATTTGTAAAGCGCTTTTCAAAATACTCAGACACTTTACAGAAGAATGGAGTTGAATAAAAGCAAGTAAACAGAGTAAAAGATACGTTAAAATACAACATTCATTTGTTAATACACAGCTAAAACAAGAGTAAAAGCGGGGCACATAGTCTATATAGGGGTATTCCAATTACGGTATTGTAAGCTAGCTTAAATTAACTCGTTTTCTTGTGTTATAATGCACAGAACTCCTTAATATCCAACAGTACAAAAGGTACATTGTTGGAATTTTTCAAGTGGTCTTAATATTTGTTCAAAATTTTTACAAATCAAGTTAATTTCCCTTTTGCGGGATTTTAATTGATATAATAAATAACCACATTTTTCCAAAATTTTTGTTAGGCGTGCGTGTTTTATTTTATTTTCTCTATTTGGTCTGACACTGACTCATGCTTGAAAAAAATACTTGGAATGTTATTAATAGAATCCCAACATGGGAGAAACAAAAATACATCACTTTCATTTCAGCAAAATTATGCATCAGGGTACAAATTTAAAATGACAAAATAATCAAAACTAATTGATGTGCTCTGATTCAGAGTGCACCAAAAATATTGATTATATTAGATTGGCTTCGCTAATGAAGCTGCTCTCTAAAATCAAGATCCTCTCACATTTTAGTGCAATCAAACTAATGATTGCTAATATTTACCAAAGAGATTTTATGAAATGTTCAGTAGATAAATGTTTGAAGGTCGACTATGTACGAAATACAATATCTAAAATCTGTCTTTAATTGTGTTGCTGGGTATAATGTAGCAGTTTAGGTGTCTCAATGCTCAAAGATTTTGACTCAATGTTAGCCTACATATGGTTATCATCTTAGTAGAAAATGAATTGATAACATCACAGGTTCAGTCTGACATGATGGCGGCCAGCATCCTTTGGGAAATAAATGTAACGACCATTATCTTTATATTCTATGAGAAGATTCACATCCAAGGCATTTCCTGATGGAAATTGTCCCTAATCACCTGGTACGATGTGAGGAAAAATCGAGGATTTATGCCTTCGGCTCACCAGGCTCTGTTGAAAATGTCAAGAAAATCCATAAATTAGCATATCAGTCATTGACCGAACAACCCCGAGAGCGCAACCTTAAACCGAAACAAAGATATCTCATTTTATGAGAAGGCCATAGACCAAAATAAATACTGACTTTTACTTAAGCTGTCAACTCTATGGGGGATTTCATTGGCTATATTTTACATTTTGGAAGGCTTTTTATGCGTGGGTCCGAGTGTTCTCATTGGATTGTCCCTGAAGTAGGCGCTATACTCATCTCCCTCACAGTGTGTGTGTGTGTGTGTCATTAAATATACCATCATTTCTGAACACATCATTTGAAAGCCCCTGTTTAGAAGCCGTAGGTGTCCGTGACGTAACAGCAGATATTTAGTGCACAGAACAATATTTTAAACTTTTAATGAAGTAAATAGGCTGCACTGTGTTCTAGTGGTTAGCACGCAGGCCACACAGCCAGCGTACCCGAGTTCGATTCCACCCTCTGTTGAATCGCATTGTTCTCCCCGTGCATGCGTGGGTTTTCTCCGGGTACTCCGGTTTCCTCCCACATTCCAAAAACATGCTAGGTTAATTGGTGACTCCAAATTGTCCATAGGTATGAATGTGAGTGTGAATGGTTGTTTGTCTATATGTGCCCTGTGATTGGCTGGCCACCAGTCCAGGGTGTACCCGGCCTCTTGCTGAAGGAGAGCTGGGATAGACTCCAGCATCCACTCGACCCTCATGAGGATAAGCGGTAGAAAATGAATGAATGAATGAATGAATGAAGTAAATGGACTGCACCATGTCTACTGGTTAGCACGCAGGCCACACAACTAGGATACCCAAGTTCGATTCTGCCGTTTGCATGTTCTCCCTGTGCATGCGTGGGTTTTCTCCGGTTTCCTCCCACATTCCAAAAACATGCTAGGTTAATTAGCGACTCCAAATTGTCCATAGGTATGAATGTGAGTGTGAATGGTTGTTTGTCTATATGTGCCCTGTGATTGGCTGGCCACCAGTCCAGGGTGTACCCTGCCTCTCGCCCGAAGACAGCTGGGATCGGCTCCAGCACCCCCGCGACCCTTGTGAAGAAAAGCGGTAGAAAATGAATGAATGAATGAAATAAATGCTTTTTCGAAACGGAATGAAATGGGTGGAAAAACTAAAACGCACATGACGTAACGTCATATTTCATAATAAGTTATTAGGGTTATTAAGCCGAATCAGAATGAAATTTGTTACAGGCTCAAAATGAAGATTCTCTTTTACTCTTTAAATGTTTGCTCTTAAAAATATAACATATGTTGGTTTCACTTATCACACTATATATTTTCACTTACTTCCGATTGGTTTACATACATTTTTATGAAATACACATTCTATTCCAATCTCTTTCCTGTGCCCTCCTAAAGCCGGTCCATTGACTTTTAATTAAATGTCAAGTCTGCTTGTATTGTGCACTGTAAATACAATCTACAGTCTATGTTTAACAGTCTGCACTGCTTTATAGTTACCTTATCCTCTCTTCATGGTTCATGGAATCCTCCAGGAATGACGACTGCACTGCTTTCATAAAGTTCCATTCCACATACCGATTGCACATTTTGTCCATTAGCCTACAGCAATATGTTAAAACCACTTTAACATGCACCAGCGCCATCATTTTTAACCTCCGTGCTGAGCCTCTGGTGTACCCCTAAAAATATGCCATACAACACGTTTCTACTCTTTAAGCACTGTCATTATTCATTTACTGTGTGAGATAAAGAGATGTGGCACAGAGTTTATTATATTTGTCCTCGGGATGAGCGAGTACACCGCTATTTGTATCTGTATCTGTTCACCAACTTAATATTATTTCATAACTGTCAATTTTAATCCATCCCCGCTCATCCGCAACCTGGACCCCACCCTTTCATTTGAACCCCACATCAAACAGTTAACCCGGACTGCATTTTTCCATTTTAAGAACATAGCCCGACTCCGTCCATCACTTACATTCTCTGCCGCTGAATCCCTGATCCATGCATTCATCACAACCAGAATGGACTACTGCAACAGTATTCTCTACGGTACAACGTCCAAAACCCTCAACAAACTACAATATATTCACAACTCCGCTGCCCGCCTCCGCACCGCCACCCGCTCCCGTCAACACATTACCCCTGTCCTCCAAAACCTCCACTGGCTTCCCGTTCCCCAACGCATTCACTTCAAAGTTCTTCTCATAACCTACAAAGCCCTCCACGATCTGACCCCCCCCATATCTCACAGACCTGCTCCATCCACACAATCCCCCGGGTCCCCTTCGCTCCTCAGACTCAAACCTCCTGGCACTCCTCTGTAAGACCAAGCTCCGAACCTGGGGATACAAAGCCTTCTCCATCGCTGCCCCCACCCTCTGGAACTCTTTGCCCCATTCACTCCATGCTTGCACCTTCAAAAAACTATTAAAAACCCACCTCTTTAAATCTGTTTTTAATGTCTAACTTTTTATATCTGACTTCTGTGCCCCGCCCCGATTTTACTCATGTTTTAACTGTGTATAAACAAATGAATGTTGTATTTAAGGTATCTTTTACTCTGTTTACTTAGAGAGCAGCTTCATTAGCGAAGCTAATCTAATATAATCAATATTTTTGGTGCACTCTGAATCAGAGCACATCAATTAGTTTTGACTATTTTGTCATTTAAAATTTTTACCCTGATGCATAATTTTGCTGAAATGATAGTGATGTATTTTTGTTTCTCCCACGTTAGGATTCTATTAATAACATTGCAAGCATTTTTTTCGAGCAGGAGTCAGTGTCAGACCAAATAAAGAAAATAAAACACTCACACTCAGCAAAAATGTTGGAAAAATGTGGTTATTTATGATATCAATTATAATCCCGCAAAAGGGAAATTAACTTGATTTGTTAAAATTTTGAACAAATATTAAGACCACTTGAAAAATTCCAACAATGTACCTTTTGTACTGTTGGATATTAAGGGGTTCTGTGCATTATAACACAAGAAAACGAGTTAATTTGAGCTATCTTACAATACCGTAATTGGAGTACCCCTATATAGACTATGTACCCCGCTTTTACTCTTGTTTTAGCTGTGTATTAACAAATGAATGTTGCATTTTAACGTATCTTTTACTCTGTTTACTTGCTTTCATTCAACTCCATTCTTCTGTAAAGTGTCTGAGTATTTTGAAAAGCGCTATACAAATAAAATGTATTATTATTATTAAGAAATAATGCTGCTAATTTAGAGTTTTTGGAAGTTTTTTGAGGGATATGGTTGCCCTTAGTCGAAGACAGCCCCAGTCATTGGTGTAGAATAATGTAGAATCACCGCATGGTTCAGACAGCTACATGAGCCCTTGTCCTCAGTCCGTGAAATGTAATGTGATGG
Organism: Doryrhamphus excisus; assembly: GCF_037039965.1. NCBI lineage: Eukaryota > Metazoa > Chordata > Actinopteri > Syngnathiformes > Syngnathidae > Doryrhamphus > Doryrhamphus excisus. Next base: position 7,568,342 of record NC_136373.1, on the reverse strand, counting down.
TTGATGGCTGCAGTTCATTTGGAGCTATTGCCTTAATAAGAGCAGTGAATTGGCCCGCTGGCCTGTGACCAAAACTGGAGTCAGGGCAGCAAAGACAATTGATCTTTTACAGCTCCCATTGTTATTAATAGATACCTTATTAATTACTCACTGAGGTATCAAATATAGCACAGCCAACTGTGGCCAGCTGGGGCGATGTGTTCAATGCACTGTGACTGAACGTTCTACTGCGCCAAGACTCCCCACTTTAATTTGAGCTTTTCCTCAACGATCCAATTTATTGCGGAATTACTGTGTAATTTGTCACTTGTGTTAGTTTACCCTTATATTATGGGTTGTCCCTTTTTAAATATAAATACACAGTTGATGACTTTGACCTGCTGTTGTGAATGGGAGAGACAACTAGTGGAAAGGAGAGCCGATTTTCAAGATTATTTTTGCCTGATTCCTGGCTAATTTTGCCATTTTCCAGGACCCTCACCACTAGCGGTGGAATCATGGCTTGCTGTGCCTCCCAGCATGGTGTCAAGGGTGCACAGGGGAAACCAGCCAGCCGGCCAGAACAGTGGGAGACAAACCGGCAGCAGGAACAAGAGCACAAACTGACTTCCAGGAGGCGACTTGTGTGCATTTTTCTGCCTGGACTCTCAGAAACAGACCTTATGAGGGTGGTATTCATCACCGTCCAGCTGACAGATCCAGGTCTCTGAAGAGACCATGTATTGTCCCCATCAGGAACGTGTCCACATTTAGGCTCTACATACTGAGTCACGTTAAAATCTGAAGCGGTGCTTCAAAACAAAACCACTATCCGTATCTGTTCACCCATCTAAATGATCTGTAGGCGTATCTGTACTCGGAGTGGGCAGAAACATCGTGGTGTACTCGCTCATCCCAAGTAAAAGATGAACAAGGATTTGACTTAATCTGTAGGAAGTCCAAATGTCAAGAAACTGTAATTCAATAGATAAAGAGGTGACAAAACTAAATAGGGTGAAGCAACCCTTCAATGCACCCATTGTCTGCACCACTTATCCCCATTTTCTCAATTGCCTCCTTTTGTTACTAGAATGCCGTCACTGAAATATCGCCACAAGGCTTTTTTTTTATTGACCATACAAAAAAAAATGAAAGCATCTGCTGCAGTTATTCATCTTCAGGCCTTGTTAGTGTGGGTTATTTATTACCTAAGCAAGCCTTAGAAGACACACAACGAGCGCACCACAAGCACCCTGGCTCTTGACTTCATAATTCTTGTATGACCAAGAGATACGGCCATGAAAATGTTGGCAGCAGTAATGTTCAACAAAAATGCACAAATCCTTAAGGCAGATTACATAAATTGAAAAAAATATTTTTATGTGTTTGACAGAATGTATGCACAATGCAAGGCACGTCTATTCCTAGAGCACAGTTTTTTACCCAAGGTAATTCAAAGTGCTTTACAGAATAGAAGGAAATGACCACTTTGTGGGATGCGCCGTGCTGCGCCACCCTGCGCTTCACCATGAAATTACAGCCCAATGTGTTCATTAATTACATAAGATGTGACCTGAAATTAGTTTGAGGGAAGAGCTGTTTTTAATATTTGTTATCAGTTGACACGGCAGACGAGTGGTTAATGCGCAGACCTCACCACTAGGAAACCTGAGTTCAATCCCACCCTCGGTCATCTCTGTGTAGAGTTTTCATGTTCTCCCCGTGCATGCGTGGGTTTTTCCGGGTACTCCGGTTTCCTCCCACATTCCAAAAACATGCTAGGTTAATTGGCGACTCCAAATTGTCCATAGGTATGAATGTGAGTGTGAATGGTTGTTTGTCTATATGTGGCCTGTGATTGGCTGGCCACCAGTCCAGGGTGTACCCCGACTCTCGCCCGAAGACAGCTGGGACCCTTGTGGGTATGAGCAGTCGAAAATGAATGAATGAATGAATGATATCGGCATCAGTAAAGAACTGCTAGACAATGGTATGTCAGATATTAGTATCAGTATTCGTAAAAACCCAACATCAAGCATCTCTGATTGTAACAAAACTAGGTTTGCGATGGCAAAATGCATAAAAACCTAACCTTATAAAATATTTACTGTATTTATTGCAAAAACAGCCTTAGTTCCCATGTTTTTTTTTGTATCCTTAAATTAATCTGAAATTGTTGGTCTTGGTAGATGGAACTTTTTTCGAAAACATTCTTTGTTATTGTTTGAAATTGACATAGATTGGTCAGAAGTTGCCATATGTATTCTTTATTACATGTGTTTATTATTTGGGCGAGTGATCCTTGAGACTTTATTCTTTCATTATTTTTAATGAGCTGTGTGAAGTTGGTGATTCATGCAAACATGGCAAATAAGCTGTCAGCCTTGTTGACTGTATTTTTCTCAAAAGCACCGTGTTCAGTACTGCACGCAGTTTTCCTACTGACTTTATATCAGCAGCCAAACCAGTCTATGCAAGCAAACAAAATTAAAAATCTGTGAGTGACTGATGCACGATCGCGCCCGCTGTTTTTCAAAAAAATGCACATTACCAAACAAGTTTAAGATTGCAGGGTTTATACCACATACAGTATCAAAAGAGGTGTGATATTTGCATACACTCATCCATCTTCACAGGAAACCTACCAGTCCCAAAAGAATATGCTCGCTTAGGTTGTTGAGTCTGAACTGTATCAAGTGTCAATAATGGCCAGTTTGCAGGTTAATACACTGATTGATCGATGAAATCACTTCAAAATTGCTGCTGCATCCATAAAGACCACATCTTAGCCTTTAAATCTATCACTGGAAGCCCAAAAAGCACACTAGTGTCATTTTGTGTATTTTGATTAATAAATAAATCTGGCGTATCAGAAAAAAAAACACTAAAGTTAATGAAATTATTTTATCAAATAATATCACCATCAACAGACACTCACTGATTAATAATCTAGAATTGTTGTCAGGTTACCGTATCCAGCCAATTATCACTGTATGTTTACTTACCTCACAGTTCCTTCAACTGGAGCCTGATAATATGGAAGATTAAGTACCATGTCATTGGTTGCTTCATGTAGAACTAATTACTATTTAATGACGGCTTTTACTGGTGCTGAACATGCTAAACAACCAGATAAGCACAATTTTATGAGATTATTTATGTATGCTTGAGCCTATCACACTCACATTCATATCTATGGACCCATACCCTTGCGCCCCTATATTTTAAGCACTATTCACCGTTGGTTAACATCTCTGCATCTATATAAATATAATATATAGTATTTTTTTGAGATGTTATATCAATGCTGGCTTGCATTAAGTACAACTGAGCCAATGTGGCATGAGGTCTTCAAGCACACTATATGATTTGCTATGCAGTAAATAAAGTTTAATAAAAACTCTAAATCAACAAAAGCCATAAGCTGTTTTATGCACTCTGCACTCACCGTGCATCGTCCAATACCCATCCCATAGGTTTTCTGTTGGGAATATAAACCCAACTTTAATGACTACGTTTGTCACAAAGATTACTTTTCTATTCTTTCCTTTTTGTCCTCCACTGTACCAGTTGAAAAACAAGTTTCATTAAATGTGTGAATGCTTGGCATGGCTGGTGAATTTGGACAATACAAAATCGAGGCAAGCAACAAACCACAAGTTGGCTCAAATCACATGACTTCAACAATAAAATACGGGAATGACGAGTATGGATATCCATCTAAATTATCTCTATCTGTATCTGTACTCCGAGTGGGCGGGGTAAAATATGGAAGTGGGCGTGGTTTAACCGCATCTGTACATTATTTTAAGTCTGAAATCGACATGGATCGATCAGAAATTGCTATATTTGTTATTTTCCCGTCGTATGTGTACTGTGTATGTGTGTAAGGGATCTGTAAGACTTGAGTATTTTGTTTTTGTCATGATCTGTGTGAAGTTGTTCATGAAACGAGTATCCGGCTCATCCCTTGTGACTCGCATTTTAGGAGTCAAGTCAAGAGCCTCAAACGGCTTAACAAGCAGGCAACAGTAGATAATAGACAATAGACGACAAACGACATCCCCTGATCTGACCCCCCATCAGGGCAAGGAAAAACTCAAAACCCATTAGGGAAAAAGAAACCTTGAGAAGGGGCCGCAGATGGGGGGATCCCCCTTCTAGGATGACCAAGCTGCAATGGATGTCAAGAGGTTAACATGTGACAGTTAAATATAAACAGAGAGTATAATAGTCCAGGTCCAAGATGTAATGCCATTAGGACAGTTGGGCAGCCGCGGGTCTTGAGATGATCACCGTCCCTCTGCTGCAGCGCCTCCACAAGGTAGGCCACGTCAGATGTCCAGTTTCGTCAAGGCAACTTCCAAACAGCCTCTCCTGGACCCCCCCCCCACCGGGAGAGAGAAGGAGCGGCAGTCAAAACAGGCAGGGAATATTTTTAACTAAACGCTAAAGTATAGAAATGAGTCTTAAGTCGGGACTTGAACATTTCTACTGAGGTAGAGCATTCCACAACGTTGGGGCCTGAATGGAAAAGGCTCTAGAGCCCGCATACTTCGTTCTGGCTCTCGGGATAGTCAAAAGACCGGCGTGTTGTGAGCGTAGGTTTCTACACGGAGCATAGGGTACAATTAGGTCAACCAGATAAAAAGGTGCCAACCCGTGTAATATTTTGTAAACCAGAAGCAGTACCTTAAAGTCACATCTTAAATGAACTGGGAGCCAGTGCAGGTTGGCTAGTATTGGAGAAATATGGTCACACTTACGTGTCCTTGTAAGAAGTCGCGCTGCAGCATTTTGTACTAACTGCAAGCTTTTGAGACTCGCCATTGGAAGACCAGAAAGCAGTACATTACAGTAGTCAAGGCGAGACGTGACAAATGCATGGACTAGGGTCTCTGCATCAGAAGTGGATAGAATAGGTCGTATCTTCGCAATATTGCGAAGATGAAAAAATGCTGTTTTAGTAATATTCTTAATGTGTTTATGAAAGGATAGAGTCGGGTCCAATATCACACCCAGATTTTTCACAGAGTCACTTTGGGAAATTATGCTATTATCCTTAAACAGGCGGCTCTGTTTAGCAGGGCCGATGATCAACATCTCAGTTTTATCAGGGTTCAAGAGTAAAAAGTTAGGAGAGTTATCTTTTTTCTTAACCCTATCAAGTCAGCTGCTGAGGCTGCACTTTTTGAACCTGTTTTATTGAAAATTGCTTTCAAACTCAAACATCAGCCGAAAAATCCTGATATCCTGAAAATCCGGATCCTGAAAAAGTCCATATCTGCACTAAAATCAGTCCTCTGTACTCCATTCCATATGACAGTAACCTATTTTTCGTTTTAACCTTTTTTCAAGCAGAACCTTTGAGACCAGTGCAGTGATTTATCACCGAGATGAATTCCGATCCAGCTCATAGATCTGAGTGATTTCTTCACTGATGTTTACTTTTCCTTCCTAACTAATCCAGGTCATGGTGTTTGGGGAATAGCACTAAGAGATGGAGCTACCTTTTTTCCATCAGGTGCCACTGTTTTCGATTTGGGGAGCTTTTTCTAGCCTGCTTCATTACCAGAGGGAGACACTTCAATGTTGATGAGACCTTTTCTCTGTCTTTTTTTCCTCAATGAAAGAACACAGACTGCCAAGTCCATCCCCCTCATGGTATACCGTATATTCATTACTACTGAGGGAGGTGCTACATTTTTTTGACATTTGATCAGGAATATTTTAATATACCTATTTCTTTGTAACTATTACAATTGCGGGATGTATATGTATGTATGTATTTTTGTGGATGATGTCATTTTCCAACAATGGTGTAGCTCAGATGTGTCACTGATAAATTAAGTGGCTGTGTCATATGCAACGTATAAATGGAAGAAACCCCGGAATAGAGAAGACTTTCATCTTTTCTGATAAGACAGTCCTGATTACATCTAAATGGAGAGGAACGTCTAGTCAACGATCAATCAAGTGGAACATGAAAAAAAGGAGGGGGGGGAGTGGAATCCTTTTAATTTCCTATGACAGTATCCATTACCTCTCATCACTGCAGACTATCATTAGAGTGGAAATCATGGGGACTACTGCCTCCACTCGCAGTTGGGGAGAGGGAACTAATGTAGTGTTCTCGTGCTGAGTTTGTCTCTTCTGCCTTTTCATCGCCATTTTATTTATTTATTCATTTTTAGACATTTTCCATTCATTTGGACTCTTCTGTGCCCGATATGCCTCCCATGGCCCTTGGGCGAATCTTTAAAAAGCTGAATGTTTGGGACAGTGATTGGTCGCTGAGGCTCCAAATGATCTCATTTTTTGTTTTTGTGGCTTGTTTTAGAATTCATATTTTTTTTTTGCGCTTTACCAAATGACTTTTTGCAGCCGGCTAACATTATCAGCCTCTCGTTTGCATTAGAAGGCGGCTGTTTCATTGTTATGCAAGCAATACAAATAAGCTATAGCCTTTGAATTTACAGTATTCATCACTTGTTTGATTAATGGCATATGATTATGGATTGCACTGATGCTGCGTCCATTACTAGGTCCTTAAGTCATCTTACTGGACATTTTGGCGGTGACCTATCTCATCTATCTTCCTTTTTACTGACAATCTGCTGACCGTAGCAAAGCACCTTTTCTTGTAGTCACATCTAATGGGGGCTTACTTTAGTTTTGACAGGGAAATTGGTGCAAACGACTGACTACACATTCTCTGTGGGGGACATAACAGAACTACCGACACTACAAATCAAGGACAAAATTAATGTTTTGTTTTAGAAGCCAGATTCAATATTAATAAATGGCATCTTTTCATACAGCATAAAAATTCCTTTTATGTAAGGACATTGTTTGTATTGGCTGGAGAGTTGTTGGAAGACTTCATTGATCACCATTATCTGAAAATTAGCATCTTAACTCCTCTTCTGGTGTTTGCTAAAATGCTAATAACCAATAGCACAAATAAATAAATAAATATATATATATATATATATATGGCTGCACAGCGGTCGTGTGGTTTGCGCGCAGACCTCACAGCTAAGAGACCAGGGTTCAATTCCACCCTCGGCCATCTCTGTGTGGAGTTTGCATGTTCTCCCCGAGCATGCGTGGGTTTTCTCCGGGTACTCCGGTTTCCTCCCACATTCCAAAAACATGCTAAGTTAATTGGCTACTCCAAATTGTCCATAGGTATGAATGTGAGTGTGAATGGTTGTTTGTCTATATGTGCCCTGTGATTGGCTGGCCACCAGTCCAGGGTGTACCCCGCCTCACGCCCGAAGACAGCTGGGATAGGCTCCAGCACCCCCGCAACCCTCACGAGGATAAGCGGTAGAAAATTAATGAACTGGAAAAACGGGAACAAAATCGCCACTTCCTTGGCTGTCTTCTGGTAGGAACGGATTCAATTGTATTGTAAAGCAGTTAGGCTGTTCCATTATTGGAGATCAGTGGTCCTGTTTATGGGCTTGTGGTAGATTATATAGTCTGGACTCGATTGTATAAACCCCTGGACACCAAACATCGGATGACCGGTCTTTTCAATCTTTATATGGAAAAAAGTACTGTCTAATATTTTGGTCAATCCAGTAATATTTCATAAACCTTTACCCTCTGTGTGATAAACACTTCTGGTGATTGTTGAAGTGCAAATGCAGCAGCATAAAACCAAGGCTAAATGTCCTCAGATCTGTGTTTGAGTAATGTAATGTGCGCCTCACAATCCTGATTAAATTGCTGCACCACAGCTCATGTGAAATGACACCTTAATGTTCTCCAACTATTCCATGGATCTGTTGCTCTTCTCATCCCTGACAAGGTGACTGTGCTGGGAAGTGATTCAACAAAATAGGAAACTCCATTGCTGACAACAATAAAGTCACATTCGACAAACAGTCACAGCACGTCAGGCTTTAGGCATTAAAACCAAACTTCATTCATATGAAAGGGGAACAAAATGTGTGAAAACAGCCAAGATCCAGTTCTGGTGGCTTCAGCTTTCACAGATGCCTGCTCAGGCAGTGAGCCCACCCACACAAGCATGTTCAAGTTCCCTAGTGTTACGTCCCAAAGGTGTCTAAGGCAAAAATGGGGTGTAACAAAAGTGTAAAAGGAAAACACCAGGCAAGGGAAAAGTAGCAGACAATCAAGTATCTAATTCCAGGAGCAACAGAAAACAATCCCTTCAAGAGCTGGGGATGGAAACAAAAAGCAATGCTCAACACCAAAATTTAAAAGAACCCAGTGGGGGAAAAAAAAATAGTTAACACAAAATGGCTGCGCACAAAGCATAGACAACTGGTCACCCACGCAGTGAGTGTGGCCTCTTGCCGTCTGCCTCCTATATGGAGGCTCCACCTGATTGGCAACGAGGCACACCTGGGATGCACCTTCCAGGTGATGTTTTCTCAAAATTAGGACTGCATGTCACCTAAATCCTGCTACACCCTGTCCCATTTTTTAAGAGTTCCTCGTCAGATTCCAGATTCAGACATACAGAAATATTGTGTATTTAAAACCTGTGTAATTTCATGTAGACACTCATTGTTGTGTGGCCGGATATCCTATTTTTCCACAGCACAGGGGTGTCAAATTCCATCTAGCTCCCCCCACCTGCAGGCAGCTATGGAGGGCATCTAGTGCCTTCTTGTAGAGCTATACATCATCTGCATGAAAATAATAATTTATATTGTGCCTGGAGATGATTGATCCTAATGGTAGCATGTACAGTGAAAATAAAGTGGGTCCAAGGATGGAACCTTGGGGCATGCCAGAGGAGAGAGTAGGGTTGATCAGGGTTGATCACAACTGAAAAACTCCCGTTTGTGATATACACTACCACTCAAAAGTTTGGGATTACTTACAAATTTCTTTGTTTTCCAAAGAAAGAAAAATTCATGCATTTCACAAACAATTAAAATGAATCAGATGATTTTCAAAGAAGGATGTACATTTTTGCATAGAGGCCTACTATCAACAACTGTCAGTCCTCTGCATCAATCTCCTGGTATGGCTGCTAAACCAAGTCAACCAATCATTTTATAAGGCTAATAGATTATTAGAAAAGCCATCTAAAAATCTAAACAAACTAAAATATCTTACCATGCTGTTAACTACTCCCTTCAGAGAGCAGCACAGACTGGGTCTAACAAGGACAGAAAAACGCTGCACAACTGTACAAATATCGGAGAGTGTGTAGTTTAAGACAAAGACGCCTCACAGGTCGTCACCTGGCAGCTGCACTAAATAGTAGCCGTCAAACACCAGTGTCAGTATCAACAGTGAAGCGGCGACTTCAGGATGCTGGACTTCATAGCAAATTCCAAGTGCTCCCAAATTTTTGTCCGGTAGTGTATGACATGAAGCATGACATGAGTCCAGACCCACGTAGACCACCCAAGACTGGAGATGAGGACTGAGTGAACCACAGTATCAAAAACTGCTGTAAGGCCTAAAAGCGCCAACACAATGGACTTTTTAGCATCAAGTGCTGTGAAAATGTCCTTGTGTACTTTACTGTGGCTCCTCCTAAAGCCTGATTGAAATTTGTTGGCAATATTAGGACAATATTAGTTTCCCCATGAGCTTGGACCTAGGTGATGGATCTAGGTTTAGGACTGTACTTAAGCAAACAAATTAAAAAAAACACAATTTGTTTCTAAGTATGAATAAGAAGTAAAGAAGTAGATTTAAATTCAATAGACATGATTTGATATGGCGATGCATCTCAATGGCTATGAATAAACCGGAGCTGCTGTGCGTCAATGTGAGCTAGAGGTTCCCGATGTGCAATGTTTATGCAACATCCTCTGATGTACGGAGCAGACAGATCAGAAATCAGCTTTGAAGAATATTTATGTGTTAACAACTCTGCCGTCTTCCTTTAGTTGATCTTTAATGAATCATGCAGTACGTTTTACATATTGGACGGCCGCACAGGAACCGTTGGTACAGTTAACAGGCGTGTGATGCGTTATAGATTTAGAGTTGGAACCTTCCCAATCAAAGACAGGGAACATCAAGGTAAATGAGGTGAGAGAGTGTGAAATCTTTACCGTCACATTCTGCCATAGGTGCAAGTAGGATGACTTCTCATATTATTTACACACCGTATTAGATATTGTAGTAAAACTTTTGTTTAAAGATAAACGGTATGTAAAATAGATGGAGGGATTGAAGGCGTTTGCTCAATTTTGCTAGCTAAAGATAAAAGCTAAAACAAACACATAGTCTCCCAAATACAGACAAAAGTAAGATACTTATACATGCACCCACACAAAAAAGGACTAACGTGACAACTGACAGTTAAGGTGGAAGCATCGGGTACGCATATGACAGCTTGCTTTGCAACAAAGGAAAAGCAGAATATTCCAGATGCCTTGATGCCCCTGTGAACAAATGAAAGCAGAAACATCATGAAAGAAGCGGTTCAAGCAAGGGCAGTGGCAAAAGCTCCAGCCTCTTACACAATCTTGAGTGCATAAAACGCCGAGCAGGGAAAGGAAGGGTGCTTTTTTGCAGCTGCGCTGTAATAAGACCAGCTTACTTGTAGGCATACAGGAACTGCAGATAAGCCCGGACGTGTATATTAGGTATTGTTGCCAGAAATAAATGATCTGGTTCTCATTCCATGATTTGGTTCTTTAAGATTCCCTTATCGGCGGCCCAGCGGTCTAGTCGTTCGCGTGCAGACCTCACAGCTAGGAGACCAGGGTTCAATTCCACCCTCGGCCATCTCTGTGTGGAGTTTGCATGTTCTCCCTGTGCATGTGTGCGTTTTCTCCGGGTATTCCGGTGTCCTCCCCCATTCCAAAAACATGCTAGGTTAATTGGCGACTCCAAATTGTCCATAGGTATGAATGTGAGTGTGAATGGTTGTTTGTCTATATGTGCCCTGTGATTGGCCGGCGACCAGTCCAGGGTGTACCTCGCCTCTCGCCCGAAGACAGCTGGGATAGGCTCCAGCCCCCTCCGCGACCCTCGTGAGGATAAGCGGTAGAAAATGAATGAATGAATGAATGAATGAATGAAGATTCTCTTATCCTCTATTAGAAACCAGCTTAAAGTCCTCAGGGGGAGGATTTCGACAGGATGGATGTAGTTATGGTTTAGTTTGATTTGGTTGTTAGGGTAAGGTAAGGGTAGGGTTAAGGTAGAAAAGCAATTTCATCACAGTGCTGATGGGTTAACGGTCTTTTTTTCCAAAAAGCCTTAAGAGATTCCAATTTTTATAACATTCCCAAATCCTGCATGCACATTTTTGGAGCACAAGTTGCTGATTTAATCATCAAGATTGAACAGCTGCCGCCTGCCTCCTCTGCTCCCTGTCAACACTTTATTTTCCTGCCTGCCTTTTGCCACGAGCTTGACAGAGGAGCACGCACTCCCCTCGTCAATATCTTTTAGTCCGGAGCGGATGCTCCTCTAAAGGCCAGAGCGCTGAGTTGGGTGTGTTTAATCAATTCCATCTGACCTTAATTTATACAGAGTAAATAATGAACTGTCCATCCTGTATTAAACATTAACAGGGAAATCGTTGAGAAGAGGCGGGGCTGGGATGAATGGCTTTTACAAGCTTTGCAGGTGGATTAAAGCCCCCCCAACGGTTGGCCTCTGTTGGGGCTTTGAGAAGAAGCCCTGGAGGATTTGCTGTTTGGCTTCCATAGGGAGGCTCAATGTCAATATTGGTGCTAAAGGCAAAAGAGCGCTGATCTTTTAACAAAGGTGGCAAAGTCACAAAATTGTGACAAGCAACATTATGGAATTTAACACACCATAGATCCTTTATTGTCATTGCACAATAACACAGCAGTGAAATTGCCAACAAAATGTCGTTGCCTGGCTCCCGTATAATAATAAATAATAAATAATAAATAATAAATAATAAATAATAAATAATAAATAATAAATAATAAATAATAAATAATAAATAGTAATTAAAAAATTTTAATTGTTAATTATAAATTATAAAATAATAACATAATGTGGAGAATAAATAGATGACATCAAATATAAACAACAATATACAGTGTAAACAGTAAATTGCACAAATAATTTAAATAATTTTGAATAAAAATTAAAACAGCGGTGAAATTGCCAACGAAATGTTGTTGCCTGGCTTTTGTATAATAATAAATAATAAATAATAAATAATAAATAATAAATAATAAATAATAAATAATAAATAATAAATAATAAATAATAAATAATAAATAATAAATAATAAATAATAAATAATATTTTTTTAATTATAAATTATAAAATTATAAAATAATAACATAATAATGTGGAGAATAAATAGATGACATCAAATATCTACAACAATGTACAGCGTAAACAGTAAATTGCACAAATAATTTCAATAATTTTTAATAAATAATAATTTAAAGTTAGAGAAAATGTATATGTATATGTATATGTATATGTATATTATGTCATTATGTCATTAGCATTTTACACCAGGAGGTGGCTTTAACATAACATGATGTGTTTCTATGCAAAGTTAAGGAGTTTAATGAGCTTGAAGTGCTGTGTACACGTGTGCACATCTTCCCGCTACAAAGAGTCACCTTATGAATGGATGTCATGTCGCATGATATCAAAGAGGGTAAGATGGAGTATATTTTTAGTGGTGCAAATAAATCAACATTACAATTTGAGAAACACATTTCCCAGCGTGCATTTGGGCTGTAGAAAGGGCCTCCGCTGGCCCGATGCCACTGTGTAGCTTTATGTCGAGCCAGCCGGATGGAAGCAGCCGATAAGCCCTCCATTTGTACTCTCCAAGCCACAAGCCTTGGCTGGTGTTATAAGCTTGAACTCAAGTTTTTAATTTACTTGGAAAGAGAGCCCGGCTATACACAAAGACATCTGTAATGTAAAATGAACCGCGCTTTCCATATCCCTGATGGTAGCGTGGCGGCGTGCCAGACAAGTCTCAGCTTGATGACAACTGTGGTGCCCAACCGTGTCTTGAAGCCATCTTCTTCTCACTCGTCTCCATCAGGAATGTGGCACGGGCAAGTCAGGGTGATAAATAGTTTACCTTTACATGCCAGGAGAGGCTGTCTGCTTCTGTCGCTTCAAAGCAGACTACATCACATTTGGAACTGTAGCCAAAGAATTTTGCTGCATGCATTAGTTACAGTAAAAAAATAAAACTGTTACATCACATACGTAGTAGGCAAGAGGTAATTTTTCCTAAGAAAAAAAAAGTACAACTATTATACTGTATAGCCTGATACTACGTATATATATTTTTTTTACAAGAGGAATTGAACTTATTACAATAGCCACGTATACATGGACCCAAATATTCCAATTCCATTTGGTCTATTTGCTCAAACGGAAAGAATGTAACCTTTGTATACACCTCATTCCAAAAGAAATGTGCCAATTTGAATGAATATATAATCGGATTCACAGGGGTGGAATATTCCTTTCCCCAATCCGATTGAGGTATCTTGTACCCGCTCAATCGGAAAGTTGTCAGGGTGCGTTCTTCTTCGTGGTGTTTTTCTTCTTCTGTTGTTTATTGGCGGTTGGCAAGCAGCTTTCGTGTGCATTACCGCCATCTGTGGAACAGAATCTAAACCCTTCTATACGCCATTCACAAGTCCAGTTTTATTAAAAAAGAAAATATATATCTATATAAAACATGTGCCGAGCTTAATTATAAAATATTAGCAAGATTGAATTTGATCTTTTCCTGTTTAAATTTTTCCCGGGTGCGTTCTTTCAGCGAATGCTGAGATATGACGTAACACGCAGATCCAGACGTTCTTCGATTTTTAAAAATGGAGGCGAGCAATCGGCACTGGACTGCTGTGGAAAGTTTGTTTTTGATCCAAACTAAATTTCAAGACTGGACGATCGAAAACTGGCAATACGGAGTTATTCCAACAAGTGAAAGAAAAAGGGAAGTCGGTATCACGTGATGTTGATGTTTACGTTTTACTGCGTATGCCCCATTGACTATTCTGGTTGCTTATCGCAGCGCATGTAGACATGCGATTTGAATATTCCTTTCCATGTATACAATTGCTTTCGGAAAGGTCATTCGGAAAGATTCCATTCGGAAAGAGAAAAACTCCTCATGTAAACGTGGCTAATGTTGTCATGCAAGTGAAATTTGCAAATTGCTAAGAAACAAAACCTTTATTATTTCTCATACAAAGGTACGCAAAATCATGAGATTAGCATCTACGTGCACTGCACGTTGGATAGACATTATGCAACCGTTCACCATTGCATCAAAGGCAATGAGGCTGAATTAATTACTTAAGGTGGTTTTTAATTCATAAATCATCAAAGGCGTCCTCCATTGTTAAAACCACGAGGGGACAAATACTTCGTAAACCAACTCCTATTGTTGGAAATGAGGCCGTGATTTGCCTCTGTGTGTGGGAAACTAATTGAAATCGCTAAGATTGACGATGAAATCACAGTACAGCATCAGCAAGGCTAGCTCCCCGTATGGTCGTTCGCTCATATGTTCTCCATTTTGTTGCATTTTGCTGGTTTCAGTTTCCAGTTCAGTCTGTACAGTACAGATAAATGAATTGATATTATCAGTTTCTCAATAGTGTTTCAAATCGGTGAGGGTGTGAAAACATTTCCGTCCCCCAGCGGAGGCATGACAGATAATAACCAACTAAGAACCACTGCGGTAGACTGAAAGTCAAAACCCCACTTGATGAATTCCAAACCTCTTTGGTATTGGTGACTATGTTGTATTAATCTATAATAGCTGTAATAGCTTTGGTACAAATGTCCCCAGAAGTGCTTGTGAGTATATAAAGTGAAATTCATCTTAAAATAGACCTCATTTGGGTCGGAAATGTCAATGTCACTAAGGTGTTTAAAACTGCCACTCAACTTCTCCTCCCACTTCTTACCTCCTGTCAGCTGCTTCCCATAGTGCAAGTTGATTAAAAAGACATTTTAATTGCCAAAAAAAAAAAAAAAAAAAGTCTTGCAGTCGCCCTTGACAACATCACATTCATATTCTGGACTGTGAGACAGCAGGGAAATTTTTGCTGGTGGAGAGTGTTAATTTCAATAACATCTGTCATATTCTGATTGGTTAGCCGCGCCATCAGCCATGTCGAAGGCCTCTTTTGAAAATCCACTGTGAGGTAATTAATATTGTAAAAGTGCATTGAGCTTTGAATTTCAGCCAAGTGGTGGTCGCCTGCGAAGAAGACAGACTGTCTCCAATGACAAGAAGAGAGCTTCTGACATCTGGGAATGTATTAAGGAGTTATTTTTTTATTTTCAATGAAAGCAAAACAAGTGGCTAGAGAGAGATGGGTCCATTTATCTTAGCCATGATTGCTGGAGAACACTCAAGCGAAGCTGCACTTGCATATCCCTTTTGGGGAGTACAAAAAAACACAACATCATTTCATCTGACAGAGAGATGACTGAAAGAATCCGTGCCCCCACTGCTAAAAAATCCAGGCCTCGCTGATAAAGATGGCCCACTGATAATACACAGTGTTCCAAAGCACAGAAGTCTTTCGTTAATGATATCGGTTTTTGAATAAGACCTATTCACATGATGTGGTTCAAACCATTAATAAAATATGAGGGATGTTTGTGTTAACATTATCATGATTATTGTACACTATATGCTAATCTGGGGAAACCCAGCATTGATACTGCAGATTTTTATTGGACTTTATTTGATTTATTGTTGTTTTGCAAATTTGGAGCAGGAGGGGATAGAAAAGAAGAAAATGACTACAATGACAGTAACAAAACAACTACATCAGCAAATGTCTATGCTAGGCTCCCCTCTATGCTGGAGCCTATCCCAGCTGATTTCGGGTGAGAGGCGGGGAGCACCCTGGACTGGCACATATAGCCAAGCAGCCAATTCATTCATACCTATGGACAATTTAGATGCATGTTTTTGGAATGTGGGAGGAAATCGGAGTACCCGGAGAAAACCACGCACAGGGAGAATATGCGGAGAGCCGAATCAAAGTCTTCCCGATCTTTAAAGTCCATCATAGAAACTAGACCAGCAGTAGGCCTAGTAATGAGTAACATATTGCAACTTTTCAAAAACCTTTGTATCATGTACATGTACAATGTACTATCATTTGTCTGATCTTCCCTCAGGCGGCACACTGAATCTGACAAGATGTATTACAGTAAACTGGTTCAGTGTACCACTTTTAAGACCTAAATGTTAACCTACAAATACAGAGGGAGATTCATTGTAGCTATACTTGTCAGGTTATTATTAAGCAGCACAGTTCAACATTGTAGTACAAAAATATGATGTCCGCATTTCAGATTGCCACTTTTAATCCAAATGAAATGACACCGAAAAATTAACATTTTTGGATTTTTTTTTTAATTGAATTTTTTTTATTTTATAAATGGTATTTTTTCCAAACAGTGCACTAGTAGTACAGTAGTCTACCAGAAACATAATCATGTTCCTACTCTTCCTCCTTCTTAGAACCACAACCACTCAAGTCAAAATGTTGTACCAATTAAATTAGATTAATCTACAATAACCCTACAATAACAATCCCTTTAAGTCATTCGCTTCCAAAAACATATACATATGTCTTTTACATTTTTCTGCACAAGAGGCACATGGACTTTGAAGGTAAATAAACGTCCACAAGGTGGCATAAGTGCATATTATAAGAACTCGGCATGCATCATTCCTATTATAATGTATGTTCCAGAGCAACCAGGAAGTGAAAAGGCATCTCGCCATATTGTGCGATGGAGGTTACACATGACCAGCTGTAGTTGACTTCATCCACTTCTTCAAAGTGTGTTTGATGTGCTCACCTTCTGTAGTAGTTCCAAAAACCACACTCTTACACAATGGTACACAGATGGTAGATCTGTGTACCATTACAGGGGGAATGCAGTAGGACGCTGCTAAATATGTTTGGGACCAAGCAAAAACCCAAATGGAAAGACTACATAAAACTTCAACTGCACTCGGAATAAAGTCACCAAATTTTCACCTTATGAATTGATGTTGGATCATTCATCCAGACGCTTAGCTTGCCAGTGCGAGTAGGTCAGTTCATATCCCATTATCCCATTATCATATCATATATTGATTATACCTCTGTATTAGGGACAATAAAGTTCCTTCCTTCCTAATGTGTAGTAATTAACAGTCTGTTTTTATCCGTCTGTATATCTTTAGAACGCACAGAAAATATACAAATGTGTGATCATGTCTCACATGGACATAATTCCCCAAAAAGTGCAGCTCTACTTTAAATGTATTCCATTGCAGCTTGGCGCTATGAGCTTATAAGACCTCTCTTTCACATAGCAGTGTTCCCTCACTGACTCACATCACAACAATTATTACCGAGCATTATCAAGATCATCGATGTAAGCAATTTGACAGCCAGCCAGCAATGAGATTTTAAATGCATCCAGTGGGGCTGTGATGTGCTTTGTGAATCTGGGAAATGATTTGAAACCAAGCGGCAAGCACAGCAGGAGGGGGAAACATGCCTTGGAATAATTATAGTGTATTTTTTACATAACAACACAGCATACCAATATAAATACCATAACCTACATAACCAGGTTTTAAATTTAGGATAATTTTCTGTGATTACTTTGTTGTGATTGATTACAACAGTGACCTTCCGCAGAGGGGGGGTACTTTCTTGCCCCTTGCCCATCCACCCCGACTCACATCAATACCACAAAACAATACCACAATTCAGTCAACCACCCCCACCCCAATATTTTTACAATCTCATAAAAATTGTATTTAAGCACTTCGCTGGATGCTTTGTTTCCAAGGCAACCAAATTCACCCATCAGTATTAAGTACCTCAACCCTGGAGCCTGTACTATATTGCTTGGGTTTTCTTCCCCCCTTTTGATGACTTTCATTTTGTGATATTGCTACTGTAAACCTTATCCAGTGACATCACCATGTTTATGCTTTTTCATTTTGTCCTGTGTACTGTATGGAGTCACACGCTACATTGTATGACTTTTTGTGTATGAAAAAGACAATAATGGAAGAAGCTTCATTATCCATTATTTGCACTTCATAAGAAAATAAACATGAACTAACAATCATGGTATACAGTGGTACGCCTTCACTCAAACACAGTTCACTTCAAAATTATTCTCATTTCAAAACATTGTATTCCATATTAAATCGTGTAAAGTTATATTTTGTGTCTTAATGAAGTCATTTGTCCATTTGGTTATCATCTGTACACAGTTGTTCCTAACTAAAAATATTTTTTTCACTTTATAGTTGTTTGTGATGCACTTAGCACAGCCACCCAAGTCATGGAACAGGGTATAGTTTTCACTTACTTAAGAGCACGTAGAGTAACTTGCATTTCTGCCACTTGCTTAACGTTCCAAGTCAGCCCAACAGCGAGCTTGCAGGTGTGAATCATTTTAGCTGCTTGAATGTGAAACAGGGAGTGAAGAACGGACAAAAAGCACTCGCGAGCTCTCTAATGCATGTCCTCCTGCAAACATTCCCTCAGCCCACTCGTTCACCTTAATTGGGAGCACTATTTGACAGGCTGCTGGTCCTCAGAGACAAGGGAGAGAAAAACATGTGAAAAAACGAGCACTAAGAAGCTGAACTGCCTCTGAATGCTGTCGGAGACATCAGGACAACATGCACTCCAACTTATGCAAAACACTTGGAATATGTAGCAGAATCTCAAATGCTGCCAAACAAGTTATAACGTGCAAACCAACGGAGGATGACAGATGGCTGAGCCTTTTAAAATGTTGCCTATAATGGTCATTTGCTGCAAAGCCCTCAAGTCAAAACGAAAAACCTGTTCGAAGACCATCACTTCAGAAGTTAAGACACATTGCATAGAGTGGAGACAACTTTGAGTCATCCTTTTACATTAGTGCTTATTAAAAATATATATTATAATGTGCTTTCCATCTGTCTCCCTTTATGAGAGAGGAATATGCTTTTTACAGTACTTTATACGATTACACAGTATTTATTACATCTACTGGTAATTAACTCAACCTCTCACAATTGTGCCTTTGCACTTGAAATTTACCAACCCCCTCAACTTTTGAGGTTGTTTGAAAATTAGAAGAAGTTTTGTTAATGTCGGACACACTTTGTCCCCCACTGAGGTGGGTTGAACTTTTCAGTAGCCACGTTTACATGAGGAGTTTTTCTCTTTCCGAATGACCTTTCCAAAAACAATGGTATACATGGAAAAGAATATTCCAATCTCGTGTCTACATGCGCCGCTATAATCAACCAGAATAGTCAATGGGGCATACGCAGTAAAACGTAAACATCAACATCACGTGATACCGACTTTTCTTTCCATTCAAAGGAGATGAATCGTCACTGAAAGGTATTGAACCGACGAAAATTGTCCCATACTGATCTGAAGCCAATCGATCAGAACAAATTCAACAGAAATATACGTATGTCACATAGGACAATAAAGGGGGCTCCATGGTTAGTATGTTGGTGACACAGTCAGGAGATCTGGAAGATCTGTGTTCCAAAAATATGCACGTTTGGTTAATCTGAGACTCCAAATTACCCCTAGGTGTGAGTGTGAATGGTGTTTGTCTATAAGTGAAATACTTATTTTAAGAATAAAATCCCTCAAAGGCCTCATCTTCTGTATCTGAATTGAATAGCTTGGGAATTTTAACCATCAAACATGCCGAGTTCCCTCTCATCATTGTCGGAGTCAGTCTCATTAACCACGTTTACATGAGGAGTTTTTCTCTCTCCGAATGACCTTTCCGAAAACAATGGTATACATGAAAAAGAATATTCCAATCTCTTGTCTTCATGCGCCGCTATAATCAACCAGAATAGTCAATGGGGCATACGCAGTAAAGCGTAAACACCAACATTACGTGATACCGACTTCCCCGAGTTTTTCTTTCACTTGTTGGAATAACTCCGTATTGACAGTTTTTCCTTCGTCCAGTCTTGAAATTTAGTTTGAATCAAAAACAAACTTTCCGCAGCAGTCCAGTGCCGATTGCTCGCCTCCATTTTTAAAACTGAAGAACGTCTGGAGCTGCGTGCTACGTCATATCTGGCCATGCGCTGAAAGAACGCACCCGGGATGAATTTAAACAGGAAAAGATAAAGTTCAGTCTTGCTAATATTTTATAATTAAACTTGGGACATGTTCTATATAGATATATATTTTCTTTTTTAATAAAACTGGACTTGTGAATGGCGTATAGAAGGGTTTAGATTCTGTTCCACAGATGCACACGAAAGCTGCTTGCCAACCGCCAATAAACAACAGAAGAAGAAAAACACCATGAAGAAGAACGCACCCAGACAACTTCTCGTTTGAGCGGGTACAAGATACCTCCATCGGATTGGGGAAAGGAATAATACGATTATATATTCATTCGGATTGGCACTTTTCTTTCGGAATGAGGTGTATACAAAGGTTACATTCTTTCTGTTATATAGACCAAATGCATTTGGAATATTTGGGTCCATGTACGTATATGTGGCTAGTGTCTACCCAAGTTATTTTAAACACAGGTAGTCCCGCATAAAATGACCATATTTCCATTACCGATGTCCAAATTGTCAGCACTTTATAAACGCGGACCTCTGTTCAAGTCACTATCCAAAGCGTTTATTAATTTAATATATTTGCTGACAAAAGAGTGAACCCTCCAGCCTCCTTGCGAGGGTGTAGAGCTGGTCTGGTGTTCTGCGACCGGGACGAAAACCGTATTGATCCTCTTGTAGCAGAGATTGGACCAACAATCGCACCCTTCTCTCCAGCACCCTGGAATCGACCTTCCCAGGGAGGCTGAGGAGTGTGATCTCCCTGTAGCGGGAACACACCCTCCGGTCCTCCTTCTTGAAGTTGCTGTTTTATTTTGTCTGACATTACATTTAGCAGCTGTGAAGGTGCTGAATACTAATGCATGGACGGTTTGTCCTAAATAGCTACTTTAGCTTTTAAGTAGCTGCCACTTAGACAGCTCTTATCAATCACTTCATGTGTGGCGCAATGATGCATGGTAAGTTTTATGCATGAAGCTGAAGGTCACATTTATTGTATACATATTATTATCTTTGAGATGTATCCAAATGCTAGCACTAACTGTATATTTACTCCAAGACAGTGCCCACTGTATATATGCATATGTATATGTAACATTTACACTTGTGCTTCAAGTAGGATTCTATGAGTATCGTTCATAAGCTATTGAAATATGAATCCATTGAATGATATCGAAAGAACCGTTGCCTTCATTTGATGAATTGTTTTCCCATTACAACCAATGCTACTTTATCTATCAGCATCTTATGAATATTAAATATTGGTCCACTTCCATCAGCCACTTGTTCGCAGACACAGCAGCTGCCAGAATCAAAAGGTTAATTAAAAGGTTAATGGTCTCAAGACTCAGCCACAACAGAATGCGCCTGTTTCATGTTCATTTGGATATTCTTAATGCTATGCGTGTAGTCAGAATAACTAAGCAGTGTGATGTTATGCACACATCTGACATTTAAAAACAACAATGAGAGAAAGTAAGAGCGAAAGAAACTTTTTTGTTGTAGTTTTTTTTGTGGATGAGAAATAATACTGTAGATTTAAATTAGGGAAGCTAGAATTTAATCTAAGGTGCAACAGTGGGTCATTTGGAATCAGGAAAAGGAATATTGTCACAATTCAAAGTTACATTCGTAAACATTTAGTTTGACCCAAGCATTAGAGTGAAGGAGGGGATCTGAGAGTTTCCATGAAGGGCCAATGACTAGTGAGTTGCAAAGGGACAAAAGGAAATGGATGTCTGCAAAGCTTCCTACCGGCCCGACCAGAGCAGGTGGAATAAAGTTTTCCAAGTAAGAATCTGGGCTAAGTAGAGCTTCAGGCGGTTTGCCTTAGTTCTTAGGTCGTCGTCTAAACCTGGCCTATATAAAATAGGGTCAGTATAAATTCATGTGCAGACAAAACATCCTAATTAGGCTACAAGGTCAATCCATTTAATATACCCCTTGACTTGGCTGTATATGTCAATATATTATCATAAATGAAAATCTGCTGAAAATTTATTTTCTACAGCTTATCCTAACCAGGATCGCGGAGGGTGCTGGAGCCTATCCCAGCAGTCTTCAAGAGGCGGAGTACACCCTGGACTGGTCGCCAGCCAATCACAGGACACATACACTACCGCTCAAAAGTTTGGGATCACTTGGGATTTTTTTTGGCCAGTCTGAGATATGGCTTTTTCTTGGCAGTTCTGCTATGAAGTCCAGCATCCTGAAGTCGCCGCTTCACTGTTGATACTGACACTGGTGTTTGACGGCTACTATTTAGTGCAGCTGCCAGGTGACGACCTGTGAGGCGTCTTTGTCTTAAACTACACACTCTCACATATTTGTCTTCTTGCACAGTTGTGCAGCATTTTTCTGTCCTTGTTAGACCCAGTTTGTGCTGCTCTCTGAAGGGAGTAGTTAACAGCATGGTAAGAGATTTTAGTTTTAGTTTAGATTTTTAGATGGCTTTTCTAATAATCTATTAGCCTTATAAAATGATGAACTTGGATTAGCAGCCATACCAGGAGATTGATGCAGAGGACTGACAGTTGTTGATAGTAGGCCTCTATGCAAAAATGTACATCCTTCTTTGAAAATCATCTCATTCATTTTAATTGTTTGTGAAATGAATAAAAAATGTTTGTGAAATGGAAAAAATTGTTTGTGAAATGTATGAAAATTTGTTTATCTTTGGAAAACAAAGACATTTGCATTTGACATTAGTGTATAGGCAAACAACCATTCACACTCACATTCATACCTATGGACAATTTGGAATCGCCAATTAACCTAGCATGTTTTTGGAATAGGGGAGGAAGTCGGAGTACCCGGAGAAAACCCAAGCATGCACGGGGAGAACATGCTGATGCTCAAGGGTGGAATCGAACTCGGGTCTCCTAACTGTGTGGCCTGCGCGCTAACCACTAGATCACCATCTCAGTAATGTATTCACTTTTAATTTGACTATTTGACTTACAATTTCAGCAAACAATTAATTGTCTATATAGACATTTTCGGTCTACGGGGGGGTTTTCATGCAAACAAACATTTCTACTCCCCTGATAAGGAAGAATAAATCAGAGAAGAACCAGCAGGCGCCACTGAAATATCTCTGGTTGGCAGACACGCAATAACAGAGAACTGACCTTTCCTGGTTTGAACTCTACCTCAGTGGTTGGAAGACTAAACAAAAACTTTACTAGTGCAAAGTATTGGCATGTGAAGGACAAAAACATTAAAAAAATAAACAAACAGTCCACAGCGTTAGGCGCTCCAATGCTGGTTTACAAGTGTAAATTGGGGTGTATGTATTTATGCAAATTAGTTTGTGTGCAGGAGCGTGAAGGAAGAAGAGCACAACTGGCCCACCAGGCACATTCTCAATCACCTGGTGGGGTGTTGATTGGTGAAAGAGAACCCTCCAAATTCCTCTTCTAACATCCGCATCCAGATGCCCCGTGGACACAAACGCACACACCGGGAGTATCCACAAAGCCCACACAGCAGCCGTGGCCAAACATGTTTCACTATGTTACATCCAAGCTAAATAACCCTGCACAAAGCATTGCTGTATAATTGCATTTACCCTGCTCCGGGCCTGCCAAAAGAGGAAAAATGTTCTTTATAATAACTCCAGCAGAGCATCACAACTTGGCGTTGCAGTTGTCAATTTATTGGTGATTTTAGCTAACTGTAATTTGACTAGGACTGGTTGTCGGAAGTCGGAATTTAAAGTCTAAACAAATGGTAATGGTAATGGTTTTATTTCATTTGAACATGCATCAGATTACAATTGAATGCATCACATAATCAGTTCACAGTTCCACATGTCCAAAAGGAGTAGGAAGAAGCAAAGCTTATTAATTCCTACCCCTCCATCTGGTACTTTTACAATCAGTAACTGTTACATTTGTTCACTTCCTGCTTTCCATAATACAGTTTACAGTTTTTTTTTAGTTTTTTTAAAATAATGTACCTCATACCGAAGTACAAGGTGATATGACCATCCAATGACATAATGGGTACCATAGTAAGTGTCAATATAGTGATATATATAGCACATCATGACTGGTTCAAGACTCTTCATCCTTGTATTTAGCAAACATCAACTGCTTGTATTGTTTCTTGAATTGGCTCATCGTTGTGCATTGTTTGACTTCCTTACTCAATCCATTCCATAGTTTGATTCCACATACTGAAATGCTATGGCTTTTTAGCGTAGTCCTAGCATATAAGTGTTTCAAATGTAGTTCTTCCCTGAGATCATATTTCTCCTCTCTTGTAGAGAAGTATTGGATGACATTTTTAGGGAATTGGTTATTTTTAGCCTTATGAATTATTTTAGCTGTTTGAAGATGTATATCAGCAAGTTGAAGTATTTGTGATTTTAGAAATAAGGAGTTAGTATGTTCTCTGTAGGCGGCATTATGAATTATCCTTACTGACCTTTTTTGCAGTACATTTAGCAAGTGAAGATTGCTTTTATAGTTATTAGCCCATATTTCCACACAATAAGTAAGATGTGGTAGAACCAGAGAGCAATAAAGAGTGTGGAGTGATTTGTGATTGAGAACAAATTTTGCTTTGTTCAATACTGAAATATTTCTGGCCACCTTATGTTGTATATTTGTAATATGAGGTTTCCAGCTCATATTTTCATCTATTGTGATCCCCAGAAATGTATTTTCCTTCACCCTTTCAATTGCTGTAGTGGTATTATATATAGTATTTGGACGGAGAATCCAGAATACAGTAGTCCTGCTGCCAGTCCTGCAAAAATACTTAGACAATACAAAAATACAAAGACAATAAACAACACCAGTCCAAAGTATTTTTGCAGGACTGGCAGCAGCACTACTGTATTCTGGATCCTCTGTGCAAATACTGTAATACCACTACATGGTACATGACTTAGTTTCCAACATGCGACATTGAAGTACATCATGTTTACAATTGCACAATTCAATCTGTCCAAAATGAGCAAGATATCTTATATAATTCCATCTCTTCTCTGTTACCTTATGCTTATTCTGAACTAAACTAGTAATAGATAATCCGTAAATCTACCTTATTATGGTGACATGTTTATTTTAGTCAGCATACAGTATGAATGATCAGGAATTGGGCAAAATAATATGCATGATTTTCAGTACCAATATTATTATTAATGCATCTTGTCTTGTTTTATGGTGTATGGTTGATAGAAAAGTGAAGCATTGTCACGCACATAATTACACAGGATAGCAAAATATTGGAGTTGTTTGGAGGTAATAAGGTGTCATCTCCTGTAGTGCCTGTCATATTTTTATGGCATGAAAGGGAAGAAGAAAAAAAGATTCTCTGCTTGTCATCGCCCAAAACAAAGGCCAGTGTAGAATTAGGTTACCGTAGGAAATTGCCGTTCCTTAAGTGCAATGAAATTGTATTTCTGTCGAAAAACTCATATCACAGGTTTTGAATTCGATTTAGTGCTTCCAACACGCTGAAGAGTTTGTGTTTTTCTCCACGCCAAAGCAGCGTGGGGCTCGGTGCAGACAGGATATTTACTGCTTTCATTCGTTTGGAGACAGCAGCTTATTGCTTTTGTGTTCCATTATTACTGCCTCCAACCGGGGCTAATTTATTTAGATTAAACAGCCTTGTTTATGTTATGCCTTTCCCCCTCCCAAAAAAAACAACAATATTACATTTGGTGAAGAACTAAATATTAGCAATAGATCAAGGAAATTACATTTTGTGGGGGGAAAAAATGCATTCTCTTTGGTGGAGATTTCATATTTAAAACAGATAATGATTTCAATAAGTTAAGATAGAATGTGCCAACAGAAAGGGGCAGATGCTGTTGGCGGTTGGGGACTCCAGTTCTGTTTGCAAGAGGCTTGGCAAAAGAGCAGTTTACAAATGCCAACATTTCACCAGGGTCTTGCCCGTGACACCTTCCAGCTGCAGACATTTTGGCTCGCCACGGCCGACTGGAAGCCTTTCAAAAGTTGGAGCCTTGTCGCTGCTCACATTTTACTCACATGCTCATTTGAATTTTGCCACATTTAATCATGCCTCCTCTGACTATATTTGACTATATCAAGCATGCATTGTTTCTCTGGTATTATTTTAAAATGTGAAATCGTGCTGCAACGCTACTAAGTTCAGTTGCAGTTCACAGATTTTGAAGCTCCTGGCAGAAGTTGATAAAAATGTAGTCATTCAGATTACTTCTCAGGACGAGAAGATCAAAAAATAAAGCACAAGCATCCTGTGTTAATATGCCTTGGTTGAACAGCATTCTGCTACACAGTAGTTTAACGTCACCCTTGGTATCCCGTCACACTACAGATAAGGTGTTGAGCTTTGGCAGACTTATGTTGCCCCAGTTGAAGTGGGGGCGGCGCTACAAATGTTCACATATGCCAAGGAGGGTATTATTATTATTTTCACTACAGCATATCAGTATTGATATTTTATGTTTGGTTGTTTAAAACGAGCTCTGGTGCCTTCCTGCCTGCAGGTTAGTAGTATTACTTCCATACAAAGGAGATGAATCGGCACTGAAAGGTATTGAACCCATGAATCGTCCCATATTGATCTAACCAAATTCAACAGAAATATATGTCATATAGGACAATAAAGGGGGCTCAGTGGTTAGTATGTTGGTTACACAGTCAGGAGATCTGGAAGATCTGTGTTTGATTCCAAAAATATGCACGTTTGGTTAATCTGAGACTCCAAATTACCCGTAGGTGTGAGTGTGAATGGTATTTGTCTATATGTGAAATACTTATTTTAAGAATAAAATCCCTCAAAGTCCTCATCTTCTGTATCTGAATTGAATAGCTTGATTTTAACCATCAAACATGCCGAGTTCCCTCTCATCATTGTCGGAGTCAGTCTCATTAACCACGTTTACATGAGGTGTTTTTCTCTTTCCGAATGGAATCTTTCCAAAAACAATGGTATAACAGAATAGTCAATGGGGCATACGCAGTAAAACGTAAACATCAACATCACGTGATACCGACTTCCCCAAGTTTTTTTTCACTTGTTGGAATAACTCCGTATTGACAGTTTTTCCTTCGCCCAGTCTTGAAATTAGTTTGGATCAAAAACAAACTTTCCGCAGCAGTCCAGTGCTGATTGCTCACCTCCATTTTTTAAAGTGAAGAACGTCTGGAGCTGCGTGTTACGTCATATCTCAGCATTCGCTGAAATAAATAAATAAATATAAATGTAAACAGGGAAAGATCAAATTCAATCTTGCCAATATTTTACAATTAAACTGGGGACATGTTTTATATAGATATATATTTTCTTTTTTAATAAAACTGGACTTGTGAATGGCGTATAGAAGGGTTTAGATTCTGTTCCACAGATGGCGGTAATGCACACAAAAGCTGCTTGCCAACCGCCAATAAACAACAGAAGAAGAAAAACACCACAAAGAAGAACGCACCCTGATAACTTTTCATTTGAACGGGTACAAGATACCTCAATCGGATTGGGGAAAGGAATATTCCACCCCTGTGAATCCCATTATATATTAAACCGGATTGGCACTTTTCTTTCGGAATGAGGTGTATACAAAGGTTACATTATTTCCGTTAGAGCAAATAAACCGAATACAATTGGAATATTTGGGTCCATGTATACGTAGTGTCACCTGGAAATACAAGTCAAAAGATGTATTTAAGTACGTTTCTCGAATAAAGGGTTTGCTTGGCTCAAATGAAAAGAATATCCCTCACAAAAAGCAGTGCCTCATACAAAAATCCATTACATATACAAAAGGAGGTATCGGATAAGAAGAAAGCAATACTAGGGATGTCAAGCGACACCCAATTCACAAGAATATGACGTTTCAACATACATTTTAAGAAAAATACAGTAACAAATGATTGGAATTGTTTTGGGTTGGGCATGATGACTGCGACCTATTTCATGTAATACCTGGCCAACTTTACACCACACATTCATAGAGGCTTGGTTGAGAAAGGTGGTCTGACGACAAGGGGCCTTTCACCAGGAGAGTAATTGAGATCAGTGGTGGGGGAGGGGGGATTACACACAACCATCCACACAACTTCTTGGCTGCTGTCCAATTAAAAGCCGGCAGTCTCACCGCCGCCAATGCCTCCAATTACTGGCAGTGCAGCTCGGCCGGTCAGAGAAGCTGCCACCTTGTCTCTTTCTTGTGCAAGAAATAGCCAAGTCAAAGACAATGCAGTGTCTTTCGCCACCTGGATCTGTCGGCTGCTATGCCAGCGTCTCACACAGCGTCAGAACAAAAAAAAACACATTAACGTCAATCATAGAAGAATAAGCTGATTAAAGAAATAACAACCAATTTTCTGCTTGAATGGAGAGCAATATTTAAAAGCCAGTTGGGCCTTTCTTTGAAAGTGTGAAAGTCTGTTGTCACAAGAACTGAACAGAAACAACAAATGGAGCACTTTTGGAAATAGATCATTTAGGACTTTCCTGCTTTTAGGACTGAGACATCTTCTGTTCTACTCTTTTTGGAGGAAAATACGTTGAACAAGGCTGACAGATGATTTCCCAATCCGCCATCATCGCACGTCTGCATGAATCAACAACCCCCACAGATCATTAAAAAAATGATGAAATAATACCAGATCACTTATGTACACTACTGCTCAAAAGTTTGGGATCACTTCAAAATGTCTTTGTTTTCCAAAGAAAAACACATTTTCATGCATTTCACAGAGAAATTTTCATTACTTTCACAAACATTTTTATCAATTTCACAAACAATTAAAATGAATCAGATGATTTTCAAAGAAGGATATACATTTTTGCATAGAGGGCTACTCTATGTACACTTATATGCTAGGACTTCGTTAAAAAGCCATAGCATTTCAGTATGTGGAATCAAACTATGGAATGGATTGAGTAAGGAAGTCAAACAATGCACAACGATGAGCCAATTCAAGAAACAATACAAGCAGTTGATGTTTGCTAAATACAAGGATGAAGAGTCTTGAACCAGTCATGATGTGCTATATATATCACTATATTGACACTTACTATGGTACCCTTTATGTCATTGGATGGTCATATCATCTTGTACTTCGGTACGGCACAAAAAATAATTATAATAATAATAAATTTAAAAAAAAATTAAAAAAACAAAAACAAACAAAAAATAAAAAACATAAACTATATTAGAAAAGCAGGAAGTGAACAAATGTAACAGTTACTGATTGTAAAAGTACCAGATGAAGGGGTAGGATTTAATAAGCTTTGCTTCTTCCTACTCCTTTTGGACATGTGGAACTGTGAACTGATTATGGGATGCACTCAATTGGAATCTGATGCATGTTCAAATGAAATAAAACCATTACCATTACTATCAACAACTGTCAGTCCTCTGCATCAATCTCCTGGTATGGCTGCTAATCCAAGTTCATCATTTTATAAGGCTAATAGATTTTTAGAAAAGCCATCTAAAAATCTAAACTAAAACTAAAATCTCTTACCATGCTGTTAACTACTCCCTTCAGAGAGCAGCACAAACTGGGTCTAACAAGGACAGAAAAACGCAAATATCAGACAAATATCTGAGAGTGTGTAGTTGAAGACAAAGACGCCTCACAGGTCGTCACCTGGCAGCTGCACTAAATAGTAGCCGTCAAACACCAGTGTCAGTATCAACAGTGAAGCCGCAACTTCAGGATGCTGGACTTCATAGCAGGACTGCCAAGAAAAAGCCATATCTCAGACTGGCCAAAAAAATTCCCAAGTGATCCCAAACTTTTGACCGGGAGTATATATACAGTTTATAAACAGTACATATGTAGGCTCGCTAATTCTGACGGCACCTGGGCTATAAATAGTGCTCACGGTGACGTCAACATATTTTCCTTTAATACCTATTGGTTATATATTGTGGTCAGGTTTTGTGGGAGTTAAGTTTAGTAGGGAATTTAAGGGCTATATAAGATGAATTACAATGGGCAATATTAGCATTGCTGGTAAAGTGGCCATAAAAACTTTCATTCCCACTGTAACGTAACCCCACGCTGATCTACTACGACACAATGTGTTTTATTAGGAATATTCAGTACAAGGAAAAAAGCAGCTGTATTTTAAATGATGTGAAATACAGCATCAAGCTGCCAAGAACAGCTTTGCAACCACAGAATACAGTAAAGGAATACTAATAATAGATTATAGGGATGCTGTTTGGCTTTCAACTGACACTCGTCTGCCTTACACAGTAAACAAAGATGAAATGCATCCATCGTTGTGAACCTCTGAGCAAGGTTTATGCACTCAGGCACGGGTGTCCGTAGCTGATGCCGTTTACTCAAGATTATTTCGATTTGTTTTCTCAAGAAAGTAGACATCATTACCTCTCCTGGTGTGTCTTATTTAGTCGAGGTCACGCTGCTGTTTGTCCAGTTGGAATCTGAACACGATACCATATTTTTGATGGATGTTTCATTCTTGGAGTTTTCATTTCCCCCTAAAGCCATACTTGCTCTGTGTTTATGCTAATGCAAATGCACTCTGCCAACAGCACAGACTGGATTTGTTGTTCAAATAAGGTTGTTGTAATTACTCCAATCGAGAATAAAGTAGCTTGCCCTGAATATTTTTAGGCATGGCAGGCTTTGTTTGCTTTTCACCGCAGTTAAAAATATGGTGCAAAAATATGCACTCAATTGAGACATTTGCTGTAAAAACACATTTGGGATCCTCTTGAATGCTTCCTCCCAATAAAAGCCACAATAATGCATTATCACTCGCCCCAAAATAACCAGCGTATTTATTTATTTGTTCCTTACAATGGACAAATCCTTACAAAAAGTATTTTCTGCAGTAGCAGTTTGTGAATAATCAGGGTATTTACTGGTGGCATGAACTTTAGAGCACACTGAGCTACATGCTCAGTAAAAATGTCATTGTGTTACTTGGTTTGCATGTTCCGGAATATTCTGTGTAAACTTTTGGTTGGATGATGTTGCTTATTTAATGCATATTTAGGGATTATTGCCCTTCTATGAGAAAACATGTGGTATTTTTATGGTAAACAAGTGGTATATTTTGGTGGTGATGAGCTGGGCATAAACCAGAAGTGGGTATGGTTTATCCAGAAATGGGCGGGACATACACTACAGCTCAAAAGTTTGGGATCACTTGCAAATTTCTTGTTTTCCAAAGAAATTTTTTTTTCATGCACTTCACAAAAATTTTTATTCATTTCACAAACAATTAAAATTCCTCCCCCATTCCAAAAAAATGCTAGGTTAATTGGCAATTCCAAATTGTCCATAGGTATGAACGTGAGTGGGAATGGTTGTTTGTCTATACACTACCGCTCAAAAGTTTGGGATCACTTGCAAATGTCTTTGTTTTCCAAAGAATGTTTTTTTCATGCATTTCACAAACATTTGTATTCATTTCACAAACAATTAAAATTCCTCCCCCATTCCAAAAACATGCTAGGTTAATTGGCGATTCCAAATTGTCCATAGGTATGAATGTGAGTGGAAATGTTTTTGGTTTTTTTTTATCTATACACTACTGCTCAAAACTTTGGGATCACTTGCAAATATCTTTGTTTTTCCAAAGAAAAAAAAATTTCATGCATTTCACAAACAATTTCTTTCCATTTCACAAACATTTTTATTCATTGCACAAACAATTAAAATGAATCAGATGATTTTCAAAGAAGGATGTACATTTTTGCATAGAGGCCTACTATCAACAACTGTCAGTCCTCTGCATCAATCTCCTGGTATGGCTGCTAATCCAAGTTCATCATTTTATAAGGCTAAAAGATTATTAGAAAAGCCATCTAAAAATCTAAACTAAAACTAAAATATCTTACCATGCTGTTAACTACTCCCTTCAGAGAGCAGCACAAACTGGGTCTAACAAGGACAGAAAAACGCTGCACAACTGTGCAAGAAGACAAAGACCAGTGTCAGTATCAACAGTGAAGCGGCGACTTCAGGATGCTGGACTTCATAGCAGGACTGCCAAAAAAATCCATATCTCAGACTGGCCAAAAAATTCCCAAGTGATACCAAACCTTTGAGCAGTAGTGTTAATCAAATTGACATGGATTGATGAGAAGTTGCTATACTGTATGTAGTTTATTTTTCAGTAGTATGGGTACTGTGTATGTGTGTAAGTGATCCTTTATTATTATTATTCCTTTATTATTTTTAATGAGATATGTGAAGTTGGTGATTAATGCAAATATGTCAATAAACATAATAATAATCTGTCAGCCTTGTTGACTGTACTTTTCTCAAAAGCACGACATTCAGCACTGCATCAGTGACTGATGCACGATGCCCACTGTCTTGTCCAAGCGCCAGACATAGTTTGTTTATAGAATAAAAACGTCCACCAAATTTGGTGTTTTTGGCCCCAAATACCTGATATCCGAAAAAGAGCCCAAGGACGTGCTGGAGCTGGCATATTCCTGCTCCAGCATGGACAGTAGCCTAATTATGTGTCTTACGTTCTCTGCTTTTGACTTCCTTTTGTAACTTCCTTGCTCAGTTCTCCTGTTCATTTGCTGTCTGCTGAACCGGGCTGACAGGCCAACTGGCAAGATTATAGTCAATGCTCTGATTGGCAAGTAATTTTAGATTAGGTTCTCTACCTCTACCCAAAAGCATGACCTGTCTATGCACACTATTGGCTGCTGTTTTCTAGCTTGAATTAATTGCAGTTACTGTTATACTGTAATTAATTTAGTGTCTTTTCAATTGTTTTCTTAATATAGTGTGGATATTGTACTCAGAAAGCAGCGTAACCCCTACTGCTTTTGTTTAGGGCTCGCTTCCAGTAACCTTTTCCTCAGTGCCACCATCATCCATCTTCACCATTATTATAGTTGTTAATTTCAGCTAAGGTCATTTTGCTACAATAAATGAGGCCGTTTGAAGCACATGAAACATCACAATGTGTCATTCGGCAGAAGTAAAGTGCTCAAATGTTATATTTCATGGATTAAAACTGGCAAGAGGTGAGATGGCAGAAGCAGGAATTCAGTTCTTGAAGCAACGAGCAGCAGCTGCAGTCACTTTGGAATAACGTCCAGGATGGCTGGATGGCGAGTCTGCTCTTGTTCTCCCCGTTTATACTCAGAAGTTTATACTACTTTGAATCTACATTAGTCTACATTACGTGTGTGGTTAGTTTGTTCAACATTACGCTATCCTACTGTGCTTTTTTTTCTTTTATCCTTTATTTTAGGTTTTTTAGCTTGTATCTCACAGCGCCTGTGTTTTCATTTTTGGGGATTGATTGTTGTCACCTTGCAATGAAGATTGCTGTGTTTCTGATTTTCAGATTAAAGACTGTTTTCAAATCAAGTTACCATCACGTCTCCGGAAAAGCAAGCGATGCGTCTTCCTTCTTCTTTTTGGACACAATTACGCAAACGTGGGATGTTTCTTAATGTTTGTGAACTACTAAATATGGTTTATAACATTATTAGAGCCCTTTGGAGATTAAATAACACCCCTATATTCACATTTACACTCGTATTACGGAGTAAATAAGTCATTTAAAATATAAATAAGACTTGTTCTCATCTGTGTTACTGTAAATGTGTTCCCTTGGGGACCTGATTGAGAGGCGGACAGGTAGGTTTCAGAGTTGAGTTTCAGTTTGCATGGTTTACAGCTTCAGCAGTGGCCGGTGTTTTTATTCTGGATTATTGTGCCTGTTGTAAGAATGGAATAAAAGCTTGTTGTTGAGGGATCAGGTGTGGTCCTTGTGTGTCTTACTGTGCTGTCCTCTCAACACGTGTCTGCATGTTGCTAGACAGCCAGACTTGCTCTTCTTGCTTTATGAAGCTTTCTTGTAAAACTAAGTGGTAACTGAAACATACAGAAAAAAATAAAATTAAAATTGGAATAATATTCCAATACTGCTCACGTTGCAGGCTAAACGCACATCAGCTAACAGTTAGCTAACACACGTACACCAACTGCAAATGCAAACTAGCAGTAGCATGAAGTTAGCGAACTTGACAAAACAAGTACAACTTTGGAAATAGAAAATGCATCTATGTAAGTGCTTTATACACCAATATACTTACAAAGACAATAATTTCCCAAGAAACAAGCGTTTAGAGCAACTTTCAGCGTGTTTATGAGGTTTTCCCGTTTCGTTTCTGCTGTGAGGCCAGACTGCTTTTCACAGAGCGAAAACAACAAAGCTTGTCTATATGCGAGAGCACTCACTCTCTAGTGGCCCAAAACGATACTTCTGGAGAAGATGTCTCACTATGTAAACTTTTTAACCTTAACAATATTTATTAGAACTTTTAGCTATTTATTACTTTCATTTTAACTAACTTATGAAACGTATGAATTATTAATGTCTTCGTCCCCAAGACATTACACTTACTGAACATTACAGTAGCATTACTGACACCTAGTTACCCGTGTCAAATACATTTTTGAATGCATCTTTACCTTCTATTTGTATTTTTGTGCATTTAGGCAAAAACTTATGTAACATTTGCTTAAATATGCATGATTAATTCATTCATTCATTTTCTACCGCTTATCCTCACGAGGGTCGCGGGGAGTGCTGGAGCCTATCCCAGCTGTCGTTGGGCGAGAGGCGAGGTACACCCTGGACTGGTCGCCAGCCAATCACAGGGCACATATAGACAAACAACCTGCATGATTAATGTATTTTTTAAAAACTGACCAAATAGCAAGGGATGTTTTTGTTGTTTTAGTGTTAAATATAACAAAGACTAAAGAAGCAGCATCTGCCTTCATATTGTAGTAAATCTACGGTATACAAAACCATACGTTACACAAAATATCAGCAGCACAAGGCCAAATGTTTTACCATTACTCGAAGGCTAAGGTCAGCACCTAAAGCAAAGCAATTCATTTTTGCAAATACCAAGTCATAACGATCCTCCATCCCTCACCATATTTCTGTCTTGGGGTAATAAAACAGTATTTTAGAGTTTACAGCACACTTGCAAGTTGACGGCTAACCTTTCTATCAAATGCTACAAAGGGGCAAGACCTTGGAAAAGAGTTTCAGCGGTGCCAGGGATGTTGTTTTCATCCCATTTGCCAGTTACTACTAGGATTAGACAAATGCTGCAAATATGTCATAGTGGAGTTTACATCAGTTGCATTCTATGCTACAATTATTTAGTTTTTCTTTAGTCCGAGCCAATAAATCCCCAAGACATAATGCAATTAAAACAGATGAAACATGAACTTGAAGTTATCCACAATGCAGACTTAGGTCAAAGCCTTCTCATGGTGTGCTTGGCGGAAATAAACAATAGCTTTTACCGCAGATGTCTCGGCTGCAAAATGAAAAAGTTCTTAGAGATTATTCTGCCTCCTCTTTGATCATGACGACTGACAGATCTGTGGCAGACTGTCTCCATCTTTTTTTTTTTTTGTTGGTTAACAAATGAGTCATTGTGGTGGTGCTATCTCTGCAGCCTTAGCTTGAGGCTGCCGTTTACAAAGAAAGCAAAAACAGCGAGTGAAAAGCATTTGTCATCGCCTAATATTAAAGCGCAAATATGTAGTTATTTATTTTTGAAGAAGAACGTAGCTTCAAAATCATATCAGTTCGACTTAGAGGGAGAATAGAGTGTCTAACATTGCCATGGCAACCCTGATTGCATACTTTAGTGCTCTACAGGGTGACCATATTTTGATTACCAAAATCTAGGACACTCAGTCTGGTGTTCTGTCCAGCAGTGCACCTTCATTTATATATTTTATATATTTCATATTATATTATGAATTGTACATTTTCACTACAATGTATGCAATTTACAATTTATTTGGTTATTATTTCAAATTTATTATAATTTATGCAACTTTTTCATTGTTCATAGATGTCATTGTAATATTCCATCTTGGAATAAGAAGTGTCAATAATATATTGCGGAATCCCAAAGGGAAATGTCCCAAGACCCAAAATATTTGAGTTTTATTCACTTTTCATGGCCGACTGTGTCCACTCTTGCAGGGAAACATTTTTGTCTTGAGGATTGCTGTCAGAATTCGCATGCAGAGATGACAACACCTGCTGGACGTATTCCCAGCTTTCCCGTCGTGGTCGCTTGTTTTTATTTTATTTTATTTTGGGTTCCTCTTCCTTTTCGTTGCTGTGTCATGTCATCCACCGACTTGCCTTCTTCCTCCATCAGTGGACCTCAAAGGAAAGAGTGCCCCGCTGTCTGTCTGCCATTTACTGCCTGTGAAAGAATCCCGATAGTCTGGGGCTCAAAGCGATAAATACCTGTCAGGAGGATCCATCATGTGACCAAGTCGCCAAACACAAGCCAGGTAGCACAAATCAAAGCAAATACAGCTGGAATAGGTGCAGATTCTGGAAGATCTAAAATGTTTTCTGTGTTGCTGCTCTATAGGAGTCCACAACTCATAACAAAGGGTCGGAATATGAACATAATAGGTCCCCTTTAAGACCTTAAGAACATGTTCAATAATAACTAGCGATAAAACAAAGGGCAGTTTTCGGAATCTATGGTCCAGGCTAACGTTAACAACAGCATATAAAAAGGACCTTTGCTTGAACTCATTTACAAACGTCAACACCTATTAATCATTCTCAGTGGCACGTTGTAACGATTGGCAATGTCAGCTGGGATCAGCTCCAGCTCTCTGAAACCCGAGGAGAGTATGTGATTGTGAGAGCCTCATTTTATTGGACACCAACAAGCCTTAATCCCCTTTTCACAACACTGCACTTCTCATTGGTAAGCATTCTTTTTTTTTCCCTTTACGTCTCCCCAACTGTACTGCCTGAGCTGTGCTGTTATTGCAAAAGGCTTTGACGGTCTTAATTGGGCTATTTGGGTATAATGTACACACTGACATTCTTAGGAAACATTGCAGCCTGGTTGTGAAAGTTAGTTATGGATGACTGATGATGCCGCCTTTTATTTTATGACATACAGAATGTCTTTTCACTTTGGATGTTTGTTCTGGTTGAGCATCCAATACAATAACTCATTATTATGTACCAAAGATGATAATTGAACAATACATGTTCCTTATTTGGCATGCATATCATTTTACCTGTAGAATATACCACAGAACAACCAGGCTAGTGCTGCACGGCGGTCGAGTGGTTAGCATGCAGACCTCACAGCTAGGAGACCAGGGTTCAATCCCACCCTCGGCCATCTCTGTGTGGAGTTTGCATGTTCTCCCCGTGCATGCGTGGGTTTTCTCCGGGTACTCCGGTTTCCTCCCACATTCCAAAAACATGCTAGGTTAATTGGTGACTCCAAATTGTCCATAAGTATGAATGTGAGTGTGAATGGTTGTTTGTCTGTATGTGCCATGTGATTGGCTGGCCACCAGTCCAGGGTGTACCCCGCATCTCGCCTGAAGACAGCTGGGATAGGCTCCAGCACTCCCCGCGACCCTTGTGAGGAAAAGCGGTAGAAAATGAATGAATATACCACAGAACAACTAGGCTAGTGCTGCATGGCGGTTGAGTGGTTAGCGCGCAGACCTCACAGCTAGGAGACAAGGGTTCAATTCCACCCTCGGCCATCTCTGTG
The DNA here is from genome assembly GCF_037039965.1 of Doryrhamphus excisus. NCBI lineage: Eukaryota > Metazoa > Chordata > Actinopteri > Syngnathiformes > Syngnathidae > Doryrhamphus > Doryrhamphus excisus. Next base: position 7,530,738 of record NC_136373.1, on the reverse strand, counting down.
TGGAGTTTGCATGTTCTCCCCGTGCATGCGTGGGTTTTCTCCGGGTACTCCGGTTTCCTCCCACATTCCAAAAACATTCCAAATTGTCCATAGGTATGTATGTGAGTGTGAATGGTTGTTTGTCTGTATGTGCCCTGTGATTGGCTGGCCACCAGTCCAGGGTGTACCCTGCCTCTTGCCCGAAGACAGCTGGGATAGGCTCCAGCACCCCCGCAACCCCATGTGAGGAAAAGCGGAAGGAATGTTCCTCCTCTTGGTCTGCCTCCGCCAAGCCCACTCCGCTGTAATTGGTCAATCTCTCTAACACTCCTGAGGACTTCTGCACAGCTGCCGAAACCCTTTTGTCTGATTATTAACGAATGAACGAATAACCAGGCTAAAACGGCACCCAGGCCAGACTTTGGACACCCCAATAATAAGTACTTTTCTAATTAGTGAGCACTATTTGACAAAATAAATTCCCATGAGAATAAGCCCGTCTGTTATCACCATGACATCCCTGTCGGGGGCTGACATTTGCACTTAATGAGGCCATCATGAGCTACTTTAACTTTTCGTTATGAACGAGTATCCGTTACGGATAATGCATTGTTGAATACATTTGAATATATTGTTATACGTTTATCTTCAGCTTACAGGGAACATTGATGGTAAGCCATGCATCCTGTGTCATACCGTGTCAGGATACCTTGACATTCCCGGCGCTACTCCCAAATACCTCAGGCAAACCATCTTCACTGATACCCAATCTCCAGCAGCCCCCAGGAAAATCGTGTTCGAGACCCCTGCTTTAGGCTGTTTAAGACCGGAATAAAATCAAAAGAATTGATTTTTTTTTCAGTAGTAGGAATATGTGACAGTTAATTAGTAAGGTGCAGAACGAGATGGATCAACCCCGTAGACAAGGATCAACACACCCACCCATGGGAAAAGAAGGCTGATTTATATTGCTGGATTAAAACATACATTTTCCCTTTCATTTATGAAGCCAAATGAAAGGAAGCTAAAAAGAGGAGTGCTTATTTAAGAGCTCATTTGACACACCAAGAGTTTCCCAATTTAAAGCCTTAACTTGGAGCCACCGATTGGTGCTTGTGAGAGAGCAAAAGCCATTATTCAAGCACAGTACTCCATTAAAGCCTTAATCCACCTAAATGAACACACAGGAAGTAACACTGTCATCTCTTTGCAGCCGACCTTACTTCTATTATGGGATGTGCAAACCACAGCCTGATGGGAGACATGATGCATCCCTCATGATGTTGATACCAGTCCAAGCACATCACCCTGAAGCACCTATTTATTTCCCGGGGAGGGAAATCACTCTGTCAAGTGGGGTGGAAAAGAAGATGGCTGTTCTTAATTGGAGATTTTTTTGGAATTTTCTGGGTCAGGGACAGTTAGCCTCAGTAGAAACTCTTCCTGGTTAACCCGAATTAACCCCATTCTTGTATGTTGCTGTCACTAATCAAAAGGGAAAAAGATACAAGTGGGGTAGGGTGGCAAAGTCACACTATCTGGATCTGGATTTTAGGGATGTCACTCTTCCCTATTCTTCAATTACAGGGATGACACATAGCGACAGAGAGATATTTATATCCACAACTACCAACAATTTAGTGTTCAATTAACCTAAACAGGAACAATTTATGTGATTTAGCCTTTTATAGAACATGTCCATCTTCTCTGCTTTAATAACATTAAGGTATTTTATGACCCAGAGCCGCATTTTAGTTTAAAACAGACAGACTGGAATGAGACAGTCTTGGACTCACGGCTTGCTTTGACAAGTCATTAGTCTTGTCTAATTAGATAATAATGTCTTAGCTTTCCATTACAGGCTGCTGTCTGACACATGGTGCACAGAGCTGTAGGCTGATGCATTTGCCATCTCGGCTGACAGGCTAGACCGGAGGTTGGAAGACATGCCAGTGGGAAAAGACAGGACTTTTTTTTTGCTTTTAAATAGGCCCATCATCTGTGTTTTTATATGTCAACTTGATTTGTCAGGTGGAAAAATAGAATTTATTCAACACTCTCAAAACAATGAACATGATGGGCAGGACTTACATAAGCGGGATCAAATATTACAATATGTTGCGGTATGCACACTGCGATCTTAAAGGGAACCTATGATGCTTTTTCCACTTTTCTGACCTATAAAAGTAGTTAGGATATAGTATAGCTGCACAGCGGTCCAGTGGTTAGCGTGCTGACCTCACAGCTAGTGTCACGGTTGGGCTTGAGAGCTTTACGGTTTGACCCCAGGATGCAGAGAACAGGACCAAATGCAAGTAAAACGTTGAATTTAATGATAATAATTGCAGCAGCAGGATAAAGCAACTCAGGAAGCAGACGGACAAATGATAATGATCCCACCTCAGGAGAAGCACACACCTGAACTAAATAGGCCGCACAAATTAGGGACAGGTGTGGGTGATAAGCACAACCAAGGCAGACAAGACAAAACAGGAAGTCAAATACAAAACAAGAGCATCTAAAACGGAAACTAAAGCCCAGAGAGGGAACATAAACAAACTGTCACTTGGGAACCTACACAGGGCGTGGCAGCTAGGAGACCGGAGTTCGATTCCACCCTCGACCATCTCTGTGTGGAGTTTGCATGTTCTCCCCGTGCATTGTGGGTTTTCTCCAAAAATATGCTAGGTTCATTGGCGACTCCAAATTGTCCATAGGTATGAATGTGAGTGTGAATGGTTGTTTGTCTATATGTGCCCTGTGATTGGCTGGCGACCAGTCCAGGGTGTACCCTGCCTCTCGTCCAAAGACAGCTGGGATCGGCTCCAGCAACCCCCGTGACCCTTGTGACGTTAAGCGGTAGAAAATGAATGAATGAATTCCCGTGTTAAACCAAGGCAATGTTTCAGGTAATAGGAAGTTTGGGATGGTGCAAAATGTTTGATTTCAAAAGGTGCGGTAAAACTGCTCCTATGTAATGTCACAGAGCCCGCGAGCCGAGTATACCTCACCTTCTGAGCATTCATTATGAGCCTTCTCACGGAACTAGCCTCCGCGTGGGGCCTAGCCATTAGCAAGTCCAGGCCAGCCATCCGCTTTTCTCTGACGCTTTTTTTGAGCGAGATCCATTTTTGACCACCCCATTCGCCCGTGGGACAAAATAATTTTCACGCCCGAATTTTTACACTGAGTTCAAATTTGCATTCATGCATGAATATCTTTGTCAATGTTGAAAAAAAAACACATCAATATATGGCTCACCTGACTGTAATAAGTATGTTGCCATCACTATACTGAATAGTCATCAGCAACATCCATCCATTCATTTCCTATGCTGCTTATCCTCGCTAGGGTCGTGGATATGCTGCAGCCTATCCTATATCAGTCATTTGGAGGCTGATGGTAATGGGCCTGTAATAAGGAAGACAATAGTGGCCTTTGGTTGGGATCCAAACAGTTTAAAAGGTTGATTTCACACATCGAGTGCCAATTCAACTGTTGAAATGAACGTTACGCTTCAGCAGCCTTCAATTGTAGAAATGAGCCTTTGTGTCCATTTGGATGAAAAATCTCTTCCATGTGACCTTGCCATACTTGGAAATCAAGAGGGCGGGGGGACTACTAATATTATACACACACAAATGAAATGTAAACAGCATGAAACAGTTATTAGTAAATTACCTTGATGAATGCTGTTTTATTTAAATAGTAATTAAATGACAAGGTTCTTTCCAGGAACAGCCCACTGAGATAGACAAGGAGACGCTGATTAAAATATCCAATGCATTCAATAATGTAGTCGTCCCTCGTTTATTGGGGTTAATTGGTTCCAGGCCCGACCGTGGTAAGTGAATTTTCATGAAGTATAACTCAGTATTAACTCATTTCAAAGATTGCACAACGATACAGAACCTCCAGATTTCCACTACACGTCGTCAACATCTGGAGACCAACGACTAAAATACCAAAATGGTTGACCCATTCACAGTTTTTCAGTTTTGCCTGGATGCTAATGAGAACATAACAGTTGACGCAACAATCTCATAAAACTTGCATTGGCAAATGGAGCACAGTATATTGATGTTAAAAGCTGAATGTGTATTATGTGGATGTGAAAGGGGTCACATTTGCATAAGCTGAGAGCTCGCTGTGTCTCATAAACAGATACAAAAGGGGGCTTCTGCATTGGCGTGGGATTCATTTCACTTAGACTCCAACGGCAATGTGGAATCGTTTTTGCATTTAATATAGACGAAAATATTCATCCATTCATTTTCTATGACTTTGGGCGAGTGGCGGAGGTACACCATGGACTGGTTGCCAGCCAATCCCAGGCCACATATCGACAAATTACCTGTATTTAAACATTTTAAAATATATATTGTGTGTTGGCTGCACGGCGGTCGAGTGGTTAGGACACAGACCTCACAGCTAGGAGACCGGTGTTCAATTCCACCCTCGGCCATCTCTGTGTGGAGTTTGCATGTTCTCCCCATGCATGCGTGGGTTTTCTCCGGGTACTCCGGTTTCCTCCCACATTCCAAAAACATGCTAGGTTAATTGGCCACTCCAAATTGTCCATAGGTATGAATGTGAGTGTGAATGGTTGTTTGTCTATATGTGCTCTGTGATTGGCTGGCGACCAGTCCAGGGTGTACCCCGCCTCTCGCCCGAAGACAGCTGGGATAGGCTCCCTCGTGAGGATAAGCGGTAGAAAATGAATGAATGAATGAATATTGTGTGGTTCTTCATACCACTCCACCGTAATCCCTCTGTTTTTGAGAGATGAATGAGTTGAAACGGTTGACCATGTGATCTGATTACAGAGGTTAGAAAACTAGGTGGGAATCTCTGGTACTGCTCGAAAATGGTTCAAAGCCTACCTGGAGGACAGGACATACTTCGTTAGAATTGGTAACTGTGTCTCAAACCCAATGACTATGACCTGTGGGATTCCCCAGGGATCAATCTCGGGAACGCTATTGTTTTTTTTTGGCCATGAAAACTTCTAAATTTTTTATTCTTTGTTAAGCATGTTTGAAATAAACTAAACCATCAATATATTTCTGTGCTATGTGTACATATGCAAAGCAGAACACGTTACCCCCAAGAACAAGTTTTCAGTTCTATATTACTTGCGTGCATGAGGTTCTTCTTCCTACTTTAAGGTCTTTTTCTCCATTTTCTTTGTTTCAAAACTCAACAGTCCTGGATTCTCAGGAGACATAATTACCGTACAGTCAGCTTGTAAGACCCCCAGTCCCCAGGAATGTATATACTTTATTGACTACTCCTTGTTGTTATTTATAAAATCTCACATCACAAGAGTGACTGTTGTAATGGTTTCCCTTCGCTCAAATGCCTAACTAAGAGAAAATGTAACGGCTCACAAAGCACATGCAATGAATAATTATGCTGTGCGGGGTTCGGGTGACAATACAACACACAGTATGATGTTCAAATATATAAAGCCATGAGAAATCCTATGCCGTGTTTTTACAATTCTGCTTGCATTTTCCCCTTCAATGATCAAAGATCACTTTAATGGGTCTGCAATCAATACTAGACTCTCCTGACTTCCATAGCATGTGCTTCGCTGTGTCTCATTGGTTTTAGATTGGAAATTCTACATTTAAAATGACAATGTCATTGTCTCTTATGTTTCCCACTGTTGTTTACTGTTGCATGCAGAGCCTTATCAATCCTGAAAAGGTCAATGCACATGCAGTCCGACATCATTTATTCTTTTTATATATTTATAGAATGTGTGGAATTTGTACACAATAATAGCCTGTCAACATTTGTTTTGCTTTTTAAGAATTTTAGAGAAAACTACTTCATTTTATCTTTTCATAGGGGAGTGGTATTATTTAGATTATTCACACAACACTGTGCCATATTATTTGTGTCTTTTTCTCTCTCACTACACTCTACTTCTCTCTCGACCCAAAAAGGCAGATGGCAGCTCACCCTGAATTCACCAACACTCGATTTCTCTGCTCCTTCAAAGGCAAACAATTCTTCCCATATGAAGAGATAGAAATCGAATATATACAGTAATCAGTTCCAGCATCAAACTGTTGACTGCAATTACTAGAGGCTATTTGCATGCTTATTTGTCATACACAAGGATGTTTCGTTTGTTGTATGAGGCCAAAATGATAATAAATACATACTGATAATGTGAATTGATATGGCTTAAATCCATCAAACATAAAAATATTAATATGTTACTCTGGTGAAAGAAATAATCTCAACATTTGACGGTATTGTCGCATGTAGAGGAGCAGAAAGCATTCAAAGACGCGGACCAAAGACCTGCCGCACAGCAGGGTTTTGAAATACCTCTTGATCTTGTGACTTACAGAATACAATTAAGCGGTTTAAGAGGGTTTTATTGACACGAGCAGTGAACGCAGCAGAATTGTGAGAAGAAAATCCCATCAGAGAGAACCTCCCGACCAACCCACCGCCCTACCGCGCTACCGCCGTTTACCTCAGCATCTGTGGAGTAAGAAGCAGCGGAGAAGGCGTGGCTTTTTTGGTTTCTTTTTACTTTTTTTTTTTTTTGCATCGCCTTGTGAGGAAGAAGCAGTTTCATGGTGCTTCTTTCTCATTGGCCAGGCAACATCCTTGTGGCAACTTCCGGGTTAGTATCTGGAGGTATCGTACACCCCAATGTACCTCGTTCTCCACCCAAAGTCAGATGGAATTAGCGGTGTGTCGGTCATGAACGAACGGGTCAAAAGAACTAGTTCTTTTTTGTGAACGGAATGAACGAGGTCACTGCCCCTAAAATACCTGTTCAGTCCGTTCAGTTACAAATGCTTTTTTTTTATTTTTGTATTTTTTTTTTTAGTCAGTTCACTGTTCTTTTTGCAGGGCGGGACTATCTGTGTGCTTACCTGCCTTATCCAATCATCGAGCCTCACATTTGGTGTGGGTGGGGTTAGCTGACTGAAAGACTGAGACCGAAAGATTGACCGACACTGTCGGTGACCTTGTTCATTCACTAGTTCTTTTGACCTGTTCGTTCATGACTGACACACCACTAGTCATCACGTGTTGTTGCACTGTTGAGTCGGAACGAACGTGAACATGAGTGAACGGACTGACTCGACACGGCTGACCGGGTCTATGCACAGGGAGAGATCACAGGCTAACAACCAATTGACCAAAACGACCGTCATGAACAGATCTTTTTACTGAATGAACCGGAATGATCTGATTCACTGAAATGAACGGTTTTGCCCGAGTGAGGATAAGCGCTATAGAAAATGTATGGATGGATAAATAACATGCAGAGTGTCTTTACTGTTCTATGTTACCTAATATCTATGGCTACAGTATCATAGTTATGAAATATGTTTTCCTACTGTGCTTGACTCAATACTTGGCGTTTGAGAGTTGTCTTCGTGTGCACCGAGTTTTTCCATGCACCAAACAACGGCTCCCAAATAAGCGCTGACCATTGCACTCTATTAAAAACTAGAGTCATGCTCCAGTAAGACTGTTGTGACACTGATGGATTTACAAGACTTACTCCGAGACCTAAAGGCTGAGTAGTTCAAGATTAGACTAAAGCTTGTTGCGCCCATAGGTTGTGAATTGAAAACCCTATCTAGGGATTATACATGGAGTGTTTTGTTGTCTAATTTGAGTCATTAGAGGAATGCAATGCAGTGGATTAGAGGAGTGGGTTGCACCCCGAAGGAAACAGGCAAGCTGTGTTGTTGTGTTGTGGAAGGAATTAGTTGTGAGGAAGATGCGCATCTTGCAAATGTGTGAAAACGCCTACGTCTCGTGTCAATCAAAATCAAATGTGCTTTCTTGCAGTACTTTTAGGCACAAACACACCGTCACTTCCCAACAGCGCTCAGGTTATAGTTTAATTGCATACAATGTAACCATACATGGAGGAATCCTGTCATATTTTCCTGATAACCAAAGGACTTTGCTTTTTAATCAAGCATTATCATCTAACGCAGCCCTGGGTTTTTCGATATGCACCTTTGACTCACCACGAGAAAGCAGGAATTTTCACACGGATATTGAATTGCTTTAATCATTCAGACCGACTGAGATATTAATTTGATTTGTGGTAGGGCGACTATTAAAGTTAAAGACAGTGTGGATTGTTTCATCAGAAGACAATCACTCACTAGTGTGTTCCTGCAGAGGACACAGGGGATGAGGAGCATGTAGGGGATTGGCGGTGGGGTTGAATAATTAACACATTCTCAGGAGAGGGATTTTGCATATTTTTCTACATCACGATAAGGGTCGTCACACACAAGAGAAAGACCAGCTTATTCCTCATTCATGGGAAATAGTCCACTTCCTCCCTCATCATTTGGCTCCAGTCTAAAAATACACCAGAGGTCATTTTCGAGGCTTATTACGATCAATATTTCCCCCCCCTGCCTCCTCTGCAGTCAGCGGCTCCCAGGTGGGATGCTGCTCGCTGATGCTCACTGAAAAAGCAGCACCAGTAAGTACACAGTGGCAGGAAACGAACGTAGGGGGTCAGATGTGGACATGAGGCTCCAGCAGGAAGCGGAATGCTCATGTGACAGCACAAGGTCAAAGACTTCCCTGTTGTACGTGCACGTTGGTCCAAAATATCATTTTGTATGAGCGTGACCTGGTGAATGCCTATTTTCAGCATTAGAAGCTAGTCTGTGCTGCCTGCTGTGATAAGAGAAACGAGCATCTGTTTTTAATTGACATCACTGAGGGAATCAGACTGGAAAGTGTCGCTTTAGGACAGCGGTTCCCTTTTGGAGATACAATTATTTTGGAGTTTTAATCTGTCAACGGCATTTCACACTGGACTGTTTAGTGAACATGGGCCACTTTGCAGCTGGACTAGCCGACCAACTTGCTGAAGCTCGATGCCTTTCCAACGTTACTCGGTCTTGTCGAAGACTCAGGAAGTAACAATTTAGTTAAAGTGTCCTGTGTTTACTGTGCCTACAGAGAACATATTAACTCCTTATTTCTAAAATCACAAATGCTTAAACTTGCTGATATAGTTCATCTTCAAACAGCTACATAAAATAATGCATAAAGCTAAAAAAATAACCAATTCCCTAAAAATGTCATCCAATACTTCTCTACAAGAGAGGAGAAATATGATCTCAGGGAAGAACTACATTTGAAACACTTATATGCTAGGACTACGTTAAAAAGCCATAGCATTTCAGTATGTGGAATCAAACTATGGAATGGATTGAGTAAGGAAGTCAAACAATGCACAACGATGAGCCAATTCAAGAAACAATACAAGCAGTTGATGTTTGCTAAATACAAGGATGAAGAGTCTTGAACCAGTCATGATGTGCTATATATATCACTATATTGACACTTACTATGGTACCCATTATGTCATTGGATGCTCATATCCGCTCGTACTTCAGTTTGTGACAAAAAAAAATTAAGTCAACTTTATTAGGAAAGCAGGAAGTGAACAAATGTAACTGAATGTTACTGATGTAACTGAATGTTACTGATTGTAAAAGTACCAGATGGAGGGGTAGGATTTAATAAGCTTTGCTTCTTCCTACTCCTTTTGGACATGTGGAACTGTGAACTGATTATGGGATGCATGTTCAAATGAAATTAAACCATTACCATTACCATTTTGTGTAAATCATGGAGCAAAAGCGCTTGTCTGTGTAGCATTATAGAGTGTGCATACAAGAAGTGGGGTTGTTAATAGCCACCACAATTAGTGCCTCTACCAGAGTGTTGGTCGCCTCGAAAAACACATTAGACATTATTGATGCAGGTGAACGTTTTCAATATATACTTTCTGGATTTTGCTCACCATCATGTCGGCCAAACTTGCGCAGGGCATAATAGGAAAGTGGATGCCGATCCTTGGTTTACATGCCACTCATGCTGCTACAGAGAGCTTTCAATATTAACAGATTGCTGCAGATGCTGAATCAAACTGTGAATTTAAGTGAAAGTCAACATAGTGAGAAAACTTCACCGGAACCGACCAAAGTAATCATTGAAAAACTACCTACCATTTGCAGTTCATGCAAGACACAGTTTAATTGACAGCTCCTCCACAAAATAGGCAGCCCTCTTCTGCTCTCCCACAGAAAAGTGTGTGCTGCAGTGGAACTAATGATCTGCGCCACAGAACCGTGTTTGTCAGAATTGTCCCAAGTGTGGCCACCCCATAGCTTGGCCACTGAGAAGGTACTCAAATTTTCCAAATAATTGTCACACCCCCTAAAAACAAATGGGCTGGCCCCAAGAATGGGCTCAGAATTTTTAAAGTCCACTTAGAATATCCAAGAATAAACCATGAATTTGCATACTGACGGGATTCTGCTTCTAGTGTGACTAAGGTGTTAAATTAACAAAGTCCACTTTTTTAAAATCTTTTCAAAGTGGGTGTGCGCTATCATTTGAGTGCAGGTGGTAGCACCAGTAGGTGGCATGTTTTGCAGGAGAAACCCTATAAAGATAATTGTCCTGGCTTATGCTTCTCAGCATGATGGTTTATGCTCTGAACTGAGCTTAGCATGCATTTGACATGCCGTATGTATCACATGAGAGCAATTGTTCGAATTTGGGGGTATTTAAGAGACAGCAGGGGAAGCCTGTGGATTACACGTATTGTCCAGATGGCTCAAAACGTATTAAAATCCACGACTTAGGAACTCAAATTGAACTACTTGATATATTGCATTATTGCAACTGTCATGTTCACTACTGTTCTTCTTATAGGGTTCTTCCCTTTCACCACAGTTTTAACTTTGTTGCTTCCAATTATGCGACAACAGAAGAAGAACTCGGAAATGTCAGCTTGCATCGCTTCCCAAAGTGGTGATCACAAAAGGTTGCCAGATGTCCAAGCATGAGATACATATTTAATGTCTGTTTAATAAAAGACCCAACAAGTTGAATTATTAAGAAGACAAGTCTCAGAGGGGCTCTACCTCGGACTAAATTGGTATACGTTTAATTTCTCCACCTCTATTTGGGCTAACACTGTCAATGACCTCTGTACTCCTCTCTTCAAGTACACCCCCCCATCACCAGTGAACATCCAGGGAAGGGACACTGAGATGGTGACATTTTCTAAGTACCCGAGTGTTCATCTGAACCATAAGCTGGACTGGACTGACAACACAAAGGCAAGTCAGAGCAGACTCTATCTGCTCAGGTGGTTGAGGTCCTTTAGAGTGCAGGGGGCCCCCTCCTCTGTGATGGCCCCTGCCATCTTCAATGGTGTGGTCTGCTTGGAGAGCAGCATCACAGCAGCTGACATGACAAGCTGATTAAGAAGGCCAGCTCTGTCCTGGGATGTCCTCTAGAACAGATGGAGGAGGTGGGCAAGAGGAGGATGACAGCCAGGCTGTCTGACATGATGAACAAAGTCCCGCCCCCTCCGACACACACTCACTATAATAAGGGCCGAATTATTATCAGCTCTTATATTGTTTACAACTCCAAACACAAACCGGAAGTGTTTGTATGTACTTGGCAGTTTGACCAATCACAGCAGAGTGGGCGTGCTTGGAGGAAACAAATAAAAAAAATACAGATGAATAGGTGCAGCTTCTGGAAGAACTAGTTATTGTATGTAGCTGCTCTATAGGAGTCCATGACTCAATACAAAGGGTCAAAAAATGAGCGTAATAGGTCCCCTTTAAATATTTTTCCCTCCTCCTCAGCAGTCAGGGAGACGACTGCTTTTTAAGGATAATTATCCCCATCCTTGACCTTAGATGTTGTTCACAGGCCCCTTTAAACTTGTGTTGACACAGCTCTTTCTTGTCTATTTCTGTCTAGTAGGCAGTGCTCACAACACTACTCTGGGGTATCTTAAAATGTTGCACTAATCAATATTTCTAAATGGGTCAAATGATTACAAGTAGGTCATAAGGACTGAACTCACACACTGACTCAGCACTCACGCTATTAAGCACTTTAGAGTGTTGGAGGGACACTTTTTAAGAGTATTTCTAGATGGTGATGGTGTACCAAGTGTCTCAGTGGCATATCTTTGATTGAAAGCAATAGTCACACTTTCCCTGTTAAGTTCACTTAAAAAGAAAACAAATGTTTTTGTTCCTATTTTTACGAGCTGAACTCAAAGATCTTTTTTTTGTGTACACAAATGCCTCAAATGCCATATATGCCATTTTGCCCCATGTTATAAGAATCGGTACACAATTCCTAGAAGCTGAAAACATCCCAGTACATGGCAAATATTCTCACCCAACCTGTCAACCCTCTGGACTACCTCCAGTACAGTTAAACTGCACATTTTGGAGTGGCCTTTTATTGGGGCCAACCTAAGTCATACCTGGAAGCGGCTCGCTCACTCACACATTCGTCGGCAGATTGTACTCATGCCTTCCTCGTTCTACACACCCTTATACACCACTGTTCAAAAGTTTGGGATTTTTTGGCCAGTCTGAGATATGCTTTTTCTTGGCAGTCCTGCTATGAAGTCCAGCATCCTGAAGTTGCCGCTTCACTGTTGATACTGACACTGGTGTTTGACGGCTACTATTTAGTGCAGCTGCCAGGTGACGACCTGTGAGGCGTCTTTGTCTTAAACTACACACTCTCACATATTTGTCTTCTTGCACAGTGCAGCGTTTTTCTGTCCTTGTTAGACCCAGTTTGTGCTGCTCTCTGAAGGGAGTAGTTAACAGCATGCTAAGAGGTTTTAGTTTAGATTTTTAGATGGCTTTTCTAATAATCTATTAGCCTTATAAAATGATGAACTTGGATTAGCAGCCATACCAGGAGATTGATGCAGAGGACTGACAGTTGTTGATAGTAGGCCTCTATGCAAAAATGTACATCCTTCTTTGAAAATCATCTGATTCATTTTAATTGTTTGTGAAATGGATAAAAATGTTTGTGAAATTGAAAATTTGTTTATGAAATGCATGAAAATTTGTCTCTTTGCAAGTGATCCCAAACTTTTGAGCGGTAGTGTATGTTTTATTAAAATGTACCTTTTCCTCCCAGTTCCATTTGTGTGGCATTTTCTATAGATAAGAAGATCTGGGAGTGAATACCAAATACTTTGGTGATTAACATTCCGAGTTGCACTTTCCATTAGAAGGCCCCCTTGACAATGTCAACGAAATCAATAATGTCATTACCTTTCAATTAGCCTCTATCACCGCCTGTTTATACAATTAACACCACTAAATGAACTTACTTATATCTCCCAATAATATCAAGGAATGGTTTGTGAAAGTCAAGGGTCTCTCACAATCTGCACTTCAATTTGTTCCATACCGTCCCTTTGACATCTTTAAAGGGGACCAATTATGCTCATTTTTTACACAGAGTTGTGGACTCCTGTAGAGCAGCTACAAACAATAACCCGCACAGAAAACAGATACTGGATTTGTTCATATGTTTTTCATACGTAGATGGATACTGCACTGGATAGTTACAGGGAGGATGACTGCTCTAGTGACCTAAGTAGCGTTCCACTCATTTACAAAAATACTTTATTTTCATTGGTATGCATCGTAACTCCGCTCTGAATTTCCATGCAGCACGCATTAAAAGAGAAAGGAATTAAGTTTTTTTTTTTTTTTTTGTCATGCAAACTGTGTAATCCTCACGAGAGGCTTGCCGCCTGAGTGCACTTCAACTGAGTGTGTGTGCGCCGATGTGGAAGCCTGCCTTTGCTTGTAGCGGGAACACAGCATGGACACACTCACTTGTTAACATTCCTCCTCCCTGTGAAATATATAAACCATGGATGTCCAAAGTATGGCCTGCAGGACATTTGTGGACCACATTTTTTATGGGCCTTTGAAAGGCACATTGTAGAAACCCAGAACTAAAAATGACAGTTGTAAGAGTTGACACTAAAAACGGAGCTGCATCAAACATCCTTTGTGTACGGCTATTATACTGCATTATTTATATAAGCGGGGTCAAATATTGCACCCCTCTCAATAAGCTGCAGTATGCACATTGCAAGCGTTAATCTTCGTAACGTGGAAGACATCTTTTCCAATTGAGTCAGGTTTGATGGTTTCCAAGCTTGGACAGCCCACTTTAAATCACACCACAGATTTTCAACAATATCTAGGTCTCGGGACTGAGATGGACATTCCGGAACGTTGTACTTCTTCCTCTGCATGAATGCCTCAGTACAATTGGAGCAGTGTTTAGGGTCAGTAACCAGTATCCAACCCCAGCGCAACTTCGACTTTGTCACTGATTCTGAAGACTGTTGGCAAAAATTTGCTGATACTGACTGGAATCCATGCCACCTTCGACTTGAACAAGACCGCCATTACCTGCACTGGCCACTCAGCCTTAACTGGGACCATGGGCCTTAACTAAGACTGTGCCTGTGGTTTCACTATGCTCCTCAGAGTGGAACCTGACAGCTGAAATCTTTGACCTATCTTTTGTACCCTGCCCCTAAACCATGATGTTGAACAGTCTTTGCTCTCAGGTCATTTGACAATTATCTTGAGGCTACCATGGTGCTACTCCTCAGAGAAAATGGAAAGAAATTGCTGATCCTGACAATCAGTGATTTCTAAAAGAAAATCTTGAAATTTATCAGGGGTGCCCAAACCTTTTCAAATCAATGTTGGCTCCAAAAAGGACCAAGATGAAAGTTCTTGATTCCCGTAAAATACACTTCACTTACGCCTCATTTTTACAACAAACCCTTCTTATAAGGCCATCAAAGAGAAAACGTAACAAATTTACTAGGCTATTTTAAGGCCCAAGAACACCAACCACTTTGATCAGAGCATCTGTTCTCAAGTACCACTGTTCCTTTTCATATCATGGGAGCAGCCAAATAACTTTTTGTGAGATCTTCTAAAACCAGGACGTCTTGTTCTTCTTGACTAACTACTATAGCTTCCTGCTGGTGTGAAAGGGCTGTTGGTTAATTTTTAATTTCTTCCTTTGAAAAGCATGAGCTGAGTGGATTTCCTAATTAACCCCATTGCCTATGCACACTGAGGCAAGAGACAGCCAGAAGCAACTGTGTTTTCTTGTTTGCTTAGACCTACTTCCATCACCTAAAAGCATCTCCACTCACTCGCCCCATGTGACACGGAACACGTTTCATACAGCATTTATGTCAGCGGTCTGTAGCTTTACAATGCATTTAACATATGGCAGGGTGGTAAACATTATTTCATTGGGTGGTGTTCTTCCATTCACAGGGTTTCTACGGTTGTGGCATTTAGAAATTCTGTACTTTTTCCAGATTCAGTAAATAGATTAGAGTTGCGACAACTAATCCCTTGTTTATTGCCGTTAATTGGTTCCAGACATCATTAGCCACGTATACATGGACCCAAATATTCCATTTGTATTTGGTTTATTTGCTCAAACGGAAAGAATGTAACCTTTGTATACACCTCATTCCGAAAGAAAAGAGCCAATCCGAATGAATATATAATCAGATTCCCGGGGGTGGAATATTCCTTTCCCCAATCCGATTGAGGTATCTTGTACCCGCTCAATCGGAAAGTTGTCAGGGTGCGTTCTTCTTCGTGGTGTTTTTCTTCTTCTGTTGTTTATCGGCGGTTGGCAAGCAGCTTTCGTGTGCATTACCGCCATCTGTGGAACAGAATCTAAACCCTTCTATACGCCATTCACAAGTCCAGTTGTATTAAAAAAGAAAATATATATCTATATAAAACATGTGCTGAGTTTAATTAAATTTTCTTTTATTCTTTCAGAGCATGCCCAGATATGACGTAACACGCAGCTTGAGACGTTCTTCAGTTTTAAAAATGGAGTCGATCAATCGGCACTGGACTGCTGCGGAAAGTTTGTTTTTCATCCAAACTAATTTCAAGACTGGATGAACAAAAAACTGGCAATACGGAGTTATTCCAACAAGTGAAAGAAAAACTCGGGGAAGTCGGTATCACGTGATGTTGGTATTTACGTTTTACTGCGTATGCCCCATTGACTATTCTGGTTGATTATAGCGGCGCATGTAGACGAGATTGGAATATTCCTTTCCGTGGATACCATTGTTTTCGGAAAGAGGAAAAACTCCTCATGTAAACGTGGCTATTGTGATAAATGAATTTCCAAAAAGTAAGATTCTTGTAAATATTAACACCATTAGAGCCCTCTACACATGAACTAACACACCAGTCACTTGTACTAGTCGTATATTGGAGACATAATTAAAAAGGCTGTTTCTCTTGGAGAGTAATAAAGCATCTATTATCTACTTATGTATGTACTGTAGTGGAATTAACACCGCCACTTTCAAGCGCCACCATTTGTTAATTCAAGCACATTTAGGTGCCATGAGAGCGACGTCCGGCATCGGTGTGATTCCCTCTCTACCCATTAATATTGAGGTGTCAGCACCGCGGCTGAGATGAAAGTCAAGCGCCAAGCGAGGAAGTGGAGATTCAAGCCTTCGGGACCTTGTATTATCAGGGGAAATGTGAATTCACTACCGAGCAACATCTACAAACTGGCAAGAACTTTGAGAACTTAAAATTTGTGCTTCAGTGAGATCTGACATTTCAACTTCAATGGCACTAATGGACATAACAGTATGGACTCCAGAGTTTATGGATTTAACCAAAACACTCAATACAATTAATAACAATATCTGAAGTAATAAACTAAATTGGTATAAAATTTAAACTGGGTAAAAAGCTACTTAGCTACTAAAGGATGCAATATGTCAACATAGGATAATATACATCTGCAAGTTTAAATATATCATGTGGTGTACCCCAGGGGTCAATGCTGGGACCAATACTGGTGGGGGACTCCTTCCCCAGGTACCTCTGTAATGGCCAAATAGTCAAAGACAGCCATAGTAATTATGGAGATTGGATATTTCACTTCGATAAATCAATCATTCCAAAATGACAGGAACCCATTTGGCATGTGCAAAGCCTTCTTTCGGTGTATTTTCTCTAAAAATACCCATAAAAGCTTTTTTAATACATCAGACCCGCCATTATCTGTCACACAGTATTAACGTATTGACCAGAGTACTAAAAAAACCACTAAAAAATGCATGTGGACTCATACTGTATTCCGGGGTTTAGTAATTTATACACTCCTGACCAAAGTTTTAAGAAAAGTTGAACAATTGCAAGAATTTACATTTTGTAGAGTTGGATCTTAAGGAGGTTCTAAGTAGAACTTCAATATGTGAACTAGATTTGGAAATACTCTCAGGGTGGAGGTTTGGAACTTGGGGAGGGGGGTCCGATGTTTTAGTAGTGTGAACACTTTGTCAGCCTAGACCCCTCAGCGCTATCATCCTGTGACCGGATCAACAGTCTCCCTGCTTACTCCAGCCTGCATCCGATATTCTTGGAATGCTGCTTCCAAGTCCTTCACACTCGGTTGGGTTTGAGTGTACAGCCTGAACTTCATTTAAATCGACTCATAATATGGATGAACAATAACCGTTGGAGTAGAGCTTTGTCAGTCGATAAAAGCTTTAAACACAAAGTGGCGAATGGTCCATAAAAGCACCCTGATGAAGTGTTACAATGAATGATGTGCAACATTTAGCTACACTGAGCTGAGTAATGAGAGTGCCAGAAACTAGTGGGAATTTAGTGCAAGGACTGGATGCCGATAAGGAAATCACAATACTGGAGATGGGAATTTTGGCTCTTTGAGGGTACCCGGATCTTGGTGAGCTGTTCCTTTCAAAGAGCCGTTCAAAAAAAATGTCTCATTTGGTTCATTTCTATATTTTTTAAGTTTTAAGTTGGGCTGCACGGCGGACGAGTGGTTCGCGCACAGACCTCACAGCTAGGAGACAAGGGTTCAATTCCACCCTCGGTCATCTCTGTGTGGAGTTTGCATGTTCTCCCCATGCATGCGTGTACTCCAGTTTCCTCCCACATTCCAAAAACATGCTAGGTTAATTGGCGACTCCAAATTGTCCATAGGTATGAATGTGAGTGTGAATGGTTGTTTGTCTATATGTGCTCTGTGATTGGCTGGCCACCAGTCCAGGGTGTATCCCTCCTCTCCCCTGAAGACAGCTGGGATAGGCTCCAGCACCCCCTGCAACCCTTGTGAGGAAAAGCGGTAGAAAATGTGACGTTTTAAGCCACCGTGCAGCACGTGGCGTGATGCTATTTGCGAATCTAATCAGCACCGCGCCGCTGGGTTGCGCTCCATGTAACTGGTGGGGGGTACGGTTCCCAGCTGCTACTCGGTTCCCTATCTGAGTCGCATTAATGAGCTGTTCAAAAGAACCGGTTCGTTCGTGAACGTCCCAACACTAAATAATACAGGTGGTCCTTGGGTTATGAACAAGTTCCGTTCTTAAGTTCCGTTCACACATGCACGGGGAGAACATGCAAACTCCACACAGAGATGACCGAGGGTGGAATTGAACCCTGGTCTCCTAGCTGTGAGGTCTGTGTACTAACCACTTGTCCACCGTGCAGCCCGACTTAAAACTTAATAAAGACCGTTTTTTTGAACGGCTCTTTGAAAGGAACGGCTCACCAAGATCCGGCTCCCCTCAAAGAGCCAGAAATCCCATCTCTAGTATTGTGATTTCTTTATCGGCATACAGTCATTTTAGTCTAGTTTTGGTGTAAGATCTTATATTTAAATTATACTTAAGCGAACACCGAATTGACTCATGAAGGACATTTAATTAAAAGATGCGACTTTAAGGGTACTTAAAGTCGACAAAACACGAAACACTGCAACTTTGAAGACTACCATGACATAGAAGATGTATATTTTGAGAAGACGCAACAACCGACTCTTCAACCAAACTTGCACTGTACCGATAAAATATATCTTGATATGTTTTCCACTGAGAAAAACCCTGACCTCCCTGTGCTCCACCACCCTCAGCCCCCCTCCAGAACTACCCACGCATGTCCACCTCCACTTAATCTCAGGGGATCTCCAAGATCTCTAGGATCTCCAGCACAGCCGCTGCAATCTCCGAATAAGATACCTTAATTATAGCCCGCCGTCGGCTGCACTCAAACTCGTGAATCATGTTCAACTGTCCACATCACGTTGTTATGTGTCATGCGATAGCAATCATCTGCCGCGTTCTACTCGGCGACAACTCGCTAGCACAGCTTGTCCAAGCATTTAGTAGAAGATAGATGGCCTCACTGAGCCTAAATCAATATCGAACCCCCACACAAGGCGGGGATTAGGTTAAATTTAAGCATGAGAATATAAGAAAGGACTTGATGGAAGATGATGACCATTCCAATACCGTATACCGCACAACCTTTGCTAATTTACAGTCCTTCCATACACCTCTAGAGGTGGCTGCTAATCACAGCAATTAACCGTCTTTGCTTGGTGGTGCCTTAATGGACTGCACAAATGCTCAGATATTAATCCATGCTCAGATAATGAATCTGATTTGACAAAGCATAAAATCATTACCCTCTTGACCCGATGAAGCTATCAGCAGACGGAGGGGGGACGATTTTAAATGGCTTCATGTCTCTGATTGGAAGCGGTCTTCATTTCCTTTAAGATCGTGTCAAATGTTTTTGTTTCAACTGTTAAAGAGGTAATGGTAATGGTTTTATTTCATTTGAACATGCATCAGGTTACAATTGAATGCATCACATAATCAGTTCACAGTTCCACATGTCCAAAAGGAGTAGGAAGAAGCAAAGCTTATTAAATCCTACCCCTCCATCTGGTACTTTTACAATCAGTAACTGTTACATTTGTTCACTTCCTGCTTTTCATAATATAGTTTAAGGCAGGGGTCT
Source organism: Doryrhamphus excisus (assembly GCF_037039965.1). Lineage (NCBI taxonomy): Eukaryota > Metazoa > Chordata > Actinopteri > Syngnathiformes > Syngnathidae > Doryrhamphus > Doryrhamphus excisus. The sequence continues at coordinate 7,511,011 of NC_136373.1, read as the reverse complement.
CAAACACGCAGCCCGCGTGCCAAATGTGGCCCGCAGGACACTAGTTTGAGGCCCCCGCCTTGATATGAAAGTTTAATGTTAGTGCGGCCCGCGCAAGTTTGATATGGATGCTGTATGGTATCATGTACCCAGAAAAAATTATTACGTTTGATTAATGTTCATGTTAAAGGTTAAATAACTGTTAATAGTTATCCTCCCTATCCGTGTGGAAGTGGTAAGTTTTTGGCTATTTAAGTTTAAAGGAAATAACTTGGAGGCTACCGTTTAGGTCGCTAGCTCTCTAGTTTGCGAGTTAGCATGTGTTTCAAGACCCTGCAGTTGCGCAATATGTTGTAAATAAAAAAAGAGTATAAATGTGACTATAGTCGTGTTTTGTCATGTCTACAGGTCTCTAATAATGCTTTGTTCATTTTAATCTGAAAAAAATAATTTGTCTACCCACCAACTATATGTGGTTTCTTAAGTTTTTATTATTTGCTGTTTTATTATTATTATTATATTTATTTATTACTGTTTGGTTTTTTTTTTATTTGTTCATTTATTTTTCATCTTATTTTGTGTAGAAAAATAAAAAGTAAGATATTTGAGAACAGTGGAATTTTTTTTATCAGAGCTTTTCTTGTAGAAAATTGGAACCAAAGCGAAGTTTTTTTAAATTTTTTGTTTTTAATAAATGCGTTTGTTTTTTGTTTTTTTGGAAAACCTGATGCGGCCCAGTCTCACCCAGACCCGAGCTCCAGTGGCCCCCCAAGTAAATTGAGTTTGAGACCCCTGGTTTAAGGGTTTTTTTTTGTTTGTTTTTTTTCTTTACAAGAGAGGTGAGATGTTAAGAGAGGTGAGAGGTTAAGATATTAAGATTAAGATGTGCCTTTATTCGTTATATTGCTAGTATTCAGTCCATACCTCTCAGCACGGACCATGAGGACAATATGGCCCGGATTAGACTCGACGATAGGCTAGAATAAACCTCATTTGCTCCATTTTGTGTGAAAACCTTTTCTCTTTGAACTGCCTTGTTTCTCCCTACAGTAAAAATTAGACCTAAAAGAGGCACTCAACCCTATGAATCTTTAAACCGGGATTATAATTTAAATGTCTTTAGAGGTTAGAAACCTCCGTAACGGTTTAAAGGGATTTTCTAGAACATCTCTGTTCTCATTCTGAGATCTGCCGACTCAAGTTAGGAGGTGGCGCGCCTCAGAGCACATCATCACAGCCCATCATCACATTGTGCTGGCAGGGAGCAGAATCTCTCTGATCTCCAGATTATGGTCGTCACGTGTTATGGGACGCTCATTAAATTGCAGCAGTAGCTGTCATCTGGGGGGTTCACCATGCTGGCTTCAAGGACACCGTCTCTACATTTCTGAAGGTAACGTAAGTGTGTACTCACACCGTGCTGGACTTGGACACTCTTCCCCTCTACTGGCCCCCGCTGGCCTCCACTCACCGTGCATCTTCTAGATTAAGATTTGTTTGACTATTTATAGTCTTATTCTGTGTCTGATTGGGATTTTACACAAAAAAACACACCCACTCAAAGTACGGATACTTATTGTCAGGTTCAAACTCCTGTGACACTTTAAAAACACTTAAATACAGAAATAAAGAAGAGACAGAAAACAATATTCAAAGTTACTCGCAGCGAGGAGAGTGAAACAACATACCCAGTGACATGCAGCTCCACTCTGAATATGCAGTTCACGCTCCTCTCTTTTTATTCTTTTTCGGGGGTCCCTACTACATGGTCGTGCAACTCTAGGGGGGCAGTTGCACGAGCTGTATTTGCGTGGATATGTGAGAGTTCATTCATTCATTTTCTACCGCTTTTTCCTAATGAGAAAAAAGCGGGGGTGCTGGAGCCTATCCCAGCTGTCTTCAGGCGAGAGGCGGGGTACACCCTGGACTGGTGGCCAGCCAATCACAGGGCACATATAGACAAACAACCATTCACACTCACATTCATACCTATGGACAATTTGGAGTCGCCAATTAACCTAGCATGTTTTTGGAATGTGGGAGGAAACCGACGCATGCACAGGGAGAACATGCAAACTCCACACAGAGATGGCCGAGAGTGGAATTGAACCCTGGTCTCCTAGCTTTGAGGTCTGCGCGCTAACCACTAGACCGCCGTGCCGCCCGTAGATGTGAGAGTAATTACTTTTATTGTTTTATGAGTTCTTATCTTGGCACATTCTTGCAGGATTAACAGGAACATCTGCAGGGTTGCTGTTGGCGCATCCAGGCACCTCCAGGACCTGGGGGGCGCTGGGGGTCTCTGATCAGGGTCACGGGAACATTTCTTCTTCAGCACATTCAAACACTCTCAATTGTCTAAGCAAACGGATATAAGGGTGATAATAAGGGTGATAACTAACACTATATTCATTATATCTACATTTTATTCTAACTTATACAGATCATTTTGAAAGGAGCCGCCACAAAGCAACCCCCCCGTAATGGAGTTGCAGACCTTTCCAATAAGTCGAGCTGTTTCCTGTGGAATGATCTACAGCGTTCCCTTATTTACTGCCAATAGCTCTTACCCGTCATCCTGGATATTGTTTGTTTGTACGGTGGCAGTTGTGGCTCTATGATTGATCAGATACTCCCTTCTAGGTTCCAGCCGTCAATTATAGGAAAATACCCCCGCCCCCCGCCTGCTGAATTATGCTGTCATGCAAGCAGCTTATTTCCTCATCCAGTAATCGTTTGTTTTGGATAGATGCGCCCTGCAACAACCTTCATTTCTTTCAACAATCGTCAGATTTGTGATTTGTTTGTTAACTCGTGGGTTAGCACACACATTTTCTTGGCAGAAGGCCACATGGGGACACTAGTTGACACTTGTTCCAGATGCACTGGGTTCTCCCAACGGACAGAACCACCAGTGCTACTGTGTGTGTGTGTGTGTGTGTGTGTGTGTGCCGTTATGAACATGTCTACTTAGAAACTGAACAACCAGGAGGCCATATGGAGAGTCGTTATTACTTATTTATCGTTTTCTGGACTTACTTATCTAGCTCAGGCTATAATTTCAACATTTCATGACCTTTGGGGTTTGGGCACATTATGTGTGAGGTAACTGTATATTTGAAAAAAATAAATAAATGGGATTTCCCAGCTGAAAATGTAACTTTCTGCTACTTTAAAAAATATATATTTCTATAGGAGTGGCTTGTCCAGCTTTTATTTAAAGAATAATATCAAGGCTTAGAATCCCCCCGTCTGCCTTTATCCCAGAAGCAAAGTGTTGTGGTGTGCTAATGGATTTTTTGCAACAAGAGTATATCTCCAGGCAGTTTGAAGATGCAATTATGCTGGTAATGGTAGTGCTGGTGCAAAATGAAAGCATCAGCAGGGGTGAAAATGATCACATAAAAGACCCCAGCAGTGTAGCGTGTGACAAGTGTAATTGTGCGTTTCCTATCCTAAGTACAAATAACATTCTATGCACATTTCCGAAGTCCAATGCATACAATCTTGGTCATCGAGAATCCAATTTGGCATGGTCAGAATTTACTCGTAGAATTATGACTGGAAGGACTCAGTAAGGATAATTCATAATGCCGCCTACAGAGAACATACTAACTCTTTATTTCTAAAATCGCAAATACTTCAACTTGCTGATATAGTTCATCTTCAAACAGCTAAAATAATGCATAAGGCTAAAAATAACCAATTACCTAAAAATGTCATCCAATACTTCTCTACAAGAGAGGAGAAATATGATCTCAGGGAAGAAGTACATTTGAAACACTTCTATGCTAGGACTACGTTAAAAAGCCATAGCATTTCAGTATGTGGAATCAAACTATGGAATGGATTGAGTAAGGAAGTCAAACAATGCACAACGATGAGCCAATTCAAGAAACAATACAAGCAGTTGATGTTTGCTAAATACAAGGATGAAGAGTCTTGAACCAGTCATGATGTGCTATATATATCACTATATTGACACTTACTATGGTACCCATTATGTCATTGGATGGTCATATCACCTCCTACTTTGGTACGTGATAAAAAAGCATAAAAAAAAGAAATAAATAATTAAAAAAAACTTTGTTTTTTTAAGTTTGGGCAAATATATGAAACATTACAGTGCATTTCTTACATCAATCAAAACCTAACTTTCCATTATTTAAATTTGTATTCAACTATCTGATCCCAAGCCCAAAAGGAGTAGGCTGAAGCAAAAGCTTATAAATGCCTACCCCTTTTTGCAAGATATAATCATGTTCATGCCACAGTCTTGTTTTCCCCTGTTATTATTATCATTGTAATATTATTGTCATTATCATTATCATATCATTATCATTATTATTATAATCTTTATCATTATTATTATCACTATTATTATAATCATCATAAATATTATCATTTTCATCATTATAGTTGTAACAATTTTTGGATTTTTTTTTTATTATTTAATTTTACAGACTTCATTGCTTCTTGTAGAGTGCTGTATCATTCCATCTGTTGTTTTCTGAAATCTGCAGTATTTGTGCTTTTATTGTCAATTTATTAGCCCACTTTTTCCCCCGAAGTGTAACATTTAGTGTTACATTTTCTGGATTACATGTGTCTAATCCTGTGCAGTAGAAAACAAGAACTTGAGACTGTGTCTGAACAGGTGACCAACCCAAACATCAGTTTCTTCTTGTTAAGCCCTACCTTGAGGTTTTTAGACATGCTTTTTAGTTTATTTGTAATTATACTAGGAAAGCAGGAAGTGAACAAATGTAACAGTTACTGATTGTAAAAGTACCAGATGGAGGGGTAGGATCTAATAAGCTTTGCTTCTTCCTACTCCTTTTGGACATGTGGAACTGTGAACTGATTATGTGATGCACTCAATTGTAATCTGATGCATGTTCAAATGAAATAAAACCATTACCATTACCATTACTGTGGTTGAATTCACAATTTCACCCCCTGGCCATCTCATTAAAGAAAGAATAAACACTCAAAGGCAGTTGTCTCTTACCTTGTAGAAGTTTTCATAGTCCTTAGTCTTAAAAACAAAACACATTGCTGTACCTCTCAAAGGCCCTTTGTGTAATATTGCGCATGATTTTTGTGTTATTGATCCTGTGTCAACTCGTTTCCTGCTTTGGAGCACACCTGCTGCTAATCACTAATGATCACTAATTCAAGTCTGCCTCGTCCAGACATGGAAGAAGTGACCTAATAAAAATGTAAACATTTAAACACACATCTAACACGGGACATATGCTTTTCAATGTTATTTTCATACCACAAATTAAAAAAAGGTCATGAAAATGATCATAAAACCTGATTAAATAAACATAATTATGCATAATTATCATCAGCACCCTACCCTTGTCAAAGGTTAAGATATAACCAAAATCACCTTAGAAAATGCTTGCCATTAAAGATATTGCTTTAATATATTTAGACGGAGGAAGCAGAAGGAAAAGAAGAAAATATGTAGTCCTGGTCTGGACTCTAGATTTTGGACATTCGCAGAAACATAATTTTGATTAACACCGAGAAAACCGGTATTATTCCACCAATCATGCGAATTATGTTTCTCCTGGCTACGTTTACATGCAGTCAAATAGCCCCTTGGGCACCCGGTTTCTATATACCGCTTATGCTCACGAGGGTTGCGGGCATGCTGGAGCCTATCCCAGCTGTCTTCAGTTATGACTTATTAGGTTCCTCTTGTAGGCCCACAATCCTCCATTGAATGTACATCTTGTTCCGCATGATGAAGACCTCATGATGAAGGTTGGTTCCAGCCCAAATAGAAACCAGTGAAGGCATCACATTGGCTTCTTAGCAGGTTTACTCTGTCCAAGCTAGAGCCAGATGGAATATTTCTGCCAGTACATTTAAACGGTTGACTTGAAATGATCATATAGAGGATGACTGAAAGTGATGCTGGCTGGGGTGCTGGCATATCTCCCCGGAGGTGGCCATGTGTTAAGCTCTTTGCCATAATCTGCCTTTGAGGTTTAAACCCCTCCAATGGGTATTTTAGTCATTAATGGGGAGTAGACCAGTGAGACTGCGTCATTTAAATACATTTTTGTGCATGTTTTATAGAGCTATACTGTGAAGAGGTTGAGTGCACGCTGAGCAATAACACATTTTAATAACAATATAACAGGAAAGGGGGCTGCATGGCGGTTGAGTGGTTAGCGCGGAGTTTTCTCCGGGTACTCCGGTTTCCTCCCACATTCCAAAAACATGCTAGGTTAATTGGCGACTCCAAATTGTCCATAGGTATGAATGTGAGTGTGAATGGTTGTTTGTCTATATGTGCCCTGTGATTGGCTGGCCACCAGTCCAGGGTGTACCCCGACTCTAGCCCAAAGACAGCTGGGATAGGCTCCAGCACCCCCGGTAGAAAATGAATGAATGAATGGCCGCCTTCAACACAGTCCACCGAAAGCTTCTCAGAAACAAACTGCAGAAAATTGGAGTAAGTTCACACCTGCTGGCGTGGATCACGGACTACCTGACGAACAGACCTCAGTATGTGAGACTGGGGGACTGCAGGTCTGACACCGTGGTCACTGGAGCACTGGAGAACCGCAGGGGACTCTCCGTTGCTGTTCACCCTGTACACGTTGGACTTCCAGTACAACTTGGAGTCCTGCCATGTACAAAAGTTCGCCGATGATACTCCCATTGTGGGCTGCATCAGGAATGGACAGGAGGAGGAGTACAGAAACCTTATCCAGGACTTTGTCGCGTGGTGCGACTCCAACCACCTACACCTGAATGAATGCAAATTTCCCCATGGGGTGAATAAAGTATCTACCTACCTACCTACCTACCTACCATAACAGGAAAGGGAAACCCTGATGTCTTGAAAGGGGAGAAAAGGAGCAGATCCCCTGGAGGTGTAGATGTACATTTCCTGGTAAAAGAGGACATTTGGTCACCCTGGTATAAGTTGCTGTTGCTGTTGGACTCGTGTCTGTCTGGAGACAAAACCAAGTCAATCGTTGGGATAGCAAAGCGGGAAGTGTTAACTCTCATCGTAGTAGTACTGCAGCAAGCCACTAAAGCCTAAAGCCTAAATATCCTTAGTGTTGCTCCTAGTGGCCAAATTCTAAGAATCAGGATGTTGTCTTAGAATGTCCCCTCAAGGTTAAGTGTAGATCCTCCTAAAGATAGAATCTATTCCTAAAGAATCCCAGCTCTAAGGGAGTTCCCAAGGTGAGATTTGTTAAGAAGATAACTTTTAAGCAGCTTAGGAGTTCCCTAACCAGACAACAAAATGGAGATATTCTCCAAAACACTGGACGACAGTGATTTAACTCTCGATAAGTGGGCTCCCACAGCTTTTTGAGGGCCAACCAATTGCCACTTTGAGGGGACAGTGGCTACCCCTGCAAACTATGGCTCCTAACGCCTTACCTCCAATCACCTGCAAAAGTTAAGCCAAACAATATAGAATTATGCATGTTGGAGTATCCTAGTAGTCGAAATATCGCCCTCAAATACAAATGTACTTTTCGATTACGTCTGTGTTAGCTTGTCGGGCCCATAAGACAACAAAACCAGTAGTGGAACGAGGCATTGGCAGAACCTCTTAGGGGTGACTGTGATGAAGACAGCGATGGCATAAGTATTGCATCAACACATTACATTATTTGGGTGATATCTGACTGGCCGATTGGAAATCTTCGGCGGACCAGATGTGGACTGTGGCCATCTATTGAGGACCGCTGATCTAATGTTTCCACACTGAAAAATTCGGGTTGATCCTGTCAATTAAATGTGCAGAGTCACCACAAAAATCAGTTATCTGTGAGCTTAATCAAGCATGCAGACAAATCGCTGACGTCTCCTCTCCTTTCTGTGACAAAATTGGCAATTCCAAACGGGACTGCCAGTCAGCCGCGCCGAAGCGCCGATGCCCTGCTTTAATATTCATGCTTCTGCTTGTAATGAGCAAGTCAAATGTCAGTGTTTCACAGAGGATGCAAAGTCCCACCTGCAATGAGCATCCAAATGAGATCTCACAAACAAACATGAAAAGACATGTTTGTTATGTATGAGTTCCGGGGACGGCTGAGACAGGGACTCTTGGGGCGAAAAGCCCGTGGATGGAGAAACACAATAACCAACAGCAATGGGAATCAGGTGAGCCCACCCCCTTTAAAAAAGCTCCCTTTAAGCGACTTCAAAGGAATGTATTTGAGGGGATATTTCATCTGCCAACTCCAGACAAATCACATTCTAAGCCTCCCTGGACAATACCGGGTTTTTGTACCTCTGTTTCCCAGCAATGTACTTCCAGGAGTTAGAGCAAGGGGTCAGCAACCCACTGCTCTAGAGCCACACCAGAATGAGTAAAATACACATCTTTGTAATGAGTTTTGGGACCGTATACTTGCAAAAGTACTTGATCAACTCCCCTTTTTCTCCTCTGAACTACTTTGATACCCCAAAATTCCCTCCAAATCTAGCTAGTCAATCAAAATCTTGGGAGACTTGCAATTTGCTGTGGATGTGAGAATGTTTCTACACATTTCTTCAGGCGTCAGGTATTGAGGTTTAACCAAGATGATACTGTAATCACTCTATGAGTTGGCATCCATTACACAGGTACACTACACTTACGTATATATGCTGTGTTCTGCTGTTAAAACTAATTTAAATAAAGATTCAAACTTTCGAAAGTTTACATGATTCATTCATTCATTCATTTGCTACCGCTTATCCTCACATGGGGTGCTGGAGCCTATCCCAGCTGTCTTCGGGCGAGAGGCGGGGTACACACTGGACTGGTGGCCAGTCAATCACAGGGCACATATAGACAAACAACCATTCACACTCACATTCATACCTATTAACGTAGCATGTTTTTGCAGGAAACTGGAGTACCCGGAAAAAAACCACGCATGCACAGGGACAACATGCAAACTCCACACAGAGATGGCCGAGGGTGGAATTGAACCCTGGTCTCCTAGCTGTGAGGTCTGTGTGCAAACCACTCGACCGCCATGCAGCCATAGTTTATACAATATTGTTTTTAAATAATTTTTCTTTACTGAGCGAGGGGGTAAAATGGCTCTTTTGATCGTAAAGGTTGCCGACCCCTGAGTTAAAGAAACAAATAACACCCGACTGAAGTTCTACTTTGCTCGTCAAGCGAGGCAGAATGCAAAAAATGGAATTTTGGAGCTACTCCATCACAGCTGGGAGAGCAGGTGGTGAGGAGAAGCCCCTGGGGGACCTCCAGTGGAGTAGACCTGGCCTGTAGGCAGCCTCGGGTACTGCCACCATCTTACCCGGCACAAAGACAGTTACTTCTCTCCTCTGATAACTCCATATTTTATCAAAGATGGGCTTTCATGCAACCTGCCTGTTTTGTTCTCTACTTCCTTGTGTTGTACGTTACCACTCACTGGATAGAGAACCGACACAAGAGCTGTACTGTATTGTTGCTGTAACTGTATTGTTGATATTATACTGGATTTAAATGTTATGTTGAGTCAACAGTAGAAACTCACCCACTCTGGTGGTGTGTTTGAGTGTGACCAACAACGTGATTTATGCATCATTTTGTCTCTAGCGCCATCTTGTTTGCTGACACAAGGAACATGAAGGTGAGTAGATTGCAGTAGCAAAGCCTTTTCAAGGAATGTTTTTATGACTCTGCTGGAGAACATTTATTACATTGAACTTTCCCCTGATGATTTAAGTTTGTTGGCTCTGTAAGCGTCTTATTCTTGCCCTCTGTGCCATGGAACACATTACTGCTGCTGGAATAGATGGTGGAACACGCCTCTTACATCTTGGCAAGTGTCACTTCCTTTCAGGGTCTTAGACGGGTATCTACAGAAATGTGGTTTGTATTCGTTCATTCATTTGCTACCATTTATCCTCATGAGGGGTGCTGGAGCCTATCCCAGCTGTCTTCAGGCAAGAGGCGGGTACACACTAGACTGGTGGCCAGCCAATCATAGGGCACATATAGACAAACAACCATTCACACTCACATTCATACCTATGGACAATTTGGAGTCGGCAATTAATTTTTTGGAATGTTGGAGGAGACCGGAGTAAACGGAGAAAACCCACACATGCACGGGGAGAACATGCAAACTCCACACAGAGATGGCCGAGGGTGGCATTGAACTTGGGCCTCCTAGCTGTGAGGTCTGCGCGCTAACCACTCGACCGCCATGCAGCCACTGGTTTGTCTTTATAGAAATTTAAATTGAAAATAAAGCTTCCATAACGACATTCCTTCTTTTTTCCCCTGTATTGATTAGTTTAAGGCCAACAGGAATTGCAACTGCGAAATATCCCACTCAGATTATGGGGTGCAGGTGGACTGGTCTACAACAAGATGGTCTCCCACTCAACTCTCAATCCAAGATTTATCAATCATCTTTCCTCTCATCGATGTTTCAGTCTCACTGTTGTCAAGTTCCATCAGTTTGGCCACATTGGTTAAGAACCTTTTTTGCAGAAAAATGTCTAAGGAAAATCAATAACAAGCAACATAGTTTGAATGATATCTTGCTATCTGGGTACGTCACCAACTGCTACATCGGTCAGAGCGTTGGCTTCATTTAAAACCATTGTTGGAGACAACGGGTGATCGTTCAAATTAGTGAGAAATTGTTGCTGTTGTTGTGCGGCGGCCATTGAATAAGATCACAGTGATTCATTAATGTTTTCAGGCAGGAAGCTTATTGTACTTCTCTTGTAGCAAGGACAGCGATACACCATATCGTGCTTGATTATTCCTCCCACTCTGTCTCAGCAGGTGTGTCTGTGGATGTGTTAGCCACCTGCTGACCTTACCCCAGGGATGTAAATAAAAGCCAAAAGGGGAAAAAACATTACAGTAGAAAAATAGCTCTCATCCACACACGACCATTAAAATGCAGTTTTGCTGTGAAAAGCAAATGGCTGCTATACCATACAAGGCTGCTGGACCTATTTAGAGGAATTCAGTTTATCAGCAGGCAGGGTCACTTGATTCAAAACAGGCAGAGCTGAACAATTAGACTATATATTTGGTCTGTATTGTTTGCCAAACCATCGATAAAGAGGAAAATTCAATCAAGGTTCAACAGAATGATTTCAAGGTACTACAGGATGATAATATGACTAAATGATGTGATCCTCACAGGGCTCCAAATTATGCCCAGAGCAGCCAAGAGGAGGAAAACCAGAAGAAATTAATGTCCCTTCAACAAAGCAATAAAATGGCAATTTCCCCAAATTATGTAGTTGTACAGTAGATATCAAAACCATTGATAAAAGTGCCAGAAAAAGGCAAGACTGCTTGTTGTCAAAGATTTCAAGGGCCTGGATAAATACTCAAAAACACATCACCATGACCATGACAATAAGGAAAATGGCAAATGTAATCCACAAACAAAGAACAATACAGATGAAAATACAAAATTTGGAATTGTCATCCCTATCACACTGAAACAAGGGTCTTGTCAACAAGAAGGATGGAATAACAGAACACGGAAGTGACAGAATAGGAAGACCTGAAAGTGGAAAAAAAACCTTTGCTATCCAGACCACAAATGATTGAAGACAAACTACAGTCATGGCGTCACATAGAGAAGAGAACAAATAAGTAAATACTAGGGGTGCTCCGATCGATGGGCCACAGATCGGTATCAGATGATATCAGTGAAAAAGGATGGTATCGACATCGGCCAATACGATTGAGTTTGACACCCCCTTTTTACAGGTGTAAGACCCTGGTAAGTGCAAGTTATCTTGAGAACTAATTATGTTGAATGAAGACCTGTATACTTTATACTGATGCACTGCTAAGGCACTGTAAGAAATGTCACATTCTCTTGGTTTCTTATTCATAAAGTGCATAACGTCTTTTAAGGGGAACTATTATGCTAATTTTTCAACCCTTTGTATTGAGTTGGGGTCTCCTATAGAGCAGTTACACACAATAACTCCACAAACAAAGAACAATACAGATGAAAATACAAAATTTGGAATTCTCATCACTGTCACACTGAAACAAGGGCCTTGTCAACAAGAAGGATGGAATAACAGAACACGGAAGTAACAGAATAGGAAGACCTGAAAGTGGAAAAAACCTTTGCTATCCAGACCACAAACGATTGAAGACAAAATACAGTCATGGCGTCACATAGAGAAGAGAACAAATAAGTAAATACTAGGGGTGCTCCGATTTGTTTGTGGATTACATCCGCCACAGATCGGTATCCGATGATATCAGTGAAAAAGCACGGTATCGACATCGGCCGATACTTGCTTTAAAAAGCCGATTGAGTTTGACACCCCCTTTTTACAGGTGTAAGACCCTGGTAAGTGCAAGTTATCTTCAGAATTCTGGGTTCAGAGCCACTTACTTCTTCACAAAATAAATGCCCTGAGAGGAATGCTCACGATTGACTTTGCACCCACTCGCTACTTTGTCGTTTTTATCTTGACCTTCAGTAAACCGGCATTAAATCTTGTGGATGTGCAGTCGCGCCTTATTTTATGGTTTGGTGCAGCATTTATTGTACTTTATACAGTGTTATGGGAAGGTATAAACATGTGAAGCTGCAACTATTGAAGTTGTTATTAATTATGTACAGTACACTATGACATATAGTGTAACAGCCAGTTAATTTCATTACAGTGATAAATGACGCTGCACTGAACAAAGAACTTTAAAGGGCCGTGTAAACTGAACAAGTAATTATGTTGAATGAAGACCTTTATACTTTATACTGATGCACGGCGAAGGCACTGTAAGAAATGTCACATTCTCTCAATGTCTTATTCATAGAGTCTTTAAGGGGACCTATTATGCTCATTTTTCGACCCTTTGTATTGAGTTGTGGTCTCCTATAGAGCAGCTACACACAATAACCCACACAGAAAACTTTTTAGATTTTTCCAGAATCTGTACCTATCCCAGTTGTATTTCCTTTGATTCGTGCTTCCTGCCAAAACGGGATGTTTTAATTTATTTATACGTATTATTGCCCATCTCCAGGGCATGCCCACTCTGCTGTGATTGGCTACACGCCCAACGTGCTTCCTAACTATGAACCATATAAGGAAGACTGCCCCTCTGTGACATCACAAAAGGGTCAGAAAACGAGTGTTTCAAGCCATCCCAAACTTCCTTCAGGGCTCACTTAAAAATTCGCAAACCTCATTATCTGAAACTTTGACATTGTTTAACACTAGAATACTATCGTATTTTCCGGACTATAAGTCACACTTTTTGTCATAGGTTGGCTGTTTCTGCGACTTATACTCCAGAGCAACTTATAAAGGAAAAAACTCTTTATGTTACATAAACACTGGACACCTTTTCTGTTCATGTTTATTTTTTGTGTATCTGAATAACCATTGTGTTAGCATATCTTACACCTATTCAGCCTGTTCTCTATTCTTTTATTATTGTTAGAACTTGCCTTCCAAGAGGATGTAATGTCTGTTTTGGTCAAGCAGTTTGGAAAATAAATTTCCTGCAAAAAATGCGACTTATACTCCATTATGACTTTTTTCTACTAATTATGCATTTTTGGCCTTGACTTGTCCAGAAAATATGATACATTCCAACTACATTTATAGGTCAGAAAGTTGGAAAAAGCATAATAGGTCCCCTTTAACACCACTGAGTCTCGAAAGCAGGTGTCCTAGCATATGCTACATCCATTACACAAAAATCTTTATTGAGTTATAACACCACTCATTACCAAGCTGTATGGCAACATGCACTCTATTCGTTTACTTTGGCCTGATTAATATTTATAGCACAGATTACAGCCTAAACAGCCAGGGAGTGACATGTGCATAAAAGTAGACAAGTGATATTCCTTGTTTGAAGAATGCCCAGAGAGGCTACATGACATATGACTTGTATTCCAAGCAATAGAGTGACTGTAAAAAAAAGATGATGGATGACCAGTTTTCTCCATTTCTGTGTACAAGCATATGAATTATAAGATGATGGTGACCATCAATTAGTGTTCATACTCTCCAGTGAGAGAAAGCATACACTTTCTAAAAATGTATTTTTCAAATCTGCTCATTCCGCAGGCGGTGACAGAGCATGAAAGGGCGGTGACACGCTGTGCTCGCCACGGTCTGCAAGGAGGACCACTTGGCAGCAACAAGACCCGAGGCAGATCAGACTAGAGAGTGAACGCAAGTCCTGAGCATCATGCGCCCACTCGCAGTCAGAGATGACAGCATACACGGCTTAAAAGCTACGGTTGGAGCTTGTACAGCAGGACGAGTATGCAGGTGGTCTGCCGAGGGTATGCTGTAGTGGGGAGGGGGGGCTTAAGGGGTCATCGGCCATTATGGATACTGTTTGCTTGCTAGTTTACACAAAATCTACACACACATACCAAACAAGAACCCAGAAATTGGCATAAATACGTATGCAGATTCAGGAAGGGATTTTTTTGTTGGCTCTTCCTATCATTCTGAACAGAATTCACCAAGCGTTGGATTGTTCACCCACTAATAGGAAACGTGAGCTGGGATTAGACCGTCATGGGACAGGTTAGTCCTATTGTTGCAATAGTAATTCTGTAGTAATACTGTTAGTCTAAATGCCCTCGTTCTGCAAGGGAGAAATGTGGGGTACTTTTCCTGTTGTAAAATTTTGTTTTCCTGGTTAAATTTTGGGCTAAAAAAATGTCTTGGGATTGTATTGTTCTTGGTTTTCTCCGGGTACTCCGGTTTCCTCCCACATTCCAAAACATGTTAGGTTAATTGGCGACTCCAAATTGTCCATAGGTATGAATGTGAGTGTGAATGGTTGTTTGTCTATATGTGCCCTGTGATTGGCTGGCTACCAGTCCAGGGTGTACCCCGCCTCTCGCCCCAAGACAGCTGGGATAGGCTCCAGCACCCCCCGCAACCCTTGTGAGGATAAGCGGTAGAAAATGAATGAATGAATGAATGTATTGTTCTTAACATACCAATATCATCCTTGTATCGTATCTGCAACCACGAGTCTGATGATGGCTGTCCATGATGGACCCGAGCCTCCTCAGTGTCTTTTGCTCTGCCACAGATGTCAGGCATCTTCTGGGCCTTAAATATAAAATGAATTTTTACATACCATTGAGTGAGTCCAGCACCATCTAACGACAGAAACTTCCGTCTTCCATTTCCACAGCAAGTAAGTCTTTCATTTGACTGCGAGGAACAAGAAATGTGAGCTTGTCCGCACACATCAGATCATTCTCTGTCTGAAGGCCATGTGAACCTTCAATGACCTGCCACTCTAGAGGCTGGCAAGGGTCTGTGGACAGTGATGCTTGGCCTCCTGCCAAAGAACCAGGACCGCACACACACAGCTTATGTGGACTCAGGGTGATGGAGGGTAGGCCAAGACCATCTCACACACACTTTGTTTAATTTATGATTATTTTCAGGTCAAAGCAGCCATTTTGAAGAGGTGAAATGGTGAGACCATGCGGTCACAGCAGCTTCAAGTGAATGGCAGTTTGTCCACAGGCAAAGAAGACTTGCCCTCCACGTAAATGGTAAGATTCCATACCATGTTTACAAAGTCTGAATTGTCTGACTGATTTGGATGCCCCATGATGTGCTCGAGTACACGCCATTTCCTTGACCACAGCACGAGTGGAAGAGATACAGTGAAGAAAATAAGTATTTGAACACCCTGCTATTTTGCTATTTCTCCCACTTAGAAATCATGGAGGGGTCTGAAATTTTCATCGTAGGTGCATGTCCACTGTGAGAGAGATAAACTAAAAAGAAAAATCCAGAAATCACAATGCATGATTTTTTAACAATTTATTTGTGTGATACAGCTGCAAATAAGTATTTGAACACCTGTGTATCATCTAGAATTCTGACCCTGAAAGACCTGTTAGTCTGCCCATTAGAAGTCCACCTGCACTCCATGTATCATCCTGAATCAGATGCACCTGTTTGAGGTCGTTAGCTGCATAAAGACACCTGTCCACCCCATACAATCAGTAAGACTTTAACTTGTAACATGGCGAAGACCAAAGAGCTGTCCAAAGACACCAGAGACAAAATTGTACACCTCCACAAGGCTGGAAAGGGCTACGGAGCAATTACCAAGCAGCTTGGTGAAAAAAGGTCCACTGTTGGAGCTATCATTAGAAAATGGAAGAAGCTAAACATGACGGTCAATCTCAATCGGAGTGGAGCCCCATGCAAGATATCACCTTGTGGGGTCTCAATGATTCTAAGAAAGGTGAGGAATCAGCCCAGAACTACACGACAGGACTTGGTCAATGACCTGAAAAGAGCTGGGACCACCGTTTCCAAGGTTACTGTAGGTAATACACTAAGACGTCATGATGTGAAATCATGCATGGCACGAAAGGTTCCCCTGCTTAAACCAGCACATGTCAAGGCCCGTCTTAAGTTTGCATATGACCATTTGGATGATACAGAGGAGTCATGGGAGAAAGTTTTATGGTCAGATGAGACCAAAATAGAACTTTTTGGTCATGATTCCAATAAGCGTGTTTGGAGGAAGAAGAATGAAGAGTACAATCCGAAGAACACCATCCCTACTGTGAAGCATGGGGGTGGTAGCATCATGCTTTGGGGGTGTTTTTCTGCACATGGGACAGGACGAGTGCACTGCATTAAAGAGAGGATGACTGGGGCCGTGTATTGTGAGATTTTGGGGAACAACCTCCTTCCCTCTGTCAGAGCATTGAAGATGGGTCGTGGCTGGGTCTTCCAACACGACAACGACCCGAAGCACACAGCCAGGAAAACCAAGGAGTGGCTCCGTAAGAAGCATATCAAGGTTCTAGCATGGCCCAGCCAGTCTCCAGACCTGAACCCAATCGAAAATCTTTGGAGGGAGCTCAAACTCCGTGTTTCTCAGCGACAGCCCAGAAACCTGACTGATCTAGAGAAGATCTGTGTGGAGGAGTGGGCCAAGATCCCTCCTGCAGTGTGTGCAAACCTGGTGAAAAACTACAGGAAACGTTTGACCTCTGTAATAGCAAACAAAGGCTACTGTACCAAATATTAACATTCATTTTCTCAGGTGTTCAAATACTTATTTGCAGCTGTATCACACAAATAAATTGTTAAAAAATCATGCATTGTGATTTCTGGATTTTTCTTTTTAGTTTATCTCTCTCACAGTGGACATGCACCTACGATGAAAATTTCAGACCCCTCCATGATTTCTAAGTGGGAGAAATAGCAAAATAGCAGGGTGTTCAAATACTTATTTTCTTCACTGTATGCATGGTCATCTTACACTTCCTCATGGACATGTTGTGTAAAACAGTTAATAATGGCTCTACTAGCCTTTTGTATAGTTGGAAATAAGACCAAAATAAGAAGCAAAGTCAGCTATAGTAGTAACAATGTTGTAACGTAGTATGTAACATGCCTACCCCGTGAATGACTGCAGCATAGTATTGTAGGATGTACACCGCTATCTGAATATCTGTTCACCTATCTAAATGATCTGTACCTGTAGCCGTAATCATGATGGGCGGGGCTTAAACCGGAAGTGGTTGAACCCGAAATGGGCACAGTTTAAATCTATATTATTTCAAGAATGAAATCGACATGGATTGATCAGAAGTTGCGATATCTATTGCTTATTATTCAGCTATATGTGTACTCTGTATGTGTGTAAGTGATTTATTTTATTCATTTATTCTGTATTCATTCATTTACTCTTATTAATATTTAAATTTTGTATTTTTTTTAATCACAAGAAACCCTGCTGATTTCCTGATAATGTATGAATAATGAAAATTGAAACATATGTGAATCCATGTGCTAATCCAAATAAGGACTATTGGGTGTTTTTTGCAGGTGGCCACTGTAGTTATTTTTTTGTAGTTATTTTCGATGAAGTTCTATTATTAATGCATTATGAGCACATTTATAAGGCAATGACAATTACATTTATAATGGCGTTATAAAACATCTTAATATATGTACATCTTAATTATGTATATATAATACATAATCGTGTCTAACAACTTATAACAATATTTATAGATGCTGGATATAATGTGTTATATCTTCCTAGCTAAGTGACAACAATGTTTTATGGAAGAATCCAAAGTCCTGGGTGGAATACTATAGTAAAACTACCAGTTATAAATATAATATGAACTACTGCAACACATCATAAGAAATAACAAATGTGAAAATTATTTAGTGGAATAAAACGTTATAAACAGCAATAAAGCGTTGTGATGCCTTTTAAGAAGACAGAATGACATCACCCGTTTCATCGATATCGCTTGCACGTTAATATTCCATCTACAATCCTTACTCACGGTGTCTTAAAGTAACGTCAACTCTTTATTTTCATAAGTGAATCAAACCAAGGAAAATAAAAACACTGAGGGGATGTTTAAACCCATCCACGTCCCACTAGAACTCAAAACTAATAAACTCCTGACATTCTTTGTCTAAAAGCGTTAATGTAAACAGGGCGGTGACGTTGAACGCTCGCTTTCTCTTTCCCAGAATGCTTTGCTGTACTGTTATTGTAAATGGCAAATAAATTATATGTTTAATGCTCACATAGTTGTTAGTTATTTTTGTATTATTTATTAGTAGCGTCTTGTCTGTTGTTATCTACGAATGATATTGAGGTGTAATTTTTTTTAACGCATTGTTTAAGACACCGTGAGTAAGGATTGTAGGTGGATCGCCATTACGTAATATGTGTCATTATGGGCTCTTGTAAAGTTTCAAAACACTGTCACTTTACTTACAACTCACAAGATAATGGCGCATTATTGATGTCGATAAGGTATTATTCCTTTTGTGTTACAGCACATATGAATAACACATTACAACACATTATATCTACCACTTATGATTTGTAAACCTTGCGATAATTTGTCATACATGATTATGAGCATTTATGTTTTATACCACATTATAAATGCATTATGAATGTGCTCAAATGCATTATACAGTAGACAATTTTTCCTTATACATACAGTTAATGAGATATTTCTGACTTTTTCATATGAAGTTGTATGACATCCCCATCAGAAATGTAGTGCATCAACTGTGACTTACCAATAGAGAGCTATTTAGTTTACGGTACCAAGTTGGGGGGTAAATCAAAATCGATGCACTACACTGCTGGTGGGGATATCATACAACTTCATATTAAAAAATCCGAAATATGCCTTTTAAATGTTAACTGATGCAATGCTAAATAACTTGCGATGACATTCAAACGTTCATCCAAATTTTAGGACATTTGGATTCCAAGTGAATGAGCTTGAGCCTTGATCCGCAGCACACACCCGCTAATCTGTTTTGGATTTTATGGGAAGGGTCTGCATTGCCTCCACTGCGCTGTAAAAAAATGACCTGAGCTCTGACCCCTCACTAGATGAAATGGGACTCACGGGAAAGTGCCCCGCTCTATTTTCCACGCCGACCTGCAGCTCTCTCATGAATATTTACGATATTCCTCAAGCAGTGCAGTCAGGTCAATAAAACAGCACCGTGTAATCAGCATCCGAGAAATAGGTTAATAATTTGTTAGTAATAGCTTTTTTATATATTGACTCCTAATCTGATTAAATGCAACTGAATTTTCCAGTGAATGATTTTATGAGATTAATTTATTCACAACATAAAAAAACTATGACCTTTGGAATAATTTTTATTATTAGTTGATTAGGGTATCAAAGAAAATGATGAAAATGTGAAATAAATGCAGAAAATGTGACAAATCCTTCCGAAAAAGGTAGTATTATATTCGTTCAATAGAACAAGACATTAGCAGTGGCATAGCCAATCAGGGCTCCGTATTTAATTTCCCCTCTCCCTCATTTCCAACACTTAGTGTATTAAAACAAAAATCCGGGGGCTGATTTTTCAAAGAGACTTGATTAAACTCAGGAAATGGTACATGATTTCTCATTTGAAATTCATAACAGGCTAACACTCAAGTCATTTGAATCCACTCTAGTGAATTATTTCACTTTCACGGCATCAATCACAAACAATCACAGGGCATACAATGACAAAGACATGGACAATTTAACCTTGCATTAAAATGTATATTATATAAATATGATATTGGAAAGTAGAGTCAAGATGAGCTCAAAAGTCCCATAGATTGGTATAGAATACCGTAGTAATACTGTAGTAAGGTACGAGTAATTATGGTACATGATATCTTATTTGTATAACACATTAATATGGAGGGTCGTGTGGTTAGCGCACAGACCTCACAGCTAGGAGACCCGGGTTCAATTCCACCCTCGGCCATCTCTGTGTGGAGTTTACATGTTCTTCCCGTGCAAGCGTGGGTTTTCTCCGGGTACTCCGGTTTCCTCCCACATTCCAAAAACATGCTAGGTTAATTGGCGACTCCAAATTGTCCATAGGTATGAATGTGAGTGTGAATGGTTGTTTGTCTATATGTGCCCTGTGATTGGCTGGCCACCAGTCCATTGCATACCCCGTCTCTCGCCCGAAGACAGCTGGGATAGGCTCCAGCACCCACGGCGACCCTCGTGAGGATAAGCAAGGAGTGGAATTAAATCAGTTAATGTGTCACATACAATATGTTTAAACCTAAATCAAATATTTTAATTTAGAATCCAATAATTTAATAATAATAACATAATAATAATAATAATAAAAATAAAATAATAATAAAATAATAACATGATAATATAATAATCCAATAATATAAAAATAATTTAGTGGAATAACTATTCCACTCCAGGCCCGCCCACTCCGTTGTGGTTGCTCACGAGCACTTCCGGATAGCTGCTATTACCAACTGCTGACTTGGTGAGCTCGTAATTTGTACAACTTCTAGCTGAAATCACAGCACTGTTATGCTACAATAAAATAAAAAGCATCTGAGAAAAAGGGATTGATGAAAACAGCAGTGTGGATTTTGCTGCCATTTACTGAGAGCGGTGATTTGTCTTTCAGACTATGTGTGTGTGTGTGTGTGTGTGTGTGTGTGTGGTCTTGCAGTCAAACACACGTGTGTTTCCCAGACAAGGCTCAAAAGAGGTCTTGCTCAGATGTGTAGCAAGGTAATTGAATTTCATTTTGTTAGGAGCTCCTTCTTGCACTTCACATCTAATCTGACCCCAGTCTGCCTCCTCAAGATAAAACAAGAGACGGGCTGCTTTAGCATTCCTCGCTCCTTCCATTTGTTTTTTGCTCTCTTCACTCTTTTATTTTTTTGCACTTGTTTACTTAAAAACTAAACAATTAACCCCAGACGCTTCCTGTCTGTTTTCCTTTGGTGGAGTTAAACATTAGTTGACATATTTGGCAGCGCTGGTTAAGTCGTTTTGTGCCAGGTTCCTTGCAGTCATTTAGAAATATAGAGTGAAATTCTACTCACCATGGTGAACTCGTGTAGCGGTGCATTTGATGCAGCTTTCAGTTTGAGTTTAAGGAATCGATGGATCGATCTAGCGGCTTCCTTTGGAGACGGCTGGTGGGTTGGGGGTCCACTGTCGGTTTTGGGGGGCTGGACTCCTGCATGCTGGGTAAGACAGCACGGGCTCTGGGCAGATTTGTGTCGGGGAGCTGGTGGTCCAAAAGTGATGAGGACTTTTTTTTTACTTTTCAGGTAGGCTACTGTTTTAACAATGAATAAATGCACTGTTCTATTCCATTCCATTCTCCTCTGCTTATCCGGGTCCGGATAAGTCTCAGTAGGGAAGCCCACCAAGGCGTTCCCAAGCCATGTGAGATATAGTCCGTCCAGTGTGTCCTATAGGTCTGCCCCTGGGGCTTCTTCGGCTGGGCTTGCCCTGAACGCCTCCCTGGTAAGGTGTCCAGGAGACATCCGGACTACATGCCCTAGCCACCTCAACTGGCTCTTCTCGAGGTGAAGGAGAAGCGTCTCTACTGAGCTCGTCAACCTATCTCTTAGGATGAGTCCAGCTACCCTACGGAGGAACCGGATTTCAACCGCTTGTATCCGCGATCTCGTTCTTTCGGTCACAACCCAAAGCTCATGATCATCGGTGAGAGTGGGAACATAGATCGACCGGTAAATCGAGAGATTTGCCTTCCGACTCTCTACAGCGACCACATTACTGGAGACGCTGCGCCAATCTGCTATGGACTTCATACTCCCATATTCATACCCAGGACTGGTTGCCAGCCAATCACAGGCACCCATATTCCCTCACTCATGAACAAGACTCTGAGATACTTGAAGTCCTCCATCTGGGGCAGGACCTCAATCCCAACCCGGAATGAGCACTCCACCCCTTTTCCGTCTGAGAACCATGGCCTCTGATTTGGAGGTGCTGAGTCTCATCCCAGAATCGTCACCTTCCAAACTGATGCAAACCGTCCCAGTAAACGCTGAACGTGACAGCCCGAGGAGGCCAGAAGAGATGAGACTACTTCGCCTAGAAATTCTGTCCATTGAAAGATGAACAGAATCGGTGCCAATCAGAGGCCAACGTTCACCGGAAGCAGGCTTGACTTACTGCTGGCAATGCCAACCAAGCTCCTGTTCTGGTTGTACCCAAGGACCCAATGGCACGTAATAGTAGCACACCACCAATCCTGTACTCCCAGAGCACTCCTCTAGGGATGCCACGAGGGACACAGTAGAATGCCTTTTCCAATTCCACAAAGTACATGTAGACCGGTTGGGGTAAGTCCCATCTACCCTCAAGCACCCTCGCGACTAGAGGGTGTAGAGCTAGTCCAGGGTTGTGCGACCGTTAAGCTATCATTAGTATATCGTTGGATGCACGGCGTTCGAGTGGTTAGCGCGCAGACCTCACAGCGAGGAGACCCGAGTTTAATCCCACCCTCGGCCATGTCTGTGTGGAGTTTGCATGTTCTCCACGTGCATGCGTGGGTTTTCTCCGGGTATTCCAAAAACATGCTAGGTTAATTGGCGACTCCAAATTGTCCATAGGTATGAATGTGAGTGTGAATGGTTGTTTGTCTATATGTGCCCTGTGATTGGCTGGCGACCAGTCAAGGGTGTACCCCGCCTCTCGCTCGTTAGAGTCCGATTTGCTCAACCAAGTGGCCAGCAGTAGTTTAATAATCTTAAAACACCGGGCTGACCAGGTACTACTACAAATTGCCAACTGCCTACTTTTGCCAATGAAGTATCATTGGCTGTGTTCAAGTACTTCGATGCAGAAGCTTGTGGCTGCTCACCTTTATTTCTCAGTAGGGAGTACTTCGCCTTTATAACACGTTGCTGCATTTTATTAAACACTTGTGGAATAACAGCGCCGTGTTGATATGCCTGCTGAGGAAAACAGCAGGGGGGCGTGGGGAGAGGCCGGCTAACCATGACAATGCTGTTGTCACACCTCTGTTAGGGAATTACACTGAAATCACACATGGGCGGCATGAGGGCACCGTTTAGTTGTGTAAAGAATTGTGTAATCTGTGTGTCAAAAGTAGATGCGGTGCGTTTTTCTTTTGTGTGTTATGGTCAGCTTTGACAATTCATATAAACATGGGAATGTTCTGGTGGTTGAAGCGAGGTGGCATATTTATCCACTTTTTCTACGTGGCTGGATGTGCCCTTATAAGACACACATACCGTGATGTCCCTCCATTATGGTGTTGTTTGCTCCTGCTTGGATGGAGCTGGAGGTCATCTGGGGGGGTGAAGTGTAGTTCTGGCTCCACATGAGGGCAATAAGAGGCATCGGTCCAGTCAGTCCTTGCCTCTTTTGCTCTGCTGGAGTCACAGGAGCCCTGCTAACACACTAACAAGGTGAGCAGACAGCAGGGGGCGGGGAGGTTGGGTGGTTGTTGGGAGAGGGGGGGGGCGCTGGACTTGCAGCACTTATACAGTGTTATAAGGTACCTTGTACCTGGCTGAGGGAGCAAACCGTGCTGCTGTTGTAATTACTCTGAAGAAGGAAATAGCAGCCCATTTATCACCAGAGATGCACTTACATGCTTCACATTGGAGGTTGACAGGCACTGGTGTGAAACATGGGAACAACATGGCCGTTAGCTACACTGCTCAGTAAAAATAAACACACAATCATTGCTGTGTAACACCAAGTCAATCACACTTACAAGATAGCCCTGTCTGCTCGGGACCTGCTTGTTTTGCACCATTATTATTATTATTATTAAACAAGTATTGCAGATATCTGCACATTTAATTAATAGACAAATAGTCAATAACTTATGGGTAATTAGTGGCTCAAGCAAGTAGAGTCTTAGTGATGGTGCGGCTGTGGATGGAATGGGCAATATGCTGTCACAGCTGGATGGTGATTTCGTGTTCCCGCACATTGTTCCGCGCCAGCTTCCGCCTCCGGTTCGCACGCCATTGTCTAACTCCTTGATTGACAGACGGTGATCTCCGTGGCCTGGCTGACAAAGCTGATCGAGTTCTTCTGGCACCGAGATGGCGGTGGACACCAGCTGACGGCGGCAGAGGAGACGACCCGGCATACATAGCCAGTGGCTTTAGGCAAAGTGAGTGACGCTGAGACTAGCAAGGCGTTGTGTCACTCCGCGAGTTCTTCATGTTAGCTGCTATAATAAAAATATGGCTGTAGCTTCGTTAATACTGGTCAGTTATGGAAATTGAACATTTTTGGCATTTACAGATTTTTCTTGGAATTTATAGTCAAAATAGGTTTGTCCCATTACATTCATTGTTAGCTACCTCATGTTAACTTGTTTTCTACCTTGAGAAGGCACAGAATGGGGAAATACAGTAAACCTCAGATATATCGGATTCAATTGTTCCCACTGGTTTTGTCCGATATAAGCGAAATCCGTTATATGCGTATACCGGAAAATGTCCGCCACATTCATTACACGGACGCGCAATGCCATGGGGGAACTTTCTTTGATTCATGTTCACAGCCAGCGAGGTTTAGAAACCAAACGATAAACGTAAGTGCAAACGTTTATCGTTTGGTTTCTAAACCTCCCTAATAGCAACAAGAAGGCATTTCTACAGATTTGAGAATTTTTTTTTTTTTTTCGTTGTACATTCTCATGTACATGTCTGTAATTCATACAAAGATGTTATACTCTTCAGCTTTGGCTGTGAACATGGATCAAAGATGGATCAAAGGCCACGATGCGGCCATCCGATATATGCGAGAGAAATTGGAACGGGACTGGAGATTTTGTCCGAAATAGGCAAAATCCTTTATAAAAAATCCGATATATGCAATGAATTTTTATTGGAAATGCATTACAGAAAAATTGGTCCGTTGTGAGCGAATTTCCGATATATCCGAGTCTGATATATCCGAGGTTTACTGTACATTTGTGTTAATGTTTCATGTAAGAATTTTTTTTTAAGTGCAGTTTTCCTTAAACCACACTCATCAAGATGGCGGAAAACCAGCATTAGATGAGAAAAGTGCTCCTCGGCCGAATGACTGGCCAGCAAAATGTCGGTGAGATAGACAAACATAAAAGCGAGGTCACGCAACATCGAGTCCATCGGCGTCTTAAAAGTCTGCTGGGCGCCCTCTTACGGCCGAAAGGCATGCACAAAAATTCAAAAAGCCTAAACGGGGCACACAAGACCCTGGTGAGAACTGGTGGGCAGAAAAATTCTGGATGTGCGGAAAGCGGAGGGGGGGGGGGGGGGGGTGATACCATTAAGGTGACAGAAATCGGCAAAAGGCCGCCACAACCCATCCGCCTTGGGCACCATGTGCAGGGGCGAGATATCAATACATTTTATATTAACAAAAAAATGGTAACTACCAGTTGTTGTAGTACAAAATAAGCAATTATGGTAATTATGACAACTGTTACAATCAGAGAGGTACAATTAGTCTGTCAGTCTGTCAGTATAAAAGCTTATTGTTAAATGCATACATGTGACGTTTGAGTGTATGGACACCCACTGGAAAAAAGTGGAGTGCATAAAGCTTGGATATTGTGCAGCAGCAGCATGCAAACATACACCTGAGAGAAAAATGAGCATCCTCATATTAGAGAAAAGACAGATGAAATATACCCGACTGAGCTGTTATCTTCATTTTATTGGCCTCCTCTGCTGATGTGCTCAAGCTTTATTTTGCAGCCTGAATCCTAATGAGAGAGATATGGTAGGGGGTGGAGGGGATTGTGTTACATAACACAGCCTGTTACATAACACAATGCTTACAGTGTGTGGCTGAGTTGTTCTCCTCGCCTAAAAAGGAAAAAAAAAAAACAACACGATTGTACCCCATTATCACGCCGCTTCTAATAATGGTTTGATGAGGATAAGTTGTTTGGGAGGTGAGAGGAGCACGGACCCCCGGCTGGTGTTAGATTAAAACCCCACCATAAAGTGGCATTGAAGTGGTTTTGCCGGGTAATTAAAGTCGATAAAAAGTTATTGCTTTCACCGTCAGTGCACTTCTCGATGGTTGGGGAGGAAGTGTCGTGAACACTTGCTGGACACCTCAGCAGAAGATTAAAACTTAGCTTTGTGTACCCGCGACTTTGCAGAGTTTGGCTTTGCAGGATTTGATTTATTCGAAGGCGGCTCGTTGGAATGCCATAAAATAAATCAGCCCTTAAATGTACCACCCTTTTTAAAAAAACATAGTGTTTATTACGATGTACGTAGCAAAAATATAGTACAGATTCAAGTTTAAAGTAGTCATGAGTAGTTGACATTTACACAGAAGGTCTCCTCTGTCTTCTCCTCCATGTTGTTGACGTAGACCAGGATCTCCACTGAGCCTGGACTCTGGCTGGGGGCAAAGCGCAGCCCTATGGTGTAACTCTCCCCCCCGCCAATCTGAGTAGCCAACACAACAACAATGCTCTCGTCAAATTGTGTCTTTCTGAGGACAACAGTGTGTTGTCCCTATGAGGCAATAAGTGTTCAAATCTGTTTCTTAATTTGATCCATTAACCATAAAATGGACAAAAGAATCCAGACACAATTAAGTCATAAATCACTAATTCTTCATTTAAACAAGACATTTTGTATACTTGCAACTTTATGGTGACATGGGCTGTGTTGGAAACTGCATACTAACTACTACATACTCCCATGCCCATACTACACACACTGCATACTGCATACTGCATACCCAGTCCATCAGACAGTATGCTGTCTGTGTTTATACTACAGCGTACTACATGATAACCCACAATGCATTGCGCTCCTACCCCAGTCGAAATCGACAGGCTGAAGCTGATTTCACTTTAGCTCTAAACTCTTTAAATACATCACTTTATGGAGATTTTTGACTAGGATGGACATGTGAGTAATTGTTCTTTATCGACAAAAACCACGTTTACATGGACCCAAATATTCCAATTCCATTCGGGTTATTTGCTCAAACATAAACATGTAACCTTTGTATACACCTCATTCCGAAAGAAAAGTGCCAATCTGAATGAATATATAATCGGATTCACAGGGGTGGAATATTCCTTTCCCCAATCCGATTGAGGTAACTTGTACCCGCTCAATCGGAAAGTTGTCAGGGTGCGTTCTTTTTAGTGGTGTTTTTCTTCTTCTGTTGTTTATTGACGGTTGGCAAGCAGCTTTCGTGTGCATTACCGCCATCTGTGGAAAAGAATCTAAAACCTTCTATACTTTATTCATAAGTCCAGTTTTATTTTAAAAAAAAATATATCTATATAAAACATGTGCCTAGCTTAATTATAAAATATTAGCAAGATTGAACTTTATCTTTTCCTGTTTAAATTTATCCCTGGTGCTTTCTTCCAGCGAATGCTCAGATATGACGTAACACGCAGCTCGAGACGTTCTTCGATTTAAAAAAATGGAGGCGAGCGATCGGCACTGAACTGTTGCGGAAAGTTTGTTTTTGATTCAAACTAAATTTCAAGACTGGACGAAGGAAAAACTGGCAACTGGTTATTCCAAGAAGTGAAAGAAAATCTCTGGGAAGTCGGTATCACGTAATGTTGGTGTTTACGTTTTACTACGTATGCCCCATTGACTATTCTGGTTGATTATAGCGGCGCATGTAGACAAGATATTGGAATATTCCTTTCCATGGATACCATTGCTTTCGGAAAGGTCAATCGGAAAGAGAAAAACTCTTCATGTAAACGTGCCTTATGAAGGGAATTGTTTCATTCATGCTGTCGTATTGAGCAGGACGGTAAACTAACAAGAGGCCGAATCAACAGCACCTCTACTGGTAGCAGCTGAGTAGTGCATGCTATGTATGTTGCTTCACTTTCTTCAAGACATCATTGATCCCCCTGTAATTGTATAAATCCAGAATTTACCTTAGGTTTTCTCTTTTACAGCGAGCGACAGATAAATGGGCGTACAGTATTTACAGGATTTATCCCCCCTCCAAAAAAAATTATATCACTATTGATCTCTGCTGCGTCCCCTCCTGCAAATGTATTTCCATTATTCCGAGTCATATCAAAAGGAAGCAAAGTGTCAACCGCCATTACTAAATGCTGCTGGCAGGCTAAATGCTTTATTATTAGATACCCGCAGCGATGATAACAAGATGGAATGAAAAAAAAAAGCATCCCCGCCCCCCTCCCTCGGGCTAATTGATACGGTGTGGTCTGGGACGGGAGCAGCATTTTCCACTCGGTAGTTTATGTGGAAAAGGACTCCCATTGCATCTCATTGGTTTTATTGTTAATAGGCTTTGCCATTTGTTGCTACTTTTTATTACATCTCATCAAAAAGAGACGCAATAAACTGCAATGATGATTCCATTGAATGTGACTGTAACAACCTTTAAAAAAAACACACATTTTATCTAGTTCATGGCTACATAATAACTATGCTTATGATAGTGTTAGAATAGGACAAAACACAACCTGCACAAAGAAGTTGAATAGATGTCTTATATATTGATAGTATCTGTTTATTTTTTTAACTAGTCTTAAAAATATATATTTTCAGAAATGTGTGTCAACTCTATTTCATACTAACGTAGTATTTTTATATTTTATATTATATATATATTTATAATTTTTATCGACATATTGGCATATCTTTCAAGTGTTCAGTAAGAGTAAATAAGGTGCTATTGGTCATTCAAAGATAGATGTAGATGTCAACATGTTTTTATTTATATTATATATATTTGTTGCATGAAATGAGTGATCAGATTAATAAGTAATTTGTGTGTACTTGTGTGTACTCTCATGTGAGTAAGCATAATGGGGCCAGGAGAGTGTATGTGACCTGGAGTTGGCACCCCTTTTGATATACATCATTTTATTTTACTGCGTACTACTGCGACCCCCCCGATCATTGAATCAGCATTCAGAACGCAGTTGAGATGACTTGCGGGAAGTCGGATATTTCACATTCTGTTTGAAAATGTACATTTCCCTGACTTCGGTATTAAAAAAACATATCAATGCGCTCGGTGAAGGGAGCTACAACAAGTAGCTGCGGGTTGCTGACCCCCGTCTTGGACTGTTATTTAAATAGCTGCTACACAGGATTATGGTGCCCACACAAAATATTGACACAATCTGGACATGTTTACTGTGAAGTGTACTCATTTGTGTTGTCAGCTATTTCGCCAATAATGTCTGTGTCATAGTTTAGGTGTGTTGTGTTTAATTTAAAGAATGCTATGGCTGCTTACAAGGATCACTTATAAGGAATTAGCAGCTGTTGCCGCTAATCCATAACAAAAGAATTGAACTTCGATAACCCCAAATCCTTTCATCAGATGGAATCTCCTCAACTAATCTCATTCGGAGGAAAAGGCTCTTTTTGTGTGTCGGTCTTAATCAAAAAACATCGACTTTTTACTTTTAATGGATGGAAAAGAACAACAGGTCTTACTTTTTAGGAGCTTCTCTCACCTGGAATTTGTCCTCTTTGAACTGGAGCAGATCAGGATGGTCGGAGCGGAGCAGGAAGGTGCGGGCGCCTGTGTAAGGGTTGGTGTACGTAATCTTCTTGGAGCTTCCTCGTCCACCTCGAACTGGGACACACACCTCAAATGCCTACAGAGACATGTGGAAGATTATTATTATTATTATTTTTAAATCAGACACATAAAACCATCCCACCCTGGGTCATCTCATGTTCTCCCCGTGCATGCGTGGGTTTTCTCCGGGTACTCCGGTTTCCTCCCACATTCCAAAAACATGCTAGGTTAATTGGCGACTCCAAATTGTCCATAGGTATGAATGTGAGTGTGAATGGTTGTTTGTCTATATGTGCCCTGTGATTGGCTGGCCACCAGCCTCAAGACAGCTGGGATAGGCTCCAGCACCCCCGTGACCCTTGTCAGAATAAGCGGTAGAAAATGAATGAATGAATGAATGAACATAAAACCATCATTAACATTTAAACAACAGTCAAGAAAGGCCAAGACTAGTGTCTGGTTTAAGTCTTGGACGAAGAACACTGCTTTTTACCTTAGATAAGACAGGTCGGTGGATATTAAGGCAGAGCAGCCAGGCAGTCACCAGCTGCCTCTGCTCCACGTCCACTGCGTTCACAAACAGGAAGCGGCTGCCTGGCCGCCACGGTTGCACCTTCAATTGGAGCTCCTGCACTGCTGCTGGGGGCAGCATAAAAACACCTCCAGGGCTGACCTGTGGAAAACGTATAGAAGATAATGGAGTGGATGAGTTGGAGAAGGAGTGAACAGCTGCTAACAAGGTGAAAATGTTTCTAGAGCCATAATTTGTACAAACTAAATGAGATCCTGAGTTTTGCATGTTCTCCCCGTGCATGAGTGGGTACTCCGGTTTCCTCCCACATTCCAAAAACATGGTAGGTTAATTGGCCACTCCAAATTGTCCATAGGTATGAATGTGAGTGTGAATGGTTGTTTGTCTATATGTGCCCTGTGATTGGCTGGCCACCAGTCCAGGGTGGTAGGTCGATAGAAAATGAATGAATGAATAAATGAGATCCAGTTGAAATGAGATCAGTTGTGTTAATTTTAATAGGGACAGGGCCCTGGCTGCGCCCTGGCTGCGCCCTGGCTGCGCCCTGGCTGCGCCCTGGCTGCGCCCTGGCTGCGCCCTGGCTGCGCCCTGGCTGCGCCCTGGCTGCGCCCTGGCTGCGCCCTGGCTGCGCCCTGGCTGCGCCCTGGCTGCGCCCTGGCTGCGCCCTGGCTGCGCCCTGGCTGCGCCCTGGCTGCGCCCTGGCTGCGCCCTGGCTGCGCCCTGGCTGCGCCCTGGCTGCGCCCTGGCTGCGCCCTGGCTGCGCCCTGGCTGCGCCCTGGCTGCGCCCTGGCTGCGCCCTGGCTGCGCCCTGGCTGCGCCCTGGCTGCGCCCTGGCTGCGCCCTGGCTGCGCCCTGGCTGCGCCCTGGCTGCGCCCTGGCTGCGCCCTGGCTGCGCCCTGGCTGCGCCCTGGCTGCGCCCTGGCTGCGCCCTGGCTGCGCCCTGGCTGCGCCCTGGCTGCGCCCTGCAATCTTATTGTCTTGCATACATAGTACCTTTTAGATTAGATTAAAAAATTAACAAAAATACAAAATGATGAGATCTTTGGAGTAATAGCTACCAAGCCCCAAAAAATAGGCTAAAATGAAATTGTACACACACAAAAAAGACTCTCAAAGCTATTTGAGAGAGGTAAAAATCATCCAAATTAAAGAGTAGGTGAAAGGAAGGACAGAAAAGGAGAACAATGAGTGATAACTGTGAGTAATCAGTGAGAGAAATAAAACAGAGACAGCAGGATGTGGGAATTATTGCATAGCGCTCTTTTTTTTTTTTTTTTTTTTTTGAAATCTGTTGAGAAAAGCGAAACTATTCTCCGGCGGTGTGAGCTTTATCCTGTTTCATAAGACTCCTCCGATGCATTCCACAGCAACTCAACCTGCCAAGAGTCACATCAAAGCAGACACTGGGATGCATATGCTGAAATCTTTTAAAAATACATCTGTCGCTTTTTTCTTTTCCTGCCTGTATCCCATTTCTTCAAGGAAAGACACCCTTGTATTGCTACTGTATGCAGTAACAGTAACCGCCAATCATACCACTTTATTTTGAATAAAAAATAGCCTTTTATTGGGACTCTGCAGGAGAATCATCATCAAACCTCCTTTGTTAAAATATGCAGGTCAATCTGACAGTATGCATGGAATGACATTAAAAAAGACTTCTTAATTCAAATCAAATCACATTTGTAGGTTCATGATAACTCGCTGCAGATTATTACAAAAGAAACCGTTCCTTGTTCGCTTGGTTCCTGCTGAGTCCCGAATCCCCTCTGAGATATGTGGCTTTCGCTGAGGAAATGAGACTTGCAAGAAATCCAGAAAATACCAACTTCCCGACATGCAATCAATGATTTTCTTCTCATTATTACACAAAGACTGTACTACTTTTTAGATTGAATTAACTTAGATTATATACTTACAGTATGCATGTATTATATTATTTTTTATCGAGTATGAGTTTGCATTACCGTGCATGTGCTGAAGAACTTAATGTCCTGAAGATGAGTAAGGACCAGTATCAGTATAATTCAAGAAACAATACAAGCAGTTGATGTTATACACGGATGAAGAGTCTTGAACCAGTCATCATGTGCTATACATATCACTATATTGATTATATATATATATATATATATATATATTATATTATTGATATATTATTGATACATATTGACAGTTACTGTGGTACTTCGTACTTCGGTATGTGACAAAAAAATAAATTATATAGGAAAAATATTAAGAAAGCAGGAAGTGAACAAATGTAGTAGGATTTAATAAGCTTTGCTTCTTCCTACTCCTTTTGGACATGTGGAACTGTCCATATTAAATTAAACCATTGA
The DNA here is from genome assembly GCF_037039965.1 of Doryrhamphus excisus. Taxonomy (NCBI): domain Eukaryota; kingdom Metazoa; phylum Chordata; class Actinopteri; order Syngnathiformes; family Syngnathidae; genus Doryrhamphus; species Doryrhamphus excisus. The sequence continues at coordinate 7,478,303 of NC_136373.1, read as the reverse complement.
AATTAAATGAAACCATTACCATTATCATGAGAAACGCGTCTCGGAAACCAAGTGACATTGTTCAAGTCCAAGGCTCTACTTCATCCACTAACTGCCACTGTACCTCAATCTCCTCGGGGTGTGACGAGAAACACTTGACCTTGCGAGCGGCCTGCCTCCCCCTCAGCACCAGTGATTGACAGCTCCGTTGGCCAGTGACACAACTGACATCCACCCGTTCCATGAAATGTACATAAACCTGCCAGATCTGCGAGGGCGCCGCCATCCACTCATCACTACAGAGAAAAAACATCATCAGGAACCATTATAGTAAGACAAAGCACTCAATGGGAGGCTGAAAGACCAGCGGGAGGTCAAAGATGAGGACAGCTGATCTGCGGTTATGCACCACCACCACCACCACCATCATCACCATCATCATCATCCTCCTCCCACTGCTGAGACAAAGCCAATGTAGGTCTCAGTGGCCTGAGATGAGACTGGGAGCTACGAGTGGGAGGTGATGCAGTCACATACTCAGCACTGCTCCATGACTACAGCACTTAGAAGAGCATTCAGGGACGTTTGGAAGATGCCGGAAGAACAATAACTGAACATTTTAGACATGCTTAATAAATTGTTATGTAATGTGATTTACAGTGAAGAAAATAAGTATTTGAACACCCTGCTATTTTGCTATTTCTCCCACTTAGAAATCATGGAGGGGTCTGAAATTTTCATCGTAGGTGCATGTCCACTGTGAGAGAGATAAACTAAAAAGAAAAATCCAGAAATCACAATGCATGATTTTTTAACAATTTATTTGTGTGATACAGCTGCAAATAAGTATTTGAACACCTGAGAAAATGAATGTTAATATTTGGTACAGTAGCCTTTGTTTGCTATTACAGAGGTCAAACGTTTCCTGTAGTTTTTCACCAGGTTTGCACACACTGCAGGAGGGATCTTGGCCCACTCCTCCACACAGATCTTCTCTAGATCAGTCAGGTTTCTGGGCTGTCGCTGAGAAACACGGAGTTTGAGCTCCCTCCAAAGATTTTCGATTGGGTTCAGGTCTGGAGACTGGCTGGGCCATGCTAGAACCTTGATATGCTTCTTACGGAGCCACTCCTTGGTTTTCCTGGCTGTGTGCTTCGGGTCGTTGTCGTGTTGGAAGACCCAGCCACGACCCATCTTCAATGCTCTGACAGAGGGAAGGAGGTTGTTCCCCAAAATCTCCCAATACACGGCCCCAGTCATCCTCTCTTTAATGCAGTGCACTCGTCCTGTCCCATGTGCAGAAAAACACCCCCAAAGCATGATGCTACCACCCCCATGCTTCACAGTAGGGATGGTGTTCTTCGGATTGTACTCTTCATTCTTCTTCCTCCAAACACGCTTATTGGAATTATGACCAAAAAGTTCTATTTTGGTCTCATCTGACCATAAAACTTTCTCCCATGACTCCTCTGTATCATCCAAATGGTCATATGCAAACTTAAGACGGGCCTTGACATGTGCTGGTTTAAGCAGGGGAACCTTTCGTGCCATGCATGATTTCACATCATGACGTCTTAGTGTATTACCTACAGTAACCTTGGAAACGGTGGTCCCAGCTCTTTTCAGGTCATTGACCAAGTCCTGCCGTGTAGTTCTGGGCTGATTCCTCACCTTTCTTAGAATCATTGAGACCCCACGAGGTGATATCTTGCATGGGGCTCCACTCCGATTGAGATTGACCGTCATGTTTAGCTTCTTCCATTTTCTAATGATAGCTCCAACAGTGGACCTTTTTTCACCAAGCTGCTTGGTAATTGCTCTGTAGCCCTTTCCAGCCTTGTGGAGGTGTACAATTTTGTCTCTGGTGTCTTTGGACAGCTCTTTGGTCTTCGCCATGTTACAAGTTAAAGTCTTACTGATTGTATGGGGTGGACAGGTGTCTTTATGCAGCTAACGACCTCAAACAGGTGCATCTGATTCAGGATGATACATGGAGTGCAGGTGGACTTCTAATGGGCAGACTAACAGGTCTTTCAGGGTCAGAATTCTAGATGATACACAGGTGTTCAAATACTTATTTGCAGCTGTATCACACAAATAAATTGTTAAAAAATCATGCATTGTGATTTCTGGATTTTTCTTTTTAGTTTATCTCTCTCACAGTGGACATGCACCTACGATGAAAATTTCAGACCCCTGCATGATTTCTAAGTGGGAGAAATAGCAAAATAGCAGGGTGTTCAAATACTTATTTTCTTCACTGTATTTCCAGAGAAACAAATGCAGTTTTATTTCATTTAAAAACAAGCCTCTTGTGTTCACCTGTTGTTTTTAGTGCAATTTAGATGCCAAGAATATTGTTTTGTATTGAAACAATACAGTGATGTGCTGGGCTTCATTCCATTTCATATTCATAAGAGCTTATCGCTCTGATGCAATTTAAAGCAAAATGAGATTCGGACTTTCGCCGTTTTAATTGAAAACACCCGGTATCAAGTATATCTAACCTAACCACACAAAGAGCATATTACTTATTATTACATATTACAGTGCTTTCAGATAATATTTTTAATATTGTGCAGGTTGACGTCATGCTGTGTACGGTAGTATACTCACATGAAAACCATCACATAAAACATTTTGATGTTGGGACTGGGACTGCCGGGTACTTTTAAGAAGACATCCTGAGGCTCTCCTGGCATCTGGTCAGAAACACAGTAGAAATTATTTATTGTTAAAAAAAAAAAGGACACATCATAAAAGACAAATGGAGGCAAAACAATTGAAAAAATAAACAATTAAGCATCTTATGTAAGAAGAAGCTTTTGTGCTAAAAAAAAAAAAACAGTAATCAAATAATTCCTAGGAATGCTTACTCCAAACAACGCATGGTGCTGAAGCTACTAGTCTGCTAATGAATCCCCAATTTACTGTGCAGTTGTGTGGGCATAGAGGGACTTCCTGTACTGTATAATGGAAGATGACATGGTTCTCTTACCGGCATCATAGTCTGGCAGATGATGTTGGGGTCACTACAGCATACAGAAATGTGAGTCTTGGCATCCGTGCTTCCAACTGCTTAAGCCATTAGGGAGACACAGAGAAGCATATTCATACAGGGGGGGCATGGGTTCGCACTGGATGGTATGTGTGCTTTTTGAATTTTGCCTTAACATTGCTTTGTGGCTGATATTAATACCGTATTTTCTGGACTATAAGTCACTCGGGAGTATAAGTCACAAAAGGCCAAAAATGCATAATTAGGTTGAAAAAACATTCATAAGTCGCACTGCATTAATTTATTTTACAAAGTACGTGGCCAAAACAGACATTACGTCATCTTGGAAGCCAAGTTCTAACAATAATAAAAGAATAGAGAACAGGCTGAATAGGTGTAAGATATGGGAACACAATGGTTATTCCGCTACACATAAAATAAACATGAACAAAAAAGGTGTCCAGTGTTTATGTAACATAAACAGTTTTAAGTACACTAACTGCTTTGTTTTCTTCATTGTGGTACGAGTAGCATTCGCTTTATGCTAGTACCTAACAAGTTTCTCACTTACTCCAAACTTGTCTCTGATGTTGCCGTTTTCAGCAGCAAATGACTACTTGGAGTTTGTAGTCTACAGAATATGATTTTCATGGGGGGTATTTGTCTTCTGTTGTTGTCAGTGTAAGCTAACGTCTACTGTTGAAATATTGAATTTTTAAGAAGTAGGATATATCAGTACAAAAGTATAGAGTGCCCTCTTGTGGCTGTCTGTTAAATTCCATATATATATATATATTTTTTTCATTTATAAGTCGCTCTGGAGTATAAGTCGCAGGAACAGCCAACCTATGACAAAAAGTGTGACTTATAGTCCAGAAAATACGGTATATGAATGAAATGAACCTGCACGTCGTCCTCTGGCATTGTAAAACGCTCGTTACATTAAAGCGGTAAAGATATAAGTCATACACGGAACCACACTAGCATGCTAAACTAAGCTAACCTGGCTAGCTTCCATTAACACTCCGAGATTCAGCTAACCTTCGCCATTGGTAATCGCTATTTTAACCTGTTAAGTTCGAGAGAAGGCGGTTCAGTGTTTATAGTGAGAGCGGTCAGCCAATTAAATACCCCCTTGCCAAGAAAGAATTTTCCTTCTGGCTTTAATACATGGAAAAGAGCCATGCGGAGGTCTTAGCTAATGCACTTCTGCCACCTTGTGGCTGTTTTTACACCTTAAATGGTAATGGTAATGGTTTTATTTCATTTGAACATGCATCAGATTACAATTGAATGCATCCCATAATCAGTTCACAGTTCCACATGTCCAAAAGGAGTAGGAAGAAGCAAAACTTATTAAATCCTACCCCTCTATCTGGTACTTTTACAATCAGTAACTGTTACATTTGTTCACTTCCTGCTTTCCATAATACAGTTTAAGGTTTTTTGTTTTTTTTTTTGTCCCGTACCGAAGTATGAGGTGATATGACCATCCAATGACATAATGGGTACCACAGTAAGTGTCAATATAGTGATATATATAGCACATCATGACTGGTTCAAGACTCTTCATCCTTGTATTTAGCAAACATCAACTGCTTGTATTGTTTCTTGAATTGGCTCATCGTTGTGCATTGTTTGACTTCCTTACTCAATCCATTACATTAGTTTGATTCCAATCAATAATAATAAATAGCCATTAAATGGCATTAAACATGATCTCTTCTGTTGTGCACTTGCGTCATCACCTCTTATTGCCGTAAAAAATGTATGAATATGTCTTTGGGATAGGGCGTTTGGGTTGAAAAAAAGTGTATAATTACATATTTGGCAGCTATTTTGTTGTTTATCTTAACATACCCATCATCATTCCTGCTTTGTTTGCTAACTTTGAGATGCTTTGTCCATCAAAGTCACTCACTTGGGGAAGAAGTCGTTTTGCATCTGTTGTTCTACATAAACAAAAATAAATCTGGATATGAATATATTTTTCAGACTGTACAAAATACTAATAATACGGTAATAATAAATTAATGTATGCGGTAACCTGTGTTGCCAGACAGAGCATGCCATGGCGGCAAACGGATGGCCTTCTTGAGGAAACTGAGCTCTGGGTGGTAAAGTCGGAACGTCTGGTTGACAACGTGCGGTGTTGGCTCCACAATCACCTGGCAGATGGCTATTGGATCGCCATTTTCTGCTTTGAAAGAAACCTGCAGAGAGTGAAGGTCAAATATGATGGCTGCCGTCTACAGGTGGTTACATTTAATATGATCAATAATTGGAACACATGTTTATCAGTACATATATTTCAGAACTAATATTGGGGATACAGGCAATTGTTATTATTATTATTAATGACGATGATAATTTGTGCATTTCCATGTTATTTTCTTCTCAAACTGACAGACGTGAATCCCTGCCAAAGAGCAGCTGTGCAAACTGCTGACGTATCAGATTTGCAGGCCTACGCTGACCCGCATAAGCGGTCCATATGTCAGTTTCAACAGGATTCATATTTAATCTAGACCTCTTGACAGGATTCAGGATTTTCTAGTGTGCACAAAACAAAACTAGAAGCTCAGAAGCTTCGGTAAAGCATCGTTGATGGGAAAAAGTTCCCCGTAAACCTAATAATAACTGGTTGGGGCACCTTTAGCAGCAACAACTGCAATCAAGAATTTGCATTGTGGAGGAGGTTTATTTGGAAATAATACTCAAATTTATCCTGGATGAGAATAAATCCTGCTTCAAAGTACAGGCCTCGGGTCTGGAGTCAGATTTTGTTTTTGTTTGTGGTTTCGTTCCCCCTTTTTCTTTCTCAAAGATGAATTGACCCAAAAATAAAATAAATAAAATAATATAAATATAAATTTAAGTCAATTACAAGGTAAAATAAAGAATGCCAATGCAAACAAATGGTTTATTATAGAAATGGACTTTTGAATGTTAAGTTGACAAGGGGAAAAAAAAAGAATAAATAGAAAAAAAATGAAATAAATAGTCAATAAATACAAATTAGAATAAAAATACAATAAAATAATTTAAAAAATCTTTCTAACAGTTTAAGAATTTATACTTAAATTTTATACTATTTTATATTTATACTAAACACTTATTCTTACGCCGCCAAAAAGACAGCAACAAAACTTCACTTTCTACAAAATCACATCTTTGCTAAAATAAATGTAGCTGACAGCTGTACTACGATGCTTGTGCAGGGTAAATCACATCCCAGGAAGATTATTTTTAAAAAGCACATGGTCTTATCTCTTATCTCTCTCATATTCACATTGTTTCTGCCAGCTTTCCACTTTTTTTTTTACACATTATTAACGATGTGTGAAATGGGAAAGTAACTTCAGCCATACTTAGCCTGCACGCTTAATTTGAGTAGATTAAGAAGACGTGTCAAACTGTTCTCCCTTTTAGAGGCACTTTTAATACTTAAGTCTGCATTTCCAGTTGATTTTATATTAGATTATATATATATATATATATATATATATATATATATATATTTATATATATATATATATATATATATATATATATATATACACACAGTGGTATGGAAATGTACTATATATGTTAACTATTTGGCACTTCAAAGAGAGAAGAAGGAGGAGGCTGCTGCAAGTTTCTACTTAATAGACTTCCAGCTAATAATAATATCAGATAGGAGGTAAACATGATCTCCTCCAGGGAGGAGATACCGCATGAAGCTTAAGCACAATAACGAACACACTCTTTTACCTTGATGGTTTTGGCAGCAACAATATTGGACAGAATCTTCTTGGCCTGAGTCGAACTCTTCCTTGGAGGAAGAAAGCTCGGCCCCTGTGAGGATTTGATAAGATGCACAATGCTGATCAAAACCGATTAACTACCCAGGAGTGTGTTGGATATCTTATATAGGCACCTCAAGCGAGGAGAACATTCTGGAAATGATCACAAAAGGAGCACGGAGGGGGGTTGGAATTGAACAGTTTGTCCTTTGGGCATCAAGTGTTGAGCATCAGTACATGTGTTTACTAGTGTGAAGACGCCTTAGGTGTAATGACATTATCAATGAATTTCAGCTGTACTCCGTATCTTCCTCCCATAGGGCTAATACACTAAAACCCCCTCTATAGGAAAAAGAAAGCAAAATCACATTAGGTAAAGCTTCAAATGCAAGTTCTGCTTTAACGTCAATAACAATACTGTTTAGTTTTATATTAACACCGTGGAACCTCACAGACATTCATTCATTCATTTTCTACCGCTTTTTCCTCACGAGGGTCGCGGGGGATGCTGGAGCCTATCCCAGCTGTCTATGGGCGAGAGGCGGGGTACACCCTGGCAGAGGGCACATGTAGACAAACAACCATTCACACTCACATTCATACCTATGGACAATTTGGAGTCGCCAATTAACCTAGCATGTTTTTGGAATGTGGGAGGAAACCGGAGAACCCGGAGAAAACCCACGCATGCACGGGGAAAACATGCAAAATCCACACAGAGATGGCCGAGGGTGGAATTGAACCCTGGTCTCCTAGCTGTGAGGTCTGCGCGCTAACCACTAGACCGCCGTGCCGCCCCCTCACAGACATATTTTCTAGAATTCCCCTAATGGTTCAAGTCCTACCTGGAGGAATTGTTGGAATTGTTGGAATTGGTAACTGTGTCTCAGACCAAATGGGTATAACCCGTGGTGTTCCCCTGGGGTCAACCCTGAGGCCGCTATTGTTCAATCTGTACATGCTCCCTTTAGAAGCTGCAAAGTGTCCTGCCATGGCTATACAGAACATACATAGAATTATAAGTGAAAATGTATTTGTGTACGAATGGTGCGCTATAAATAACAAAGTCTGGAGCTACCGACACCACTGTGTTAGCTTGCCGCTGTTGTGCTGGTGTGTATAATACAATAATACTATACTTCTCTCAACTCCACCAAAACAGGAAAAAACGACTTCCCACCTGAGGAGCCATGTTGTTGTCACACAGGAAGCTCTGGTATTTCATCGGAATATGGACGCTCTCTTTAGGACTCAGATAAACCTTTGGACCTGGGGCACCTTCCTCTGTGTGGAACATGTCCTTCTCCAACGTGGTCGGTGTTTTTGTGAGTTGTCTAAAGTACTGCCACTCTTCTGTGTTGGTGATGACGCTGGATGGACAGATAATTGCACAGAAGGGAGATTAAAAGACACACTTTTTAAACCGTTATTAAGTCAGTAGTTAGTCAAACAAAGAATTTCCAAATTATGATACACCACAAGTTGTAAACTGAAATGCATCATTTATTTTCAGAATGAGATATTGTTCAGTAAAGTCATTGGTAATTCATCACATATCACAACAATGAGTCACCTCGTTGTGGTATTTTCAAATAATTTATGTAATAATGAAAACGTGGGAAGTTCCTGGGTTGTATAAGCACATTCAAGAACGGGAGAATTTTTGGCAAACTTGCTTAAAACCAAATGACTGTCAAATTATTAAAACTTTCAAAAGATTAATCACTGTTTTTAAATTAATTATTGGTGATTAATCACCATTTGTAACTAAGTAACGTTGGAAAGGCGTAGGACATCAGGAATTTTGTTGGCTAATCCAGCTGCATAGTGACCTAGGTTCACAAAACAGTCCAGCATGAAATGCCCTCTGTGATGTCACAAAGTGGCAGTTTTACCACGCCTTTTGAAACCGAGCGTTTTGAACCATCCCAAACTTCTTTCAGGACTCACTTCCAAATGTGCAAACCTCATTATCTGAAACTTTGGCATCGTTTAACACGAGAATATTGTGTATAATATTGAGTATTGTATGGTACCCTGAGATTCCTAGCCCTGAGTAAGTCAGTAATACATCATTACTTTGCGTTAACCCTCTACAGGATGTGCAGTCTTCCTCATGATATCCTGTTTTCTCAAGGTATCTACAGTAAACACAGCCTTTGTTGGCAAAGTCAAAAAGAGGCTTGTTTTTTATAACAATGAAAAGGGCGCGTGAACACTACATTGTTATCAACTTGGAATCTATAAAGTATTTCCAGCACTTCTTCGTCACCTCAGGAAACACATCGAGAAGGTGTGAAAACGTTTTCATGGCAGGGCAACGCTTGTTACACTCTACTCATTAACACTCAAAACACATACCGCACAAAAACACATGCTAGAGTGGTGCCGCACTTGCAAAATGACGTCAGCAGTTAAAAAAATAAGTATCTCACCTGAGCTCAGGATCGTCACTGTGGATGGTGACAGTTTGAGGTGAGTTGAAAGGGTTTTTAAGTACAAATTCCATGTACTCTGCAGAGCCCAGGCTGGCATAGAGTTGATACGAGGTGGTGATAGCGTGGCAGAGCATGTTGCTGATACCTTCCACCTTGTTGATGTCCTCATACGACGCCGTCACGAAAGGTTGTCTGGTCAAAGTAACGCTCTTAGTCCGATCCTAAGATCAAACATAAAAAAAAACACCAATATCAAACAAACAAGTGACACTCCTAGTAATAACTAATTTGGCTATGCATTAGAGCAGGGTAGCGGGGGTGGGCAAACTACGGCCCGGGGGCCACATGCAGCCACCAAGTGTTTGAATCCGGCCCGCTAGTTGCTTTCTAAGTATTTCAACTATTAACATGCATGCATGAAACTGGCAACATGACTTACATGTCGGATGTCTTATTTAGTAAAAAAAAAACAAAAAAAAACTGTAAAATTAAATACATAGTCTGATGTGGTCTGAAGCTTAAAGTGCTCCTGAAAAAAGGGACACGAGAACATACAGCTGATAGTATAACACTTATACAGATAAAATAAGACAAATAAGGAAAATTATAAGCATAAAATTGTATGTGTGTGTTAAATATATGTTCTGGCCCCTCGGACAATTTTGTTAACTCACAAGTCAAAATATTTGCCCACCCCTGCATTAGACTAAAATATTTTTTAAAAGTAAAGATTTTCACAAGATGAAGAATAAACCAACGCTGCACGGCGGACGAGTGGTTAGCGCGCAGACCTCACAGCGAGGAGACTTGGGTTCAATTCCACCCTCGGCCATCTCTGTGTGGAGTTTGCGTGTTCTCCCCGTGCATGCGTGGGTTTTCTCCAGGTACTCCGGTTTCCTCCCACATTCCAAAAACATGCTAGGTTAATTGGTGACTCCAAATTGTCCATAGGTATGAATGTGAGTGTGAATGGTTGTTTGTCTATATGTGCCTTGTGATTGGCTGGCGACCAGTTCAGGGTATACCCCACCTCTCGCCCGAAGACAGCTGGGATAGGCTTCAGCACCCCCGTGAGGATAAGCGGTAGAAAACAAATGAACGAATGAAGAATAAACCTGGACAAAAGTATTCATGGCTACTTTCCTATTGAAGTCAAATCCGAGTAGAGCTGTAAAGACTCATTAATATTTCACATAGAATTCACACAGATACACCATACTGCCAGAACGACATTTAGCATGTGCACCCGCAGGTGAAAGAACACGATGTACCTACAGGCAGACGAACAATTAACACCTTATTACTAAAGCACGGGAGCTTGAAGGCCACGATGTGACAATAGAAGAAATGGCAGGCTGCCTGACATGTCTTCATGAAACCTCCCTCGCGAGCATTTTGAGCCAAAAGAATGACTGAGGGACAGAGAGCTCCAATATTTGGCTTAAAGTGTGACCTCACCATAAAATTTGTCATTTTAGAAGCTTCCTTTTTGCCCTCCTTCTGGTAGACGGCAGCCATGCACTGTAACTTGCGGCAGCCGGCGTCGGACTTCTCCACAGAAAAGATGACATCAGTATTGACCTTGCTTCTGTTCAGTGGATCCGTGTGTACCTGCAGTCTCTGGGCCTGGCCGGCGTTCCTTGCTACGATGCCGAGACGAGAAGACACAAGCATGAAATGTATTTACCGAACAGAATGAATTCTAATCACTGCTTTCCACCATATGTTCTAAAAAGCCTCCAAATGTCCAAGGGGAAGAGAGAGGCGCAAACAAATCATAAAGGGATTTTGGAGCCCAAAAAAACAACAGACTGTGAGGAGTCCAGTGTGGAACATCTGGCAACGCTTCAATTGGCCACGGCCCGACTTGTGTCATTACATCGCCACTCTTCCTTTAGTCCATTCCAAAGCATTCCCCTTCTTTTCAAACCATGCATCCACTGCAAAACTCAACTATAAAAACAAAGCCAGGTATTATCTACAATTCAAAAAACACATTTTCTCTGCACAGTTTTCATATTAATTGCTACAAGTGCTAAACATGGGTGCAACCAGGGGCGTCAGTAGGTTCTGAGGATTGGGGGGGGGGGGTGGTTGTTTGTCTATATGTGCCCTGTGATTGGCTGGCCATCAGTCCAGGGTGTACCCCACTGGGATAGGCTCCAGCACCCCCCGCAAGGATAAACGGTAGAAAATGAATGAATGAATAAATGAGATCCAGTTGAAATGAGATCAGTTGTGTTCAGGACAGGGCCCTGGCTGCGCCCTGGCTGCGCCCTGGCTGCGCCCTGGCTGCGCCCTGGCTGCGCCCTGGCTGCGCCCTGGCTGCGCCCTGGCTGCGCCCTGGCTGCGCCCTGGCTGCGCCCTGGCTGCGCCCTGGCTGCGCCCTGGCTGCGCCCTGGCTGCGCCCTGGCTGCGCCCTGGCTGCGCCCTGGCTGCGCCCTGGCTGTACTCTCTTATTGTCTTGCATACATAGTACCTTTTGGATTAGATTAAAAAATTAACACAAATACAAAATGATGAGAAGATCTTTGGAGTAATAGGTATGAATGTGAGTGTGAATGGTTGTTTGTCTACATGTGCCCTGTGATTGGCTGGCGACCAGTCCAGGGTGTGCCCCGCCTCTCGCTTAAAGACAGCTGGGATAGGCTCCAGCACCCCCGCGACCCTTGTGAGGATAAGTGGTAGAAAATGAATGAATGAATGACATTTGTCAGACATTTTTTTGTAAAAAAAAAATCAATAAAAAAAAATCAATAAACCCCCCTAAAATAGGCCCAATGACGCCACTGGGTGCAACCTTTCCCATCTTTCCTCATTAGCCAAGATGCCTTTGAGCAAACATAGACATCCTGCCCTGTCATACACGTCACCGCCAAGACTCAAATGGCATCTTATGACAGAGTTCACGCTTGCTGTGTACAGTTGTCAACACTTCACCACACATGCATTACATTGCTCCTGGAAATAGAAACCGTGTCGCAACATTTGTGCAGCTTTTGTGAAGTATCTAAATAGATAGACGCGGTCATAGGTCAGATTGTAAAATTGAACTGGATTATGCTGCTCATGAGGGATCTTGACACATTTTCTTCCTTTGGATCCAAATGAAATTGTAGGTTATAACCTGCTCATTGATTTTGCTCATTGACGAGACAAGTGATTGTTGATGTTATTAGTTTGGGCCGCTGTTGCAACATGCCCGAGAAAGCGGAATGGAGAGATTCTCATATCGGATGAGTGGGAGAGACAAAACATGAACTAAATAAACAATAAGCGGAATATTTTGGAGTAGAGTTGGGAATAAATCATTGCAATAATATCAATCAATATAATATATTAAATCGATTTTTTTATAAAGGTGTGCTGCCAGATAAACCTACTGATTCCTACTTTTTTAAACTACTGAATACATGTTAAGCACCATTTGGGTGGTAATTTGTGCTGAGCCCCATTGAGTGCCCTTCCAGTTTATATGTGACTTTCATTCATTTCCCTAGCATCACATACTGTACAACACACTTGACTAGCCATTGCTTGTTCAAGTGAGAGAAAAAGTGGCTTTCTCAGGTCAGTGTGGAAGTGCACGCACATGCACATGCATCCACACACACACACACATACCCACACACACACACACACTCAGGGTTGTGGCTCGCCACCAGAGATGCTTCAGCAGGCTCAATTAGACTGAAAATTGAGTGGTTCGGTGGTGTAGCCAACAGCCAGAATGTGGAATTGATCTGGTTGGCTTGATCAAGGCAGCCAGACGGACACCGATAGCTAATTGCAAGGATAAACACATATGGAGGCGCTTGGGTTACGTTACGTTACAGGTAAAACATGCTTTTCCTGTTCAGACATGTGCTTTGAATTAAAGTGTTTACCATTGACTTGGAGAATATTCCTGGGAGATAGGCTCCCCCCGGTGAATCCATCAGTGACTTCCCGAGGAATGATGATGTGAGAATGACACTTGGCGCGCTCTGCTGCCCTTCTCCTGCTTGGATCTACTTGGTGCCCTGTAAGTGACAAACGACAGCAGGGTTGTTGTTGGTTGTATATTCAAAGTTCAGATCGTTTCACACCTGGAGGAGACACTCAAAATCTGTAAGGTCAACAGAGAAACTTAAAACGACTTTTACTACCTTCGAAAGGGCAAATGTTCAGAAAGCTATCACTGAGCAATGACCCTGTACTTTTTAAAGTTAGCCTGGAAGACCTAGGGAATGGAAGATCAACTCAAATGTGGCTTGCTAGCAAGTAAACTTCAGAGAGTCCGTCCGTCTGTGATGTCACAGAAGAACGGTTTTACCACACCTTTTCAAACTGAGCATTTTGAGCCACCCCAAACTTCTTTCAGGGCTCACTTCCAAATGTCAAACCTCATTATCTGAAATTTTGGCATCGTTTAACACAAAGGACTTGAGGGAGGGCAGAGAGTCCGTCCGTCTGTGATGTCACAAAGGAACGGTTTTACCACACCTTTTCAAACCGAGCATTTTGAGCCATCCCAAAATTCTTTCAGGGCTCACTTCAAAATGTCAAACCTCATTATCTGAAATTTTGGCATTGCTTAACACAGAGGACTTGGGGGAGGGCAGAGAGTCTGTCCGTCTGTGATGTCACAAAGGAACGGTTTTACCACGCCTTTTCAAACCCAGCGTTTTGAGCCATCCCAAACTTCTTTCAGGGCTCACTTCAAAATGTCAAACCTCATTATCTGAAATGTTGGCATTGTTTAACACCGAGGACTTGGGGGAGGGCAGAGAGTCTGTCCGTCTGTGATGTCACAAAGGAACGGTTTTACCACACCTTTTCAAACCGAGCATTTTGAGCCACCCCAAACTTCTTTCAGGGCTCACTTCAAAATGTCAAACCTCATTATCTGAAATTTTGGCATCGTTTAACACAAAAGACTTGGGGGAGGGCAGAGAGTCCGTCCGTCTGTGATGTCACAAAGGAACAATTTTACCACACCTTTTCAAACCGAGCGTTTTGAGCCATCCCAAAATTCTTTCAGGGTTCACTTCCAAATGTCAAATCTCATTATCTGAAATTTTGGCATCGTTTAACACAAAGGACTTGGGGGAGGGCAGAGAGTCCGTCCGTCTGTGATGTCACAAAGGAACAATTTTACCACACCTTTTCAAACCGAGCGTTTTGAGCCATCCCAAAATTCTTTCAGGGCTCACTTCCAAATGTCAAATCTCATTATCTGAAATTTTGGCATTGTTTAAGACGAGCATACAAAATTCTAATTACATGTATAGGTCAGAAAAGTGGGTTAGGGTTAGGGTTAGTGGGTTAATTCTGAAGATCTGGTGACGATAGCGACATTCATCACAAAAACGCGGGCCTATAAAGTCCAAACCATCATGAAAGGGAGATACAGGATTTTCATACAAAATTGCCAATATACACTAATGACACACAACGAACACGACACTTTGATACATTTTCAATCAAACGCAAATCATCAGCTGTGAACACCTTCTTTCATTTAGCTTTTATTTAGGCTTGCCTTTCCGATGGAGATAGAGCCAAAGTGAACACACAACAGGGAAAAACCTTGGCTTAGAACACCTGAGGCAGGATCGATACGTGGTCAAAAGCCTGGCGGGGTTAATTAGCAGCTTAGAATGAGCAGAGAATTCTAAATGTAGAAAGCGGACTGTCACTCTGATTGATGCTTCATGTTCTCTGGCTGAGTAATCCATGTCATTTCCGCAGTAAAGCAAAGCCAACATCTGATATGATTGCATCTTCCTTTCTGGAGGTGGGAACACATCATTACAGATCATATAATCGTTTCATAATTCAAATAAGTGATTTCATCTTGGACACCATCAATCCCACAAACGCCATCGTTTGTACAGTCCATCTGACAGTTTGGTGTCAGTGTGTAAGGTACATATGCCCTCCAGGGTGAACTGATCATGATGACTGATATCCTAAACTGCCCCATTGGATGTGTGGAGCAAATGAAGGCTTTATGAACAGCACCTGCACCAACAGCACTATATTAAATAGGCTTGTTTAGTTACCATATATGATTGACTAAGCTGAATGACTATTAATGCTAAAAGTCCTTTTAAAAACTTCCATTAGCTTCCGAACTTTGGATCATCCAGACGTACTCAATGATGGCGAAGTCCCTAAATTGATTGCAGAGAGGTTATAGATGCCCCTTCAAAGATGCTTCAATTCAATTCTTCCAGAATTTATAGCTGAGTGTAGGTGTTTTTTTTTTAGAAGTGGCATAAAAAGCATCCTCCAAATGTTATCTTCCAGACTTCAACAACAAACTGTTAATGGGCTACAGCTAAATGAATAATTGAGGCCCAGGGTTGCCATGAACACTGACAGCAGTTGCGTAGATTAATGACTGAGGTGTCTGCCTTCATCATCCATCGGCCTTTACCGCCTTCCCACTCAGCACGGTGTAATTGTTTGAGTTCTATTTTTCCCCCCAAAATGCTGTTGTGAGGACATTACTTCTGCTTAAATATCTCCCATCCATAATATAACAATGAGATGCAAAGCCTCAATGACTCATTACGGCTCCTTGCAGTTTATTTCTTGTGTGCGGCTGGATTATTTTGGTGATTAATAGAATTATGCAATAATGTCCGCAAAGGACGGCATATGATGAACATCACGCACTATTCGTCCACAATAAAACAAATGGATTTATGATTAACCAAATTAGAATACTTTGATTTAATCTTTTAATCATTCTAATTAACCATCTCGCACCACGGAAGGCTTAATAGCCACAACTAACTAGGTTGGCATGGGTGTCTTTATAATTGTCACATGATCAGCCAATTGTAATTCATTCTTTCACTCATTTTCTACCGCTTTTCCTCACAAGGGTCGCGCGGGTGCTGGAGCCTATCCCAGCTGTCTTCGGGCAAGAGGCGGGGTACACCCTGGACTGGTGGCCAGCCAATCACAGGGCACATATAGACAAACAACCATTCACACTCACATTCATACCTATGGACAATTTGGAGTCGCCAATTAACCTAGCATGTTTTTGGAATGTGGGAGGAAACCGGAGTACCCGGAGAAAACCCACGCATGCACGGGGAGAACATGCAAACTCCACACAGAGATGGCCGAGGGTGGAATTCAACCCTGGTCTCCTAGCTGTGAGGTCTGCGCGCTAACCACTCGTCCGCCATGCCGCCCACCAATTAATTGTAGTAATTATTAATAAAAAAAATAACACTATTGTAATCCATCCATTGATTACTTAATAGATCTGATTCATCTGAACTCATGTAAATGGTACCGCCCAGAATAAAGTGTCATAGCAGAATGTAGCTCACCCTCCAATATTTGTGTTCCTCTTTGGACCACAAGCTCCTTCCAATTGATTCAACAGTCCCTCTGAAGGTTGCAGCCATGTTGTGCGTTCCATTTTCCATTAAACGCCATTAAAAGTCAATTTCACACTATCAACGTAACTGTTTACTATCAATTAATAACATATTCCCAAATCCTACACCATAATACGGTGCTGACACAAATATAAGACGACCATGAATATAAGATGGCCCTTCTTTTTCATATATCAATGGAATAAATAAACATATATGCTAGGACTACGTTAAAAAGCCATAGCATTTCAGTATGTGGAATCAAACTATGGAATGGATTGAGTAAGGAAGTCAAACAATGCACAACGATGAGCCAATTCAAGAAACAATACAAGCAGTTGATGTTTGCTAAATACAAGGATGAAGAGTCTTGAACCAGTCATGATGTGCTATATATATCACTATATTGACACTTACTATGGTACCCATTATGTCATTGGATGGTCATATCACCTTGTACTTTGGTATGAGGTGCATTATTAAAAAAAACAACGACCTTAAACTGTATTATGGAAAGCAGGAAGTGAACAAATGTAACAGTTACTGATTGTAAAAGTACCAGATGGAGGGGTAGGATTTAATAAGCTTTGCTTCTTCCTACTCCTTTTGGACATGTGGAACTGTGAACTGATTATGGGATGCATTCAATTGGAATCTGATGCATGTTCAAATGAAATTAAACCATTACCAAATTAAAAATGAAATGGATGTTTCCACCCGTTGGTTAGCATGTATAAGTCTTTTTGTGAGTTTTTCCATGGGAAATAAATACCATCGCTTACTATATTCAGGTCACAGGGGTGTAATATTCCCACTTTGTGTTCCAGAGAACGCACCTTAGAGCAGCTTTTTCTCAGAGTAATGGGAAACAAAATACAGAGGGGCTGAACTCCATCACATTTATTGACAACTTTGCACTGTTAGATGACAATAATCCGATTCAGCGCCACCCTGTGACCTGACCCTCTTTGCTCCCCTTGGCAGTTCTTGAGGTTAAAGCCACAACAAACCACCGATTTACGATTTACCGGCCCTAGAACAAATGGAAGCAAGCACCAATGGGGTTCAAAGTAGTCTAAAATAATCCATTTCTCCTGCCTCCATCTTCCGGGCCACTGACCTTTCAGAATAAGCAGACTGTCTCTCTCAACTAAGGGCTTAAGGCAAGGTTGATAAAGCGAGGCCTTTACACGACGGAAAGGGCTTTTAGTAAGACAAGCGATTGTGTCCGTGCCCCCTGTTTCGGGAGGTCCCCAAGATAGACATAATTGTAAGTAAATTTCACTGATAATTCACTTGACTTGAGGCAGCTTCTGGTAGGGTTCTCTATGCTGTCTACTGCCGAGGCACTCCGTCTCCGGGGCTTATCAGACTGCTGCAGATCGGAGCAATGTGATGTTTGGAGAAAGTTGCTTTTTTCTACTGTGGAGCGACATATATGCTTTCTGTTTACTTGTGTGCATGAATGCATGCTTATCCAAGTGTGTTGACAGAGCAAGAAAAAAGATATAAACACAATTTTAAGCAAAAATAAAATGATTTCACACAAGAGGACTTTTCCCTTGAAGCACATATGACTGACTGTAAAATAGACATTAGATAGAATATGTTAGTAGGATCTGTAGATAGCTTCAGTATGTTGCACCCAAGAAACCTTGACAGCACAGCATGAGAGACTACTTTTCCATCAGACAGCCACCAATAAAACTCTCTTTTATGAGCTAGCTACACGCGTGACAATGATTAATGGATAAGACAGTCCTCTACTCTTTAAGCTGTTTTTGCCCCTAGGCCCCCCCTGCAGTACAAAGTATCGAATCGCTTACTAAAAGCCAAACAGCAATTATAACTAGGGATGCCACCGACAAATATCATAAAATTTCCATTAAAAAATATATGTGATGGACGTATTCCATCTTTGTGTATTTTTAATGCTATTATTTCCGATGTGAAAATGTGAATATAAATATTAAATATAAAATCGGGAGGTTCCGCAACGCCCTGAAATGGACTGTGTTTGAATTTTAAGTTGCCATTGTATTTTAGGATGGAATAATTATATTTGGTATAATAAATATTATCAAGAGCCAGGATTCATTCAGAAAGTCTGATTCTTTTTTTTTTATTCTTTACAAAGATGCATATTTTCCCCATTCAGATGTTAAAAAAAATACTTTGCAAAAAGAGCCACAACAAAGACGCTGAAGAGCCACATGCGGCTCTGGAGCTGTGGGTTGCTGACCCCTGCTAAGCTTTTGGGTTACCTTTTGTTTACTGCAATTCTACATTTTGGTTACTGTATAGGTTATTGTTTTTGATGTACATATATTTACATTTATTCTGAGCAGCACCTGCCACCTTTTATATTTATATTATTATTCCTAATTTTATTTTTTCCTTATTTTTTATTTTTACTTTCTACAAACAGCACCGTGGAGTTGCACTCAAATTTAGTTGTATGCAATACAATGATAATAAAGGCGATTCTGGTTCTGATTATACACTTACCAACTACTACTCAAATAAAGGTACTTATTTTTAATTTTGCTCTTCATTCTTTCATAACAGTTGCTAAATAGAAGAAAGAAATGAATAGGCCTTTCAGCATATACCATTGTCGTTAATTTAATGACTCGTCAATCCCCCAACCAACTTGCTGATAATTAAAAAGCATATGATTCAGTGTGCCGCTGTTTCTCATTTAAAGCGACAGCAGGTAACAGTTTCAATTAAAAATGCTTAGAAACGGAATTTAAAAAAAATGCTGCTGTAACATAGAGATAAGATGGACAGGCCACACTTTTGACCAAAGTCCTCAGAGGCTGCCGCACCTAGACATCACAGAGGAAAGAAGGTTTTCACATGATATTAGTGTTCTATTGCAAACTATTTCCATCCTCCCGCTTCATCACACAAGCTGTCCATGCTCGGCTACACCTGTCTGTCTACATGTCTGCACGGACACATGAGCGCTCGCCTTCTTCGGCACGTGTGAGTGACTTGATTTCCTCTCTGTCTGAGCCTTAGCGTGTCGCATCCATCTCACTCTGTGGGGAACTTCTTGAGAGAATTTCAAGCCACAATAGAGGTGTTTCATATCCTTTTACCACCCACCCAAAAAGAGTTGCCGATTCATTTTAGCCTGATGACAAGACACCCTCAGGGCTGGGGAGAGAAGGTGAGTGGAGGCAAAAAAAAGTGCAATTTAGATGAATAAAAGCAGGGGTCTCAAACACGCGGCCCGCGGGCCATATGTGGCCCGCAGGACACTAGTTTGAGGCCCCCGCCTTGATATGAAAGTTTAATGTTTGATATGGATGCTGTATGGTATCATGTACCCAGAAAAAAATATTACGTTTGATGAATGTTCATGTTAAAGGTTAAATAACTGTTAATAGTTATCCTCCCTATCCGTGTGGAAGTGGTAAGTTTTTGGCTATTTAAGTTTAAAGGAAATAACTTGAAGGCTACCGTTTAGGTCGCTAGCTCTCTAGTTTGCGAGTTAGCATGTGTCTCAAGACCCTGCAGTTGCGCAATATGTTGTAAATATAAAGTATAAATGTGACTAAAGTCGTGTTTTGTCATGTCTACAGGGCTCTAATAATGCTTTGTTCATTTTAATCTGAAAAAATAATTTGTCTACCCACCAACTATATGTGGTTTCTTGAGTTTTTATTATTTGCCGTTTTATTGTTATTATTATATTTATTTATTTATTACTGATTGATTGATTTTCTTTATTCATGATTTGTTTATTTATTTTTCATCTTATTTTGTGTGGAAAAATAAAAAGTAAGATATTTGAGAACAGTGGAATGTTTTATCAGAGCTTTTATTGTAGAAAATCGGAACCAAAGTTTATTCATTTTTCTGTTTTTAATAAATGCGTTTTGTTTTTTTTGGTAAAACCAGATGCGGCCCAGTCTCGCCCAGACCTGAGCTCCAGTGGCCCCCAAGTAAACTGAGTTTGAGACCCCTGAATAAAAGCAATAAAAGAGACAGACTGTGCAGGAGGGAGAAGAAACAAAGAAACTACTTGCGAGGCCTCCTCCTTTCCCTAAATTGATTCAGACCATCCGCCAGACCGCTTGATGGATATCCGTATATTGATTGGAATTTACATGCCGGCACAATCCCCCCCTCCCTCCCCCCCTTTGCCACCACTTCCATCCACTAAGCTATTGCACTCACAACCTGCTTTGAGTGATAAGCAAAACGAGAAAATGCTGGCATATTTAGCCCTGACAATGGCACTCAGCAACATTTCTGCGTTGTTTATGAGAGGAAGTATCTTTCAACGGTTGATGCATGGCAAAGAAAACATACTGTCAGCAGCCATTGCTCTGTATATGCGCACAGTGAATGAATACATAACAAGGAGAGAAGTAGGGAGCTCCCAAGTCGGGTGAAGTCAAAGTACTGCATGACACACTAAGAATATAGCAATTGTCATCAAATACTTACCGATGTTTCCAGTACGAATGTGCAAACGACCCCTGACAATGGTGGCCGCCACAGGGTTGTTGGAGGCATCGCCACTCCGTAGGGTGTCCTCACCCAAGTAATCGCTTGTCAGAACCTCCACCTCATGGAGGGCTTGTACTGCCATTTTACCGTGCCGCAACATGTACTGGAGAAAACAAAAAAGGATGTAAGAAAAAAAGGGGAAAAAATGTGAAAAAATATCACGATTAAAACATGAAAGTACAGAAAAAGTAAGGAAAAATATTATTATCTGCATGTAACCAGCCGTTTGACGACCCTGCACCACATGAAGCCCCGGTGTTCCATTCCTTCCTTCCTTCCTTCATTCATTCATTCATCTTTTTCTCACGAGGATCGCGGGGATGCTGGAGCCTATCCCAGCTGTCTTCAGGCGAGAGGAGGGGTAAACCCTGGACTGGTCGCCAGCCAATCACAGGGCACATATAGACAAACAACCATTCACACTCACATTCATACCTATGGACAATTTGGAGTCGCCAATTAACCTAGCATGTTT
The DNA here is from genome assembly GCF_037039965.1 of Doryrhamphus excisus. Classification (NCBI taxonomy): domain Eukaryota; kingdom Metazoa; phylum Chordata; class Actinopteri; order Syngnathiformes; family Syngnathidae; genus Doryrhamphus; species Doryrhamphus excisus. The sequence goes on along the minus strand of NC_136373.1, from coordinate 7,456,710 downwards.
TTGGAATGTGGGAGGAACCAAACATAAAATAAAAAAAAAAATAAATATTATTTATGTCTTAGTTGATTATGCCTTAAATGTATTGTTTTTTGTTATGTTTACTTTAAATGTGTGTACAAGTGATTATAGGGGTGTTATTTCATGTCAAGAGGTCTCTAATAATGTTCATTCATTCATTTTCTACCGCTTATCCTCACAAGGGTGGTGGGGTGCTGCCAATCGCCAGCCAATCACAGGGCACATATAGACAAACAACCATTCACACTCACATTCATACCTATGGACAATTTGGAATCCCCAATTAACCTAGCATGTTTTTGGAATGTGGGAGGAAACCGGAGTACCCGGAAAAACCCATGCATTTTAATTTGTTTTGTTCTGTGTTGTTTTTGTTGTTTCATAGAAGTAAACAACTGGTCAGATGTTTGATGTGTCTATAAACCCCCCCAAAATATGGACTGTTCTGCTTGAATTTGACATTTTTATTCGTTTTTGGACCAAAAATCTGCTGATTTATAAAGACCCAAAAGGCTAGAAAGAAATGTTTTTTTCTGATTGCACTGCCATGATGAGGTATTCATGAATTATGCTTTATCTTCATTCATTCATTCATTTTCTACCGCTTTTCCTCACGAGGGTCGCGGGGGTGCTGGAGCCTATCCCAGCTGTCTTCGGGCGAGAGCCGGGGTACACCCTGGACTGGTGGCCAGCCAATCACAGGGCACATATAGACAAACAACCATTCACACTCACATTCATACCTATGGACAATTTGGAGTCGCCAATTAACCTAGCATGTTTTTGGAATGTGGGAGGAAACCGGAGTACCCGGAGAAAACACACGCATTTTAATTTGTTTTGTTCTGTGTTGTTTTTGTTGTTTCGTCGAAGTAAACAACTGGTCAGATTTATAAAGACCCAAAAGGCTAGAAAGAAAATCTTTTTTTCTGATTGCACTGCCATGATGAGGTATTCATGAATTATCATGAATTATGCTTTATCTTGTCTGATTAAAAAAACAAGATAAATCATAATGAAGACATAACAAAGTAGTCGTCACCCTGCTTTGACTCCCAAATATGACTGGCTTACCTTGAGTTCGACAGCAGTTGAACCTACGAGCAGCAATGAGTCACTGTCCCAGATGTCGATGTGCATGGTGTGAAGGGACAGGTATTGAAGGAAACAACGTTTCTCTCCTGGCTTGAGAAAGCTGTCATCTACTCTGAACTGTACCTGCAGGCCAGGGGACTCTGAAGGAAGTCAGAGAATAACCAGAGGGTTGTTTGAGCATGCTTTAATCACCACATTTAACTGGAATGTAACTTAGTAGAGCGCAGACTTCCACCAAAAGACTCAAAAATCCCCAAAACAATATTTCTATGTGACATTTTGTTGGAAACGCAGCAAGGTTTCCAAAATCCCAGGAAAATAAGATCTGTTCCAATTGTGGGAAAATAGGCTTAACTGTAATAATAAATTCCTGTAATCACCAAATCCTCACCAAAATGGATTCCTACCTGGTCCATGTGCTACACTTCTACAAAGTTTGTGTTTTCATACAATTTTTGGGGGAAATATTGACTTTGATGTTAGGTTTGTACGCTCCAACTAGGGATGAATGTTCATGAGGTTGTCCAACAATTTCTGTTCAACAACCTTTGGAGGTCAAGATATTTTATTTCCATTAAGTATTATTACCAAAACTTTGTTTATGACTGTTTTTCCCCCATTCTATCCTGTTTTCATGAGCTACTTTTCAACCTTTTTTTCTTTTAACCGTCTATCTGCCCAACCACCCAGGAACTCTCTCTACTCAGACCATTAATTCCCTCAGCATGCCGTGAGCTTAGATGCTCCGATGGAAACAGACGAAGAGCTGAGACAAGAAAAGAAGAAAGATACAAAAAGAAAGAAAAATGCATGTTATGTTCAGAAGCAAAAGCGAGCTGACAGATCATGGCCAGAAAAGGTGGGGGTGGGAGAGCGCACTGGCTTATACATTTGTGTGCAGGATTGGGTATCGTTTGAATTTGAACGACAATGATTCTCAATTCCGATGCTTTTAAGAGTACTGCGTCATAAAAGTTTGCAAAGTTTAAATGAGGGTGCAAACAGAGTTCTTTTCGGTTGAAATGTCTCAATGTCTCATATACCTACGTATCAACTTTGTCTATGAAAAAATACATGGGCTAACTTTATCATTGCTGCCTCAATGTTGATGTAAGCTATTTTTTATGACAACATTATTTTGTTATAAGTCAACAGCATGTAGCCCACAGAGCTCTAGGCAGGTAGCGTGTTTTCTGAGTTGAGAAAGTGTCTCGACTGTTGCTAGACAAACTGTTCGCATGGATAAACTTTCCCCCTGGAGCTGAAGCTCCTGTCCTTTGTTTACACTGAACCGCCACATCAGCAGTCATCTTCAAAGCGTTGGTTACACTAGCATGAGACAGTGATCAGTTATTGTCTGACATCCCTGATTCGGACTGCTTAGAGGAAGTCCGATGGAGGAGATCAAACGTGGGAGCATGAATCCAGAGGTGTTTAATCATGCTTCTTTTGCGTGATATGATTGGGTTGCAAATGTTGCATTAAGCCGATTCCAGCTAAGCTAAACTTCTCATCCACTGCTCACCAGCATCTTCTTTGTTGGTTATTTCACGGCTATTTCTTCCAGTTGGCAAAGCGGCCATCAAAACTAGGAATCGGAAAAAAAACTGAACAATCCTGTGAGAATTACCACGCTATTCGTGGTCGTCACTGATGTCTCAGAATGTTCAAACACATCCACTGATGCCTCTTGTCACATCTTCGATGATCTCAGTCTTCCTCATTCTTCAGTCATCTCATATTTGGGTCAACATGGTAATTAGCGCAAACATTTCTATTCTTTCACTACCATTGGCTTTGCACACAATACTTTGATTGTCACAGGAAGTGGGCCCAAAAGACAGGACATCCTAGTCCAATAACAGTATGTTCTGAAATGCCATGACTTTGTATTCAAATGATTACCAGTAGATTTACAAAACCGGGAGCCAGGCCATTTTCTTCCATGGCTATGCAAAGCCTGAGACCATAAAGAGTGAGTCATGTCCAGAGATTCACAGGAACACAAACACAATCACTGTTGCCAAGCACAAGTGGCAGTTGCCGCATAATGGCACACTGATGAGTGCGTATGAAACAACCCTGTTTGGAAACAAATCATTTGAAGACTGACATTAGAGAGATGGATGGCAAAAGCCCAACAGGAAGCAATAACGATGCTGAAAATGTTTTGGTTTTTTTTCTCGATTTCTCATAAGAATCACTGCAGTTGCTGACAAAATCACAGGAGATAAAGCCAGCGTGTGCACAATGACATGCACAAAATCTAACATGCACAAATTCCGCTTGTCACTTGGCTGGACGGTGACTCGCAACAATCAGCCTAATGCGCTGATTCCATTGAAAATGAATGGACGAGATGCCACATCGCCTCCCGAGGGTGGCGCCCATAGAAGTCTAGCTGGAGTTGAGTTGTTGCAAGTAAATTGGCACCAAGGCTTTCAGAGAGAGAATATATGAGAGGATCTGTCTGAAAGTAGATGGGCTTGTGGGGGAATTCACACTGGGTCATATAGTGAAGTGTGCAGGCAGGGAGACGTGAGAGAGAAATATTGACAGCGCTAATCCGGAGTGTGCGTCGAGGGAAGGAGGAGAGTAGCTTTAGGGGGCCTGAAGGGTGGCGATGGGGAGAACTTTGAGTGTGTTCAATATCACGGTCTGTCAGTAGCTGTCATATCTCTTCCATTTCATTAGTTGCGACGTGAATAGACATCAATCAGTGGCTGCTTTGCTGATTGAAAGGGAAGTGAGGTATAGGAGAAGATCATGGAATATGCTTGTAGAGTAAAGTTAGTGGCTTTTTTTTGGTTGGAAGAAAATCAAGACCTTGTGACACTTACCAGAGTTCACGCTACCGTCATTGTTGATGGAGGTTAGAATACAAGGAAACGGGATGCCGGCTTTCTGCTGTACTTTGCTGCTGTTTAGTAGTCGGAGCTGCTGCGACGTGACTGGTTGGAAACGGTAAAACTGGAAGGTGAAGTAGATGTTGCTCGGCCACTCCAGGGCAGCCCCTGCGACTGGTATTCTGTTGAAAGACAAAAGGTCAAAGAATCACCGCTTGTAGATGAGAAGAAGAACTATTTAAATGACATTTTTAGCATGTGTATAAAAATGGCCCCAGGTTTATAAGCTTAAGAATTATTTGCAATTATCATTATATATAACACAAAACAACAACAATAATAACAATATTCTGTCTGAAGGGCTGCACGGTGATCGAGTGGTTAGCGTGCAGGCCTCACAGCTAGGAGACCCAAGTTCAATTCCATCTCTATGTGGAGTTTGCATGTTCTCCCCGTGCATGCGTGGCTTTTCACCGGGTACTCCGGTTTTGTGAGGATAAGCGGTATAGAAAATGTATGAATTATGAGATAAAAAGTCCTAACTAGCTTCACGGTGGTCGAGTGGTTAGCGTGCAGGCCTCACAGATAGGCGACCCAAGTTCAATTCCACCCTCTCTCGCCAACATCATTATACCTAACACAAAACAACAACAATAACAACAATATTCTGTTTGAACGGCTGCACGGTGATCGAGTGGTTAGCGTGCAGGCCCCACAGCTAGGGGACCCGAGTTCAATTCCATCTCTGTGTGGAGTTTGCATGTCCTCCCCGTGCATGGGTGGGTTTTCTCCAGGTACTCCGGTTTCCTCCCACATTCCAAAAACATGCTAGGTTAAGCTAGGTTATTGTCCATAGGTATGAATGTGAGTGTGAATGGTTGTTTGTCTATATGTGCCCTGTGATTGGCTGTGGCGACCAGTCCAGAGTGTACCCCGCCTCTTGCCTGAAGACAGCTGGGATAGGCTCCAGCCACCCCTCCCCCCGACCCTTGTGAGGATAAGTGGTAGAAAATGAATGAATGAATGGACTGGGCTGCACGGCAGTTAGTGCGCAGGCCACACAGCGAGGAGATTCAATTTGATTCCACAGAAATTCGATTCGATTCCACCCTCGGCCATCTCTGTGTGTTTTTTTTTTTTCTTCTTTTTTCTCTCTCTTCTTTTCTTCTCCCACATTCCAAAAACATGCTAGGTTTGGGCCTAAAGGATCCTAAGGAGGTTCTGAGGAGTGCGTCCTTGCCTATGCAGCTCAACAATCTAAACACACTCAAAGAGCGGAAGCTTTTTTACCATCAAGAGATCATAACAGTGTGAATACCTAATAGAAAATGACACTTCCCAAGATTTTGTCTTTCAAAGACTATGATCTTAAACCTTTGACCAACTGATAAACAGCCTATTTCAGTTTAAGTTAAGGTTGTTTGCAATATATTGCTTACTCAAATTCTTTGGGCCTCATTCCCCCCCCATTTCTTCTTGCATTTTGATGCTCTACTCAGAACCTCGTTAACGTCTAAAAAGAGGCAGCGAGACAATTGATTTGATAGCGTACTTATTGAATAATAATGAAATCAGGGTGAGGTTCTTGCGTTGCTTTTAATGAACTGATTAGCAATCAGAGAGCACATATTTAACACAGAGTGGAAAAAACAAGTCACACCCTATCTTGCAAACATCTCTCTCAGTGTGTCATGTTTTGACTTGATTATTAACAATTCTGTCAATATATTATGGTCAAATCCAAAGAAATAAAGCTGGAATAGGTGCAGATTCTGGAAGAACTAGAAATCTTTTTGTGCTGGTTAGCATGTGTAGCTGCTCTGTAAGACTCCACAACTCCGAACGCTTTGGCAATGTCTTAGAGTGAACTCAGGAGAGTTGTTGACTATATCTACATCTAACTAAAAGTCAGGCCAGCCCGAGTCGTCGTGCAGGAGAAGTAATGGCGACAAGAGAGTGTGTTCATGATAAAAAAAAAAAAGACTGAAATGGGCTAATTCAACCACTGATATTGTACGCAATAACCGAAGAGGACATGCACACAGAAGTAGAGCAAGTGGTGTGTTCACAACGCATCCGTCAGTAACCCCTTTCTCCACTGTCACTGAGAGGACGCTGGTTCCGGGGGGGCCTTTGTGACGGCTGGCTGACAGAGTCTGTGCTGACAGGAAATGTGTTTATGCGAGAATTGTGAGCATATGCGTGCGTGCCCTGTATAGGCATGCAGCTGACATATGAGTAGAGGATGACTGACAGGACTTAATGCCTGAGTGCATCTGGATCTTGGACACAGCTCAGTGGGAAAAACGCAGAAACTCAGCGGCAAGTTTTTTTTTTGGTGTTGGAAACAAATTATGAAAGAACTGTACTTTATTAATAATATATGTAATTAAAAAAGTTGACTATTTCTAATTATCCATCCCTTTTATAGATTGCTTGCCTTTGTTAGAATCACGGATGAGGAACAACGTAGTCCAGCTGACCTTGTAGAAAGAGGCAGGGTGCTCCCTGTATCGGTTGTCAAAGGCACATATACACAAATAACCATCCACGCTCAAGGAGTGCATACACACACACACACACACATGCAGGCCATACACACATTTGAGCTACATTATAAGTAAACAAGATCGATATTGTGGTGCATAACAATCTTACTGACTACACAGTGCACACATTTCTTCTTCTCTATCATCCGCGATCCTGATGTGAGACATGAAGACATACTGTATGGCTATTTTCTGTATGTTCTAAAGCAGGGGTCACCAACCACCAGGCCGGGGACCGGTACCGGTACCAGTCTGTGGTGCATTTGCTACTGGGCCGCACATCACACCTAGATGGGACCATCTCGTCTCAACCAAACAATTCAGCGGGTGAGTTATATTTTTCCTGCACTCAACATTTGTTTTTAGCATCTTTTTATTTTATATTTGTTGTATTTTTCTGCCACACATTGCTGTCCGTGAAAAAAAGACCAAAATCCCACTGGTCCGTGCTGCAAAAAAGGTTGGGAACCCCTGTTCTAAAGATATTAAAACAGATAAAAAAAGACAACAATCGAATTTGCTCAGTACTGTCCACATTTGCTACCGGGCCGCACAGAAATAATAAATAATTTATTAACGACTCACCGTCTCCCATCACACCCAGATGGGACCATCTCGTCTCAACCAAACAAGCTCAGGCCTCCCACTGATTCAGCGGGTGAGTTTAATTTTCCCTGCACTTAACATTTGTTTTTAGCCTCGTGTTATTTTATATTTGTTGTATTTTTCTGCCAAACATTGCTGGTCCGTGAAAAAAAAAAAAAAAAATCACAACGGTCCGTGGTGCAAAAAAGGTTGAGGACCTCTATACTGTCCACAACACATCGCTAGCAACGAGCTTCACCCCATAATCACCACACTCACAATGCTTCAGACTACTACCCAAATTTCTGGGTAGTTTCTGTGTTGCTATGTGAAATCAATGGGAGGAGAATGTTCTGGAAATGCTTAAAAGGACCAAAATACGGTAAAATACAGTAAGTATTAGATGATATCATGAATGTAGCTAGCTGTTACTAGATGGTTACAGCATGAATATAAGACTATAAAACTTTGTTGGGGGGTTATGGAGGTTTATTATTAGCAGTGTTTGGAGGCAGCATAGGTGTGTCCAATTACGTGCAGGAGTGAATCTCTTTATGTTTTCATATATTTAGAACCCATAGAAACAAGAAGGACTCTACTCTGAGCTCCTCGCCCTGTCCTCGGGTGAGTTCAGTACAGTATCCGCAATCTCTCTTCACCACGACGGTCTGGTACAGGAACCACATTTCCCGCACTTGTGAACAAGACCCCGAAATACTTGGAACTCAGGACCTCATTCCCAACCCGGAGGGTGCAATCCACCCTTTTCAGACTGAGAACCATGGCCTCAGATTTGGAGGTGCTGAGTCTCACATTGCTGCAAATCGCCCCAGTAAACACTGAAGGTCACAGCCTGATGAGGCCATCAGGACCACATCGTCTGTAGATAGCAAAGACAAAGTCCTAAGGCACCTGAACCTCCACTCGCTCAACAGAGAATCGAACAGGATCAAGATATCATCAGTGTGACAAGGCTGTAGCATAATAAAGACTTTACCTTGTAAAGGCTAGAAACTGGAACACTAGAAGATTCTCCTGCAAAGGATCCATTTCTTCACGGTGTGGATCGAAAGGCACCGGCTCTGTAGGGTCCAAGACCTCTGCCACCTGACCTCTCGAGTCCACAATGTCAGGGAACCCAGCAGAGTAGAGGTGGGCCAGTGAACTCCTGGAACTGACTGAGGACGAACTGCAAGAGAAGCAGTGAGTTGTTTGTTGTATGTTGGTGTGGAATTATCAAAATACAAAAACTACTAAAACCAAGTTGCACTGAATGTCATTCAGTGTGGGATGGTGCTGTTTTATTATATAGCATATTTCTACTAACTACTCGCCATTGGAGCCATTTATGGCCATAATTTATAGTCACATGGGGCCTGGGCTATCCCATTTTGGCAACGTGAAACCTCAATGTGCTCACTGCATCCAGTTACAACTAACCAGAATTTAAACACCACTATTGTTTTTGCTACAATGAGAATGTCAGCAATATCCATCAAGCAAGGGTGCCATCAGGACACTTACAGAAGAAGATGACAGAGGGCGCCAAAGTGCACCCTGAGGATTACTTCTCATAATGTCTGTTATGGCTAATCATAGCGGCCACCTGTCTCTCTGTATAGTATTCAGCATTCCTAAATTCCAGATGGAGGGCTAACATAAGAGAAAACAGGACAATGAATGCTAATGTTTTGGATAACATTCGGCCTTATAAAAATGTTGATAAACAGCTGATCCCACCCATTTGATAAGATGCTAAATGCTCTTCGCTTGTATAGCGCTTTGACACTGTTAGCACATTTACCTACTGATGATGCAGCATCAGGACCGACTGGGGCTTCACTCTCTTGCCAAAAGATACTGTACTTCCACATGATCACAGGAGGATCAAACCTCTTTCAAGTTGGGAGGCGACCACGCTACCGCCTCAACCATCAACAATACCGCCCCATCAGCAATATGTATTTTCTTGAAGGTGGGTATTGGTCATCAAAATGGTATTACAGTATGTCACAGTATACTGCTGATGAAGTCAATGTAGTCAACAACAAATGACTACATGGCTAACTTATATAAGAGCCAGTAAAAGTACCAGCAAATAGTGGCCATGTCAAAAAAAATACCAAAAGAAACTCACTTTTCTGTGTATAACATTGTTTTTGTTGGACTTAAGGAAACATTGTACTGAGCTACCAGGACATATGTATATGTGTACCACTTTTCCAGTTCCATTTTCTGCCCCCTTACCATCACAAAAAAACCCACTCAACAAAAACTAAACTCCCTATTGAGTCTCAAATATATACAGAGTAAAAGGGAATGTATCCAAAATGATGGTAAATGTCATTGTCAAACAAATGAGTCACTCCACACTAAACATTTGTTTTTGCTTCCAAAAAGAGGAGGCAGAAATGTTTCAGTCCACTGAACTGAAAAGCAGCACATCTAAATCCAAACTCTGGGCTCAGGAAGCCATTTCAATGCCAACTGCTTGTTTACAGACTATTGTTACTCCTCTATGTATGTATTAATTCATGTATCTTTCATTTTGTGTACTTATTTTTTATTTTATAACACATGTCATTTTCCTATTACATTTATCCATTCCATTACCACACTCTGCCAATTAGTAGAACCAATCAATACCACAGTGGATAGCAGGAATGGTGACTTACGGCTGTAATGAATGACTGTACATACACCGCGATAGATAAGAGGGTTTTAAATGACTTCATTCAATACTGTGTCCTACCAACAATGACTCATGCCACCCAAACACACTCTATCCTCAATAGTTCAACTACTCAAAGGAAGTTGTTGTCAATGAATGAATTGTAATGGTTAAACATTGACAGCCATCAATCCACCATCAAACGAGGTAGAGAGAGTGCTTATTATTATAGTCTTCTTACTGGTATGATTAAGCACCATGGACAGCGATGATGGTATCAAATGCCCAACTGACCCAACATTCATTCATTCATTCATTCATTCATTTTCTACCGCTTTTTCCTCACAAGGGTCGTGGGGGGTGCTGGAGCCTATCCCAGCTGTCTTCGGGCGAGAGGCGGAGTACACCCTGGACTGGTCGCCAGCCAATCACAGGGCACATATAGACAAACAACCATTCACACTCACATTCATACCTATGGACAATTTGGAGTCGCCAATTAACCTAGCATGTTTTTGGAATGCGGGAGGAAACCGGAGTGCCCGTAGAAAACCCACGCATGCACAGGGATTGAACCCTGGTCTCGTAGCTGTGAGGTCTGCACGCTAACCACTAGACCGCCGTGCCGCCACTGACCGAACAAAAAACAGAAAATAACTTTAGATCAAAGACAGTTCACTTTCCAGTGTACATTATATTTTTATTGCGTTATGCTAAATATTGTACTGAGCAGCCAGGACAGAGATATTAGTCCTGCTTTGCCATATTGCATTCCGGTACTATGGTCGCCATTAAAGAAAATGTGAAACATGTTAGCATAAGTCTCTCAAGTAGGAGTCCACAAATAATGCCTTTTGTATGTTGAATCTCCAGTGGCACTCGTAAAAAAAATGTGTGTGTCTTGCACTTAGTCACCCCTTCTCCTATCAGCCTGTAGCACTGACAGAAAGCAGTGTAAGCCAGACACTATCTGTTTGGTGACTGGCAGTTGACCCGGTGCCCCTTTTGATAAGACGACTTTACAAAATGTGTCCAGGGACAGAGAAGACGGGGAAAAATGAGGACAGAAAACAGATAAAGACAGCAAATACAAATCTTAAGACCAGGTGAAAAATAGCTAGAATTTACCTTTGGCGCATTTAAATGTTACTGTATTTACTGTTTATACGATTGCATATTGTTATGTTGCTTCAGAATAACCGAAAATAGTGTTTATGCGGTTGAGACAACAAGAGGCACACACCTTAGTGCAGTCATGTCCATCGTGATGACAGGAGCATGAATGGGGGTGAATGGGAGCTCCTGAAGTTCTTCGTGGTAAGGTGACCCATCCTTTACAGGCTCCATCTCAAAGTGGGCAATATCGCTGACAGCTGAGCTGGCCTAAATAGTAATGACATATATATAGAGAGATAGTTGAGTTACTGCAAATTACAACTGTAATACAATTACCGTTATGGTTATTATCTTTGTAAGGGAATCACTCTTGTGGTTGATGTCATTAGATTGTGCAGGTGAACCTGATTAAGTGATTAGCAGAGATAAGGAAGCTTTTAGAGGCAAAACGCTGAATCTGTGAAGCAAATACCTACAACTAAGGGGTGTGTGTGTGGGGGGGGTGAGCAGGTTATCCTCGCTTCATTTCTGAAAATTATTCACTAATTAAACTCGGCACAGTATAGCTGACGTCTACATTTCTGCTTCCCCTTGGCTGCAATGATGATACACCACCCCCCCCACCCCCCTTCAGCTCCATAAAACTGGTTAGCAGTTACAGCCAGTTATATTCAGAGATAACTTTCCATTATAATGTATTATCTGTGAGGTAGAGGTCATTTTAATTAAGACATGGATGTAGAATTTAGTAGTAAAATAGAATGAAAGTTTTTTAAATACTTCCACTGGCAATGTTCATTATAGAGTTGTGTATAATATAGAAATGGATATTCACATTAAAAAAACTAAATGACATAGCATGCAACACTGCAAGCTCCTTTTCTTTGTTTCAATGTTTAGTGTGTGTGTGTGAGTACCAGGATGGCGATCTTACAACATGTGATGGCTGGTCGGCTGTCGCCGACATGGAAGGATGGAGAAGAGAGGGAAACGACTGTTGCCATGGCAACCCCGAGCTGGAGTGGCTGCTGGTTGGGTAGCGTGAAGTAGTTGCCAGTTGCGACAGCGACAGCTGAAGAGAAACATGGATCCAAACGGATCCAAATGGATCATGCTTCTTTTTCCTTAAATTTCAAACATTTATTTGATTTCTTTTATTTTACCACTAATAAACCTTTTATCATAATGAAAGCATAAAATATACTGAGTCAGTATCGGTCAATTTGCAGTGATTTTATTGTCCTATATAAATCAAAAATGTGATAAAACACATTTTGAAGAAATCAAGGAATAAAGTGATCAATATCAATCATTCTTCCAAACAATAACGTTGACACCAAGTAGATCACAAGTGCTGTTATTAGCATCCGTAGAGCAGGTTGATCCTCCTGATGTCCCACCTGGACATGCCCTGCCTCTGGCCGATATTGACGCCAGCATTGGAGATGGGGGTGATGGTGTCTCTGCCGTTGGTGGAGAAGGCCGTTTTTCCATAGTGCATGACAGAAGAGTAGTCATACGGTGTGTTCAGGTTGTTGGTGTCCTGCTTGTAGAAGTTGTAGGCCATCTTTGGGTCAATATTCTCCCAGTTGATTCTGACGTAGCGGTCACGGTCACTCCTGGTCTGCTCGTGCTGGAAGCCCAGAGCGTGGTTGATCTCATGCTGGATGATGCCGTGGTAGACACAGCCCTGGCGGTTGATTGACACCACCTGCCGACCTCCCTGTCTGCCCAGATCCGAGAAGCAACCGCTTTTGCTCTCAAAGCTGATGTAGTCGTACTCGTTGCGGCGAGGGACGAAGCGGATGCAGGTGCTGCTGTGGAACGACTTCATGGCTCTCTCAATTTTCTGTCTCTCCGAGCTGCGAAACTGAGAGCTGATGGAGTAGGGGACGTTCACCATGCCATTGAAGGCTTTCTTCCAGAGGCAGCTCTGGGACCAGCACTTCAAGGCATTTCTGGTTTTGGGAATCAGCAGGTCCCCTTCCAGTAGGATCTCATCTGTACCGTTATTGGTGGTCAGAATTGCGGTGGTGATGTCAACAGTGTCCTGGTCTTCCTCTGGGACTTCATTATCATCGTCTGTGTCCTGCTGAGCCTGAGAGACGCCAAGCAGGAGGAGCATCAGCAGACTGGTGGCAAATGGACTCATTCTCAGCCTGGTTCTGGTATAGTTCTGTTACTGGGAGACTCTATGAAGACTGCTGTCCTACTTGGTTCAGTGTGGGGTCTTTATATTCTGCTGTACAGGTGTGGTCATGGAGGATTATGGGTTGATGGCCGTGTTGCTCGGCCTAAATAAGCACTGGCTCAGCTTTCATTAACTATCCTTTTAGTTCAACATAGTATCTCTCTCTGGTCATTTCAGCTTAACACATTTAATGTTTACTCCAAAATTACCTACGATCATATTTGCAAGTAGAAACTTAATCGAACTTGAGAAAATGACCAATAAACTGTGAGGAACATAGAGAGGAAATGGAAGACCACAGGAACAGTTCGAGTTTAAGGATTAACCACACTGATTGACATCATGACCAATCAACAGTGATATATACTTTATCTATTCTAGTCTAATGGTGCATTACCAGAGACTGAAAAGCCAGCCAATCTGAAAAGCCAGCCAATCACAGTACAGTACAGACTGTGTAGGAGGAGGGACTACAACAGAAATAAAGTGCAAAATAATTTTAGAAATGTTACCAATAACTTGTCCAACCTTGTGAACTATGTCTACATTATTTAGCTGTAATAACAAGAGACAACAAACCATGTTGAAGTAATGGGATTGTCAGTGGAGTCCACCCTTCAAAGGTTTGTTTAGGCCTAGCAACATGCCCCCAACCCATAATCCTCAGGTAGCTACACCTGGACAGTAGAGTATAAATACCTCAGACTGACCCAAGCAGGAACCAAGCAGGAGTCTTCAAAGGAAGAACTATACCAGAACCAGGCTGAGAATGAGTCCCTTTGCCACCAGCCTGCTGATGCTCCTCCTGCTTGCCGTCTCTCAGGCTCAGCAGGACACAGACGATGATAATGAAGTCCCGGAGGAAGACCAGGACACTGTTGACATCACCACCGCAATTCTGACCACCAATAACGGTACAGATGAGATCCTACTGGAAGGGGACCTGCTGGTTCCTAAAACCAGAAATGCCTTGAAGTGCTGGTCCCAGAGCTGCCTCTGGAAGAAAGCCTCCAACGGCTTGGTGAAGGTCCCCTACTCCATCAGCGCTCAGTTCAGCAGCTGGGAGAGACAGAAAATTGAGAGAGCCATGAAGTCGTTCCACAGCAGCACCTGCATCCGCTTCGTCCCCCGCCGCTATGACCACGACTACATCAGCTTTGAAAGTAAAAGCGGTTGCTTCTCAGCTTTGGGCAGACAGGGAGGTCGGCAGGTGGTGTCAATCAAGCGCAATAGCTGTGTCTACCACGCCATCATCCAGCATGAGATCAACCACGCTCTGGGGTTCCAGCACGAGCAGACCAGGAGTGACCGTGACCGCTACGTCAGAATCAACTGGGAGAATATTGACCCAAAGATGGCCTACAACTTCTACAAGCAGGACACCAACAACCTGAACACACCGTATGACTACTCTTCTGTCATGCACTATGAAAAGACGGCCTTCTCCACCAACGGCAGAGACACCATCACCCCCATCCCCAACTCCAACGTCCATATTGGCCAGAGGCAGGGCATGTCCAGGTGGGACATCATGAGGATCAACCTGCTCTACGGATGCTAATAATAATAACATCCGTTACATCTTTAAAATAATTTTAAATATGTTATAGCCAAAAGTGTTCTTAATGAACCAATAAAATCAGTGCAAATTATTCTTTGTTACCTCTTCATTCACCACAAAGCTGTACAATATTAGAGATTGGGATGGGGGACATGTAGCAAACAGGTAACATTATAGTCTAGAACAGGAGTCACCAACGCTGTGCCCGCGGGCGCATGGGACCACTTAAGGCGCTCGCGAGGCATCTTCTAAAAATAGCACTAGTCACAAATTATCATTGTTATTTTGTGCTTTAAATTTTGAATCAGAATTGCTTACATTCATGTATTTTTTTTAATCGTCTTATAATATAAAAAATTAAAACAAAAATATTTTGTAATAATAATAATACATTTTATTTGTATAGCGCTTTTCAAAATACTCAAAGACACTTTACAGAAGAATGGAGTTGAATAAAGCAAGTAAACAGAATAGAAGACACACCAAAATAAAACATTCATTGGTTAATACACAGTTAAAACATGAGTAAAAGCGGGGCGGGGCACATTTTATAACGAACTCTTACCTCAAGTCAAAGTTCATGTGTGCGCGCACGCGTCCGCTCACTTACTCGCTTACTTGTGCAGTTTAGCCCCCAAAAACATGGCAGAAAAGCGAAAAAGGACTTACATTTCCCACAGTGATTGGGAGGAAGAATTTTTCTTTACATATTTTGAAGAAAAATGTATGTGTCTTATTTGCGACAACGACTGTTGCAATACCAAAGCGGCACAATGTGGAGAGACACTTCAAAAAAAGCTTCAATACGAGCTACCCACCCGGCAGCGCATTAAGGACGGAAAAGTCCCGTTTGTTAAAGGCAGTTTCGGACAAACTAAGGACTTTTTTCACTAGGCAGGTGAAAAAAATCACAGAAAGGTGTTTCAAATATGTGAGCACATAAATAAATGTTTCTTGTTAAAAAATATGTTTTTGTTACCATTATTGTGGAAAATAATTAACATTGATTTGTGAGCAGTCGCTTCACATAGTGTTACTACTACTATTCCTTTTGTTCTGATGACTAAAAAGTGATCCCGTGCAGTTTTGTCATTTTGTAAGTTCACCGCAAAAAACAGGTCATGTAGCCCTTCATACTATCCATGCTCACAAAGTAGCCCTCGGCCTCAAAAAGGTTGGTGACCCGTGGTCTAGAAAATGCAATCAAATGCTGAAACAGGGAAAGAAGCTGAAAGACACAAACATCTACACGAGTGTTGACAAAACACAACGCTGACATCGCCAACAGATCACGAGACTCAAAGAAACGTGGGCTCAGCACATGACTTGATACAAAGCACTTGGAGCACCAACTGCAAAATCTACATCAAGCTAAATGGAGGACCAGGAGAAACAAAAGAGCTTTTCGCCAAGGATATCTGGATGTGAAAGTAGGTACAACAGGAAGACCCGGAACTAGATATGGGATTGTGTTAAGCCACTGTGTGTACCGTATAAAAGCTAATTAAACGTTGGCAGTGGGATGTGACTGCCTGTGTGCCAGCTGCCTGAAATCTAAACAGTGACACTGAATGTGAAGCCTCCAGACAAAGGTTAAATAATAATAATGAATAATGTTCTACCAAAACAAGCCTGATCTTGATGGCCAATGCCTGTAATGATGAATCGCACTGAGTGACATCATGATCAATCAGCAGTGGCATTTACTCTAAACTAATAATACATTACCAGCGCCTGAAATGCCAGCTCACTACAGTACAGTCAAATTGTGTAGGAGGGAGGTGTGGGGGGGGGGGGGTTCAACAGCAAAGCAGCACAAATTAATTGAACACATTTTACCACAATAAGGTATGTCCAAACCTGTATGTCCAAACATCTACCTTAAAAAAGATAGCCTACCATGTTCAAATACAAGGACTGTTAGTGGAGTCCACCCTTAAAAAGTTTATTTAGGCTAAGATAAGTGGTCCCTGGTCCATAATCCTCCTGTCACCGTACCTGTACAGCAGACTATAAAGACCCCAGATTGAACCAAGTACGACATCAGTCTTCAAAGAGTCTCTCAACAGCAGGATTGGGGATTAGTCCCTCGGCCAGTCTGTTAGTGCTCCTCCTTCTTGGCCTCTCTCAGGGCCTGTCTCATCAAACAAAGTTATTTTTCCACGATTTGGCCTATCGTCCACACAAGCTCGAAGAAAGTTTGACAGGAAGTATTGAATTTGAAAACATGGCGGAATGTAAAACTGCATATTTTTGAGCAAGTGGAGAAAGACAGAAACATGTTTATGTCCTTTATAGACGAGTACTACTGGTCCCGGGTTGTCCATTATACCCCTTACTGTTGTTTTTGTACCCAGGAAGAAGAATCGGGAATGACGCGCATTGCATCATGACATTCTCCGTGCGTTGCTGTTTTATCCCGATTGTTTACAATGACCTTATGAATAAAACCAAGAGGAGGACCCGTACCTCGCCCGGATGTGGGATACCGGGGCCTCACCCTGGAGCCACACGGGATCTCCCCTTCGTAGACCCACCACCTACGGGGGCAAGCATAAGGGTCCAGTGTATTGTGTTTTAGGTGGCGGTCAAGGGCGGGTGCCTGGGTGACCTGGTCTTCGGCGGTCAAATCTGGGTCTTGGGACATGGCCCGGACGCCTCCCTGGTGAGGTGTTCCGGGCATGGGAATGTCTTGATGTCCTCCCGGTGGAGCTGGAGGAGGTGGCGGGGGACCAGGAAGTCTGGGCTTCCCTACTAAGACTGCTGCCCCCGCGACCCGGACCCGGATAAGCGGAGGAAAATGGATGGATGGATGTTTACAATGACCATGTATACAGGAATAACCCTGTTTGCTCAGGCATGTAAACGGGTTATTCCAAATGGAGAATGGCTATGCACTATTCAAAATAAGGGCCTTCTCCTCCAAAGACACCATCACCCAACTCCGGCATTCATATTGACAAGAGACAGACCATGGTACCCCCATATGGACTGAATGCTGAGAAAGCATTACACTATCCAGGATTCCAGGTAAAATGCACAAATACTTCCAAGTTTGCACGGCCGTTATCTCCAAATTAGTATTGTGTGTGTGTCAACATAAAGTCTTTAAAAGTCACATTTTCAAAAAAACTCCTGCGTTCAGTTGATGCATAAAAATGCATTAAAAGCAAGGGAACATAACTCGCTATAACCTTGACCGGGCCCAAGAAAAACTCCCCAGAGGAATAATTAAACACTGCACAACCCTTTCAAGCAATGCTGAACCGAAGTGGAATCGGATTTTTTTCTAAAACTCCTCCAAAAAGGGATGGAAACCGAGTAAGTATAATTAACTAAACCTTGGGATGTCTTATCTTAGTATTCCAAAGGGTCTGCCAAGAAGGCAATTAAAAGCTTCCTTTCAGATTTCTAACATAATACTCCTATAACAATGACAGTATGATGTATTATTATGTCTGTGCATAAAAATACAAGTTAAAGCTGGTCAATTATAACGTGATTGTCCCTGTCAACCGTTAAACGAGTAACTAAAGATTAGGGTTGAGTATCTAGTCACGAGCATCGATCGGAACCGGGTTAACATTGCGATTCTCTTGGGATATTTTGTATTCAGATTCACAGTTTGAAAGCCCACATAGGCGCGAACATGCTCCATGCTAGTAGCCATTGTTATGATGCAAATGTATTATGCTTTTGAACACATATTCTTTTTGAATCTGTCTCCAGCAACTAGCTGGAAAAAACTCTGACACAAAATGGGCAGTGAGTCACTGTTGACGGACTCCACTGCTTATTAGGGTGTCTCTGATTCTACCATATGGTAGAAATATGGGCTAATAACTGGAAAAGCAATCTTCACTCGCTAAATGTACTGCAAAAAAGGTCAGTAAGGATAATTCATAATGCCGTCTACAGAGAACATACTAACTCCTTATTTCTAAAATCACAAATATTTCAACTTGCTGATATAGTTCATGTTTCAAACAGCTAAAATAATGCATAAGGCTAAAAATAACCAATTCCCTAAAAATGTCATCCAATACTTCTCTACAAGAGAGGAGAAATATGATCTCAGGGAAGAACTACATTTGAAACACTTCTATGCTAGGACTACGTTAAAAAGCCATAGCATTTCAGTATGTGGAATCAAACTATGGAATGGATTGAGTAAGGACCTCAAACAATGCACAACGATGAGCCAATTCAAGAAACAATACAAGCAGTTGATGTTTGCTAAATACAAGGATGAAGAGTCTTGAACCAGTCATGATGTGCTATATATATCACTATATTGACACTTACTATGGTACCCATTATGTCATTGGATGGTCATATTACCTCATATTTCTGTACGGGACAAAAAATTACAAAATTAAAAAAAAACAACCATAAAATTATATTAAACTATATTAGGAAAGCAGGAAGTGAACAAATGTAACAGTTACTGATTGTAAAAGTACCAGATGGAGGGGTAGGATTTAATAAGCTTTGCTTCTTCCTACTCCTTTTGGACATGTGGAACTGTGAACTGATTATGGGATGCATGTTCAAATGAAATAAAACCATGACCATTCAACTTCAAATCAAAAACTGGAAATTATTCCCTTAACGCAGGAATGAGGTTGAATAACTAGTCAGCATCAAAGGCAAGTGAAAATGGTCAATCTTGTCAATGGCAGCAACACGATCTCACACCTCCGAACTGCAGATCATGGATAGGCATGACCGTGAAACCCGGCCACAACTTGATGCAATATATCATCAACACTGACAAAGTGAATGTCTGGCCCAAATTGGCTATAAATACAACAGAGCCATCAGCATTCTGCACAACCACAAGCAGAGAGACAAAAATCAATAATGTATGCAAGCATGAGAAAGTTGTCAGACAAAACAAAGCCTGCCGAGAGAGTCAGAAAGACAAAGTCTTGTTTACGCTTGCCGTCCCTGAAAAAAAAAAAAAAAGGACACCGTTGATTAATCAGTGCTTGACAGCCATGTTGACGAAGAGAGGCGAATTTGTCAAACAGTAAAGTAAAATGGTTTTAGTTGGTTTAAACGAGTATTTTCATGGCTGTGTCTTTGAAAGCAGAGGAAGGCGGAAAGAGTGCATTTGTGTCGACAAACTAGTCAAGATGAATTTTAGGGTGCCAACAGCAATGACACAGCTTCACACGTTCACACTACCGTTTCATCCGTCTATGCAAAGACTTGGCGCCATTAGGATGATAGATGGATACATCGCAGGATCGATTTATGGTGTGCACACTCACAGCGGTGACAATCATGACTCGGGCTTCACACTCTTCACACTTTCTCAGCCTTTCATATAAGGTGCAGGAGACGTACACACACAAGACGTGTGCGCTTCAGTCGTCGGTTGGCTGATGGATCAGCTGAGACATCTTCCAAGTTTGACCAAAACAACGAGGGTCGCGGGGGTGCTGGAGCCTATCCTATCTTCGTGCGAGAGGCGGGGTATACCCTGGACTGGTGGCCAGCCAATCACAGGGCACATATAGACAAACAACCATTCACACTCACACTCACTCACACTATGGACAATTTGGAGTGGCCAATTAACCTAGCATGTTTTTGGAATGTGGGAGGAAACCGGAGTACCCGGAGAAAACCCACGCATGCACGGGGAGAACATGCAAACTCCACACAGAGATGGCCGAGGGTGGAATTGAACCCTGGTCTCCTAGCTGTGAGGTCTGTGCGCTAACCACGCAATACTTGAAGACGCTTACCTTGGGGCCACGTGACGATTCTGGAAGAGTTCCTTGATTGTAATTTGGACCTGCAAAAAATGATGTCTGAGTTGCATTCAAAGTAGCATAAGCAATGTAAAATGAATCCTGATTTGGATTTACTGTAGGTATCATGGTGTGTTTAAAGCCCCAGCAATGGTTCCTTGCTTTGTTGCCATGGTAATTCGAAAATGAAAGCTTCCCCCTGCATCTCTTTGTCCTTCCTACTCAACTCAACGTGGCACTCTGTGCTGGAGCTGGACTGGTCTTTTGGAAATGGTTTGGTCTGCCTGGGGTTTCACATTGGAGCTCTCTTCTGTGCAGACAACATGCACACAGAGCTACGCTGGTTCTATGTCACATATTCTATGTCAGTCTTCTTATAAAGAGACATTTGGGATTTAGGAATGTCTTTTAGCTCACAAGATGGGACTATGCATATATCCTGTTTCTATACGGCTTATGCTCCTTCGGATGAGAGACGGGGTACACCCTGGTCTGGTCGCCAGCCAATCACAGGGCACATAAACAAATCACTTACTCACTTTCATACCTATGGATGATTTAGAGTCGCCAATTAACCAAACAAGTCTGACTTTTTCACCGTTATGTTAACACCTTTTTTCATGTACTACTTTTTTGTTTATGTTTGATCTATTCTCCACATTGTTATTATTATTATACGGGAGCCAAGCCAGGCAACAACATTTTGTTGGCAATTTCACTGCTGTCATATTGTGCAATGACAATAAATCAAGTCTATCTATCTATCTATCTATCTATTTTTTTTTTTTGCTTTATTTTTCCAAAATCTTTTCTGATTTTGTTCTTGTCTTTAGCTTCAGCTTAATTTTTCCCCAAATGATCATACAAATTTCCATTTTTCTTAAATGGCTTATATTTTTTCATAATATTTTGATTTAATTCTCATAATATTTTAACTTGAACTTTGTTAATATCATGAATCGTTCATGTTAATATCATTGTTTCTTTCCTAATACTCCTCTATAGAGTTTAAATCCCATTTTCTTTTGTGAAGCTCAACTACTGCAAATGTTCAATCAACTAAGACATTTCTAAAAGTGGACACAAGCTGTCTGCAGGAAGAAAAAGCCATGCATGAACACAAACAAAGCGTCAGAGATGATTAAGTGTCTCGATTTAAAGAAAGCATTTTGTTGCACCCCTCTAAACACGTGCCTGGATCATTCAGAAGTGGTTCTTCTGAGGACACTCCAGCAAATAGACTCTGCCAATCGGCCGTTCTGGCCTGGTCATCACTATTCTTTTGTCTCACGCAATAAGTTAACAGCTCCATTAACGGACCCAATCAGTGAGCATAAGGCTCGGGCCCACTGAAATTCTTCTGTCATTGAAATTGAGTGGCTGTGTGTATAGTGTTTACTATACGTTCTTAATCTATTCACTGCCAAACACCAAGCAAATACGCTAAGCAGTTTGGTTGGGGGGGGAATTCAGTAAGATGCCAGGAGTGGCACATCATTTATCTTCAGCTGTGTGCAGGATGTGGAATATCTAATCAGGACTTTAGAGCTCAGGAGTTATTTTTAGAGGGAAATGATGTTTAATTGGGAAAATGTACCTCAGTTGGAGAAATCCGTTTTGATGTCCTACCGAAGTTACAGCTCCACACCTAATCGCTTCCTTTAAATCACGTATGCAAATACATTGCTGCTTTGATTGAATTCAATGAGATATCACAAAATGGCTAAACCACCACTTCATTCATTCATTTTCTACCGCTTTTTTTCAACTTTTTTTATTAACTTTGCATAGAAACGGCTATAAATGTTACTCAGGTTGAATTCACAGGTTCGCCATCTCCTGATTAATTTATTCATTCATTCATTCATTCATTCATTTTCTACCGCTTATCCTCACGAGAGTTGCAGGGGTGCTGGAGCCTATCCCAGCTGTCTTCGAACGAGAGGCAGGGTACACCCTGGACTGGTGGCCAGCCAATCACAGGGCACATATAGACAAACAACCATTCACACTCACTTTCATACCTATGGACAATTTGGAGTCGCCAATTAACCTAGCATGTTTTTGGAATGTGGGAGGAAACCGGAGTACCTGGAGAAAACTCATGGGGAGAACACGCAAACTCCACACAGAAATGGCCGAGAGTGGAATTGAACTTGTGTCTCCTTGCTGTGAGATCTGTGCACTAACCACTCATCCGCCGTGCAGCCCGCTGCAATTCAACAATCAATAATTTTTATGCTTCATGATGGCTGGGAGGGTGGAGCGGTTCGGATTAAAAGAGTACCCAATACTGATAATGTTGATTTGCACTTCAATAGTGATGGGTTTCCTGTTCTTTGTCACACTGCCGCTTGGGAGAGAAGTCCAAAATGTTAACTAAAAAAACAGTGTTGGGCTACGCGGGCATATTACGTCTGTTTAACGTCTTTTACGTTTAAAAAATTACCTGTTTACCCAACAAGTCCTGTCAAAATTGTTAGTTTGACACGATACAATGGTGGCACCAACACTCCTCTTTATTCCAGTCTGCAGAATAATTTGGAATTAAACCAACTAAGGTCTTCACTCCTGTTGTTCTTTTGGAGGTTTATCACAAATGTGTACTGGAGTTAGTGTGATATTTACTTTGGGGAGGCGAGGAGGAGGATCTTCTCTGACCTGGCACATCTTCCGGCTTTCTTCTCAGAGGCGTTTTTGGGCTTGGTGACACCTTATCCTCAGTGGATGACAGCCGGAATTTGATTAAATCCTAAGAAGTAAACGGGTTAATTTAAATTTAAATAACATCCTTCGACAAAATGTCAGATGTGACTCTTTTAGGGGGAAGAACTGAACACACCTGAGTCTTTGCTTTCTTGGACAAGTGCGTGGATTCATCCTTAGTTCCCTGAGGTGTGCCTGAAGGTGGTGCGGGGCTCTCAATCTGGGCTGTGCTGTAGACCATGACTCCAAGAGGGTTTGGCTTTGCACCGCCTTGCAGGACCAGCTGTGTCTCTTCCCCCTTCCAGTCCCTCGCCTCCTGGAACGGACACAACATTGCCCAACGGAGGCACTGCAGGAAAGCTGCCCGGGATGTTGACGTAGTCGACAACTGTGTGATAGAGGAAGAAAAAAAAAACACATGACAGAGCTGAAATCAATAAAGTTGCTTCATTGAATGACATCGAGCTGCATCATTGTTTATTTATGTTTTTGTCTGGTAGTTTCACAAAGGCGTAGAACAGTACTGCCTTTTAGAGTAATGACAAGAGTGAGAGGAAAACAATGCAAGCATCAAAATAATTCATCATGCTCACTGTAACTAATTAATGTTAATTTGTGAGTTCCACCCAAAATGAAACTTGGCAGCTGTGTCCGCTAATGTCAAATAAAGTTTAGTTAAATACCTCCATCCTGTACTGCGAACTAATCTAAATGAGTGCTGTTTAGTTTATTTTCGATATTCATTTACATTTATTCTGATGAGCGCCAACATTTAAGAGGTACTCGCTATGCACATGTGCCACCTATTCACAGTAATTCATGGAAATTAGTTGTGTAGTTGTCCCTAATCTTGCTAAAAGCATCCTTTTAAAAGGTGCACCTGACGGAATGAATTACCATTTGATGTATAAACCCCAATTATAAGACTAGATGATGCAATATCAGCTTCTGGAAAGCTGAAACTGAAAGGCTTTGAAAAGGTGCAAAAATCTAAATTTAGAATGAACGCAGGAGCCGTTCGGAAGCTGAAGCTGGACTGAAATGCTGTGGAAATATGATAAAACATAGAATGGAAGTGCCAGTAGTTGTATCGTATCGTTCTGACAATTTAGCAGTGAATAACACGTCTCTAACCTCCAGCAACAAAAATATCAACGGCCTTACCGGATCAATACCTTCAATAAGGGCGTATCTGGATTTCCACAACCACAACTTTTTTTGTATTGTGTTTACAAGCACGGGTGGCAATTCTCTAAACTGTTATTGATACTCCTCTGTACTGTAGAGGACACCTAAAATCTAGACTTTTGGAAAGCTTTGTTGTGGATGAATATGATTTACGGTACAACCCATCGCACCTCCATATGAAAAATCCTTGAAAAGTCAAAACAAAAGGCCTTTAAAGCTTTAAATCCTCCACATGGGACTGACTGCAGCTTTTTGCTGAATCGATTAATAAGCTAGTCAGCTTCATACGAGTGTAATCAATCACAGGTAGGCCGGTGCGGAATACACAAGGAGGCTGATAGTGCACATTGTTCAGAGCAAAGTGGCGCCCATAATGGTTCACACAATACTTAACAATTCCTCTGAGCCTATTTCATTACACAAAAGAAGTCATGCCAACAGTAGTCTTGGCAGCCGATAGGTTTAACTGACCTGGAGGATGGCTCTCCTTTATTTAGTATCCTTTAATATAGTTCATTTTTGTAATTTCACACTGATGACTGAAATAGTCCACCAAATGCGGGATGCCTCGAGACTGGCGGCTGAACATTGTCAGTAGAAACAAAATGTCATAAGTGTTGCTGCAAGAAATATTGTGCAAAATACAGCATGTAAAGACGACTTTTTGCACAGCTCAAGTTTGTTGTAGTTTATTTTTAGGAGACACTGCAGTCATCAGAGCACTGTTTCCTTTAGAATTTCTGTGACAAACTACATTTTCCAGCTGTCTTCGGGCAAGAGGCGGGGTACACCCTGGACTAGTCGCCAACCAATCACAGGGCACATATAGACAAACAACCATTCACACTCACATTCATACCTATGGACAATTTGGAGTCGCCAATTAACCTACCATGTTTTTGGAATGTGGGAGGAAACCGGAGTACCCGGAGAAAACCCATGGGGAGAACATGCAAACTCCACACAGAGATGGCAGAGGGTGGAATTGAACCGGGGTCTCCTAACTGAGGTCTGTGCGCTAACCACTCATCCGCCGTGCAGCCTGCTGCAATTCAATAATCAATAATCTTTATGCTTTATGATGGCTGGGAGGGTGGAGTCGCCTATTAACCTAGCATGTTTTTGGAATGTGGGAGGAAACCGGAATTCAAAAACAAAAGTAGGCAGGTGCCTAAATTTGGGCACCCTTGCTGTTTTGTTGATTTGAATACATTTAGAACTAATTATTTTACCACAAAATTCATTGGTTAATTTGTTAGACATTGCAGTCATCAGAGCACTGTTTCCTTTTTCTGGGACAAACTACATTTCCCACAAACTTTGCACATTGTTAACATGTTTTCTGTCATGGCGTTCTACACTGACAACAAAGAAGAACGGATGCTCTGCCTCGCGGCTTTGCAAAGCAGTGCAATCATGTAAAGGTAATGGTAATGGTAATGGTTTTATTTAATTTGAACATGCATCAGATTCCAATTGAGTGCATCCCATAATCAGTTCACAGTTCCACATGTCCAAAAGGAGTAGGAAGAAGCAAAGCTTATTAAATCCTACCCCTCCATCTGGTACTTTTACAATCAGTAACTGTTACATTTGTTCACTGCCTGCTTTCCTAATATAGTTTAAGTTTTTTTTGTTTTGTTTTTTTTGTCATGTACCAAAGTACAAGGTGATATGACCATCCAATGACATAATGGGTACCATAGTAAGTGTCAATATAGTGATATATATAGCACATCATGACTGGTTCAAGACTCTTCATCCTTGTATTTAGCAAACATCAACTGCTTGTATTGTTTCTTGAATTGGCTCATCGTTGTGCATTGTTTGACTTCCTTACTCAATCCATTCCATAGTTTGATTCCACATACTGAAATGCTATGGCTTTTTAACGTAGTCCTAGCATATAAGTGTTTCAAATGTACTTCTTCCCTGAGATCATATTTCTCCTCTCTTGTAGAGAAGTATTGGATGACATTTTTAGGGAATTGGTTATTTTTAGCCTTATGCATTATTTTAGCTGTTTGAAGATGAACCAAATCAGCAAGTTGAAGTATTTGTGATTTTAGAAATAAGGAGTTAGTATGTTCTCTGTAGGCGGCATTATGAATTATCCTTACTGACCTTTTTTGCAGTACATTTAGCGAGTGAAGATTGCTTTTATAGTTATTATAGTAGAGATAAGTATAAGGTAGAGAGAAGTACTGATCTATACTTCTGAATGTTGTCAGAAAAAGTCTGCAATCTCGTTCACCGTTCAAGCTTTATGACTTCTGCACTTTGGGAGTCGCTGCTCGCCGGTCAATGTTGCAACACAGGAGGCTGTCGCTCTGAGAATATAGTACAATTTACGCTCGGTGCGCACTGGGCTTGCGGATATCTGCTTTGAGTCTCTGCGGACGTCTTTCCGCTTGAGTACGTCTGGGCCTTTACAGAACATGATGGCTGTCCAGCCTTATCAGTCAATAATAGACCATCAGTTTTCAAAGTAGGGATGTCCTTATTTGATATATTGGCTCGATATCAGAAAAAATTGGCGTGCATCTAATAATAAAGACTTTTCAAACGTAATGGTGATGCCACACTTCAGAGACCCCTTAAGTTTATGATTCGGGCGACTCCAGACACCATGATTGTGGAGCTTTTATTTTATTTCCATCTGATGAGGCTCTTTAGAGCTTCACATAAATTAAGTCGAGTAGAACGTGGATCAATATTCAATTCTTCTGGAGAGGTTGTTTCACACCATAATTTGACCTCCCAAGTAGCATAAAAACTATCGCTTACACTCGGTTGTAAGCCATAAAAATAGATAGCAATGAAGTCAATACCTTGGTCTGAAATAAACAAGGCAACTGGTACGGTATTTACAAAGTCAGGATTTTACAAAATGATCCAATTAGAAAACTTTATAGCACACAAAGAAAAACAAAAGGGAAAAAAAACAGCATAAGGAAATAGATCTAACCTGCATTGCGAACATGTCTCTTCTTTGCAAAGAAAGGAAGCGCGAGCAATGTGACTGTCTAGCACATTCTTGTATTATTCAATGAATACGCTGCTGTGTAGGAGGGATTCGGGGGCAGAAACGCTGGCTGTGCTCTAAGAGAATAGGAGAGAAAAAGCACTGATGGGAGGCCCTTTTCTACGTACAGCCTTGGGGAGAGAGCTTCTATCCGTCCTCGACTTATCAAATGCGTTTACTTATATCCCAGTCGTCGGGATAAGACAATGGCTTCATGTTCAACACTGGGAACGTTAGTGTGAATTTAAAGCGCTGTGAGCCAGTTGCAACATATACTATATACTGCATTACATGTTCAACTGTGAGTGAGATCACGCAAGTAGTATCTTATTAATGATCAAGCGGAGAGATCATTCAAGCGCTGGAATTTCTACACAGAAAAAGAAAGACAATGGCGCACAAAGCTAAAGCTGGTAGCGGCACCAATTTGCTGTTCCTGTGCTTTTTATGCTTGGGAATGATGTGATCTACATATGAACCGCTTAAAGCTGCACGAGCAGCAGGATTAAGGCAATCTTAGTGAGACTCTGGTTTGCAGGCATACAGGGATGGAAGAGTTTTATTCAAAAACTAAATATCACATGCAAGCACGCAGTCCGTTCCTGTAACCATTTCTGAGAGTGGAGGTGGTGAAGTGCATTGTGGTATGGAAACAATACACTGTTGTGGAGGAGGTAGCTTCATGATGCGGACACGTGTTGGGTCTGGAGGGTCCAACACATGTTGAGTTGCATTACGATGCAAAGAAATGCACCCATAAAATAGTTTGTGTTTCAAACTTTTGTGGGTAGATGTTGCAGAAGAGTTTTCACAGTGGAGTTAGTGTGTTTTTACAGCTAAAATATTTCAGTGCCATGGCAGACTACAGAGACTGCTAACAGGGAATACAAATTTAGCCACTAATTAGCATTTAGCGAGGAAAGTGTGTTGGTTAACGTCTTATTACACTTTTATGACAGCTTATGCAATGTGACTTATAATGTTCTCATTCATCATCAAGGGGCTATGGACACAGAAATGTTTCCAGGTCAAAACGGCAAAGCATTTTATTAGTTCCAGCCTCTGATCCACAGGAAGTGGTGTTCCGAGTGCCCAAATCTGAAAACACCAACACGATAACGATAACGTCACCGACCCTCTACCTCAACGTTGTTACATGACCAGAAACGAGCTATGACAACAAACCAACATTTATTCATTCATACATTTTATGACACTTATCGCGGGTCGCGGGGGGGCTGGAGCCTATCCCAGCTGTCTTCGGGCAAGAGGCGGGTTACACCCCGGGGTACGGCCTGCTATGCTTCAAGGTCTAAAAATTTATTAATTTTGCATAGAAACGGCTATAAATGTTGCTCAGGTTGAATTCACAGGTTTGCCATCTCCTGATTAATTTATTCATTTTCTCCTGCTTATCCTCACGAGAGTCGCGGGGGTGCTGGAGCCTTTGTTAGCATTTCTTAGGTAAGCTCCCTGACCCTTGGTCTACATACATAAGTGAAGCCAATCATGAGAAAGGGTATTTAAGGTGGTCAATCTTCTCGGTAGAGTCGCAACATGTTAGCCTCAAAACAACTTCAAATGACCTGAAAGCAATGATTGTTCAACATCATGGTATAGGGGAAGGATACCAAAAGCTCGGTCAGATTTCCACGTACAGTTGACGTAAAGTCAGGGTCCTGGATGATCGCAATTGGAAGCATAAAACCGTAAACTCACGCATGCACGGGGAGAACATGCAAACTCCACACAGAGATCGGCGAGGGTGGAATTGAACTCGGGTCTCCTAACAAGTCGGCAGCCGTGCAGCCACAACCCAACATAATAACGAATATTTTGACTGGCATAATTCCCCCCAGTCGATATTCTCCTGATATGTTGTTGTCTCATAGTCAACTAGTTGAATTTGCAAGTTGAACTAAAACTTTAAAACCAAGTCTGGTGCTTCGACTTATCCCGATCCCGCACAGAAGTTGATCAATAGCCAATTTCCTCAAACAAAGTGAGATTAAACCGTTGAGCCGGTTGATACACAACGTTCAAAATCCATCATACGTTTTTGCTGAGCAGAGAAAGCAGAATCTTGTTTTAATAGCGCACTTGTGGAGGAATCGAAATAGAAACAGTAGCCTACGGCACAAACAAGGAAGCACCGGCATTTTTCATAAAGTTGCACTGAAACAATAACAGGCAATGTCACTGCACGCGTAATTGCTCCAACTGGCACAACATTTGCCAGGGAAAGAATCCATCAACCTTGTTTGGAGGTGTAAAACATAATGCTGCAGCATCTCAACACAAATAAAAAGTAGGTTTCCAGAAAGACCTCATGTCTGTCACCTGGAGCCAAAAAAGCAATCATCAAACTTAAGGCGGGGACCTTAAAAATAAAAAAGTAAAAAGATACAGGGAAAGAAAATGTGCGCAAAATCACCCAAAAGTGACAGACTGTGAATTCGGAATCACACACTACTGAAACTCTATTATCCCCCAAGATGGGAGGAACTAGCAACAAAGTCATCAAAGTCATAAAAGTGGCATCGCTAATGTTAAAGATAATACAATTCAGAGCTGCAGTTTTTTGTTTTTTATAAAGCAAAAAGCTTGCAGTGAGGCGAACTAAAGCCTTAAAGCTACCAGATACCAAGTGGCTACGAAGCCTTCTGTGAGCGCAGCATGAATTAATCCTAAATTAGGGAGACATGCACATTGATGGGAGACAAAGGCTGACAGTTATTACTATTACCGCATGTCTTTTGGATTCTGCAAGTAATTATTTTAGCCCAGGACACTGCAGCAGAAGCTCATGTTACTGTATTGTACTTCCTCTCCACGATGAGAAGCCCTGGAGGGAGCGAACGAACATGCACTGAGATCATTAACTTAAGAGCACTAAACCATTCACATTTCCATCCATCTATCTGCATGAGTGCTCTAAATCAACCCAGCAGGGGGACATGCTCTTTTGAGGATGAGAAAATAAGACCTTGTCTTCAATCATGGCTTCAAGGAGAAGGTCTTGTAATGCTTGTTCTATGCTTTTATTTCGGTTGAATATGCATCGTTTTTGACAAGCATTCTTCAAAATAAAAAAATAAATAAAGGCTGTACGCTTAGCTTTTTCACTGGGAAAAAATTTAGAAGCACAGAGGCCTACATCTCCCTGGGATGATGCATGATAAGAATGTATCAGGCATACTACCTCCTATATGTACTAGGCTATGTGTACTAATTAGTAATTATGTACACATAATTACTAAGTTACATAATATGACTAACATCACGTCACATGCAATTACATTACTAGTGGACTAATGGGCTTATTTCAAGAGAAAACAAAAAAATGAAAGGTTGGAAAAATGTATTCACACCAGTGCTTCCTTTTTCTTTTATCGACATTATATAGACGGTGTAGACATTGAAAGGGTGAAGGAAAATAAATTTCTGGGGATCACAATAGATGAAAATATGAGCTGGAAACCTCATATTACAAATATACAACATAAGGTGGCCAGAAATATTTCAATATTGAACAAAACAAAATTTGTTTTCAATCAGAAATCACTCCACACTCTTTATTGCTCTCTGGTTCTACCATATCTTACTTATTGTGTGGAAATATGGGCTAATAGCTATAAAAGCAATCTTCACTCGCCAAATGTACTGCAAAAAAAAGGTCAGTAAGGATAATTCATAAGGCTGCCAGCAGAGAACATACTAACTCATAATTTTTAAAGTCACAAATACTTTAACTTGCTGATATAGTTCATCTTCAAACAGCTAAAATAATGCATAAGGCTAAAAATAACCAATTACCTAAAAATGTCATCCAATACTTCTCTACAAGAGAGGAGAAATATGATCTCAGGGAAGAACTACATTTAAAACACTTATATGCTAGGACTATGTTAAAAAGCCATAGCATTTCAGTATGTGGAATCAAACTATGGAATGGATTGAGTAAGGAAGTCAAACAATGCACAACGATGAGCCAATTCAAGAAACAATACAAGCAGTTGATGTTTGCTAAATACAAGGATGAAGAGTCTTGAACCAGTCATGATGTGCTATATATATCACTATATTGACACTTACTATGGTACCCATTACGTCATTATATGGTCATATCACCTCGTACAACCTTAAACTGTATTATGGAAAGCAGGAAGTGAACAAATGTAACAGTTACTGATTGTAAAAGTACCAGATGGAGGGGTAGGATTTAATAAGCTTTGCTTCTTCCTACTCCTTTTGGACATGTGGAACTGTGAACTGATTATGTGATGCATTCAATTGTAATCTGATGCATGTTCAAATGAAATAAAACCATTACCATTACCATATTCAACCTAAATATATCGGGATCATCCAGCCCTAGCACATATGCCAGTGAAATAGTCACACTGTACAGCCTTGAATAACGACATTAACCCATTAAGACATTGCGTGTCTTCTTTTTATTGGCTTAATAGTTGGCTTAACACAACAGAGTAGCAAGATAATTGTGCTTGGTTACAGTCAAACATGTCAGCGGTAGTGCCCTTGTCTGGGCTGCATGAATCCTGCTGCCAATGAGGAGCTGCGGTTCATGGTAATGAACAATAACGGCTGCATGTTGAGTCGTTTTCCGTTCATTTCTATCATATTGTTCGTTGTTGAAATGTGAGGTCTGTGCTTACTAAGATACCTTGTAGCCTATGTCTTGCTCTGGCTTCAAATATGCAAATAAACTAAGGCTAAATAGTTTTCTTATGACCGTTCTTGTTACATACATCTCTGTCTACAGCTGTGTGCAGCTTTGGTGTCTAATGTTACAGTTGTTGCATTTTTTTTGGTCATTTGTTGTCACATGTACTGTTATTTTATTTTTATTATCGTATTTCCTGGCAAATTCAAGTGAGTTATTTCAGCAATTGTGCAACAGGGGCACACTAAGTCAGAGCGTAAGCTTTACACCAGAGTGTGGAAAAGCCATGGCTCCAACAACTTATATAGGATGAGGTAAAGTCGGACTGAAACAAGCTGCATTTTTTTTTTGTAAAGCGGACGAAAGTAGCACCAAGAGGACCAATATGTTCGTTTGCTTCCAAAATCCACTGCATGACGCAAAGCAGATTGACAATTAACAGTGTAAACTAATTTCCAACCATAGTTCAAGCCTCAGATGGATCCAAAATGCCATTAGCCACTTTGTACAACTGCCGTTATCATTCACGGCAGGATTTAAGCCCCCCCCAGAGTGCTGAACATGGCCTTAGTGTGAGGTGACCATCCACAAAGCTGCTATTAGATGTGCAAACATTATAGCCCCTGTCTGTCTAGCTTCCAGGGGGATGCATCCGTCTGGAGAATGATGGCACTGCTGGCAGACTGTGACAGGGTACGACTCACTCTAGGCCGATCGCACGGGGAGGGGGTAGGGGGGGGACTGATGCACTCCTCAGCAGGGGGAGAGCTGACATTCATTTTAATTAGGCAGGCGTAATATTGTCTCTGCGGCATGTAACCTCCCTTGCCTTGTACTCAACTTTTGCTCTTGATGTACGAAAAGTAAGGGAAAGTGGGTGGGGGATGGAGGGGGGGGGGGGGGGTAGCGCCTTAAGGTAGGACTGACCTCCAGGGGAAAGAC
Source organism: Doryrhamphus excisus (assembly GCF_037039965.1). Taxonomy (NCBI): domain Eukaryota; kingdom Metazoa; phylum Chordata; class Actinopteri; order Syngnathiformes; family Syngnathidae; genus Doryrhamphus; species Doryrhamphus excisus. The sequence continues at coordinate 7,423,768 of NC_136373.1, read as the reverse complement.
ACACAAATCAACTAAATATAGCACTTCCAAATCCCGGTGACCTTACTGTGCTTAAGCTGTTTGATTAACATTTAATTAACATTTACGTGGCATTTCACATCAGAAAACAAACAAAACATAACCTTGAGCGTGAGGTCGACATCAGTGGGAGGAGTTTGAGTGGGTGGTCAAGAAAAGCACCGCATCGAATCGTGGGGGGGGGGGATATGATAGTAAACAAGGAATTTTAATGAGCATCTTTTCATTCAGAAAACATCATTAAGACGTGCTCGGCTCCCATAAAACGCTGTGCATACGGACGCACATAAGCGGCCGAGCACTTCCATATATAACCCATCCTGCATTTCAGAAAAAGGAGGAGGAAATTGCCACAATCTATACACCGTGTAGCTGTCGCGAGCCAATTAAAATCCAAACAAGAGTAGCCCCGAGAAGAGGCTGCACGCCTCCACCTTGAATAAACACAGCCACTGGCCATGTCGCTGCATTGGTCTCCACATCCTCCAGCTGCCTATCAACCCCTTGATATCAGATATTCGGGGTAGCGCTAATGGCGTATGTGTATATTTTTTACAATGAACACAGCTATTTATTTTTATACGGTTCCTTATGCAGCTGGACTTGGGCTCTCACTTCAGAGGAGCATGCCTGTGAATATTGTCATTCATCCAGGTCATTGTATTCTCAGGGCATTGAATCCACCGCAACTGGAATGTCCTGAAGAAATTCAGGGCAGCAAAGAGCTCTGATAAATTTGCCAGCTCGCTTTGCACGTTTGTATGCCTCTCAGTGTCATTTTCAAAGGTCCACAGAAGCTCACCTTCCCATGGTATATATATATATATATAACTCAGTCCATTTCTCTGGAGCTTGAACTACATGCACCGCGGCAGCCCCACTGAAACCCCAAAATTATGGCGGGTTGAGGAGCAAAATGTGACACCCAATGTCAGCTGTAAAGCTTTATCTTTATTAGACTACTGCTGGCCATTTGCTATCAATTCAAATTGGATGTGAAAACCTTCTGAGTCAGCTTTGCCTGAATACTTGGGCAACACGTGGTTGCAGCCATCCCAATCATGGCCGCCCGTGACACCCATGAGTGTACCTCACTTGCCAGCATGGCGGCAACCTCTCACTGCACCCACCTTGCTCTCACTCTTCTCTTCCACACACAGCTTGCTGCGTTGGCTCATAATGGACGTTGCAGGCAGTATAAACAAACCTCCCGTTCGAAGTCACTTCTGACATCGGTGTAATGGTGACTAAATAACATGGCTATCAGAACCTTAATGTCTTGCAGGCAGATGCTAAAACCCGGAATGAGCAGTTCAACACTTCCTAGTTATCTTCCTCTATGGACCGATACCCCACAGCATGCTCTAACCGACCATGCAGAATGTTACTGCTCTGACTAGGCTACACTCTAAACATCAGTTCAGAGCTACTTCACTACAATATGTATTTATATGCATTTTCAAATCCTAATTCATTGGATTTATAAGGGGAATAATTGATTCAGTATGTTTCGGTTAAGAGTCAGATCTCATTAATGATGCTAACCAAGGTTCCACTGGAAGTAAGTAATGGGAAATTGACTAACTCACCTTGAGTATAAACATTTATCAGTGATGAGCCGCTGAGGGCTCTGGTTCTGATGGCCCCTATACAACCTCTTTATTCTACATTATGCTGTATACTGTATACTGTACCTATCAGGGCCTTATGGGAATGTGCTTGTTCTTTAATGTCAACATTTGACACAATCTATCTGTAATGCTATTATATTATTTGAAAGGAACTACAGTATACACTTTGGCCCATCACTGATAAATGTTTGTACTCAACGCTAGTTTCGCAATTTCCCATTACTTACTTCCAGTGGAACCTTGGTTAGCGTCATTAATGAGATCTGACTCTAACCGAAACATACTGAATCAATTATTCCCCTTATAAATCCAATGAATTTGTGTCAAATGTGGAAGTTAAAAAACAAGCACATTCCCATAAGGCGCTGATAGGTACAGTATACAGTATACAGTATAATGTAGAATAAAGGGGTTGTATAGGGGCCATCAGACCCAGAGCTCTCAACCCTGTGTGAATCACAAAGGCTTTTAAGCAGCGTGAAGTCTGCCCCGAAGGCACATCTCAGCCCCATTAAACCAAAAAGAAAGTGTCATATTTGTGACAGCGGTGACACAGTGCAGGGAACATGTACACGGTCCCATCACTGTCTTCAAGGTAGCTGAGTGACACATGACACTTTCAACAGTCGGCTGACGACTTGCCAGTTTTTGGGGGGCAAAACCTTGGCGTGAACCCGAGTGACATTGCAGTCGTTGTCACCGCTGTTGAAGAGGCACGGCTTATCAAAACGTTATGAGACATCAATGGCTGGATTACTACAGGTAAACAACACATGCACACATCAGCTATTTATGCTCGTTACATTTGGCTGAGCGGAAACACTACAAGCACGGGCGATCACTGGAGGAAGTTGCTAATGCTCCAAGTTTGTTGCAAAAATGAAAAGTCAAGCGTATCAGTGACAATGTATTGGAAGATAAAGGGTTAAGTGAGTATTGCTTCATTACGTCATTCAATACCAAAGACGTATTTAGACCTTTTTATAAACCCGAACGCCCAACCCCAAAGATATATTTATACATCTTTACCTTTTTTTGTGCAAGAGAGGCAAAACGTGATGACAAGTGCACACTAGCAAACATAACGCAATGTGTGGGTTCTCCCTTAGCCAATCAGGACACATAAACAACACATGGGTTCCCGTACAAAACACAGAACATAACACATTCATACGCTGTAAAAAAACAAACTGTGTCGTCTTTACGTGTGTGTCACATGCTTTATAGTCCTCTTACCATTGTCTCTCGACCAATAGGAGCAGAGAAGACGTACTCCAGCTGGAAGATAACAGCCATAGCCTGATGATTGATCAGCCTGAGTTCGAGGTTGCTGCGAAGGCCCAGAGTCTGAGGGACGGATGGTGCTGTCGAGCTGAGGAGATAACCATGCAAGCAGACGCCACATAATAAATACGTATATTATACACACAGCCACATACACACGTATATAAAATGAGACATGTGCGGACTCATGAGCGATTGTGCACTTTGACCCGACCATCAAATAATATGACAAGAAGCGCATCTCTGTTTATTAAAGAGAAATTAATCAGTGCACTGAATTTGTTTGCTCAGTGTGCCAAGCCACTGAACAACATTTGCTGTGCGCAGTTTGTACACTGCATAAAACAGAGCATACAGTGAAGCACTGGTGTCATGGTGAGTGTGAATTATTGTTTGTCTATACGTTGTCTATTTCGAAAATCACAAATACTTAAACTTGCTGATATAGTTAATCTTCAAACACCTAAAATAATGCATATAGCTAAAAATAAGCAATTCCCTAAAAATGTCATCCAATACTTCTCTGCAAGAGAGGAGAAGTATGATCTCAGGGAAGAACTACATTTGAAACACTTATATGCTAGGACTACGTTAAAAAGCCATAGCATTTCAGTATGTGGAATCAAACTATGGAATGGATTGAGTAAGGAAGTCAAACAATGCACAACGATGAGCCAATTCAAGAAACAATACAAGCAGTTGATGTTTGCTAAATACAAGGATGAAGAGTCTTGAACCAGTCATGATGTGCTATATATATCACTATATTGACACTTACTATGGTACCCATTATGTCATTGGATGGTCATATCACCTCGTATTTCGGGACGGTAAAAAAATAATAATAATAATGAAAAAAAATTAAACTATATTAGGAAAGCAGGAAGTGAACAAATGTGACTACGGCGTAATTACTGATTGTAAAAGTACCAGATGGAGGGGTAGGATTTAGTAAGCTTTGCTTCTTCCTACTCCTTTTGGACATGTGGAACTGTGAACTGATTATGTGATGCATTCAATTGGAATCTGATGCATGTTCAAATGAAATTAAACCATTACCATTACCATACGTGTCTATATGTTCCCTGCGATTAGTTGGCAACCCCGGCTCTCACCCAAAGACAGCTGGGATAGGCTCCAGCATACCCGCAACCCCAGAAAATAACTGAATGAATGAATACCCAAGACCATTGGAATGTAATGCAAGGCTATTATATGAGAGATAAACACTGTACAAGTACGAGGATGGGATGCTAGTTTGTCACAATGTCTATTATGTTAGAAGAAAATACCCACATTACTCTTGACTCTTTTCTACATGTGTTTAAAATTTTGGCAGATAATACTCTAATATGCCCTTCAATAAGAAAGCACTAATCTAAAGCTGTTCCCACCTGTCCTTGGTTTGAGTACTCTTTTTGGAGGTGCTCTCAGCTTGCCCTTTGACCACTGCGGAGAGAGGCTCCAGCACCACGACTTGAGGCGTATCAATGAAACACCAGCCATTGTGGACCCCAACATGGAGCCTTCTTTCCTGGATGACAATCGCATGCATGGAGCTATCCTGACTTGGCTGTTTCTGATAATAAAATGGAAAAAAAAGCAGTGATCAGCACAATAAAAAATACATATTCTGTCCAATTACTAATCATGCTGTGTTTCCTACAGGACTGTAATCTACCTGTGGTGGCGTGAATGACATTATGACATGAAATTGCCGCAATGATCTGATTGCTTACAAATGAATCCCATATACAGTATGGGATTTTTTGGCAGTAACAGTTGGTTGCTAGACATCCACTCTCCTCTCTAAACAAATCCTCAGTGACTGACGGTGACCTTTCACCACAGTGTGCAGAGCAGCGCTAAGGTCGACCCACCTTCCACTCCTCCCCGCTTCAATCTTTTCCCTCTCGACACATCTTTTACTCCCACACTGCTTTTCTTATCTTCTTGTCATTAGCTTTTCCTGTCCCTTTCAGTCTCGCTGCTCCTAACTTCTCAATATCCACCCACACCTCAATCAAATTAACATCTCGGTTTGGCTTTGTGTTTTTTTTCCCCCTTTCTCTTACAGAAGTAACAACAGGAGGAAATTCTGTCTTATTACTGTACAACCTACACACCGCTTGTTTTCTGGGGTTTTGCAGACAGCCTCTTTTTTCTATCTTTTGTCTCTCTGTTTCCACCAACGACCCTTGTCTTGTTACTGCCACTCATTATCTCCCTAACAATGTCTTCAACAGTGTATCTTATTATTCTGTTATTTGACAGGGGACAGATGATTAGGTTCGCCTGTCATAATCTCATCTCAACCGATACCTTCATTTAACTTCCTCCACTAACACCACTCCTGTTCAGTTCCCTGGCAGTGGCGGGGATTCAGAAAATCCAAAATGATATGGCGATGTTTCATAACGAATACCCAGAAGGCCGCATCAGAGTTGTCTTTTCATTTTTGTTGACTCACCAGTCGGTCGCTCTATGACATATGTTACAACCATAGCATAGCAGCTCTCATTTGGCACTGGGGTTGCTATATAGTTGTCTTGAGATAAACCGTCATCCAATTCATTGTGTCAGAGCTTATGGTCCCTGGCTGACGAATGTACAGCACATAGAACATACGTATCGGGATGAAAGCCAACTCCTATGTGGACCAATAACATACAACAGTGTACATATAAGATAACAGATTAAAAACATGTGAGAACTTCATGCATGTAACCTAGGAAGTTATTAAAGTTAGTTATGGCAAACAGATGGAAAGCTCAAGAAACACGGAATTTAACAACCCTTTTCTAGAAATGCGGAGATGGCAAGGCTGCACGGCGGTACAGTGGTTAGCGCGCAGACCTCACAGCTAGGAGACCCGAGTTCAATCCCACCCTCGGCCATCTCTGTGTGGAGTTTGCATGTTCTCCGGTTTCCTCCCACATTCCAAAAACATGCTAGGTTAATTGGCGACTCCAAATTGTCCATAGGTATGAATGTGAGTGTGAATGGTTGTCTGTCTATATGTGCCCTGTGGTTGGCTGGCCACCAGGCCAGGGTGTACCCCGCCTCTCACCTGATGACAGCTAGGATAGGCTCCAGCACCCCCCATGACCCTCATGAGGATAAGCGATAGAAAATGAATGAATGAACGACCCGTGTTCAATTCCACCCTCGGCCATCTCTGTGTGGAGTTTGCATGTTCTCCCTGTGCATGCATGGGTTTTCTCCGGGTACTCCGGTTTCCTCCCACATTCCGAAAACACGCTAGGTTAATTGATGACTCCAAATTGTCCATAGGTATGAATGTGAGTGTGAATGGTTGTTTGTTTGTGCCCTGTGATTGGCTGGCGACCAGGCCAGGGTGTACCCCGCCTCTTGCCCAATGACAGCTGGAATAGGCTCCAGCACCCCCGTGAGGATAAGCGGTAGAAAATGAATGAATGAATTAATTAATCAGAAGATGGCGAACCTGTGACTTCAACCTGAGAAACATTCATAGGCTTGTCTATGCAAAGTTAATACGTTTTTAGACTTTGAAGCAAAGCAGGCCGTCAGCTCGCCGTGACACTCCACCCAACAATTTCTTTTCTAAAAAGTATGAACCAGTCACCTTGAATCCGTGTGCCCAACTTTGGTCATCAAACTTCTAAAGTGGGTACACAAGTCCAATTAAGTTGGAGTGAGAAACAACAGTGCCATTAGTTTTCCCTTGAGACTTGAACACGATCGATAAGTCAGAGCAGCTGCTTTCTGTGTTCCGTGCTGAAATCAGCTCTGTCGTGTTGGTCTTTGAACAGAAATAAAACTGCACCTAAAGTTATTGCACGGGTTCTCTAACTACAGTTTCTACACTTAATTGTGTCAAGGGAGTAATGCTATTTTTAAATGTAGAATTACATTTATCCAGAATACAGTGTGGTCTTTACTCTGTAGCCTTTCCATCAAGTATATATATTTTTTTAATGTACCAAACCACAAGCGTGAATGCAGCCAAAATTGATTATCGGCCCTTACTTACAATTTAGGCTCCAATACAAAGAGTCCAATCCTCTGATCTGGACCAAAATGACAAAATACTAGAGCACAAATGTGGTTTTGCATATTGTACATGACAAGAAATATGCAAATGTGCTTTCAATGACACCCGGTTTATAAATAGGATTGCATCGTTTGGGTCAGTGAAGAGAGGTGACAGAGTTGAAAAGCCAAAACGTTGAAGATGTTCATCTTTAGAGGCACTTTTGGTGCACGTTCGGACATGATTAATGCATATTAGTTTATAAACATTATCGGTTGAATTTTGACAAAGTTATAAAAATTTAGCATCTACATTAAACATTACGTGGGGGGAAATGCTAATCTCAAAAATCTATGTTTGGTGACTTTACAACATTTAGAAAATGCATTTCCTTCCCATCTGGCATCAGTTTTTGCGTCAGCACTTTGTGAGATGCTGGTGTGGGCTGCTGCAGTAAAAGGTAATAATAGGTATCATAAAGCTGCCATCTTAAGGGGTGCCAAGAGAGGGGGGCATCTGAAATTAGAATAAGCCAATTATCAAGTGAGTTACATCACCATGCTACCTCTTTAAAATGACAGGTGGAGTTTTTTTCGGATTCCTTGAGGCAATTTTGGTTCACTTTTTACCGTTCAGTCATTGTTATCATATCCAGTGTTCCCCTCGTTTATGACTAATTATATTGAATTTAAGTAACTCAAAAATTGTACATTTTTGTCTTGGATTTGGAAGTTGATCCTTGAAGGTTCAATTATGTTGCTATTGCAAATTAGGGGCCATTAAGCCCCTAATTTGGCTTAATTATTATGTGGAATTGGTCTCAGTCCACTTTGGATCCCAGACCTTTGTTCTACATGAACGTCAAAGTGAATCTTAGTAGCGTTATACAAAAGAGAATGACTGACTGCGTGTGTGCGTGCATGTGCACACGCACGATATGTGTTGCTACCCACACGGTGGATGTTTGCGCCCCCATATTGAGTGTGAGTCATCCATTGCGAGAAACACTGGCAGCATCATTAGCATGCCGCTCTCATCCTCCCACCTCCCTACTCTTTAACACATTTCTACTGCAACAGCGCTTCCAGTAAATCATTTTTGTCTAGTTGGTAAAACACTTCCTTGAATCGGAAGTGAATGTACCAAGTGACCTGGCAATGGAGAATCCTTTTAGATAAAAGTCTCAAATGTTGTTCGGAAGTTCGCTAACAACAGAAGAGGAGTTATGATGCTAATTTTCCAAGTCATTGTCATCAATGAAGCGTTCATTCATTCATTCATTTTCTACCGGGGTGTGCTGGAGCCAGCCAATCACAGGGCACATATAGACAAACAACCATTCACACTCACATTCATACCTATGGACAATTTGGAGTCGCCAATTAACCTAGCATGTTTTTGGAATGTGGGAGGAAACCGGAGAACATGCAAACTCCACACAGAGATGGCCGAGGGTGGAATTGAACTCGGGTCTCCTAGCTGTGAGGTCTGCGCGCTAACCACTCGATCACCGTGCAGCCCCGCCATCTCCTGATGTAAAGTATTAACTACACAAGGCACCACATTTGTAGAAAAGGGTTGTTAAATTCCGTGTTTCTTGGGTTTTCCATCTGTTTGCCTTAACTAACTTCATAACTTCCTAGGTTACATGCATGACGTTCTAAAAGGAAACCGGAGTACCCGGAGAAAACCCGTAGGGAGAACATGCAAACTCCACACAGAGGTGGCCAAGTGTGGAATTGAATTGGGGTCTCCTAACTGAGGTCTGCGGCTAACCACTCCATCACCGTGCAGCCCAGTCCATTCATTTATTCATTCATTTTCTACCGTTTACCCTCACGAGGGTGGTCGCCAGCCAATCACAGGGCACATATAGACAAACAACCATTCACACTCACATTCATACCTATGGACAATTTGGAGTAGCCTATTAACCTAGCATGTTTTTGGAATGTGGGAGGAAACCGGAGTACCCGGAGAAAACAAACGCATTCACGCGGAGAACATGCAAAGTCCACATTGAACTCGGGTCTCCTAGCTGTGAGGTCTGCGCGCTAACCACTCGATCACCGTGCAACCATGAAGCGTTCAATGAATAAAATATGACATATATATGTATATATATATATATATATATAATATGACTATACTGAATGATTTGTATGCTTTTTCGCCTTAGATTTTGTCTTAATTTCCAAACATAGCACTTGGTGCTTGTCTTACTGTATATTCTGGTCTATACCAGCACATACTGCATGACATACTATCATAAAATGTGTCATGTTACTAGCTATCGGTTGTTAAAAACTTCAAACCATGTACCATGCAGTTATAATGTTACATGCCCAGCTGCTAAAAATAAACTTTTATAAACCCTTTTACTCTCAGCCAATCATAATGAAATATTTATCCATCTCCTTTTCCAGTTTTTGCCCCCATTCCACCTGCGCATCTGCAAGTGCAGTCCTACTTTGAGTGAGTTTTCCCAGTTTGGGGCAAAATGAAGAGTTCCTTGAGGTTTGTTGGCAGTCTTTCTCCATTCATTAAATCAGCCTGAGGCATTTTGTTCTGCCCCCGGCAAGGTACCGGTCCTCAACTGCTCGCTCTCCCTCCTGATCGTCTTCTGTTCTCTCTCACCATTTTTATCGTCATCCAAGATGTTACATCATTTTGACAAGAGTAATAGTTTTGATCAGAGGCTTGGTTGAATCGCCACTCCGCTTTGTAGAGGGGTGCTGATGTGGCTTCTCGTGTGGAGAAGTCAAACAAGCTGAATCCCCCCTTGATACAAAAGTTTCATTACACAAAGGTCAGAATTAGCTGTGTGCTCATTAAAAGCAGTGCAAACAAATTAGGATATTGGCAATAACATTAAATGGAAAAAGTACAATGAAAACATACAGCCGGATTGCTGGATCTCAAATCTGATCCGGAAGTTGAGACTGGACAGTTTTCGGGACTACCAGTGTTTACACTGATTGTGGTGGGAAAAGGCTATTATCAACCCCACTCCTAGTATGCACACGCTATATTGCTACACAGGCAACCGCTTTTGCTCTGTTACTTACACAAAATAAACTCAGTTAGGACACTCAAATTGTTACTTACTGTTACAAATACAGCACACAGACCTCACAGCTAGGAGACCAGGGTTCAATTCCACTCTCGGCCCTCTCTGTGTGGAGTTTGCATGTTCTCCCCGTGCATGCGTGGGTTTTCTCCGGGTACTCCGGTTTCCTCCCACATTCCAAAAACATGCTAGGTTGTCCGTAGGTATGAATGTGAGTGTGACTGGTTGTTTGTCTATATGTGCCCTGTGATTGGCTGGCCACCAGCCCAGGGTGTACCCCGCCTCTCGCCCGGAGACAGCTGGGATAGGCTCCAGCACCCCCGCGACCCTCGTGAGGATAAGCGGTACAAAATAAATGAATTAATGTTGCAAATACACCCCTCCCCCATTTGTTTGAGCCTGTGACAATAACAACCGGATACAGCATCATGTGTAACCCAGGAATTTATACATTGCTGTTGCTACATGATTGATTTTCATTCATGCATTATTTTCATTTTTGTATGAAAAAAAAAATAATATACACATATATATATCTGAAGGGTAATAAAAATGAGCGAAATAAATATCACTGGGCAGGCTTTTGTCACTACGCTCCAACAATAACAGCAAGCCCTTTCTTACACGTGCCAAATATGATTAAGCATCTGGTTTCTACCGACACCCAACAAAAAGGGGAGAATAAATTACTGGAAGTCACATTTCATTGGGAAGTGATGTTGGATGGCAGCTGTAAAAAAAGGGGAGGGGATTTTGTTTGAAGGTTGCATAAACAGAGTGAGATAAAGGAAATAATCTTGGCAGAGGTGCATCAAGGCTATCAGGACCACGAACCTGAGGCAAATTAAAGATTATGTTGCCTCAGGTTCTGTTTATACAGTATGTGCACCTATTCTATCACTCTTTTCTGACCTATAAATGTAGTTAGGTTATTGTATTCTCATGTTAAAGGATGCCAAAGTTTCAGGTATGTGCATTTGGAAGTGAGTCTTGAAAGACGTTTGGAATGGCTCTGAACGCTCGGTTTCAGAGGGCCGTAGAAGATGGATGGATGAATACACACACACAAGAAGTGAAACCTCACCGAATAGTCCTCAACAAACGTCAATTCCTCAAGTCATGTGGCATCCCTTCATGCGCGACTGCCAATGTGGCATTTGAAGGCGTTGGGTGTGTGGGTGTAATGGAAGAGCGGCTTTACCGTGTTTTGGCAGTCGGCGTTGATCAGCTCCAGCAGCTGACTCTCAAAGGCCTTGAGGGACGGCTGGAGGCAGACTGTCAGTCTGTGCAGAGTGTAGGTGAGCATCTTGAGAAGCACGGGTTTCAACAGAGCATCGCCTGTTGACAGTGAAAACCTCGGTCAGAGTATGTTTATGCCGCCTTGCATCGTGGGATTTCCTTCCACGGTTTGGAGAGCACATCAGCTTAATGCATTTGCACTTTTTTACAAACCTCCATTTTTGGTAAGTTACATCCTATTTGGAAGGCGGCACGGCGGACGAGTGGTTAGCGCGCAGACCTCACAGCTAGGAGACCTGGGTTCAATTCCACCCTCGGCCATCTCTGTGTGGAGTTTGCATGTTCTCCCCGTGCATGCATGGGTTTTCTCCGGGTACTCCGGTTTCCTCCCACATTCCAAAAACATGCTAGGTTAATTGGCAACTCCAAATTGTCCATAGGTATGAATGTGAGTGTGAATGGTTGTTTGTCTATATGTGCCCTGTGATTGGCTGGCGACCAGTCCAGGGTGTACCCCGAATGAATGAATGAACATCCTATTTGGATTGCAGCCAAATACAAGAAACATTCATTCATTCATTCATTTTCTACCGCTTATCCTCACGAGGGTCGTGGGAGTGCTGGAGCCTATCCCAGCTGTCTTCAGGCGAGGGGCGGGGTACACCCTGGACTGGTCGCCGGCCAAGCACATATAGACAAACAACCATTCACACTCACATTCATACCTATGGACAATTTGGAGTCGCCAATTAACCTAGCATGTTTTTGGAATGTGGGAGGAAACCGGAGTACCCGGAGAAAACCCATGCATGCACGGGGAGAACATGCAAACTCCACACAGAGATGGCCGAGGGTGGAATTGATTTCGGGTCTTCCAGCTAACCACTCAACCGCCGTGCAGCCCCATACAAGAAACATTTAGTCTGTAAATAGACTAAATATTAATAGAATGACTGTACTCTTACATCAAGGGATTTAACCGCAATGACTCAAACAAATATGGCTGAAGAGAGCAAGTGGAACATTGGATGAAACAGTAAAAAGTACACAATCAGACCTCTCAGGCACAACAGAAAGAAAATCAACACTGCGATTTTTAATCTCTTCAACAGCAGTAAATGTTTCCACTGAGCATTTGATTGTAGCAGTTGTTTCCTGAGCGCTCGCTTGTTTTGAAAGCCAGTGTGAATATCAAGCCCGTGGCTGTGGGTCTTAAAAGGCAGCTTAGTACTCCGCTGCTCACAGACCCAGAACATGAAGAGGATTAGCTTGTTGCCATACCTTCCACAAACTCCCAATGATTGCGGTTAAGGAACTGACAGGTTTCATTATATGAGTAACTCGCTTCCTGGCCACCTAAACTTATGATTGACAAAAAAGTTTTCAAAAAAGACATGAAAAATGTACATTACACCAGCACCAGGAACTTACTGCATCAAACTAATATACACATTTATCAAAAAAATCCAAAGTTGGCCTGATTGGGCAACTGTGTCCACCATCTGAAATATTTATTTTTTGTTTTGATCAGATATTATCAGTTAGATCAGGGGTTCTCCAAAACTCAGGGCCCACTTGGAAATCTAAAAAATGTCTGCGGCCCACCTTTGTCCTATAGTACATAGACAAAATGCTGTGTTCTCAGGGCACTTATAATAATAATAATAATTATTATCGTTATTGTTATTGTTATTACTATTATTATTACTATTATTATTATTATTATTTTAATAATAATAAGAAGAAGAATTACTATAATAGTAATTATTATTTTTATTATTATATTATAATAATAATCATTATAATTATTGTTATTACTATTATTATTATTATTATTATTATTATTGTTATTATTTTAATAAGAACAAGAATCATAATAATAGTAATTATAGTTATTATATATAATTATATCATATATAATCATAATAATCGTAATTATTTTTATTTTTATTATTATATTATAATAATCATCATAATTATTGTCATTATTATTATTACTATTATTATTGTTGTTATATTAATAATAATAATAATTATTATTATTAAATGATTAAAAGGATTGAAATGAAAGCAGGAGGATAAAGGAAGTCCAAACTTTTAATCTGTGGTGTACAACCAAGACTAAGAATTAATTATCATACTTTTCATAACTGCATTCAAGACTGATGATGATGATGACCAGAGAGCTACGTTCCAATCATAAACTATATAAGGTTCCTAAAATATTGTGACAGGTCAATAACACTCAATAGGTTATTACTTAGGCCTATAAATATTTTTTTAATCGTGCAATAAATATTTTACAATAAAAATAATTTTTAAAATAATATTTGCAAAAATGAATCATATTTTTAATGACCTCTTATGGCCCACCTGCAGTACCACGGCCCACATTGATTTAGATACTGAGTTAGATAAAGACTTACAAATCTATCTACAGAAATAATCATTTAAAGGTCAGTTAAGCTTTTACCTGTCGGGGAAGCTGCGAGGCCGGGAATGTTCTCATCTTTGTGCACGAGGACGTTCTCTGGAAGGAGATGCATCATGGGAGCTAAAGCAGGATGGTCTTTTAGCGCACACTCCAAGTGTGACCCATTAATAGTTTTCAGAAGATTGCTGCCTGCAAACAACAATTTGAATACATTATTTGTCATACATGTTGAATAATTTTGAATATATATGTACAATATATCATATTCCACCATTTCTTTGGTGCTTCGCAGAGTCATATTTCCAGTCGTGAGTCACCAGACAACGTGACATCCAACACACAGACATTTTCATTTTTCAACATTCCATTTGGCTGTCAGTGACCTCGCTGCAATGTTCCCTTACTTGCCAGTATCATTTTCCAGGCCTTTACCGAAATGACAAGCACTCAAATTGGAAAATATGTTTCTCCGTGAAGCGAATGGCGGCATAGATGGGAACCGAAGTGTGAGCAATGAGGATGACATCGTCATCTTTCAAGCAGGTCAACCAACAACACGTGACTCGCAACAATCTGTCGCCATTGATACAAAGCACACACCGACTGGAAGATGAGCGAATGGTGGTTGATGTGTCACGTATACGTTGGCTCGCTTCGGGCGTCGCCGGCGTTGCTGGCGTTGCCATGTTTCACTCTGACAGGGGTTAATGATTGTACTTGCCGAAGCATCAGTGACAATCAATACGAGAAGTTGTATTCACTCCGACAAGGTGAAACGGCAACCTCGAGTGAAAAGCGTTGTGCAGAACTGCCATGATGGGGTCATGGGACACCGTTGGTCATAACTGTCAAGGAAAAATATTAAAATAGTTTTTAGTCGAGCCTCCACGGCGTTATCATTTCCTAGTGTATGTTCTGCTATTCCATTTTTTCTTGCAGTTTTAACATTTTTTGCTTAATTCTGCTTACAAAATAGAGTGAAAGCTCCAAAGTCAAACTCCCATAGACCCACCAGCAACCTCATAAAGTTCCACGGCTGGGACGAAACCCACATTGCACCTATTGTAGCCGAGATCGTACTCTTATCTCCAGTACCCTGGAAAAGACTTTCTTTCCCAGGGAGGCCGAGGAGTGTGATCCTCCATAGTTGGAAAACACCCTCCGGTCACCCTTGGTGAAAAAGGGGGACCACCACCCCTGGTGTTCAGATGTTCATGTTAATCCTGCATAGTGTTAGTTATCACCTTTATATCCATTTGCTTAGACAATAGAAAGTGTTTCAATGTGTTGAAAAGGAATGGTCCCGTGACCCTGATCAGAGACCCCCAGCGCCCCCCAGTTCCTGGAGGTACCTGGATGTGCCAACAGCGACCTTCCAGATAGTCATGTTAATCCTGCAAGAATGTGCCAAGATAGGAACTCATAAAATAATAAAAGTAATTACTCTCACACACACATACACATAGACAACAAATACAGCTTGTGCAACTGCCCCCCCCCTTGAGTGGCACGACCATGTAGTCGGGACCCCCGAAAGAGAACTGCATATTCAGAGTGGAGCTGCATGTCACTGGGTACGTTGTTTCACGCTCCTCGCTGCGAGTAATTTTGAATATTGTTGTCTGTCTCATCTCTATTTAAGTGTTTTTACAAGTGTCACAGGAGTTTGAACCCGACACCTGGTCTGCCAATCCCAACTTCCACGCAATGTTTACATGATATGTCAGCATAGACAGTTCCCCAACATCCAAAACCTTGCGGAATTCTGGGTGAAACTCCTCCACCCCTGGAGCTTTGCCACTGAGGAACATTTTGACTCCATCTTTTTACCACTTTCTCAACAGTTCAATCACTCCAAACATCCGAAACCCAGAGTGGACGAGTGTTGAATCTCTGGAACATATCTTCATACCTTCCTTACAAACAATCCAGTGGTAAAAGCAGCTGTGAGTTAAAAGAAAGGAAGCTCAGTCGGCATCAAATAGAACTTCCTTAGCACAGATGGTGCCCATTTGCAGTCAACTTTTTCATAATTTATTTCTCGTTATTCATTATGCATCAAGCTCAGGTATTTGTCAGATGCGATGTGCCCCCCGAAAATCTGTGGCGCTATAGTGAGCGCCGGTTTATGCGGTGCCTCAGTCAGTCAGCTGTGCAGCATCTTGGCAGACGATAAGAAAGAGAAAAAGAACTAAAGTGGAAAAATGAGTGGGTGGCGGGTGGCGAATGGCTCAGTAGTAGCAGTGCTTTTCAGGAGAAGGTAATAAGATAACTATTACGGCTTACAAACAGGATTTTGACGCAGATTTCTTTGTGATTATATTCTACCCGTGGGAGAGAAATAGGCAATAATTGGAGAGAGACTGTTAAGTCCTATATATGAAAATTAATGATATCGTCAAAACAATGATCGGACTGCAAGCTAGCTGGGTTTGCTTAATTTAGCGGGGGACGCTAATGTGTGTGAGTGAGACTGTGTGAATTGTTCTTGTCAATGCAACAAAGCATCACACGTTCATCCTTCAAAATAAGAGCATATTTTAACACACATCCTTTCTTTCTTTTTTTCTTTTTCTTAATTTATTTTAGACATGCATACTATGTTACATTATTCTTTCTCACATATACACTTACAATACAATACACTTACAATATCTATATATATATATATACGGCTGCTTCCAGTCAACTTTATTTTTCACACTTCCACCACCACAGCACAGCACACACACCGATTCCCGCACTTCCTGGTTCACAGGTCATGCTCAACCCGCCCCACATAGCTGGCCAAACACATGCCTGCAACAGCGTTCGTGGTTTCTCTCGTAGCATGTACATATGAAAAACAGTGATTATTGCAAGAGATAAAAAGATATCTGAATACAACACAATTAAATACATGTATTTGTACGCTTGTGTCTTCGTTGGAATAGGTGTGTATGCTATGTCAGTTGGTTCTTCTGTTGCAGGCATGTGTTTGGCCAGCTATGTGGGGCGGGTTGAGCATGACCTGTGAACCAGGAAGTGTGGGAATCGGTGTGTGTGCTGCGCTCTGGTGGTGGAAGTGTGAAAAATAAAGTTGACTGGAAGCAGCCGTTCGCCGTGTTCTTTTTTGGTATTGAAATCCTTAAGCAAAGATTGATTTAAGCTGCTTTTGTATCGATATAAGCAGACCAAATTGGCTGGCGGGAGATGAAAAGGGCATCGTAGTAACCGGATTATCATAATAACCGGGTATCGTACTAACGGAACTAATTATATCATAAAAGACTAGAAATTTGCCGGGAAATGAAAATAGTATCGTAATAAGTAGTAATTTGTTATAACCGATATCGATATAACGAGACTTTACTGTATATACACACACACATATATACATACATATACACATATCTACATATATATATATATATATATATATATATACACACATACATGCACACACACAACCACATTACTACACATGTCCTTCAAAATAAGAGTGGTGCACATACCAATAAGGGTGTCATCAAAAAATACCTTACAAAATGTACAGTTAAAAACATTCATAAGACAGTCGTATTTAAGTGTTTAGTCGAGTGCCCTATGAACGCTGTATTGTAATGCATACAATCCCCTCTTTGACCTCTTTCTTGCCTTGCCTGCACTTGCAAGTGTTCTGATGCAGAAAACAAATCTCTATGGATGCAACACTGATGTACATATGAACACCGCAAAGTTTATCAACTTAACTTATATCACAAAAAACTCTTTTGGGCATAAACAAAGTACATATGAAACACTATTTAAAGCTCTGATGTCACTCGGGAGTAAATACCCGTACGTAGGCTGCCATCCCATAATGATAGCTTTTTCTTTTGCCAAGTTTCTACTGCTATTGTCATGAGAATTGAGTTGGAAATCTTGCCTCTCCTGAAGCTCTGTTTACTTGATGCATTTCCTTTCCTACATACTATTTTCATACGGTTGTGTTCATTTCATTCCGTGTTAGAAACCAATTTAATTTGCTCGATATGAAGACATGAAAACCCCGTTCTAATTTAGAGCTGAGATATTTTTCTAACTAATGTCGGAGAATGTGAAAGAGAAAGGCTGATTATATCAGCCTCCAGGGTATGTTTTCCATCATAATTCTTTAACACGAGACATGTATGACCACTAAATCCAGCAGCGCAAATGACTCTTAGATACGATTCTTGCCTCACTCCAGTAAATCCCCCCTTCAAAAGACTTCATATCAAACAGAGTGTCCCTGTCACACAAATGGAGACACATATCACAGGAAAAAAAGGGTTTGTGGCTGTAAAATGGGTAAAACATCAGAACACCAAGGTTACTAACTAAATAACGAACCCTGTGGTTAATAATTCAACTGGTGTAAGAGTCTGTTTGAAAAAAAAACCTTCATAAATATTCATGTGACATGATAGCCAAGACGGGAAGCCAGTGCTCTCACTGTGCACATTGTTATTCATACTGCAAAGCGCTACTGTGTTTGGTAATTTATACGCTTACTTTTAACAAACTGGGGACATACTGTATTGAAACTACCACGAGCTTCAGGGAGAAAGACTGACACACTTAACCGCTGGAACTGTGACACTTACAGTACATTGGACACACATTAGAACCTTTGGAATTGCCCCAATGGAAAGACCAATTGCTGAAAGGGGACCTATGTTCATTTTGTATTGGGTTGTGGACTCCTATAGAGCCGCTACACACAATAACCCGTACAGAAATCTTTTTGGATTTTGCAGAATCTGCACCTATTCCAGCTGTACTTCCTTCCTGCCTAAACGATCCACCCACTCCGCTGTGATTGGTCACACACTCAAATTGCTTCCTAACTGTCAACCATATAAGGAAGTCCGCCCCTCTGTGACATCACAAAGTGGCAGTTTTACCACGCCTTTTGAAACCTAGCATTTTCAGCCATCCTAAACCTCTTTTATTTAACTCTGGGCGGCACAGCGGTCGAGTGGTTAGCGCGCAGACCTCACAGCTAGGAGACCAGGGTTCAATTCCACCCTCGGTCATCTCTGTGTGGAGTTTGCATGTTCTCCCTGTGCATGCGTGGGTTTTCTCCGGGTACTCCGGTTTCCTCCCACATTCCAAAAACATGCTAGGTTAATTGGCGACTCCAAATTGTCCATAGGTATGAATGTGAGTGTGAATGGTTGTTTGTCTATATGTGCCCTGTGATTGGCTTACCCCGCCTCTCGCCCAAAGACAGCTGGGATAGATACATTCTGACTACATTTATAGGTCAGAAAAGTGGAAAAACCCTCCAATGTGGCTGAATTATAACAATTCTGCAAAGCTCAGTGGGAACACAAATTTCACTGGCTTCTCATTGGCACGATCACTAGTCATGACGGCCATCATTTGTTAACTGAGTAGTCTTGGTAGACTGCTACACCATTCCAAATGTCGCATACCAAAAAACCTGATACCACAAATACATGTATAACGGTGTAGTAATACACATAATCCATCCAGGAAATGTAGTGAAATGATTATTCTTCCACAGTATCCACTAATTTTACACTGACTCAGTTGACTCTGCCTACAGTATTTTTCCAGTATCATCTCATCTCCCCATCATTAGCAGTCATTTTCAGGATGAATGCAGGCATAAGGACAAAGAAATGTAGAAGTAAAGGTCTCTTACAGTCAGCGATGTCCTTCAGCAATGGGTGAAGAAGAATTCTTGGTGATCCATGGAGTAGATTGAGTCTATAGGTTGAACAATAATAGAACAAGGAATGAATGCCCTATACCAGGGGTGAGAAACCCACAGCTCAAGAGCCGCATAAGGCGCCCTTGAAAGGCCTTATAGTGCGGAAAATACAGTATTTTAAATAGCCACTAATACAAGTAATGTTATTTGACACATTGTTCTCTTACTGGCTAAGAAAAGGCTAAGAAAAGGCTCATTACCTTCTGTCCCCTTGAGGTTCCGTCTTGGGGAAAAGATCTAGAACAGTGAAGCCTTGCCCCATGGCCTGTTGCGAACCGTCTGACCTCGTTGACAATGCCACCAGCTCCAAAACCAACACCGTGCTGGGCAACCGCAGAGACGTATGGAAGTACAGAATCTGGAGGACGGAAGAATATGAATACGATTAAAAAAAACTTGATTAAATGCCACGTTATTTCAAGGACAGCCGTTCCTAAAGTACACACATAAGTCAGTCCATTGCCTGGTGATGTATCAGTGTAATCAGACAATCAATCACAAGTCTATAATCTATATTTTAAACTCTCAATCCAAGCAAAAAACTGATCAGATCAGACATATACTGTGTAATAATAATAGCCAACACATTGCATGTCAAGAGTCGCTTCAAACAACATGCAAACATGCATGTTTCTTCAGTGAAAGGACATGCAGTACAAATTATAGCAGATGGTACATAGAGTCTCATGAGAGCTATCCGGTCATAAGGCCTCAAATGCTGCAATCATTTGTGCAAAAAAAGACATATTAGAAACACATGATAACAAATAAGCAAAGAAATAAATAAACAAGGAAATGTTTGAGAGAGTTAATATGGGCTTACCAAACTGCAGAGCTTATATAACATAATACTATTAATATTTGCATAGGAAATGCTCTTTTATAAATTTGGGACCAATATAATAGGTTGACTGTAACCGCTTTGTCATCAGTTTAAGCACTTTATGTATATACTTTATACATTTAATAAATTAGAATGAAAGGCCATTCACGTTGTCAATAAAATGTATCACAGGTACATATTACAGTCTTTTCCCACATCCCACCCACCACAATACCTGTCAATCACAGTCTTTACAGGCTTCCTTCCACATCCAACGTCACTTAAACAGAAGGTACATCTTTGACTGAACTCCTCTTGAACCTCTCCTGAGGTATAGAAATACATTTTCCATCCCCATTTAACAATGTCGAAAATTGTATTGTGGTGGAAGACAAGAGTCCAGAGACTGTGGATAATCCAGATGTGGCCATTGTTCATAACAGATTTCCAACTCAAAAGGTACATTTTTTCCCTCATTTTCCTCACTGCTTTGATACATCTCCAAATTGATTCTCTTCCAATTCCCGGCAAGGAGAAAGAAAGCACAAATAGTAGATGAAAAATGGGAATATACTCGCTCAGGTTCTGCTTAACAGAAAGAATGCAATGACAAACTTTCATTAGTGGTTCCCAAAGTGGGGTATATCAATTGCTATAGGGGGTACGTGAATAAAAATTAGAAAACAATTATCCCCCAACACTCAAAATTACGGTGCGAGCAGAGACAGCAGCAGGAAGGAGCCAAAGCAGCAACTTGGTCTGTGTGCATCATATCAACAAATAAGTAAGTCTGAATGATTACCGTATTTTCTGGACTATAAGTCGCACAATGCCAAAAATGCATAGTTAGGTAGAAAAAAAACATACATAAGTCGCACTGGAGTATAAGTCGCATTTTTGCAGGTAATTTATTTTACAAACTACGCGACCAAAACAGACATTACGTCCTTTTGGAAGGCAAGTTCTAACAATAATAAAAGAATAGAGAACAGGCTGAAGAGGTGTAAGATATGCTAACACAATGGTTATTCAGATACACAAAAAATAAACATGAACAGAAAAGGTGTCCAGTGTTTATGTAACAAACAGTTTTTTCATTTGTATATAAGTCGCTCTGGAGTATAAGTCACAGGAACAGCCAACCTATGAAAAAAAGTGTGACTTATAGTCCGGAAAATACGGTACTTTGTGCATTAATAGTGTTTCATCCTGAAGATTTCATTTATATTGGCGTTCCATTTAATCCCCGCATGGCCCCAGCGGTGAAAACCCGGCACTATAAGTGGAGATTCACACGGAAATGAGGCTTTATTGATGGTTGTATGTATGGGTAGTAGTTCTTTTAGAGGTGGGACACCATGGAACGATTCCAGTCAGATAATGGACTCTTCATACTCAACAAGAAGAATCAAATTTGCCAATTGCTGTCAGTGCTTCCACTTGTAGTTTGCAGGCTTTAACTATGCACAGGTTATGCATTCATGTGTGTGCAAGATTAAAGGCTGACATGCACAGCATTGTAAAAAAAAGTATAAAACAATTCAGCTTTGATGCATTATGCATACCTATATCTGCAAGATGCCGTTATTGTTACACAGCTGAATTCCAAGTGACGACACCCTGAGATTTTGCTATTAAAAAACAAAGGTTCTGTGAAGATATGCAAGCAAACTGACTCAGGAGGATTCTCAGCCATGCGGCTTTCATATTAGTTTTGGCAGGCTTACAACTACATACTGAAGGACTTTAAAAACACAAGTCTTTGTTGTGACTGTTTTTAGGGTGATGGGGTTTGATTTGTAGTTTGTATGTTTTGAGTGCAAAGTTTCCATGTCATTCATAGTAAAGAATTGTTGATATCACACACACACATCTCCCTACACCGCTAAACCCCAGTGATTTTAAGGAGTGAACCACTCCTTAAAATCACTGTTTTTTTTAAGGAGTGGTTCACTCCTTAAAATCACTGGGGTTTAGTGGTATGTCTTAAAAGGTAGTGGCTATTGAGCATTACTGGACAGCAATGTGTACCATTAGGATGTGACTTTTAGGCCACATGTAACGGGACACACCTTCCAAAAAGCTCAACTTTTGCCTCATCAGACCACATAGTAATTTCCTAAAGGTCATAGAGATCATCAATATATTTTCTGGCAAAATTGAGATGAGCCTTAATGTTGCAGAGTGTCCGATTGGTGCAGAGTGCACATTTTCCGGCCCTTTGTAGTGAGCTGTAGACTCCTATAGAGCAGTCACACACAATAACTAGCACGCAAATCAAATACTTAAACTTGCTTATATAATTCAAACAGCTAAAATAATGCATAAGGCTAAAAATAACCAATTCCCTAAAATGTCATCCAATACTTCTCTACAAGAGAGGAGAAATATGATCTCAGGGAAAAACTACATTTGAAACACTTATATGCTAGGACTACGTTAAAAAGCCATAGCATTTCAGTATGTGGAATCAAACTATGGAATGGATTGAGTAAGGAAGTCAAACAATGCACAACGATGAGCCAATTCAAGAAACAATACAAGCAGTTGATGTTTGCTAAATACAAGGATGAAGAGTCTTGAACCAGTCATGATGTGCTATATATATCACTATATTGACACTTACTATGGTACACATTATGTCATTGCATGGTCATATCACCTTGTACTTTGGCACGTGACAAAAAAATTAAAAAATTAAAAATTAAAATAAAAGAAAACAATATTAGGAAAGCAGGAAGTGAACAAATGTAACAGTTACGGATTGTAAAAGTACCAGATGGAGGGGTAGGATTTAATAAGCTTTGCTTCTTCCTACTCCTTTTGGACATGTGGAACTGTGAACTGATTATGTGATGCAATTGTAATCTGATGCATGTTCAAATGAAATTAAACCATTAGTATTACAAAGCATTGTAGATCTTCTGAATCGGCACCTATTCCAGCTGTATTTTCTTTGATTTCCAAAACAGTTTGTTTTAATTTATTCCACCCATGGCCTTCCTACAGGCAAACCCACTTTGTTGTGATTGGTCACACTACCAAGCTCTCCCGAAGACATCCAGACTCCTGCAGAACCCCACTTTTGAATTTTGTCTGTATAGGAGTTGAGAATAAATGAATAAACCCTTTGGAGAACTATTTGAAAAGTGGTTAGGAGCTACTGGTAGTTTTTTGCAGACCACTGATTGAAGGACCAAGAACTATCCCTTTAAGCTTGACAGCAGACGATGTCCACCAATGGCTTCGGGGATTACCGCCATAAAAGACGCTGACCACATTATGGACACCTCTCTGATCAGCCGCCTGAACATGCCTCACTCAGACGCATGGTCCGCTTCATAATATGAAAATTTTACAGTATTTAATATAACATTATTGATCTTAATTGACTGACTAAACGGATGAACCAGTTTGATGTTTTGCTAAACTGCTTAAGCTCAAGCATTACCACATAATATTTAATAAAGCACAGATTTTTAAAAGTCAAGGAGACAGTTTCCACAAATCTAAAAAAATTTAAAAAAATCTTCTCGAACCACTGAGCGACTGCTTTGAGGAAAAACAATGAATGTTGTTGTAAGTCCCCGGAGATGAGCAATGGATGAAGGAAAGAGGAGAAAAAAAAACGATGTCGGATGTCGTTCAAACAGAGAAGAAAAAAATAACAGATGGAGGACAAGGAAAAGCTGATCTATCAGCCAAAGATAAGATGACTGCAGCAATTACTGAAGCCACAGCCCAATTATATGAAATCCCTCCGAGGATAGAGAGTGACAATGATGCAATTTCTATCCAGCAAGGACAGAGAGCAATTGTTTTAAATGCTTCACCCCACCCCAAAAAAACTATTGTTTAATGTTTTGGCTGTGCAGACAATTTTAGCAAACTATAATTCAAAAGTGAGGTCACGCCTGACACTTCAGCAAACGTTATTGTATCTTCTTGTATCTTATGCATTTAGTCTCCTCCATAAATGACATCACGTTTGTCTGAATGGCTGTCAACACAAGTGAGCACTGGGTCCATAGTGTCAATATTTAGAGTGAGCCCTATTATTATCCAGCAATGCCTTCATCCTCTTGGACATGGAATTCACCACAAGTTGTTACTGGAATCCTCTTCCACTCCATGATTCCATCACTGGTGGAGCTTTGGATGGAACTTGAGCTCCATCACCTTCCTTCCACTTGAAGGTGCTTCACATCTGCTCAATTGGGTTCAGGTCTAAAGGAGACGTACTTGGCCACTCCATCGCCTTCTGCTTCCTGAGAACCTGGAAGTGTGTTTGGCCTCCTTATCGTGTTGGAAAACTGCCTTGTGGCTCAATTTCCCAAGGGAGGGGATAATGCTCTGCATCAAAATATCACAGTTGAAATCATGCTTCAGATGATATTTTAGGATTTGGGGATTCTACTGATATTTCCTTCCATTAATCGAGTAATCGGAAAACACATTTTTGCTTCGTTAAGGAGCAATTATAGAAGAGAAAAGACATTTTACTTCATAATGGAGGGCCAATAGGTCCAGTTGGTTTCTTTTTTCAACAGTTTTATGAATTAAATTCACATTATGTATAACAGGGGTGCTCATTATCGGTAAATCTAGAATACATTTGAAGTGGTAAGCCAAAAACTTACCACTTCCACACAAATAGGGAGGATAACTATAAACAGTTATTTAACCTTTAACATGAACATTAATCAAACGTAAAAAAAATTTCTGGGTACATGATACCATACAGCATCCATATCAAACTTGCGCGGGCCGCACTAACATTAAACTTTCATATCAAGGCGGGGGCCTCAAACTAGTGTCCTGCGGGGAGCGTGTTTGAGACCACTGACATAGACACCGCTAAGAGGGATGATGGTGCAAAAATTGATTTGGGGAAACAAATGATTCTGGAAACTGACTGAATGGTACGGAGGGAATGTGAGCCTTTGACTTACAAGAGTCCTGACAGGGTTTAGACCCCCAGACCACAACAACCCCATCCATCCACGCTAAGCCAGTGATGACTAAACAAGAGCCAAAACAATGCAGACTGGGATTTTTCCCTTAAGGCACCAGTTACAGGCCGTCCTATAGTTAGCACCATCACTGACACACTGATGCTCCCATAATACATGTCTGCCCTTCCTCTGGTGTTCCCAGCGATGTACCTGATGCCAAGAAAACACCCCAAATCCTGCATAATGAAACAGCCGGGGCTTGCCAAACACAGATTCAGGTGCTCTCAGGGTAAAGCCTTTGATTTTTTTTACCCAGGTTTTGGTCTCCTGACATTTAGTTGGTCTGAAATGCCTTACAGTCAGTCCTCAGGCACTGTGTGTGTGTGTGTGTGTGTGTGCACTGTTGAGGCGGAATGCAGGTGGAACACAACAATGTGAAAGACTGTTCAACTTTGTTCCAAAGGAAGCACATTAATAAGGTCAGAGATGAAATGGTCATATTAAAACGATCTTGAGTACGTTTGATCAAATGTAGAATTTCTTCTGCATGGACATTACCACTGTCTCAGCCTTTCAACTCCAATAAAAAAATGGTGAGATCCAACAAAAAAAATTGTGACAAGTGATGCTGGGAACACAGAGGTAGTTCTGATTGCAAGGTTTATAGTGTGCGTAAATCATTTAATGATCCTACCTCGCAAACTTCCACCTGTTGCATTTAATATCATTCTCAGTAGCGATGCCAAAGTTCACAGTCAGGTAAAACGTCTGGATGACCAAACCCTGCGAGACAGCTTTTCTCTAAACACAAAATATTGTTATGTTTTAGTCTACATCTCATGACACCCCTACTTCTATGGCCATTTAATAGCCTTAAATTGTCAGGGTATGGCTGCACGGTGGAGAGTGTGCAACTGAAATGTGTAAAGCTGTTAAACAGCAGCTGCTCGGCTCAATGTTTGGTCCCCTTAGAGCTAAAATATTGATCAGTTCTCCAGTAAGGCCTCGCAGGCTTCGCCCCCACCGTCTCCATGTATAATTGAAGTGTATATCTCTCTCTGTGTGGCATACCAGTTGGGAGGAGGAACTAAGCACCGAGGTATCTGGAAAGACTCTTGTACTGCCACAACGGCTCCTTTGTCCATCAATCATAATGCTTTCATGAGGTCATTACTTTTAGTGGAGGAAGTATCGTGCTTTTTGAAAGAAAACAAAAGGGTAGAGAATACAGCAGGTTCACTGTTGGCCATTTATGATTGCACTTAGCTGGTTTAACACATGAACTCGTTAGGTCATTTAGGGCTAATGAGCATTCATACCAGATGGCAAGTCAGTGTGCCGCGTTCATAAGGATAGTGATGTTGGAAAACTGTGGGCTCAGAGTATTTGGCAGCAGGCCTGCATAGTGCACAATTTCTTGGCAACAATCCTCAACTGTTTTTTTCAAATTTTAGGAATTTCTTTTAACTGCTGTCCAGTTCAATCATTCATTTCATTCATTTTCGCTGGGGTGCTTGAACCTATCCAAGCTGTCTCACCCTGGACTGGTGGCCAGCCAGAGTACCCGGAGAAAACCCACGCATGCACGGGGAGAACATGCAAACTTCACACAGAGGGTGGAATCGAATCGAATCTCAGTGGAATCTAATCGAATCTCCTAGCTGTGTGGCCTGCGCACTAACCACTCGACCGCCGTGCAGCCCAGTCCATTCATTAATTCATTCATTTTCTACCGCTTATACTCACAAGAGTCGGACGGGGGGGGGGTGTGCTTGGAGCCTATCCCAGCTGTCACACCCTGGACTGGTGGCCAGCCAATCACAGGGCACATATAGACAAACAACCATTCACACTCACATTCATACCTATGGACAATTTGGAGTCGCCAATTAACCTAGCATGTTTTTGGAATGTGGGAGGAAACCGGAGTACCCGGAGAAAACCCACGTAGAACATGCACACAGAGATGGCTGAGAGTGGAATTGAACTCAGGTCTCCTAGCTGTGAGGTCTGCGCGCTAACCACTACAACACCGTGCAACCCTCAATCCAAATTAAATTTTAAAAGCCACATCAAAACAATATGGTCGGGATGTCCAATATTATCATGCATAGATCTCGATGTTTATTTGTAAACATACAATTCTGTGGTTATGTACAATTCTATGTAATTAGTGTCAATAAAAAAATAGGCCGTTCTGTATGAAAAAAACATGGAAAGGAAGCTAAATGTTAAAACAAGATGTTCCATCGACGGACAATGCACTCTACACGGCCTATATATAGGTCAATATATGCCAAACACAGCAATGCAAGAGCAAATACAGCTGCTGTGAGTGTGTGCTTGACAATGTGAGCCCAATGACAATGTGCAGAACACAAACATTTGCCCTGATCTCTGTGACATAACATAACATTGTCTATTGATTTGCATCCAGCTTATGGAAATGAATAAACCTTCTGGTTAAATTGGATGGTTTATATATAGATAGATAGATAAATATAATTACAGTCATGCTAGTTAATTAAATCTAGAAATTCCACCAAAAGCTTATGGATGTTGCCGGGAGGAGGCATTATTAAGACAGCACCAAATAAAGACATTATCAATTAAATACATCATGAAAAAAACAACTGACAACATTCTCCTCCAGTCCCAAGATGTTCACTTGTGTTCAGTCAAGGACAAACACAAAGAAAAGAGAAGTACTCTTGGAATGTCTTTTGTGATTAAAAGTGTTGACATGAAATTAATCTCTTCCCTTAGCACATTGGTTAAAAAAAAAAACAAAAAAGGGCATAGCTTCCTCTATTGTGCCTGCTGAGCAGACATTCTTGAATGCGTCACAATCAATCGTGTGTAATCAAAATGACAATGGACGGACAAAACAAGTTGCACTTAGCCACAAACTTTACCGCAACACTAACAAGAACAACTGAATTTGTCATTTCAAGAGCTTTTGTTTCTTCCATGACAAAAAAAAAAAACTTAAGGCGGCCTCACTGACAGTTCCAATTTGCACAACTATTATAAAAACCTGTTAGAATCTGCTATTTGAATTGTGAGACTGAATGGTGCCAGCTTATAAATAAATACACAAAAGTAATGTATTTAAATGGAGTGCTTGCAATCTACTTGTTGCGCCTTGCTTCGTTTCAGAAACGTTTGTGGTCTAAAGTGGAGTCACTGGCTTTAACTTTGGATGTTGTTGTGGAGTTTTTTTGTGACCTCGTGGATGAATTGTCACTGCGCTCTTGGGGTAATCTTGGTTGGCCGGTCACTCCTGGGAAGGTTCACCACTGTTCCATGTTTTCGCTATTTGTGTATAATGGCTCTCACTGTGGTTGGCTGGAGTCCTACAGTTTTAGCAATGGTTTTATAAGCTTTTCCATTTGAACTGAGGAAGGCTAAATCACAGTTTTTCACACAGAGCCATGTAAGTTTGGATTTTTTTTCCTCCTACTAAAATTACTACTACTACTACTACTACTACTACTACTACTACCGGAAGCTACATAGAATTTCTTCACTTTATTCACTCACTCAATCACACACACAGGCTTCTACAATCACAAACTGCTGCAACAATTAATCGATTAATCTGAGATTAATCAATTTTCCCATTAAGTGACAACTATTTTGGTAATTGATTAATCGTTCCTTAGTCCTTATTCCCTAGTCATCCATGAAATTAGACCTATTATCTTTGTGTTTCAGGCAAAACAAAAGCTTCGACTTTGCAAAAGGGGCAATCAACATTTTTGCATCTTCGTCACAGTTTTTGATATAATTTTGGGGAGGGAAAATCCTTCGCCGCTGCTTATGTGAGATTTTTCTTGGCCTGCCACTCCGGTCCTTAACTAGGACTGTGCCTGTGGTCTTCCATTTCCTCACTGTGTTCCTCAGAGTGGAACTTAGATCTAGCTTTTTGGTATCCTTCCCCTCGAACATGATGTTGAACAATCTTCCCTTTGGGGTTATTTGACAAGTTGTTTTGAGGCGACCATGATGCTACTCTTCAGACAGGATGCAACTTGCAATTGGCTACCTTAAATATCCTTTCTCATGATTGGCTTGACTTGTGTATGAAGGTCAAGGGTCAGTGAGCTTATCAAACAAATTTTGTGTTCCAATAATTAGTGTTAAAGGTATTCAAATCTATAAAAACAACAATGGTGCCCAAATGTATGCACGTGCCTACTTTAGTTTAAATTATTATTGCACACTTTCAGTAAATCTTATAAACTTAATTTCACTCCTCATACATCAGTGTGTTTGTCTGCTATATAATATATTTACTGCTGCACGGTGCTCGAGGTTAGCATGCAGAAAGCTAGGAGACCTGAGTTCAATTCCACCCTCGGCCATCTCTGTGTGGAGTAGGCATGTTATGTCCGTGGATTTTCTCCGGGTACTCCGGTTTCCTCCCACATTCCAAAAACATGCTAGGTTAATTGGCGACTCCAAATTGTCCATAGGTATGAATGTGAGTGTGAATGGTTGTTTGTCTATATGTGCACTGTGATTGGCTGCCGACCAGTCCAGGGTGTACTCAGCACCCCCGGGACCTTTGTGAGGATAAGCGGTAGAAAATGAATGAATGAATGATATATTTACCTGAAATCCCTGATCCCAACAACCAATGATTTATCAGGGATCTTGAAAATGACCAGGCCCCAATGCCCACACTTTTTCATACCACTGTATATGATTCCAAAAACAATTTAAAAAATGTACATCATATCCAACTTTTGGGCTTTTGTTGGCGACTATGGAGGAGCACTTTTGTACATGTAACTCTCAATGTATTTCCTGTCACACAGCATTTGAAGGTCAACAAAAATTAAGAGTAAACATGAACAGGAACAAAAGTTGGCCTTTTCTGCAAAGCCGGGCTGTCAGCCTGATAATGCTGCATGTCAGAGAAGAAACCAGCGGCTCCTCTCAGCCAAGGCAGGTAAATGAGGCGATCACAGTGAGTGATAATATAGAAAGATACCCCCTTTCCTTTCTTTTGTCGTCTGCTCTCATCAGTCATTTTTGTTCAATATGAGGCACAACATTGCCCTCTGCTGTTCACTTTGTGAACCTGATCAAATGCTGTAATCAGTTCTTTTTTTACAGTAGTAGAAACCCATCACTAAAACTCACTGTTAATGAAAACAAAAGCTTAATAAAAGATTGGCAACACAACAACAAATCCAGAGCAGAAATCCTTATTGTTGAGACACCTTGTCTATTTCTTGGGGGAATAAAACATTATTGTTTTCAATTACTACACATATATTGGCATTTCAAACAATATTAAAATTAGTCTATCACGGATGACTGAATGAGGCGCTGCCATTTTTTACAGCTCCCTTTGAATATTATTTGGATACCAAATCACCATTTGCCTTTCATAACACACGGTTACAAAACATGTTTTGATAAATAACTGACCTCAACCAATTTAATGTTCCATTCATCAAAATATTCATGAATCTACTGACTAATTAGGCAAAGCACACGCTGCGTGTCTCATTAAATGGATAGTAATTAGAGATGTTCAATTTGATAAAGATTGATAAATCGCAGTACATTAGCCATAAATATTCTAGACTAATGGCGTAGGTTTTAAGAGTTACGACTGCACTTGGACTTCTAATGCTTTACAGAATGGAATCTGACAGAGTGAGGAGACTCTGCGAACTAAATATAGTTATTCTGGGGGGAAAACTGATTAATAATGTATAAATTGTTGCTGATAAATGTGTTGACCCAGGAAGAAGCTCAACTTAGTTGTTTTGGAATACATTTTGAGGATAAGTGGCATGGATGGATAGATGGATGGACATAGCCACATAGCTACATATCCAGTCACATAAGATGACTGACATCTTGGGATGCGCCGATTAGGGTAATATGCTTCCAATTCCAATCATCCAGGACCCTGACTTATAAAACTGTACGTGGAATTCTGACCTAGCTTTTTGTATCCTTCCCTTAGACCATGATGTTGAACAATCTTTGCTTTCAGGTCATTTGAAGTTGTTTTGAGGCTCCTCTCTCCCGAAAGGATTGGCAACCTTAAATACCCTTTATCATGATTGGCTTCACTTGTGTATGCAGGTCATGGGTCAGGGAGCTTACCTAACAAATTTTGTGTTCCAATAATTAGTGCTAAAGGTATACAAATCAATAAAACAACAAGGGTGCCCAAATTTAGGCACCTACCTACTTTTGTTTAAATAATTATTGCAGACTTTATGTAAATCCTATCAAGTTCATTTGACTTCTAATCTACCACTGTGTTCGTCTGCTAACAACCAGTGATTTATAAAAGGAAAACATTGAAAATGATCAGGGGTGCCCAAACTTTTTCATACCACTGTATTTCAGGTGAGCTGCACGGTGATCGAATGGTTAGTGCGCTGAGCTCACAGCTGGGAGACCGGATTTCAATTCCACCCTCGGCCATCTCTGTGTGGAGTTAGCATGTTCTCCCCATGCATGTGTGGGTTTTTTCCGGGTACTCCGGTTTCCTCCCACATTCCAAAAACATGCTAGGTTAATTGGCCACTCCAAATTGTCCATAGGTATGAATGTGAGTGTGAATGGTTGTTTGTCTATATGTGCCCTGTGGTTGGCTGGCCACCAATCTGCCTGAAGACAGCTGGGATAGACTCCAGCACTTTATTCTACATACTGTTGCTCTATTTAAGATCAAAATGTGCAAAAGGTAAATTCTAGCTATTTTTCAACTGGTCTTGAGATATAGATCAGGTCATATGTGCGTGCATGTGACACCAATACTTTTAAACCAATGTTACCTCTTTGAAGGATATCTTGGTGTTTTTCATTTTCTGTGGGGCGCTCTTCCATGTTCTCCCAAAGAAGTGCTGACGGTTTCTGTCAAAGAACGTCACTCGCAGCTGGTACGTCACATTTGGTCCAACCTCTGTCGTTTCCTGTAGGAAAGAGCCCCCATATTATTCTCATTCTTGTTACTTGTGAAATCAGTTAACGCTGTTGGAGAAAGAAATACGTAAACAGAGCAATGGGTTATTAAAAGGGACCATTTTTTGTCCCTTTGTATTGAGTTGTGGACTCCTATAGAGCAGCTACACACGATAACCAGCACAGAAGCGTTCTAGTGCTTCCAGAATTTGTACCTATACAACTGGAACCTATTCAGGAACTCAAAGCAATTGTGCTTGATGGTGGTCTTTAGGAATTGTAAACTAATTTAGGCATTGCTAGCAAGTAAACAGCAGCACAGCGCTTGGGGGAGGGCAAAGAGTTTATATATAAAGGAAATCTGTCCTTCTGTAACGTCACAAAGACGCCACGCCTCTCCAAACCGATCTTATGAGCCATCCTAAACTTCTCACTTCCAAATGCTCAAACGTCATTCTCTGAAACTTTGGCATCGTTTAACACGAGAATACAAATTACATTTATAGGTCAATGTTATAGGTTAAAGTCTCGTGAGCTAGAGAGTGTTATTAGCCACGTTACCTTGGGTAGATGAGGCGCCGTCATCCTGCCCAAGGTGAGCTGGTGGCCCCGGGACTGCGTGATGAAGTTGTCCACAGCTTGGCGAATTATCTGGCCCGGTGGAGGAATCGAACGCCCCCTTTCAAACACTTCTCTCCAGCCCTCCGCCATGGATGGCAGCTCCTCTGTGTTTAACATACTTTGACCATAACCTACTCTGTGCCAGCTTGTGGGCTTTTCAGCGACTAAATCTCTTCCGGGGAGTCCCATATAAATACATATCATATGGTGGCCACAATGCACTTAAATAAATAATGCACGTGTTAATATCAGAGACTTAAAAGCCCTCTGTATGGACATTTATTTCACTAATCGTGCTTTGTATCCACCGAAAAGGACTCACCTGGCCGCCATGTTGAATTGGGGTCATACTATCTTGCTCATGGGTGCCACAGAGTAAAGTAAACGTTCCAACGTTTGTATTCGAGATTACGGAAATGACGTGTGTGATGCAGATTAACACATACGTGACTTCTGAAAATGTAACGAGCCATTTAACCTGAAATATTGTACAAAAATACATTTTTAGTATTGATGCGTTGAATTCGTAACACCTACTATTTGGTATGGCCTATCAGACAGCGTCGTTGTTATGGTAACTAACACGCTGCTCTCCACTTTATTTGGCCTGTTGTCAGCTGTCGACAACTGTCCTGTATCTATCTACAGTATTATAGTATTAATATTTTATTTTCTACGATAATTGTTTGAATATTTGACTTAAATGTTAAGCACCACCAGAGTGTAGAAAATTAAGAAAGTAAACAAAACCTAGCTCGCAAACTATGGGTGAAAAAGACAACAGAAAAGAATACATATTTAAAACTGTATTGAACCTTAACGTTGTGACAAAATGGCGCAATGCATTCTGGGATTGCTGGGAAATGGTGACATGCGGATCGATACTGAAATACCGATACTTTCGATACTAGCGCTTCATAGTCAAGATTCATTCTCAGTTCCAAATATTAATACTTTTTTAAAAGTAATTCACTAATTTGTTGTTTAATAGACACAAGATTCACATATTTTATACGATTTGTCCTCGTTTTTTGATGTTGTTAGCTGTTGTTAGCTTGTCTATTGTGTACATAAATCATTCCACTGTCTGTACCAATTAATTATGTTATTTAATTAGGACACATTAACC
Source organism: Doryrhamphus excisus (assembly GCF_037039965.1). Taxonomy (NCBI): domain Eukaryota; kingdom Metazoa; phylum Chordata; class Actinopteri; order Syngnathiformes; family Syngnathidae; genus Doryrhamphus; species Doryrhamphus excisus. The sequence goes on along the minus strand of NC_136373.1, from coordinate 7,389,867 downwards.
GTGACAAAATATCAATTTCTGATCGATATAACCAGGACGAGACATTTACCCAGTATCAGCTCGGAAACCAAATAATCGGTATCGGACATCAAGAATGGTAAACTGAAATTCAAACACGAGTCGCGGGTGGAGCAAGAACACATCCGGGTATTTCAACCAACAGCACCGCGACAACATAAGCAATGTTTGGGTTTTTGGAGAAAAGCAGACCTTTTAAAATCAGGAGTATTGAAGACAACAAAAAGTACGGCGTTGCGGCCAAAGACGTCAACGAGTTGCTTAAAAAAGGTTGCAAGTTATTAGAGGTCGGTCGGTTGTTTGTTTTCCGGTTCTGTATTCCCTTGTTTACATTTCTCGGATCCTTAACAGGAAGTGGTCACCGTGTGTATGTATATTGTTATATCTCTGTACAGTAATAGTGATAATGTGGGACCACTTCCTTTTAATAGCCAAAATACACTCATGTATTGGTCTAATATCGTATATTGTACTAATATTCGGTCTCTTTCCAGTTGCCACTTTCAGGTGCGCATGTTTGTTTGCATGCAGACGGGACAAAAGTGACAGAAGAATACTTTGCAACTTTGCCTGACAACACAGAACTTGTTCTCTGCACGGAGCAGACATGGGGTGGATGTATGTGACCGGTCTATTAGGTTATATCAAAAACCAAGATGGAAATCTAACATTTTAGTTTTTACATCCTCATCCAGCTGTGTGCGACATTGCTCATTTACTGAGATCAGACCAACACTCCATCGGCCTTATTGAAGCAGCGAAGAGCCTCCTAGGTGATGAGAAGTCTGCCAAGAGACGGAAAATCCTCTGTGACCTTCTTCACAACCTGGAGGACAGATCTGAGCTGGAGAGCAGAGACGAGGATGAAGAATGGTTTACAGGTACGGACACTTTGAACAAGATTGTCAAACATTTACAGATGATTTGCCGATGCTCTGTACAAGCTTGTGTATCCAACATGGGAAGGGTCAGCAGTTTCCTCAATAATGTTTTCCTCTCAGGTGTTGATGCTCGATTCAAGACCAAGTCCACCTACATGATGTACAACTGTGAAAGCAGAATAAGAAGTTACATGAAAGACGTAAAGCCCAGTAAAAGCTAAAACTGCTCTTTAATTAACATTCTCTAAATAAGAATTTTCTCATCTCTGTGGACAGCTAGATGAAGCCACAAGAGCCGTGCAGAAAGTTAAAGTTCGGGAAGCGTGCATACAAGCCTCAAAGAGCCTCTCAGAGATGCTCAAGTCGGATAAATACAACGGCTGCTACTTTGACCGCTCTCAAAAGGATAAGGATCGACTCTGTACAAAAGAAGGATGGTTTACCTGCCAGGTATTGTCAACCACAATGGAGAATTTTGATAGTTCTTGTATTGGATTTCGTTATTCCTCCTTTCAGGGCTCCTTTGATCAGTCAAAGTGTGCGTCGCTGCATTCCATCAATCCCTACGGAAGCAGAGAGAGCCGCATTATGTTCAGTACTTGGAATCTGGACCACAGGTTTGAAATATTGGCTTCTTTCCGACTTAATTGTGTAAAATCAGGGCACAACACAAATGTCAACTTCTTCATCCAGGATTGAAAAGAAGAGAACCATCATTCCTGCCCTCGTGGAGGCACTCCAGAATCACAAAAGCCAGGATATAAATTTGACTTACTTCTACCGGCTGCTGTTCACCCGGGATAACCTCAAGCTGGTCCACATCGTGTGCCACAAGAAGGGAGCCCACAACCTGCTGTGTGACCCTAAGAAGGTTTTTAAAACAAACAGAAAGCGTCGAAGCAAGAAGATACGTTTGAAATGATTGTTTACAATTTTTTTGTTATTATTTGATGACTGACTTTTTTTTTTAACCTGATTTTACTTTCCGAACTGCTGAACTTGAAATAAATCATGAAAGACATTTATTTGCTCTTAGTCTTGGCACAGCGATGGTTACACTGAAATGGAATGCTGAATTCACGAGAATAAGTCTCCTCTGAAAATTGCATAGTATACATATGAAAATCATTCATCATGAATAAGGCATGGATTCAAACACAGCATACATGTATATAAAAGCTATATGATCAGATCAATCTGCTCTAGACAAATTACAAGCAATATTTTAGTGCAATGGCTATACACCAAGTTATGTTTTATATATTAAAGAAAAAAAATGCATGGATATATTTGCAAACCACCATCTGAGTAGAATGAGCTGCACTGAGAGATATACAGATTTATACACACACAGTGCAAAAGCTGCCCAAGTATAATCAACAATCACTACGTACAAATCATGGCAAAATGTCAATCAAACATCTGAGTAAACTCAATGTGAATCTCCACGATAAGAAAAGGTGCTGCGGCATCCAATCCATATTAAAATCTAAAAATTGAATGCATTCTGTTGATCAGTAGTGACAAAACTCTTTAACATATGCATTTCATTACGTTTGTAGACTGGATTAAAAATGTATTCATCAACAAATAAACAACATGAATGGATGATGGCTATGAGGGGCAGTTAATTCCCAATTGCTCCTGTTTTGCACGTTTTTTATGTTAACATGAGAAACTATGGGCTGCACGGTGGTTGAGTGGTTAACACGCAGGCCTCACAGCTGGGTGACTCGAGTTTGTGGGTTTCCTCCCACATTCCAAAAACATGCTAGGTTAATTGGCGACTCCAAATTGTCCATAGGTATGAATGTGAGTGTGAATGGTTGTTTGTCTATATGTGCCCTGTGATTGGCTGGCCCCACCTCTGGGATAGGTCCAGCACCCCCGCAACCCTCGTGAGGATAAGCAGTAGGAAATGAATAAATGATTAACCTAAATTATTTGAACCCTCCTCTTGTGTTAGAGTCGGCACCGACCCGTTTTACATTTTAATGCATAAAAAGAATCACATAACATTTGTTTATTGCATCAAGGCTTGTTGACTTTGTCAGGAAACTATTTCAACAAAATAAAACCCAATTTTTACTAAATATTAAAATGGTCTGGTTGAAATTATGACCACTGTATTGTTAGGGTCGGTTTCGGCCCAGTAATAATAATAATAATATGATTATAAAGCAATATTTTGAGCCAAAACTGAAATCATAAGTGTACAATTAGCCAACACAATGACAACCAGCTCCTCTTCTCATCATGTAAGCTTCAGGGGATTCTTATCACAGAAAGAATGGCAAGAAGTACAGTGAACCAAGATCTGGACCAAATTTTTGGTGACAATGAGGGAGAGGACAGACCAGCATAGGCATTGAAATGAGCAAGGAGGACAACGTGGAGTATGATCCAGAAGACACAGATGATGCGAGTCAGGAAATTGAAAAAGTTTGGAAATTGAAATTGAGGGGTATAGTGACAAAAAATGCCCACACCAAAAGCATTAAAACCAATATTTTCATGGCTGAGGAAGCCTAAGAAGGTAACGAAAAGATGAGAAGCTAATTTGATGGTAACTTATTGTTTTTAGTGTATTTTAGATCTGATTTAATACATGGGTCAAAACCGACCCGTTAACATAAGAGGTGATACCAGACAACTAACACAAGAGGAAGGTTAACATAAAACCTGAATGTTGAACTATTTACAGAGTTAGTTCGTGAATAGTTTAGCTCCATAAATTGACTGAAAACACAACCTCCAATATCCTAGTTCAAACTGGAGCGGATGCTGAGTTGTAGGGTTGTTACCTGAAAAAAAGCACTCTTTGGGCTACACTAAAAAACTAACATTTGGACTTCAAAGTATAGTGCAATAAGTGGCGCCAATGAGATAATCTATTAGTATACCTCCATTGTAAACATTGTTAAAGCAGTGCCTTTTTGGACGGGTCAAGACTGAACATCATCTTTGTGGAGGCAGATTTTTGATCCAGGTCTTGTATTGGATCTCTTTACATGCTCCTGTTGTGGTGAGTGAAAAACCAAAGTGTTCTCATTGTCATCGATAAGTAACTACTTTTGATAAATGGTGGCAATAAATGATGTTTTTATAAATATGAAAATAATCTAATCACGAGTGATGATTGGGTCAACAGATCCCAATAATGTTGGCTTGTCTTTGAAGTGATTGTCTTTTAACCGCTATGTTAAAAGTGGGAAGCATCATCATCTCTCAGCATAAGCACCGAAACCAGAAAGAAAGCTCACATTACCTTGGTGCAAGTGATTGGGACTTGACCCCCCCCCCTCTCTTTTTTAAGCTAAGTGCTGAAAAGTTCCTCACTGCAGAAAGCCAAATAAAGTCACAAAGTGTCCCCTCTGGCCTCTTGCTGGGTGCTGCTGACGCCCGCCTCCGCCTCATGATGCTGTTGCTCCTCATCGCTGTCTTCCCCAGCGTAATAATGGCGTCGCCTGTGCTTACTCTGATGACGAGAAGTCTCTGATGTTCTCTGTGGAAAATCCTACCGGGAAAAGACATCAATACATCAAGTTGTTTTTCACTACTAATGATCCCATGTGTGGTTTAATCCTTCATTTCAGACAACCGTGTTTTTTGTCTTACCTGCAGAGCATCCAGATTTCCAAAAAAATGCTCCACAGGAAGAATCTGGTTGCTGTCGTCATCTGGGAACATGTTTTTGTCCGATTCTTCGCAATCCATGTCATCAGGACCATGCTTGTTGTCCCCGATACCATACCATGTACAAGTGTCCAAGAACGGGCTCATCCTCAGCTCGTTCTCTTTGCCCTCCTGCCCGTCCAACAGAGGAGACGCAGAGCATCGCCCTCTGCCGACAGACTGGAGGCACTCACAGCTGATTTGAGACAGTCTCTCTGTGTCGCCGGCCGCTTTGCTGTTCGGTGCGGCCTTTGGACTTTTGACGTATTTTCTCCGTGTGACAGGACACTGCGACCCATCACAGAAAAGACCAGAGATTAATAAAAGCCATCATTTCATTTACAATTTGAAAGTACTTTTAGTAAGCCCTATTGGAAACACCATTTTGTGAGTCTCCACCCTACGGCTGTACAGCTCTGTATAGTTTGATGTGTTTCTATTATTGCAAAGAGAACAAACCTTTTTGGAGTGTTTGGGCTCAGAGATGCTCTTCCGCTTTCTGTGCTTCAGTTTGTTGAGTTGACCAGACATCTGCAAAGTAAACATAATTTAATCTTTTATTTATCCTTTATTTAACCACATAAACATCAATCTCTTCGGGCAAGATTGACGCGGCACAGTTATTTATGTATGTACGTGCACACAATAATTTGCAGTCATAATATTTGTCAACAATTCAGTACAAGTGGGACTTTAGGTCAGACGTCACAATATTGTAGCTCATACCAAGTGTGTTTCATGGGGGTTGAATTCCAATTTAGTTGTTTTAACCAAATCACACACTAACTCAATTAATCTAGTTAAAAGTGACTGAATACTAAAAGAATGGGCCAAAACATACGACTCCCTAAACATTAAAAAAATGATGCCGCATGCTCAGTATAGTGATCACGTGACCACCGTCGTCTGGCGGGCGGATCTTTTCAAGCTAGCTAAAACTCTTGTCTTTTGTCCAATTCAAACGTAAAACAAGACACATATATAAAACACTTCAAACGCTTTCATATGGTGATCATTGCAGTGTGTCTTATTCTCAATAACATACGCCCTAACCACAAGCTAACACTGCTAGCAAGTACCGTGAACCAAAACCGTAACATCACATGACTTAGCCGTCATTTACGTACCTTACGTATCATCTGTCGGTGGCAACCTACTACAAAACAAGAACAAACTACTTCCTGCTAGCTCCTTATTATCTTTGGATTTCACACGACTACCCAATGCAATATTCTGGCGTTTTCAGCTCACTGTTGTCCTATTTTGATGTGTCAGTCACGAACGAATCGGCTGTAAGAGAGGTATGGCGTCACATCGCTATAGAGCCGGCTCTTTGAAATGAACGACGGGAGGCGGTTCGCGTTGTTGGTAGCAAACTGGAAGTCTATTAGCTTTTTCCTCGTCTTTTTTGTTAAAGGTGAACGTCACACTGGTCAAACAGCGGCGTCTCTGTGTCCGCAATGTGCAAGAGGAGCAGGGTTAAACACTGTGGTGCTTGAGAGCCGATCAGTTCATTGAGGTCACAATAAATCATTTTAAATAGTAAGAATTTCATATAATATTTTTTATGATTAAATCATGTGTCACAGTACACATAATTGGGTAATAAATACATGTAAAACAAAAAAAATTTGAGGAGCCCATTGGGAGCCGAAAATACGGCTCTTTTTAGTGAGCTGAGTCAAAACAACCGACTCCCTAAGAAGAGCCGAACTTTCCATCACTATGGACCTCTCAAATTTCTAGCAGTACTGCGTCGACGTGATGACGTCAAAACCGGAAAAGAACGCACCGTACAAGTTCTTAGCTCTTGTAATTCTCCAGAATGTCCACCAGAGTACGCTAGAAGCACTCCCAAACAATAGTACCGTAGTAATTGTATTTTGTTTTATCCTGTTATCATCACTTATTTCGATGTATAAACATTAGCATGTTAACGTTATAATGAAAATGCATTTTAGTTTTGAGTAATTTTATTTTTTAAAATACTAGCCGAAATGTGACTTTTTTGTTTGGAGACAATTCCTGACAATGAAAAAAGGAAATGTTTTTAGTGTAAACGCAAGAGCAGATGCCAAATATGCTACGTGTGACTGTTAAATGTGTGCGGCCATTATACTTGTTGACACCTGTTCCAAGAAAGAGGCATCATCGTGAGGAGGTGGGAGGTGGTATTTGGGAAAAGGAGGAGGAGAGCGAGTAAAACGAAAGAGGGTCTGTGTGTCCACATAACCACAAAGCAGAAAAGTTGAGGGACCGTGTCCAGCATCCTTTTGCCCACGACGGAAAGCCAACTTGTGCCTTTAGTGAGTGCCGTCATGGCCACAAAGAGGTCCAGGTCAGTGTCAGCGTCCTCCATTAGTGGATGGGACATCGGAGGACCACAAGTAAAGGGACACCAATGCCGAAGAAACCTGAAGTTGAGGATGGGGAAAGGTGAAGCGTTGGAGAGACCCCGGCCACTGCACTGAGCACCATGGAGCACCTTTTCCGGAGAAAGCGGCTCGGTCTACTAAAGCCCCTGCTGAGCCTCTCTCTGTTCTTCGCATCGCTCCTCATGATCCACAAACTTAGACTCCCAGAGAAAGACGCCATGGGGACGTATATGAAACACGCCAGCTGGTGTGGAGACTGTTTTTCATTTAAGAAGTCTGCAGCCAAGCAGTCTTTGGTGAACCACACTTTCCAGGAGCAACGGGTCTACAACCGGAGTGGACGCTTCTGGGACCCGCAGGTGCTGAACTGCAGGGAGGACATCACGGTGAGGACCAAGGACTGGTTCCGGAGATTGGACCCGAGGTTCCACCAGTTCGTCTTGCACCGGCATTGCAGGTACTTCCCGATGCTCATCAACCACCCTGAGAAGTGCACAGAAGGAAAGGTGCACCTCCTCATGGTGGTCAAGTCCGTCATTGAGCAGCACGACCGGCGGGAGGCTGTGCGTAAAACCTGGGGCAAGGAACACACTGTGGACGGTAAGAGCATCAAGACCGTCTTTCTTTTGGGGAGCCCTGCTGTGGGCAAAGACGCCCATAACCTGCAGAAACTGATAGAATATGAAGACCACATCTACAGTGACATCCTGCAGTGGGATTTCATGGACACGTTCTTCAACTTGACCCTGAAGGAGGTCAACTTTCTGAAATGGTTCAACATCTACTGCCCGGGAGTCCAGTTTATATTCAAAGGAGACGACGATGTGTTTGTGAACACCAAAAACTTACTGGATCTCATCGGCTTTAAGGTGGAGGAGAACAAGGAGACCACTTTGTTTGTGGGGGACACCATCTCCAAGGCCATCCCTATTAGGAACAGGCAGAGTAAATACTACATCCCCAGGGAGCTCTATGATAAGCCATACCCACCTTATGTAGGAGGAGGGGGGTTCCTTATGTCCTCCCATCTGGCCAGGAGGCTCTTTGTGGTCTCCGAGAACCTGGAACTGTACCCGATTGACGACGTCTTTTTGGGCATGTGTCTGCAAAGGCTTCACCTGAGCCCAGAAATGCACTCAGGCTTCAGAACTTTCGGCATCACCAGGCGCAGGGTGAGCCCCATGAATAGCGAGCCATGCTTCTACAAGAACCTTGTTGTGGTGCACAAACTTAGTGCACAGGAACTCGTCAAGATGTGGAGGCTGGTGCACGATGAAGAGCTGGTTTGTGCTCAGAAGACCTCCGTATGACTGTCAGAAGAATCCACAAATAAGTGAAGAGGACTTAGTTATGATTAAATATGCAGCCACTTTGACATTGAAGTTACCCAGTTTAGAGATAAAGAGTTTTCCTTTTTGGAAAACCACGACCATACAAGTCTTCAGTGTTTAAAACTCAGCGGTTTTTCGTATCTGAGCCTCAGTGTACACACGTGACAGCCAAAGTATCCGTAATATGTTGCAACATTTTGTTCCGTTGTGTATTTTTCATCAAAAAAAAACCAAAATGTATGAAATGTTTTGTATGATAGTATAAATAAAACCTGAAGGACTATATTTATCTAAAAAAAAAAAGTGGCTTCTGTTTGATTCGGGACAGTCGAAAAGCAGAATGGGAAAACATCACCACCTAAAAACAAACTTCACAGTATATCAAGCCATGACATATACAGTTTTTGCTTTTATTCAAAACTCACCTTGACTGGCACTTTGGGCATTGTATATACACACCTAATATTAAAATAATAACATCATTAAATCAAACTATATGGACAAGAGACTGACTGAGAAGCTTATAAGGGATTTGTCACATGATTATGATTCATAAATAAATAAATGCAGGTTGGGAATACATCACCGCCACATATAGCCTTTATTATGCCACGTCTCAGCATACCCAGTCGTTACTTTTATTTAAGAAAATGCAGCTACATGCTTTGTTGAAAGCATGTTAAAGAAGTCCAAAGTCTGTACACACGTCAAAGAGAAGATCTAAACGTTTGACCGGTACTGATTACATTTTATATGCACACCTAACGTCCTAAAACTACACACAAGAGTGACTGACTAGCTCAAGTCATTCTCTTGTCTACACCCACAAGGCAAATATCAACAGCTGTATAATAGCATCTGTTTCTCGAGGGGGGGGGGGCGCAGACGGGGGCTTGTCACAACAGACAAAATAACCCCCCGGTGACGTTATCTGGGGATGATCTCGGTGTACGTCAGGACACTGCAAATGCATAATACACACGGATTGTCCTGTTTGCCATATGTCACACACTCAGTAGTAAGAGGAATTGGTAGTAGTAACTTGAACTCTATTCCCTGTACCGACCTACCAGCAGGTCTGTAGTTCTGGTTTCATTCTCTTCAGCAAGGGTGTCCAATGTTTTTCCACCAAGGGCCATCATCATCATTATTATTATTATTATTATTATTATTATTAGCATTAGCATTATTATTAGCATTAGCATTATTAGCATTATTATTAGCATTATTATTAGCATTATTATTAGCATTATTATTAGCATTATTACCATTATTAGCATTATTATTATTATTATCATTATTATTATTATTATCATTATTAGCATTATTAGCAGCATTATTAGCATTAGCATTATTAGCATTAGCATTATTAGCATTAGCATTATTAGCATTAGCATTATTAGCATTATTATTATTATTAGCATTATTATTATTATAAGCATTATTAATTGACAAAGCCTTTTCCCCATTTTACCCTGTTTTTCAAATTAAATTTTGTTTCTACAATGTGCAGCAGGCCGGTAAAAAGCAAGCTGTGGGCTGCAGATGGCTCCCGGAGTGCACTTTGGACAACCCTGCTCTTCTACTTGTGTAAATCTTGGACTGTGAAGCACTTTGTTACTGTGTGCTATACAAACAAAGCTTAACCGACTACCGCTAAGATTCCGCATAATCACTAACAGCAGTTTCATATTTAAAGCTGCAGCTAAAATCAAACCAACATTATTGATACCCTGCAAACACACATACAAATTGGGCCATAAGATGTGTGGTGTAGGTTGATTGTTCCAACGCTATTGTTACTGTCAAGTTCCCCCATCAGGAATACAGTGGTGTGAAAAAGTGTTTGGTCCTTCCTGAATTTCTTATATTTTTACATGTTTGTCACTCTTAAATCTTTCAGATCATTCATTTTCTACCGCTTATCCTCACGAGGGTTGCAGGGGTGCTGGAGCCTATCCCAGCTGTCTTCGGGTGAGAGGCAGGGTACACCCTGGACTGGTGGCCAGCCAATCACAGGGCACATATAGACAAACAACCATTCACACTCACATTCATACCTATGGACAATTTGGAGTCGCCAATTAACCTAGCATGTTTTTGGAATGTGGGAGGAAACCGGAGTACCCGGAGAAAACCCACGCATGCACGGGGAGAACACAAACTCCACACAGAGATGGCCGAGGGTGAAATCGAACTCGAGTCTCCTAGCTGTGTGGCCTGCGCGCTAACCACACCCGCCATGCAGCCCTGTTTCAGATCAAACAAATGTAAATATCAACAACTGAACACAATTGTAACATTTTGGCCCACTTGCCTTTGCTGAATTGTTGTAATTCAGCCACACAGGAGGGTTTTCGGGCAAGGTCCGCCCCTTTTAAGGTCAAGACACAGCATCTCACTACGATTCAGGTCAGGTCTTTTTCTTCAGCTACTCAGAGGTGGACTTACTGGGGTGTTTTGGATCATTGTCTGCTGCAGAACCTAAGTTTGTTTCAGTTGAAGATACAAACAGGTTGGTTGGCTGGAAGGTTCACCACTGTTCTATATTTTTGTCATTTTGTGGATAATGGCTCTCATTGTGGTTGGCAGGAGTCCCAAAACTTTAGGAAGCTTGAGCTTTTCCAGACTGACAGATCTAAAATACTTTATTTCTCTAGATGCTGACAAGATGTCGAGGTTCGGGGGATCTTTTTTTTGGTCTACTTGACTTTGTCATCACTTTTTCCATACAGGGCCATGTAGGTTTGGATGTTTTTTCCTCCCATAATAATAGAAGTTTCATTTAAAAACTGCATTTTGTGTTCAGTTGTGTCATTGACTAATTCAAGTGTGACAAACATGCCCCCCCAAAAAAGAAATCAGGAAGGGGGACAAACGCTTCACACCAGTTTATGTGAAGTCTGTTCTGCACGGTGAGTCTCCCTGTTTGACGATCACCGCTTCCCTGGTGTATGTCCTCTAGCCGGGGGCGTAAGGGATGGAATTCGACTGCATCTCCCCATAGGCCTGACTCTCCCTTGGGCGCCCACCGACCAAGTCTGTGTGACCTTTGTGCTGGATAGTGCCTTGCCTGGACACACACAAAGACACACACAATTGTAAGACCACTATTTGCTAAAGCAGCCCCCACCGATCACACTCAAAGTGCACCAACAGGACTGTGTCTGTTAGTTACTAGGTAAAGAAGATGAAGAAAAATACTTTTGTACAGGATTTACCTTATCTGACCACAAGTTGGTATTGTTTTTAAAGCACAAGAATAGAAGTAACTCAAAGATGTTAACAACATGTTTTATAGTTAAGAGGAAATGAAGACCACACTGACTAACAGGAAAAAACATCCATTTAGTGTTTCCCAAACTTCCCAACATGGCTCCTGGGTCAGTTTATATTAGGTTATCCACTGTATCCAATATAGGTTTGGGTGTAAAAATAAATGACTATTAAAGTAAAAAGGGGCATCAGCAGCAGTAGTAGAGGCCACGTGTCTGCTGTCTGTGCCGTCATCTACTGTGTGGTATCCAAAGCATCCTAGTGGCTTACCACCTCTGCTAAACCCTTCGCCCTGAAAAGTAAACACATTCCGTGTTTAGCTGCTGTCCTTTTACAGTGTTGACTTCCAACTCATGTGCCCCAGCGGTACATGGAGCCCAGATTACTCCATTTAATCATACTGGTTGTATTTCAAGGATGTTGCAGCTGAACAAAGACTGTGATAAAACTGTAATGAATTCATTCATTCATTCATTTTCTACCGCTTTTCCTCACAAGGGTTGCGGGGGTGCTGGAGCCTATCCCAGCTGTCTTTGGGCGAAAGGCGGGGTACACCCTGGACTGGATGCCAGTCAATCACAGGGCACATATAGACAAACAACCATTCACACTCACATTCATACCTATGGACAATTTGGAGTTGCCAATTAACCTAGCATGTTTTTGGAATGTGGGAGGAAACCGGAGTACCCGGAGAAAACCCACCCATGCACGGGGAGAACATCCAAACAGAGATGGCCGAGGGTGGATTTGAACCCTGGTCTCCAAGCTGTGGGGTCTGCGCGCTAACCACTAGACTGCCGTGCCGCCCCGTAATGAATTTAAAGTTTTAATTTGGAGATATGTATATTTAGAATACACTATGGTAGCAAAAGTGTGAAAACAGGGTGTTGCGCTAATAGGTGTGTGTGGACAAGAAGGGGGGGGTGTATATGAATGCATCACCTTGTACTGGCTGGCTTCTCTGGGACACCGCTGTCCTGCGCAAGTTTTGTTTGCAACCCTCGCTCCCCGTGAGGTGAGCCTTCCAGGCCTGCAACAGGTACAAAAGTAGCTCTGTGAGTTCATTCCTGCACTGGAAGTTCCTTCAATCAGGGACAGCCACGGCCGATGGACTGTAGGTGCAGTCAACGGTTGGAATGGCCGCCCTCCCTCTCTCTACAACACTGAGGCTTTTCATGGCAATCTGTATTCACTTTCTGGGAATGTTTTTTTTTCTCTGCACATTTGAAGGGTGTGTTTGCGTTGCATGTCATGTTGTAATTTTACATTTTAAGGCCGAGCTGCTTAACTACACCTTTGCTGCTAATGCTCATCTTGATGACATTGGCTACTGTCCCCCGAGCTTACCACTAAAACTCATAAATCCTTCTGTACATTGAAATTCAGATCCAAAAACTTTCTTTCCCTTGACACCTGTAAAGCCAACAGCCCAGATGAGATCTCAGCAACGGTACTTAAACAATGTGCACCTGAGCTTTCTCCAAAACCTGCCAAGCTGTTTCAGATTTCTCTTGACAACAAAGACGGTTCCTTCAGACTGGAAAAAAATGAAATCGCAGCAGAGTACATTTACACATAATCTCTTTCTGTCAGGTCGTCTTAAACAGAACAGAATTTGCAGTACTTGATTTGAGGCTGATAAAGAAGCACAAAACCTGTTGCTTTCATTCACAAAAATTGTCATTATTATTCAGTTCTTTTCAATATTTATTCCTATTCAGGGTCTCGGGCGAGCTGGAGATTATTCCAAATTACTTTGACTTGGTACGATCCTGGCTGAATTCTGATTGGTGATTGGATGAGCGCATTTAAAAAGTAATGAATCGATTAAATCAATACTAGAAAATAAAGCATTGGATTTATGTAAGTACAGCACGCTTTATTGATATGTTTGAGTTATATATATTTTTTAAGTTAACCACACCTAAAACATGGCTAATCATCACCCCGTGAAGTTACTTTAATTTTAAAAAGGGCCCGTGTTGTTACAATTGGTGCAGCCAGGTCACGCATGTCAAGAATCTTACCTCTTCTCCTGGTGGGAAGTTGTTGTGACACAAAGGGCAGTGGCTGAAGCTTTTACCTGAAGTGGGGGCTTTAAAAAAAAAAAAAAAAGGGAACATGATATTTTTAAGCTACCTTTACAGGTAAAGAGGACATTATTAAAACACTGAAGAGGAAATGAAAAATGGGATGTGAGAGGCAGGCATTTTAACAATAGATCTCATTCATCACAATGCATGAAAGTAAAGGCAATAGCAAAATTCTAGCTTAAGTACCTCATGGTGGACAATGATTACGCCAATACAAACACTCAAGACTTGTCAATTATTAATGCAGATATATGCTTGGTGTTTCAGATCAACTGTTCTCCTTTCAAAGTATTTATTGTAAGCACTTTAGATTCAAAATACAGAAAATGCATGAAGTATGGATCAGTGGCGTCATTAGGCCTATTTTACGGGTGGGTTCAGCCCCTCTAAAATGTTCTTAAGCCTCCCTAAATAATTTGATATTTTTTAATTGATTTTTTTTTTTACAAAAAAGCTAAAGCTAAAGCAGGCTAATAAGCAAGCCAATTAGCAGGATAATACTAGCCTAGTAATAATCAGAGGCAGAATAATGATCATAGTAATAATAATAATAATAGGCAAATTAATAATATAATAATGATTATTATATAATTGATGACTGTCCACTGGACAGAATGGTTGCAGAGCTTGAGCAGCGGTTTTGCAGTGTAGATTGTGTGTACTTGTGTCAATTTAATGGTGGCCTAAAACAATTGAGTATCTCTACTGAATCTGTCCAAAAGTGGGAACGTTATTTCCCGGTTCTTGTTCCTTATTTGTTTTTTGGATTTTTTTTTAATGTCTACTACATTCATTCATATCCTGTGCATCTCCAGGGGGCTAAGCTCCCCCCTGTCCTCAGAACCGAGTGACGCCTCTGGTATGGATAATGTACAAAATCCAAATCATCACAGCACTAACTCATGCTAAAATTGAAAATGAAGACTCACGGTTACAAGTGGTACCCAGGACATGGCGAGTCAGATCTTCAGTGGCCACCGCCTCCAAGCAGCTTTGACACTGGTTGAACTTGGACCGGCTTTCACATTCGTTCAGTAAGTGCTCGGTGAAGCTGGCGATCTCCACAACCTGTGAAAATATCACAGAATGTCCGGTAATAATGCTGGGTTACAGGTGGTGATTTAACATGCGTGCTGTGAAAGAATTTTACCTGTCTGCATTCATCACAGCGTCGCAACATAGGACAGTGTTTCCAGTAGTGAAGGTCTAATACATCTTCAGTGAAGGAGTCATCAGTTTTACCGCAAAAAATACACAACCTAAAACAGTATAAATATGAAATATGTCTTATATGTAAGCTAAACACAAGAATGTGCATTAATACTTTTGGAAGTCACTTACTTGTCCAGGTAATTGATTGATTGTTGGACATTTAAAGTGTGCACTGTCTTGTTCTGTTGCAATTTTGCAACTGCTGCAAATTAAAAAGATGATATTTGTTATTTACGTACTTAATACCACGGCTTAAACTTTAACAAATGTGTGTTTGTTACAGACTGTAGACTCCCTGGCTATAATTACGGTATTTACGGTATACCCCTACAGTTTAAAATGTACTAAATAAAACATTGAGTGTCATGGCTTCACTTTATTATAATGGTAATGGTTTTATTTCATTTGAACATGCATCAGATTCCAATTGAATGCATCACATAATCAGTTCACAGTTCCACATGTCCAAAAGGAGTAGGAAGAAGCAAAGCTTATTAAATCCTACCCCTCCATCTGGTACTTTTACAATCAGTAACTGTTACATTTGTTCACTTCCTGCTTTCCATAATACAGTTTAAGGTTGTTGTTTTTTTTATTTATTTTTAAATGTTAAAATTTTTTGTCCCGTACCGAAGTACAAGGTGATATGACCATCCAATGACATAATGGGTACCATAGTAAGTGTCAATATAGTGATATATATAGCACATCATGACTGGTTCAAGACTCTTCATCCTTGTATTTAGCAAACATCAACTGCTTGTATTGTTTCTTGAATTGGCTCATCGTTGTGCATTGTTTGACTTCCTTACTCAATCCATTCCATAGTTTGATTCCACATACTGAAATGCTATGGCTTTTTAACGTAGTCCTAGCATATAAGTGTTTCAAAATTAGTTCTTCCCTGAGATCATACTTCTCCTCTCTTGTAGAGAAGTATTGGATGACATTTTTAGGTAATTGGTTGTTTTTAGCCCTATGCATTATTTTAGCTGTTTGAAGATTAACTATATCAGCAAGTTTAAGTATTTGTGATTTTAGAAATAAGGGGTTGGTATGTTCTCTGTAGGCGGCATTATAAATTATTATTTAAAAGGAACTTTGGTTTTTGGTGTGTGTTGTTGCTGGGCAACTCACAAGAAAACTGTCTGCCATGAGGCCAAACTTTCAAAAAAAAAAAAAATAAAAGGATTGGGTGCTATTTGATGGGTCTTCGTAAATGTTAACGGTGACAACTTTTACAAGCCTTTAAGTTGTAAAAGGAATCCCCAACAATGAGGGCATCAGTGTTGTTACTTGTGCTTGATGTTTGCAGAAAACCAAAAAGCTGGAACACATACTTGGTTTACCAGCTCTTTGAGACACCCTCTCAACTTTAGGTGATTCTTTCTTCGTTATCTGGCCTTTGGTACTTCTCATGTCTCTCTCCTTGAAGAAAAGAACAATGAGATTGGGTTATGACAAACAAACATCATAATGTATTACTGACAGTTATGTTGATTAGCAATGGAACACCTCCTTGTAGCTGTTGTTGAACCAGCGTTGTTATTTAACAAAGCATCCCACAGAGTAGAAACTCACCCAAGCGGTAAGCTGAGCCGTAAATGTAAATGAGAAGCCTTTTGCAAGGTGTGATGTAATTGCAGTCGTATGACAACTCCACCTACCGTCATCTCTTTCAAGGCAGCCAGCTGCTCTTGCAGAGTGTGGATCTCCTCCTTTTCCTTCTGCCCATCCTGTGGACCACCACCCTTCTTCATAGGCTGGGTGGATAATTAACATAGTCAATACACCAATTTTTCCATGTTTGCATTCATTTTCTTTGGCATGCTATGCAGACTATTAAAGTAGTTGTTGCGTTAGTCATGACATGAATCACTTGAATGCTGCCCGTCATTGTGCTCATTAGTAATGGGAAGGTTGCTTTCTCATGATGACGCTGCAAAATTAAGCTTAAGTCATCGGATGACTCAGAAAAATGATGCCAGTTAGACAACAAATGCCTACTTGTAATCAGGTCTCGTTTCTATTGAACAGTTCACACATTTGATGATGAGGTTTTAAATAAATACAATTATGTCAGTATGGATATTGTTGTTTAAGCCTTAAACCACTGCTGTAGATGAAAAATGTCTTGCCTGAGTCTCCACCAGCTTTCCGTCAACCTTGGCAAAGCCATCAAACAGGGTTTTGTAAAGGAAGTTCTTGCGGGCAGCATTGCTCGGTGGAAGGTAAACAAGAGCGGCTGCACCGTGTTGCTTGTACATGGACAAAATGATGCGCACCGCCTGCTCTCGAACAGCGGATGCGCTGTGCTCCAAAGCTGTAGTGCAGAACTGAAAGAGACAAAGAGACGGGTTGAGATAGAGAAGTTCACACTCCTTTCCAAGAATGTTGAGATGAGAATCAGGTTGTCTCCAGAGGACTGTGGTGTAATTTGCTGTTAAAAAATGCATCACTGTGAAATGTGGCATCTTTCTGTAGTGGCTCAGGCATGCATTTAACTTTAGCAAGAACCAGAATTTTACGGGTAAAGTGTTCATTTTGTCTTATGAAAAGGAAAGCACCCTAAGTAAACAGTTCAGTACACCTGGGCAAAGCTCCTTTCCCCCCAATTCCCATAAATTGATCCCTTGTGGGCCCCTAAGCTAAGTCTTACGGACAGAGCTTCGCCAAAGCAGATCACCCAGGTAGCAACAGCGGGAATAGGAAGAATGTGCACTCTCAAGCTGTCAACAGAGCGTGTCACAGGATAATATAAGAACATCTACCACGGTCATTGAGCTGTGTGTGTTGCATATTTGTTGACATACTGACATGCTTAACCTTATCATAGACAATAAGTCACAGATAAACCAGGTGTCTGTTTCATGTTTCTCGCTGGAATGATTAATGTGACGCGAGCAAAGGCACCCCCCTCGTCACATCTCAATCCTGACTGCTAATGTTTCCCAAACAAATTTGGGAAGCATTCCACACAAAAGCACCCAGCAAGCATGCACAAACATGCAGACAAAGGCCACAAGAGTGGAAACACTGAGGGTAAACATAACAATTTGTCTTGACTGATAAAGAATGTGCAGAATCAGAGGGGGGCTGAAAGGGAAGTGGCAGGGGTCATGAAGAAACAAGATGAGACTTGGTTTGTCCACACCCCGGTCAATAAGTGGACAGTTTTGACATGGATATTAGGTCAGTGCTGGAATCTCGAGGAGCACAGGGCTAGAAAATACATGCCAAGAGTGACGACACTGATTCCAGGAGCTTGGCAAAAGTCTGTTTACAACTAACGCAGTCCATCTATGTTCCCACCCTCACTTATGGTCATGATTTTTGGGTTGTGACCAAAAGAACGAGATCGCGGATACAAGCGGCTGAAATGAGTTTACTTCGTAGGGTAGCTCTTTCTTGTTATGAAAGCTTCTGAATAAAAGACCCACCAAATAATACGGTGTTACTTTTAGATGCATGAGTGACTGGACCCTACACTTTCCCATAAGTGGGTCAAAAATGACCCATACTAGAATCAATGCGTTTTTATGCCAATTTTGACATTTGGTTAGGAATAATCACTTGTATGATATTTAGTATTATATTTAGGAGTTGATAAGAAGCAAAGGTTCCTATTGGATTCCATAGAAAACGCATGCAGGTCATTTTTGACCCACTTATGGAAGGTTGGGGTCGTCACACAAAAACAAAAATTTCTTAAAATGTATAAAAGTTAAAAATGTGAATGGCATGATATCAAAAACGTGTTTTTTGAGGAATACCTGGAATATGAAATTATAAAAAAATGTAATTACAAAGAAAGAAAACAAAGAAAACAACATGACCGGGTCATTTTTGACCCACTTATGGAAGGTTGGGGTAGTAACACAAAACAAAAAATTCTTAAAATGTATAAAAGGTAAGTTAAAAATGTGAATGGCATGATATCAAAAACAATACCTGGAATACCTGGAATATGAAATGATAAAAAATTTTCATTACGAAGATATTTCAAGAAAACAACCTGACCGGGTCATTTTTGACCCACTTATGATTCTAGGGTTAACAGAGCATTTTTAACTATTTACCATCATTACATTCTCCAAAGTGAACCCAGAGTTCTCCGTGCCTAGCTCCACCAGGAGACTCTCAAGCAGCTCCAACCGACTCTGAGCCAGGCGTGAGGGGAAGTTGGATTTGAAAGGTTTCACCAGCTCAGTGGGGATGAACTGCAAGGCCCGAACTTCCTTCAGACCGGCAATTTCCTAAATGGCCAGCACAAATAGAGACAATGACTTTTTGAGTGATTACGATTAGACAAACACCACTGTAGTTATTTGTCAACTGTAAGCCACTGTCAGGTCATATCGTGTATAAGTCATACAACACAGTGTAATGTGTCCATCAAAACAAGCACCTGACTGGAGATGAAGTCATGTATAGACATGTATAGTATAATTAGAGCGACATGGTAGGAGGCTCCTGAAAAAACTCAGCTGTGCCATTTTATCAGGTGATTGGAATGTGTGTTGGAAACATGGGACACTTACACACGCACGCACACTATATAGCACATACAGTATACCGTATAATAAAAACACATTCAGTCTTTTGGCGGACTTCCGAATGTATTCAAAAAGGTCTGATGATGACTTCAGCAGCCACTAGAGATCACCAAGGCATTTTCTTTCTTTGAAAATCCTCTTTAGTTGTAATGGTAATGGTTTAATTTTATTTGAACATGCATCAGATTCCAATTGAGTGCATCCCATAATCAGTTCACAGTTCCACATGTCCAAAAGGAGTAGGAAGAAGCATTTGTTCACTTCTTTCTTTCCATAATACAGTTTAAGGTTTTTTTTTTACATTTTTATTTATTTTGTGACTCTTTAGGATGAGGTGGAGTACTGCAATGCCTCCGCCAATTACATTAGTATTATTTTGCCCAATTAATAACACACAAGGTTATTATGAATGCTGCAGCGAGGGAGGGGGAACAGCGTTTTAATGCAAGCATACAGCCCTTTTTGACTGATATCTGCAGATACCTATCGGAGGCCAATTGATCGGAGCACTCCTAGATGTTACACAAATTGGTATTGCTTGATATCGGAATCAAAAATCGGCATATTGTTAATCAACAAAAAAAGCCAAAATCCCTATTAATGACCTAACCTAATGGTATTATAGTTTTACTTTTGTGCTATTTTGTGAAAGCATAAAGTCTACAGATGTGTCATACCTGGATGCAGGCGATAGCGTTGAACCGGAGGCGTCTAGTCGAGTCCCCTGTCCTAGCCAGTAGATTGGGCCAAGTTTGATCCAAACAGTGGGTCACCTCAGCCCGGCCTAAACCGGGGATCAGCTGGCTGAAAATGAAGAACAGCAACTTCAAGGAGGCTTGGAAAACCTAAGGAGGACAAATAGTGGACAAAAGGCAACGGCCCTTTAATGAGGAGCTAACATTTGACAGCCAAAATGCAGTATAAGTAGTAGTAGTAGTAGTAGAAAACATGCTGTGGCATGCTTTACTTGTGTTCCATAACCGGTTTAATATTCAAACCAACCTTTTTTGACAAAAACAACGAAGGTATTCACTGTATTTGTGACTGTTTGTGTGCATAGTAAACACTCTAGCCACAGTCATACCTTGAGTGCAGGTACCCACCCGACACCACTGAAGACAAGGTTGACCTAAATAATTAAATAAACAGGTAACACCTTAATGGAGAAGTATGTGTATTTACACTCAGCTCAGGTAAAAAAAAATAGCACTAGCTGGCATAGGCTCCAGCAAAGACTCTAATAAGGATAAGCAGTATGAATGGAAGGATGGCTATTACAGCGCTACTACAGTAAGTTATTGCCAGAAAGGTGTTACAAGGCTAACGTTGTCAAAACTGTTTTTTTAAGGGAGGAAGCAAACAGGGAGAACACTGTTCCAAGCATGTCTGAGTGCTTGTGTTTCAAAATCAGGAGTGTGATTTGTGCTTGTAAAGGGATTCCAGAGAGCAGACTTTTGACAATGGACGTTGAAACCTATCCAGAGGAGCTTAACAATGCAGCCGTACTTAAAGACTCACAGATGAAACTTTCTCAAGGAGAGCTCTCTTGACCAGGAAGACTGTAGCTCTTATCATGTTCCTCAGCTCCTCCTTGGGAGTCGTGGATGATACCTCTAAAAGCTTCTTGTGCACAGCCAGGAGTGCCTCTTCTCTGTTCGACCATGATTTAGAATATGCACTTGCAACCTAGATTAGAGTAGTCAAGAAAGAGCACAGACAGTACAGTATTAGTACAGCAATTAATATCTACATATATTGAATGTCTATGAACGATTACCAGACTCTCTCCAAAGACTTCTATTTGAAGCCCAGCCTCTCTCTGAGCCTTCTCCGATAGAGGTTCTGGTTCTCCACCGGTCTCAGGGCTGGGTAGAGTCCTTTGAGTGTCATGTAAGAGGAACTGCTCCATTACAGGACTCTGGATGTCCTCCACTGGCTGCTGGTCTTTCCTTTGAGGGGCTGGCAACAGTATCTCATCATATGGCAAGCTGGTAACCTAACAAGACAGGAACGTGTTGAAATATTCCTGCACAAGGTAAACACACGTTTGTGCTTTCGTTATTTGTGCTTTTTGTATACCTTAAATATAAAAAAGATATTAGAATTAAACCAATACAAATCTAAATGTATGATGTGCACAGTTTAACCCCGGAACAGATTAATATGCATTATTTATTTGCTACCACTAGCTCTCTGTTTTGACTAAAAAATAATGCCGCTTATCCTCACTGGGGTTGCGGTGGTAAGAAGCTGTCTTCGGGGAAGAAGCGGGGTACACCCTGGACTGGTCGCCTGTTCCACACTTTTAATTAAATAGAGAATCGTAAACCTGCAGTGAAGCTGAACTGAGGCAGCGGTGACTTAAAGAATAAAAATATGAATGGTGTCTTTTAGCAATGCAAACTAACTCACCCATTGGAAGCCACACCCCATATAACCCACACACACCAGCAATGTAATGACAGCAATTTGACAAAGTTTAGCTATTAATGTTCGCAATCATTAAATCTATCATAATGACACAATGACTCCAACTAGTCAGTAGGTGTCTTCTCCGAGACTGTTTTGGTCATACTCATGAAACAAACGTGTACCCAAACACGAGACAGCGGTGTGTGAAAGCTATGATTCACCCAGCACAACAATTTTTTTTACTAATTTTAATGACAAATGTACACATTTATTTGTTCAATCTGTTTTTTTTAAACTACAGTTGGTAACGTGCTAGCTGGTGTGGTGGTGGTCTCATATTTTTTGTGTGGTTCTAATGGTTGCGAGAGGCTGAATTGTATTATTCCAGCAAATAAAAGTGGTACTTACATCTATTTTTGGTAGAGTCGATGAGGCTCTCGTTGTGTTAGATGGATTGCTCTTAGGCGACACTGTGTCAGAGTCTGTTAGATGGCTCTGCAGCGTTTTTGAGAAAGCTTTCCCTTTCCTTATTGTGTCAAAAGGTTTGGCGGGGGGCGACTGGTGGTCTGAAGAACAGAGAGGTGAAGGAACCTCCTGAGATGGAGACAGTTCTGCTGCACTTGTGATCTAGTGAGGAGGTAAACAAGCAGAAGTGAGCTTTAACAAGACTATTAATAAATAAACAACCACAAGTGTTTACTGAGTGACCATTGTCATATCCAGAAGGCTGTGGACCTTCAGCTGTTGGTAGACACCCTGCCGGTACTCATCCATTTCATCCTTCTTCTTCTTGGCAAGGTCATAGTCCTCCTTTTCCATAGCAGATTGCTTCTCTACATCAAATCTTGCCAAATGCTCCCCGGCCTATGAAGAAGGCGGAGACATCAAGTCAGTCACATGGTTTTAAAATGACATAACATTGGGCCGAT
The DNA here is from genome assembly GCF_037039965.1 of Doryrhamphus excisus. Classification (NCBI taxonomy): domain Eukaryota; kingdom Metazoa; phylum Chordata; class Actinopteri; order Syngnathiformes; family Syngnathidae; genus Doryrhamphus; species Doryrhamphus excisus. The sequence goes on along the minus strand of NC_136373.1, from coordinate 7,367,106 downwards.
GACATTGCAGCCACCCATACACCATTTATCATGTTCAGGGCCACAGTCCCAGATGATACCAACTAATTTTGTGTGAAAGCTGGACGACATAGTGCCATGGTTCCCAGTCAACCACAAGTTGATGTACAAAATGTGGACCACTACTACAATATATGTGTTGGCCCAAATTGTGAAATTCATGTTACTACTATTATATAAATGTAAGATGAGATACAACCTTTATTGAATCCTTCTAAGGAAGTGTGCTGGTCTGAGTGGTTTGCCATGAAGCACAAACATACTTGTCGAGCAGTCTGATTACCATGGCAACATCTGTAACTGTGAGGTGTCCGGAGTACAAGTGCGCCTGCTATCTGGTTACAGAAAGCCTTGTCATTTTTTTTAAGTAAGAAGGCCACATAAAAGACACAACCTGAGAACAGTCACTGCAGCTGTTGAGCTTATTAAGAATTTATGGTGAGCATGGTAACACTGGATACAAAACAGGTGGGTGACTGCAATCTAAGCAAGTTTAACATGTAATGGTGATGGTAATGGTTTTATTTCACTTGAACATGCATCAGATTACAATTGAGTGCATCACATAATCAGTTCACAGTTCCACATGTCCAAAAGGAGTAGGAAGAAGCAAAGCTTATTAAATCCTACCCCTCCATCTGGTACTTTTACAATCAGTAACTGTTACATTTGTTCACTTCCTGCTTTCCATAATACAGTTTAAGGTTTTTTTTTAAATAATGCGCCTCATACCGAAGTACAAGGTGATATGACCATCCAATGACATAATGGGTACCATAGCAAGTGTCAATATAGTGATATATATAGCACATCATGACTGGTTCAAGACTCTTCATCCTTGTATTTAGCAAACATCAACTGCTTGTATTGTTTCTTGAATTGGCTCATCGTTGTGCATTGTTTGACTTCCTTACTCAATCCATTCCATAGTTTGATTCCACATACTGAAATGCTATGGCTTTTTAACGTAGTCCTAGCATATAAGTGTTTCAAATGTAGTTCTTCCCTGAGATCATATTTCTCCTCTCTTGTAGAGAAGTGTTGGATGACATTTTTAGGGAATTGGTTATTTTTAGCCTTATGCTTTATTTTAGCTGTTTGAAGATGAACTATATCTATAAGTTTAAGTATTTGTGGAGTTAGTATGTTCTCTGTAGGCAGCTTTATGAATTATCCTTACTGACCTTTTTTGCAGTACATTTAGTGAGTGAAGATTGCTTTTATAGTTATTACCCCATATTTCCACACAATAAGTAAGATATGGTAGAACCAGAGCATACTGCTTAATGGGTGATATTACATTGAGTATACAAAGGGAGGAAGCAAATAAAGGGGAAATAACAATAACAAGATGCAGAAACACAAACAGAAGTTGACATTTGGATGTTAAATGATATTCATATTGCATTAAAGTGGACCTACTATGATCATTTTTTTTTGTATTGAGTTGTGGACACCTATAGAGTACCCTTTAAGGTTAAAATACTTTTTTAAGCAGACTATCACCCACATTTACTGGAAATAGTATTATTATTATTATAGTCATAATAGTATTAGAAATAGTATTATTAACAGTGTACAAATACCTTTTGAAGATCAGCGATGGCCTGCTTCAGATACTTGGCTTCCTCATATCTCTCCTGGCGCACCATGTCCTTCTTCTTTTGATCCAGCTGGCGGATGATATGGGCCACTTCTGGGTCCTGGTACATGTCAAAGGCCAGGTCGTCCAAGGGTGAAGTGGAATTACATTTTCTGCGGGCATTAAAACACAGACATAGTGTTCAGTGGTATTTCTCGAAGGCCTTAGGGCTTTCTAAAGTAAATACATACATGTTTGTTACATGTATCTGGTTGACATGATGATATATTTTATTCCATTGAATCCATTAATTTGAATGGACTTAATTTAAGCTTCAATTTTTTGTCATGTCTATGCGGAAGCTATCATTTGACCACTTTTCTCCCAAGTAGGGGGTTTTGTTTTGTGGTTGTAAATAGGTACTAGGACACATATTGCTGTTATAAACTCACAAAATAGTCTAATTTGCATAATAGAGAACCTTTAAACTAGTTGAGTACCTACCAAAAGACACAAGATGGGCCCAATATGGGACAATTTGTGGATATATGTTGTCTATACATTTCGAAATGTGTTTTGCACTGAGTGCCACCTGCTGGAAATGCCTTAATGGTTGTCTTCCAGACTAAATGGCTTTGTTACATAGTGTTATTGTCATAGGGTTCAATGGCCGAGTCTCACCCTGCGAGGGTCGCATCCAAGGCAGCTTCCAGCTGAGTGCTGGTGAGGTAGTGTTCGATCAGCTGCTCTCTGCTTGGCTGGGGGTAAACAGATGGACAAATCACACACATACAGGATACACGCTTGAAGTTGCCTTTTTAAATAAGATATAACAATCAACAATAAATAATATCACAAATCTGATATTGTCCAAATAGTTCTGGGGATAACTTTATTAGAGGACACTTGAGCATCATTAAGAATAGTTGACCTCTCCTGACGGGATCACCAGTGTAAGGTGGAGGCGCTTAGTAAGATTAGCAGAGGAAAAACAATACACTGCTTGTTCATTGGAATCTTTGTGGGAGTGTGTCAGCGTCTTTTTCGAGTGTATGTGATTTTTGGGGGGGTTAAGGTGTTCTCCCTACCTCAGAAACTATCTGTCTGCAAGCCTATCTGATTACACCGAGTCACTAAAGCCCTCCAGTGTGATTGCATTCAAGCTTCTCCTTGTATCTCATTACTACATTCCTGAAACTATCAACTAGTCAAGCATTCATATAGACAAATTTCCCCACTGTGGGACGAATAAAGGCATATCTTAGACCACATGCTATAATATTTGTTATTCTCTTCAATAGGAATGTTTTGGAACCTGGAATTAGGTTTTAAAGGGAGTAAATTAATGTAGATGTTTTTATTCATATGTGCATTTCCTTCATTAAGGCGTCAAAAGTTGAAACTGCCGGCTCAACAAATCGACAGCACAACAGCGCCACCAATTGCTGCAAAGATGTAAGTATTCAAAACGGTTCAAGAGAGCACTCACCATGGTGTGAAAAGCGTTGCCATCCAGTGGCTCACCGAGCACATTAATGGCCACCAAAGAGACCTGAAATCACATAAAAAGGGGAAAAAAAACTGCATGGAACCCAATGAATGACATGTCATTTGAACGTTTGAACTTTGAACTTACAGCAGGATATTGTAACATTTACCCATAGAAACCATTGTTTAACTTTCAGTTTGGAGTCTGAGGCTCTGAACAATAACGCAAGTGCCATAGCTACCGTACCTGATTGTAGCGATTGTGACGGTTAACGTGATTCTGGTGGAAGGTTATCTTCAGGTAAGTTCCGACAGCATCTACATGGACTGATTTCAGCTCTCGGGCCTTGAAGCCGGTCTTCTCGTTGTCCGACAGAGACACATAGCTGTCAGGACAACATATATCATTAGCTTTGTGTTGTATTATAACGTAAAATATCTATTTTAATATCTCTAGGAACACAAAGCAAATTTGTATGTTCGAATGTGCGGATTTTCATGTTGAACTTGTTTAATGGTGTTTTTTATGCAGTCTCACCCAAGTCTGCGAAGCTGTCCAACGACTGCTGAAGTGCTGGGTTCAGGAAGAGTGTCTCCTATTTGGAACTCCACCTTAGCTGGGATCAGGTAATGGTGGGCCAGGAGCTGCAGCTTCTTTACCCGACTTCTTTCCACCAGCTGCAGGGTGATGTGCTGAGGATAGCTGCACAACCTGTGAAACATGTTTAAGATGAATAAAACAACCATGGATTCTGCAGCATTGGTGGTTTTCATTTATTCAATGACAGCAGCAAGCATAAACGAAATAACATGCTGCAGATTAAAAACTGCAAAATAAGAATAGAGTGCCATCTAAAGGATGTATTTTGTTTTTTTCATTTTTTGTGATGCCACAACAAAGAAGGACACCAATAACAGCAAAGCAGAATAGTATGATAACCATCCATCCATCTTCTTCTGCTTATCCGAGGTCAGGTGACAGGGCCAGTAGCCTAAGTGTCTAGTCCAGTTCCTCCCGGTGGATTCTGAGGCCTTCCCACACCAGTTGAGAGACAGAACTGGGCACATTTGGAACAAGTGCGGGGTAAGTCACAGTTGATGAACTACACTGCTGATGGAGATGTCATACTTCAGGACAAAAATCCGACCAATCCCTTAAAGCGCTGTGGCAACATCATGCGACACCTGCCTTCCTGTTTGTTTGCTTATGTCAGCTGGAAAAAGTTCCAGCTCAACCATGAACCAGACAATCAGAATAGAAAATGGATGGATAGACATTATTATACTGCGGTTGTCTTCTTTTTTGCTATCTGAACCACCTAGTAAGGTTTAATGATGACACCTTGAAAGCTTTGTGGTTCCATTGTATAATATCTGATAAAGGCAAGATAAATTGTACAAATAAATAGTGTTTTGTTAATGTACTTGCTGGATCTCCACCCACGGACGGTGGGTGCATGCACCATGAGCTCCTTAGCATTGAAGTTGTCCTCATGACTGGAAGAGCTGACCACAATAAATCCAATTTTTCTGGGCATCCCTCCACTTTATACTGGAAGAAGACAAACAAGTTAATTGGTTCAGCAACATTGCATGATTTGATATTCTAAATTGAAAAAGAATGTTAAAGTGCGGCACAATACAATTTTTGACGGGGGCTGGAGGGCAAACTGTCAACATGGCTGAGCCTTAGCTCAGCCTGTTGTCGCTGTGTTGTGCTGGCGTTTTTACCCACTCCAACCAATCGACTTGACTTAAAACCGTCTTCCACCTTGATTCATACAGTGTTGACTGAGAAGAAAAAGTATTTTTTTTTTTAGAATTCTGATCAAGCTTACCGCGAACATCACCTCAATGTTGACAGCTCGTCGTCACGTCTCATCTCCATAACCTATTGCGGACATGCGCAGTTGGTTGTCGTAAGGGATTGTGGTCAATTGAGTTTTTGTATGAAACTATACAGTCACAACTTCCTGGTATTTTGGTTTGACAGGATATATATCTAGTAACTTCAAAATAAAGCTTTAATCAGAAAAACGTGAGCAAAGTAAAACCTCGGCACCAGATAAAAAAACAGCGTGATATTCGAAACAGCCGGTCCGTACAGAGCAACAGCTCTGTGTTTCTCTTTTTCAGGGTAAACATAAACAGTGGCTCTCTATCCCCGTGTACTGTATTTTCTTTTGAAGGCATCTAAACGGAAGTCGTGGAATTCTGAGATTCGGCAACATGGACGAGATGAAAACATGGCCAGAAGTAGAGAAAGTAGCGACAGAAAAGAGACGAGAGTTGGTGTTGCAAGGCGCAGCAGCCGACAAGAAGATTTCCACACATGGGGGTCTCACGCCTGCCATTTATTCCCTCAAGCTGCTCAATTATTTGGAAGTTAGCCAGTGTCCGAGTTTGACAAAGCTCCACGACGACATCCAGCATCTGAGCAACCTTCAAAGTCTCATCCTGTGCAGAAACAAACTGGACTGCATACCGGATGTCATCGGCAGCCTCAAGTCCCTAAAAGTTCTGGACGTTTCGGTTAACAACCTGAAGGTTTTGCCAGAAGGAGTCACCCGGCTACAAGAGCTGACCACATTGAATGTGAGCTGCAATAGCATGGAGGCTCTCCCGAATGGGTTGAGCCAGTGCACCAAACTGTCCACCATTAACATCTCAAAGAACCGCATCTCTGGCTTCCCTGAGGATCTCTGCTCTGAGCGCTTGGATCTGCTTTGCACCCTGGTCGCCTCGGATAACGCCATCGTTGAGCTGAGCAGAGATATTTACAGGCTACCTGCTCTAAAGGTAGACTCACTGTGCAATGCTAAATGTGCATTTTACGAGAATAAAGTTGTAACATATTTGGAACCAAATCATAAAATCAAAGATTTTGTTCTGCTCATGCCCATCCTTACAGGTTCTGGATCTCTCCAACAACAAGCTGAGCGAGGTCCCATTTACTCTGAGTGACTGCCCTAAGCTGAAGGAGATAAACTTCAAGGGCAACAAGCTGAACGACAAGCGCCTGGAGAAGATGATGAACGGCTGCCAGACCAAGTCCATTCTGGACTACCTCAGAGGAAAAGGGAGGCATGGTGAGGACAGCGGTGACGTGGATGGAGGGCGCAGCTCTGACAAGAAGAAGAGGCAACAACAGCAGCAGAAGAAAAAGAAGAAGAATAAGGACGAAGAGGAAGATGATGATGAGGTGGAAGAAGTGAACAAGATGGTGGTGAGGGTTCTCCGTGTTTCTGATGCTCCCGACACGCTCAATGTCAGAGTAAGCACAGAGGTGAAGGATGTGCGGCCTTACTTGGTGTGCTGTGTGGTCCGAGGCATGAACCTCAAACCTGGGAACGCTCTCAAGAGGTTTCTGATTGCTCAGGTACGTAGCGGAGATAGTGGAGGTGTCCAAACTTTTCACATGACTTCTAACACTACTTTCCCCCACCCATCAAGACAAAACTCCATGAGGAAATATGCGAGAAGAGGACCATTGCCACCATTGCTACTCATGATGTGCAGCTTCTCAAAGGTCCTCTGGTGTATGAGGCCCAACCTCCCACACAGCTAAAGGTAGGCTCACATGACATCTATCCAACTCTCATGAGATTCAGATTCACCTCCTTATATAGTTAATTCAAAACAAAAATGGCTTCTTATTGGAGGGCAGTGGGGACTGCTGGGGTGCTGGGCACTAGGTGGGTGCACTCAGGGCCTAGGGGGGTCGGGGCCAGGGGGGTTGGCTGGCGGGGTTGGTGGTGTTCTACGGCAATGTCCTGGGGTTTTGCTGGGGTGTCCGATGTTCCCACTCTTCTTTTGTTGTATGGTCTTATGTAAGATTCTGTGATTATGTGTGTGGAAAAAATATCACTTATTGAATTGGTAACTGCTCTGGCATGGAGAAGGGGTAGGATTTAATAAGCTTTGCTTCTTCCTGCTCCTTTTCAGGCATGTGTAGTAATGAGGTGTTGTGTATGTATGTCTGTGTGTGTGTGTGTGTATATATATACGTATATATGTGTGTGTATACACATATGTGTGTGTGTGTATATACATATATGTGTGTATATATACTATGTGTGTATATACATACATATATATGCGTGTATATATATGTGTGTATATACACATATATATACATATGTGTGTGTATATATGTATATGTGTGTGTATATTACATATATATGTGTATATACATGTGTGTGTATATACATATATATGTGTGTGTGTGTATACATACATATATATATGTGTGTGTATATACATATATGTGTGTATATATATGTGGGTATATATGTATATACATGTGTGTGTGTGTGTGTATATATATATATGTGTGTGTGTATATATGTATGTATATATATATGTATATGTGCGTGTATGTATATGTATGAATGTCTGTATGCTGCATATATATGTATGTGTGTGTGTGTGTGTGTATATATATATATTTAAGTATATAAATAGATATTGTAAGTGTAGTGTATTGTAAGTGTATATGTGAGATACATTAATGTAACATAGTATGCATGTCTGAAATACATTAAGAAGAAAAAAAAAGAATTCCCTCTGAATACATGCTCTCTTTACTGTATGTCCTGCCAAGATTGTGCCGCTTGGTCGGAAGGAGATGACGGCCGTGGAGCTGATAAGACATCTTCAACTGGAGGCTAACGAGCTGAGGAAGCAGAAGAAAAGACAGAATGTCACTGGCCTCCACAAGTCAGTCACACAATAATTAATGTTGCCTTATTGCTCTATTTTGTTTACAATTTTAAATAGAGATCTGTCAATAGTAGGGATGTCCCCATCTGATCTCCAGGATAACAAGCTTTGTTTTTTAAATGTGGTACATGGCTTCAAGTCAAGTGTCAAGATAGACTTATTATTGGGTGCTTGTGCTACACAACTCTCAGTATTTATTGCATACTTACCTTGTTCTTATAGATACCTGCAGCTCCTGCAAGGAAAAGCGCTGTATCCCTGCTTAGTGGACGCAGAGGGACATGTCATCTCATTCCCGCCTATCACAAACAGTGAGAAAACCAAGGTGTGTGATTTCTATTCTTGGTTGCATCTACAGGAATTTCAGCAGAACCCACCTCAGATATTTGTGTATCCTTAACAGATCAAGAGGACAACCAAAGAGTTATTCTTGGAGGTGACGAGTGCAAGCAGCCTGCAGATCTGTAAAGATGTAATGAACACTCTGATTGCAGTAAGGTTTCTCTCTTACTTTTTTACCACCAATACAGCGTTATCTCCATAGTTGTGAAGCTTGTTGATCTCAAAGTTTATGACTCGAATTGTTCCCCAGAAGAATTGGAATGAATTGAGCTGGTGTAAGATTCATCAAATCGTTTTGTTTTGCACACATTTCGCTTCGAGTTGGACTGAGTTGGAATGAATTAATGACACTAACCAAGGTTCCACTGTACCTCTCCCCTCACAGAAAATGGCCGAGTTGAACAAGTTTACAGCCGAGCACCGGGACGAGGCGGAGTCCAGTGAGGAGGGGGATATTGCACCACCGGACCAGGAAGCAAGTGCAGACGTAGCCTGTGAACTGACCATCCAGCAGGTTCGAACGGTCGACCAGGATGGGAACCTGAAGGTGGTCTACCCATCTAAGACGGACCTCTCCGAAGACATCCCTAACTTAACAGTCATTTGGTAGTTTTCATTCAGAATGAATATCACAACATTAAGAATACATTTGCCTCTAAATAAAAAAATTCATTCATTCATTTTTTACCGCTTTTTCCTCACGAGGGTCGCAGGGGTGCTGGAGACTATCCCAGCTGTCTTTGGGCGAGAGACCCTGGACCCTGGACTCCCCAGCCAATCACAGGGCACATATAGACAAACAACCATTCACAGTCACATTCATACCTATGGACAATTTGGCGTTGCTAATTAACCTAGCGTGTTTTTGGAATGTGGGAGGAAACCGAAGTACCCGGAGAAAAACCCACGCATGCACGGGGAGAACATGCAAACTTCACACAGAGATGGCTGAGGGTGGAATTGAACCCTGGTCTCCTAGCTGTGAGGTCTGTGCGCGAACCACTCAACCGCTGTGCCGCCAAAATGAATTCATTAAAGAGAATATAAAATTCAAGTGAAGCTTAGTGACATTTTTAGTGCTTGTATGTTGGAGTGCTGGACTCGGTAACAAATTGAACTATGGAATCAAGCCCCTGGATCTGCAAAAAGCATAAATAAATTTACCCTTTTTTTAGTAGTTTTCTTAAATTTATGACACAGGTATGACTGAACAAATAGAATAAAATATAAATGTAAGAAAGAACACCTCTAAAGAACATTGTAGTATATGTGGTACATTCATGCTGAGCACTAGTCTAAATCTAGCCTACAGATGCTAAATGCTAGTATAGGCAACCATCTACTTACATTCGCAGGTGTAAGCAACCTCCAAGTACTTGTAAGTGCCCACACAAGGGTTTCCGAAGACCCCACTGCTTGCTGTGATGGTGCAGCTGTTTTTTCCATTGCAACTGTTGAACAAAGAGGAAATGTTGGCTTACAAGAAATGAGCACATTTTGGCAAAAATATATCTTACAATCTGGTAATTTTGTTGTAAACGTATAATCTGGCTTACAAAATGGCTTGTTTGACTGCTTGTACGTTGGTTGGCCTTGTGTTTTGCCTGCAAATAAATGATTACTGATGACTACTATTATTACTATTACTATTATTCTTACATAACAGGATTTATTTTGAGCAAAAATGGTGAATGTGTCCTTTTGCCACTTCATAATTTTAATCAATCTCAGTTCCTATAAAATTAACACCTCTATTCAAAGAATCACAAAGATGCACAGGGTGTAGTCTACAAAAGCAAATAACCATCAAGGTGCCTTCACAGCTGTGGCTGTAGGCAACCTGATGTAGTTTTGTATAAACCACAGCTACATTTGCAGTATCATAAGTGTTTATCCCCTACCTCTTCTAAATGTGGATGATATTCTGTAATTTGTGCTTTGTTCCCCAGGTGTGAAACCATACAGTACCTGTTGGCAACAAGTGTCGAAGGGCTCAGGCATTCAATGTTTTGGACCTGACTTGGAGGTCTTTTGTATGTGCATGGGGTCCGGTCACGGCGTCCATGGTTGCCCCTGTGAACAAATATAACTTGTCTGACAAGGGGGGGCCAAGACATTAGTGTTAATCAGGAGAAGTTTCGGAGGTGATGAACAGGTTTGGTGTTAAGGACAGGAAAATGGTGATAGATTTTTGGAAGAAATGGAAGTCTTTAGGTGAGAGCTGTGTATTGAGCTGCCAAAGAGAAAAAGGGAAGAGGAAGTGGGGGGGTTCGGCAGTAGTCCGGACCTCTTTGGGAATGCTTGGGAGTGTGACCAATCACAGGAGTGCGCTTTCAAAGAAATACAGCTGGAATAGGTACAGTTTCTGGAAGATCTAGAATAGGGATTCCCAAACCTGACCAACTCAGGGCCCACTTGAAAATCTAAAAAATGTCTGCGGCCCACCTTTGTCCTATAAAGAGTACATAGACGAAATGCTGCCTTCTCAGAGCACTTAACTTAATAATAATAATAATAATATTAATAATATTATTATAAAAATGAGCATAATAATAATAATAATCATTATTATTATTAAGATTCAGGATTGAAATGAAAGCAGGGGGATAAAAGAAAACCCAAACTTTTAATCTGTGGTGTACACACAAGACAGAATTAATTCTCATACTTTTCATAACCGCATTCAAAACTGGCATGACGACCAGAGAGCTACGTTCCAATCATAAACTGTATAAGGTACCTATAATATTGTGACAGGTCAATAACACTCAATAGGTTATTACTTAGGCCTATATTTTTTATCGGGCAATATATATTTTGCAATAAAAATATTTGCAAATATGAATCATATTTTTAACTTCTCATGGCCCACCTGCAGTACACACTTTGGAAAACTGATCTAGAAAGCATTCTGTGCTGGTTATTGTATGTAGCTGCTCTATAGGACTCCACAAAGGGCCGAAAAATTAGCATAATTGCTCCCCTTTAATTAAAATGAATTATTGTATCTGTCTGTAACCATATCTGTACTTGGACTGGACGGGGCATAATCTGGAAGTGGTAGTTTAACTGGAAATGGGTGGGCCTTAAAGGGGAACTGCACTTTTTTTTGTAATTTAGCTCATTATTCACAATCCTTATGTGAAACATGAACACATATTTCTTTCCTTTTTCTGTGCATTATAACGCGACAAAATGAGTTAATATGAGCTAGCTAACAATGCACATAATTTGGACACACTTATTTAGACAATGAAGCCCTCTAAAAAAAACCCAAACAACATTGCATCGTTTGACATACATGTTGTGATCATGCATTAACATGTACAATGATGATAATATGTACCGTATTTTGCTGATTTAAAACACGACTGAAACTTTGCATTGATTTCGCATACTTACTGTATTGCTAGTTCCATCAACACACATGAATACAATGTAAATGGGGGATTTATATTTTTATTTAAATTTCGCCTTTCTTCACAGAAAATACCAGAGTTGAACAAGTTTGCAGCCGAGTATCGTGAGGAGGCGGGGTCTGATGGGAAAGAGAATCGCCCACCATAGCTAGCGCAGACACCTCAGGCAAACTGACCCTCCAGCGGGTTAGACCAAGGGAGTTAGACCAAGACCAATGGGGCCCTGGAGGTGGTCTAGCGACCCCTAATGTAACCATCATTTGGTAGTCTTAACTAAAGGTGATTATTGCAGCACTGAGAATACATAGGGAAAAAAATAAATTAATGGAGGTGCCCATTAGTGCCCCTTAATTGTTTTTTTTTCGACTGAATACTGAATAAAATCAATAACTGCATTAACCTTATCGATGAATCATTTTTCATAAGAATATCTAGTCTATCTAGTCTATTTAGGTATTTTTTCCTTGTCTGTTGCATTGTAAAAATAAATCGTAAATATAACAGAGATAAGAATAAAGCATATTCGATAAGTAAAAGTCAAGAAAAACTCCACCATCAAAAATGCATCGTTGTACACTGACCTCAGTAACAAACATCCCGTTATGTTCACTGAGCAATGTTGGGTTAATTCCATGAATCTGCAAAAAACACATAAATACATTGTTAATTTTTGTTGTTATTATTTGGAGTATTTATGAACCTACATGCTTCATACACGTCGGACACATATTCAACTACAAAGAGAGTCAGACCTCTTCTCAGTCATACGGTTGCTTTGTTTCTGTGGGGCACGCCCCAACACAACAACGTATTCATATGTCTTTTAGGGTTTTTTTTTTTATTTATTTACATATGTGTACACACATAATTCAGGTCCTAAAGTGAAAATTGTGTTGAAATAATACAATTTCAGATGAACTACATTAATGAACCTACAAAAGCTCTTTATATACAATAATAAAACAATCACTGCATCATATTATTGACTAAAAACTATAAAAACTGATAATGATAAAAGGTTAATTGAAAATTATGGTGAAAACGTAAACACTAACACTTTATCCATGATACATTTACACCACATATATAAAACCAATTAGGCAGCTTCCTACTTACGTTTACACACGTACGTAATCCTCAGGTACTTGTAGGTTCCCCCACAGGGGTCTCCAAAGATAGCATTGCTCGCTCTGATGGTGCAGCTTTTTTCCCCATTGCAACTGTTAAACAAATAGGAAATGTTATTGTACAGGAACAGAACAAATTTTCGGCAAAATATACGACAATCTTTGTCGTAATTGTGTTACAAATGTGTGACCTGGCTTGCAAAATAGCAGCAATACGTTTGTTGGAAAAGAAAATGACCACACTGAATAAAGTGACTTCCTTAGGGGCCATTTTAGAAGAATCCTCATTGTGTATTTGGTAATGGTAATGGTAATGGTTTTAATTCATTTGAACATGCATCAGATTCCAATTGAGTGCATCACATAATCAGTTCACAGTTCCACATGTCCAAAAGGAGTAGGAAGAAGCAAAGCTTATTAAATCCTACCCCTCCATCTGGTACTTTTACAATCAGTAACTGTTACATTTGTTCACTTCCTGCTTTCCATAATACAGGTTTTTTTTTTAATAATGCACCTCATACCGAAGTACGAGGTGATATGACCATGCAATGATACATAATACATTTGTATTAATATAAAAAGTATATTTTATACATAGCATGCTATGTGGACAGTGTATAATCTAATAAACTGTATTATGATTGCAACATAATCTGAACTCATGATCACAAATGTTTATGTTTAATGACTGTTGCTCCAAGCAACCTCCTGATGTAGTTTTGTATGAACTCCATAAGATGGCAGTAGCCGCATGTAGAGCAGGGGTCTCAAACTCAATTTACCTGGGGGCCACCTGAGCTAGGTTCTGGGGGAAGCCGGCGCATCAGGTTTTCAAAAAAACTCCCAAAACGCATTTATTAAAAACTGGAAAAAAAATCAATAAAAAACTATCTTCAATTGCTTCTGCTATACCCTACACTTTTTCAGTACTTTGGTTCCGGTTTTCACACCAAATTATCTGATAAAACATTGCACTGTTCACAAATATCTTAATTTTTATTTTTCTATATACAAAATAAGATAAAAAAAAAAAACAAATTAAGAATAAAGACAATAAATCAATTAATCAGTAATAAATAAGTAAAATAATAATAAAACAGCAAATAAGAGAAACGTAAGAAACCACATACAGTTGGTAGAGAAATTATTTTTTTCAGATTCAAATGTACAGTATTAACAGTTATTTAACCTTAAACAGGAACATTAATGAAACGTAATAATTTTACCCAATTAGTTAGCAAGTTAGCATCGTAGCATCGTAGCAAGTTAGCATCGTACTCAGTTCCGTCAGGAAGCAGCGTCGTAACTTTAACAACATGTTTGATGAGATGCTTTATCTTGACGTGTATTTTCCGTTTTATTCCAAATCATTTCCTGCATTTATTTGTACCCAGCGTCATAAACCTTTAGCTTCATTGCTAATCCAAAGCAAAACAGGGCGGGGTAACAGGGTAGGCTAACAGTATGGGCGGGGCAAAATCATGTTAATTGTGTCCGGTGTGCACACAGCTTTAAGCTGTCATTTCAACATTAAACTTTGGTATCAAGGTGGGGGCCTCAAACTAGCGACTCGCATTTGGCCCGCGGGCCGCGAGTTTGATAACCCTGATGTAGAGTATTATGGGCATCCCAGCATCTTTTTTTCTACCTCTGAATGTGCTTTAAAGGGGACTGTCATTTCGGACCACAAGAGCAAAACTGTTCTTTGATTGTCATGCCTCTATTTTTAGAGGAACTTTGGATCCTGTACTAACACCTCAAACTAGAGTTGTCCCACCGAGTCATTGAGCATGAACTGATTAAGGTTCATGTTGCCATTTTGGATGGACCCTTGCAATGCATCATGATGAAATGCACAGCATATTGTAAGCTAACCTGAAACAAAAAGCATGCTAACCAAGGCGGATGTTAACCAAGGTTCCACTTTATTGTGTTACTATTTTATTTATGTGTGGTTTCCTCCCCAAGTGTGCAATCATACCTGTTTGCGACGATTGATTTAACGTCGCCTCTGCATTCATCGTTTTGGACCTGAGATGGAGGTCTTTCAAATATGCACGTGGTCTGGTCACTGCGTCCAAAGACGGCCCAGTGGACACCTATGACGTAACCCTCCTCTGACAAAAAAGAGAAACAATTGTGATTTAACCAGGATGGCAAGGTATAGAAAACAAACATGGGTGTCCACCAAGGGCCACATACAAATTGGAGGATGGGGGCATGCCACATTGTGTGCATTAAATATGCTCATTCATTCATTTTCTACCGCTTATCCTCACGAGGGTCGCGCGATGGGGTGCTGGAGCCTATCCCAGCTGTCTTTGGGCGAGAGAGACGGGGTACAACCTGGACCGGTTGCCAATTAACCTAGCATGTTTTTGGAATGTGGGAGGAAAACCCACGCATGCACGGGGAGAACATGCAAACTCCACCCAGAGATGGCTGAGGGTGGAATTGAACTTGGGTCTCCTAGCTGTGAGGCCTGCACGCTAACCACACATCCACTGTGCAGCCCGCATGCAGATTAATGTACGTACATGTATGTTAAACTACCCGCATAAAATTAGCTTTGTGTTTTAGGTAGCAAAGCAAATTAGAGTCATATCTAATAACATAACTCATTAGAAATTCATTTTATTTTTTATGACATCTAAATAAACCATAAAAATAACTTACCACAAGACAAATGTGCCAAAGAGTCCTCACATGCCAAGACATGAACTGATCAAACCAAATCAAACATGTTAGCGATCATGTGATCCACATTGTAGTATACGACATACGTGGCTGTAGTTTCCGCACATACAGGTCTTCGGTGGCAAGCAGGTGAAGTTGGTGTCCAAATATTTAAAGATGCCAACGCAGGGATCAGAAGTTCGGAAAACATCGACGTTCAGTTCACATCTCTTCTTGCCATTACATCTGCAGACAAAATGAGAACAAATGTGTGTTAAAGCAGAAGAAATACAAAGGCGCTTCCTCAACACATGGGTGTGAAACGCAGTCATTGTGTACTGTGTATGTGTGTAAGTGATCCTTTATTTGATTACTTTATTCTTTCATTATTTTTGTGTTTACAAGTAAAAAAATTTGTACATTTTTTTGTGTTTACAAGTGTAAACGTAAGAGCTGTCTGGAGTTGGTGATCGATGCAAACATGGCAAACTTTGGAAATTTTGGAATATTTCAGCACACTTATGTTAGCCATACATGCTTGATGCCACTTTTGTGCTACTGTGCAAGTGTACCTCACGTTGCGGCCAATCAATGCAGTTTACCGTTTCCACTGTCTGTGTACTACGAACTCAGAATTAACAAAATTCGGAAGAAGCAAAGCCTATTTAATCATCCCCATTCTCCATTTTACAAAAATTACTAACAATTTGTTCAGTTAGTATATTCGATATGATCCAATTTCCATGTTCAGTAATTATATTATATTCATTCATTCATGTTCATTTGACTAATTATGCTTTCCAAACAAGTGCAAGGAATACCTAGTCTTGAGGACATCCACGGCGCCCTCCTGAGAGCACTCCGTGTCGGCAAGCTGCTGCGGAGGTCGACCCTCACTGCAGATTTCTGGATCTGTGCGGCCGTACAAACCCTCCCGGATGCTGATCACTCCAGAAGCTGTCACAGGCCGAGACAGACGTTATTGATACATAAGAAGTCGTGGACCTCTATACTGTATATAAATGCAACGCTATTGAGTCCAGCCTTTATATTATAACTGTAGTACAGTTTAAAACACAGGAGCATACCAGACTTAATCTGTTTTGGCAGTATAAAGACACAGTACGTGACTAAGTTGTTAAACATAACATTACAAAAATCATAAACAAATAATGGTTTTACAGTTAAATACATTTGTGAAGAAGACTGAAGTCTTACCACACTTAAGGCGATGGACATTCCCAAGGCTGTCACAAGTGGTTGCACGCTGCACTGGAGAAGCAACTGTGGAAACCAATATGAATGTACAAACAAGACAATGCATTAAATGTATGACACAGGCTGTGTTCGAAACCGCATACTTACCTAGTACTCATACTAACTTTTTGAGTATGTAGTGTGTCTACACTGGCAGTATGTGATTTTTTACTATGCCAGAAGTTTTCGGATGCATACTGCATTCGCCAAAAATGTTGAGTATGTATCGTCAGCTTACTACTCACACTCAAATTACCCAGCGAAGTGACGTCACCGCGGAAAAAAAGTTGGCAGAACATTGAGCAGCAGGATGGACCAAACAGCGATGTCAAGCAGGCTATATAGCGAGTTGGTTCGCGTCTTGTTTTCAAAGTAAAAGCAGTGATTTATCACTATGATTTTTTTTTATGACAAAAGTAAAGGGTTTTTTTATGTTGTGAAAATAACCTGAAGTGCGTTGCTCATTTCAGCTAGCTTAAATTTTGCCAAATTCATCCGAACGAAATTGTAAACGGTTGGTATTTGGACAAATAAATGGCACACTCGAGAACTAAACGGCCACTTTCTCGCCTGATTTTAAAAAATCTCAATAAAGTGATTCATTTAAAGAGAAAATCAGTGAAAATAAAGTGAAATCAGCTTCAGCCTGTCGATTTCGGCTCGGGTAGGAGCGCAATGCATTGTGGGTTATCATGTAGTACGCTGTAGTGCAGTGGTGGGCAAACTACGGCCCGGGGGCCACATGCGGCCCACCAAGTGTTTGAATCCGGCCCGCCAGTTGCTTTTCCAGTATTTCAACTTTTAACATACAAACTGGCAACATGTCTTATTTAGTCATTTTTTTTTTTAATGTAAAATTTAGTGACATAGTTTGATGTTTAAAGTGCACCTGAAAAAAGCGACATGAGAACATACAGCTACAATTAGACAAATCATTCAAGGAAAATGTGTGTGTGTGTTAAATACTTGTTCTGGCCCCCTGGACAATTTTGTTAACTCAATGCGGCCCACGAGTCAAAATATTTGCCCACCCCTGCTGTAGTGTAAACGTTTTGAATACTGTCTGAGTTGTCTCAGTTTGCAGTCTGGAGTGTGGTAATATGGGCATGGGGGTATGTAGTAGTTAGTATGCGGCTTCGAACACAGCCACGCTTTCGGAACATGCTGACTAACAACCTGACAAAATGCAGGTTTTGTGCACTCAAAACTGGCTTATTGTTTGCAGTGTTACATCACCTGGCGCTCACAAAACATTCATGTCAGTGATAACTTTTAAATTAGATTTTAGATGAAATGTCTGTTAATCCAATTACATTTTCAAATTATATTAAATCCACAAAACAGAAAATCATTGCATCATATTATTTACTAAGGACCTCTGATGATTTCAATAAAATCTGATAAAAAACGAAGGAAATAGGTTCCCTGTCCCGGGTCATAGTGCAATTTAAATATAAACTGAGAGATGCTAACTAGGCTATTAAGTACTTACATTCACAGGTGTAAATAATTTTCAGGTACTTGTAGGTTCCCCCACAGGGCTCTCCAAAGTTCGCGTTGTTTGCTCTGATGGTGCAGCTCTTTTCCCCATTGCAACTGTTGGACAAATGGGAAACGATGGCTTACAGGATATTAGCAAATAAGTTTATGTTACAGACACGAATGACAAATATTCACCATTCAATTTAAACATGAATGAAAATAGCACGGTTGACGAGTGGTTAGCGCGCAAGCCACACAGCTAGGAGACCCGAGTTCGAGTCCACCCTCGGGCATCTCTGTGTGGAGTTTGCATGTTCTCCCCGTGCATGCGTGGGTTTTCTCCTGGTACTCCGGTTTCCTCCCACATTCCAAAAAACATGCTAGGTTAATTGGCGACTCCAAATTGTCCATAGGTATGAATGTGAGTGTGAATGGTTGTTTGTCTATATGTGCCCTGTGATTGGATGGCCACCAGTCCAGGGTGTACCCCGCCTCTCGCCCCAAGACAGCTGGGATAGGCTCCAGCAAATCCGGCGACCCTCGTGAGGAAATGAATACCTGTTACATGTGCTGTCTAGAATATTCAAACGAGAATGAGGTAATCAATCTACATTATGCTAATTGTGGCATATCTATTCCTATCCCCACTGCATGTGGACTAAATTATTTCAAAATGCGATACGTGATTATTTCCCCAAGAGTGCAATCATACCTGTTTGCAACGGTTGACTTGACTTTGCTTTTGCATTCGTCATTTTGGACCTGAGATGGCGGCCTTTCGAATATGCATGTCCTCTGGTCAGTGCGTCCATATATGGCATTTTTGACAACTATGACTTGTTCTTCTTCTGCTAAAAACAAGAGACAATTGTGATGTAAGCAGGATTGAAACGGTAGGTGGGGGCACAACATCCAAATAAGTACTCAAGAATATTAGAATCAAATCTATATAAACCACACCAGTGAGTCAATCTTACCACATGATAAATGTGCCAAAGAGTCCTCGCATGCCAAGACATGAACTGATCAAACCAAATAAAACATGTTAGCGATCATGACATTGTTTACAACATACATGCGGTACTTTTCATACGTACAGAATTTGGGTGGCCCACAAGTGAAGTTGGTTTCTAAATATTTAAAGATGCCAACGCAGGGATCAGAAGTACGGAAAACATCGACGTTCAGTTCACATCTTTTCTTGCCATTACATCTGCAGACATAATCATAAAAGATTGTGATGGAATAGAATAACGTGGATAATAACGAGGAGACAACCCATATTTTGTGATGATAACTATAGAACTGAAAGAGTGTGGCTGCTCAGTAAAATGTAATATGATACTGTTAAGAACTGAACAGGTGAGTAGTTTTACTTTACTTTTACTAGCTTTGTGGAAGGTAAATATACAACTTTTGATCGTGTTTAGGCCAGCAGTGGAGTACTTGCTGGCCCTGATGCACATCCACTGCTGTACCTGGTGCTATTGGTGCTATGCTATTGAAGATACTTGAAAATAATGAATACCTCATCTTGAGGACGTCCACAGCGCCCTCCTGAGAGCACTCCGTGTCAGCAAGCTGCTGTGGAGGTCGGCCCTCACTGCAGATTTCTGGGTCTGTGCGGCCATACAAACCACCCTGGACGCTGATCACTCCAGAATCTGTCACGTGCAGAGAGATTATTGATCCAGAAGGAGTGCACTTCTATGCATGTATCCTACAGCCACATTTTAACAGTTGGCCTGGTCTACGACATTAGAGTCCATGAGGTGATTCATCCAGTTCAAATTAATTTGTCAAAAAGATTGAGAAGTCTTACCACACTTGAGGAAATGCACGTTCCCAAGGCTGTCACAGGTGGTCACACGCTTTGTTGGCAGAACTGTAGAAACCAATTTAAATGATGGAACAAAACAAAAATGCCTATATACATCTAATAAGGGGTTTCCTAACTTTGCCCAACCACATACACAGAAATTCAATTATTAGGACTCTTCATCCTTGTATTTAGCAAACATCAACTGCTTGTATTGTTTCTTGAATTGGCTCATCGTTGTGCATTGTTTGAGTTCCTTACTCAATCCATTCCATAGTTTGATTCCACATACTGAAATGCTATGGCTTTTTAGCGTAGTCCTAGCATATAAGTGTTTCAAATGTAGTTCTTCCCTGAGATCATATTTCTCCTCTCTTGTAGAGAAGTATTGGATGACATTTTTAGGGAATTGGTTATTTTTAGCCTTATGCATTATTTTAGCTGTTTGAAGATGAACTATATCAGCAAGTTTAAGTATTTGTGATTTTAGAAATAAGGAGTTAGTATGTTCTCTGTAGGCGGCATTATGAATTATCCTTACTGACCTTTTTTGCAGTACATTTAGCGAGTGAAGATTGCTTTTATAGTTATTAGCCCATATTTCCACACAATAAGTAAGATATGGTAGAACCAGAGAGCAATAAAGAGTGTGGAGTGATTTCTGATTGAAAACAAATTTTGCTTTGATCAATATTGAAATGTTTCTCGTTACCTTATGTTGTATATTTGTAATATGAGGCTTCCAGTTCACCCTTTCAATGTCTACACCGTCTATTTGTATTTGCTGGGACGTGTCCTTTCTGCTGTTACCAAACAGCATTAGTTTTACTTAGGTTCAAGGACAATCTATTATTATGAATAATATTATTATTATTATCAAACCATCTTTTTAACATGACATCCTAAATTTGTGGCAAATTAGTGTTATATTTAATACTAGTGTTATCTCTCCAAATCACTTTTATTCACCCAAATAAAATATGCCCGTCCCACAAAAACAAACATTAGCTTTGATAGTCACCTGTTTTGAAGAGGAAGCATGTTGCTATGAGTACTGGAAATAGACGAAGAAGAGAAAAACAATAAAAGGTAATTTTAATATTTTAATTAGATATATACTAGAATAGAATAGAATACTCACACAGTGTTGAGCTGAGTTTAAGGGAAGGCATGATTCAGGTGATCCAGTCAAGGCTGAGATGTATCACTAATGATGGTGGAAGGATCATTTTATATTACTGGAGGAGCCTGTAAAAGCTGTCAATCAATTGCCATGCCCGCATATGACTCCACCTTGACTTGCAAAAAATCAAAATTATGATCCATCATGTGGCCCGTGATGTTTAATGTAGTTATTTATTTACTTATTTTTAATCACATCACTTTTAATCAATCACTTAAAATCATCACTGAGAATAACGTTTGTTAATTAATTGTCAAAGGTTTTTGACAATTAATTTTAATTGACAATAATATTAATATAACATATTAATATTTTATATAACAAAATTATATTTTTGAAATATTTTATATTATATCTATAGAAGATACAATTTGACAACAACATCGGCGGTCCTTTTAATTATAATCAGACAATCAGTAGCCAATTGTGCACCTGACACGTCAATTAAAATATGGCTTGCAACTGGATTTACTGGTTAATCTATGGGCGGCGGTGGCTCAGAAGGTACAGTAGATCCAATTCTGCTTCGTCATCCCAGTCATTACTGTTGTTTCTTTGGGCAAGACACGTCATTCACCTCCACCAAAAAAAGTCACCCAAAAATATTAGAAAATAATATTGTACAAAAAGAAAAAGAACTAGTTACATGCGTGGCAGAATAATAACGTACGTGTTAGGTTATTAAATTGTCAGACGGCAAAATAACACTGTTCTTTTAGTTAACATTCAAGTTTAAGCTCCATTATGACTTCCAAATGCAGGGACTCAAATAACAGCACTGTCTGCATGTCCACTTTAAGTTATGAAGAACACACAAAAAGGGAACATTAAATTGGCTTAACTTAAATTTGCTTAAGTCGCCTTTTTGGCCCTGTTAGGCTGAGAAAAAAATCATTTCCAACAAGTAGTTGTTTTTGTAAATATCACATGATTTGTGCTGCATGTGCATGTTTGGCTGTGTAATCTCCAAGTGTACATGAATGCACCATTGTTGGAAAAAAAGCTAGCTCAACACTGATACCAGGTTGCTAGTTTTGATACTGCTTGCGTACATCATTCGTGTGCGTTGTGTGACTTAAACACGACTACAAAGAACCTTTTGGACCTTCAAAGGCCTTTGGACAAACCCACGCTCCTCTGTAAACACATATATTACCAAAAAAGCCTATCCACTTGCTTAATAAAGATGGCAAAATGATTATCTGACTGGAATCTCCCATGGTGTCCCAACTCTAAAAGAACTATCACTCTCTTTTTAATAGTATCCGAAATACAAAAAATCAACAATAAAGCCTCCATTTTCGGGTGAATTGCATCTCATAACGCCAGGTTTTCACTGCTGCGCCATGTGGGGATTAATTGGAACATCAATATGATGGTAATGTTCAAGACGAAACACTCAAAATAATCATCAAACTTACTTATTTCTCATATGATGCACACAGAGCAATGAACTTCACGTTGTAGCCTTTCTGGTCTCTTTGTGCTGTGAGGCGGTCAGGCGCACTCGTAATTGTGAGTGTTTGGCGCTAATTATTTTCTTATTCACGTACCCCCATGACAACACGCTACTTTGGGAACCTGTCTTGTCAGTCCACACAAATACCTGAACTTTTACCAAGTGCATAGTTCAAAGCATACTGTCAAAACTTCCTTTTAAACAAAAACTGAAAAGAAACCCTCTGGCTTCTTGTGGTAAAATGTAAAAAGGTCAAATTCTGATCATTGTTGATGGGTGTGTGTCAGTTGTATAATTACATGTTGATTGTGTTTAGCTGTTGGGTTGAACACAGCTTGCTTATTAGCGTTAGATGTAGACACACTACAATAGGTGTGGTTGCATTGCATGCGAACGAGTACATTCTAATCTCCTCTGTTGTGCTGGTCTGACCAGCATACTTGGTGTTTCCTTGCTTGCGGAATCTGGATTTGTGCTTGCCGCCAAAATGGTCTGTCACCCACTCCGCTGTGATTGGTCCCACTTTCAAGAGTTCCCACAGACTTCCGGACTACTGCCAAAACCCACCCTAATCTAGTGGGTATAGGAGCTGATAATAAGTGAATAATCTCTTTGGAAGGCTACTTGAAAAGTGGTTGGGAGCTACTGGTAGCTCGTGAGCTACTGGCTGGAAACCACTGACTGACTGTGTATGAAAGTGCATGAAGTGGTAACAGAGGTCCGTGTTTACTGAGTGCTTGACATCGGCCGTTATACAATTTTTGTGGGGCAACCCGCAACGATATTGGTAATGGTAATGATTTTATTTCATTTGAACATGCATCAGATTACCATTGAATGCATCACATAATCAGTTCACAGTTCCACATGTCCAAAAGGAGTAGAAAGAAGCAAAGCTTATTAAATCCTACCCCTCCATCTGGTACTTTTACAATCAGTAACTGTTACATTTGTTCACTTCCTGCTTTCCATAATACAGTTCAAGGTTTTTTTTGTTTTTTGAATTCAGAATTTTTTAATTTTTTGTCCCGTGCCAAAGTAGGAGGTGATATGACCATCCAATGACATAATGGGTACCATAGTAAGTGTCAATATAGTGATATATATAGCACATCATGACTGGTTCAAGACTCTTCATCCTTGTATTTAGCAAACATCAACTGCTGATATTATTCTCAACATTATTTTGACAACATTTTTTTCATCAATAATATATGGCGTACTAATACTGAGAACACTGTAAAAAAAAAGCAATAATCTTTAATTTCTTGAGTATTTAAAGGGGAACTGCATTTTTAAAAGTAAAATGCGTTTGATGTTATACTTTGGGAATCAGCTGAAAGGTAAGTTCTACCGTCTTACAGATCACTTACACACATACACAGTACACATATAGTGGCATAATAAGAAATATAGCAACTTTTGATCAATCCATGTCAATTTCACACTTAAAACAATGTACAGATGTAAGACCGACACATATCCAGTTAATGGATAAATCCAGTTCAATGGATAAATCGTAATATTTATTTCATGTTATCAGTATTCCTGTTTTTGTTTTTCATGACACTGCCTCTCCTGGCTGCACAACACTAAACATGAGTAATGAGTACGGTTCTTCTTGCTCATCAAACATCATCATTATCCGGCGCAGCTTTTGCTATAAAGTCTCCTTCTGCCCCAAGGAGGTATTCTAGTTATTCGAGCTACCAACAAGAGGCCCAAAGGGATGTACAGTGTTTTGCTTTGAAGTTATAGCCTGCGACAAATCCTTCGTATTTCGTATGAATTTGGCGACTGTCTATTTATGTAACCTTGTATGAGTCATACTAATATGTAATATGTAATTCTACCACATAATACCCACCTTTTTTGGGGTGCTCAAACAATCCTCCAGCCTCATCCTTCAAGTAGCTGGGATTAAATGTCCAATGGTTAAACATCACACCTGAAATAAATAATATGAAATAAGGTTTGGCGATATGGACCTTAGCATATATCACAATATATTTAGGATGTATCACAACATGACAATATAAAATAGAAATTCAGCAGTCTTGTATAAAAAGCTACAAACCTAAAGTCATATAATGAAATACACTTCTCTCTTTGTTATCAAGAAAGTGGCTAACTTATGTATCTAATGCAGGGGTGGGCAAATATTTTGACTTGTGGGCTGCATTGAGTTAACAAAATTGTCCGGGGGGGGGGGGCCAGAACATATATTTAACACACACACACTATTTTATGCTTATAATTTTCCTTGAATTATTCGTCTAATTTTATCTGTAAAGGTGTTATGCTATCAGCTGTATGTTCTCATGTCCCTTTTTTCAGGAGTACATTAGACCACATCAAACTATGTCCATTAATTTTACAGTTTTGTTGTTTTTTTACTAAGTAAGACATCCAACTTGCTAGTCATGTTGCTAGTTTGTATGTTAAAGATTGAAATACTGTATTTTCCGGACTATAAGTCGCACTTTTTTTCATAGGTTGGCTGTTCCTGCGACTTATACTCCAGAGTGACTTATAAATGAAAAAAAAAATGTATGTTACATAAACACTGGACACCTTTTATGTTCATGTTTATTTTTTGTGTATCTGAATAACCATTGTGTTAGCATATCTTACACCTATTCAACATGTTCTCTATTCTTTTATTATTGTTAGAACTTGCCTTCCAAGAGGACGTAATGTCTGTTTTGGTCAAGTAGTTAAAATAAATTACCTGCAAAAAATGCGACCCATACTCCAGTGCGACTTATGTATGTTTTTTTCTACCTAATTACGCATTTTTGGCCTTGTGCTACGTATAGTCCAGAAAATACAGTACTTAGAAAGCAACTGGCGGGCCGGATTCAAACACTTGGTGGGCCGCATTTGGCCCCCAAAGTTTGGCCGTAGTTTGCCCACCCCTGATCTAATGGGTTAATTTGTTGAAAAATGCATCTTATTTTTATACGTTTTTTTAAGACATTCAGAGTTTACAACAACCCGAAAGACCATACACAAAACGCCAATTAGTACTGGACACACCCTTTGCCACTGTACATAGTCCGTCACCTCCTTTTTTCCTCAGGGAGGTATTGCAGTTATTCTAACCACCAAGTAGAGACCAATAGGACCTTTGAGGTGACTGTGTACTTTGTTGTCTACAAGCTTTGAATACACAGCTTTGAATGCTGACTTGGGTCTTTTTTACAATGTGTCTTTACCAATGTTTCTTCATGGGGATTTACACAACAGGATAATCACATTGGCTTTTTAGCATACCGGTTCTCAATATACTCATCAAATGTAACCCTTCGACATCTCTTCGACATCATAAAATTTGATTGATGTGCAAAATTTGATTTGTGTCGGATCAAATTGTTTACCACAAGAGATTTAAATCTGTACTTATTCTAGATTTTAAAAAAATCTGCAATTGAATGTGATTAATTATGATTTAACTATGGACAAAAATGTGATTAATTTAAATATTTTATTCGATTGAAAGCTCTAGGTATTACTTTTCATCATTACATTAAGTAGGCCCGTCATCACTCGGGGAAGTTGTCACTTGCAATTATCTTGTCCATCAGAGGGTACAACGACAACGTGAAATCATTTCAAGCATGGCTGCCTTCAGCTGGCTCTGGCACTCCCGCAATCCGTATGTTGTTATGACGGCTGCGGGATTCCAGATCTATAGCTTTAGCCTTAAGCTTGGCGAGGCTTTCCTCCAGAGCCGTATTCTTAGCTTTCAGCTTGTTCTCCGGGGATGTTAAGGCCCATTTTGTGGTGTGGTGACGGTGTTAGATGAAAAACTCTCTGAAACCAAGTTGTATGGGTTCACTTCCAAGGGGACAAACCTCATTATATGAAACTTTGTCATCGTTTAATAGGAGAATACTACAGTCAAACAGCGTTTATAGGTCAGAAAAGTGGGAAAAAACGCAATACGTCCCCTTTAAAGAATACTTGTTGGTGAATAGGCTTCACCCGCAAGATCATGCTGGTGTACCAGTATCATTAGCTAGCCCTTGTTGGTCCATCATTTCCATGCTGGTCTATACAGTTTTTTTTCAGCAGGGAGGTGGAGTGAAAGAAAGGGTGACTGATAAGTGGCGTTATTTATTTGAACTTCTTGACTGACCACCTCAGTGTATTATTTTTGTTGAAGCATTCATTCATTCATTCATTTTCTACCGCTTATCCACACAAACGTCATGGGGCGTGCTGGAGCCTATCCCAGCTGTCTTCAGGCGAGAGGCGGGGTACACCCTGGACTGGTCGCCAGCCAATCACAGGGCACATATAGACAAACAACCATTCACACTCACATTCATACCTATGGACAATTTGGAGTCGCCAATTAACCTAGCATGTTTTTGGAATGTGGGAGGAAACCGGAGTACCCGGAGAAAACCCACGCATGCACGGGGAGAACATGCAAACTCCAAACAGAGATGGCCAAGGGTGGGATTTGAACTCCGGTCTCCTAGCTGTGAGTTCTGCGCGCTAACCACTTTTGCTTTGTTAAAGCAAAACTTGTTAAATTGAAACAATGTGGTGATTGAAAACAAGACAAATCCAACCACTTTCAATTGCTGCTGGACAGCATTCCTAGGATTTTGGTGTTGTTTGTAAAAGCACTCAAAAATCCTGAAAAAGTAAAAAAATAAAAAACTCTGAATGCTGAAACTCTCATAAAACTCCTATAATGAACACATTCACTACACACAGAAGAACATATTTCGGGAATGCAAATCAGTTTGGTTTGGATTTTTGCAAGTCAAGGTATAGCAGTGGGTGTGGCATTTGATTGACAGGTTGTACAGGGTCCTGCGCTGACGTGAAAAGAACGAGCCATTTTCCATGTTGAGTCACACATGCAACTCATCTTTTAACGGGATCACCTGAATCATGGCCTGCCTCAAACTCAGCTCAACAATGTGTGAGTATTCTATTGTACTCTATTGTATTTCTATTGGGCTAACAGTGATGTGCAGCGAGGTTCATGGCAGAGATGCCTAAGCTTAGAATTAAACCTAGGTCTTCCTGATCTCCTGACTGGTGTTAATAGTAATATTTATTATTATTATTCAAGAATCTCCCCTGACTGTCCATCACTGATGTTTTATTAAAATGTTAAACTGACAGTGCTATTCTTTTTACAGTGCTGATAGCGACATGTTTCCATTTCAAAGCAGGTGACTATTAAAGTTCATGTTTGCTTTAGTGCAGGGAATGTCCAAAGCGCCATTTTCAATCCACATTTTGTTTTTTATGGGCATATTCGAAAAATAAAACCATTTATTATTATAGATATGCAGTATTATCAGATGTTACACTAATGTGTGTTGTTACCTATAACACAAAGCTAAGATGTGGATGTTTTGTTTTCAGAGAGCTAGCTTACCATTTATTGATCTACATGGTTTAATGCATAACATTTATCTTTTTTTATAAGTGGCCCTCTGCATCCTTCACCTTGTAAATATATATATTTAATACATTGCCTTATTCATACATAAATATTGGTTTCTACAGTTTCTGCTGAGCGTGCAACCACCTGTGATGACAGAGAAAACGTTCATCTCCTAACCTGTGGTAGGACTTCTGTCGTCACAAATTAATTCAATTGGAAAACCGTTATTTGAACTTACATTATGTTTCCATATGAAGGGGAACTATTGTGTTTTTTCACTTTTCTGACCAATGAATGTGGTTAGAATGTTGTATTCTCGTGTTAAATGATGGCAAAGTTTCAGATAATGACGTCGATAATGACATGTGGAAGTGAGCCCTCGGTTTCGGTTTCAGATGGCGTCGTAAAACTGACCATATTTCCACTACCAATTTTGTGCCAAGATTGTCTGCAGTTAGTAAATCCGGTGCCCTCACGAGCTGCACCGCACCATTGGTGCTTCTGACAAAGTGTGTGCGTCAATGAGTGCTCCTCATCAGGAACACCAGCAGCCAGTTGCTCATGAGCTGCCAGTAGCTGCTAAACAAGCTACCAAACTAACTGGTTAGCCTTTTGAAGTTACAATTTACAACTTCCAGAGTTTTTCAGATGGAGTGGGGACACAGGACAAAGAAGCCAAAAACGTGTAACTTCCACATAGAATTGGAAGATTGTACTAGGTGTGTGTATGAATGAATGAACTATTCATTCATTTTCTACCGCTTATCCTCACAAGGGTCGCGGGGGTGCTGGAGCCTATCCCAGCCTATCTCTTCAGGCGAGGGGCGGGGTACACCTTGGACTGGTCGCCGGCCAATCACAGGGCACATATAGACAAACAACCATTCACACTCACATTCATACCTATGGACAATTTGGAGTCGCCAATTAACCTAGCATGTTTTTGGAATGTGGGACGAAACCGGAGTACCCGGAAAAAACACATGCATGCACGGGGAGAACATGCAAACTCCACACAGAGATGGCCGAGGGTGGGATTGAACTCAGGTCTCCTAGCTGTGTGGTCTGCGCGCTAACCACTTGACTGCTGTGCAGCCCTGTATGACAAGTTATTAGACTGAAACTAAACACATAATATTAATCATATCTAAGACACTCATACATAGAGGTCCAGTCCTTGTGTATCAATAACGTCTCTCTTGTGGTGTGACAGCAACTGGAGTGATCAGCATCCAGGATGGTTTGTACGGCCGTGCAAACTCAGAAACCTGCAAAGAGGGTCGACCTCCACAGCAGCTTGCTAACACAGCATGCTCTCAGGAGGGCGCTGTGGACGTCCTCAAGACAAGGTATTGATGGCACTTGTTTGGGCGGTAGGTGTGGGGGGGTCGGTGGGACAAATGTAATGTCATGCTATTTATGTAACAATATTTAGCCGAGACTCTTATTAACATGACCATGAACATGAACTACCAACAATACACACCGACCCCAACTAAAGACTGTGAGAGTGATTATCCACAAATGACAAAAAGTCTTCCCAGTAGCGGCCGGTCAACCAAAATTACAAAAGCACAGCAACGACTCATCCAAGAGGTCACAAAAGACCCCACAATAAGTGCTCATGACTCCACCATAAGAAATACTAATAAAGATTTAGTCTGTGGATGTCCTCAAGACAAGGTAAACATCACCTTTCTTTGGAAAGCATGATATGATTAGTTTAGATAGAGCTTTATCGATGGCCGCCGCTAGCAGCAACACCATATGGAGTTTCTAGTACACAAGAGAGGCACCACCTGTCACCAAAACCAAGGTTGCTAAAAGGCAACAGACGTCTACATGAATGAGCATTTGACATTGCTCTTCCGAAAACAATGATTATTATTATTATTATTACAATTATGTTTGCAGATGTAATGGCAAGAAAAGCTGTGAACTGAACATGGCTGTTTTCCGTACTTCTGATCCCTGCAATGGCATCTACAAATATTTGGACACCAACTTCACTTGCGAACCAGAGAACATGTGTATGTAGGGAAACTCCATCTTGTAAACAATATGTCTCACATTATGGCTAACATATTGTATTTGATTTGATTAGTTAGCATCCTGGCATGTGAGGACTCTTTGGCACATTTGTCTTGTGGTAAGATGACTTATATGCCCTTATATGACTTATATAGAATTGTATTTCATCTGTGTATGTAAGATTCATTTTTAATGACTCAACAATATTACAAAACTACATCATAATTGTCTCTTCTTTTCGTCAGATGTAGGAAAAGTTATTTTGGTCCACGAGTCCAACTTTGGACGCCGTGACAAGACCACATGCATCTACAAAAAACCTGCATCTCAGGTCCAAAACGACAACTGCTTGAGCTCTTCGACAGCCGTTGAAAACAGGTACAATGTAATGCTTGGGAAGAAATCACGAACCACATCTTGGAAGAATTAAGTCCGCATTTCGTGGGGGTAGAGCTAGAAATGCATAATAATGAGCTAACCCTCCTCTTGTGTTAGGGTCAGCACCGACCCGTTTTACATTTTAATGCATAAAAAAAAATCACATAACATTTGTTTATTGCATCAAGGCCTTTTGACTTCGTCTGGAAACTCTATTTCAACAAAATAAAACCCAAAAAAATATTTTTACTAAATTTTAAAATGGTCTGGTTGGAATTATGACCACTGTATTGTTAGGGTCGGTTTATAATAATATGACTATAAAGTTTATGGAAAACACTGAAGGGAAAAAGTTTTCAGTTATAAGTATTCAGTTGAAAAAGATTTCAGTTCATACTAAAGTTCTGTTGCTGAAAACAATAACTTTTTCTACCTACTCAAAATTGACCCGAACACCATAGATGTTTCTTTAGTGATTAATACTAAAATGAGAAAAAAATAAAACTAATTGATTGTTCTATATCCCTCAGTAATAGCCAGGTAACAAAAGAACCTTCAATTAATTAATATGATTCTTTTGATGTTCATTTGACCATTTTTGGAAATTGAAATCGAGGGGTATAGTGACGAAAAAGGCCTCCATGCCCACACCAAAAGTATTAAAAACAATATTTCATGGCTGAAGGAGCCCAAGGCGGTAACCAAGAGATGAGAACCAAATTTGATGGTAACTTATTGTTTTTAGTGTATTTTAGATCTGATTTAATACATGGGTCAAAACCGACCCGATAACATAAGAGATGTTACCAGAAAGCTAACACAAGAGGAAGGTTAATATGGGCATATTTTCATTTTGATTGCTGTTACTTTGTGCAAAAACAGATATTGTAAATGCTGTAAATATATCAGTTTAGTCAGTTTCTGTGTTACGGAAAGCAGGAAGTGAACAAATGTAACGGTTACTGATTGTAAAAGTACCAGATGGAGGGGTAGGATTTAATAAGCTTTGCTTCTTCCTACTCCTTTTGGACATGTTGAACTGTGAACTGATTATGTGACGCATTCAATTGGAATCATGCATGTTCAAATGAAATTAAACCATTACCATTACCCCGCTTCTTGCCCCAAGACAGTTGACAAAATATGCGCATCCTGCACCCAACATTTCCTTTTTGTTCAACAGTTGCAATGGGAAAAACAGCTGCATGATCAGAGCGAGCAACGCGGTATTTGGAGACACCTGCGGGGGTACCTATAAGTACCTGGAGGTTAATTACACATGTGAAGGTAAGTTGTAAGTATGTTTGTTGATGTTGAGGTGTGCCACAATCAAAACAGGATAAAGGAACAGAGTAATAATTGAACAAAATATAATAATAAATCATTTGCTTTGTTACCTATATGTACGTATAACATAAAGTTAAGATGTAGATGTTTTGTTCAGATAGCTCAGCATTTACTGATCTACATCATCACACTCTATGTACTGCCTTATTCATCCATTGATATTGCTTTCCACAGCTGTTTCTGCAGAGCGTGCAACCACCTGTGAAAGTGGTGGGAATGTTCATCTCCTACACTGTGGCAGGACTTCAGTCTTATTCCTGAATTCATTTCAAATGAGAGCTTAATTGTTGCATTTGTCAGACAATTGCACAAATGTTGCGCACAATTCGCCGTGGCAATGTGTTTCGTTTAGATGGTATGCCTGGACTGGGTTGTGCACTCTCATGCTCTCCTAATGTATCGATAACATCTCTCTTGGCGTGTGACAGCATCTGGAGTGATCAGCATCAAGGGGGGTTTGTACGGCCGCGCAGACCCAGAAATGTGCAAAGAGGGTCGACCTCCACAGCAGCTTGCTAACACACAGTGCTCTCAGGCGGGCGCTGTGGACGTCCTAAAGTCAAGGTATTGATGGCACTTGTTTGGGCGGTAGGTATGTGTGTGTAATGTCATGCTATTTATGTCACAAAATCAAGCACAATATTTAGCCAAGATTCTTATTAACATGACCGCTCAAGCTGTGAAAGTTGAACATGGACAACCAAACAACTTCGACCCCAACTAAAGACTGTGAGAGTGATCGTCCAAAAATGATGAAAACATGGAGTCTTCCCAATAGCGGCTGGCCAACTAAAAAATTACAAAAGCACAGCAACGACTCATCCAAGAGGTCACAAAAGACCGCACAACAATTGTTCATGACTCCACCATAAGAAATAGTAATAAATAATTAGTCATTTTGTGTTCAGTTTATGTTGGCGGTGACTAATATTTAAATCAGGAAGAAGCCTTTTTCACACTCCTATATATAAAATAAATGATTAATGCTGATTATAATTGAGGAACTAAGATTAATTTTCACGGCGGTCTAGTGGTTAGCGCGCAGACCTCACAGCTAGGAGACCAGGGTTCAATTCCCACCCTCGGCCATCTCTGTGTGGAGTTTGCATGTTCTCCCCGTGCATGCGTGGGTTTTCTCCGGGTACTCCGGTTTCCTCCCACATTCCAAAAACATGCTAGGTTAATTGGCAACTCCAAATTGTCCATAAGTATGAATGTGAGTGTGAATGGTTGTTTGTCTATATGTGCCCTGTGATTGGCTGGCGACCAGTCCAGGGTGTACCCCGCCTCTCGCCCGAAGACAGCTGGGATAGGCTCCAGCACCCCCCGCGACCCTCGTGAGGAAAAAGTGGTAGAAAATGAGGAGGAGGATTAATTTTCCTCTAACAATATCTATCGTAGTGATTCTGGGACACACCAGAGGTATGTCTTGTGTTTCTTATGTTGTATCATATCTGCAGATGTAATGGCAAGAAAAGCTGTGAAATGAACATCAATGATTTCAAAACTTCTGACCCCTGCCCGGGCATCTATAAATACTTAGAGACCAACTTTACCTGCTTGCCAGCACGTATGTATGCAAACTCCAGCATGTATGTTGTGAACAATGTGGATCACATGATGGCTAATATGTTTTATTTCATTTCATCAGCTCGTGTTGTGGCATGTCAGAACTCTTTGGCATATTTGTCTTGTGGTAAGATGTATTATTTATTTTCGATATTTTTTTAGCACTTATTTGGATGTCTTCACTGTCCTACATTTTCTTCCTGCTTACATCACAATTGTCTCTCTTTTTCATCAGATGCAGGAAAAGTTATAGCTGTCCAGGAGTCCAACTTTGGACGCCGTGACCAGACCACGTGCATATACAATAGACCTTCATCTCAGGTCCAAAATGACCAATGCACAAGCTCTTCATCAGTCGTTGAAAACAGGTACAATTGCACACTCAGGGAAGATATCTTGTGTGTAATTAGTCCACGTTTTGTGGGGATAGGGATAGATATGCATAAATTAGTAATATGAATTGAAAACCTTGTTAAATTGTTGTTGAGAACTTATTCCCAGAGTTTCAATTCCCTTATCGATTCCGGTTGGCACGAATAACCTCACCACGTACTTCACCACCAAGCTATTAGCAACCCTGCTTCCTCGATGCTATAATGCTA
This sequence comes from Doryrhamphus excisus, assembly GCF_037039965.1. NCBI lineage: Eukaryota > Metazoa > Chordata > Actinopteri > Syngnathiformes > Syngnathidae > Doryrhamphus > Doryrhamphus excisus. The sequence continues at coordinate 7,333,186 of NC_136373.1, read as the reverse complement.
CACAGACAAGCACTCTTGCTCCATGACTTGCACAAAATAAACACAGTTAGGACAGTGATAAATTGTTACTTACTGCTTGCTCTTCTGACTCTTCCACACAACCAAGTAACGCTGGAAAGGCATCGGACTTCAGCAAGTTTGTCAGCTAGTCCAGCTGCACAGTGGTCCATGTTCAGGAAACAGTCCAGCGTGAAATGCTGTTGACAGATTGAAATGCATTTCTTTTGCTGGTAGGGAATCAGGAACTCCAACCACTTGTGCCTGATGGTGGCGTCTATGTGCCAGTCCCTTACAAACCATTGCTAGCAATGTAAACACAGAAGCAGAGACCTTATCTGGCTTACAGCCACGCCCGTATAAGGACGTTTGCTCCTCTGTGACATCACAAATGGGCAGTTTGACCACACCTTCTGAAACCAAGCATCCCAAACTTCTTTTTGGGCTCACTTCCAAATACCCAAACTCATTATCTGAAACTTTAGCTTCGTTCAACACAGGAATACAGTATTCTAACTACATTTGGAAGTAGAAAACGTATATTAGGTCCTGATTAGCTTATCTTTTTAAAAACAAGAATTTTAATTTCTAAGAAAAATGTAATGGTAATGGTTTTATTTCATTTGAACATGCATCAGATTACAATTGAATGCATCACATAATCAGTTCACAGTTCCACATGTCCAAAAGGAGTAGGAAGAAGCAAAGCTTATTAAATCCTACCCCTCCATCTGGTACTTTTACAATCAGTAACTGTTACATTTGTTCACTTCCTGCTTTCCTAATATAGTTCAAGTTATTTTTTTTCATGTATTTATTTATTTTTTGTCACATACCGAAGTACGAGGTGATATGACCATACAATGACATAATGTTTGACAAATTATTGGACAGCCTTGTGGATGTTCACAGAATAATTTATGTTGTATTTTATTTCTATAGAACAATATTTGTTTCATAATTATAATAATAACTTTATATTTTGTGTCATTAATGTGCTCATTTAGTGTAAGCCCACATTTCCTCTTTCTCCAATAGTTGCAATGGGAAAAACAGCTGCACCATCAAAGCAAGCGGAAGTGTCTTTGGAGACCCCTGTAGGGGTGTCTACAAGTACCTGGAGGTGGTTTACTTGTGTGAAAGTAAGTAGTTTGTAGCCTGCTAGTATTTAGCATCTCTAGGCCAGATTTTGACTGGTGCTCAGCATAAGTGACTAGATGTCTTCTTGGGGTGTTTTTACACCATGGTCATATATCAGGGGCCAGGAACCTTTTTCATATTGTTTTTTATTGAAATCTCCAGAGCCCCAGAAGTGGGTTCAAAATGTTTGTGAATTTTATGTAAACAGTTCTTCTGAAGTTTTTTATTGCACTGATGGGCCCGAACAAATTGACTCCTATTACTTTTAATTTTTTTTTTATACATTGTATTACATTTAAAGTGGATCCCTGCATATTCATGATTTGTGAAATATTAAAAAAACATTCTAATCTCCAAAAATCTAATCTCATTCACCCTAAATTGGTAAAAGTTAGTAAACAGGAACATAAAAAAATTAAATAATATATAAAATGTCCCACTTTACAGATCGTCAGAGCTTCAGTGATGCCCGGTGCCACGTAATGAAGCCTAAATGTGCAAAGGCTCCCGGCCTGTAGGATTGAGGGGGCCCTCCCCTAAATTTTTACGTAATGTCACGCTGCCTTCAGCATGTCAAACCTCGATGACATCATTTCTGAATAATGACAGCTCTGCTTTCAGTTGTTTTGCTTTCATAACTACGGCCTTGTCCACACGGAGGCGAGTAGCTCATAAATCAAAGTTATTTTTTCCACAATTTGGTCCATCATCAACACAAGCCTTTTGCTTGCATGTTTTTGCACACCGAAAGACTGCGTAACTCTGAAAAGCAGAGGCGAAGAAGCACTCTGAGGTTTGCCACTTTCCCTCAAATAACCATTCCATGTCCAACGCATCGTCCACGTTTTTGGGTTGGACGGGGTGGCACTGCCAGCTGGTGGGAGAACTCTGAGATGGATGTCGTCCTCCTGGAGGAATGGCGCCACAATTTATGAATGTCACGGTCCTCGCTATTATCTATCACATTTAAGCGATTATGTGTGGATGCATTTACCAATACCCTGCTGTGTGGACAAGGCCTAATTAATCAATGAATATGCAAAACAATCTTGTCTGTTTCATTTATTTCCCTGTTCATCATAATCATAATCATCAAAAAGGACATAAACCGAATGGACAAATTGATCCAGAAAGCCTAAGAAGTTATCAGCACTCAGTGTGAGGCGTTTTTGTAACAGTGAGAGAAAGCACAACACTGGAAAAAAACGCTCTCTCCACCCACACACCCACCCCATCAGACTGCATCCTCCGGTTCCGTTCTCACAGTAATCAATAATGAATTAATGAATTTTTTTCTACAGCTGTAGAATTGTTTTATTATTCATTGGTGGTCTCGGAATAGCATATCTACTGTATTTAATCCTGTCTTATAAATTCAAAAAAATATTTCCAAATTGTAATGATAATAATGTATGTGCTTTTTGCAGATCCCACCGTGACTTTATAAACATATCATGAAGGCTTCCATTGTTTGCTGTTGACTTCTGTATGTTACTATACTATCCAAAATGCGGCTCTGCAAAAACTGTTTGGGAACCACTATACAATACATTTTTAATGTTCGGCATGTATCTGAATTTTCTTTGCTTTGTATTTATACAATTTTTCATTTTTATAGAATAACAATGAAATGTTGTTGGTCCAGTTTTATTGTGGTGATGGGATGTGTGTGTATGGGTTGAGCAGAGAAGAATCGGAGGTATTTACCACAAGGGGTGTAACGATTCATTCACTACATCAATGCATCGATTTATATTCGCAGGTTTATATATCAGTCTAATATTGTTTAAAAGTTTATCGATATATAGAATTGATACTAGGAAATACAGTATTGGAAGTAAACAGGGCAGGCTTGATATGGATGTGTGGGTTTTTGGCACTTTTAATGATACATTATCAGGAGCATTATCAGCACAAAAGAAGGTTTGCATTGTTTTCCTTTCCTTAATAACAAAGTTTCATTTAAAAATTTCATTTTGTGTTCAGTAGTGTTGGCATTGACTAATATTTTACCTTATTTGACGATCTGAAACATTGAAGTCTAACCAACAAGTTATATATTCCCTCTCACCACAAATTGAACCCTGTTAAATGATTAGTCCTACCCTAAAATAAAAGTGGTGTTTCCTTTCTATGGAAGGACAACAGTGACAAGCACCTCCCAGCCCACGCACAGGTATTGAGAGTACAGCAAGCGCCTCACATATGACATTTCTGTGTCTATTATTGTCCGACTAGCAAGAATAACGTTGTTACACTTACTTGTCATGTTGTATAAAAAATGTTTCTGCAACAATTGGCAACATGCTGAGAAGCAGTAAAAAGTCCAGGTACCCTGATCCGAATCACTGAGTGCACTCAGCTGGATAGGCTGGGGTGCGCACTATGCCAAGAGGAGACATTCACAGCATGCTCATCTTAGGTTTCTGTCCTGTATTTGATCAGGAAATGTGCAAATTCAGCAATATTTATTAGAGAAAATGTTAAAACGATTGGAATCATACAGAAAATACAGAAGCTCACCTGCCTCCCCTGACCACACATCACTGCCAGACTGTGAGGCTGTGATGCTAACCACTACATCACTGAGATGCTAAAAAATGTATCCAGTATTTTATTTGAATTTTAGCTCAGTGTTTGAAAGTAAAGAAGCTTGCGTAGGAAGTTAAAGGAACCCGGCATTTGCTTGTAGATGCCTTTTGCAGAATTTTGAGAGACTTCGTGGTTAACCTGGAAACACAGAAAAACAAAATATGTCAATCCATCCATCTATCGTCTACTGCTGATCTGAAATCGGGTGAAGGGGACAGCAGCCTAAAAAGAGTAGTCCCTACTTTCCTCTCGCCGGTTACTGTTCCCAGGCCAGTTGAGTCATATATCCTGGGTCTTTCCGGAAGCCTACCGGTCGGATGTGCCTTGAACACCTCCCCATGGAGGTGTCTGGAAGTCATCCAGATCCACTTCATCTGGCTCCTCTCAATGAAGAGGAGCAGCGGTTCTACTCTCCCGGATGACTGTACTTCTCATTATTTCTAAAGCACAGTCCATCCACCCAACAGAGAAATCTCATTCCCGGGATCTTGTCCTTCTGGTCACTATACTCAAAGCAGAACAAGGGAATCCCTCGAGGGAACACTTTCCAGTACTCTTTCTTAGGCACTTGAAAAAGGCCAGTATTCTGAACTACTGTCTGGTGCAGAAGCACAAACAGTCAAGAAAAAGCCGCTGCCAAATTAGCAGGATCATCAGGACGCGGAGACCCTTCTACCTTCTACCCTTCCAGTTTTATGGCCCCTCTTTATGGAACAGCCTGCCGGAGGACCTGAGGGCTGTAGAGAACGTTGAGATTTTTAAAAATAGGCTCAAGACCCACCTATTTAATTTGGCTTTTAACTCATGCTCTTAGTATACTCTTTTTTAACCTTTGAACTTGACTTTTATCTAATGGTTATTTTATACCCTATACCTTTTGTTTTGGCTCTTAACCAAATGTCTTTATATTTTTACATATGCTTATTTTAGTTTTCATTAATGTTCTTATATATTTTACTTTTTATGACATTATTTCTATATATACTTTCTATATTCTTATTTTATATGTTTTTATATTTTTTATCCCATATATCCAGTGTTTCCTCAGTGGGGGTTCTCCGCACTGGGGGCTGTTCTCGGTTGGGGGCTAGGGTGTCTCCTCTCGTGGGGCTCAGCTGTGGGTCCCCAGCCTACCTGTTGTGTGGTGGGCCCCTGAGTTGCGGCATTATGGCCTGGGCCGTGGGCGGCCCCCAGCGCAGGTGGCAGCGCTTCCTGAACTGGTTCCTCTGTACTCAGGCAAACAAACTTCTTATGTGTGTGTGTATGTGCATGTGTGACTAGTTGTCTTTTTTTTTTTTTTTACATGTAAAGCACTTTGTGCTACATTCTATGTATGAAAAGTGCTCTACAAATAAAGTTTTGATTGACTGATTGATTCATTGATACCACAGAAAGGTTGTAGTATGTGAAATGAAGTGCCTTATCTCCAAATTACAATGGCTAATGTGAGCTCATACAAAATCACAGTTACACAATGAGAATCTCACCATCATTAACATCGTGACCAGATCATCAGTAGCAGCATTTTCTTCAAGGATGCGATCCAGCGTCTCAATGTACCAGGAGCCAGACTGAGTGTCTCTCCAAGACACGTAGCCTGTGTGGGGAATTAGGTCACAGTAATTACTGATACTGTTGTTCAGACATTAAAAATGACAATGCGTGTACCACATATCTTGTTTTAGTACCAACCCAGTGTGAGCACAGACAAACAGAAGATAACATATTAGACATGAATCAAGAGTACCAGGAAAAGTCGAGTAGGAGACCAGAATGTCACTTGGGGTGGGCAGTGTGGCTCTGGCATCGGGTTCATCAGACATGCTCAGGGAGTCGCTGCTGGATGACATGGGGATGGCATCCGTCTGGTCATCCTCTCCGCTATTCGATGGTTCCACCTCATCAAACACCTCGAAGCCTCTGTCTCTTTCCCCTTAAAAGGCAGAAACAAATGTGGAATGTCATCCTATTACAGAATACCCCGAATACTGTCCAAAAATTCCAGTTAGTTACCTCCACCGCAGGCCTGGATGAAGAAAAGCTTAGGTTTTCCCTGCAGGGATGGACAGTGTTTCCCGTTGAGGTAGTTTGTGACATGTTGAACCGGAACGTACTGTCCATCAACACCATACACAGCACCGGGGAATCTGTTGTGACTCACCTGTAATGCAATACATGACATTTGTACCGACAATCTGGGTTATCACATAAGAATAATGGAATAATGTCTCACCTCGGTCCCATGGGACAGAATGATGACAACACAGCAGTCATACGGCGAATGGTCCTTCTTTGACAAACCTAACAGTTCCTGCTTGATTTTCTGTAATGCGGTGAGAACTTTTAGCATTTTTGTGTATTTATAAAAGAACTACACGTGACTCTTACTCTTTGTTTCAGGTTTGTTTTGACTTCCACCATGAAGTTAAGCTCTTGGAATCTTCTCTCCAGCTTGTCGCAGTCGATATTCGAACCTGAGCGGTCACTGAGCTCACTCTGTGGCTCAAACGCCACATTGTTAATAATGAGGCAGTGTCCACACGGTCTGGCGTCCATTTTATAGCTCTGGCATGCATATAAAAAAATGAAAAATGGTGAAAGTAAGTCACTTATATGCGAATCACAAGCAAGTCCTAAGTCACTGTGGTGAGAACCAAGCAAGACGAGTTGAGTCATTGCTCAGGTAAAGCAAGTAACCGAAGTCTGATGATATGCGCCAGTTTCCACATTTAAATCAGTAAAAACAGCATTAACAATAACCGATACCTCCACTGAATAAGCTATGTTGTTCTGCACAGTACCTCTGCAGTCACCTATGTGTGGTACTCACTTGTAGGCTATCCCGTCGTGTCCTGCCTTGCATGCGGGCTCTGACCTGGGTGTGCGATTGTAGGGTCTCCCTCTCAGGTGCTGTGTCAAAACCATATATTAACTATAATTGTAAAAAGCTAATCATCAGTCGAAGCACATACTAAACAGTATCTTACATAATGTGGGGGTCGGCACCACAGTAGTCTTTATTTGCTTCTGGAAATCCACTGCAGATGCTGGGCAAACACAAACGCACATGCATGATAACAAGCAGCGACAAAGTTACAAGCACTGAATATGATGGTCATTTTTAATCATATATCATCATTATATTCATGAAAAATTGTCTTTTTTTTAATCTGCAATAATTTGAAGGACAATTATTGGCCATCCTAACCAAACACTTTAATTAATGTGTATGAATTGTAACTCAGTGGTGCACACTTACGCACTGGAAGAGTCCGAACAACAGGGAACACAAGGCGGTTAGTTGTCGATCCCTGAACTGCTGGTGCTCCGCTTTGGAGAAGCTCCGCCAGACTGTGCTGGTCTGACTCATGAAGACTTTCCAAAAACAGCGGGAAGGCCCGACTTCCACGGGTCTCCAGGTCCCGGGCCAGTTGCCTGGCTTGGTCCCGTCTTGTTCCAGAGCTCTGAGAAAAGACTTTATGTTCATGTGGGTCTAGTCTTGTTCTTGCATGTTCTTCCCCTGAGTGGGTTTTCTCCAGCTATTCCTGCTTCCTCCCATGTCCCAAACCATGCATGTTCATTGAATTGTCCATAGGCGTGACAGTGAGTGTGAATGGTTGCCTGGGATAGGCTCCAGCTTACCAGTGACACCAATAAGGACAAGCAGCACAGTGTAAATCCTTACCTTTAGCTTTTCCCCTCCACAAAAATAATTAGACGTGTATGTAATGTATATAGTAATATAGTGGTACTGTTTTGGTACCACTTTAATACTGTTAGCGCTTCGTTGTATGACCTACGGTTGCTTGTTTAAAATAACTTAGCTACAATGCGGACTTACCTTTATTTTATCGATCATGTCTTGAGTAAATACACCTTTCTCCAACAGGCGGTCAAAGACGCTCAATGGATCCAAACCTGTGACAATATTTATCCTGTACCTCTGAAGAACCTTCTTGTGACTTTCCTCCATTCTCCATTCAGTGCCAATTTTCACAAAATTTGATTTTAAAACTTAACATTTAATGTCAATGATTGTGTTGCGGAGGATAACTACTTCCTGGTTACGAGGCTTCTGTTGTTTTTTTGTCATGGGTAAACTGCATGTTTCTTCTTCGGCTGCTTTTTCCGGCAGAGTGGCAACGTTTTCGCCCCCGCTCGGTGACTTAGTGTTACTGCTTTACTAGCTACGACGTGCTACTTAGAAGTGGAAAGATAACACACCAATTGCACTCAAGTAAAACACTGATCTGTTTTTATTTTATTTTTATATTAATTATCGCCATATCAAATTGAAATATTTAATTATACTCATTGTCTGCAACAAATAAGTACAAGGACGACTGAGTTGCATCAGTGTGCTCGAGACCTGCTGTACTTCGTGATGACCACTAGGTAGCAGTGTTGACGTTGTAGTAACTTCTTTTGTCACAACGTTTTCCTTTCTGCTTATTCCTCCAACAAATATTGGAGTATTAAAAGCCCAACAGGCCGAGTACTCAACAAGGACGGATGTGATATTTACATCAGCTAACATTGACCCAATTATTAACTCATTCTGTCCCAGATTTTCAAACGACATCTCTCTTAATACCGACCATTTCACTTGCCTACGTCGCAGTTCTTTAAACCCGATTACAATAGCTACTTCCTTGTTTACATCATTTATCCTTCTGATTGGTTGGCAGGCACGACTGTCCGTTAAAGATATGGTGCGTTTGATTTGACCTTCCCACGGATGGCGCATATCACCGCCCACCTGGCGAAACGAGGTTGTAGCAAACGACTATAAACCGATCGCAAATTAATAATAGTAAATAAACGTGTAATAGGTTTTCATGAAAGTACCCAACTCCAAACGACAAATTTGCTTCATAATTTGTTCTTCTGCCCAACATCAGCACATTACGGTAGTCAGTGGTTTGCCGGAGGATCTGTGAAATGTTGCCAAACTCACCCTCTGATTCTAGTCGTCTAGCATCCACTTCGACGCCGTCGAGGAGCATCCACACCTGCCGTAGAAATGTGGCGTAGTGCCGGCTAACTGCATCTGTATCAGGTGCCTGTATTTGCATCGCAATGAAACAGCTCAGATATGTGCACTATTTTTTGTAGCAACGGTATAAATAATACAATTTGTGTTAAAATACACGCGTGTAAATGTATCAGTGATAAAACAGTACTACAGAATGGTAACATTGGCACACTGTGACATGTTGCTACTCAGCCTGCTACGACCAAGCTATTCCATCTAATAACATGAATTTGATAGATGTCGACTGATTCTTTTATGTAAAAAGGTAACAGTGACTGCAGACTGAAATATGTCTCTGCCACTGGCTATCCTGGTGGTCTTCTCTATGCTGGATATTGGAACCCCCCATACCGGACCTGAGATGGACCCGTACAAAACCTTAGGAGTCACCACAGGTGCAAGCCAGGCTGAGATTAAGAAAGTATACAAGCGCCTGGCGAAGGAATGGTGAGTATTTTAGTACCAACATGAACTGCAGATATTTGCTGACAACCAGTGGCGTCATTAGGCCTATTTTAGGGGGGCTTCAGACCCCCTAAAATGTTCTTAAAACCCCCTAAATAATTTGACTTTTTTATATATATTTTTTATTGATTTTTGTTTTTTTACAAAAAAATCTCTGACAAATTTTATATAATAGGGCAAATGCATGCTAATAAGCAAGCCAATAAGCAGGCTAATACTAGCCTACTACTACTACTAGTAGTAATAGTCAGAAGAAGAAGAATGGTGATAGTAATAATAATTATGATTATTATATATGGCTGCACGGCGATAGAGTGGTTAGTGCACAGACCTCACAGCTAGGAGATCAGGGTTCAATTCCACCCTCGGCCATCTCTGAGTTTGCATGTTCTCCCCGTGCATGCGTGGGTTTTCTCCGGGTACTCCGGTTTCCTCCCACATTCCAAAAACATGCTAGGTTAATTGGCGACTCCAAATTGTCCATAGGTATGAATGTGAGTGTGAATGGTTGTTTGTCTATATGTGCTGGCGACCAGTCCAGGGTGTACCCCGCCTCTCGCCCGAAGAAAGCTGGGATAGGCTCCAGCACCCGCGCGACCCTCGTGAGGAAAAAGCGGTAGAAAATGAATGAATGAATGAATGAATAATAATAACAATAAAATGATAAAAATATTATTGTTATATAATTGATGACTGTCCACTGGAGAGAATGGTTGCAGAGCTCGAGCAGCAGTTTTGTAGTGTACATTGTGTGTACTTTACTCTACTAAATCTCTCCAAAAGTCGGAAAGTTATATCCCGGTTCTTGTTGCTTATTTGTTTTTTGGATTTTTAAAAATGTCTACTCCATTCATTCAAATCCTGTGCATCCCCAGGGGGCTAAGCCCCCCCTGCCCACAGAACCTAGTGACGCCCCTGCTGACAACAGTGTAATAAAACATGTTCTCTTCAAGGCATCCTGACAAAAACAAAAATCCAGGTGCTGAGGACATGTTCATCAGGATTACCAAATCGTATGAGGTTAGTAATGGTGTCATATGGAGGAAAAAGCAAGTACTGTACACATGTCTACATATTTGTATTATATTTGTATATTGGTATGTTTTACCAACTGTCTAGATCCTATCCAGTGAGGACAAACGTGCCAATTATGACCACTACGGACGGACTGATGACACCCAACCATACAGCCGCTACGGTCACAACTTCAACTTTGAGGAGTCCTTCTTTAACTTCCCATTCAACAACAAGAACCAGCGGGAGTTTTCTGACGGCAAGTACTTGCTGCACTTCAACCAGTATGTCAGTGACGTGGTGCCCGACAGCTTCAGGAGGCCATACCTGATCAAGATAACATCCGACTGGTGCTTCAGCTGCATTCACATTGAGCCTGTGTGGAAAGAGGTGGTGCTGGAGATGGAGATGCTAGGTTTGGAATCAATACATACGGTTGAGAAGCTGTGAGATGAGTAAATAATGTGAATGGGTGTTTGTGCAGGTGTCGGAATCGGTGTGGTGGATGTCGGCTATGAGAGGCGTTTGGCCAACCACCTCGGTGCTCATCGCACGCCATCCATCCTTGGCGTCATCAATGGCAAAGTGACATTTTTCCATTATGCTGTAGCAAAGGAACACCTGAGGCAGTTTGTGGAAGACCTTCTTCCTCAGAGACTGGTGGAGTGGGTAAGTGGAGGCGACGGAGTAACTTTAAAAATTAAAATAGTAATTGAAATAGTAAGAAAATCTTTCTTCCGTCAGGTCAGCGACAAGAACGATCAACAGTTCTTGAACAACTGGCACCAACTGAACAAGCCACATGTGCTACTGTTTGACCAAGTGTCTGTCGTTCCTTTACTTTACAAGGTGAGCCTTTATGTAATATCTGATGACAATATACTTAAACTTGCTGATATAGTTCATCTTCAAACAGCTAAAATAACGCATAAGGCTAAAAATAACCAATTCCCTAAAAATGTCATCCAATACTTCTCTACAAGAGAGGAGAAATATGATCTCAGGGAAGAACTACGTAAATGTGAAACACTTATATGCTAGGACTACGTTAAAAAGCCATACAACACAAGGTAACGAGAAACATTTCAATATTGATCAAAGCAAAATTTGTTTTCAATCAGAAATCACTCCACACTCTTTATTGCTCTCTGGTTCTACCATATCTTACTTATTGTGTGGAAATTTGGGCTAATAACTATAAAAGCAATCTTCACTCGCTAAATGTACTGCAAAAAAGGTCAGTAAGGATAATTCATAATGCCGCCTACAGAGAACATACTAACTCCTTATTCTAAAATCACAAATACTTAAACTTGCTGATATAGTTAATCTTCAAACAGCTAAAATAATGCATAAGGCTAAAAATAACCAATTACCATCCAATACTTCTCTACAAGAGAGGAGAAATATGATCTCAGGGAAGAAGTACATTTGAAACACTTCTATGCTAGGACTACGTTAAAAAGCCATAGCATTTCAGTATGTGGAATCAAACTATGGAATGGATTGAGTAAGGAAGTCAAACAATGCACAACGATGAGCCAATTCAAGAAACAATACAAGCAGTTGATGTTTGCTAAATACAAGGATGAAGAGTCTTGAACCAGTCATGATGTGCTATATATATCACTATATTGACACTTACTATGGTACCCATTATGTCATTGGATGGTCATATCACCTCGTACTTCAGTACGTGAAAAAAGAAAAAAAAATAAAATAAAAAAAACTTAAACGATATTGTGAAAGCAGGAAGTGAACAAATGTAACAGTTACTGATTGTAAAAGTACTAGATGGAGGGGTAGGATTTAATAAGCTTTGCTTCTTCCTACTCCTTTTGGACATGTGGAACTGTGAACTGATTATGGGATGCACTCAATTGGAATCTGATGCATGTTCAAATGAAATTAAACCATTACCATTACCATTATGTCATCGACAACACCAACAGCATTCATGATGTGTTCAATCACTCCCTTTTGTCAGCTGACGGCGTTTGCCTACAAGGATTACTTGCAGTTTGGCTACGTGGACCAGGGACTCTCTGAGACTGCCAATCTGCAGAGACAGTTCAATATCAACACCTACGCCCCCACTATGCTGGTTTTTAAAGAGAACACGGACAAGCCTGCTGACATCATCCAGGTGAATTGGTGCAATTGTCACCCGGAGAACCGAAATCTAACATAATGTGGTTTGTTGTTCTTTGCAGGCTAAAGGAATGAAAAAGCAAATAATTGATGAGTTTATGACAAACAACAAGTTTCTCCTGGCACCGAGACTCGTGAATCAGAAGCTCTTTGACGAGCTCTGTCCTGTCAAGCAGTTCCACAGACGTAGAAAGTAAGACAGCGTGCATTCACCTGGACCCTGGATGATAAACCGTCTTACCTTACTGCTGTTTGTCATCCCCTCAGATACTGCGTGCTGCTGATTACGGGCGACGACGAGAGCTTTTCGTTAGGCAACCAAGCCTTTTTGTCTTTCGCCTCGGGCAACACAAAGGAAGTTGTGAGATTTGCTTATGTTTACCAACAACTGCAGCAACCGCTTTGTAACATCCTGATGACCAGCAAGGACGGCACACAGCCACCACTGCCACCACAGGTCTGTTGTTCTATAGAGGATCTTTGACAAGAGTTTTTTTTTTAAGCAGAGCGATCCTGGCAGTGGTATCATCCGCAAATAATACCAATTCGTAAGTCTTTCATAAATGTACAAGTTGAACAGTTTTGGTCCCAGTATTGACCCCTGGGGTACTCCGCAAGTATAATATTTAGACTTGCAGATGTGTGTGTCCTAACTTACATCATTGATTCATTCATTTTCTACTGCACACCCTGGACTGGTGGCCAGCCAATCACAGGGCACATATAGACAAACAACCATTCACACTCACATTCATACCTACGGACAATTTGGAGTCACCAATTAACCTAGCATGTTTTTGGAATGTGGGAGGAAACCGGAGTACCAGGAGAAAACACACGCATGCACGGGGAGAACATGCAAACTCCACACAGAGATGGCGGAGGGTGGAATTGAACTCTGTTCTCCTAGCAGTGAGGTCTGTGCGCTAACCACTATTCTGCCGTGCAGCCCTAACTTACATTCATTCATTCATTTTCTACCGCTTTTTCCTCACGAAGGTCGCGGGGGGTGCTGGAGCCTATCCCAGCTGTCTTCAGGCGAGAAGCAGGGTAGACCCTGGACTGGTGGCCAGCCAATCACAGGGCACATATAGACAAACAACCATTCACACTCACATTCATACCTATGGACAATTTGGAGTCGCCAATTAACCTAGCATGTTTTTGGAATGTGGGAGGAAACCGGAGTACCCGGAGAAAACCCACGCATGCACGGGGAGAACATGCTAACTCCACACACAGATGGTCGAGGGTGGGATTGAACTCGGGTCTCCTCGCTGTATCGCTAACCACTAGACAACCGTGCAGCCCTCACAAAAATAAATAAATAAATAATTTCTCTGTGACATTGATCGTAAATGATTTAAACAAATGCAATCGCTTTGTGCTTAAGCTAATCTACATTTAAAAAAATAGGCTATGTATAACACAGAGGATCATTGACACACGTATGACAGGACACTTGCCTGGTGTTCAGGTGGTGATCCTGGAGAGGCGCAACACTGCCGGAAAGGCCTTCTTCAAGCCGGGTAGCACTTGGAACGGCAGCGAAGAAGACAAGCAGCGCCTGGTGGAGGAGTTGGAGCGACTCCAGAAAGACCCGTCCATTCTGATCCATGACGCCATGCTGCCTGTGCTCAACAATGAGTTTGCATCTGTATGCTGTAATAATTTGAACATGAAACAAAAAAAAACGTATAATGTAATATGCTATTCCTTCTGTGTAGATGTTTATTATCCAGTGGATATCTGCATTTTATGATTACCTGTCTGACGTCATTGATGACATCCTGCACAACAACTGGTGGGTAGAACCTCTCCGACACATCCATCACAGGTCAGTAATAGAAGACGTTTTGATGATTGACGCTTTGCAGGCGTGAGATGATGCCTCTCCTGTCCCTCATCTTCTCCGCCTTGTTCATCCTGTTTGGAACCGTCGTCATCCAAGCATTCAGGTGAGCTTATGTCACTCTTTTCTTCCGCTGAACAATCATTGTCATATTCGTTTTGTGAGTCCAGTGACGCAACTGACAACAAATGCTCAAAACCAAAACCAAAAGATGGACCTAAAACAGAAAATGGGTCACCGGGGAACGCATCGAGGTAGGAAGTATTCATGAATGAACATAAAACGTGAGTATTGTTGGTAATGTTGCTGGAAATCTCTTTAAGTCGGCCCCCCAAGAAGAATTTTGTGGAGGTGACGGAGCTGACAGACATCACCTATATCAGTAATCTAGTGAGGCTGAGGCCGGGACACATGAACATCGTACTGGTGCTCACGGATGGATCCAAGAACATCCTGCTCAGCAAGTTTGCCAAAGAAGTGTACTCTTTCACAGGGTGAGTTCAAGCATGTTTTACTACATTGCATTGATTCACATAGTGAGATAAAAAATGTTTTGAGTAACAAGCATTAACCTCTATAAGCTGATAAAACATTGTAAACAGCACATAATATTATTTTGCAAATTGTCTTTTTCTTTTTTTAGGAGCCTTACGCTGCATTTCTCCTTCCTGAATACAGACAAGCACAGCGAGTGGATGTGCACACTCCTCGAAAGCGTGCAGGACAGCATGCAAATCGACGCATGCGAGGACAATGACGGCAGCAACCGCAAAATGGACTACACCGGTTACGTACTGGCGCTCAACGGCCACAAAAAGTACTTTTGTCTTTTTAAACCCGTCTACACCGGGGAAGATCCAAGCAACAAGGTTCTGGGGGACAACGGCACGAGTACGTCAATGCGTAGGTCAAGATCGGTTTCACGTGACGACCAACCTCCGAACAAGTCGACCCGCTCTCGCAGCACGTCCACTTTACAGATCCACCACAAGCTAGACCGCTTGGCGTTGTGGATGGAGAGGCTCATGGAGGGAACTTTGCCTCGCTGTTATATCCCCGCCTGGCCGGGACTTGACAAGATCACTTCCAGTAAATAGACAGGGACACAATCGGAGTACAGCATCTCCACTCCTTTTCAGTGTGAAATGAGGCCAGGTTTCCTTTCAAATGTTGGCAGAAGATCTATTAACAAGCACATAAATTAAAAAAAAAACAGTGTAAGATACACTAAAACATGAGAAGACATCCAGTGAAGTTAAGAAGTTTTCAACTTGGGAAATAAATAACCATTTAAGGGACTCACACTTCTTTTAAAGGGGACCTATTATGCCTTTTCCACTTCCTATAAATGTAGTTAGAATGTAGTATTCTTCTGTTAAACTCTGCCAAAGGTTCTGATAATGAGGTTTGCGCATTTGGAAGTGAGCACTAAAAGAAGTTTGGGATGGCTCAAAACGCTCGGTTTCAAAAGGTGTGGTCAAACCGACCCTTTGTGATGTCACAGAGGGGCAGACTTCCTTATATGGACGTGTCTATAAGCCAGATAAAACCACAGCAGACTGGGTGTGCCTGGAGGCGGGCCGTGGGTAGAATACATTAAAAAAGACATTTGGAAGTGAGACCTGAAAGAAGTTTGGGATGGCTCAAAACGCTCGGGTTTCAAAAGGCGTGGTCAAACTGACCCTTTGTGATGTCACAGAGAATACATTAATATATTAAATACATAAAAAAACGACCGTCCAAAGAAATACAGCTGGAATAGATACAGATTCTGGAAGAACTATAAAGCTTTATGTGCTGGTTATTGTGTGTAGCTGCTCTATAAGAGTCCACAACTCAATACAAAGGGCAGAAAAATGAGCGTAATAGGTCCCCCTTTAAACAACATGTGATCATTGGTAGCTAGACCGCTTGGGGTTGTGGGTGGAGAGGCTCATGGAAGGCACTTTGCCTCTGCTGACAAGATCACCCCTAGTAAATAGACAGGGACACAATCAGAGTACAGCATCTCCCAAAAGTGAGTACATTGTGTATTCACTAAAAATTGACATGACCTTCGAGCACCTTTTTAAATTTGTAGGCATGTTTGTGTTCCGTCCTGTGTTTGATGCTGCCTTGCGGAACGGGGATCAATGGTGTTGTTCATATTGGCGTGATGCTGTGAATGTTAAACATTATTATTACCACGAATCCTGCAATATGATGCACAGTCTGTTGTGTTGTGACTATACTTAATCCACCTCAGCATTTTTTTGGATTGTCCAAATTCTTAAGTCAACGTAGCAACCAAAATCCACAAGTAGCCTAATGTAGCCAAATGGTTAGCTTTTTCAATTATAGTTTTTATATTTAACTCCATTTTTCTTGTAGATCACAAATACCGTAGCCAAATATTTGTTTACACAGGTGTAGTGTATGCCCTTCATTAATAGTATCTGTCAGGAAGCGTGTGTGGTTTAACTGGAAATGGGCGGAGCTTAAAGTCGAAGTTGCTACATGTATTGTTTATTATTCAGCTATGTGTGTAAGTGAATTATTGTGAACTAGGTGATTCATGCAAACATGGCAATAAACATACCAATAATGGGTTAACCTCGTCGATTGTATTTTTCCCAAAAGCACCGCGTTCAGTATTTATTATTTTTTTATTTTTATTTTTATTTTTATTTTTATTTTTATTTTTATTTTTATTTTTATTTTTATTTTTATTTTTATTTTTATTTTTATTTTTATTTTTATTTTTATTTTTATTTTTATTTAAAAAAAGTCTATGTCTATAAGCAGGGGGTATATAAAACATATCGCCCGACCGACCCTAACCCTTTTTTTTGTATTTATTTTTATATTTTGCTTTTTTTGCATTTTTGCATTTTTAAAGCAGTTTTTGGGAAGCTGACATTTTTTGTCATTGGAGACAAATGATGGCGAACCTCTTCAGGGTTAAATGATGACAAACTGACAGACAAGATAGTTTTGCATGTTCATTGATGATTTAGTTATTCAAGCTGCAGGAAAGAATCCAGAGCTGTCAATAAGTAATTCAGCCATCATGTCATCGAGGCTTGACATGCTGAAGGGGGGTAAAAAACGACGTGAAGTTGTATGGGAGATCCCTTCACTCGATGTCAATATCCCTTTGACAAATAAACGGCTTCAATAGGTTGCACGCGGCATCATTGGTGCGACCTACAAAGTGAAAAAAGAAAAAGAAAAAAGAAAAAGAAAGACATTTCAGCGATAATTAAAGAATAAATAGTCATCGTAGATTTCTTCAAATTTAAAGACAATATTTTTCAGAACAAAAAAAACATCCAGATCACAAAAAAAGAATGTTTACCCTGCCAGTGAATCTCCATGCAGTTTTCTCCATCATACCAGTTGTCAGGCTGCCCCCTTCCCCAGGGAATGGGTTCAAAAACGCTGCCATCGGTCCACAACCAAGTATCTTCCTGAAATGAAAGATTTAATAAGGATTATTTAGACAAGATGAATCAATATTTGACAACAACAATACTAAAATTCACTCCTTTGCTTTAAGCATAAATAAAAAAATAAATAAAAATAAATAAAAATAAAAAAAAAACCATGACCTTGGACAGAGCCATGGTAGAACAAGACACTGGACATCTGAATCTGATGCAAACAACAAATCCTGTTGACCCACCTCAGCGTGATCGTGGGCCCCCACCCAAGTCAATGAAGAAGTAGACACCATATTCATGAGGAAGCGGAGCTCGTCTTCAGTGTGAAATGAGGCCAGGTTTCCTTTCAAATGTTGGCAGAAGATCTATTAACAAGCAAATAAATTAAAAAAACTAATGTAAGATACACTAAATCATGAGAAGATCAGTGAAGTTTAAAAGTTTTCAACTTGGGAAATAAATAACCATTTAAGGGACTCACACTTTTAAAGGGGACCTATTATGCCTTTTCCACTTCCTATAAATGTAGTTAGAATGTAGTATTCTCGTGTTAAAGTATGCCAAAAGTTCAGATAATGATGTTTACGCATTTGGAAGTGAGCACTAAAAGAAGTTTGGGATGGCTCAAAACGCTCGGTTTCAAAAGGTGTGGTCAAACCAACCCTTTGTGATGTCACAGAGGGGCAGACTTCCTTATATGGACGTGTCTATAAGCCAGATAAAACCACAGCAGACTGGGCGTGCCTGGAGGTGGGCCGTGGGTAGAATACATTAAAAAAGACATTTGGAAGTGAGACCTGAAAGAAGTTTGGGATGGTTATTGTGTGTAGCTGCTCTATAAGAGTCCACAACTCAATACAAAGGGCAGAAAATGAGCATAATAGGTCCCCCTTTAAACAACATGTGATCATTGGTCAATTGTGTAATTCATATCGTCCATTTTTGTAGTACCTCTGCTTCGATCCACTTCTTGTTTTGAGGTATATATGCCAAACATTTATTGATATATTTGGTCCAATATTGAGGACACTCTGAAAGAAGGAAGAGTGACCATGTTAAATGGGTAGGGCACAACGTTTGAGGTTTTTGAATCCACATCCAGATGAACAAACCTTCTCGTGTAGGCATGAGTGATATCATTTTCAAATGGCAATACTAATGTATTAATATCAAGCCCTTCAATTCTTTGGCGTACTAACCTTTATCAGACTGCTGAGCCTGTGAATGGAAGACAAATATAATTACTACCGAGCCCAAATTGTACATGAATGTCCTCTCTCTTTGGATATTGTTCACATCTTAATACTGCAAATCACAGTAAAAAAAAATCACATCCTAACTTTCATCTCCTTATGTATACAGGATCAGCAGACCAAATGTACATTTAAGGTTCCATTTACCTTCATTGAAGATGTTCCCATAGACACAATGTGGCAGGGCAGAATTTTGATAAAAGTAAAAAAAAACACACAATTGAATTCACAATTGAATTCAAGAAAGAAGAAAATGGTGCTACTATTTGAAAAATGGCATTGGGTAGGCCCGCCTTGCGGACCTTAGGAAGCAAAGTGCCTACAGCAAAAGTATATTAAATTCATAACCATTCTGAACAAGGATGCGGGATTCAGGCCAAAAAAAAAAATATATTTTTTTTAACTGTATAGAAAGTCTACTTCTGCCCACAACCTGAAGTAGACTTTATCCCTGAAGTAAAGTTTGACACCCTGTTACACCCGCAAACGTAATAACTGCCCACAAACATAATACAAATTGCATCTTTGAATGTAATAATCCTGCAAATGTAATAAATTTCCCACAAACGTAATAAAATTTGCCCACTGCAAACGTAATACTGAATTTCCTACAAATGTAATAACTATTACATTTGTAGGAAATTATTACATTTTGTTGTGCGAGTGTACATGTGCATTTTGGTTACAGTATATTATTGTACGTGTGATTTTGTGTGTATATGGGGAATAAATAAAAAAACAGAAATAAATAAATCAAAAGAAATAATAAAATATAATAATAATAATAGTAATAATAATTTTACTAAAAGAATTGTAATTCTCACAATTATGTTATCTTTTTAAATTTAAAATAAATTATAATTTAATAATTAAAGATTCCTTTAACATATTCAAATGATACTCTTTGAATAATATTTTTCCACAAAAAAAAGAAAAAAAAGAATTATCTTGTTAAAATCCTCAAAATGACAAAATGACTCCCTCATTAAAAGAAGAAAAAACAAACAACAACAACCACAAAGATCATTATTTTGTCTCATATTACATTTGTGGGAAGTTATTACACTTACACATTTTCACTTTCCCACATATGTAATAATTTGCAATAATAATTAATTTGTAATAACTATTACATTTGTAGGAAATTCAGTATTACGTTTTCAGTAGGCAAATTTTACACACCCCTGTTGTAAGAAACCTTAAATGTAAATATTGCTAATTGTTTTCTTATAAACATTATTGGCTTTCTGGAATGGATTCTACATTATTTCTTATGTGAAAAACCTATTTGGTTAGTGTCTGTTTTGGTTAGAGTCCTTAGTGACACTATCCAAGGTTCCAGTGTGTTTTTAAAGCTCACCACTCTCACACACTTCCAAAGCATTTTCTCTCATATATTTGTCATTAATGTATGTATCGTTTTAAAAAGTCCGGTGGTCAGTTCAATTCCCTTGCAAAAACGTGTTCAGAAGTGCGCAGAGTGTGTGTTGCTTACAGCTTCTCCCAAGAACACTCCTCCAGACACAAACAGGAACAAAACGATGAAATGACCAGATGCCATCTGTCAAAAAAAAAATATGTGACACATCATCATGAAGAATAAAAAATAAAAGATTAGACTGGAAAGTTTTTTTTCAGGCTATGAAAAATTAATTAATGTCTCACCTTGACAAGATGTGGAAGTGGCGTTTCGGAATTCCGGGCAGCTCAACCTGATTCGTTTTATGCTCCTCTCAGTGAGCTGAAAAATTATTATTAAATGAATTCTAATATTCTTTAAAGTTGTTTGATGATTCAATATGTTTAATATAGCTGGGTGCGCCCCCCCTTTGGGGGCCGCGCAGACCTGGCCCCTACCCATTGTGAAGCCCTCGGCGAGATTTAATGTAGTTGACATGAGCTTCAAATAGGATTAGTGTTAATTCATAAGATAACATGTCCCTCAAATTGACATGCCTAACAAATATTAACATAATATTAATACAAAATAAATACAGTTACATGAAAACACAAATTGTGTAAATAAGTAAATGAATACTTGGAAGAGTTATAAGATTTTATATGTTGACTGCTTGAGGCTCCTCTGGGCTGGAAGGGACGGGAGCGCTTGTGACGTCACCTGACGACCCAATATTTGCTGAGGCTGGACTTAAATATCTCCAAAGTCATCTCTAATGTTGTCATGTGACCAGAAGTGACAAGCCAACATAATTCCTGAGTACCTTGCAAGTACTTTGAAGAAACTGGAGTGTTTAAAGTAGCTTTTGGGAAGCTGACATTCATTCATTCATTTTCTAGTCTAGTCGCGGGGGGTGCTGGAGCCTATCCCAGCTGTCTTCGGGCGAGAGGCGGGGTACACCCTGGACTGGTGGCCAGCCAATCACAGGGCACATATAGACAAACAACCATTCACACTCACATTCATACCTATGGACAATTTGGAGTCGTCAATTAACCTAGCATGTTTTTGGAATGTGGGAGGAAACCGGAGTACCTGGAGAAAACCAGAAGCTGACATTTTTTTGTCATTATAGACAAATGAGGGAGGACATGGTAATGGTTTTATTTCATTTGAACATGCATCAGATTCCAATTGAGTGCATCCCATAATCAGTTCACAGTTCCACATGTCCAAAAGGAGTAGGAAGAAGCAAAGCTTATTAAATCCTACCCCTCCATCTGGTACTTTTACAATCAGTAACTGTTACATTTGTTCACTTCCTGCTTTCCTAATATAGTTTAATTTTTTTTTTGTCCCGTACCGAAGTAGGAGGTGATATGACCAAACACTGACATAATGTGTACCATAGTAAGTGTCAATATAGTGATATATATAGCACATCATGACTGGTTCAAGACTCTTCATCCTTGTATTTAGCAAACATCAACTGCTTGTATTGTTTCTTGAATTGGCTCATTGTTGTGCATTGTTTGACTTCCTTACTCAATCCATTCCATAGTTTGATTCCACATACTGAAATGCTATGGCTTTTTAACGTAGTCCTAGCATATACAGTGAAGAAAATAAGTATTTGAACACCCTGCTATTTTGCTATTTCTCCCACTTAGAAATCATGGAGGGGTCTGAAATTTTCATCGTAGGTGCATGTCCACTGTGAGAGAGATAAACTAAAAAGAAAAATCCAGAAATCACAATGCATGATTTTTTAACAATTTATTTGTGTGATACAGCTGCTAATAAGTATTTGAACACCTGAGAAAATGAATGTTAATATTTGGTACAGTAGCCTTTGTTTGCTATTACAGAGGTCAAACGTTTCCTGTAGTTTTTCACCAGGTTTGCACACACTGCAGGAGGGATCTTGGCCCACTCCTCCACACAGATCTTCTCTAGATCAGTCAGGTTTCTGGGCTGTCGCTGAGAAACACGGAGTTTGAGCTCCCTCCAAAGATTTTCGATTGGGTTCAGGTCTGGAGACTGGCTGGGCCATGCTAGAACCTTGATATGCTTCTTACGGAGCCACTCCTTGGTTTTCCTGGCTGTGTGCTTCGGGTCGTTGTCGTGTTGGAAGACCCAGCCACGACCCATCTTCAATGCTCTGACAGAGGGAAGGAGGTTGTTCCCCAAAATCTCACAATACACGGCCCCAGTCATCCTCTCTTTAATGCAGTGCACTCGTCCCGTCCCATGTGCAGAAAAACACCCCCAAAGCATGATGCTACCACCCCCATGCTTCACAGTAGGGATGGTGTTCTTCGGATTGTACTCTTCATTCTTCTTCCTCCAAACACGCTTATTGGAATTATGACCAAAAAGTTCTATTTTGGTCTCATCTGACCATAAAACTTTCTCCCATGACTCCTCTGTATCATCCAAATGGTCATATGCAAACTTAAGACGGGCCTTGACATGTGCTGGTTTAAGCAGGGGAACCTTTCGTGCCATGCATGATTTCACATCATGACGTCTTAGTGTATTACCTACAGTAACCTTGGAAACGGTGGTCCCAGCTCTTTTCAGGTCATTGACCAAGTCCTGTCGTGTAGTTCTGGGCTGATTCCTCACCTTTCTTAGAATCATTGAGACCCCACGAGGTGATATCTTGCATGGGGCTCCACTCCGATTGAGATTGACCGTCATGTTTAGCTTCTTCCATTTTCTAATGATAGCTCCAACAGTGGACCTTTTTTCACCAAGCTGCTTGGTAATTGCTCCGTAGCCCTTTCCAGCCTTGTGGAGGTGTACAATTTTGTCTCTGGTGTCTTTGGACAGCTCTTTGGTCTTCGCCATGTTACAAGTTAAAGTCTTACTGATTGTATGGGGTGGACAGGTGTCTTTATGCAGCTAACGACCTCAAACAGGTGCATCTGATTCAGGATGATACATGGAGTGCAGGTGGACTTCTAATGGGCAGACTAACAGGTCTTTCAGGGTCAGAATTCTAGATGATACACAGGTGTTCAAATACTTATTTGCAGCTGTATCACACAAATAAATTGTTAAAAAATCATGCATTGTGATTTCTGGATTTTTCTTTTTAGTTTATCTTTCTCACAGTGGACATGCACCTACGATGAAAATTTCAGACCCCTCCATGATTTCTAAGTGGGAGAAATAGCAAAATAGCAGGGTGTTCAAATACTTATTTTCTTCACTGTAAGTGTTTCAAATGTAGTTCTTCCCTGAGATCATATTTCTCCTCTCTTGTAGAGAAGTATTGGATGACATTTTTAGGGAATTGGTTATTTTTAGCCTTATGCATTATTTTAGCTGTTTGAAGATGAACTATATCAGCAAGTTGAAGTATTTGTGATTTTAGAAATAAGGAGTTAGTATGTTCTCTGTAGGCGGCATTATGAATTATCCTTACTGACCTTTTTTGCAGTACATTTAGTAGTAGAGTGAAGATTGCTTTTATAGTTATTAGCTCATATTTCCACACAATAAGTAAGATATGGTAGAACCAGAGAGCAATAAAGAGTGTGGAGTGATTTCTGATTGAGAACAAATTTTTGCTTTGTTCAATATTGAAATATTTCTGGACACCTTATGTTTCATGTATTGTGATCCTCAGAAATGTATTTTCGTTCACATTTACATCTTGTTGTGGTTAAATGATGATGATGCAATACTTATGACAAAAAAAAGGGACACTGATTAAACCGACAGACAAGATTGTTTTGCATATTGATTTATTATTTAGTTATTCAAGCAGCAGAGCTGTTAGTAGATATTTCAGCCATCATGTCATCGAGGCTTGACAGGCTGGGGGGGGGAGGAAATGATGTGAATATGTGTGTGTGTGGGGTGGGGGGTCCGATTAATGTAAGTCAATATCCCTTTGACAAATAAACGGCTTCAATTGGTCGCAAATGGCATCATTGAAGCGACCTACAAAGTGACAGAAGAAAAGACGTTTCTACAAACTTAAAGGTAACATTTTCAGGACAAAAATAATCAACATCCAGATCACAAAAAAATAATATTTACCCTGCCAGTGAATCTCCATGCAGTTTTCTCCGTTATACCAGTTGTCGGGCTGCCCCCTTCCCCAGGGAATGGCAAAAAAAATGGTACCATCGGTCCACAACCAAGTACCTTCCTGAAATAAAAGACATCCTCAGAGCCGCTGCAATTCTATGATACGTAAAATGATAATAAAGGGCATTAAGCATGACCATTTTTGTTATTTAAAACAATGCAATAATTATTTTGCATTATTTACAAACAATAAGAATAATGTAAACAATAATGAAACAAGACTTGTAGGAAATGAATGACCCACCTTAGCGTGATCGTGACCCCCCACCCAAGTTAATGTCGGACGAGGCACCAAACTCATGAGGAATTTGAGCTCGTTTTCACTGTGAAATGAGGCCAAGTTTCCACCCAAATTACGGCAGTAGAGCTAATCACCAGCAAATAAACGACAAGACACACATTGGTCTTCATACTCCAAAAACAGGATGGATTAATATCGATTATTTTTGTTTAGTTTTGTACCTCAGCATCGATCCACGTCTTCTTTTGAGGCATAAACTCGTAACAGGTATCACTATATTTATTCCATTGTTCAGCACACTCTGAAAGTTAAGAAGGTTAGGGTTAAGAAGCTAAGTCACAACATGTGAGGGCTTTGTTTCCGGGTCCGAATCCAACAACAACAACAACAAAACTTCTATGCATGAATGAGTGAGACAATTAATTTGAAATGGTAATTAAGATAAAAGCAATTCTATTTGTATACTAACCTGTATGAGACTGCTGGACCTGTGAATATAAAACAAACACCATTACCGTTACTGAAAGTAACATTGGTGGAAGCAGTGGAGCCCACACAAATTTGGGGCCCATTTAGGGGCGAGGACTTGGTAGGGTGTGGTGAGTTTGCTCAAAATTTTGGGAGGAGTACCGACTTTTAGTGCAGGAGGAACTTTTGTTGTGTGCGGGTCTGCGTGTAACCCGGGTGCGCGTCAGTCTCGGCACTTCACCGGTTCGATTCGGCTTTAAACTTGCTAGCGCACACTGATTTCAGAAGTAATGCCAAACTGACTGACGAGTGTCTCCATTTATTTTGTCTCCTCTCCAGGCACGGAAGAGGCAGCGGATGCGGGTAGAGGGGCCCGGCAAAGGCGGGCAAACCTGCTTTTAATTCTGGTTTTCAGTTAATAATGTGAAAATATTTGTAAAAAATGCAAAATGAAATAAAAAACATGACTTATGGATACCAGAATTCTGGTAAAACAAGCTTTTTTTTTGGCTTGAAATAAGCTATGAAAATAACTGTTATAAAAATGTTAACATTTGCATTACATGGATGTCATCGCTACTTATATCGGCTGATTTCATTATCGAGATATCGGCAGCATAAAACCTTGATCGGAACATCCCTAATCTAAGATCTACATGATTTCTTATGGGAAGAGTTGATTTGGTTAGTGTCTGTTTTGGTTAGAGTCAGAGCTTCTGGAACAAATTAATGACACTATCCAAGGTTCCAGTGTATTTTTAAAGCCCACCATTGTCACACACACACACACACACACACACACACACACACACACAAAGAAGAAGCAAGCAGCCCATAGAGACAGCATTTTCTTTTACATATTTGTCATTAATATCTGCTTTTTGCTGTCATTTTAAAAGCCCTCCACGTCTTTGGTCCAGAAATGTGCAAAGTGTGTGTTGCTTACAGCGTCTCCAAAAAACACTCCTCCAGACACAAACAGGAACAAAATGATGAAATGACCGGATGCCATCTGTCAAAAATAAAAGTAACACATCATCATGAAGAATAACAAGTAGATTAGATTGGAAGTATTTCTTCAGGCTAGTAAAGTACAATTTATGGCTCACCTTGATGCGATGTGGAAGTAAGGAGATACGGGACGGCTTAACCTCTTCCGTTTTATGCTCCTCTCTGTGAGTTTTTGGCTCAGAAACCTGAAAAATGAAAATGAAGGCTGTAAAAAGAATTATAATATTCTTTGATGCTGTTTGATTATTCAGTATTTCTCATTCATTTGGGCGCGTCCCCCTCGGGGGCCATGCAGAGCCAGCCATACCCACTGTGGCGCCCTTGGCAAGATTTTATACGGTGCCCACGTCCATTGGCGGTTTACATGCATTTAACAAAAAAATAAATAAAAAATCAAATAGCATTTATTTTACCATTATATTCAACATGATATTTAATTAATAATATAACATGTCACTCAAATGACATGCTTAATAAATTAGAAATAAAGGCCAAAAATATTATACAATATTAACATCATATGACAAGGACATAAAAAAGTGTGTAAATAAGTAAATTAATTATAATAATAGTAATAAAAATTTATATGTTGACTGCTTGAGGCTACTGCATACCGTGTTCAATTCGTGCGGTTGAGCAATCTCAGGAGTTTTTGCAGAATTCTTACTTATTCTTACTATTTCTTCCATAAAAGCTGATTTACCGTCAACAAATGATAACAAACATAAACAACAACGGCGAATTTCTAAGCAATGGGAAACATGGGATCGTTGTGAGTGGTTTTGTCTCGATGTTACAATCGTTCATTACACCTGAACTCATCACATTTTCACACGTTCAAGAAACCTGGTTTCAACAGGATGGAGCGGAAATCATCGCAGCATGTGCCAGAATTGTTCGGTAACGTTCCCTGGCCCCCGAAAGCCATCAAGAATGTTTTTGACTAGGACAATTTAACTGTAATAAAAATAAAAATAAAAATAAAAATAAAAATAAAAATAAAAATAAAAATAAAAATAAAAATAAAAATAAAAATAAAAATAAAAATAAAAATAAAAATAAAAATAAAAATAAAAATAAAAATAAAAATAAAAATAAAAATAAAAATAAAAATAATCTTTGCAGAATTGTTGTAATTCCGTCACATTGGAGGGTTTTTCACCCCACTGCGTCACCTACAGGAAATACAGCGGATGAGACCAAAGCAGTGTTCGGTCGAAATCGGGAACAAGCCAAAATTGAGACAGATGAATCGAAAAGACAACCATGACACAATAACACAATGAATCCATGTGACAATTCCGACATTTATTTGGGAAGTCTATGACAAACATTAATATCATTCTGATGGAACGGAAATCATCGCAGCAAGTGCCAACATTGTTCAGTAACCGTGTGACGTCAAGATTCGGTAACGTTTCCTGGGCCCCATCAAGAATGTTTTTGACTATGACAATTTAACTGTAAAAATAAAAATAACTCATCTTTGCAGAATTGTTGTAATTCCGTCACATTGGAGGGTTTTTCACCCCACTTTCACATTGAAAATTCCGACATTTATTTGTGAAGTCTATGACACGCAGTGGCCGTTTATATCATTTTGATGCAGCGGAAATCATCGCAGCAAGTGCCAGCAAGGTTCGGTAACCGTGTGACGCCAAGATTCGGTAACGTTCCCTGGCCCCCGAGATCCATCAAGAATTTTTTTGAGTATGACAATTAAAAAAATGAAAATAAAAATAAAAATAAAAATAAAAATAAAAATAAAAATAAAAATAAAAATAAAAATAAAAATAAAAGAAAATAAAAATAAAATAAAAGAAAATAAATAAAATAAATAATCGGAAACAAGCCAAAATTGAGACAGATGAATCGAAAAGACAACCATGACACAATAACACAATGAATCCATGTGAAAATTCCGACATTTATTTGTGAAGTCTATGACAAACAGTGGGCGTTTATATCATTTTGTTTTACAAGCTACATCAGACATCTCAATAATCTTGAAAAGGTTCAAATTGTGTTTTTCCATCAGCTGCAAAGTCTAGCACTCAGGAAAGTGTGGTGAATAAAGGGAGAGAGCTACATATTTCTACAGCGATCCCATCGAGATCAGCTGTTGACATTCAGCTTTCCTCAAAACAATCATCCAAAATCATATTAATAACTTTAAAAAAATTACTTTTACATCCACAATACACCAGAATCATGTTCCTTTTTTATTTATTTAATTAAGATTTTTTTTTTCAGAGTCAAGCATATTATATTGATAATTCCTAGCTAGTTTACAGTCAGTCTTTCCGCTTCAATCCAAATATTAACTAACACTATGAACTTCTAGCTAGAAATTAATGTACATAGCGCCAATAAATGTTTATACATTATTATAAAACCAAACCTGTGACATCACTAGTAAAAAAATTCCATTCATTCATTTGTGAATATGAGTGATGTAAAAGTGACAATTAATTAATCAATGGACTAATAACCTAATTAGCGTTAAAACTCTTAAAGAAAAGGCAGATGTGATGTGAAAAAATGACGTCAACCTTTTCGAGGTATGTCACCGCAACACTTTCTAACATGCATGTTTGCAATCTACCATCATAAGAACGTGGATTCTTACTGGCAATAATCACACTTATGAGATTAATCAAAGTGTTATCTCATGCAATGTTATTTGCCACTACAAGTAGCTGTGGTCCAAAAAGCACCATTAAAAAAAACATTACAAAAACTGGATAAATAGAAAAAAAAAACTAAAAAAAAGAATATATTTCCCAGAAATAACACTGGTATAAAAGGTGCACTCGATAAAGTATTGTATTCCTGTAAACCATTTGTTGTTGTCGTCCCTCCACTGTGGTAAATATACAGTACAGTGTAGCTTTTATTGTGCATAAAAAAACAATCTTGGTCACTGAAATGAAAGGCCTGTTGGGTTTGTTTTTTTTTTTCTACATGGAGTCCAGTTTTGGTGCGAGACAATGTAACAGGCACTTTTTCATATGGAATGAAAGCTAAATAGACAGCATAGAAATACATAAGCTCACTGCTGTTCTTATCCTCATATTGGATGTTTTTTTCCCCCCCAACAACAAGAAAGAGGCAACATATATTTGAACTCAAACCACACCAGAAATGTAAATATTTTTTGCTGAAATGCTTGAAATAGCAAATACTTTGAGGGTGTTTTCACACTAGCGCTATTTGTTGTTTTAATCAACTCCCCCACCCATGGGTGCCAAATGACGACACATAACAAATGACATCATGTTCACATAATTGGGGTTTTCAATTAGCTTAGCTTGGAAATAAAACAGGCACTTTGGGTTTTTTGTTTTTTTTTTAAACCCATGGTCAAATAAATAAGAATGCAAATTGAGTTCTTAGAGCTGATGTGGTTTTGTTTATATTGTGTGTACACGTCACACAATGGTTCCCATATTTGGAGTCATATACTCTAATAAAGTATCCAAAGTACAACAATCGTCAATAAAAGCTGCGTTCACACTTCGATATTGGTTCGGTATGGTACGTCCGGGTCAACAATCTACAAAAAAGACACACGGCGCACACTTCGCTTATCATTCACACTGGTATTTGTATTGATCGGGAAGCTTTTGTAACTGGTTGCCAGTTTACCCAGTCCAAGACCAGTCAGCCCAATTCTCTGCTAAAGTGGAAAATGTATCTGTTTCTCTGTTCTTCATTTTTTAAATGTATTATAGAAGTATCGGATCGGGACTCGGTATCGGCCAATACTCAAAATCAAATGACTCGAACCCAGTGGGGAAAAAAAAACCAGATCGGGCCATCTCTACTTTTAATGGAACCAGACATGACGAGTGTGAACGCACCCCAATAGTCTTAATAATCTTCTGTGTGGTTTTACTGCATGCAGAAATGACAAAAAATAACCAAAAAGTAAAAAGGTGAAGTAGTGAGGAGCAGAGGTGGTCGTTTCTTGACTAAAGTATGACTGCTGGTATAAGTGGAATAGCAACGTGTCCTATGTTTGCTAGTGGTTACATGAAGAGATGGGAGGGAATGTGTTGAGTGTTGGATAGAAGAAAGTGGTGTCACTCGGCCAAAGTGTCTCCTTTCTCCTCGACGGAGGCCGAGGAGTCATGCGGGCGGTGTTTGCACTGTCCCAGTGAGTTGCGAGAGACTCGAGAAGGTCTGGCGAGAGAGAAGGACTGAACGATGCAGTCACAGGGTCCATCCTAGGAGACGAACACAAACAATAACTCACTTTTTACCAACCTCTGTTATGATAAATCCACATCCATACGCATATGGAAGATTTGGACGAGACCAGCGATGTTGCTTGGTCTACAGCAGTGATTCCCAAAGTGTGGGCTGTGGCCCCCGGATGGACCATAAGAGGTCATTAAAAATATGATTCATGTTTGCAAATATTATTTTTTAAATTATTTTTATTCTAAAACATTTATTGCACGATTAAACAAACAAATATTTATAGGCCCAAGTAATAACCTATGCAGTGTTATTGACCTGCCACAATATTTTAGGAACCTTATACAGTTTATGATTGGAACGTAGCTCTCTGGTCATCATGCCAGTCTTGAATGCAGTTATGAAAAGTATGATAATTAATTAGATTAAAAGTTTGGGCTTCCTTTATCTCCCTGCTTTCATTTCAATCCTGAATCAAATAATAATAATAATTATTGTTCGATTCAGGATTGAAATGAATAATAACGTAATAAATTATAAATAAATAATATAAATAAATAATAATAATAATTTTTAAATATATTAAATATTACAATAAAATAAATAAAACAAAATAAATTATTAATAATATTTATTATTGTTTAATTGTTTTGTTGTAATAATAATAATGAAAATTATTATTTCTCTGGTCTCCAAGCTAATAATAATAATTATGAAATTATTATCATTATTAATAAGAATAATTATTGTTAATATATGTAATATATTACTAATATTAATAAGAATTATTAATAAAATAATTATTAAATTATAATTACAAATTAAAAAAAAATATTATTATTAATGATTACTATTGTTATTATTATTAATAATAATCTATATATAATTTTATTATTTATTATTTATTATTTATTATTTATTATTTATTATTTATTATTTATTATTTATTATTTATTATTTATTATTTATTATTTATTATTTATTATTTATTATTGTTAAGTTAAGTGCTCTGAGAAGGCAGCATTTGGTCTATGTACTGTTTATAGGACAAAGGTGAGCCGCAGACATTTTTTTGATTTTCAAGTGCGCCCTGAGCTGGTAAAGTTTGGGAACCCCTGATCTAGAGACAGTGCCAATGAAGAGAAGACAGGAAGCAGAACTGGAGATAGCAGAGATAAGGATGCTGTGGTTCTCATTGGGAGTGACAAGGATGGATAGGATCACAAGTACATCAGAGGGACTGAGATGGTTAGGACATGTCCAGAGGAGAGATAGCGAATATATTGGTAGAAGGATGCTGCCAGGTAGGAGGCGTAGAGGAGTGAAGGAGGACATGAGGGTAGTTGGCGTGAGAAAGACAGGGTTGGATGGAAGCAATATTCCAAGCTTTTCCAAGTTCTGAATGAAACCTGAAAGAATGAAATCAGGGAAAAGAGTCTAAGAGTAGTACGCAATCCTCACCTCGGTTCCATATCCTGCTGTGTTGTGATTTCCCGCCACATCCTTTCCACCTCCCATGATACTGACCATCTCGTCCCCCGCCGTCTGCCTCATGAACCTCTTGTTGATAATCCGGCTCACATTGTCGTTGCCGCCGCAAAGTCCAGCTAAGGCTCCGAGACCTTCTGGCTTGGGCTCTTCCACGCAGTTGAAGTCGCCAACAACGAGAGCATCTCTTTGCATCCTCTCTCCTGGCAAGGGGACACCCTCCTTGCGGGTGCTGCAAACATTCTTGAAGAAGTCCTGCACCAGGCCCCCGAAGCGCTGAGTGTTTGGGTCGGAGCCGCAGACGGATACAAAAGAGGGTTTTCCTGCAGCGTGAGGATGCCTTGCTGGACTAGCACCTAAAACACATCATTGATCATCATCAGATCATTCATTCATTTTCTACCGCTTATCCTCACGAGGGTCTGGAGCCTATCCTTGCTGTCAGGTACACCCTGGACTGGTGGCCAGCCAATCACAGAGCACATATAGACAAACAACCATTCACACTCACATTCATAGCTATGGACAATTTGGAGTCACCAATTAACCTAGCATGTTTTTGGAATGTGGGAGGAAACCGGAGAACATGTAAACTCCACACAGAGATGGCCGAGTGTGGAATTGAACCCTGGTCTGCACGCATTCGACTGCCGTGCAGCCCCCCTTTCGACATCTCTTTGCATAAAATTTGATTGATGTGGTTGCGGATCAAATTGTTTACTAGAAAGAGATTTAAATCTGTACTTATTATAGATAAAAATCTGCAATTAAATGTGATTAATTATGAGTTAACTATGAAGAAAAATGTGATTAAATTAATCAGATCAGATGGTCATAAATTCTGATTCTGTCCAACAATGTCCAATAATGAGTTAATGAATACTGTATATCAGAGCTGCACGGCGGATCAGTGGTTAGCACGCAGACCTCACAGCTAGGAGACCAGGGTTCAATTCTACCCTCGGCCATCTCTGTGTGGAGTTTGCATGTTCTCCTCCGTGCATGCGTGGGTTTTCTCCGAGTACTCCGGTTTCCTCCCACATTCCAAAAACATGCTAGGTTAATTAGCGACTCCAAATTGTCCATAGGTATGAATGTGAGTGTGAATGGTTGTTTGTCTATATGTGCCCTGTGATTGGCTGGCGACCAGTCCAGGGTGTACGCCGCCTCTCGCCCGAAGACAGCTGGGATAGGCTCCAGCACCCAGTAAAAAATGAATGAATGAATATACTCATAATGAATATTTAACGCTACAAAGGACTGAAAATATATATAAATACAGTGATGGATAGATACTTTCATACATTCATCTCCAAGACAAATTCAGATGTCCAATATTTTACCTCCATCACCCCTCCAGAGTGACTCCGTGCTCCCAGCATGCTCCACCACACTAAACAGGCTGGAGAGGCCGTCAGTGAGGCCGCTTAGTACGGGGCTGTCCCTGGTGGTGGTTGAGCGAGCCCAGGCTGAGCCTCCGCTTCCACTGATGGCTCTCTGCTGGAGGCTCCACAGGCTGCGGTCTCTGGATGTTGGACCTCCATCCAGCCTGGAGGTGGAGCCTAGAAAATCAAACCAGATTGAGGGTACAAAGAAAGTCGCTAAGAAGTGTACTGTTATTGAGAAGTCCAAATACCAGCGGACACCCGACGTTGGAGTTTCGGAGAGCCGAACTTAGGTGAACAACAGGGTCTGTCGATTCGGCTGTGAACTTTATCGAGGGATGTCGATATCTGTCGAGTTCGAGCTGACGCTAATGGCGAGGTGGTTGCAGATGACGGTCGAGGAGACCAGGCTTTGGAGTGCAAACCCGCGCCTCTGCTGCTGGGGAGGGTGTCGGTTTGAAGTCCGATGCTGACACACTGAGCGGTCGTCTGCGTGGACCTGCTGGACATGCCGACCACCTGGGAAAGAAATAATTACCCCAAATTACGATGATGTAATGTGCTAGTTTTGATGAAGTAATGGTTTAATTTCATTTGAACATGCATCAGATTACAATTGAATGCATCACATAATCAGTTCACAGTTCCACATGTCCAAAAGGAGTAGGAAGAAGCAAAGCTTATTAAATCCTACCCCTCCATCTGGTATCAGTAACTGTTACATTTGTTCACTTCCTGCTTTCCTAATATGTTTTTTATTTTTTGTTTTGTTTTTTTTGTCACATACCGAAGTACGAGGTGATATGAGCATCCAATGACATAATGGGTACCATAGTAAGTGTCAATATAGTGATATATATAGCACATCATGACTGGTTCAAGACTCTTCATCCTTGTATTTAGCAAACATCAACTGCTTGTATTGTTTCTTGAATTGGCTCATCGTTGTGCATTGTTTGACTTCCTTACTCAATCCATTCCATAGTTTGATTCCACATACTGAAATGCTATGGCTTTTTAACGTAGTCCTAGCATATAAGTGTTTCAAATGTAGTTCTTCCCTGAGATCATATTTCTCCTCTCTTGTAGAGAAGTATTGGATGACATTTTTAGGGAATTGGTTATTTTTAGCCTTATGCATTATTTTAGCTGTTTGAAGATGAACTATATCAGCAAGTTTAAGTATTTGTGATTTTAGAAATACCTAAGGACTTAGTATGTTCTCTGCAGGCGGCATTATGAATTATCCTTACTGACCTTTTTTGTAGTACATTTAGAGAGTGAAGATTGCTTTTATAGTTATTAGCCCATATTTCCACACAATAAGTAAGATATGGTAGAACCAGAGAGCAATAAAGAGTGTGGAGTGATATCTGATTGAGAAAAAATTTTGCTTTGTTCAATATTGAAATATTTCTTGTCACCTTATGTTGTATATTTGTAATATCATATTTTCATCTATTGTGATCCCCGTAAATTTATTTTTTCACCCTTTCAATGTCTACACCATCTATTTGTATTTGCTGGTGCGTGTCCTTTCTGCTGTTACCAAACAGCATGATTTTAGTTTTATTTAGGTTCAAGAACAATCTATTATCATCAAACCGTCTTTTTATATGACCATTTCTTCTCTGACCTTTCTAATGATTTCGTCTGTACTCCCTCCATAACAAAAATAATAATAATAAATAATACCAGCTTTAAGTCTTTCATAACTTTGGAGATATCATTGATTGACAAGTTGAACAGTTTTGGCCCCAGTATTGACCCCTGGGGAACTCCGCATGTAATATATGAACTTGCAGATGTGTATTCTCGTAGCTGTAAGTAAATCACTTCATGGACTTACTGGTTCTCTGCTGGATTTTCTCTCCAGAGATGACGAGCGAATGGCCTGCCGTACACAGTTGGTCATCTCTTTCATGTCGTCGCTCAAGTTAGCAGAAATGTCCCCCATTTCCAGGCCGTGGAACGCCGACGAGGTCATCCCATCAGACAAGCCGTTAGCAGCAGAGGATGCGGCTTTGTTGTTGAGCACATCGGCATCCACAGACGATGTGGCGCATCCACTCCTGCTCTCCAGGAGCTCTCTGTGCTGCTTGGACAGCGAGCTCAACCACTGTTCATAAGAGGACGAGAAGCAGGACTCGGGCTGCTGGAGGTCAGCCAAGCCTGCCTCGGAGACACTCAATGTGGACGTTCTCTTCGGGTTCCCCTGCAGCTTTTCGCCCTCCTGTGCTGCTCTTCTCTGGTGCTCCATGCGGCGGACAGCGGGGGGGCTGTAGTAGATCCGGATTCCGGTGCTTTCTGGAGCGGTGTGACTCCTCTGGACCGACTCCAGATCCAGTCCTGATGGGGCTAAGTTGCTGCAGGAGCTGCTGGCGCTGGGTCCGTCCCAGGTCTTGCAGGTACTGCTGACCTCTGGTGACTAAAAATGATCATGAATTCAAATCAGTTTATATTTCACTTTGATGCAAGTCAACATGAAGTCATTAGCACCATCATTTCTTACTATTAATTACTAATTATATGCATTTTTCAATTAATTCCTTTTTGAAAAAACGCAATAGAGCGAGAAAGCAATGTTCGAACCCCAATGTAGCGTGCTCATCTATCAAGGGGTGGCTCCGAGGTGCCATCATGTCCATGATGAAGGAGGTTTTTCCATCAAAAGTGACAGTTTGAGCACATCTTCTCTTACCTCGTTATTCAGATTGGTCCAGTTCTTCTTGTTGCGGTCACCAAGCTGCGGACCAATGAATGGAGGCACGGCTTCAAGATTGTCTGGCATGTCCAGTTCTGCTGTGGATTTGGTCCTTGTAATGAAAACAATTGTAAATACAATGAAAATGTATAGACAAACAACCATTCACACTCACATTCATACCTATGGACAATTTGGAGTCGCTAATTAACCTAGCATGTTTTTGGAATGTGGGAGGAAACCGGAGTACCCGGAGAAAACCCACGCATGCACGGGGAGAACATGCAAACTCCACACAGAGATGGCCGAGGGTGGAATTGAACCCTGGTCTCCCAGCTGTGCAGCCCCCCTTTCGACATCTCTTTGCATAAAATTTGATTGATGTGGTTGCGGATCAAATTGTTTACCACAAAGAGGTTTAAATCTGTACTTATTATAGATAAAAATCTGCAATTAAATATGATTAATTATGAGTTAACTATAGACAAAAATGTGATTAAATTAATCAGATGGTCATAAATTCTAATTCTGTTAACACTTCCTTTGTTGTCCAATGTAATTAAAACATTGTATATTATATTGTACCTTGTTCCATTGGTGCCAACTGCGTCTACAGAAGAATCCACCCTCGATGACTTTAACTGTAAAGAATTAAAAAAATGAGTTGCTTTTGCACCAACTGTCCAGGTGAGGGTGCTAGATTTCAAGTTAAAGGTGTTCATGGTTGCATGATGTAGTAACGCAGCAGCAGTGTGGACATTAGACGTGTTTACCTTAGCCTCTCTCAGCCTCTGCTCCCACTGAGCTCTCTCCTGACTGAACCTCTCCAGCAGCTCCAGCTTCTCCCTTCCCCAGTTCCTCTCGCCGATCTGAAGCTGATGGCAGACAGACAAGAAGAGGATATGCATGAATATCCTTTCATAATCTAATAACTCCCACATAAAGCACAGAGATGTACCTGCTTGGTAAGGTCCATCACAGCTGCATAGGACTCAGCCAGAAGATGTTGGTGTTCCTCCCGCTCTCTCTTCAGCGTCACCTTCAGGTCAGGCGGGTCCATTGCATCAGACAAGGACACAGCCGCAGCTTTGCCTGTTTTGGTCTCAAGCTGGAATTAAAATTTAAAAAAGTCTGTTTACGGTAACATCATTGATCACAATAATCCAAAAGTCCTCCTTTGTTGTCTTCATACATTCATTTTCTACCGCTTTTCCTCACAAGGATCATGCGGGGGGTGCTGGAGCCTATCCCAGCTGTCTTCGGGCGAGAGGCGGGGTACACCCTGGACTGGTGGCCAGCCAATCACAGGGCACATATAGACAAACAACCATTCACACTCACATTCATACCTATGGACAATTTGGAGTCGCCAATTAACCTAGCATGTTTTTGGAATGTGGGAGGAAACCGGAGTACCCGGAGAAAACCCACGCATGCACGGGGAGAACATGCAAACTCCACACAGAGATGGCCGAGGTTGGAATTGAACTCGGTTCTCCTAGCTGTGAGGTCTGCGACCGCCGCGCAGCCCAAATTATTATTTATTTAAAATTATTTAAATTATTTGTGCACTTTACTGTTTACACTGTACATTGTTGTTCACATTTGATGTCATCTATTTATTCTCCACATTATTATTATTATTTATTATTATTCGGGAGCCAGGCAATGACATTTTGTTGGCAATTTCACTGCTGTGTTATCGTGCAATGACAATAAAGGATATCTATCTATAGTGGTACAAAAATCCCCACTATTTTCACTTCCTGTCCGAATACTTTTGCCCATACTACAAAGTCTGTGCTGGCCTTCATTCTCACCTCTCTACCCATAAACAATCTTCCTATAACAGCTTTCTCGCCCTCCTTCTGCACTCCCCATAAATTGGACGCAGTGTCACAGAGCTCGTCGGTGAGATCACTTGAATTTTTTATGAGTCGCTGAGCTCTCGGCTTTTTCTTTTTTTTTTTTTCCCTGCCCCCGTCAGATCCTATGTGTAAGTCCAATGTAGAGGCCTACCATTTGGACACATTGGTGATGTGCCCCTAGTGTGCAAATCCTGTCTCCTATGGAAATAGAGTGCTATTGGTTCATGAAGGTGGTCTGATGAGGTCCTCATGTAAACACAGCTCATCGTTAAATATGACAAAAATGGCAATAATAACTCGTATTTACTATCTATCAGTCAAGGGTACAGAGACTTTAAAAGCTATTGTTATTTTATGTATGTTTTTATGTACGTGTTACCTGAATTGCACAAGCAATGCAAAGGAAATTAATATTGCTTTTATCTCACCTGAGTGATGAGGCTCTTGAGTTCCGTCCTCTCCACTTCCCATGATGCCTTGGCCTTGGCAAACTGCTGTGTCAGCTCCTGGGAGCCTTGTCGCTCCTGGTGCAGCTCGCCGCTAAGATCCTGCAGCGCCACCTTCAGGTCTGCCAAGGTGCTGCTCACAGCGCTCAGCTATAGAGTGAAAAAAACAGGAAGTGGGAAGCACAAATCCAAGGAAGTGCAGATGGAATATGGTAATGGTAATGGTTTAATTTCATTTGAACATACATCAGATTACAATTGAGTGCATCCCATAATCAGTTCACAGTTCCACATGTCCAAAAGGAGTAGGAAGAAGCAAAGCTTATTAAATCCTACCCCTCCATCTGGTACTTTTACAATCAGTAACTGTTACATTTGTTCACTTCCTGCTTTCCATAATACAGTTTAAGGTTTTTTGGTGTTTTTTTTTTTAATAATGCACCTCATACTTCTTTTACAATCAGTAACCGTTACATTTGTTCACTTCCTGCTTTCCTAATATGGTTTATGTTTTTTTTTCCTTTACCAAAGTACAAGGTGATATGACCATCCAATGACATAATGGGTACCATAGTAAGTGTCAATATAGTGATATATGTAGCACATCATGACTGGTTCAAGACTCTTCATCCTTGTATTTAGCAAACATCAACTGCTTGTATTGTTTCTTGAATTGGCTCATCGTTGTGCATGAATAGGTGCAGATTCTGGAAAATCTAGAAAGTATTGTTGTGTGGAGCTGCTCCATCAAGTTTGTTGCCAATAATATTCATTATCAATACTAATTTGTAGTACAATTATCATCCAGTGTTTGTTTATGTGACACACCTTGATTGCCGGGTCAGGCGTGTGTTCGTCTGCGTCAGCCTTTTCCTCAGTTCGATGGGAAGGGCTTGTCAGGTTGTCTTCCTCCAGTAAAAGGTAAAGGTCCTTCAGGTTGTTTATCTAGAAAGCCAATCATCATAATTTTAACCGTTTTGCCCAATGCGGCGATTCCACGATTATGTGAGCATACGACAGTATTGCCACATGATGCTCATACCTCCAGGATATCTTTCCACTCTGCATCCTTCTTGCACCCCAGCCTCCAGTGTTTGATGAAGCAGCGTAGTTTGAGGCTGAGAAGGAGCAGAGCTTGTTTGAGGTGCTGAGACTCCTGCACCAGGAGGGTTCTCTCTTGGCCCCACAACTTCTGCTGGAGTCGAGCCTGCAGACCCAAACTCTGCAGCTGGAAGTCCCGACGGAGCAGAGCTTTCTGCTGCTCCCCCTGGAGCTGAGAGGTTGACATAGAGATGGAAATAGGGTCAATTGATCGGGTACCCGATGGATACCAATGGATTTTTTCTCAGGTTATTCTAACCTGAGAAAGTCTGAGTGTGATGTCTCTTTGGGCCTTTCGCTCCTCCTCCATCTTCTCATCATCGTTCAACTCGGCATGTGGATCCCCAGACTGAACGGGCTTAGTGAATAAGGAAAAAGAAAAAGATGTGAGGAGAGAGTGGACAAGGAGGAATGAGCATCCTTATTCTGTATTAAATATCAGATGCAGTAAATTGAATTGAATCCCTCGTCTATTGGGGTGCATTGGTTCCAAACCCGACCGAGCACATAGTAAGCCCATTTAGGACCTTCTAAAAACAGATTTGAACATTATTAGAACCATGTAGACATGGACTAATTCCCCTATAGTCCTCTTTAGATGTGCATTTCCTCCTACAATAGACATTAAAAAAACCTTCATCTTGTGAGGGATCAATGTTATCTTGATCCCTATATTGATAATTATTACTTATATAATAATAATAATAATAATAAATTATATTAATTATATTGATAATTAGTATAATATTAGTATAAGTATATTATATTATAAATATTAGTATAATAATAGTAATATATTAGTATAATATTAATATATTATATCACATATAATAATATATAATATTAATATATAATATTAACATACATATGTATACATATACATATAATGCATTATATGTAATATTAATATAATATGTATATTGGTGAACTTGTTTCCTGTCTCACTGATCAATATATCATTGATCCCTATATTGATAATATTAGTATAATATTAGTATCAGTATATTATATTATAAATATTAGTATATGAATGTGAGTGTGAATGGTTGTTTGTCTATATGTGCCCTGCGATTGGCTGGCAACCAGTCCGGGGTGTACCCCGCCTCTCGCCCCAAGACAGCTGGGATAGGCCCCAGCACCCCCACGACCCTCGTGAGGAAAAAGCGGTAGAAAATGAATGAATGAATGAATGAATATATATATATATATAGTATAAGTATAAGTAGGAAATCATTGTGTTGTTGTGTGATTTACCGGTGCATCATCTCTGTGAACTTGTTTTCCTGTCTCACTGATCAATATGACACTGATCCCTATATTGATAATATTAGTATATTATAAATATTAGTATAATAATAGTAGTATATTAGTATTATATAAATATATTATATACTATATATAATAATATATATAATATTAATATAATATATATTGATAATATATTGATAATATTGTTGTGTATCAAAAGTAGGAAATGATTGTGTTGTCGTGTGCTTTACCGTTGCATCATCTCCCGTCTCCTCCTCTGTGAACTTGTTTCCTGTCTCACCGCTATCGTCTCTATGGCCTTTCTTGTCCGTTTCCCCTTTGACCTCGGGCTGGGACTGGTCCCTACAATCAGGTTTCTGCTGCATTTCATGCATGGGCGAGTCAATGGAGAAAGAAATGAAAAACAAATATAGAAAAGAAGAAGAAATCATAAAGGGTGGCGACAGGATGTGGAAAAGCAAGAAGACAAACACACATGGAGAAAAATAAAAATGGGTGGGTGTCACAAGACAAAGAACAGAATGTAGAGGAAAAAGAGCTTGGTCAGAGAGGAGAAGGAGAGAGTGGAGAGGAGAAAAAAGAGGAAAATAGAGGAAAGGATGAAAGGCTGAGTGAAGGAGAAAAAGACCCAGGATGGCAGAGAGGAGGGGAGGGGTTGAAAGGTCAGTGAGTGTTAGGAGGAGAGGGCGGAGCCAAGGTGGCGGAGGAAGAAATGATGTTTCATGGTCATGGAGGAGTGTGAAAAGTGCAAGAGAAAGAGAGAGAAGGAAGTTTAAAAAGAAGGGAAGCAGGGGATGAATGAAGAAGTGCAGAAAATGATGGTGCCCATGCAGAGGGAAAGAAAGGAAAAAGGGGGAGGGGGGAAGCGTAGGGGGGGTTTGCACTCAGAGATGGCCTCTAATGGAGTCTACATTACGTTTCAATTATTTACTTAACTGCACAATGTTGCACAGAATTGCCTGCCAAATTCAACTAAATGAACTTTAACACTAATTATTGGAACACAACATTTGATTGGAAAGCTCATTGACCTTTGACCTGCGTACACAAGTGAAGCCAATTATGAGAAAGGGCATCTTCTCTGACGAGTAGCACCACAGCAGCCTCAAAACAACTGTCAATTCAACATCATGGTCTACGGCAGAGGTGTCCAAAGTGTGGCCCAGGGGCCATTTGCAGCCCTCAGGGGAGTCATTTTACAAGAATGAACTAGAAATATTGGAATGAATTAATATAAAAAAAAATTAACATGAATTTTCTTCATAATATGACTACTTTATGCTCGTAAAGTTACACCTTTTTTCTTTTTAGAATATTGACATTTTTCTCCTAACATTTGGACTTTGTTTACTTTACTTAATTAATGTTGTTTTTTCTTCATTTTGTCATATAATATTTTGACTTTATTCCCATAATATTATTACATTTTCCATAACTTCATTTTACAGAAATGTATCATTTGTTACACATGACGACTTGAAAAAAATAACATTTTTTTTTCTTTAATATTTCACCTGTATGCTATTAACATTAATTTGGATAATATGATTATTATTAACATGGTTTATTCTCCTAAAATTGTGACTGTCAATTCAACATCATGGTCTACGGCAGAGGTGTCCAAAGTGTGGCCCGGGGGCTGAAAGTCATTTTACACGAATGAACTAAAAATATTGGAATTAATTCATATTGTAAAGTAAAAAAAAAAATAAAGTTGTAAGTGGCCTTTGTTTACTTTACTTAATTAATGTTGTTTTTTTTCATTTTCCACATTTTGTCACATAATATTATGACTTTATTTCCATAATATTTTGACTTTATTCCCATAATATTATTACATTTTCCACAACTTCATTTTACAGAAATGTATCATTTGTTACACATGACGACTTGAAAAAAATAACATATGTTTTTTCTTTAATATTTCAACTATATGCTATTAAAATGACATTAATTTTGATAATATGATTATTATTAACATGGTTTAGTCTCCTAAAATTGTGACTGTCAATTCAACATCCTGGTCTACGGCAAAGGTGTCCAAA
Source organism: Doryrhamphus excisus (assembly GCF_037039965.1). Lineage (NCBI taxonomy): Eukaryota > Metazoa > Chordata > Actinopteri > Syngnathiformes > Syngnathidae > Doryrhamphus > Doryrhamphus excisus. The sequence continues at coordinate 7,290,533 of NC_136373.1, read as the reverse complement.
GTGTGGCCCGGGGGCCATTTGCAGCCCTCAGGGCAGTCATTTTACACGAATGAACTAGAAATATTGGAATGAATTAATATAAAAAAATTATAACATTAATTTTCCTTATAATATGACTACTTTATGCTTGTAAAGTTACGCCTTTTTTCTTTTTAGAATAAGACATTTTTCTCCTAACATTTGGACTTTGCTTTGCTGGACTTTACTTTACTTAATTATTGCTGTTTTTTCTTCATTTTCCACATTTTGTCATATAATATTATGACTTTATTTCCCTAATATTTTGACTTTATTCCCATAATATTATTACATTTTCCACAACTTCATTTTACTGAAATGTATCATTTGTTACACAAAACGACTTGAAAAAAATAACATGTTTTTTTTCTTTAATATTTCAATTGTATGCTATTAAAATTACATAAATTTTCATAATATGATTATTATTAACATGGTTTATTCTCATAAAATTGTGACTTTTTTGGGAAATTATATTTTTGTCATGTGTTGCGGGCTAATAAAAAAAACAGTCACTGGCTGCAAATGGCCCCCCGGCTGCACTTTGGACACCTCTGGTCTAGGGGAATAATACAAAAGCTAACTCAGAGATTTTACTAAGCTGTCAGGTTCCAATCTGAGGAACATAGTGGTCATCTGCTAGTATATGATATATATTTAACTGAAATGGTTGATACCAACAACTAGTGATTTATAATGAAAAATATTGAGGGGTGCCCAAACCTTTTCATATTATTATATGAATATGTAATACTACAATCATACAACCAATACAAATACTCTCCATTTGAGGCCTACAGCAGCAAAAAAACAAATTGGGTTAGGTTGTGATTCAACACAGAAAGAGGCTCAAATCTGACTTCTAGAAAGTTTTATTGTTTTGGATATGACTAAATCCTAAAAGAACGGATCATTTCTACGTTGAGTCAGATTTGAGTATTCATTGTAAATCCATTCCAATAATGAGAAAGGATTTGGAGATAGTTGTGATCAGCAAGTGCAAAAAACTGAAAATGCATTATGCTTAAAATAAGAAGAAAATGAAAAGGAAGGTTAAGGATTTGCAGTGAACGTCTTTTACCTTCTCAGCGATAGTCTTTGGTGCATTGTGCTCGTCTTTAGAGGAAGGTGAGGTCGAGGGAGGCGGGCTCTCACCCCCGGCCAGTGAGGATTTACCCAAGCTGTCGACACGCTCCACAAAGACCTGCAGCTGGCCGTGGAGGGCTTGGAGCCTGCTGGTCAGAGCCCCGACAAGGGGTCGGTCTGCCAGGTCGGAAAGCTCGGAGATCTGTTGGGATAGAGGACAGCAACTGACATCGGTCATGATGTCAACAGTATCCATGTTTACATGAGGAGATTTTCCTCTTTCCGAATGACGTACCAAAAAACAGTGTATACATGGAAAGGAATATTCCAATCTCCTGTCTACTTGCACCGCTATAATCAAACGGAATAGTCAATGGGGCATACGCAGTAAAACGTAAACATCACGTGATTCATCGAAGATGGCGGACGAGAGTGTGATGACCACGGTTGTTGGGACAGTTGCTACGCTTTTTTTTAAAGCTTCATTCATTCATTCATTTTCTACCGCTTTTCCGGGGTACACCCTGGACTGGTGGCCAGCCAATCACAGGGCACATATAGACAAACAACCATTCACACTCACATTCATACCTATGGACAATTTGAAGTCGCCAATTAAACTAGCATGTTTTTGGAATGTGGGAGGAAACCGGAGAACATGCAAACTCCACACAGAGATGGCCGAGGGTGGAATTGAACCATGGTCTGCGCGCTAACCATTCGACATCTCTTTGCATAAAATTTGATTGATGTTGTTGCGGATCAAATTGTTTACCACAAAAAGATTTAAATCTGTACTTATTATAGATAAAAATCTGCAATTAAATGTGATTAATTATGAGTTAACTGTGGACAAACATGTGATAAAATTAATCAAATCAGATGGTCATAAATTCTGATTCTGTTGTCCAACAATGTCCAATAATGAGTTCATGAATTCTGTATATCAGAGTATTGATGACGTTCCAATAACAAACAGTACTCATAATGAATTTTTAACCCTACAAAGGACTGAAAAAATATATAAATCACAAACAACCATTTACACTCACATTCATACTTATGAACAATTTGGAGTAGCCAATTAACCTAGCATGTTTTTGGAATGTGGGAGGAAACCGGAGTACCCGGGTGGAATTGAACCCTGGTCTCCTAGCTGTGAGGTCTGCGTCTTGAACGTTTAGTTCTTTTTAAAGTTTGTATCAAAAACTAACTTTACGCTGAAGTCCAGTGATGACTGCTTGCCGCCATTTTCAAAAATCTGAGAGACGTCTGCGTGTTACGTCACAGCTGAAAGAACGCACCCTGACAACTTTCCGATTGAGCGGGTACAAGATACCTCAATCGGATTGGGGGAAAGGAATATTCCACCCCTGTGAATCCGATTATATATTCATTCGGATTGGCACTTTTCTTTCGGAATGAGGTGTATACAAAGGTTACATTCTTTCCGTTTGAGCAAATAACCCGAATGGAATTGGAATATTTGGGTCCATGTATACGTGGCTAGTGATGTGTCAGGTATGGACCTGGCAGTGATGTTGAGGTTTCTCCAAGTCACATGACTCTGCCGCTTTGTGATAGATGGATGTCGAGGATGACAGGCAGTTGGACTCCGGAGCAGTCAGGAGTTGTATCGCAGTGGAAACCAAGCGGGCCTGGTCCCTCATTATGAGCAAAGCATCATGGTCCTTTAATCCGAGGAGGCCGAACTGGGAGCCTTTTGTTTCAGGAATGTTGTTTTTGTGCTCGGAGTCACCCCGCGAGTCGTTCTCGATCCCGAGTGGCTCTTTGCGATGTGGTGGACTGAAAGGAAAAAGGAGAAACATGGCTGGTTATAAATCGGTTATTTCATTTCACCTTAATGCTGACATACACCCACTTTATACATCGACATATTTTCAACTTTTACTATGAATTACTTGTATAACTCCTTTTTTGTGCATACATAACAGTTCAGTTCAGTTCATAACAGAGTGTCTAAATCAGGGGTCTCAAACACGCGGCCCGCGGGCCAAATGTGGCCCGCAGGACACTAGTTTGAGGCCCCCGCCTTGATATGAAAGTTTAATGTTAGTGCGGCCGCGCAAGTTTGATATGGATGCTGTATGGTATCATGTACCCAGAAAAAATTATTACATTTGATTAATGTTCACGCAGACCTCACAGCTAGGAGACCAGGGTTCAATCCCACCCTCGGCCATCTCTGTGTGGAGTTTGCATGTTCTCCCCGTGCATGCATGGGTTTTCTCCGGGTACTCCGGTTTCCTCCCACATTCCAAAAACATGCTAGGTTAATTGGCGACTCCAAATTGTCCATAGGTATGAATGTGAGTGTGAATGGTTGTTTGTCTATATGTGCCCTGTGATTGGCTGGCGACCAGTCCAGGGTTTACCCCGCCTCTCGCCCGAAGACAGCTGGGATAGGCTCCAGCACCCCCCGCGACCCTTGTGAGGAAAAGCGGTAGAAAATGAATGAATGATTAATGTTCATGTTAAAGGTTAAATAACTGTTAATAGTTATCCTCCCTATCCGTGTGGAAGTGGTAAGTTTTTGGCTATTTAAGTTTAAAGGAAATAACTTGAAGGCTACCGTTTAGGTCGCTAGCTCTCTAGTTTGCAAGTTACCATGTGTCTCAAGACCCTGCAGTTGCGCAATATGTTGTAAATAAAAAGAGAATAAATGTGAAAAAATAAAATAAAATAAAATAAATAGGTACAAAAATCAGTACAATAATCTTGTATTGAAATGTGACGCTGTTTCAGTTAATGATGTTTGTGCATTTGGTAATAGGCAATAATATCAGCATGACACCACCTGGTGGGGAGACACTCTGCTGAGTCTCCAGCTTCTTCATCCGTCTCCAGTGACACTCTTAAGGACGAGGAGGACAAGGAAGGAGCTGGGTAGGAAGCCAGGTCACAACGCTGCAAGTTGGACAGCAGTACTCTGTTCTCGTACTGCAGCTTTTTCACCTTCCCGCTCAGTTCTCCGATCTGAAGATGAGCTACTCTGAGTTCCTCCTGCTGGGGGGAAACATCCGGGCTGATGAGAACGGCTCCCTCCCCTTGCACGGAGTGAAGAACTCCATCGTGGAGCAGTCTCTCCGACAGCGACACCACCGCGGTGTTGGAAGATAAGGATGCCGTCGGTGGAGGCAGTTCAGATTTATAGCGGTTGATTTCGTTCATCAAGAGCTTGTTCTGTTCCTCCATCTCAATCAGCGATCTCCTCAGAAGCTCTGCCTCCTCCTCTACAAACTGGAGGTGCCTCTGGAGTTCCATGATGTTTTCAGATGATGAGGAAGCGCTTCCGCTGACAAATGGGGCTGACCCTGGACCCCCGCTAGCCATATTGAGTTCTTGAGGCCCATCTGAGGAAGAGCAGAAGATGTTACACAACAATGGTAATGGTGGGTAAATATATGGACTTGTGGGCCGCATTGAGTTAACAAAATTGTCCGTAGTTAACTTTAATTTTTTTTTCAGAATATATATTTAACATACACACTTTTATGCTTATAATTTTCCTTGAATTATTTATCTAATTGTATCTGTAAAAGTGTTATACTATCACCTGTATGTTCTCATGTCCCTTTTTTCAGGAGCACTTTAAACTATAATTTTATTATTATTTATTTATTTATTTTAACTAAGACATCAGACTTGCAAGTCATCTTGCCAGTTTGTACATTAAAAGTTGAAATGGTAATGGTTTTATTTCATTTGAACATGCATCAGATTACAATTGAGTGCATCACATAATCAGTTCACAGTTCCACATGTCCAAAAGGAGTAGGAAGAAGCAAAGCTTATTAAATCCTACCCCTCCATCTGGTACTTTTACAATCAGTAACTGTTACATTTGTTCACTTCCTGCTTTCCTAATTTATTTTTATTTTTATAAATGTATTTTTTTTATTTTTATTTTTGTTTATTTTTTTAAATTTTTATAATTTTTTAAAATTTTTTATAAATTTTTATTTTTGTTTAATTTTTTACTTTTATTTTAATTTATTTTTGTTTAATTTTTTATTTTTATTTATTTTTGTTTAATTAATTTTAATTTTCCACATACTGAAATGCTATGGCTTTTTAACGTAGTCCTAGCATATAAGTGTTTCAAATGTAGTTCTTCCCTGAGATCATATTTCTCCTCTCTTGTAGAGAAGTATTGGATGACATTTTTAGGGAATTGGTTATTTTTAGTCTTATGCATTATTTTAGCTGTTTGAAGAGGGGGAAAGATGGTTAACAAAAAATAATAGACACGCTGACACAATTCTAGCGCAAGTTCACCGAATGTGAGAAAAATCTCCCACATTTGTTCAGTCCACTTTTGAAAGACTTAATTGAGGACTTAAAAAGGCTTAAAAAGGCTGATATTTTGGGAGCTCATTGACCATTTAAAAAAGATGTACCACATACTAGAGGGCATTTCAGGTGTTGATGACCACAATGTATCCCACTGGGTATCATCCCTTTGATGATAATTTCAATCCGCTTCCAGTTACTTAATATGGATGTTACAATGTTGTACCTTGTGGTGCTTTCATGTCCTCCATCTCAGCTCGGAGGCCCCTGTTCTCCACCTCCAACTCCACGATGCGTCGACTCAGCAGGTTAGCTTCTTCTTCTACCAGCTTCAGGTGAACTCTGACCTCTGCCTCACGAGTGTGGGGGGAGTCAGCGACCTGACAGGGATTCAATACAATTATATTCATTAATCAGTCTACATGATATTTTAGAAGTATTTGAATTGTAAAATTAGATGCACAATTTATACAGTTGTTGTTGGGAACAAATACAGGGTTCATAAATCGTTTTCAAAATCAAATGCCAAATGAATACCTCCTCCACGGTGATGGAGGCATCCACATCCCCATACAAGGACCTGAATTTAGCCAGTTCCTCCTTCATGGCCTCGCTGTCCTTCACAAGCTTGGTTAGCTTCTTGCACATGAGGGCTGATTCCTCTTTAGCAAAATGGAGTTGACATTTCAGGTCTGAGCTGTCCTCCTGCTGGGATGACATAAAAAAATGAAAAAAAAGACAGAAATCCAATGATCCAAATGTTGCCATTTAGAGAGTCTATCTTTGTCTTTCTGTTAAATGTATCTCTTTAATTTAGATTATTTTATCAAATTAAAATAAAAAAGCATGACCCAGCCATTTTTCATTCGCCTCGGTACTGATGACACACAAGCACCAGACTTGCATTCATTTATTCATTTTCTACCGCTTTTCCTCACGAGGGTCGCGGGGGTGCTGGAGCCTATCCCAGCTGGCTTCGGGCGAGAGGCGGGGTACACCCTGGACTGGTCGCCAGCCAATCACAGGGCACATATAGACAAACAACCATTCACACTCACATTCATACCTATGGACAATTTGGAGTCGCCAATTAACCTAGCATGTTTTGGAATGTGGGAGGAAACCGGAGTACCCGGAGAAAACCCACACATGCACGGGGAGAACATGCTAACTCCACACAGAGATGGCCGAGGGTGGAATGGAACCCTGGTCTCCTACCTGTGAGGTCTGCGCGCTAACCACTTGACCACCGTGCCGCCCAGCACCAGACTTGATTGCCAAAACAACAGGCTTTTATTGCAGGTTTGAATTATGTAACAGTATGTACAATATCAAAATCCAAATTATCATCATAATAATAATCATCGTAATAAAATGGGCTACTGCCACTTCCTGTACGCCCACCACACAGCTCCCATAGGAAACACATTTATTGCAATATATACGAACACAATTACTCCTTGATGAATTACCAATCAAAGCAATGTTTCTCTGCATGGCCAATTGTCTTTTAACGTTTATTTACTGGGGACACGCCATTTATCTTATTGAGCAGGTAGTAGTGTGTGTGTGTGTGTGTGTGTGTGTGTTACCTGTGGACTGAGCTTCTTGTCAGGTTTGTTATTGGTTGGTCGAGCGCCTCTTTTCTTCTGGGCATTCTGCAAGAGAGCAGAGATACACATAGATGAGACAAGGGCAGCCATATTGTGAATATATTTAATCAGTACTACATTAACCTCAAATCATAATAGTAGTGATGTCATGATACTGATGCTACGTATATACTGTGTAGTTTTGGTAGAAAATGTAAAAGACAGTGTAGAGAGGAACTCTTAATGATGGAGTGATCCAGGTGTTTTCCATCCACGTGTATACACAGCTTATACCCACAGCACATATCGAGTTACAAAGCTCCTTTAGTGCACGTCATTGCTATGGAGACGACCATCATCACCATGGTGATGTTTAGTTTACCACCAGAGAGCAATAACCCACCATAATAATCAGAGGAATCACAGCTGGATTACGTTCCCTCTGCATCACTGCTCAAATGCAAGCATAACAGAATGTATATAAATAGTAAAAGTATAGTAAATATTTAAAAGTATATAAATATGTAAAAGCAAAAAAAATGTCACATTTACAGATAAAACCCGATTAAGTCAAGCAAAAAAGTTGCTCATGATCTGTTTTCATACAGCGTGCTTACACTTTCATAAATCATCATCATTCCTGGTTCACTACAGCTGCAGAGCCAGCTTATCACGGCTCTGTGTGTTTCCATGGTAACAAGCCACTCTGCAGTGAACAATAACAAAAGAGGAAAATAGAGGGAGGGAAAGGAAGGACAGATAATGAAATTAAAAACATAGTAGAGGTTATTTAGTTCCCAAAGCGGTGTACGCATACCCTCAGTGGTACGCCCATTGTCAATTGTCAACAATTAGCACCGGGCTGCACGGTGACAGAGTGGTTAGCACGCAGGCCTCACAGCTAGGAGACCCGAGTTCAATTCCACCCTCGGCCATGTCTGTGTGGAGTTTGCATGTGTGGGTTTTTGTCCGGGTACTCCGGTTTCCTCCCACATTCCAAAAACATGCTAGGTTAATTGGCGACTCCAAATTGTCCATAGGTATGAATGTGAGTGTGAATGGTTGTTTGTCTATATGTGCTCTGTGATTGGCTGGCCTCTCCCCTGAAGATAGCTAGGATAGGCTCCAGCACCCCCTGCCACCCTTGTGAGGATAAGCGGTAGAAAATGAATGAATGAATGAGCTCCTAACACTCACAATTTCTAGTGCGCCTGAATGCCTCATGATACAAGGAGAACAGAGCATGAAGTTCTTAATTGACACAAAGCAATAATATAAACAATAACTGAATTGTTTGAGGGCGCTAACCATCAAATGCATTGTTCTTCTCTTCCTATATACTGTACCAAATTCCCTTTTGGCCCTCCACCACTTTAAGGGCTGTTTATCACTGTGGCGACAGTCTACGGCACTTAACCGGCCCATCAATAAGGCTGCCTGTTAATGGGAAGCATCGATTGTGTCTGCAAGTCCAACTAACGTTGTTGGAACGACTTGATCAGGCCTAGAGATGAGCAATATGAAGGCAGAATCTATTCATGATGACGCTGGACTTACATCATTGAATGTCCCATAAAAAGCTGGCTGGTCAGGAATAGACACCATACCATACTAACTTTATTTATAAAACACTTACACAACAACCACAGTTGAGAACACAACATTGACTTGATTATGCAACATACTGTACAAGGATATACACTGTATGGAGAAGCTCTTCAAAAGGATGTGTAAACCCTGCAATATTCATGCTGTGGGCTCTCAGGGACTGCAAGAGAAAGTAGAGCATATGCAGAAATGAGGCTTTCAGGGAGTTTTGTTTGGGAATCCGGTATTAGATAAACATTCTGGGAGGATTTATTATCTCCCAGTTTGTCGAAATATTGTGTGTACAGTACAAGTACATGTACTGTTTGCATCTCAAACAGGTTTTTCCAGGCCAGGTAAGAGACACGGTCTCTTCAACGCATCCAAGGCCTCCTACCAGTCGAACGTGCCCTGAACACCTCTCCGTGGAGGCATCCTGATCAAAACCGACCAGTAAACCGAGAGCTTTGCCTTCTTCATCATAACAAACTGATGCAAAACAATAACAAAAAAAGAAATCAATGAAGGTAATGTTCCAAAAAAGGTGTTAAGAAAACAGAGATCACAGCATCGCACCCCCCCCAACCCCCGCCCCCTCCACAGGAGTCTTCAACATAATGTTGTTTGTTCATAATATTGGTGTCTGGAACGTATTACCGTATTTTCCGGACTATAAGTCGCACTTTTTTTCATAGGTTGGCTGTTCCATCAACTTATACTCCAGAGCGACTTATAAATGAAAAAACTGTTTATGTTACGGTCGAGTGGTTAGCACGCAGACCTCACAGCTAGGAGACCAGGGTTCAATTCCACCCTCGGCCATCTCTGTGTGGAGTTTGCATGTTCTCCCCGTGCATGCGTGGGTTTTCTCCGGGTACTCCGGTTTCCTCCCACATTCCAAAAACATGCTAGGTTAATTGGCGACTCCAAATTGTCCATAGGTATGAATGTGAGTGTGAATGGTTGTTTGTCTATATGTGCCCTGTGATTGGCTGGAGACCAGTCCAGGGTGTACCCCGCCTCTCACCCGAAAACAGCTGGGATAGGCTCCGGCACCCCCACGACCCTCGTGAGGAAAAGCGGTAGAAAATGAATGAATGAATGAATGTTTATGTTACATAAACACTGGACACCTTTTCTGTTCATGTTTATTTTTTGTGTATCTGAATAACCATTGTGTTAGCATATCTTACACCTATTCAGTCTGTTCTCTATTATTTTGTTATTTTTAGAACTTCCCTTCCAAGAGGACGTAATGTCTATTTTAGTCATAAAATAAATTGCCCGCAAAAAATGTGACTTATGTATGTTTTTTTCTTCCTAATTATGCATTTTTGGCCTAGTGTAACTTATACTCCGAGCGACTAAAATGCGATTTAAATGATTTCCTTTGGGAAAAATGGCTTCAGTGTTTATTGTAACGTTTGGAACAAATTAATAATGGAAACTAAGGTAGCACCTTACTTATGTACGATTATGTACAATATCCAAGAAAGATTCTACTACATTCATTATTCATGATATACAAGCACACATATGCAGTAGGTGCTTCTCATGTTGCCTTCAAGTATACAGTTACTAGAAAACAGCTTGACTTGCACATTATTGCACATTCATATTTCAACCTTTAACAGCCACTGACTGTATCTTTTGCATGAATTTAGTTCCCAACTGGTGCTTTTTGCGGCTTTTTGAACGGTGCTGCATTTTATTTCTGGGTTTTTGTAACCAAGTCTAAGTTAATTTGAGACGATTTTAGGTGGTGATATTCTTCCAACAAGAGGCAAAGATGAGATCAGATGAGATGAGGCGGTGGGAAAAGAAGCAGTGAAATGTGTGTGTTTGTGTACGTGCACCACCAGAGTGTGGCTTGCTGGCAGGAAAATTGATGTGAAGCGCATGCAGACACACACTCCGTGGTGTCTGGTCTGGGAACAAAGAGTCTGCACAGCACACCTCACACTGGGGTTGTGTAACCAGCAATTGCTACTGTGTGTGTGTAAGAAAGATGGATGGAAGCACAGATGAGGGATGAAGGTGAAGAAGATAATTAGATTGCACCAGTGCTGCTAACAAAGACAACAACTAATCAGAGCAGAGGATCTCAATGTTGTATTCTCGTGTTAAACGATGCCAGAGTTTCAGATAATGAGGTTTGCACATTTGGAAGTGAGCCCTGAAAGAAGTTTGGGATGGCTCAAAACGCTCTGTTTCATTTTTTTTTTCTTTTCTTTTTCTGGCCGCGTTTAAGAGCTAATATCCTAATAATAAAGAAAAATAGTCATACAAAATATGCTTGCTGACTGTATTTTTTTTAAATAATGGCCCAAATTGATATCCTTTTACATAAAATTTGATGTAATTATCGTTGTAGTTATACATCAAATCGTTTACCACCAAGATTTCCCCTACTTATTATAGATAAAAAACGTATTTCTATCAGTGATTAAATGTGAATAATTGTGAGTTAACTATGGACAAAATGCAATTGATCACGATCAATTTTTTTTTTTTTGAAACGCTCTGTTTCAAAAGGCGTGGTAAAACTATTCCTTTGTGATGTCACAGAGGGGCAGACTTCCTTAAAGGGTCCCTTTAAACTCTACTTAAAGCAATAGTAATTACAGTAACAATACTTAGGAGTCAGGCTTGTGTTAAGCAGACCCGCCGACAGCAACAGCAACATTAGCCATGTTTACATGAGGAGTTTTTCTCTTTTCGAATGGAATCTTTCTGAATGACCTTCCCGAAAGCAATGGTATACATGGAAATGAATACTCCAATTTCTCGTCTACATGCGCCGCTATAATCAACCAGAATAGTCAATGGGGCATACGCAGTAAAATGTAAACATCAACATCACGTACCGACTTCCCCGAGTTTTTCTTTCATCCAGTCTTGAATTTTGTTCGGATCAAAAAACGGGTGCGCTGAAAGAACACACCCGGAATAAATTTAAACAAGAAAAGATCAAATTCATTCTTGCTAATATTTTATAATAATTTTTTGTTATTAATATTTTATTAATATTATATTTATATATTTTTTATTTTTTTATATTTTTATTTTATATTTAATATATTTTGATTTTTTTAAAATAAAACTGGACTTGTGAATGGCGTATAGAAGGGTTTAGATTCTGTTCCACAGATGGCGGTAATGCACACGAAAGCTGCTTGCCAACCGCCAATAAACAACAGAAGAAAAAAAACACCATGAAGAAGAACGGGAACAAGATACCTCAATCGGATTGGGGAAAGGAATATTCCACCCCTGGGAATCCCATTATATATTCATTCAGATTGGCACTTTTCTTTCGGAATGAGGTGTATACAAAGGTTACATTCTTTCCGTTTGAGCAAATAAATCAAATGCAATTGGAATATTTGGGTCCATGTAAACGTGGCTAATGTCAGCTCTGCTCAGTTGTGCAAGTGCATGTCTGTTCTCATGCGATACTACACAGTGTGAAAACATTCTAACAGCCCTGCAAGTGCCACAGATGAAAACATACAACTGTAATATACCATCAACACTGAGGCTGTGTCTGCAGGGACGCTACATCACATCTAAAATTCATTTGCCTTCAACTACAAATGCTCAATTGTGTTCTGTTATTCCGCACGCAATTGTCAAATGTAAAACAAGTCTAATGCCAGGAAAGAAAACTGGCTAACACATCGCAGCATATCATCTGTCTGTGTCTGTGTAGACGTTTATGTGACAAGGGCGGATTTCAAACAAAAAAATACAACAAAAAAAATACTTGCTAGCTTGCGTAGCGGAATTGCAAAAAATGAACCCTTTCATTACTTGCATTTAGATGGATTTCCTGTCAATGATTTACTGCAAGCTTAATGAAAATCCTCCATCAGACTCGGGAGCTGAAGTGCTGAAGTTTGCTATTAATATCAGTTATGAAATGTACTGCAGAAGCATGATGCATCTGGTGCTTTTGAGAGTTTTTCCCCCTCATAAATGCTGACATGATGTAACACTGATTGGTCTGCATATCCAATGTGAAGTGACCCTCCCCTAGTATGGCAAGAGTTGGGGGCACAGTGCTCAGAGAATATGTTTCTGACTCAAAGATGGAATGAATATACCCTCATATCTGTTATGATTAAGTCATACGTTAACATTAAGTCAACAAAAGGAAATGCAGGGGACGGAAAGAGGGCACACATTTACACCCCCACTCTCCAACAAAACCGCTCTCGATAACTGCAGACCCAAAAGCGTTACCATGGCGACAGCTTCAGCGGGCTGACACCAAGCCAGCCTGATGGCCGCATATTAATGAAAAGGACAGCGGGAAGAAGACGGGAGAAGTTAAAGACATGAGGAAGGAGGAGTCTGGAAAGGATTGATTTTCGGAGGGTCAAAGGAAGTCACAAAACAGGCGACAATGTCCTGACGTTATAAAACATAACACGCTGGGGGGATGTACATACAAAATATGGCATTTGTTCTCAATCAGAAATCACTCCACACTCTTTATTGCTCTCTGGTTCTACCATATCTTACTTATTGTGTGGAAATAACTATAAAATAACTATAAAAGCAATCTTCACTCGCTAAATGTACTTGAAAAAAGGTCAGTAAGGATAATTCATAATGCCGCCTCCAGAGAACTTACTAACTCCTTATTTCTAAAATCACAAATACTTAAACTTGCTGATATAGTTCATCTTTAAACAGCTAAAATAATGCATAAGGCTAAAAATAACCAATTATATAAAAATAAAAATAAAAATAAAAATAAAAATAAAAATAAAAATAAAAATAAAAATAAAAATAAAAATAAAAATAAAAATAAAAATAAAAATAAAAATAAAAATAAAAATAAAAATAAAAATAACCAATTAAAAATAATCCAATACTTCTCTACAAAAGAGGAGAAATATGATCTCAAGGAAGAACTAAATTTGAAACACTTATATGCTAGGACTACGTTAAAAAGCCATAGCATTTCAGTATGTGGAATCAAATTATGGAATGGATTGAGTAAGGAAGTCAAACAATGCACAACGATGAGCCAATTCAAGAAACAATACAAGCAGTTGATGTTTGCTAAATACAAGGATGAAGAGTCTTGAACCAGTCATGATGTGCTATATATATCACTATATTGACACTTACTATGGTACCCATTATGTCATTGGATGGTCATATCACCTTGTACTTCGGTACGTGACAAAAAAAAAATTTAAACTATATTGGGAAAGCAGGAAGTGAACAAATGTAACAGTTACTGATTGTAAAAGTACCAGATGGAGGGGTAGGATTTAATAAGCTTTGCTTCTTCCTACTCCTTTTGGACATGTGGAACTGTGAACTGATTATGTGATGCACTCAATTGGAATCTGATGCATGTTCAAATGAAATAAAATCATTACCATTTTCAATAAACATGACTAAATAAAGTTAACTCACATAACTAGTAAATAGTCCACCTATAAAAAGATCATATATATATTCCCTGTCATGATGTTCCACTAAATTGCCACGAGAGTGTCTTGAAACACCCCCCATCTTCCACTGCCCTGCTCTCCTCACTGCAGGCATATGAGCTGCCAACATACCATATGTGGGGAAGAACATGGACACACAACAAAAGCTTCTCCTGCAGCATATTCTCCATCTGCTATGTACTGAACTCTACTGTATACGGAAGCATATGTATGTGTGTGTTACACCTCCCTTAAGGGACATTTTAATTTTACGACAGAAACTGATAATGTTTATGAATGTATCTGTACCCTACAGACTGAACAAGCGTATTCAAGATGTAATTAGTACTATAGTACTATCAGATTGTACACGTTGGGAGGTCTGCATTCGTTCGACACCCAAAAATGTGAACACATATAAATGATCATTGAAATGGATAAATGATCATTTAACATCACTTTTACCTTTACTGAAGTCTTGTTGGGAAAGACCAATGAACACAAACGGAGGAGGGTACAGGAGAACCACACGGATGCACCCTTTTGGCTGATTATCAGGTCCTAAACAGGTTTTGCATGCTGCAACTACAAGCATATTCATATGGAATCCTGTATCTTATGGAAATTAATTTATCCCGGTCAGATCTGGAACCAATAAATCACCACAAATGAGGGATGACTGTATAACTAATTACATTGTACAAAAGACTCCTTGTTATACCTTGTTCTGTTCTGGTTTATTTCAGACTGACATGTGTGCGGGCGTGGCTCCGAATTACTACGCTGGTCGGGTACCTGAACGTGCCACGATAGCTGCTTGCTTTAGGAGTTGATGTCACGGTAACTGTTTAGCTGTCCACACGGACTTCGGGGTTGATGCTATGAATAGCTGTGTGCGTCAATAAACACGAGTAACGTTTATTCTCACTTATTTAACGTTAGATGCCGGCCATCTATATCCTTGTTGTATAGTGTTTTGTGCCATTACGTCCAGCCACCTGGCTGGTTGCTAACTGCTAACTTAGCCTCGTTAGCATCGCATGCGTGGGTTTTAGCAAAGTACACATATACAAGTTAATAATGGTTGTGTGTCAAACTTTTAGTAAATAATTTTAGGTGCTGTTATTTATTATTCAATAATGTCTTTTAAGAACATTATAAAAAATATTAATATTTTTTTCTCCGGGTACTCCGGTTTCCTCCCAAAAACATGCTCGGTTAATTGGTGACTCCAAATTGTCCATAGGTATGAATGTGAGTGTGAATGGTTGTTTGTCTATATGTGCCCTGTGATTGGCTGGCGACTAGTCCAGGGTGTACCCCGCCTCTCGCCTGAAGACAGCTGGGATAGGCTCCAGCATGCCCACCAACCCTTGTGAAGATAAGCGGTAGAAAATGAATGAATGAATGATATAATTGGTGGGGTGCACGGTGGACGGGTGGTTAACGTGCAGGACTCACAGCTAGGAGACCCGAGTTCAATTTCTCCGGGTTTCCCCGGTTTCCTCCCACATTCCAAAAACATGCTAGGTTAACTGACGACTCCAAATTTTCCATAGGTATGAATGTGAGTGTGAATGGTTGTTTGTCTATATGTGCTGTGATTGGCTGGCGACCAGTCCAGGGTGTACCCCGCCTCTCGCATGAAGACAGCTGGGATAGGCTCCAGCCTAGCAAAGAAGAGCAAAGAAGAAGAATGAATGAATGAATGAATGAATGTTCTGGCACTAACAAATGTCCCGGAGCATTTTTTGCAGCGTACAGCAGAATATCAACAGTGGAACCCAGGTACAAAATGTTCTCAGTAAAAGGGAGATTAATCAGCTCCTCCTGATCCAATCACAGCCAACCACCGACACCACTCAGCATCTTTCATATAATCCAGTCATCCGTGACAGGAGAGGAACACGAAAAGACAGAGAAGAGCGCTTTTTGTTTCATGTCCTTCCATCCCTGTTACATAATTGAACAGTTAGGATAATCATAATGCAGACTAGTAGATACACAGAAGGACACATTTAAAGCAACACTACATAGGAATTCTTTTAGAAGCAATTGGAGGAACAGTGTAACAGTGTCCTTAATGTATGCTTGGATGAATTTGCTGTAAATGAGCCAGAACAGAGATGCTGATGCAGCAGGTTCAACATAAGCGACCTCTGACCTCACCATTCTGGATGAATGGATACAAATTCCCAAAGACACACAGCGGAAAAGTGGTTTATAGCTGCAAAGCGGGGATGATATTTTTGTTCATTTTCACTTCCTGTCTCATCCAACAGCATGACCTCTGACCTTACAAATACATATTTCCTCTACGGGTAATGTCTTCTAATAATGCCGCCATTTAATGTATTATAATTGTAAATGTAAATAAATAGATTTCTGATATTAATGCAACATTCCATGCAATGTGGAATAGTCCACAGCTCTTCCCCTCCCTACCAGCTGCTGTGGGACATCACATTGCAGGGTTACTATAGCAACACACACAACACCTCTAGGGGAGCTATGGGGCTGCAGCCAGCTTAGCAACAACAGAAGGACAGTGTGCCAGCTCCTCTTTTTCCACGTCTCCACTTCCTGTTCCCGGCATGCCACAGCAGCGAAATGATGATGTCACAACACAGAGGGTGGGAGGAAAAATTCAAAAGGGGGAGGGGTGAAGAGAAGAGAGGAGGGAGAAAGCGAGACTCCAAACAAAGGAGGAACATAAATAGGAAAGGGAATATCATGATGATGGCAGTGTAGAATTACTATTATTGTGTACTTTTGTGTATTACAGTAAAGTCTCGTTATATCGATATTCTCGGGAGTCGGAAAAAATACCGATATAACCGGACTATCTATATATCCGATCCTGCGCCGAACTGCATTAAAAGTGGGCAATAATGCACTCGACATTGTTCTATAGTATAGAACAATGTCGAGCAGCTTAAATCAATCTTTGCTTAAGGATTTCAATACCAAAAAAGAACACGAACGCCAGCATGTACATATGAAAAACAGTGATTATTGCAAGAGATAAAAAGATATCTGAATACAACACAATTAAATACATGTATTTGTACGCTTGTGTCTTCGTTGGAATAGGTGTGTATGCTATGTCAGTTGGTTCTTCTGTTGCAGGCATGTGTTTGGCCAGCTATGTGGGGCGGGTTGAGCATGACCTGTGAACCAGGAAGTGCGGGAATCGGTGTGTGTGCTGCGCTCTGGTGGTGGAAGTGTGAAAAATAAAGTTGACTGGAAGCAGCCGTTCGCCGTGTTCTTTTTTGGTATTGAAATCCTTAAGCAAAGATTGATTTAAGCTGCTTTTGTATCGATATAAGCAGACCAAATTGGCTGGCGGGAGATGAAAAGGGCATCGTAGTAACCGGATTATCATAATAACCGGGTATCGTACTAATGGAACTAATTATATCATAAAAGACTAGAAATTTGCCGGGAAATGAAAATAGTATCGTAATAAGTAGTAATTCGTTATAACCGATATCGATATAACGAGACTTTACTGTATATGCCTCTAGCACACACGACACACGTGACCAGACAAGCATATTTCATGACATCAGAGAAAAGTACTGAAACCCCCAAGACCACATTCACAAACAGTTTCGGAGTTCATAATAAATGGCGATGTATCTTTTTATATGTGGCTTCTAACATTCAACCATGTGGTGGATTCCGAATCGAATTCGGAAGTAGAGACTGGACAGTCCAAAATTTCTCAAGAAAAGCGGTTACTTCAAGACGCTGCTCAATGGTAAGTAGCTTTAGTATTTTAGTGTTTCGCGGTTTTCTACAGCATCGGTAACTGCAATCTCTTTAATAATCGCTATGTTCGCTAAGTAACACAGGACCTTTATAGACTTTCTTCGGTCCAATCAATCACTCTGACCCAGTTAAAATTCAGCTGCTTTGATGCTCTGACCCATTTAACAACACATGTGCCCCTGGAGACATCACACGCAGCTTTGTGGATCGCTAGGAAATCACTAACATCACAACCGACATGCATAAAAACACGCATGTTTTTATGGGTTTTGAACACACCACGTTGCCCACCAACATCACAACTTGTAAAAGCTGCCCAGAAAAGCCTGCAGCTACCCTCGTCCCCACCTCCCTAATCTTGCTCCGAACAATAGGCAGCACTTCCTGGAAGTCAGATAATACAGGAAACCATTTCCTCCACAGAGAGAGCCTTACTTAGTAAAGTACACGTATACAAGTAAATAAGAATCCTTCATGGTTGTGTTTTAAACTTTTAGTAAATAGTTTTGGTGCTGTTATTTATTATTCTATAATGTATTTTAAGAATTATTCATTCATTTTCTACTGCTTATGCTCATGAGGGTTGCAGGGGTGCTGGAGCCTATCCCAGCTGTCTTCGGGCAAGAGGCGGGGTACACCCTGGACTGGTCGCCAGCCAATCACAGGGCACATATAGACAAACAACCATTCACACTCACATTCTATGTCCTATGGACAATTTGGAGTCGCCAATTAACCTAGCATGTTTTTGGAATGTGGGAGGAAACCGGAGTACCCGGAGAAAACCCACACATGCACAAGGAGAACATGCAAACCCCACACAGAGATGGCCGAGGGTGGAATTGAACCCTGGTCTCCTTGCTGTGAGGTCTGAGCGCTAACCACTCGACCGCCGTGCAGCCCAAGAACATTATAAGAAATATTCATTCATTCATTCATTTTCTACCGCTTTTCCTCACGAGGGTCGCGGGGGTGCTGGAGCCTATCCCGGCTGTCTTTGCGCAAGAGGCGGGGTACACCCTGGACTGGTCGCCAGCCAATAACAGGGCACATATTAAATAAACAATAAGTACAGTTGAACACCATTTTCATTGACAATATTCCTCCAATATTGCTTGGTGACCTCTAAGTACATGACCCCAGTAGTACATTTAAACATTTACACTGTATGTATGTGATCGTTATCGGTATCAGACAATTTCACTCGTGTATCGGCAGTATAACATCCCCAATGCTGAAAACACCAAAGTCATACATGTTGGTAGTGTTACCGCTGAAGGTCCACCCTGCCCCTCACAACCTGACACCCCCCCAGGGTGACCCTCACCACGATGTGAATATAATGACACTCATACATCGGTTCATATACCGAAGCGGACAGATGACCTTATCAATGATGGGGTAATCTTAAATCAACATGTAGACACACACACACACAAAGATAGGACGGCACCTCCCCCTGAATGACCTTCAAGTGGCTTATGATGATCATATAAGGAGGAGAGAGAAAAATGGACAAAGACTTGCAAAATCCCGAAATAATATGCAGTATCTTCTCTTCAATCAAGGGGGAATTTCTTTCCATTTGAAATAATGCATGCGGCTATGCTGCCCA
Organism: Doryrhamphus excisus; assembly: GCF_037039965.1. Lineage (NCBI taxonomy): Eukaryota > Metazoa > Chordata > Actinopteri > Syngnathiformes > Syngnathidae > Doryrhamphus > Doryrhamphus excisus. The sequence continues at coordinate 7,271,094 of NC_136373.1, read as the reverse complement.
AACCCCACCTGCCCCTGCCCCCTTTATTGCGCCCTCCTTCTCCTTTGTCCAATACAAAGAAATGTCTTGCTTTGTTTCCAACCCTATGGCTGTTTTTCTTTTCCATCTTCACATCTAAGCCATCTACTGTATCTATACCTGTAGATACACAAACACCGTATAACTCTCCATTCCACAATCGCTCCATTGTGTTTGACCACCCGGAGGCAAAGATGTGGCTGGAAGAAAATCTTTTGTGCACAAGGTTAGGTTACAGCACGGAACTGGAGCCTATTTCTATTATTTCTTATGGGAAAACGGAGTTGCGTTCACTGAATTTGGAAGTAGTGATTATTTCACATCCATTCCTCGCCAAAACCCACCCTTATTATTATTTCCTCTATACCTTCAAACAATCCTTTAACTTGACAACAACCCCTTTGAAAAAACACTGTCTTTGTCTCCGCTAACCTGCAGCCCTCCCTCCATCAACCTTCAGAGGTCAAACAGTCGGATTGGAAGTTTCTGCACACCGATAGAGAGGGAGATTTGACGGGGGTACGATTTAAAAAAAAATAATTGAAGAAGAAAAAGAAAAGGGGGAGTGAGGAAAGATAGGATTAAAAACATGCCCACATCAGCATTCCTATGGGTCTCCAAGGGAGACACAGAGAGGGGAACATAAATGAGGGACGGTAACAAATGAGAAAGAGGCGTGAACAGGGCAACGATGGAAGGGGAAGTAAACTGTAGCAACCAAGACTTCTTACAAGGCTTTATCTAATTTATCACCTGATAAATCAATGAGCAAAGGATGAACAATAGAGTGAGATGTCTCACAGACGCTTTATTTCGGGAGATACGGGAGGCTGGGCATTAGCTTCGTAAGCCATGCCATCATGGTATTGCTTCAGGCCACGGAGTCTTTTAAATAGCAGTTTCAATGTGAGATTACTGCATGGCTGTGCTGACTTAAACAAGAATATCAATATTAACTTAAGCCGGCAGACATGACCAATCGATACTTCACAAACACCTTTTTTGTGTATAGTATGTTGCATGTTTGCTGTGGTTTGCAGTTTGTTTATTCTTAACATCAAACATTATTTCTGTATATGGAGAATCTTCCCACAACATTTTTCACATATCTTGTTCTTTTCAGTTCAATGTACAATAGATACAGATGGGTGAAACATTCTGATGTGATTGACGCACACAAGCACACACGTCCAATAATATCAGCCACCGCAAACTATTTGGTCGATATCAGCCTAAAAACGGAATCGGGATCTTTCCTTTACAAGGGGACCTATTATGCTCAATTTTCGACCCTTTGAATTGAGTTGTGGACTCCTATAGAGCAGCTACACACAATAACCCACACAGAAAACTTTCTAGATCTTCCAGAATCTGCACCTATTCCAGCTGTATTTCCTTGGATTTGTGTTTCCGCCAAAACATTATTTCTGTATATGGAGAATCTTCCCACAGCATTTTTCACATACCCCGTTCTTTTCAGTCCAATGTACAATAGATACAGATGGGTGAAACATTCTGATGTGATTGACACACACAAGCACACACGTCCAATAATATCAGCCACCGCTAACTATTTGGTCGATATCAGCCTAAAAACGGAATCGGGATCTTTCCTTTACAAGGGGACCTATTATGCTTAATTTTCGACCCTTTGCATTGAGTTGTGGACTCCTAGAGAGCAGCTACACACAATAACCCACACAGAAAACTTTCTAGATCTTCCAGAATCTGCACCTATTCCAGCTGTATTTCCTTGGATTTGTGTTTCCGCCAAAATTAAAGGGTCTGTTTTAATTTATTCCACCCACGGCCCACTGCGCTGTCATTGGTCACACTCCTAAACTATTTCCTGACTACTGCGGACAAAACGTTCTAATATAGTGGGTATAGGAGTTGATAATAAATTAATAAAGTCTTTGGAGAGATAATTGAAGACCTCATAAGCTATATATAATAATTATTTCATATACATATGTGAGCTTTGTGAAGTTGCAAACATGGAAATAAACAATAATGTGTCAGCCTTGCTGGCTGTATTTTTTTAAAAAAAACAAGCAAACAAAAAAAAACATCAGTGACTGATGCACGATCGTGCCCGCTGTCCAGTTCAAAGCACATTGTATTTTCATTCATTCATTTCATTTTCTACCGCTTTTTCCTCACGAGGGTCGCGGGGTGTGCTGGAGCCTATCCCAGCTGTCTTCGTGTGAGAGGCGGGGTACACCCTGGACCAGTCGCCAGCCAATCACAGGGCACATATAGACAAACAACCATTCACACTCACATTCATACCTATGGACAATTTGGAGTCGCCAAATTAACCTAGCATGTTTTTGGAATGTGGGAGGAAACCGGAGTACCCGGAGAAAACCCACGCATGCACGGGGAAACATGGAAACTCCACACAGAGATGGCCGGGGGTGGAATTGAACCCTGGTCTCCTAGCTGTGAGGTACGCACGCTAACCACTCGACCGCCGTGCCGCCCCACATTGTATTTTATGAAACAAATTTAAGATTGCAATGTGCATACTTCTACGTATTAAGAGGGGAGTAATATTTTATGCCAACCATTAATGCAGAATGCTTAATGCCGCACTTGTGCATTTGAACATTTCAAATATTTGATGTACAACTGTTCATGAAGCTTCCTAACAGCCCAAATCAAGAAAATGCAGTATTTTGTTGACAATCCAAAACTATTAAACGTACAATTAAATGACTTGTCAAGAACAATTGTTTCAGCCCTGCAGGTATCTTGCACTAATTAGTGACGAAGGACGACAACAAGGGAGCTTTCTGTCTCCCCTCCAACAACAAGGCAACAATCACAAATCACAATCAATAGTGGGAGAGTGGAGTGATGAAAAACACTGAGCCTCACTAATTGTATCCAGGGAACACAGTCCAGACATCCGCTGCCAGCTCCCCGGTCCTCCATCCCTCACTGACCCACATCAGGTCTTGGGCCAAAACCAGACTCGTCAGCCCATTCAGACTTGGAGACAAAGAGGAGCTCAGAGGTACTCAGAATGAGGTCAATCTTGAAGCACTGAAATGTTTTTTTTCTTTAATTTGTTTGCCAAGTTTGGTTTTCACTTAAATGGCGCCCTTGCTTTTTAAACACTGTGTTGTAAGAGCTAAACTTGGGAGGTGAGTCTTTGGTGGAGAACAATGAGTCAACAGGAGAAGCTGAACATGGACTTTCTCATATGAACTTTGGATTGGGTTTACTCTGCCCTCAATTCCCGATGATTTCCTTCCTTCATGGCTCATACAATGGGCGCCCATGTTGTCCGCCATGTCCCCCATGTGTTGTTCTCCTAAGAACCATTGTGATATAATCAAGTCCTACCTTGTCAATCTCCTGCTGCAGGACCTGTTTGGCCACCTCCAAGTCCTGGAGTCTGACTCGGAGCTCCTCGTTCTCCTCCTCCAGACGAGCCCTCTTCTTCTCACCACCGTCGAGCTGACTGTGAAGACGGATGGAGACATCTTTGGCCACCTGAAAGGATGAAGAATGAGACATTACAGTTAGAAAATATGCAGTTGGTCAACTAGAAAATGCATCATTTCTATTCATTTTGCCATTTTGTACCCCGCCAATAGCCACGTTTACATGAGGAGTTTTTCTCTTTCCGAATGACCTTTCCGAAAGCAATGGTATACATGGAATGGAATATTCCAATCTCTTGTCTACATGCGCCGCTATAATCAACCAGAATAGTCAATGGGGCATACGCAGTAAAACGTAAACATCAACATCACGTGATACCGACTTCCCCGAGTTTTTCTTTCCCTTATTGGAATAACTCCGTATTGCCAGTTTTTCGTTCGTCCAGTCTTGAAATTTAGTTTGAATCAAAAACGAACTTTCCGCAGCAGTCCAGTGCCGATTGCTCGCCTCCATTTTTTTTTTTTTTAAATGGAAGAATGTCTCGACCTGTGTGTTACGTCATATCTCAGCATTCGCTGAAAGAACGCACCCGGGAACAGGAAAAGATAAAGTTCAATCTTGCTAATATTTTATAATTAAGCTTGGCACATGTTTTATATAGATATATATTTTCTTTTTTAATAAAACTAGACTTGTGAATGGCGTATAGAAGGGTTTAGATTCTGTTCCACAGATGGCGGTAATGCACACAAAAGCTGCTTGCCAACCGCCAATAAACAACAGAAGAAGAAAAACACGATGAAGAAGGACAGTCTGACAACTTTCCGATTGAGCGGGTACAAGATACCTCAATCGGATTGAGGAAAGGAATATTCCACCCCTGTGAATCCGATTATATATTCATTTGGATCGGCACTTTTCTTTCGGAATGAGGTGTATACAAAGGTTACATTCTTTCCGTTTGAGCAAATAACACGAATGGAATTGGAATATATGGGTCCATGTATACGTGGCTATTGATTGAACACGGGCATTAGAGATTTACTCAGAAATGTGATTTGTGTGTCATTTTTGTGACATAATTATGTCATTTTTCTGACATAATTAAGTGTTGTTGTCTCACTGCTGTGCAACATCTCTACATGCACAATAGATGACTGTGTGTTGAAGGTACAGCTTTAAGTCACAGTGTGAATGTGTATCTGGGTTTCTAATCCAGTGTGCAACTGATGCCACAATGCACCCATTTACTTCTACCCACGCCAAAAGACAATGGCACCCAAAACATTGCACGTTGTGTCCCCTTGGTTCTGATGGTTTAGGGTCCTGAAGGCTGACAGCCTTGGGCATGTTCTTTGTAAATGACTACAATGTCATTGTGTGTGTGTGTGTGTGTGTGTGTGTGTGGGGGACTGTGGGTTAAGAGCTGCAACTACCCATCAGCCATGGTGGCATAAATCACTTAGGTCCATGGTGATGACACGGACCTATTTTAGTTGAATATAAGGCCGGGCCAAGGTAAATGTCTCCTCCTCCCACTCTGTGTGTGTGGATGTGCGTGTGTGTGGATGTGCATGTGTGTGTGTTGGTGAATTTGTGCACCAACACAAATGACTTTTGCTCTTGCTTTACTTGTATTTCCATTTAGTTAGCATGTTGGCCTCATAGTCACGACATCGTGGGTTTGTGTCTCTGTTGGACAATATTAGAAAGTGGCGTTCTGCAGTAGTCCGGAAGCCTTTGGGAAAGTTTGGGAGTGTGACCAATTCCAGCAATTACAGCAATTACAATTGGGCCCTGGGTGGAATAAATTAAAACAGACTGTTTTGGAAAGCCAAGGAAATACAGGTAGAATAGGTGCAGATTCTGGAAGATCTTTCTGTGCGGGTTATTGTGTGTAGCTGCTCTATAGGAGCCCATAACTCAATACGAAGGAAGAAAAATGAGCATAATAGATCCCCTTCTATGTTAAAGTGTTTTGAAAATGTGTTACAGAACGTCATTAGAGGGTGCATGTGTGAGGGGAGCTAAAAAAAAAAAAACATGACAAAAGCAGGCAGGGCAAGTTCTTTTTTCCTCTACGGGCATAAACAGAAGGCAAAACCTGACACACACACACACACACACACACACAGCAGCCACAGGGCAAACAGTAATATTGGTCAAGGCAGTTAGTCATTTTTCCTCTACACTGTGTGGTTGTGTGTTAGCTGTGTTGTATGTCCAACAAATGCAGTCTTGTTCTTCCTCCTCCTTGGCCCAAAGACACTCACACACACAAACACACTGAAAGCTTTTGTTTTTGCTTAACTGTCATCTTTCCAACAACGTCTAGGTTATCAGGGGTATCTTACATTCTTACAGCTAAGCGTGTCGTTAGAATTTGGATTGTTTTTTGGCTGCGAGGGGAGTAAAGACACAGGATGTTGTAAAGTGTGGTTGGAAAGAATGCGGCAGCAAGGAAAATTGGTTTAAAGTGTTAATGGAGAGAGGAACTGATCAAAATAAACATGCATTTCTGTGACTCTTGAGCCCAAATATATACGTTATGTACAGTGGTATGAAAAAGTTTGGGCACCCCTGATAATTTAGATAATAAGATTTATCTTTATAAATCACTGGTTGTTGGGATTAGCCATTCATTTTCTACCGCTTATCCCCATAAGGGTCGCGGGTGCTGGAGCCTATCCCAGCTGTCTCCAGGCGAGAGGCGGGGTACACCCTGTGGCCAATCACAAACAACCATTCACACTCACATTCATACTTATGAACAATTTGGAGTCGCCAATTAACCTAGCATGTTTTTGGAATGTGGGAGGAAACCGGAGTACCCGGAGAAAACCCACGCATGCACGGGGAGAACATTCAAACTCCACACAGAGATGGCCGAGATTGGAATTGAACCCTGGTCTCCGAGCTGTGAGGTCTGCGCACTAACCACTCGTCCACCGTGCAGCCGGGGATTATCCATTTCAGTTAAATATATCATATAGCACATGAACACAGTGTTAGATGAGAAGGGAAATTAAATTCATCAGATTTACAGAAAGTGTGCAACAAAAGTAGTCAGGTGCATAAATTTGGGCACCCCACATCAATATTTAGCAGATAACAGAAATAAACTCTTCCTATAGCTTCCAATGAGGGTCTAGTATTTTTGATCGTTCCTCTTTCCAAAACATCTCCAGTTGAGTCAGGTTTGATAGTTTCCAAGCATGGACAGCCAACTTTAAATCACACCACAGATTTTTAATAAAATTACATTGTACTTGTTCCTCTGCATGAATGCCTTAGTAGAATCTGAGAGGTGTTTAAGGTCATTAGGCACAATTGGTTGGACTTCCTGATTCCCTACCAGCAAAAGAAATGCATTTTAAATCTGTCAACGACATTTCCCAATGGACTGTTTTGTGAATATTTGTCCACTATGCAGCTAGACTAGTCTACAAACTTGCGGTTGGTGTTTACGTTCAATGTTGACAACCGTTGCCCTTTTTGACATGCGTCCAACACAAAGGCCTCTCGACACCCGTTGAAAGGATGTTACATCACCACTAAGCTGCTGCCTGTCTATATAAAACCATTATGTGTGAAAGAGAGAGTGAGAAACTGGCACGACAGCTGTTACGGGACAGGCTGTGATCCATCTATCTTTGGAGCAGGAAGGAGAAGGCGATGATGAATTATCACAACCCTTTGCATGCTTTGCATGTTGTCCAGTAGCTTGTTATGCGACATACAACAGATAATATAGTATGATAGAGTGGTGTAGTCGAGCAGACCTGTTCAGCTAAATTGCTCGATTTTATATTATGAGATACTGAAAGGAAAATTCTTGTATTTCAATGACCTCATGAGAAGACTAACTTGCTCCATCCTGTTTCTACATACTGTATGTGTGTTGGGATGTGTGGGAATGAGAGCAGTGTGTGAGTGGGACAGGAAATGATGTCAAGACAAGGAGATTCTGTTTTCAGTCTGCGCCCGAGTCCCATGCAAGCGCATGTGATGCGACTTAAAAATACTGTAGTTGTTTTCTTCAAATCAGCCACCCGACAAACACACAACCAGCTTGTCTGCATGAAGAAACTCTTGTTGGAAAAAGTGTGTGTGTGTGTGTGTGTGTGCGATCAAATCAACAGCTTAAAGAATAAGTGTCAGTTAAGCCAATTTGGTAGATCAGATTAGCTCAGTTTTGCCCAACTCAAGAAGTCAAGGTCATGTTGAGTGGGAGCATAATATCTTCCAACAGTGAGACAACATTAAGTTTGTTTTTTATGCAGAAAAAAATGTAGTCAAGGAGTGTCTGTCTGTATTTTTATTAGACACATGACAACATTACCACCAGAGTCTCCCGCACACACACAATACAGAACCAAGCACACAAATGGAAACACACAACGTAATGTGGTGTAACTTGACCTCGTGCCAGTGTCTGGCCCTGGCGGCAAGGCGACACAATCAGTCATGTGTTGTTCAGGGACACACGGAGATGTCAGCTTGTGTCTCCCACACGTGTCATTTTTCACCCGCGTTGCGTCTTCGCTACTGTGGTCAACTGCTGCTATGTCCACATCAATAGACTGTACAGTAAAGTAATGAAAAAAAAAAAAAAAGACGCCTATTTATATGGAAACCTTTCCACATATTCTACTGCTCCTCAACCTCTTCCATTGAAAGCTTTCATATTAAAATTCAAGTCAGATCTCCATTGAAATCAACTCCATTAAAGTCACATAATCCCTCTTGAATTATTCCCTGTCCTGGTTTGCTTCTTTAGGCTTTTTCCCCTCCCAGATTCTGATTGGCTGATTTGAATTTTCAAACAGTCACCAATCCCCTTTTTATTATTCTCTCTCTTTCACACACGCACACACACAGGATGTACACTCATCCTTTCCGCTTTCCACCAGTCCTTCTTCCAGGACGACCAGATGGTGAGACAGCAGCTGAGCCACAGACAGAAAAGGCAAGCGGAGGGAGCTTGACATCAAAATACACACACACACACACACTACCTCTAATATATAAAGCTTTCCTTGTTGTTTTCCTCCATCACATTAAAAAAGATGGGAACTTTGGGAATGTGATAGGATCTACTCTATCCACATTCCTCTGGTCAAATTGACACTCAGTCTTGAGACTGTGTAAAAAAAAATAGGTCATAGGATATATGAGGAAATGTGACTTACTTTAACAATATATTGTTTGGCAACAAGAGTACACATAGAGTATAATCACATAAATACTGTAATTAATCCTGTCTCCATGAGATGTAACAAAGGTTAGCGCTTACTTTGACATCTTGCTCCAGTGTTCGGATCAGCTCCCCATCCACTTGCCCAGTTTGGGCCACTCGGAGAGAACGACGCTCTGCCTTCTTCAGACGGTACTGAAGGATGCGGCAGGTCTTGTTCGCCTGCCAATCAGAAGCAGACCCAGGGAGTCTTAGAGTAGAGTAGTATGTGGCTTACCTGATGGTGGAAATCTAAGCAAGATTATAACATTGAATAATATGTCAGTTAAAATCGCTACGTAGCGAGGTAATGTAATTTAATGTCATGTCTCAATGTAACATTAATGACTCCTTCTAATACACACACTCATATAGTATTATTCTGCATTATACATTGGTAGTGTATTGTCTGTTTTTATCCACCTATTAAGTTGCTGTGTGTGTAGTTCTTTTAACACCAGGAGTAGGAATTGTGTGTGACGTGGTGACACAATTGTTATGCATAGCAAATCAGGAGGCCAGCTTCATGTCAGCTGACTGATGTTTATGACATCGGTAACACACATGGGTACACAAATTCGAACAGTCGGACAGAAATCGAACAACACTGACTGACTCATCTAGAAATTTCCAAGCGTGTGTCAAAGAAAAGGACCTTTCATAAGGGTCTGAGCCCTCATTTGGTCCACCACTCACCTGTTCCAGCTGTTGTCGTAGTTCCTGCAGCTGGTAGACATCATCCTCCATGTACATGTCTCTCATCTCCAGCATCTCCGATCTCAACTCCTCCATCTCATCCTGGAAACAGTCAAGAATCATTGTATGATTAAATATGGTAAAACTTCTCATGGCGAAGTATGACACAAAGTCTTGTACATAATCTATCCATTCATTTTCTATGCCGCTTATCCTCACTACGGTCATATCGATTGTACAATTTACAGTCGCCAATTAACCTAACATGCATGTTTTTGGAATTTGTGCAAACTCCACACTGAGATGCCCAAGCAGAGAATCGATCTCTTGTATGTAATAGGAATGAATAATTAGCACTCCAGGCTGCTTAAAATTGCATGCGTGACTGCAACACCCACGGGGTCACTCGTCTTTGTGGGTCAGCATTCAACTTGTACACAGTGATTCCCAGAGTGAGCAAGCAGCCAAAAAGAGCAGGCTGCAGGAGTAACAGTGCTGTCATCATTTACTACACTGGAGTATGTGGGTCAGCGGAAATCCAACCGTAGCAACAACAAACTGTGTGGAATATGTGTGTGTTTTGGTGTATAATAAGATGTCAAGGGAGAACAGCTGTGTCTGTACAGAGTATGAACAATGAGAATGAGGGGAGGACCAGGTAATCACAAATAAAGTATCATATGAGATCAAGGGGTACACGCTACTAAAGGGCCAAGTAACAAACCTGCAACCTGATATGAAAATATTTGACATAGACATGAAACTGCATAAGGGCGGTACAGCAGTCGAGTGGTTAGCACGCAGACCTCACAGCTTGGAGACCAGGGTTCAATTCCACCCTCGGCCATCTCTGTGTGGAGTTTGCATGTTCTCCCCGTGCATGCGTGGGTTTTCTCCGGGTACTCCGGTTTCCTCCCACATTCCAAAAACATGCTAGGTTAATTGGCGACTCCAAATTGTCCATAGGTATGAATGTGAGTGTGAATGGTTGTTTGTCTATATGTGCCCTGTGATTGGCTGGCCACCAGTCCAGGGTGTACCCCGCATCTCGCCCGAAGACAGCTGGACACCTTTTCTGTTCATGTTTATTTTTTGTGTATCTGAATAACCATTGTGTAAGCATATCTTACACCTATTCAGCCTTTTCTCTATTATTTTGTTATTTTTAGAACTTGCCTTCCAAGAGGACGTATTGTCTATTTTGGTCATAAAATAAATTACCCGCAAAAAAATGTGACTTATGTATGTTTTTTTCTTGCATGCATTTTTGGCCTTGTGCAACTTATACTCTGAGCGACTTATAATCCAGAAAATACGATAATCGGATTTAAATAATTTCCTTTGGGAAAAATGGCTTCAGTGTTTATTGTTAACGTTTGGAACAAATTAATAATGGAAACTAAGGTAGCACTTTACGTATGTACGATTATGTACAATATCTAAGAAAGATTCTAGTAATCATTCATTATATACAAGCACACATATGCAGTAGGTGCTTCTCATGCTGCCTTCAAGTATACAGTTACTAGAAAACACCTTGACTTGCACATTATTTCATAACATTTAACAGCCACTGACTGATGAATTTAGTTCCCAAACTGGTATTTTTTGTGGCTTTGAAAGGTGCTGCATTTTATTTCTGGGGTTTTTGTCACCAAGTCTAAGTTAATTTGAGACTATTGTAGGTGGTGATATTCTTCCAACACGAGGCAAAGATGAGATCAGATGAGATGAGGTGGTGGGAAAAGAAGCGGTGAAATGTGTGCTAGGTTAATTGGCGACAAATTGTCCATAGGTATGAATGTGATTGTGAATGGTTGTTTGGCCACCAGTCCAGGGTGTACCCCGCCTCTCGCCCGAAGACAGCTGGGATAGGCTCCTGCACCCCCCCGCGACCCTCATGAGGAAAAAGCGGTAGAAAATGAATGAATGAAACTGCATAAAGCTGCAAAGGCCACAGAGCCAGTGGTCTTCTATGCATGTAAACACTGTGGAACACAAACACACCAATGGACAAGTAGCAGGGCGAGGTGATCAGAACTAGAGCATGAAGCACATGTAGATCAGTATAGCCAGAGAAAACACAACCTCAGAGAGACATAGAGGATGTGAGGTCACGGAGCTGGGGAATCACAAGTTAATGTGTTGAGAGAGAGAAATGCTCTACTGACCCGCTTTACACAGGCAGCCAACTAGAAAGAATAACAGAGAAGACGTTGTCGACGTCATGTGAGCAAGTCAGGAGAAGAACATGAGCCAATCAACTACTAGATGGCCTATGCATCACTGTCTCCTGTTCATAATTAGTCTAGAAACATCTGCTCTGGTGCACAGAGGGGAAATAAAGCACACATTTTTGTCTCATTAAGTCGTGTCTGGAGACAAACCTTTTCCAAATTTAGGATAAAGTGAGATTACACTGTATGGTTATGGTTGGACATTAGCAGTTCAAACTCAATGAATCCACTGTATCATAAGTCCTGAATGGCTTCTAGTTCTTCACAAAGATGCCATAGATACCATACAGTTTGATGTTGAGTTATACCAAGCAGGTGGAACACAGCTGCAACAACAGCCGCCATTTCAGTACCGGGACTCCCATGGGGCGTTCTGCTCTCATAAAATCAGTCTATAGGCTGAAAGTAAAACGACACATATTCCTTCTTCGTGATTGGTACTCTTGTTTTTAGAGACTTATTGAGAAATACTTTCATTTTGGACAGTTTCAAAGTCACAACCTCAGTAGTTCAGTAAATCAATGTCTGTCAATTATTGGTAGAGCTTATAGAGGACATGCTAATGTGGTCGACCCCCTTCGATAATCAATCACTCTCAAGGTTGGGCATTCCATATGTATTGCTTTTTCAAACCTGGAGTGTCTTTACTATGAGCATTTGATGACATATTGAACACAGCAAAATTTGTTCTCAATCAGAAATCACTCCACACTCTTTATTGCTCTCTGGTTCTACCATATCTTACTTATTGTGTGGAAATATGGGCTAATAACTATAAAAGCAATCTTCACTCGCTAAATGTACTGCAAAAAAGGTCAGTAAGGATAATTCATAATGCCGCCTACAGAGAACATACTAACTCCTTATTTCTAAAATCACAAATACTTGCTGATATAGTTAATCTTCAAACAGCTAAAATAATGCATAAGGCTAAAAATAACCAATTACCTACAAATGTAATCCAATACTTCTCTACAAGAGAGGAGAAATATGATCTCAGGGAAGAACTACATTTGAAACACTTATATGCTAGGACTACGTTAAAAAGCCATAGCATTTCAGTATGTGGAATCAAACTATGGAATGGATTGAGTAAGGAAGTCAAACAATGCACAACGATGAGCCAATTCAAGAAACAATACAAGCAGTTGATGTTTGCTAAATACAAGGATGAAGAGTCTTGAACCAGTCATGATGTGCTATATATATCACTATATTGACACTTACTATGGTACCCATTATGTCATTGGATGCTCATATCACCTCGTACTTTGGTACGTGACAAAAAATATATATTAGGAAAGCAGGAAGTGAACAAATGTAACAGTTACTGATTGTAAAAGTACCAGATGGAGGAGTAGGATTTGATAAGCTTTGCTTCTTCCTACTCCTTTTGGACATGTGGAACTGTGAACTGATTATGTGATGCATTTAATTGTAATCTGATGCATGTTCAAATGAAATAAAACCATAACATACTAAGGCCGCTACTGTTTGGTAAGTGTCATTATTGATCTCAAGAAGCTTAACACAACACGTCTATTTATTAATGATGCCATATAATTGCTGCTATCATGACTTAATATCACATTAAAGCTGTTTATACCCACTCACAGCCAATGCAACCAATGCTGATGAAATTATTGGTAAGATTCCAGAGGTATTCACGAGGCATGCATAGCAGCTCCTTATCTGCAGGATTTTAGTGATGTGCTTCTAGTACTCATAACATCGGTGTCCTTGTAGTTATTAGCCTTGGATGACATCCAAACAGAAGAAGCATGTCTGAGGCAACAAACTACATTAAGGAGTTTCCTCAAGATAGAAAGCCAAAGTGCCTTTGGGGCTCCCTTAAAACAGACAGGTCATAATGTTAAATGACTGGTGTTATGGGTTTAAATTGCATCTAATATTTCTGAGAGCAACCCTATATGGGTCAAACTCAATGATAATGGGAATGACTATAATTAGTACTGTATGCAATTAAAAGTGCATGGCGTTGGTTTTGTTTTAATACAAAATTATTGTCAAATGAGTAAAAGAGGCTTCACTTACTTTGAGGTAATCGTTTTCAGATCTGAGCTCTTCTATCTCCCTGACAAACTCCTCATGCATGCCGTCCACAAACTCCTCAGTGAGGTCAGAGAAGGCCAAAGATGTGCTGGCTGGCATCCGGCTGTCCACAGAGGCCACGGAGCGTTCCTCAGCCGGGTATGTGCACTCATCTCCGGCTTCGACACTCACAAAAGGTCGGTCCTTGTTGGCTCTCTCCATTGAACTTTTAACCGAGGATTGTTTTAGGTTGGCTCCGTTCCGTTCGCCACCCCGGCTGCTCTTCGACTCGGTGTCACTGCTTGGGGCGTCCGTGGAGAGTTTGTGCTCTTCCGAGACGCAATCTGACAGTTCTGAGCTGCTGTCAGTCGGAGAGAGCTTCCCAGGGGCGCAGCCAGAATCTTTGGACAGGTCGTCGGATCCAATGCTGGCGTCGGACACCCTCCTCCGTACTCCGTTGTTAGTTTTAGCCATCTTGGTAGCGGAAGTTTTAGATGCGGTGGAGAGTGAAGACTTCCCACCTGATTTCCCACCACTTTTTTCGGCTTTGTTGTCTTTTCCACTCAAGGTTCCGATGGGGCTGCGTCTGGATATACGGCTCCCTAGGTGGATGGCACCCGGCTTCACACTCAGGCTGGGGCCTCCAATGCCACCGCGGATCTTGCTCAGGGACCACCCTGGTACATCCTTGGGTCGAGCCGGTGACGGAGCACGATTTATTTTCTTCTTCCCCCCTTGGGTTAACAGTATAGCGGGCAGCTCCGTGTTGTCCAGTCGGGGTTGCTGCTGCTCGGCGGTGCCGCTCTCCGAGCTCTCCCTTCCGCCTCCGCTTTCCATCTTCTGCCGGAGGTGAAGCCTCCGTTCCTTGGGCGAGGCGAAGAGGAGGTGAGCCGGGGAGTTGTGGACATCAACCTCCTTTGACTTTGTCATTCATTCCGCGTGGGTCTAACCCGGAAAGCAGAAACGAAACCTCCTGTTGTTGTTGTTTTAAGGGGGGACAAGTTGAAGAGCAGACAAAAGGGGAGAGAGATCTTCACCCATTCACCATGAAATAGCTCCTTCGCTGCTGCAATGAATGGGAATGCAAAATATACACACAGATGAAACAAAGTATCTCTTCACTGTGGGTAGTAATGTGGAAAAACGCTTGGAGTTGATAATAAAAGATGCATTTTTCCTCTAAAAACCACAGCGATTATCATCCACAGGCGTCTGCCTCCAGGAGGGTTTGTGTGGGAAGTGGTAGGCGGAGAAGTCGCCTTCTTTCCCCGCCCTCATAACAGGATGAGCCACATATATATTGAGGGGGGGAGAGAGAGAGATTTGTATCTATCAGCGGCTAATGGAAAAAATCAAGAAAAAAATTAAAATCAGTAAAGTCTAAATGTAAAAATCCAAATGTAACACTCTCCACCAATTTTTCCATTGCTTCAAGAGTAATAGTTACCATACAACATACCGTATGCCACAGAAGTGAGTACACCCCTCACATTTCTGCAAATATTCGTATTATATCTTTTCACGGGCCAACACAAAATTAACACTTAAGTAGCCAGTGTACATCTTGTATAACCGTGTAAATATGATTGAGTAGACATATTGGTCAACAACGTGAAGAACTTTCTGCCCCCGGTCCATTAATTTTGTACTGGTGTAATTCGCTTTTTCTCTGTTAGAGGTCACTATTGGTACAAATGCCTTCGCTTCTTCTTTTGTGATTGTATTTGCGTGACAGCGCCATCTAGCAGCCTGTGAGAGTAAGCAGCAGGTAATTTAGTTCAAGCGCCATTTTGAGAGCACAACAAGCATTTTCATAAGAGCGCACCTTTCTCTGCATTTTGTGTAATCCGTGGCAAAAACGAAATCTGTAAGAATTTAAACACGTGGATTGACCTTTTATTGATGTAACTTTATGGTCATTTGATCATATGGACATTATGGAGAGCTAGCTAGTTTGGGCCTATATACCGAGTCATAATAAATGTTTTTTTTGGTGGTACACATTTATTAGCTTGGATGCTAACATTCATTCTGTACATGACTTCATATATATATTCATATTTATTGATATATTTTTATTCTTAGACCAGACCAACATGGAAAAGGAAAACAGATCCAACAACATCCTCAATATGCCAAAAAAGATTTACAATTGGACACCAATTATCCATATAAACAACAGAAACATGTGCAAACTTTAACAATATCAGACAGTATTGTGAATAATCGGAAACTTGGATTAATGTTGACAAAGGCATGGACATTGAGTTGGAAGGTTATGAAATGATCTGCATCAATCATAACACAAGTAGAGGATGTTATTCACGGTTAGGAAGCGCTTTAGGCAACTGACCAATCACAGCGGAGTGGGCGTGTCCAGAGGGGGCGTGGGTGGAATAAAGGAATAGGTGTAGTTATTTTGAGGGGACAGCATATTTACACTTTTGTGGCATACTTAATATGAAAATAGGCATAATTATTTTACGTTATTAATTACCCAAAAAATTGTTGTTGTGACTAATTTAAAAAATATTTTACAAATATAATTATTTGCTTGATTGAATTATTTCACTGTTATCTCATGGCATTATTAAAATAAGTAAATGCAATATACATTCAACTGATACTTGACTCTTGTATACTCAAAATAATAATTAAGACTTCAGCCATAAAGATAAAGTATCCTTAAATGATAATATAATGCTTTTCCCCACTAATTTGCATTTCAACTGATAATAGAATTGGCCAGCGAGGAATTGGACCTTTCTGCAGCTCTCTGTTGCCACCTAGAGACGATAATGTGTCTATGTAATGTAATCTATGTGTTTTATTCCTCATACAAACACCTAAAAAGTGCAAAACCAATATATTGATATATGATTAAAGGTATTTTCAATAATTTCTATCCCTTTAAGAATGTCTTCTCGTTCTCCTGCTCTTTACACCATTTCAGTGCCCCCGCCCCCTCAAACCAAGTTCCAGTCTTCTAAAACCCGCCGATTTACGTTTTTATTGGCCAGTGTATACACCCACCCTCGCGTGTCATTGGCTATCTATCACGCCAGTCATTCATCCATTCCATCCCCGCTGCTAGCTACTTCCGCTTCTGTGTCAAACCCCAAAGCTACACTGCTAGTTCCTTTTCTGGACTTTGTCAAAGCGTTTACGCTGCTCACGACGACGAGGTAAGAGGTGTTTTCCTGGCGTTCTTCTTATTTGCTAATATTTGCCAAATGTTTGTCATGGTTGAGCGTTTTAAATGTCAGTTTTTTCCTCTTTAGGTGTCAAGGTGTGCTAGTTAGCCCTGCCACTTACCCATATTGCTAAAGCTAGCTGTCAATAGACTACTCGATGATGTCCTATTGGAGCGGCGCACTGTATGTACATATGGCCAAGAAAAAAATCCTTTAAAGTTCTTCAAATCTCCTTTTAATACTTTGGTTATTAACTTTGATTACACAGGGTGATACATGGATGTTGTTGTTGACGCGGAGGTCTCACTCATCACTTTACACTATGTGTAAGCTCCTATAAAGAAGATTGAAGATTATATTTTACTTTTTCTTTATTCATTTCAAAAAGAGAATGGACTATTTTAGTTTAGTGGTTATTTTTATACAAAATGTACAAAAAGTTTTCATAACTTTGCACACATATTTGGCTTTAATTTTTTCTAAAATTATCCAGATATATAGTATATCCATATTCAACCTAAATATAGAGGGATATGTGTCCATATCGCTCAGTCCTAGCCCTGGGTCTGACAGTACATCTGTTATGATGCAAAGAAGTATCCTTCTTTGCTTTGGTCACTGCTTTCGACTCCAGTTTTAGATTAGATTAGATTAGATATACCTTTATTCGTCCCTCAGCGGGGAAATGTACATTGCACAGCAGCAAGGAGGACAGAACCATAATAAATAATAAACAATCTAAAAATAGACAATATAAACAACCTAAAAAGTATTAACAATTTTACCCAGGATTATATACAAATACAGTTTACAAGATAATATGAAATATATGACCAGTTCAGTGTCATGTTCTCTATTTATTGTTGATATGTGTGGTTAAAATTATGCGAACAGGAAAGACATTTTGCAAATGCATGTGCTAAAAGCTACATTTCAACAGATTTGAGAAGAATCTTGCAGCAGTGGGCAAACGACTGAGTGTGTAGCAGAAGTCAATCATTTTGAAGATTTCATTTAAAAAATATATGAAATATGCTATAAGAGAGACTGAAGAGCACCGGGTTAAAATCTCATGAGTTGGTTACTTTACACTTGACATGTACACTGATAAAAACAGGTAATAGTTGCAGTATCCTGCAAATTCTATGGTCTCATTAACAAATGGGGAAAATAACCACATTCAACCGGTTTAATCTGGTTCTCTGTGAAGAACAAGTGTCATCAACAGGCGACTAATTTTTTTTTGTTTTTTGCGCATTTGCATTGTGTAGGCACCAGGGAATGAAGGAGTGTTTGGGCTCTAGTCTAGGCAACCCTCTAAGAAACAGGGGAACAATACTGTATATTGTATGAAAGAGCTGTGCTACACAATACTGTATAGTAAGGCAGCTTTCGTCATGTTTTTGGTTGGCTCAGCCTTATTCTTAACTATTGAGTTGGGCCAAATGAGGAAACAGGCCTACACAACAATTAATATAGTAAATAGTAAGAAGATCAAATATTATTTTCACACTTGAAAATGAACACTCAGCTCAGTACATCATTATGTTATGCTTAATTTGAAACTGCATTGAAAAAAATACAGACTTCTATGAAGATGAAACCATAGCTTATTTACCTGTAAATCTGTGTTTTACTTTAGATTTTATGGGCTGTGTCATGAAAATATCAGAGTGTTTCTGGTTTGCCTGGTAGGGAATCCAATACAATTATTTGTCCAAGAAAGTTCATTGAAATTCATTGCTTTTTCTTCAAATCATGGCATGAGCCATGGCGGTGAGCTCTGTAGAGATAAACAGTGTGTCGGTGGGAACCGGTATGCTTAGGTGAGTCACCTTGGTTTTTGTTTTTGTTTGTGATTTGTCGTCACATAATTGAAAATAAATGAAAGTAAACAAGTTGTGCTTTTTTTTAAGCACAATAAGAGACATTTGACGTATAAATTAGGCATGGCCGTTATTGAGTAGATGATAACATGATGATGGAATTGTTAATTAATGATGTCTTGAAGCATTTGAGGCAAAATGGAGTGCACTACTCGGCTGTTACCAACCGCTCATTCATTGTGGCATGATGTCACAAAAACAAAAACTGCTAAGTCGGCAAAAAACTTTTAAACTCTTACCTGTCACTTAGCATAAGCTCATGCACAGCAATAGCTGATTATAGAATAGTTGGATTAGCTTAGTTTAGCTTAGCATGCTAATGCGGCTGTGTGTGTGTGTGTGTGTGTGTGCCACTCGGGCTGTCTTAGTTGTGCTTTAGTGCTTAACACCTGCAAATCCCTAATAAAAACATGTCTGATATAATAATAATAATATATCTTGCACTCTTGTTATTACAATACTGATGGTTTGTCTTCAAAACACTAGATGTGTCTTAAGTTGTTAAACAAACGTGTATTGTGTCCAGGCTTAAGATAGTGATGCTATCACACCGGTCTCCAGGTCGATCAACAGCTGCTGTTGAGCAGTTCAAAGAATATTTGCTTCATCTCCTAGTATTTTTTTAAATATATTTTTTTAATGGCAAAATGGCACACTACTTTGTAAAAACTGGGGATCAACTGTACTTTGTAATTGTTCTGATGTGAGGCTGTGTTTCATTTTGTGTTCAGAGTATGTTTACGGCCAATAAAAAGCAAGAAAAAAAAATCACAGGCCACAAATTGCCCCAGGCTAGACTTTGGACATGCTTGCTTATGCCGATTTGGAAAAAGATGTTTTTAATCGTTTTTCTCAAGCTGCTGCACTGAGGTCTTCCTTTGTTGCTTATTTTGTTGTTTGTGTGAAATGGATGTGAAGCTTTTCAGTCTGTGGAGGTGTGTCTTGTATCAACGCCTGTCTGTGTGTGTGTGTGTGTGTGTGTGTCAAGAAAGAACATGTAAGAATATGAAAGTATGTTTTGTCACTGCCCAGAACTGACTGACTCTTTTCATTTCTTTGTCTTTTGATCGTGCCATATCTCCAGCTTTTTTTTTCTTTTTCTTTTTTACAAACTGTGCAGCAATGTTAGTTTTATTAATAGTATGCATTCATGTTGGACACCAGAATATTTGGATTAATGCTGTAATGGTTAAATATGGTGACATCTTGTCATTTAATCAGTGTTTAGTCAATGTCTTCTGTAAACTAGCTATTCAATGAATGTGACTCACTTTAGTGCGATTTTGAATTTAGTTATCTCCACAAAGGCTAGTGTTTCAAATCTTCTAGTATTTACATTTAAATGTCTTTATTTATCTCTTCCACAGATTTCTAATGTGCTTCCATCATCAACAAAGAGAGACAAACTAAACTGTTACTGCACTGCATCAGTTTGCATCCGGCTTAATCTGTTGGCCAAACAGCAGGCATTTGCTGGCGTGTAATCAAACCATCTCCCCTGAACATTCTGTGAAGACTTAAGCACAAGTGCTGTGCTGCTGCTGTGGTGACGATCCATAAGAACCTCGACTGACGGGTTCCATCCAGAGGAAGTCTCAAAGTGCTGCTGTCAAAATGTGCTAGAAGCGGAACGGTCAACAATCAATATTGGTCAGCTTTGACTCCAGAAGATGAGCAATGAAGATGTGTTCTACGACGCCGTCACAGGTTAGCACTCATAGTGTCAATATGAACACAATTTACAGTACTTACATATTCTTTCTCAAATTTGCAGCATAATGTTTTACAGTCTTTTAATATATTGGTTTGAGGCTGAAAGAGTTATTACAAAACCATTATTAACTCTACTGGCAATGTAATATTTTTACATTATTGAATAGTGAGAACCATAATGAAGTTAACCGCTGAAATAAAGTTAAGTAAATACCAGTAAAAACCCTTTCCTGTGTTACAATAAGTTAATTTTCCAGTTCAGTGCTTATCACAGTTATCCTCTTGACCATAACTGGAACCCTTCTATTGTGTGGGGGTGTCACAAAAATCACCTGTTAATCCTTTGACTGCCCACTGAGTGATAATCTTACATGTGCTCTGCTTCACAGGCATAGATTCAGATGAGTCGTGCGAAGGGGTGTCAGAGTCCAGTTACAAAGATGCACTGGTGTTTGACAGCAGCAGTCGGAGGAACAACGGCTCAAAGCCACAGGAGAATGGAGTCAGGAAACACAGGTACTGCTGCATTCCGACACTACCTTCCAGATTCGGCCCGCGGATTAGGCCGCATCAATAATAACGCTACTAGAAACAATTTCCACCCCATGAAACCGTCCCTATCAAGATGGCGTCAAAACTACTTCTTAATCCTTTTTTTTTAGTTCATTTTACAGTGATTATTTGACATTTAATTAACATTCCTTTACACTGTAATGATGTAATGTCTTAATTGAAAGTTGAAACACCTACTGGGAATGTGTAGAGTACCTCCCAACATGTGCGTAAACAGGTTCCAAAATATTGTACGCCGCAGGTAACTTGAGCTTCCCTTTCAAAGTTGGTGGGGTTCATCAACTTAATGTAGAGCTGTGACGCCATATAAAGAGTAAGGCTGCCTTGTGACAGTTGTTTCAGTTTAAATTGGACCTATTATGCTCATTTTTTGGCTTGAGTTGTGGACTCCTGTAGAGCAGCTACACAAGAAAGCTTTCTAGATCTTCCAGAATCTGCACCTATTCCAGCTGTATTTCTTTGGATTCCGTGCTACCCTCACACGGCCTGTTTTAATTTGGCCTCCAGGCACGCCCGCTGTGCTGTGGTTGGTCACAGTGATCAGGAGGACTTCCGGATAGCTTGTTTTGTTGTCGTTGTTGAGTATCATAGCATAGTACCGGAGTATCATAGCATGTCAGTCAGTGGCATGGTACATTGTTCTCTTGGATCTCATGTAATGTACACATAATGTTCCTTTTTACTGATAGCAGACCAGTTGGACCACATGCACTTCTTATCTCCATGAACATGATTGATCAGATAAATTTGTACACACAATTGAGTACAGAGATTGTGTCTCAATTCGCACACTTCCTTACACTTAGCCTTTTGACTACCTAAGTGCTTTCACACAATACAGCAAAATGCAGTGTACTGTCACAGCTGTACGCTTTGCTTTTTCCCTAGGAGAACAGGGCTCAAACATTTTAATAGCTGCCTGTTTTTTTTTCCATGCATGCATGAACATTTCTTCTTTTTCCACTCCAGGACATCATTACCTGCCCCCATGTTTTCCAGAAGCACCGTTAGTGTCTGGAGTATACTTAAGAAATGTATTGGGATGGTAAGGAACGTCTGATTTCTGAGTGCAAATATATGTTGTATGTTAGAGGCAGAAAAAGTAAGTCAGCAAATCTGAATGACCAAGTGGTGTTTGTGATGATGGCCTGCATCTGTGCATGATGTTGGTCATCTTATGTGAATTATGAACACATATTTTTTTTCCCTTCTCTGTGTATTATAACAAGGGAGAACCCCTTAATTTGAGCTAGCTTACAATGCTGTCTTTGGGATACACCTATTGGACTATGAAACAAGCATCCTGTTGAGTCTTGGTAGAGAAATAGAGAGCTAGGTATTCACTCTTCCGTCTGTGAATGACGCTGAGACTAGCGATTAGTGATATGTCGTGTTAGTCTGGGAGATAAAAATAGATGTGAGTTTTGTGCAGGTCCCCTTTAAGGCTAAATCTATATCATGTTTGGTACTTATTTAGGAACTCTCCAAAATCACCATGCCTGTAGTCTTCAACGAGCCTCTCAGCTTCCTGCAGAGAATCACAGAATACATGGAACACACTTACCTCATCAACAGAGCTTGCTTGCTGTCTGACTCCGTAGAGCGCATGAAGGTAAGACAGTGACACTCCACAGAGCACACAAAATGAAGTGGAGAACAACTACACATTTCTCCTCTGTTCATTATATTCAGTGATAACGGCTGTTTGATAAGACAGTATTATCATAATAGAGTAATAGCTGGACACAGAAAAGGTGCGGTTGTATCTCCTCAGGCAGTGGCTGCATTTGCTGTGTCATCTGTTGCGTCTCAGTGGGAGCGAACTGGAAAACCCTTCAATCCTTTACTTGGAGAGACTTACGAACTCATCAGGTACACACTCACTAAAGTCAATGTTGACCAGTATTACCAGTATGTTCATCTTTCATGCTCCTCCCTGCCTCACCAGAGAGGATCAAGGTTTCCGGCTGATAGCAGAGCAAGTATCCCATCATCCCCCAGTGAGTGCCTTCCACGCTGAAAGCCTGGCTGGAGACTTCATCTTCCACGGCTCCATCTACCCTAAACTCAAATTCTGGGGAAAGAGTGTTGAAGCAGAGCCTAAAGGGACCATCACACTCGAGATACTTAAGTGAGTCCTGTTCAACACTCCTCCTTTATGTTTATTATATTCTATCATGCCTGTCTTTCTTTTCTTTATGACGTAGGCACAATGAGGCCTACACGTGGAGCAACCCTCACTGCTGTGTGCACAACATCATCCTGGGCAAACTATGGATAGAGCAGTATGGGGCAGTGGAAATAGTCAACCATAGGTAAACTCCACACACCTTACAGCTTTGTAAGGCACCTTCCTAATTTAGTTTAAATAGTTATTACACAATTTCTGTAAATCATATAAACTTCATTTCCCCTCTCAAGGGAAATCTTGTATTATATCTTAATCTTCTCCTTGGTCTCTTGGAAATCAGTTTCACGTTCCAGCATTCTTATTGTTTGCTTAGGGGTGTTAAGTGCTTTTGCTCTCGTCCCCACAGCACTGGAGACAAGTGCGTGTTGAATTTCAAGCCCTGTGGCATGTTTGGCAAAGAGCTGCACAGAGTGGAGGGATACATCCAGGATAAGAGGTTAGCCTATTTTTATACGTTTTATATGTTACTTTGTCACCCACATTAGGAATATTTCATCATGTGACACCATGCTAACAATGTTGTTTCAGGAATTCCTCTTCCTTTGTAATCAAATTTTTTCGGTTTCTCTTTTTTTGTTCTCCAGTAAAAAGAAGCTTTGTGTCATCTATGGGAAGTGGACCGAGTGCATGTGGAGTGTTGACCCTCAGGCCTACGAGGCCCACAAGAAGTCTGAGAAGAAAGGAGAACACAAGAAACACAAACATGTAGGTTGATTTAGTTGATGTCATTTCCTGTTACCACAAATGTTGACCATGCAGTTTGTAAATATAATCTCAAGGAGGAGCCAGCTAGATCTGTCAATGATGATGCTGATGACATGCCAGAAGTCCAAGAGACTGTTTTGGTTGTACCAGGAAGTACTCTGCTGTGGAGGATAGATTCTAGACCGGCTCATTCTGCTCAGGTATTTAAAAAAAAAACAAAAAAACTGTTTGTGGGCCAAAATAAGGGTTATGGTTACTTTATTATCAGTTTCCATACATCCATTTTCTATGCTGCTTACTCATTAGGTTGCAGACATTTTAAATGTAAGCTATAGAAAATAATACTGAACTTTATCTAAAATGTGATATAATAATAAAGTGTTAACTGAAAACCAACTTTTGGCCTACCCTGTATATGTTTGTGAGTTAATACCGAGGCTTTCTCCACCAACAGATGTACAACTTCACCAACTTTGCAATGGCTCTCAATGAACTGGAGCCCGGCATGGACACTATGTTGGCGCCCACCGATTGTCGCTTCAGACCTGACATCAGAGCCATGGAAAATGGCAAAATGGGTAAATTGCTTTGTACCGCAGTGGGAGCATAGTGACTGACAAGACAACCATCTTCACTCGTCTGTTATCATTCAGTATTTGGGTGTGTTGTCAGTTGAGTTTGATCCATCCATGGTAACATTGCCACTGTGTTGTGGTTTTGTTGTGGTTTTGCAGACGAAGCCAGTCACGAGAAGGAGAGACTGGAGGAGAAACAGCGAGCTTCCAGAAAGGAGAGAGCCAAGAATGAGGAAGAGTGGTCTACAAGGTTAGTCGGATGCATGCACGCGATACCATAACCCCTGTTATCGATCACAGCCTCTGAGTTTAGGTTGCGAACACATTGAGACTCCTTTCAGAGAGTTCACCCCAGATTATGTTTACTCGTTCATTGTCGGGACTAACAAGTTTATGGGGTCTTTAAACAAAACAATACTGTAAACCAATTATTTAAAATTTCTTGAAAATTGAAGTATTTTAATAAAACGACTCCAAATTTACAGCAGAAGTTATCTCAAGCCACTTCACACATGTGCAGGTTTAGGGCAATAAAAAACAACTGAACTCCATATAAGGAAGCACCTTAGCAACACCGCCAAGGAAAAACTTTCTCTAAGGAATAAACCTCAAATAGAGCTCAACATGACACGTTTCAAACCTCTTGTGATCTTTGTCCTTAGGTGGTTCCAAATGGGGATCAACCCATGCACCGGCTCCCAGGGCTGGATCTACTCTGGTGGTTACTTTAATAGGAACTACAAAGACCTGCCTGATATCTACTGATAGAGCGCCTCCCTTCACCTTTTCCCTCTTCCACATCCCTAAAGTTAAGAAACACCAGACATTGTAATCACCTAGATTGACTCACCAACAATTAAAGTCTTCATCATTTAACTTACAAAGAAGCCGCGTGTCTCCTAAAACGTGGTCACCTTCATGCCTACTCGCTCTTTGCTTCCTTTACGGGTTTTATGCCTTACATGAGTGACTTTGGTCCTTGAAAAATGCGCCCGTTGCTTTAATTATTTCGACACTTGACGGCTTAATCACACTGTGTGACGTATTCCGGATTGAAAAACGGCCATAGGGAAGCCAGCCTGAAGTAATGTAAGAGAGTCATGAACGTCTTTGGGATGTGAGCGCTCCTCCCAGTGTAACTCAAAAATACAACCCGCTGTTATTTGATACAGTGGAGCCTCAAAAGTCAATGAATTAATTCCAGGCTTCATCATAAAACCTTGTGCACGGCAAGGCAATGTTTTAGTTAACATTCCTACCTGTCTAACATGTCTAAAGAATATTGAAGTACTGTACAATAAAACTAAAGTAAAACATTATGATTTCAGTGATAGGCTATTTACATGAGCATCTGCTTCGGTCATTTAATTTGTGTAACTAATCGCTATGACTGTATCACTAATTTTGTAGCTGAGCAGTAATACACTCTGGTATGTTGTGGTGAGCTCTATTTCCAGTTCTATGGTTATCGCTATATTTTTGGTACCTTATTTTGGTGGCACCATGAAAAAGCAAAACGCACTGGAGATGTTAATCACTTGATCATTTCGATTGATTGTAAACACATTTGTCCAGACAGCATTGGTTAAACAAATCGCTCTCAAAAATATTTGCCACATACATAAATTAGTACATTTGACTGAATGTTTAGGATGCTACAGTGTCATAAAGTAATGATTCTACTAATATGTACAGACACTTAAAGCCATATTAAGCACAATGTGAACCCTTGACATTGACTGTCATTGTACAGTGTGTGTGTGCCTGTAATGTTAATAGTGTAGCTATACCAATAGGACACTAAGAGCATCAATACGTCAACATACCACCAGTACACAGCTTGTAGTCCATTCCTTATCGATGTTAGTGCAAATAATCGCTCTCATGCCGACTGTACAGTAGTAGTAAAGAAAACCCAAATGTTCTGTACAGCAAGAATACTTGAACTGCCTTTCTTTTGTTCAAATTGTTATTTTGGCAACTTCATTTTGTTCTTCAAAGCACTTAACTACATGTGTCTTTCACCAGTTGCATCTGCCAACATTGCTCACTATACATCATGATTACCTAACCCCATGTTTTTTGTAAGCTTAAAATACTCCTGTGAAGTAGACAAACACTATTCGAGCGCATTGTTCATATGCAAGTCTGTGCGGTTTGTACTGTTGATGCGAAACAGAACAAAATTGGTACAACGCGAACACAGCCGTCAAAGTTATACATGATACTTTTGTTTTTTCTTTCTTCTTTCTTCTTTCTCGCTCTTGCTCTATTGTGACTGTTGATGTTCTATTTGTGTACAGAGTGTTACACAGAAAGTAATCACACGCAAAATTACATTTTGTGCAATTGATTTATTTTTGTAGTATTTAAACCTGTTTTTTTTGTTGTTGTTGTTTTGGTGAGAACATTGTACCAGATGTTTTATTTTTAGGTGGGGGATGGTATAAGCATACTTTGGTAGATTCATGGACAAGGGGATGTCTACTAATAAAATCCTTAATTTCACTTTTTGACGTTTGTGTATCGATATTTTATATTTTTTGTTTCTTTTTTGTATTTAAGATTATGGTAATGGTAATGGTTTTATTTCATTTGAACATGCATCAGATTACAATTGAATGCATCACATAATCAGTTCACAGTTCCACATGTCCAAAAGGAGTAGGAAGAAGCAAAGCTTATTAAATCCTACCCCTCCATCTGGTACTTTTACAATCAGTAACTGTTACATTTGTTCACTTCCTGCTTTCCTAACATAATTCTTAAAAATGTATTTTATCTTGTTAATTTTTATTAATTTTTTTTTTGTCACATACCAAAGTACGAGGTGATATGAGCATCCAATGACATCATGGGTACCATAGTAAGTGTCAATATAGTGATATATATAGCACATCATGACTGGTTCAAGACTCTTCATCCTTGTATTTAGCAAACATCAACTGCTTGTATTGTTTCTTGAATTGGCTCATCGTTGTGCATTGTTTGACTTCCTTACTCAATCCATTCCATAGTTTGATTCCACATACTGATTACAAACTTGAACTGTTTCACATCATCAAAATAATATTATTCAATGACAACACAACTGAACACAAAATTCAGTTTTTTAATGAAACTTTTTATTAAGAGAGAGAACAAATCCAAACCTACGGGGCCCTGTGCATAACATAAATGCTTGATCACACCTGAGTTAAATTTCAGTGCACACCTGTTCTCAATCAAGAATTACCTTAAATAGGACCTGCATGACAAAGTGCAGTAGGTCATAAGTGTTTTGTGTTTTGAGGGAGATGCGCTCTTGTTGAACTATTGTGTTGTGTTGAACAATCCAAGTTTATTTTGCCGAAAGAATTTAAAGAAATTCCAGGCCATTCCTGAAGGAATGATATTTGGATTTTGGTGGTACTGGATAGTCATTTGCGAATTAGCTTTGAGGCATGTAGTGTCGCGATTTATTTAAATAACATTGGATTCATGTCACAGTTTGTGGTTGACGGTTCATTTAAATTCAGTCACTTTTTAGTCAAAAATCCAAACAATGTAGCTGTGATATAAAAATAGCATGCATACTGGACAGTGCCACTTTAAATAATGCAGTCCAAATGTGAGAGACATTATGTATAAGCTCCACCAAATATTGTAATATAAGAAGACAGAGTACTCATACAAGGACTCCTGTGACATTTACTTTGTACTTTTCAATTCAACACAGCTGGCTAACCCACTGATACAAAGATAAACTGTATGCTTACTTGGATGACCAAGCAAATATTTAAAATATTCACACCGGAGGATATTTCATTTTTACCGTAATTTTTAAAAAAAATTTCTTAAACTTTGAACCCATGACTTATACAAGGCTCCAGCAAATCTATGGCAATACAGTCAGTAAACAATAGCTCGACATGATCTAATCACCAGCTATTAGTGCACTCACAACAAGCCTATCAAGCCATTGTCAGCTGCTGGCAGTCAACAAATAAACACTCAAAAGGCCCACCTAAGAAATATACAAACATGCACAAATATAAATTTAAAATGAAACAAAATCCAACTCTATTAAATCCCTACCACCATGCACCGTCTCAGCAATGCATTCATTCATTGATGATGATGTCAGCCTCCCTGCGGGATCCGCTGGCTTTTTCAATTTTTTTTTTCATTATAAACTCACACTAGTACATGTTTATATATTTCTGGAGTACACCAGTGTTAAGTGGAGTGTTAAGTTGCTGTGTAATGAAATTGGTGTTCTTCAATAGATGGCGCTGGTGAGATAAAATAGTTATTTTTTATGAATTCATGGCCAATCAAGATTATTTGTAGTTAAGGTGTTTTATATACTTTTTTGTCTTAGTCCAAGTCCAAAAGAACTATGGAATTTTGAAATGTAATGCCTAATGTCCCATGTCGATACAGTAAATCGATGGCTTTTGGACACAGAAAGAGTATAGGCAAGAGTTTCTTATGTACGTATTTGTTTATTTTTCCTGATTGCAATGTATTTTGAAAGTCATAATTTGTCATTCATCACATTACATGGCATGATGCACCAATTCTACTACACCCATTTACAGGAGGAACACACAGAAACATACACAAGGTTTTACATTGGGAACAGGAAGTTTAGCTCATTGCACTTACAACAGTGAATTGAACACTTTGTTGTTATTATTAGGCTCATTTTTTCATCTCCACCCTCATTTTTTTTTCATTATTCATATTTTAAAACTTATTGTCCATTTCAGGCCCCCCGCCATATATCAGCCCTCCCCACCCACCCACCCAAAAAATTTACACAGGATCAGGAAAAAAAAAACTTTTTGTTTTTGATGCCATCTCATTTTACAAACACAACATTTATAGAAACTCCACACAGACCATTATGTTTTTTGTTTCTTTTATATCAGATTATAATTTTTTTGAATGGTTTTAAAACAGTCGGCATGAGCCAGCCACACGCACGATGCAAATTATTGTCCGCTATCATTCAAGTGAGCTCTTGCTGTTGGTTATGTCGTTTTGTACACACACAAAAAAAGCACATGTTGGGGTAATTGGAGGCTCAGGGTTGCATACGCTCCGTGTGGTGTGCAAATGACCCCCCCCCCAACCCAGTTAGTGCCTGTGTGTTAATATGGCCGCTGCTGACAGACACGTCCAGGTTGGAAAGAACACGTGTCGTGTTGCTGTCTAACGTGGGCGGCCCTCACCTGCTATTTACATTGGGAAAAACTTTATTTTTAAGTTTACAGTAAAAGAGAAAAAAAAAAACCTGGCAGCCCGAGGTGGAATGTCAACGAGGCTCAAAAGGTCAAAAGGGGAGGGGCTTGGAAGGGTGGAGTTCTTCGATGGGTGGGTACACGTGTCAGTTCATGCATGCTTTTAAGAAACAAAAAAATAATTATTTTCTAGCTGCTTCCTCTCATAATTTATCTTTTATATACTGTATATCTTTGTGGATGGATATTTTATTTATACTTTATGATCTATCTTACCATAACAGTAATGGTGGTCACTGTCCTACAACATTCTGTACACCTGAATGCTACGTTTTTTTTGTTCCGGAAAACATACAAAAAAACTGTCTTTGTCGATTTTATCACTGTAAAATTAAGGGGACAAATAATAAAATTAGATTTTATTGCAAATTTCTGTTTTTTCACTTGCAGTAAAAGTACCTTCCAATATTAAGTTGATAATGCAACACTTACAAATAATATGTGATGCCTGTAATCGCTGATTCAAAAAAAAAAACATTTAAAAATAATTGTTAAATACATGCCTTTAGTTGTTTTTATTTTGTTTTTGTTTAATGGCTGTTGGATTTGTGAAGAAAATAATAAGAAAATTAGGGGGTAAAATAATTACGTACACAATATTTACATTTTTTCCTTTTTCATGGCTGTAAAATCAGCAAAATTATTAAAAATAAAATGTAAATGCACAACATATATTTATCTTTTTCTGCCGTAAACTTTTTGGGAAAATTAAATTATATTTAAATTTATTTATATATATAAATACACGCACAATTTTTTAACACATAAGACAAAGTAGTCAATTATTGCTGAGGCTAGCTAACTTATAAAAGAAAAACACTCTGTGTCCTCTCAGGGCCTCAAACTATAATAAATCATCCAAAATGGTTACTTTCATTTCTGTTTTCCCAACATTTTCCATTTGAAAACACAGTTTATAGGTTCATGGAGAATGTTACGAGCTTTGTTTCACCTAAAGTGGATTTCATCTCCGCTATATAACGCTTACCGTCTACATTTGTGCTTTAAATGTGTGGACTGGTGAATTCACAGACAGCACAATAGGTTGAATGGCTTTCTTCAATTACTCATAATATAGGATAAAAGCCCTTGCTGCTTTATGCATAATTTAAATCACCTGGAGTTCAGATTCAAACATTTAGACAGGACTAATAAATGAGCAAAAATGTAATTATGAGAACTCATAAAGATCTCATCTATGTTAGGTAAAGTAAAACTATTATGTCTTTTAATGGCTGTGGTTAATAAACATACTTTCCTATATTATTAATACACTTTCATCTTACTCCTTCCGGCTATATATTTCTCTTCATTTTTATAAAATAACATTTTAAATATTTCACAAAAAAATAGTTATTTTGTGTTTAGTGGCATTTTACTGATATTTACGCAAAACAATACGATATTATTGGAAGTAAACATTCAGGCTGCTGATCGTTATCTTTTAATTTCAGCCGCCATCGCTATCAACCTCTGGGTAAAATATATCCTGGAACCCGGTGGTGAGAAACATGCAGCCTGAGGGCCAAATACGGCTCGTCAGAGTATCTGACTTGGCCCGGGATGCAGTTAGATAATACTAAAAGTCTGTTCAATCATTTTTTTTCTTCCCCCAACATTTAGATACGTAACAGTCGTAGGACTTATATATATATATATATATATATATACTTTTTAAAATCGTCATATATATGAAGTCTCTCAACTAAACCTTATCTGTGCCTTTTGTGTTCAACCTTAAAGCCACAAAGATGTCAAACACTGTAAAACAGTGTTTTTCAACCACTGTGCCCAATTATTTTTTAAAAATGAACATTTATTAATCATTTTCTGCAAATATTATATCATTGTCCAGTTTCCGTAGTGTAAACACTGGCGGAGCAACGCAATAATCGTCCGTGTGGCAACACGTACCCGAGATTGCCTCGTTCCTACAGTGGACTTGGCGATGCACGTGAGATTGTTATTGATGTGCCGCATTATTTTTCCGATGTAATAAAACATACCGTGGCTCAAAAAAGGTTGAAAAACACTGCTCTAATCCAAACAATAACCATCCTTATTATTCATTAACACAAACAAATGCCTCCTGCTTATGTTGCTCTTTATGAAAAATGTCAAAACAACATGATAGCAAATGATTGTGACTTCCTCCCCATGATTCGCCTCATTTCTTTATCGTGTTTGTATTATTATTATTATTATTATTATTATTATTAATTGTTGTTACTCCAAATGCGATTCATTGCATAGAACGAGTGGAAATGAGAGGTCTGCCTTGTATCCCCACCCACCATACTTGTGGCTGTTGATTGAACTGTTTTCTTTTCACGGACACATATGTAAAGAACCGCTCCACTCATACAAACATACAAACGTTAGGAACAGAACAATATAGAGGTGACTTTGAGGTTTTTCTTCTTCTTTTTTTTTTTAAGTCGACGCCGGGCAGCATGCGAAGGTCCCCGGTGAGCATTCGTATGTAGACAATATACAACAGACGTGTTTCTGCTTGTCATGTTCAGCCTTGACAGCACTGCACATTGGATGACGTAGCAAAGCACAGATCCCACAATGCACTGCAGGAGCATCATCAACAGGGGGGTGACCACTGACCTGAGTAGTTTCCATGACAACTGAGAGAGGTTGCAGGTCAGTCAGGGGAGATAGAAAATGAAAAAGTGTAAAAAAAAAAAAAAAAAGTGAATTTTTTTTGGTTCCTTGTTTGTTTTTTTTTGTCATTGACACCATTTTAAAGTGTGCTTTCGTGTGCGGCGTGCATTTGAGTGCTGACGCTTGATGATGGCGATGACATGTGACACAGCCGGGAGATTCCCAATGATGATGATAACAAGTCCAGGTTGTGATACCCT
Organism: Doryrhamphus excisus; assembly: GCF_037039965.1. Taxonomy (NCBI): domain Eukaryota; kingdom Metazoa; phylum Chordata; class Actinopteri; order Syngnathiformes; family Syngnathidae; genus Doryrhamphus; species Doryrhamphus excisus. The sequence continues at coordinate 7,238,461 of NC_136373.1, read as the reverse complement.
GCAATGCTCTGGGCTCCAGTAATGACTCCTGGCTACAACGTCCCAATATTATTGATCAAAGAGGATCTGTATATACTATATTAATAAGCCACAAATTAGTACTTAGGGGTAACAGTCATGTGCAAAAGTCTTAGGCCACTACTAGCTTTGTTTTGTTTTTTTCCACAGCAGTCCCATTCACTTTTGGTGAGGATCTGGATAAAGGTACATACTATACAGTGGAACCTGTGTCCAATTCATTCATTCATTTTTTTTCTACCGCTTATCCTCACGAGCGACTGGTGGCCAGCCAATCACAGGGCACATATAGACAAACAACCATTCACACTCACATTCATACCTATGGACAATTTGGAGTCAACAATTAACCTAGCATGTTTTTGGAATGTGGGAGGAAACCGGAGAAAACCCACACATGCATGGGGAGAACACCCGAGGGTGGAATTGAACTCGGGTCTCCTAACTGTGAGGCCTGCGTGCTAACCACTCTCCACCGTGCAGCCCAATTCTATTACTAATTTGGAGTTCAACCTTTTAGCATTTTGTCTTTTTATTTTTTGACTGTTCAATAGTTCCTGTTCCTTGGTGGAGACTGATGCCCTCCTGAGTTTGCTAAAAAAAAACACATAATTAAGCATAATTAAACATAATTAATTAAAATATATGTATAAAACGCAAAAACTGTGGCCTAGGACTTTTGCTTTGCACTGCATGATTGATGAGCGTTACATCATTGGCAAGTTAGACAGACGAAGGCAACACATTTCTACCGCACCACACAATTGTGCTCTTGAACGCCTCTTACTCTATTGCTTCTGTATATCATACTGTGTATGGGTGTAAAAAAACAAACAAAAAAAAACAACCAAAGCGTTACAATTACAAAACAATAGAAAAAAAGATACAAATATAAATGATATCATAAAAAAATAGTCCACTTTGACTTCAAAATGAAATATAATTAAGGCCTTGAGGGGGAAATGAAAGGAAATAAAATAAAAAACAGAAAACATACATAAAAAAAATGTGGAATATATCACAGTCGGTAAAACCAAACGTATCCAAGTTAAATGACTTGTTAATGCCTGAAAACCAACCGCACCACAACCACTTCCTGTATTTCGTTTATCTCTCCATTCCTGCCTCAATGCGTTTTGCCGTGTCTTTATGGCCTCCGTTTAGTGATGATGAACAGTGTAAAGGTCTTGGGGATATAAAATTCCATGCATTCCAACGTCCTACATATTATTATTATTATTATTACTATTATTATTTTCTCCCTCTGATGTTTTACTTCATTAAATACACATTGAGGAGTATTTGAGAATTACAAAACAGAACGGGCATTCAGGAAAGCGAGGAAGTACGGGAGGAGTAATCTGGAATGTGGATCGAAACTGTGGAAAAGAAACGGCCACCGTTGTCTTCTTCATTCCGCGTGATGCTTTCTCGGGAATTTGACAGGAAGAAAGAAGAGGTCTGCGGTACCAGAAAAACCTGCAGTATCGTTATTATTCCATGTTCCTCGCTTCTCAAAATTTCCTTGGAATAGAGAGAGATTAGAGCTGAGTTCTTTTCTCCAATCGGTCCCGGGCATCCCAAGCTGGTCCTTTATATGCTGCTGACGAGGAAAAAGCAGCAAATGATGGCGTCGTTTTCATACACGTGTCATGATGGCGGATCCCTTTTAGCGTTCCCTTTTTGATCCAAGTCCATGTGGTAGCGACTGACGGCAGCAAAACAATATGCTTCAGCCACCAGTTGGCTCTTTTTCATAATCAGCGCAGGAAGGGGAGTCGGTTTGATGTCTTTTCACGATGTCGGATGACAGTTTGGAATATCTGTGGGGGAGAAAAAACAAATTGGAAGGCCGAATTAATGCAAACTGAAAGCCACCGTATCAAGTTCAAGTTAGCTATGGTAGCTTCTTTTCTGGGGACTCTGAGTCTCACAGATCAGTTCTCCGGGTTCTCCGTCAGGCCATGGTTAACCGTGGAGTCCTTCCCGATGCTGTGTTGGTATTCTCAAAGGTTAACAAGATTTTTTTATGGTTGTGTCTAATATGCAATAAAGACATTGACCACCAGATGGCGTCTGTGTTTCAGACATTGATGAATACAGTATGAACCTGGGGCTCTCAGGGATACAGGTACACCCGCCTGGTCTAGAACAGGGGGGCCAAAACTCAACGTGTACTTTGGGTTTTAGGCCGAACTGGAGATTACCCCCCCAATGCATTTTTTGTATGCATTAATTCTTGTTTATACTATTTTTGGTAGTATGCAGATATACAACTATGGTTGTTTGGCGTGTTTGTTGGTTTCACCTATTCATCAATCTGTCAATGTCCAGGAAAAAGCTAACTTTCCCAGCATGCTTTGCTGTAATTGACATGATGACTTTTGATTGTCTTATGCGTCTTTAAGGTGTTTTTTTTTATACAGACAGTTCAATTTGTTTAACTTTTGGCCAAAATCTAGCAGCGTCATCCCAATAAAAGTTAGTTTATTGGGATGTTATTATGGTACTATGGTACACATAATGTCATTTTATGGTCATATCACCTCGTACTTCGGTACGAGGTACATTATTAAAAGAAAAACTAACCTTAAGTTGTATTATGGAAAGCAGGAAGTGAACAAACGAAACAGTTACTGATTGTAAAAGTAAACTGTATTATGGAAAGCAGGAAGTGAACAAATGTAACAGTTACTGATTGTAAAAGTACCAGATGGAGGGGTAGGATTTCATAAGCTTTGCTTCTTCCTACTCCTTTTGGACATGTGGAACTGTGAACTGATTATGGGATGCACTCAATTGGAATCTGATGCATGTTCAAATGAAATAAAACCATTACCATTACCATAAAACGACTACATGACGTGAGTGCATTGAGTACTCAAGGACATTCACATGAGACTATAATGGGTCTTGGCCATTAGCTCCTATGTTTCTATAGGCATAGCATGATAATGGATCAGGACACTTTTGGTGTAAAATTCACAGCTTGGTGGCTTCACCCAAAGCAGTAAAAGAATTAGATCTTCTTTGCAGGTCATATGAGTTGAAGTACTCACCAATATGCTTGGTTCTTCACTCTGCCCTCTCTCTCTCTCTCTCTCTCTCTCTCTCGCTCCTTCTGTCTCTCTCCCAGGTAATTAAAAAACAGGAACATCACAGGTTTTTCTGGTACAAGGTCTCATGGCTTTGTGTTTTTACATAGTCCTGCAAATGCACAAATATATTTGGTCAGTAAAATTATGCTAATTAACTAATGCTCACCCTAGATTATTAAATATTGCAATATTGTATTAACCATGTTTACATTTTCTGTCAAATAGATGATAAAGTTGTCATATCATATAAATTGTCAAAGCCTTTACAGGATGATAGCTGCTGTACTGACCTTTTGAAATACATTAAAACAGACCGTTTCCACGGGAACCCCAAAACCCAAAGAAATACAGCTGAATAGGTGCAGATTCTGGAAGAACTAGAAAGCTCTCTGTGCTGGTTATTGTGTGTAGCTGCTCTATAGGAGTCCACAACTCAATACAAATAGGTCCCCTTTAAGACCAGTTGAAGTGCCCACAACAAGCTAAAACTCAACTCTGAATCCCCAACTTCCTGTCCGCCATCCAATTAAATGGCTTTGTGATTGTATTTGATGATGTCAACTACATCGGGTCATACCAATGTAAAAGTGACTCAGTAAAACAAATCCAACATATAAACAAACAAACCCTTTTGAACAAAGCCGAAGTTCCGATTTAATGGAGTTGCTAACATAGTAAAGCTACACAATTTCCACTCGCACATTGAAAAAACAAGCATGACGCTGTGTGACAGCAGGGAAGAAACAACACTCTGCCACCACCTGGATACACTCCTTTGGGAGAAGACTAGAGTTGCACCGTCCTCTCAAATCCACAACAACAGCATCCCACCAGACATCCAGTCCACAGAGGTTTATTCTGGAAGCTAATGCTACGATTTAGTATTTCAACTTCATTTTAATTGAAGTTCATTTTAAATAAAGTTTGAATTGAATTGATGATTTTTGTCCAGGTCATTCGTAAATGTATCCCCATTTGAATACATTGCATACTTTCTTACAAAAATAACAATGAATACACATTATAGAATGCATGCAAACACACCTTAAACGCAGCACTTCAGAAGAAAGAGGTGAACTTTTTGCCAAAACCGGATATAGCTGGAAAAAAAACAAAACATAAATTTATCTATCTGGAGAAATATTTTGTGATTGCACCAAAGCTATAATTATACATAATTGCTGATGATACCTTCTCCCAGTTTCCCAGCCTGCTCAGCAGCTCCTCCTGGCAGGATCTTGGACAACATGCTGTCTCCCTCCATGCCCGGCTGACCTGCTGCTGCACTGCCAATCCCTCCTGGCCGGGGAGCAGCTTTGGAGCCTGCACGGGGATGATTAAGAAAATGAGGGCGAGGAAGAAAGGTGAAAAGGAATATACGGATGATGGTGAGATAGCAGAACAAAAGCCCTCATTCAATTTTATGAACTAAAATCGGTGAATGATACCATTTTTGCAATTATTATCAATACTATTTTGAATATCGTCTGGACTCTTTATCCATTGACAGTGGCTGTACTTCACCTATGCCCGTGAGTGGTGGTTGAGCTCCTTTTGAGGCCATTACAGGAGCTGCTTTTGCTCCAATGGCTGTGGCTGGAGGTGTCTCAATCTTGGCCTGCAAAAACATTTCATTTAACTTTATTCTTCTCACATATATGGTCATTAGAAACAATGGGGGAATTCACTTTACACTTGACTTCTATCTACAGTATTGTAGTCTAATTTAGTAGTAGTAGTAGTTCTAATCTGCCAGAATGACATCAGCTTCCTCAATGAGCTGAATAACTTCTTTGGAAGGTTCGAGGCTCTAAACAACAACCCTGCGAGGAAGGCTACCCCCCACCCCGATGAAAAGGCAGTCAAGTTGGATGCCGCTGCGGTGTGGAGAGTCCTGAGGAAGGCTGCAGGCCCCGACGCCATTCCAGGACGGGTGATCAAGGAATGTGCAGACCAGCTGGCCCACGTGCTAACGGACATCTTCAACACCTCACTGGCCCAGGCTGCCGTCCCCCCATGTTTCAAGTCTGCCACAATAATTCCAGTGCCCAAGAAATCCTCCATCACATGTCTAAACGACTTTCGGCCCATTGCACTTACATCCACCATCATGAAATGCTTCGAGAGAGTGGTTAAGGACCATATCACCTCCAAACTCCCCGCATCACTCGACCCATTTCAATTTGCATACCATACTATGTCTATGTCTAGATGAGTATCAAGTTAAACTGTGACCAGTGCCAGTTAAGGGTCAGTTAGGGTACAACATCCTGTGTTGTGTTCCTTCTTTTTATCTTCAGTGGGGGGGAACCAAAAAGGCCTAAGGAATTTATCATTATTTACTCAGGAGGCAAGAAAGATAATGGGGTGAAGAAAGAAGTATCTGGGGAACAGGATTCTGGTCCATCTCCCAACTCCACCCAATCTGAGGCGATCTACAAAAAGCTCTGGGATGCAAGAATCAGGGCTGACTTTCCTTCTTATTGTCGGGACATTGGACATTGGAAGAGAAACTCAGCCCAGGATCCTGTTTTTGTGATTTTATTCTTCATTCATTCATTTTCTACCGCTTTTCTACCCTCGCGGGGGGTGCTGGAGCCTATCCCAGCTGTCTTTGGGCGCGAGGCGGGGTACACCCTGGACTGGTCGCCAGCCAATCACAGGGCACATATAGACAAACAACCATTCACACTCCATATACCTATGGACAATTTGGAGTCGCCAATTAACCTAGCATGTTTTTGGAATGTGGGAGGAAACCGGAGTACCCGGAGAAAACCCACGCATGCATGGGGAGAACATGCAAACTCCACACAGAGAGGGCCGAGGGTGGAATCGAACCCTGGTCCTCCTAGCTGTGAAGTCTGCGCGCTAACCACTCAACCGCCGTGCCACCTGATTTTATCCTGTCTGACCAATTTTACAATATATGATGTTAACTTTTACTTTTACGAGTTTTATTCCTTCTCATAAATGGTGATTAACGAATACGGTCAGGGAGATTAAATTTACTTAAACAAGTGGTCTTGGAGGCCTTAATTAGGTCGCGGAGAATTTCTTCTCCAACAGTATATACCTTGGTTTTCACCATTAGGTCAGGTTTAAACCAAAACATACGAGTTTAAACCAAAACGTACCAGTTTTCGTTTAAACCAAAAAAAAAAAAGTTTTGCTTTAAACCAAAACGTTTCGACCAAAACGTACCAGTTTTGGTTTAAACGCCTCAATAGGGGAGAATTTTGAGTTTTTCTGCTCCATACTTCCCACTTTCCTGTGCTTGCTGTTTTGGGGGTTTGGTACCCCCGAAAGGGGAGAATATATTGTAAAATGACTACTTTCTTGTACACTGACTAGAATATGACTTTTCATTTTGGTAAACTCTGTGACCTGATTGTTACAGATGTTTTTGGATGTGTTTGGAGTCCAAGATGTTCTGCCAAAATACTTAGGTCCAGTCACAAGGCATGACCAGATTAGGACTGAATTCCGGAAATCCACGTCATTGCTATTGTTCATGAGGTCTATATAAGTGCTGTATTAAATAAACACGGGGACCCTTTTCCTACAACTGCAGAGGTGGTTCGTGTCAGTTAGTCAACTTTCCTAATGCAACTCCAATTGGTTTCCTCATTGCGATAAATCACCCTTGTGTTAATTTTCCCTGTAATACTACAGAGGGTAGAGCTACAGAGGAAGGAGAAACCGGAAGTGGGTGTGGTTTCACTGGAAATGGGCGGAGCTTAAAGCTTAATGACAATAAAGGAAGTCCATCCATCCATCCATTCATTTTATCAGATGTAAACAAAGTGGGTGTGTATTTAGCATGCAAAGGTAAAACGTATTCCTTCAGCTCACCATAGGGGTCGATGTGGTTCCTGTTGGACCCATCTGTCTGGCCTGACCCATTGGCCCACTTGCTGGTCCTCCCATTTGACCAGGTTTGGCCTGGCCCTGCCCCATCCCCATGTTTTGTCCCTGGGCTGGGGGCTGTTGCTGAGCACTCGTGGTGGTTGGAGTCCCTTGCTGCCCTGGCCTGACTGTGGAAGTCTGGGCTTGCTGTTGGAGCTGAGTCCTCTGTCCTTGAGGACCGTCATTCTGGGATACTTGACCACTCGGTCGCCCGGATCCCGCCGTACTACCTGTGGGACCCTGACCTCTTGAAGAGGTGCCAGACCTAGGGGCACCTAGATGCGGGTAATGAGGGTCGATATTTGATTAAAAATCTGATTTAATATATGTACTTTAGCTTGAATCGATTGAATAAAAACCGACCTGGTGCTTGGCCCTGCATGTCCACTTGTTGCTGAGACTTGCTGCGGGAAGAGCGATGTGTATCCCCTTGCCTGGAGGATCTCTGGCTATGATGGTGACCAGATGAATCCCGGGAGTATTCTGACGAGTGGTAGCCTCCGGACCTCGAATCTCCACGTCTTCCCGACGATGACGACCGTCCCGAAGGGTCGTGCCGCATAGACGTGTCTTTTGGGTGGCCCTTAGATGACCGAGAAGACCTTGGTTCATCTGAATGACGTGTTGAAGACGAGTGTCGACTCGAGCTTCCATGGTGCCGATGGTCACGGGACGAAGCGTGTCGCCCTCCGTGGCTGTACTCGTCCTGGGGCCACAGGTCCTCCTCGGGAGGCTCATCATAATCATGATAGGTGTGTTTGACACCATGGCGACTCCTTCCGGTCGAGTGGCTGCTGCCGTAGTGGCGAGAACTGGAGCGCGGCTTCTCAAACCAGTCTGTTTCTTCCTGGCCCAGATGGTAGGCTTTGGAAACCGAGAGCAGATCACAGTCAATCTCCATGTCGTTCGGGGACAGCGGCATGCAGGCTGAGAAAAAGAAGGAAGAAGACCACCCACATGCCAAAGAAGGAGAAGACACAGAAAATCAAAATAAAAGTTGTACATCCATGCAGAGTACAATTTACGTCACTTTCACATTACGAGACTAACTCGATCAAATGAACACTGCAAAATTGTCTGCTATAAAAAAGCTATGGTGGTTATCTTTCCATTGCCAAGGTTTAAGCCAATCATATTGGATGCTACAGAACCTTGATATCGTTTAACCATAATTGATCCTCGCAAAATGTATGGCAATGCGAGTAACACTGACGTCAATAACCTTACAAAATAATAACAAGACTGTTTTGCAGTGCGGCCTAAATCCAGAAACGAAAAACATGTACGTATAAAACATCAATGCAAAAGATACCGATAACGACATAACCCTGTAAGATAATTTGCATTGGTGACGTGCAAAGAAGACCTTCCAAGGGAATCAGAGTGGTGCGAACGAAGAAAACGACCACGCCGTAGAACCATGCGAGTACTGGACAAACAGATGACCAGACGGACAGGCGGAGGGACGGACAGGCAGGCAGACAGACAGACAGCAGTCCACTGAAATGAGAGCTCCAAGTGACTCTCAGGAAGAAGAAAACATTGGCATGCAACAGCTAGCTCTGCCTTTTTCTTCTCTTGGTCTTTTTCTAAGCCTATTCACTGGGTGGGTGGGGGACATTTAGATAAACGGTGGGGGCAGTAGTAGATAGTGAGACTGTGGGCATTCAGCTCCCACAATTACCTTCACTGTCTGACACAGCACAATGATAATCGTCTATTAAGTACGTATCATCCGACTTGTAGACATGGGTCCGTGGTAGGTCTCGGATGTGGTCTTGCACATCTGGCAGAGAGTGACTGGAACCATATTGGCCGTAATAGTAATGGTATCTACTGCTGCGACTGTCGTAGGGGTCGGGGCCTAAGCTGGACGATCGCCCGGAGCTCATGAGTCTCCCCAGTGGACTGAGTGGGCTCTCTTCTTCAGAGTACTGCCTGGTTGGGTGCCGCCCTCGATTGTAGCCACATCGGTAGGAGCGGTCGTCCCTCTCGTAGGATCTGCTGCGGTACCCAGAGTAGTCTTTGGCTGTGATCTTGTCCATGCCATATCCGGTGGAGCGGGAGCGGCCGGTGGAAGTGTAGTAGATCCGATCATCCTCCTCCCCCAATGAGCCGTAGTATCGACTACTATGGGCGGTGCCGCTTCCAGCGTCGTATGTACTCCTCTTGAAGCCGTAGTCCTCTATCAGTTGACGTCCCCGAATATGGGCGGCGGTGTAACCCCCGCCAGATGCTGAAGAATAGGAGGCTAGGTCTGCCTCAACATCCCGTGCCTCCTCAATAGGGGAGAACTTCGAGATTTTCTGCTCCATACCGCCAAGTTTCCTGTGCTTGCTGCGTTTGGTGGACATGACAGCAGGAGCCAGAAGGCTTCTAGGGGATGAAGATTTCTGCACCCCAGATCGGAAGCTGTCGTGTTTGTAGTCGTAGTCATAGTAATAGGAGGATCCCCCACCCAAGCTAGTGCTCACGCTGCTGCTGCCCCCTAGAGGTCCGTGCCTGTAGCTGCTCTTACCCCTGCCATGGTGGTCGTACAATTCTTCCTGCATCGCTGCCTCCTCCTCGGGTGCCCTGCCGTACATGGAGCTGCCAGTTCCCCCACGCGTCGTGCCGCCAATGGTGGTGCTGTGCCCGTGGGTGTCGCCGGGATAACGTCCAGTGCCGCCGTGATGCATCATGTCCACCGTTGTCGTGCCCAGCCCATTTTTTGCCGTCAGCTCACTTACATCATCAATCATCATGTAGTTCCTCGGGATGTTTTGTTCTAAGCCAGGCGCCCCATACATTCCTTCCGCTGTGCTGTAGGTGGACGGACTATCCACAGCATGCCCGTAGGCATTGGATACTGTTGGCGTATACTGTCCATACGAGCTTGCCGTTGTTGTGTAGGAATAAGCGTTAGCGGTGGTTGTGGTGTACTGGCCGTACGAACTAATCGTGGTGGATGTATACTGTCCATACGTGCTAGGCGGCATGGTCGTGAACCCGCCGTAACTGCTGGACACGGTTGCCGAGCCATAGGGTCCATAGTTGGCCATGGTTGTCGTTCCAGTGTATTGACCATACGAGGGGGCTGAACTGGAGTAGGTGCTGTCTTGTGCCGTGGTGGTAACCACAACTGTAGGGTTGCTGATTGTCTCGTAATTGGTGGGCATTTTATGCTCCAAATCGGCCAGCGACGTCTGTCTGGGCCTTCCATGATGCACCGTCAAAATATCGGTTTGGGGCTGCCCAGGGTAAGGGGTGCTCTGGCTGGGGTAAGAGGACACAGCACTTGGATAAGGTGAGCTGTGGGTGGGGTATGGGGGCTGACCGGGTGGTGCGGGGCCGAAACCTGTGTGCCCTGGTTGAGGCTGAGGTTGTGGTGCGGCTGGCAACCCAATGTCAGTTTGGGGATATGGGGGTTGAGTTTGGGGGTATGTGTGGGAAGAGTATGACGTTTGAGATTGGTATGATGGTCCCGAAGGGTGAACATGGCTCTGGAGGGGTGTCGGTTGCGGCAGTGCCTGGGACTGAGACACTGTTGGGTAAGGAGGCTGGTTAAAGGGACCGGAGGACTGGTAGGGCAAACTTGATTGAGTGGGGGCTGCTGGTTGGCTCTGGGGGTATTGCGAGGAAAGGAAAGACGAGGTGGGTGGGTATTGGGCTGCTGTGTTCAGATCGTTGGTGAAATGGCTCAGAGGAGCAGTACTTGGTCTCGTTAGTAGTCCATTGGTCTCATGTGATGCTGCTGCAGCCGCTAATCGTAGGTTATTTAATTCGCTATCTGACATATAGTCCCGAGTGTCGCCCATACACCGCAGATAAGCAATATCCCTCCTCTCCCTCTCCTTGACCAGCGTCTCTTTCCTTTGGTGGATCCCCAGCTCGAGGTACCTCAGCTTAGCATCAATCTCTTTCTCCTCTTCCTCCAGCTCAGCTTGCTGCTTTCTCAGTTTGGTTGATTCTTGCTCTACAGCCTTCAGCTCATGGGTGAGGTCTTTGAGGAGGCTGGCTTTAGCGGCTAGGCCAGACCTGGAGCTGGGCTTGTGGCTGGGCACGGATGGCAAATAGACCTGTTGGAGGGCAGGAGTCATCAGAGGCAGATGAACCGATGTAGTAGTTTCTTCTGGAGGCGGGCTTGGCAGGGTTCTCTTGACTTTACGGAGCAGCGAGCTTTGCTGAAGGGCCGCCAGCTGGAGAATGAGAGAGAGGGTGGGGGTGGAAGAGCAGTATAATATGGGGACGACAAAGACAACAAAGTATGAGAAGATATAATAAAACCAAAGAATAGGAGGGTGTGATCATTAAGATGGTTGGCAGAAGAACATGGATGTTGTGGATATGTCGGAATTAAAGATTATAAGGAAGTAAAAGAGAGGATATAAGGAAAGCAGAACAAAGTTGTTAAGGAAAAGTGTGTGTGTGTGTGGGGGGGGGGTTATTCATAATAGTGGTAGGAAAAATTTGAATTGGGAGAACAGATAATATGACAAGAACAGGAAGGAGGAAAACTCCAAACAACAAGAAAAAGATGAAAAAAATAAATATAAATAAGACATGCATCCAAGGAGACAAGGGAGACAGACAAGAAGACAAGGACAACAAGAAACAACAGGGGGCTCGTGTTAGAAGACATACACCAAAAAACTTTAAATTAGCATTTCAACCAAACAGCAGTTTATAATGGAAACAATATTTTGTTATTAAAACTATTTTTTGAAGGTAGCTCGCCTTCGCCGTAAATACACATTCTCCACACATGGAACAAACTTCTGTGACTGTCCTTCATAATAATGTCTGCGTAAACAAAACAAGAGCGTCATGAATATCTTGGAATTGCATGGGTGACTACATCTTCTTTAACAGGCGTTACAGTTTGGTGAAAATTTGGTAGCAATGTACACAGAGGCTGGGATCTAGTTAGAAAAGTTAGCTCTCCTTCTCGAAACATTATTGTCGTTGGTGAAAAATATTTTGTGTCTTGAACGCATCATAAATCCTAAACCTCATATTACAAATATACAACATAAGGTGGCATAACAAAGCAAAATTTGTTCTCAATCAGAAATCACTCCACACTCTTTATTGCTCTCTGGTTCTACCATATCTTACTTATTGTGTGGAAATATGGGGTAATAACTATAAAAGCAATCTTCACTCGCTAAATGTACTGCAAAAAAGGTCAGTAAGGATAATTCATTATGCCGCCTACAGAGAACATACTAACTCCTTATTTCTAAAATCACAAATACTTAAACTTGCTGATATAGTTCATCTTCAAACAGCTAAAATAATGCATAAGGCTAAAAATAACCAATTCCCTAAAAATGTCATCCAATACTTCTCTACAAGAGAGGAGAAATATGATCTCAGGGAAGAACTACATTTGAAACACTTATATGCTAGGACTACGTTAAAAAGCCATAGCATTTCAGTATGGGGAATCAAACTATGAAATGGATTGAGTAAGGAAGTCAAACAATGCACAACGATGAGCCAATTCAAGAAACAATACAAGCAGTTGATGTTTGCTAAATACAAGGATGAAGAGTCTTGAACCAGTCATGATGTGCTATATATATCACTATATTGACACTTACTTTAGTACTATATTGACAGTATGGTACTATATTGACACTATATTGACAGTTACGATGGTACCGATTCTGTCATTGTATGGTCATATCACCTTGTAATTCGGTATGTGACAAAAAAAATAAAACAAAACAAAATTAAATTAAACAAAAATTAATAAAATTTAAAAATAAAAATTAATTATATTAGGAAAGCAGGAAGTGAACAAATGTGAGTCTTGAACCAGTCATGATTTTCTATATACTATATCACTATATTGACACTTACTATGGTACCCATTATGTCATTGGATGGTCATATCACCTTGTACTTGGGTACGAGGTGCATTATTAAAAAAAAAAACCTGTATAATGGAAAGCAGGAAGTGAACAAATGTAACAGTTACTGATTGTAAAAGTACCAGATGGAGGGGTAGGATTTAATAAGCTTTGCTTCTTCCTACTCCTTTTGGACATGTGGAACTGTGAACTGATTATGTGATGCATTCAATTGTAATCTGATGCATGTTCAAATGAAATTAAACCATTACCATTACCATTACCATTACCATTACCATTACCATTACCATTACCATTACCATTACCATTACCATTACCATTACCATTACCATTACCATTACCATTACCATTACCATTACCACATAAATCCATTCTCTTTAATGTGATTATTGTTAGTATGATTTGAGTGACGTTACCTGGCTCTGGAGTGCTTGTTGTTGATACAGGGACAGCCTTGCCCTGGTGTGCTCATCGGCAGTAGGACTGAGAGATTTGGGATCTGACATGGACCTTTGTGTGGTCTTCATTGGTTTGGGCACAGAAGGATGTCGCTGTGGGGATTCAGCGGTGTACGACTTCTGCTGAGGGGTCACATGAGCCTTGTTCAACCTTTCACTGGATAGCGAATTCTCCAACAAGCGATGCGGAGACACGGGAGAGACAGGAGAGTAGAGGACCTGTGGGGATTTCGGAACTGTCTGCTGCTGCCGGATGATGCTGGAGATGGACTCGTTGTGTAGGTGGTTGTGAGGCTGGTAGTTAATATCAAGCGGGTCGGGACGCCGGCGTTCAAACTTGGCGGCGTTTGCTGTGATATGCTGCTGCTGACGGTGATGCGTGGAAATGTCAGGAGGACCAGACTGCTGGGTTGCACAGCCGGTGGAGGAAGAGTAGGGGCTCACTGTGGTTGGTATGCTGAGCTGGGGAGCGACAACACCTTGCGACTGGGCTTCTGGTTCAGTCTGGCATGCTAGCGACTGTCCCTTTGTGGTCCGTTCCGGTCCTGATATATAATGCACAATCTCTACTTTATTCGGGTCTGGTAATGTCACATGGATCGCGGGGGAGACCCTTCCAAGGTGCTCTACTTCGGTCTGGCAAGACATTTCCCTGATGGTTTGGACCGCTATACTGGAGGACACCATACTGGAGGTCCTGGTTTTGGACACCGTGCTTGCCGTGGTTGTGGCAGGAACGGCGCCAGTGGCGGTGGATTCAGAATGCCGAGAGTAACGAGAACGTCGTCGGCGCACTGGCTGTCCAGTTTCAGCTTTGTCCTCGTCGTCATCTGTCTGAACTGAGCAGTCCACGCTACGCCCACGCCTCCTGGTTCGATGACGCATCATGTACCTGACAGAAAGAAGAATTCAACAATTATGATTCTTGGACATTCATTTTTAAATTAGCATCATTACATTGTAATTACATAAACATATCTTACCTCTCCTCTCCATCTTCGTCATCTGTTTGTACACAACTGTCCACGTTCCTGCGTGGGGAGACATGGAAGACCACGCCTTCTCCGTCTAAACTGTCTCTGCTCAGCCTGGTCATGGAACTGTGTTTCCTCATGTTGCTTCTGGTCTCAACGTGCTCATCGTGAATCCTCAAACACATCTCTGAAGACGAGTTTGGGAGAGACCGGGATCCAATTTGAGGGTCAGTGAAAGGATGGAGAGGCTGTCCATCCGTGTCCACCTGCAACGGAGGACATTTTTTATTATTTCTAAAATCACAAAAACTTATAGTTAATCTTCAAACGGCTAAAATAATGCATAATACTAAAAATAACCAATTCCCTAAAAATGTCATCCAATACTTCTCTACAAGAGAGGAGAAATATGATCTCAGGGAAGAACTACATTTGAAACACTTATATGCTAGGACTACGTTAAAAAGCCATAGCATTTCAGTATGTGGAATCAAACTATGGAATGGATTGAGTAAGGAAGTCAAACAATGCACAACGATGAGCCAATTCAAGAAACAATACAAGCAGTTGATGTTTGCTAAATACAAGGATGAAGAGTCTTGAACCAGTCATGATGTGCTATTTATATCACTATATTGACACTTACTTTAGTACTATATTGACAGTATGGTACTATATTGACACTATATTGACAGTTACGATGGTACCGATTCTGTCATTGTATGGTCATATCACCTTGTAATTCGGTATGTGACAAAAAAATAAAACAAAACAAAATTAAATTAAACAAAAATTAATAAAATTAAAAAATAAAAATTAATTATATTAGGAAAGCAGGAAGTGAACAAATGTGAGTCTTGAACCAGTCATGATTTTCTATATACTATATCACTATATTGACACTTACTATGGTACCCATTATGTCATTGGATGGTCATATCACCTCGTACTTTGGTACGAGGTGCATTATTTAAAAAAAAACAAAAAACTTAAACTATATTAGGAAAGCAGGAAGTGAACAAATGTAACAGTTACTGATTGTAAAAGTACCAGATGGAGGGGTAGGATTTAATAAGCTTTGCTTCTTCCTACTCCTTTTCGACATGTGGAACTGTGAACTGATTATGGGATGCATTCAATTGGAATCTGATGCATGCTCAAATGAAATAAAACCATTACCATTTTTTTGATGATAGGTATCGTGATAGCGACTCTCTCTTGGTGCTGGCAACCCACCTGCATGTTTTGGGCTGCAGCGGTTTTCTGCCGCTTCTGTTCTTCAAGCTGCTGCTGGAGCTGTTGCTGTAAGGACTGGATCTGGTCTAGCTGGGACTTCTGTTGGGCGAGCTGTTCTCTTTGGACCACAAGCTGTTTCTCTCGTTCTTGTTGCTGTTGCTGTAGAACCTAAAATACAGAACGGAAAGAATTGCAGCTGACAAACACAACAAAGAAATCAATTAGCCAAGTCGGAATGAGACTGGGATGAGGGCGGGGAAAGGTGGTGAGAGGAAAAGCAGCAGTCAATGTTGCTGAGAATTGGACATATTTGCTTGAATAAGTGATTAAATAAAAAAAATCACAATGGAGTTATTCTTGGATGGGTTGGAAAAGGCTCCGAATGTCTATGTATTGCCAAAAAACATAAATGCAATAATACAACACAAAAAAGTACAGCATCACTTGCCAGTCATGTAATGCTCAGAAGAAAATATTTGAATGGATATTTTTTGTTGCATATATGACAGCCTGTTGCAAATAAAGGCGCTGGGGGCTTTTGCTGCTACTGTAGATTATGGGATGCAAAAACATTCTCTTGAGTGCATATTTTATTAGCATCAAGCAAAGCGTTCACACCTGTTGAACAGAGTAAACTTGAAAGATTTTCAACTGCTTCTTCTAGCAAAAAAAAAAGAAGACAGGTAATATGTTAGCTCTTCATGTTAACTCTACAGACATTTTCATAATGATTTCATAATCAGTCATGATGTGCTATACATATCACTATATTGACAGTTGCTATGGTACCCATTATGTCATTGTATGGTCATATCACCTCGTACTTTGGTACGTGACAAAAAATTAAAAAAATATATTAGGAAAGCAGGAAGTGAACAAATGTAACAGTTACCGATTGTAAAAGTACCAGATGGAGGGGTAGGATTTAATAAGCTTTGCTTCTTCCTACTCCTTTTGGACATGTGGAACTGTGAACTGATTATGTGATGCATTCAATTGTAATCTGATGCATGTTCAAATGAAATAAAACCATTACCATTACCATAATAGTAGACCAAATAAATCCTTATATATTTAGGGCTAGGTTGCACGGCGGTCGAGTGGTTAGCGCGCAGACCTCACAGCTCGGAGACCTGAGTTCAATCTCACTCTCGGCCATCTCTGTGTGGAGTTTGCATGTTCTCCCCGTGCATGCGTGGGTTTTCTCCGGGTACTCCGGTTGGCCTGGATCGTGCTTTTGGCATTTAGCTTGTTAGCTTCTTCTGTCGCGAGTGAACAATTGCAATTGAAGACCGAGTGGGAAGGTTCTGGAGCTGAGTCTGATCTACTAATTATAATATAAAAAAAATAACAATTACTGTTATGTTGATCTGAAATCAGAGAATGTGAACATCAAGCTAGCAGGAGGGATTCAAGGGGGAGGACTGAACGGCGTCAAAAACTCTCAATTCATAATAGTGAATTTTCACTAGTGGGATCCACTGTGCTGTGTAAAGGACATACTGTACATCTTCCACAAAAAAAAACGGAACAGCCACCAAGTAAAAACAGTATCAACCACAAAACATGAATGCAACCATCCTTATACCTGTTCCTTGATGTTCTGCAGCTCGTGCAATTCTCTCTGCACCAGGATCTGCTCCTTTTCCCTGTGCAATTTCAGCTCCATCCTTTCCCGTTCCAACTCCTCTTGCAAGCGCAATTGGCGGAGTTTCTCTAACTCGACACGCTCCCGCTCCATCTGGAGGAGCTGCTCTTGCTGTCGATGCAGCCTTTCTGCTTCACTTTCACCCTCCTTGTGTATAGCACCTGGCGGGGGGAATTGTGGTAGACCCCCTTGGACTGGTAACCCACTTGAGGAAGCAGGAGGGCCGGCTGACGTATAGCACTGAGCGATTGTTGCTTGTTGCTGTTGTTGGCTGTTCAGGTGGGCTTGGGACATGTTTAGTGGTTGCTGCTGTGTTTCAGTTGGGATCACATGAGCTCCTGGCACGGAGCAAACCTCAGCTGAGGAAGAGGTCACATTAGCACCCTTACCAAGGTAAACGGGTTCATCTTGGACTGTCGAGGGGGTGGTTGTCATTGGAACAGAGACTTGGGCACTTGCTGGTGTTGAAGTTGTTATTGCAGCAGCGATGGTGGCAGTGGTTGTCATTTGGAGAAGACCCGGTCCGGGGTAACGTATTGGAGCTTGTCCAGATAAGGACATTC
This sequence comes from Doryrhamphus excisus, assembly GCF_037039965.1. Lineage (NCBI taxonomy): Eukaryota > Metazoa > Chordata > Actinopteri > Syngnathiformes > Syngnathidae > Doryrhamphus > Doryrhamphus excisus. The sequence continues at coordinate 7,220,699 of NC_136373.1, read as the reverse complement.
TGGGAGTCATGGGTAATCTGGTGAGACTGGAGAGTGGTACAGCTGTCATGTTAGGAGATGGATAAGGTCTGTAAACACCTCTGAGTAGTGGGCGAAGAACAGAAGAAGGCTGGGTTGTAATCGGTAAGGTCGAAGCAATGGGTGTCTGGATGGTGGAGTAGATCATCCCATCAGAGGACCTAATGGCCGCAGGGTACAACGCTCTGAGACTGGCTTGTCTGGCATTGATTAGGTTGGTAAGAGCTTGGTTGTGGGATAACGGTTTTCCATCTAATCCAAACATCAGGTTTTGTCTTAATCCAAGGCCAGCTGACAGTCTTGAGGTCGCTGAGCTGGTTCCTCTTCCTAAGCTACCAAACTGCATCAAGTCTGGATTACTTCCATATCGATCCATGGAATTCAGTGCAGCACACATTCGGCTGATCTCTCTGGCAGTCGTGGCACTATACTGAGCCAGATTAGCTTCCTGGAAATTGGCAATATCCCGAGCAGAGTAGCCATAATCAGAATTGATGTTAGACAGGGAATTATATCTCCTTATTGGTAATGTCGGGGCAGAAATGTCCCCTCCATGTCGCAAATCTGTGTAGGACCCATACTGCATTCCAATGTATCCTCCATAACCATGTTTTACTGCATTTAAATCCACCGTAAGATCTCCTTGAAGGTGTGGTTCCAGTTTAGAATGATAAGACTGGAGTGCCGCCTCAGCCAGGTTGGTATCAGACATTGAAGGTTGAAGTCTACCAGGATAAGGCAATGTGTAAGACTTCCGGCCGTCCATCGGATACTCATGGTACCTTACTGGTTGTCTTTCTTGGTCAGAATCGTAGGACAGAGGTGGTGCAGAAGGAGGCCGTACGCCCTCTTTCTCGTTGCCACCAACACAGCTTCCACCAAATGGAAGTCGGTAAACATCACAGCAAGCTGGTTGGTTGTCCGGTTTAATTTGGCCTCCTGTGAGATCTACAGCATCCTGTCCTTCTTCAACTTTAATTAGCTGGGTCACCGCCCTGGCTTGCTCTGGACCCGTATCCATTTGTACTACCATACTATGTGGTAGTTTCCCTCCTGTAACCACACCAGGAGGACTGGGCTTGCCTTTTAGCTCAATGGGCCCAGTGCCATACAAGTCAGGGTTGACGACTGGCGATACAGCACTGACAACAGCTGACGCATTGCTAGTCTGGCTAACCAGCATGTCTTTTTTCAGCATGGGCGGGGCCTGGCCGGGAAGGTTATATCTGGCTAAAACGGATACCTGTTGCTGCTGATGTTGCATCTGGTGATGGTGCTGCAGCTGCTGCTCCAGAAGCTCTTGTTGCATCTGCAACTTCTCTTGTTGTTTTTGGAGTTCTTTCTGTTGAATACTGAGATCCTCAAGTTTAGCATCGATTTTTGGTATTGAGGGGTCAGTTGGGGGTGACAGCGGGGGTTTGTTCTGGGAAAAACACACAGCTGAACCCATGCCCTGACCTAAGTCCACTCTATTGTGATAGGGATCGCCATAGACCATCGGCTGTTTGGGTTGACTCATGAACATCGAAGCTGCCACTGTTACGCTTACAGTGGTTGGCGTGATGCTTTCCTGGGCGTTCAGGTTCATAATCAGCGGCTGTACAATTGTTGAATGTCGGCCCCCCTCTGGTCCGCCGTGGTATTTCCTGCATTCAGTGGCGAGAGACGTGAGATCCATTCCTTGATCGGTCATAATGATTGGAGCTGGTTTGGAAACGGTCCTGAGGTCAACAACACTTCCACCTTGGATCATATGACCCTGCTCTACCCGGGATGTCCCAGGAACCGTAGATATACGGCACAGGGAGATATTATCCATAGAAACAGATCCTCTAGTATAAGTGCTGACTGTGGTCGCCATACTTGTTCCAACATTGACCTTTTCTATTCTTTGGGTTCTGTAGAAGCTGCGTGTCGGCGAGTGTTGGTAAGGTGGCGTATCCGGAGGACTACCACATGGTGAATAGGAGTCAAATGTCGATTGACGGCAAAAGTGTGTCGGTGAAGACAGAGGTGATGTCGCCGTATTGACAGTTATCGGCCGAGCGGGGCTTGCCGGTGGCGAGTATGACGCGTCTTGGGAAGATTGCTGCCGGTAGAGTCGTGGGGAAACCGATCTGTGTGATGTTTGGGTTCCCTGAGCCATAACCGGAGATGTCGGCGCAGAACCCCCCGGGTCCATTCGTAGTGCTGAATTGAAAGTTTGTGTGGAGAACTCGGCCGTAGCCCTCCTGGAGGGGGAACGGGTGGGACTTTGTGGAGGTGGAGATGGAGAAAGAGGAGGGCTGGTGCTCCTGTAGTAGGTTGTATACTTCGGAGAGCGTGGCTCTGAAGCAGATGTTGAACTTTCTCGAACGTGGGCACCACTCCGAGTGTCCCCTACTCTTCTGGTAATGACCTCTCTTTGACTGTAGGCTTGGGTAATCTCTGCAATCTTGCTGCATACACTCGAGACTGTAGCTGAAGATGTTGCCGGACTTCCTGTGTGTCGGGCATACATAGCGGACTGGGTGGACGTCATCGTGGGGCTGGTACTCGTTTGAGAAATAGTTATAGCATCTCTAGCGTAGACTCCATACGCCGCAATCGTAGTTGCAGCTGCCGTTGGCGTGATTCCATTTTTCCCTGCTTGGCTTTTAAATCTATCTTTGTGGGCGTCCTTAGCGGCGTAGTGTTGCGTTACTCTGACATCCGGAATGCGTCCTCCGGTTTCGGCAAAGGAAACCGGTGCGGAGATCTGTGTAGGGCTAGTTCCTGGAGTTAGAAGAGCATTGCTTTGCTCAAGTAGCTTAGCAAAGGCTGAACCTGTGTCCAGGAACTGTTTATCTTGGTAGGAGTTCTCAATCTCGATCTCCACTTGCTCGTCGGTGGCTTGCTGCATTTTTGTGATGTTCTGAGAAGTTTGTCGAATCTCCTTGTAAATATCAGTTTCTATCTCGGCGGCTTCATTATCGTATCCGGTTTGATCTTGTTCATAATCGTATTCGTCATCATAGCCTTGTCCGTTAATGTCTTCCTCGTAGTACTGGCCATGTCGGACTTGTTGCTGCTGCTGTTGTTGCAGTTTCTGTTGTTTTTGAAGTAACTCTGCTTTCCTCATCATCTCCTCGTAAACCTCCTCGGCACTTTTTAACGGTTTGGAAGTGGACGATGGAGCAATTGTTGTCATTGTCGTGGAAGATTTTTCCATTGGAGAGTAAAGGGACATAAAGTTCGGAAGGTTGTATTCACTGCCTGACTTGTAAAGTTTGGACTCGTATCCCTCAGCTTCCGAATCCAGACTCTGAGGCGAGTATTCAGATGCAGAGGAGCGATGGAGTTCTTCCATTTCCGCCGCTTGCCTCAGCTCCTCTGTTGGAGAAGCATCTTCAATAGGTGAGAGGTTACTGGGCGGTGTCTTGGACCTCTCTCTACGTCTTTGAGCTCTCAGTTCCTCTTTATCTCGTTTGGTTTTGCGAGCTGTGCTCCTAATTCTCTGTTGTTCCACCTCCCTCATCTTCTCCTGCTCTCTTAGAAGTTCTTCTTCTTCTCTCAGTTCATCTTCTTCTGATGAGTCTTCAATTGTCGGAAGGAGAGGTCCATGGGAACGATGTCTTGCTTTTCTCTGTTGCTTTGCTTCTTCTAACCTTTGTCTCCTGCTGGGACTACTATCGCTGTCTTCCTCCATTGATGAGATAGAAGTAGGGGACTGTCCCGAGCCATACGAGGACGAAGTTGGCGGCAAAGTGGAGGAGTAGTCACCTCGGGAACGCTCTTCAGGAGAGCCTGTTAAACTTTCCATCTCGAGTTCAGGTTCTCGATCGAGGCTCAAGTCGTTTTCAGTGCTGAGTTCAATGTCTCGGCTGTAGCTGTTTGTGTTGTTGAGTTCAATGGTTTTAAAGCGCCTCAGACCGCCTTGTGAAGCCATCAGGTCTTCCTCACCTTCTTCCACCGAGCTCTTGTAGACATCTGTGGAGCTTTTTGTTTCCTCCTCAAAACTGCTGGAGTGATGCTGGAGGCGCCGCTTCTCTTTTGAAGTGTCGGATATGGTGTGTTTATGGTGGCTTTTCTTTCGCTCATAGCCATATCCTTCATCCTCCTCATCTTCATCTTCTTCCATCTCCTCCTCATCGTCGTTTTCCTCATCGGCACTCATCTCCATGATCTGTCTCCTCATGAACTCCTCATCAGTCATCTCTGTGGGCTCGGCGTCCTTTTCTTTCTTTTTCTTGTCTTCTTTCCCTTCCTTCCATTTACCTTCCCAGTCTCCGCCATCTTCTTCCTCTTCCAATATATCCTCAAGTTCCTCATCCGAGTCGTATGCATCAGGTGGGATTGACAGAGAGCGGGGACGCTGCTTCCCTCTGTCATCCAAGTCCCTATCCCTGTGCTTCCTACCCCTTCTGTCTGCTTTCTCTTCAGAGAGGCTTTTTTCCAGCAAAGGCCTCATGGAGCTTTCCAGTTTTGTGATTTCGGAAGGGCTTGGCGGGGAACCTCGACCGCTGATGCCCCTTTCGCTCAGTTTCATCTCCTCCTCTTGAATCAGACCGGTGATTTCACTGTGGGAGCTGGAGATGCCGTCAGAGGAGTAACCCGTGTCGCTGAGACTTTGGGGGCTGCGTGACAGGTCATGTGTGCTGTTATTTTTGGTGTCCTGAAAAAAGAAACATCAGAATCAGAAATTTATTGGTTTATTGCCAGGTATGATCAAACACATACTAGGAATTTGTTTTGGTGAAGTAGGTGCAGACACATCTATTAAAAAAGAATGAAAAATACAAAATATACAGAATAAACAGTATAAATATATGTACACAGTCTGTTTTTTGTTTGTTATTCCGGAAGTGCAGATTGATTATTTTTCCCAAGAGTCCAACATTTTCAGGTCTTGACATATTGTACGGACTCCACTCAGTAGTTGGCACCCAAATTCATAGAACATATGAAGTAGTGTCATAGCTTTGATGCAACGCCACAAACATTACTTACATTACTTACATCATAATGCCTGGACTTCTTCATTTCCTTGATTGGTGTTATCTGCTCGCCTTTCTTCAAAGCAGGTTTCGTCTCTTTGCCAATTTGTGTTTCAGGAGCTGCCTTGGTCTTTTCATCCGTGGTTTTCGTCTTCTTCTGGGTCTCTGTTATTGGTCCAGCTGATGTAACTGCCGTTGTTGTCTTTGTATCTGTTGCCGGTTTGGCAGCACTGACCCCAAACGTTTCGCTACCGCCACTCCCCGGTTTCTGAATCTGGGGCTGGGCTAGCTTGGACCCCTGCTGATTGGTGGATTTGTGGAGAGGGCTTTGCTGACCGGTTGCAGGCTGGTGGCGGGGAGAACCAGAAGGCTGATGTTTGGGAGACGGGTGGGGAACGGGGAGAGGGGGCTCATCAAGACCACCTCCAGACATTAGCCGCTGTGTTTGGCAGTTGAGACATAGCCATTCTTTTTTCTGAAAGACAACACAAAGAACGACAGTTGGTAACAAACAACAACTGTTTTCTATGCTTGAAGTACAAAATATATGATTTATAAATTCTACTTTGCGGAAATTCACTTATCACTGTCGGATCTGGGACCAATTAACAACAATAAATGGGTAACTACCACATAACTAATCATCTGTCATGCGACTGGAATACAGGACCCTCTTTGTTGTTTGGTCCGCAATACAAAGATACTTATTTGTTACAACTTAATATTTTATTTTCTTAATTTTTATTACATATAAGTATAAATTTTACTTTGTTATAAACTAATTGAATTGCTGTAATTTTGTTACATACTTTTTTTGTTTTCTCAAATTAAATTTCTGATACAGTACAAACTATAGGGCTGCACGGCGGTCGTAAGGTTAGCGCGCATACCTCACAGCTTGGAGACCCGAGTTCAATTCCACCCTCGGCCATCTCTGTGTGGGGTTTGCATGATCTCCCCGTGCATGCGTGGGTTTTCTCCGGGTACTCCGGTTTCCTCCCACATTCCAAAAACATGCTAGGTTAATTAGCGACTCCAAATTGTCCTTAGGTATGAATGTGAGTGTGAATGGTTGTTTGTCTATAGACAGCTGGGATAGGCTCCAGCAACCCCTGCAACCCTCATGAGGATAAGCAGTAGAAATTGAATGAATGAATATTAATTATATGTTCATTCAATCATTCATTTTCTACCGCTTTTTCCTCACGAAGGTCGCGGGGATGCTGGAGCCCAGCTGTCGGCTGGGATAGCCAATCACAGCGCACATATAGACAAACAACCATTCACACTCACATTCATACCTATGGACAATTTGGAGTCGCCAATTAACCTAGCATGTTTTTGGAATGTGGGAGGAAACCGGAGTACCCGGAGAAAACCCACGCATGCACGGGGAGAACATGCAAACTCCACACAGAGATGGCCGAGGGTGGAATTGAACCCTGGTCTCCTAGCTGTGAGGTCTGCGCGCTAACCCTATTGGTACATAGGATATTCTGTTTAGCGTGATTTCATCTTCTTGATCGTTTACATTTCCCACACATTTAAGCTTGCAGCTTCTGTCCACTCCTCCTCCTCCTCCCTCTCTCTTCACTCCCCTGTCACACTCTCCACTCTCCTTTTCTTTTCCTCTAACAGTGTGAAGGCTATTTTTATCCAGAATGCCATTGTTCTGCTCAAGTGCACTCCTGCCCATAGTCCTGGGTGTTCCTTCAGGCTATACTCTCCTGAATTATGTAAACATAATCATACTTGCACACACATGTTCATACGCACATGTTCATACTTCTCATCAATGCAAAACGGAGGCGGCTAACGAGGAGCAGAGAGATGACAGCAGAGGGAGAGAAGAAGGAGGCAGCCACTGCATGGGTGCAATGAGAGTGGGAATGAGTGAAGTGAGTGTACATGAGGCACGCACGTACACAATAACTGAGCGGAGTCTCCAGGGAAGTGCGAGGCTCCCTGCTGAGACTGAAGAAATTGGTGAAAGAAACTCGAGAGGAGGCTGCGGCTAAAGTGGGCGTCAGGCAACTGCTGATTATGATGGTGCCAAAGGTGCTTCTCGACAGTTTGAAGTCATAATCAGGGTGTCAAGGTGTGTGTGTGTGTGGTTTACTTTGAAATGCCGGCTGTAGCTGCAGAGTATGTCAGCACTGATTTCCTGTTTAGTTTAACATTTGACACGTGTCTTAATAACATTTTAATTACATAATAATTTGCATAGTTATTATAGCACATCACAAAATAAAAGTAGTAAACTCCTGGTATGTTCTATGACAGGGGTTCCCAAACTTTACCAACTCAGGGCCCAATTGAAAATCTAAAAAATGTCTGCGGCCCACCTTTGTCCTATCAACAGTATATATACAGTGCATCCGGAAAGTATTCACAGCGCTTCACTTTTTCCACATTTTGTCATGTTACAGCCTCATTCCAAACTGTATTAAATTAATCTCTTACCTCAAAATTCTACACAAAATACTCCATTATGACAATGTGAAAAAGTTTTTTTTTGACTTTTTTTGAATTTATTAAAAATAGAAAACTAAGAAATCACATTTACATAAGTATTCACAGCCTTTGCCATGAAGCTCAAAATTGAGCTCAGGTGCATCTTTTTTCCACTGATCATCCTTGAGATCTTTCTACAGCTTAATTGGAGTCCACCTGCAGTAAATTCAGTTGATTGGACATGATTTGGAAATATAATAACTGTCTATATAAGGTCCCACAGTTGACTGTGCATGTCAGAGCACAAACACCAAGCATGAAGTCAAAAGAACGGTCTGTAGACCTGCGAGACAGGATTGTCTTGAGGCACAAATCTGGGGAAGGATACAGAAAAATTTCTGCTGCTTTGAAGGTCCCTATGAGCACAGTGGCCTCCATTATTCGTAAATGGAAGACGTTTGGAACCACCAGGACTCTTCCTAGAGCTGGCCGGCCTTCTAAACTGAGCGATCGGGGAAGAAGGGCCTTAGTCAGGGAGGTGACCAAGGCCCCGATGGTCACTCTGTCAGAGCTCCAGCGTTCCTCTGTGGAGAGAGGAGAGCCTTCCAGAAGGACAACCATCTCTGCAGCAATCCACCAATCAGGCCTGTATGGTAGAGTGGCCAGACGAAAGCCACTCCTTAGTAAAAGGAACATGGCAGCCCGTCTGGAATTTGCCAAAAAGCACCTGAATGACTCTCAGACCATGAGAAACAAAATTCTCTGGTCTGATGGCTTTCGTCTGGCCACTCTACCATACAGGCCTGATTGGTGGATTGCTGCAGAGATGGTTTATCATTATTATTATTATAATAATTCTTATAATTATAATAATTCTTATAATAATATAATAATAATAATAATAATAATAATAATAATAGTAATAATGAAGCTATTATATTATTATTGTTATTATTATTATTTAATAATATAACTATAATATAATCATAATTATTTTTAATTAATTTATTTTTTATATTATTATTATTATTATTATTATTATATTATATATAATTATTATATTATTGTTAGTAATCATAAAAATAAAATTATATTCTAAAAATATGATAATAATTATTAATATAGTAATAATAATAAAAATAGGAAGAAATAATAATAATTAATAAATAATCTGTGGTGTACCAAGACTGGCATGATGACCAGTTGTTATTATTATTATCATTATATTAATAATAATAATAATTATTATTATTATTAAAATAATAATAATATAATTATTATTATTATTAAAATATAATAAAAATAAAATTATATTCTAAAAACATAATAATTATTAATATAATAATAATAATAATAATAATAATAATAATAATAATAATAATAATAATAATAATAATAATAATAATAATAATAATAATAATAATAATAATAATAATAATAATAATAATAATAATAATAATAATACCAATAATAATAATAATAATACCAATAATAATAAGAAGAATTAATAAATAATCTGTGGTGTACCAAGACTGGCATGATGACCAGAGAGCTACGTTCTAATCATAAACTGTATAAGGTTCCTAAAATATTGTGACAGGTCAATAACACTCAATAGGTTATTACTTAGGCCTATAAATATATTTTTAATCATGCAATAAATATTTTACAATAAAAAAAAATTTGTACCAGTACCACCACGGCCCACCAAAGGACCGTGGCACACACTTTGGGAATCACTGTTCTATGACTAAGGAACATGAAATGCTACTTTAATATTAGACTAAAATTTGAATCTGTGAGGACATCATAAGTGTCAGGTAATGCAGTGTTTGCGTGGTTGGGGTTTCACGTGAAGAAATCAACCCAATACGGGATGTGTGTGTTTAGTCGTGTTTTGTGTGGATGCAGGCTGCAGGGATCACAGGGTTTTGACTCCTGCAATAAAAAAAGATGGCTTTTAGCCAACAGCAGAGCAAAGCTGCCATAAAGTGAGCTTTATGGCTCTGTGCCGGCCCCAAATGAACCCTGATTATTTCTACAGGTTTCTGTTAGTGTTGATCAATCTTTTCTCTGATGTTTGTAAGGTTTTCTTTTTCAGCACTGAACAGCTCCTCTGTACAATCATCCTGACTGTTCTCCTGACTTCACTTTTTTTTCGGATAACTGACAGGACTCACCAAATTAGCTCTATGGGGGCAACGACAACAACAAAAAAAGTTCACCAAATTGAAGTTCTCGCCGTACTGTGTGTGTACCCTGCTGGGTATTAAAGTATTAGTCTTGGTGTACGGCTGAGCGAGAGAAAGTCTGCAGCCTTTGAAGTGCTCAAGTGTGGACTTTGAAGAGCAGGCTTCCTGCACATTGCAGCATCTTTGACTGAGGAAATGATCAGACAAGATATGAGGCTGAATAGTTATACGTCACATATGTGACAGTAATGAATCCTGCTTCTCTTCTCTTGACGGAGGTGAATCTCATACAGCGTGATTGCTGGTTGTAGTACTTTGACGATCACTGCTTTATACATTAATATTCCACCAATAAAAAAACAAGTAGTCAAGCAATCGTATGAACACAGTTGTTTTGATTTTAGCCTTTTGCTAAAACCTTTACTGTTAGTCTCTAATTTTAAATGAATTTTAAAAATTTCACTGCTACTCTGAAAGTACTGTTCTATTGTGCTGAAATATTTATTAGTCAGATGTCCTCATTTGACTCCGAACACACACACACTAACACACACATGCACTGTCATCTGCCCTTCATTTCTGTGACTCATGTCAGCCATGCTTTGCTTGAACTTATACTTCTCTCTCTCTATGCATGTGTGGTTTAGCCCTGACATACTGTGGATTAATTCAGCCCACCAAATACTGCATGGAACGCAAACTATGCAAGCTATGCAGCCACACATCTGAGATTTATGTGAGGTGGAAGGTGCTTGTCACTGCCGGCTTTCCATAGAAAGGAAAAGCATATTCTATAAAATAGCCCTGATGTGACAATCTACATTATATAAACTTGGCAGGCATGCTCCACTAAAAGTGTTCACTTTTGCCCCCCTCAAAATCTCCATAGTCTGCTCTTCTTCATTGTATTTTCATACAATTCATTACCACAACTAAAAGTTGGATATTTACCAAATGTCATCTACACAGTTCATTTTGTTGAAAATCTTGAGGAAACCGGCCTTTATTGTAAAATCACCGATCTAAATCTAGAACGGAATGAGCGATGAGCAAATAAAGTGTGGATTTGAAGAAAAAAAATATGATTATGTGTTTGAGTTTTACATTTCCCGGCGTCACTATCTGCGACAATGTATGCTGTGACGTCACATATGCGACTTGTGTTTACATCAGAAACAACGTGGATGCCGCTAGCTTTCGAGCGTTTTTTACTTGCTTGTATTTGCGAGCCCAAATAATGCAGTTGCGATAAAACATCTTATTTAAAACAATATAAAACAATTTATCAAAAATAACAATGTCATGTTCTAAACCAAAAAAGTAAAAAGTGAATAAAACTAAGTCAGTCCACACGAACGAGCCGTGTTCGATGTTTGCGGAAGTGACAGGCTCACAAAGGATGATTCTGATTGGATTGAATATTAGGAACTACTGCCGCCTACAGGTAGGACATGGTTATGACTCGGATCACTAATTTATTAATACGGTTACGTGTGCATGTTCAGAGTTGTGTGGAAAATATGCGGTGTTAAAAATACCCTGCTACGTGTGGACAAGGCCTTAATCTAATGGTGGTGGCATTCTGTTACAGCACACACACACACACACAGCACCAATAAGATCCATCCAATGGTTGCATGCTCACACTGTGTGGTGGAATCATCCATCTGCTCTGAATGCATCTCTTGTTGTTCTGTTCCTTCAGTCTTTGCCATTCTAGCTGGGAAAAACAGTACTGGTATAGTATCGTCTGATTTCACTCATGTATCAGCAGCATAAAACATCCCTACTACTAATACACATACATGTGTATTTTACATAGCAGCAACATTCAGCAGTACTTGACTTATTCTCATTCCTTCTGGGAAATTTAGCAATAAAACTACAATCAACCCTCCTGGTGATTTACTACAGCCAAACACACACACACTTTATTGATCAGCACCCACAGGAGCTCTATCATTATAGGATGAAATTTAATCTAGTCGGAGTCCAAGACGGCGGAAATAAATAAGAAATGGGTTCTATACTAGTGGTGTGTGTGTGTGTGTGTGTGTGCAATTCGTTTTCCGGTGGCCATAAAACTTGGTCAGTGACATTGTTTTCGCATTCCTCCCCTAACACTGAAAAAAATCATATCTGCACTTTTCCCCTACAAATATATAGTACTTGTACTTTCAGATTTTTGCAAAAAAACTTCAATACATCAATATTTTAGTAGTTTTATATGTATAGTTGTTAATCAAAATAACTATAAAAGCAATCTTCACTCGCTAAATGTACTGAAAAAAAGGTCAGTAAGGATAATTCATACTGCAGCCTACAGAGAACATACTAACTCCTTATTTCTAAAATCACAAATACTTCAACTTGCTGATATAGTTCATCTTCAAACAGCTAAAATAATGCATAAGGCTAAAAATAACCAATTACCTAAAAATGTCATCCAATACTTCTCTACAAGAGAGGAGAAATATGATCTCAGGGAAGAACTACATTTGAAACACTTATATGCTAGGACTACGTTAAAAAGCCATAGCATTTCAGTATGTGGAATCAAACTATGGAATGGATTGAGTAAGGAAGTCAAACAATGCACAACGATGAGCCAATTCAAGAAACAATACAAGCAGTTGATGTTTGCTAAATACAAGGATGAAGAGTCTTGAACCAGTCATGATGTGCTATATATATCACTATATTGACACTTACTATGGTACCCATTATGTCATTGGATGGTCATATCACCTTGTACTTTGGTATGGGGCAAAAATAAAATAAAAAAAAACTTAAACTATATTAGGAAAGCAGGAAGTGAACAAATGTAACAGTTACTGATTGTAAAAGTACCAGATGGAGGGGTAGGATTTAATAAGCTTTGCTTCTTCCTACTCCTTTTGGACATGTGGAACTGTGAACTGATTATGTGATGCACTCAATTGGAATCTGATGCATGTTCAAATTACCATTACCTTAATTAAATAAAGTTCTCCCTGTGCGTGTATGGGTTTTCTCCGGGTTTACCTGTCTCCTCCCCCATTCCAAAAATAATGCATGTTAATTGGGGCCTCTAAATAGTCCATATGTATGAATGTGTCCATGACCATCGTGAGGATACGCTGCACAGAAAATGGATGGATTAGCACACACTTTAATTGCAGGAGACGATCATTTGTGTGTCCCCTAAATATAGCGCTTCAAATTAGATACTATGCCGCGGCTCCTGCTGGGATACGCTTTTCATGTTGCCTTAGAACTTTCCGTTTCACTTTCCCCACTAACGCACCACCGCCATCTGTTTTATTTGACAGAACAAACGAGCTGTGGCCAGCCTGCAAGTTGTCTAAATCGAGAATAAACTACCATTGAGGGCGCTCTTGTTCAAATTCAAAGTAAACATACGTGCCAAGAGCAGCATTTATCATATTTATACATTGGCAGAGGCATGAGTCAACATTAGTGCTGGCCTAAATGCATCTTTTTTTGTCTGGGATTTGTTTAAAGTGGAATTTTCCTTCATTGAAACCCTCAATTTGATGATTTTATTCAGTGATTAATTTCAATACCCAAGCATGCCACAATATACAAGTAGCAGTAACAATGGTCTCGTGAATATTTTGTGAGATTTATGAGTTTTAAATATTTGGGGATGTACTGGAATAACGTCTTGTACACAAAAATGTATAGGTTCTTTTATAAAATGCAGATTAAATGTTATTAATTAAATAGCCCCCACAATTTGGCTTAATTACAAATTAATTATTCATAAACATACATAATTACATAAAATAAAATGTTTATTATTGTTATACAGTTAATAGTTCATATAATTTACTCTCATTATTTTCAACTATTATTTTATACACACTGCAGTCATGAACTCAAAAGAATCCACATTAATTGAAATAAAAAAAATACAGTTTTCAAATGACAAAGTCCATTAATTAAAAAAAATATTTTTTTTTCATTCTCATTTGACAAAAATACAAATCCTTGAAACATCTCAACGGGTTTTGTTGTCCAAAACCGCACAAGAAACGATCCGCCCATTTCCAACCCAACATAGCCATAATTCTGAATTATAAAAAATAATACAAAAAATAAATGCATGATTTTGGCTGCACGGCAGTTGAGTGGTTAGCGCGCAGACCTCACAGCTAGGAGACCAGGGTTCAATTCCACCCTCGGCCATGTGGAGTTTGCATGTTGTGGGTTTTCTCCGGGTACTCCGGTTTCCTCCCACATTCCAAAAACATGCTAGGTTAATTGGCGACTCCAAATTGTCCATAGGTATGAATGTGAGTGTGAATGGTTGTTTGTCTATATGTGCCCTGTGATTGGCTGGCCACCAGTCCAGGGCCCGAAGACAGCTGGGATAGGCTCCAGCACCCGCGTGATAGAAAGAAGATAAGCGGTAGAAAATGAATGAATGAATGAATGCATGATTTAGTTACTTAATTACAGTGCACAGCATAGAAATAACACCCTGCTCCATCAGCACCATGGAGAGCGCTGAGCGTATTCAGCTGTAGCTAATAGACTTCACCAGCAGGGGGACGAGCCAAACTGCAGAGGCGGGTGGGACTGTGATTTTTGGATTGACTGACAAATCATACATGATACTACTATTTTTATTTTGACTGATTTGTCTGTGAGAATTTGTTTGTCTGAGTGTGTGTGTGTGTGTGTCAGTGATTAGTCGCTCATGTTCATGCCAAGTTTAGTGATAAAAATAAACATTAACACATTTTCACTTAAAATAGGCCTTTCGGGGGCGAATGGGGGGGGTTGTCCTACAGTCACTTTGCCACACACACATGTGTGTGTGCGTGTGTGAAACTGTGTGTGCGCATTCACGGAAAACTGCCAAGTGTTTCCTGCATCTGCATAAACATATGCTTCCACCATGCAGTGTCCGTGTATGTGTGTGTGTGTATATGTGACATCTTTCCCGCTGTCAAGGATGGGTGGTGTGCAAGAATCTGACAGCTGATTGGCAGCTGATCTGGCAGCATCTGTAACAGCAACCACTCTGGACATTGTCAGGCTGTCAGAGAAGAGAGTCCATTCATGGTTACATTTGCAAAAGAGAGCCATAATTGTGCTATACTACTTGTATAAGAGTGTGTTTAATGTGTTTGTCTGTGTCGCATTATAGCATAGCGGAAGCGGCGTTGCTAATAACTCAGCGTGGAATAGGATTCTGACATGTCACAGGTGACATTAGATGTTCACTACTAGCCACGCCCACATTGCAGATTAAATGAATCAACCATTGAGTACAAACTTATGAGTCACCACCGTGTGTGTGTGTGTGTGTGTTTCCTACAAAAGAGCAAGCTTCCTATTTGCGGCCTAACACACAATTCTCACCATGACTCACAAATTCAACTGACTTCCAATGCCGTGTTTGTTGAGACACCGATAACGCATAAAAGAGAGACAGATCAATGTGTGGCTCTTTGATATGAACACCCGCGGGGAGACAGGAAGAGGCTGCGTGGGGGGGCAGGAGGACACAAAAGACCACCTTTAAAAAAAAAAGACACCCAGTTTCATACAGCGCTGGAGTTGCTTGAAGTCAATCCAGGTGCTGAATTTCCCACAGAGCTTTTGCAAAATGTCTGCTTTGTTCAGAGAGGAAGAGAACTCTGAACTTCAGCTTCTTTTTGTGCTGACGGTGCATTGAAAGTTCAAGTGCTTCCCTCACACCAAATGTATAGTACCCAACATGCAATATGACTCATGAATATGCTTGTATGCTTTCCATTGTGTTGCATTTTCCTGGCTTCATTTTTAAGTTCAGTCTGTACACTGAAAAAAGTGCATTTTTAAATTGGTCTAATTGGAAATCATTTTCCAATTAGTTTCAATCATCAGTTTCCAGGTTAAATCAGATTTTTATACTTTGCTTTAAAGCAAACGACACTCCCCCTGGACAAAATGAAATGAAACAATTCTACTTAAATGGTAGTTAAATTTTTTTTTTCGTAAATGAACACTGTTTTTGATTTATTATTATTTTGAAAGGTGATGCAATTTTCAGAATCATCACAAATAAATGGTCTTTTGAAGATAATTTTTCTGTTTTTAGTTTTATTTGCAGTGGATCAGTTCAGTGAATTATAGTTTTATAATATAGGGAATTTAGTTTTTGTTTGTGGTGAAATTTTAAGTATTGACCTACATTTGGCTTCGGACTAAATATAATGTATTGATTAAGGTATAATAAAAACTATAGTTTGTACTCATTCATTCATGTTCTACCGCTTATCCTCACAAGGGGGTGCTGGAGCCTATCCCAGCTGTCTTCGGGCGAGAGGCGGGGTACACCCTGGACTGGTCGCCAGCCAATCACAGGGCACATATAGACAAACAACCATTCACACTCACATTCATACCTATGGACAATTTGGAGTCGCCAATTAACCTAGCATGTTTTTGGAATGTGGGAGGAAACCGGAGTACCCGGAGAAAACCCACGCATGCACAGGGAGAACTCCGAGGGTGGAATTGAACTCGGGTCTCCTCGCTGTGAGGTCTGCACGCTAACCTTACGACCGCCGTGCAGCCCTATAGTTTGTATTGTATCAGAAATTTAATTTGAGGCAGGGGAAAAATGCATGTAACAAAATTACAGCAATTCAATTAGTTTATAACAAAGTAAAATTTATACTAAAATTAAGAAAATTAAATATTAAGTTGTAACAAAGACTAAAAATTTTTACAGTCTTTTTTATGAGTTATATATTTTTTATTATATTTATTATATTTATATATTTATATTTTTACTTTGTATGAATGCAGTTTCTTTCTTTGTCTTAAGGTCAAAAATGTATTTCCAGTAAATCAAAATGTATCGTTTCATCCACATCATAAATTTAATTGGAGAAAAACTAATACATTTAGGTGTAATAAATTAGAGTATTTTTTTAAAGTTGATCCAAAGTGTCATTTTTTTCAGTGTACAGTACAGATACATGAATGGGGTTCCATGGGACCCGCCCTTATCATGCTGTCTCCCTGAGGTTTCCATGGGACCCAAGGCGGCTGATTGCTGATGTGCAGCACCTGGGAGAGCGCTCCCAGGAAATAAAAGGCCTCCTTCAGGCATCGCCATGCTGTTTTTTTTGTTGACTATGTGATATATTCCAATGTGTTTTGTACCTGATTGATTGTTACTCCTGGTCACCCAGTGCTCCCCCCCAAAGGATTAGCAGTTACAATTACAGGATTCTGTTAGTTTACAGCCAATGAATAGTAGATTAATTAAGGAATCCAACATGGGCAGAGACATCATCTCTTGTAATTAACTGCAGCTGCTCAACCTAAAGGCGTTTTAAAAAAAGAATAACAATTCCGCCTCTTTGAGTTCTTTTACCTCCGGTGTCCCATTGAGGGAATTCCCAACATTCCTCAGCAGCATCGTCCCCTTCACCTTTTAGGATTCAACTGGCTCACAATCACACATGGTGCTCCTGTGGGGGTCTGTCATTTGTGTGTGGGTGTATGCGTGCGTGTGTGAGGGATGCATTTAATCAGCTACATAGCCCAGGGTGGCTCTCCTCGGTGACCCACTTAAAGACAGCATGACAGAGAGAGGGAAATGGGAAAAGTAGGACGGTGAAAATACACAACTTCAAGGTACTTCACAAACACGCCTTCCATCGCACGTTGAGTGTATTCACAATCATGAGTGCATTCCGGCCCTCGGGCCACCATAATGAACTGGATGTGTTTTAGTTCCCGCATGGTGACGCCATCACAAGTGATGGCCTCCTGCCCTGATAGCCTTCATACAAAAGTCAAATGGGAAAAATGATGCAGATCGAAGGAAGTCATTTGTGATTTTTTTTAAAAGAGAAAATACTATTAGTAATATTATTATTATATATTATATTATTATTATTGTTGTGATTATTATATATTATTATGATACAATGTAACATAGAGTTATTAATAATAATAATGGAATAATATTAGAATACATTTTGTAAAATGTAAATATAATAATTATTATTATTAAAGTTAATAATAATAATTATTATTATTATTAAAGTTAATAATAATAATTATTATTATTAACAATTATTAATAATAATAATAATGGAATAATATCAGAATACATTTTGTAAATTATTTGTAAATAATTTTGTTATTATTATTATAATATATATATTATCATTATATTATTATTTTATTATAATTATTATTATTATATTACTATTATTATTATTATTAGATTATATAACATATAATCATAAATATAATGGAATAATATTAGAATACATTTTGTAAAATGTATTATTTTTGTTATTATTATTATATATTCCAATATTATATTATATTATTATTATTATATAACATAAAATTTTAAATAATAATGGAATCATTCCATGTTATATTATATAATAATGATAATAATATTAGAATATATAATAATAATAATAATTGTTATTATTGACATAATAATAATTATTAGTATACTACAACTACTACTACTAATCATAATGATAATCATCATCATGATCATCATTATAATATTATGATGATTATTATTATTATACAGAAGCATTATAGCATTTTGCATATAGTTAATGTCCTATCCAAACAAGATTCTCAGGTGAAAATACACATTCTATATTCTGAAATTTTACATAAAATGAATCACAATAATTGAGTAAAGGTGAAAAAATAAAACCATGGAAATACGTGTGCCATGCCAAAGCACTTGCTACATGGTTAGTTCAAGCAATGAGGTCAGAACAAGATCCATGTGTTTATCCTCGTCAACTGAAAGGTATTTGTTGTTTCTAAATATGAGAACCCCCTTGAGATTTGGCGCCTTATAAATAGAACGTTGTTGAAACAAAAGTTCACTTCACAGATACCCAGAATATCCCAAACGCTTTTTTTTTTTTAATATCCAAATAGAGCGATTTAAGTGCAGCATTTTATTGTCGATGCTATCCTTAATGAAGTCATCCAGGGATGACATTCAGCACTTCTCCCTAACAAAAAGAATTCAAACAACAACTAGCGCACCACCCGTGTTCATGTCATCTTTGAGTTTGGACGTCAGGTTTGCACGCGATTTAACACGTTATTTCAAATGTAACAAAGTGTGAGAGTTCGAAAAAACACATTTACGTGAGGAGGGGGCTTAGGGAAAGAAGGAAAGAAGAGTTGGCCTCTATTTACGCTTAAAGCATATGAGTCACAAAGTTGAAGAAAATTGGGAAGCGAGTGTATGTAAGAACTCGTGTAAAGGACAGCAGAGGTGGAGGAGAGTTGACAGTAGCAAGGAGACAAGGAACGAGGATACGGAGTTGTTGTATTATTAATTGTGGCGAGATGTCGTGAAGTAGTGGAGCGAACCGTTGCTCCATTAGGAGATGGTTCTTGTTGCTGCTCCTGCTAGCTATTTTTTGTTCTGCTTTCTTTCTAAATGGAGGAGCATGACTCACTGAATCCTTAACTGACTTCTTTTGAGGCTCCTTAACTCTCTGATTCTCATATAATAGGATGTGGGACCCCCCCAGGGGGCGAGGGAGCACTAAGGTACAAACATTGCGACACACATTTATACCTTTGAGTAGACAAACATGCATGCTAGGTTAATTGACCACTACAAATTGTCCATAGGTATGGATGTGAGTGTGAATGGTTGTTTGTCTATATGTGCCCTGTGATTGGCTGGTGACCAGTCCACGGTCTAGGGACAGAGAAGAACCAATCATTCCACAGTTCAGACCCAAGGACCTCAAGCGGCTGTCGGTTGGCAGACCACAGCGCTATAGCCCGATGAATGTTTGAAAGCTCACATAAATAAAATGGTACAGTTTCATGAATTGCCTTAAAAACAAACATTAAAAGTTTCAAATCAACTCTGAAATAGGCTGGAAGCCAGTGCGGAGTGTGGAGAAGTGGAACAGCGTGGTTCTGTCTATGAGTGTTGGTCAAAAGCCGCGAGGCAACATTTGTTGAGGCAAGAGAGTACAAATCAGGAACGCCACCAGTGAGTAAATTTGACACCCTTTTTCCCTTTTTATCTGCAGGGTGTGGCCAGTGGATAATTTTCATGAGCGGCGCAGCTCGGCGCACCCACGCCTCCCAAGCAAACGGCCTGACGGGGTTTAACCCAGCCAAGTGTGATCTTAACCAATCAAATAAGCGCCTCTCATTGCCTTTAACCAATTCATCGATTATTACAATCATCATTATTTGCAGCCCTAGTGATCTATAAAAGTGAATGAATGAATCATAACTTATTTTTTCAAAAACAGTTTTCTTGTTTTCATGTTGTTTTCACCTCTAAATGCAGTCTACATAGGCAACACTTACCCTACCTAATATGAACCATTCATTCATTCATTTTCTACCGCTTTTCCTCACAGGGGTGCTGGAGCCTATCCCAGCTGTCTTCGGGCGAGAGGCGGGGTACACCCTGGACTGGTCGCCACAGCCAATCACAGGGCACATATAGACAAACAACCATTCACACTCACATTCATACCTATGGACAATTTGGAGTCGCCAATTACCCTAGCATGTTTTTGGAATGTGGGAGGAAACCGGAGTACCCGGAGAAAACCCACGCATGCACGGGGAGAACATGCAAACTCCACGCAGAGATGGTCGAGGGTGGAATTGAACCCTGTGAGGTCTGCGCTCTAACCACTCAACCACCGTGCAGCCCCAATATGAACCATATTGGACAATTAAAAATTACAGTCAAGACATTTATTTTAGGTTGCAATGGGAACCTTTCCTTTGCCCAACATTTCACCCACCAGCCAACTTGCAGTCACACTCACAAATAAATTGATATGAAGGCTCACATACCCAAACAGGTATAGAGCTGGTGCAGTAATAACTGCAAAGACAGCACAAACAACATCTGTGAAAGCCAGACAGACAGACTGGACACACAAATGGCCTCATTCAGTCAGTCACTAACACCTGCTTATGCAGCATCTATGTGTGTGTGTGTGTGTGTGTCATCTTTTGTTTGTCGTCTTTGCATTGACAACTATGTAATTTCTATTACAGTATAACCCAGGGGTCAGCAACCCATGGCTCCAGAGCCTCTTTGTTGTGGCTCCATTTGCAAATGCTCAAGTATTTTTTTAGCACCCGACTCTATACTCAACCAACTCTGCTTTTTTCTCTCCCCTGAACTACTTTGATACCCCAAAATTCCTTCCAAATCTGGCAGTCAATCAAAATCTTCGCTTCAAAAAACAAAATAAATAAATAAATAAAAATCTTATCATTAGCCTATGAGTTAGCCATCACACTGCACTTCTATTTATTGCATTCTGCTGTTAAAACTCAAATAAATATAATATAAAAAATATAAAAATAAATAATATAATAAAGGGGATAAATAATATAAATAATATAAAAATAAATAAATAACTTCAATAAATATTCAAACTTTTCAAAAGTTTATAAGATATTTTTATATAGATAGATTTATAAGATGTTTTTAAATTGCGTTTTGCGGCTCCAGTCTATTTTTCTTGAGTGAGGGGGTAAAGGTAGTAAAGGATAGTAAAGGTTGCCGACCCCTGGTATAGGCAGACATATTATTGTTTCAGAGCCATCTTTTTTCCAAGATCCATATATTACTCCCAGTGAACTTATGCCTCATTCCTCATTCTTCCATAAAGATTTGCCAAAAACGGGTAAAAACAAACTACAAAGTCAAAGTCAGGAAGTCTAGAAAGACCAGCCAGGGAGGGAACAGAACAAACCCAATGACTCTTCCCTTTGCTTTTTCAGGATATACCACCACCACCACCACCACCGCCGCCGCCAAGCAGCCTTTACATATTTAATCTCTCCCACTATTTATATTTTAAAAACCTGACATACATTATTGATAAATCAAGCCTTCGTGTTTCTCTATCACACAGTGTTCTTGTCCTTTTCAAACTCGGTCGGTCATCTGCAGTCATCCATTTTTCATCCAGACTTGCTATACAGTACATAGAACCTCGCTGGTCACGATTTGTCATGTTTTTTTACTGCACTGATTTGCTTTTTGAATCAAAAAGGAAATAGTGGAAATATAGACAGTTGGGCATGAATATATTACAATTAGTAGTGGTTATTGTAGTGCAAAGCATGTATCATGTATCAATTGCAATAAAGTCCATTTGTATTTATATGGATTTGGTTTATATGTGGTTTATATTTAGTACTGCGGGCTGCACGGTGGTCAAGTGGTTAGCGCGCAGACCTCACAGCAAGGAGACCCGAGTTCAATCCCACCCTCGGGCATCTCTGTGTGGAGTTTGCATGTTCTCCCCGTGCATGCGTGGGTTTTCTCCGGGTACTCTGGTTTCCTCCCACTTTCCAAAAACATGCTAGGTTAATTGGCGACTCCAAATTGTCCATAGGTATGAATGTGAGTGTGAATGGTTGTTTGTCTATATGTGCCCTGTGATTGGCTGTGGCGACCAGTCTTGGGTGTACCCCGCCTCTCGCCCGAAGACAGCTGGGATAGGCTCCAGCACCCCATGCGACCCTCGTGAGGATAAGCGGTAGAAAATGAATGAATGTAGTACTGCAATAATACAATAATACTTCTGCCTTGGAAGCATCGGAATTGTGTATATTACACATCCTTTTTTCCCCACTATCATCACACCATATGCTCACACACAATTTTTCTCGGTCTAAATAACATCTGCAGCCAGAAGTTGTATCTAAATATAACCCTGTGCATTATCTTTAGGTCTATCTCAAGGCAGTGACACAGTATACAGTACCATGACCAACTGTATTCCCTGAAGATCCTGAAGGCATCGTGCTCCCAATCTGCCTGTCTGCATGTTTCCACTCTTAATTTGGATCATTTGTTTTCCATCAGATGATGATAATACACAGGGAGTACATGTTATTGCTCATGTTCTCTCTTTGCTTGCTTATTTTCTTAATGAGTGCCATTTTTCATTAGCAGCCATCTTTCATTAATGCAACGTTTTCTGGTTCTTTTCCCTGCCTCCTTGTTTCAAATTCACTTCTTATCAAATGTTTACTGTGCACTGTATGTTTGGTCGTATGTGTTATGTGTCGCTGTTCTTACCTCCACCAGGTGTGGCGTGGGGTTGAAGCCGCAAAGGTTGCACACTTGAGTGTGGCACTGTGTACAGGAGTTGTAGTTGGGCGGATCGGTACTGCCGATGTTCAGCTCTGTTTTACAAAGAGGGCAGTTCACTTTGGGCTTCACTGGCTCCGGAGCTGCTACGGGAGCGGTCACAGGTTCCTGCTTTGGTTCCACCTTCTGCATATGTGATGGTGTCTGCTGATGTTCTTGCCCTTGAATTTGATGTGAATCTTTTTGAAGAAGAGCGGGCGACTGATGTGGAGGCATTCCTTGTTGATGTGGTAGACTCTGCTGCTGTTGCTTTGGTGCATGCAAACCTACCCCCTGGCTTGGTGGATGGGAACCCCCCATTTGAACCCCCATTTGACTTGGTCCATGTGGTCCACCTATAAGGTTTGGTCCATGGGGGCCACGCATTTGGTTTGGTGGATGTTGGCCACCCATTTGACTCTGTGCATGAGGACCGCCAATTGGAGTTGCACCGTGAGAAGCCCCCATCCCCCCATGTGGTTTAGCAGCTGAGGCCCCTTGTTGTTGTGGCTTGGTGTCAGTTGCATTACTGAACATCACTTTGCTTCGTGCAGGACTGGGATGGCTAGAGGTGGGCAAAGGGTCGACATTGATCAAGGTACTAGCCTGATTGAGCAAGGACGCCCCAAAGCCAAACAGCTTGGTCAATCCGTCCTGGGCTGGAGGATGGGCTTGACTCTGGGGCTTATGAGCTGGAGAGGAGCCAGCACTTCGGGTGTGGTCATGGTGCCGCGCCATGGACTGGTGCATAGGAGAGCCATGACCCAAATCAGGTTGGGAGGGTGCTTTAGTTAAGCCTGGGAGCGGTACAGCACCAGGATGGGGAATCCGTGGACCCCCAGGTTGGATGAGGCCTGCAGAACCTCCCCCAGTTCCTGGACCTCTCATACCCTGATGGGAGGGACCTGTCTGACCCTGGGGGTCACCAGAAGATGAGCGACTCTGTAAGCCTTGGGAACTATGAGGCTGAGTCTGGGGCCCTGATTGGGACTGTGGATAAGGTTGCTGCTGAGCCGGGAGAAACTGCTGAGTATGGGGATATTGCTGACTCTGGGGTCCTGACTGGGACTGGTTATAAGGCTGCTGCTGCACCTGCTGCTGCTGACCCTGGGGTCCAAACTGTGATGTCGGGTAAGGCTGTTGCTGAGCCTGGGGTCCAGACTGGGACTGCGTGTAAGGCTGCTGCTGAACCTGGGGTCCAGACTGGGACTGTGTGTAAGGCTGCTGCTGAGCCTGTGGTCCAGACTGGGACTGTGTGTAAGGCTGCTGCTGAGCCTGGGGTCCAGACTGGGACTGTGTGTAAGGCTGCTGCTGAGCCTGGGGTCCAGACTGGGACTGTGTGTAAGGCTGCTGCTGAGCCTGGGGTCCAGACTGGGACTGTGTGTAAGGCTGCTGCTGAGCCTGGGGATACTGCTGAGACTGAGGGTACTGCTGCGACTGGGGATACTGCTGGGACTGGGGGTACTGTTGCGATTGGGGGAACTGCTGAGACTGGGGATACTGCTGAGCCTGGGGATGCTGCTGGGACTGGGGGTACTGTTGAGACGGGGGGTACTGTTGTGACTGCGGGTACTGCTGAGACTGTGGATACTGCTGGGACTGGGGATGCTCCTGAACCTGGGGAAATTGCTGGGATTGTTGATACTGCTGGGATTGAGGATATGTCTGGGCCTGGGAATATGGCTGCGACTGGGGGTATGTTTGTGCCTGGGAATATGACTGAGACTGAGACTGGGAGTAGGGCTGATTCTGGCCATAAAGTTGAGACTGCGGTTGTTGCTGCAGCTGCTGCTGCTGCTGTTGCTGTTGCTGGGCCGGCTGGCTTTGGGCCAAAGGTTTGGGCCGTGCTGCAGTCGTTGGCTCTGTTGGCTGAGGTGTAGCCTGCTGAGTTTGGACAATAGGTTTTGCTTGGTGTGACGGAGAGTGGATCTGTTGTTGGCTCTTGGAACGAGGCGTGGTCATGTCAATGCCAAGAGCTCTCTGCATCTGACAGTTTAGACACAGCCATTCCTGGACCTGGAGAAAACAGAATACAGAAGGGATGCTTAAACTTAGTAAAACTCTAAGCTCTAAGGTAAAATGAGAAAGAAAGTAATTCAATTATTTATATTACTAAGTGAGCGGTTAGCGCACAGGCCTCACAACTAGGAGACCTGGGTTCAATTCCACCCTCGGCCATCTCTGTGTGGAGTCTGCATGTTCTCCCCGTGCATGTGTGGGTTTTCTCCGGGTACTCCAGTTTCCTCCCACATTCCAAAAACATGCTAGGTTAATTGGCGACTCCAAATTGTCCATAGGTATGAATGTGAGTGTGAATGGTTGTTTGTCTATACGTATGTGCCCTGTGATTGGCTGGCCACCAGTCCAGGGTGTACCCCGCCTCTTGCCCGAAGAGAGATGGGATAGGCTCCAACACCCTCGCGACCCTTGTGAGGATAAGCGTAAAAAATTAATGAATGAATGAATAATTTTTCCATAGTTAACTCAGAATTAATCACACTTAATCGTAGATAGAAATATGTTGGGATGTTGGAATGTCTTTGTGGTAAATGATTGAATATACAGCTACGATGTCGATTTTGAATTTGATGCTAGGTTAATTGGCGACTCCAAATTGTCCATAGGTATGAATGTGAGTGTGAATGGTTGTTTGTCTATATGTGCCCTGCTGGCTGGCGACCCTCGTAAGGATAAGAGGTAGAAAATGAATGAATATTACTAAGTTTGCATTTCTCATCCTCTACTATCACTACTATCGCAGCAACACAATACATCCCTTTCTCTGCCATGTAGATTGAAAGGCTAAAATATTAATAAATGTCAAAGCACCCAGTGAGACTGGAACATGGACACATAGAGAAAAATATCAACCAGAATTTCAAGGCGGAAAAAGTAAATTGACCAAGGCATGGCTGTTAAGATGTCAACACAACTTAAGACAAATTTCAGAGTCGGGATTCAGACATAAATCTGAAAGTCCATGCACACACGTGTGTGGGCGTACATCTACAAGACATAAACATCGATAATAACCATGAAACAAGCCTCACCCATCATGATCCCTCAAAATCACCCCTCGCTTTTCTCCGGATGACAGCTGTCTAAAGACCCTTCTCCGTCGTCCCATCTCTAATTTTGTGTGACTTGGAAAATGTATCCGTATATGTGAAGAGTGTCAACGTGCTGGTCTCCTCAGAGGAGTGCGTCCCCTGCTAACCACTCTAAAGACTACTATTTTAGTGTCTCTGCAGCCTGGGCTTGGCACTGTAAATCTCTTTACATTGCTCCCACCCCCTTTCTTTCCCACAATGCAATGCGTAAATATACAGCACTCTAACAACCCCCCCCCCCCTCCCATCCACTGTTGAATCACCCCTATAATGTCTCCCTTACACAATCCTCTAATTAGAGTGAACAAGATGAAGATCATGGCCACTTGATCATGTACATGGAAAATAATCCTCGATATAATACATATATATAATACTTGATACTGGTTGAGAGGTATACATTCATGCATTAAGGTTATGGAAAATAATCGATATTAATCGATACATTGATGCGTATGTGCGTGATGTGAGTGCATTGGCTCATTCATTAGGTATGGATGCAATTGATGGGTGAAATCAAGATTCATTGTGATGCGTTTGTGGGTATCGGTAAAATCCGATGCAAGCGCCGTTTTATTCATTCATTCATTCATTCATTTTCCAGCGCTTTTCCTCACGAGGGTTGCGGGGGGTGCTGGAGCCTATCCCAGCTGTCGGGCGAGGGGCGGGGTACACCCTGGACTGGTCGCCAGCCAATCACAGGGCACATATAGACAAACAACCATTCACACTCACATTCATACCTATGAATAATTTGGAGTCGCTAATTAACCTAGCATGTTTTTAGAATGTGGGAGGAAACCGGAGTACCCGGAGAAAACCCACGCATGCACGGGGAGAACATGCAAACTCCACACAGAGATGGGTGGGATTGAACCTTGGTTTCCTAGCTGTGAGGTCTGGGCGCTAACCACTCGACCGCCGTGCCGCCCCAGCGGCGTTTTATTAATGTTCAATTTCACTCCATATGCTGTTCCTCAGGCGCAATGAATGCACCATCATTATTTCCCGTTTTGTATTGAATACAGACAGAAGCCATTAGGCACATACAACTACTAGTAAAACAGCATGGACGCTCGCACGCAAGCATCAGCGAGGAAGTTTCTATATTTAACCCCCCTGTAACGTTTAAATGGTATGTTTGGAAACACTACAAATTCTCAAAGAACGGCGGAAAGCTCGACAAAAGTATGCCGTACGAACAAGCCGTACAATGGCAACACGACAAACATGCTGACCCCCCCTTAAAAAGGGGACACCATAACACGGACAAGTCTACCGCCGCCCGCCCTGTCTTGTTCCTCCAAAACCAAGCAAATCAGGTCAGTGGATTTTAGAACAGCAGAGCAGTCGTCTTCTTCCTGAATTTTGAAACAATTTTAAAAATGGTACAAGTTGTTTTACACTTTCTGCCCCTCACTACTGTATTAGCCTAGCTGCTAGCTCATTCATATTAGCAGTATGTTTTGCAGACAGGAATATAAACAAACATTGATTGTACTGTTGAAGGTGTCTCTTTAACTTTGTTGTTGCTGTACTGTATTTTATACAGCAGTAATTATTGTTTAATTGTGGGCTGCACGGCGGTCGAGTGGTTAGCGCGCAGACCTCACAGCTAGGAGACCAGGGTTCAATTCCCCCCTCGGCCATCTCTGTGTGGAGTTTGCATGTTCTCCCCGTGCATGCGTGGGTTTTCTCCGGGTACTCCGGTTTCCTCCCACATTCCAAAAACATGCTAGGTTAATTGGCGACTCCAAATTGTCCATAGGTATGAATGTGAGTGTGAATGGTTGTTTGTCTATATGTGCCCTGTGATTGGCTGGCGACCAGTCCAGGGTGTACTCCCAAAGACAGCTGGGATAGGCTCCAGCACCCCCCGCGACCCTCGTGAGGAAAAGCGGTAGAAAATGAATGAATGAATGAATGTTTGACTCCGCCACTGAACCACTGCTATTGTAATTGCATAGCCGATGTGAAATTGTGAGAAAAGTTGTTGCTTTTCAAACACCACTTTAGTTGGATTTACTGCCAAGTGTCTAGAAGGAATAAAGCCAAATACTTTATGTAGGACTTCTCATGTTGAATTGCATCATATCATATCGGATTGCATTGATTTGAACTAAATGATTATCGCATCGTATCGTGAAGAGGGTGAATCGTACCGCATCGTATCGCCAGAAAATTCCATGTATCGTTAAAGTATCGTATTGCTGGCAGTGCATCGAGATGTGTATCGAATTGTCCTCAGTGCTGAGATTCCCACCCATCACATGCATGTGATATAATGGTTCTGGTTTAGAGTGGTGTAGAACTACACTGCATCATATTCATAGCTGCATCTGATATTTCACTTTCTCATGAAATCTTGTTTCAATCATTTTTCTTTCCTCCCGCTGTATGCTCTAGTTTACTCGGTTCTGAAAGGTGAAAATGTAGGCTTGAGTTTTTAAATAGTGAGAAATTTTAAAGTATAATTTTTGTTTCACAGTCTCTTCCTATGTTGTGCTGCCCATTATTATATATGAAGAGAGGGAGGGAAAGACAAGGTGTGACCATGTTGTGCTTTATAACAATCAGAGCACACTCTTCCAATGGCACATTTAGCATAGGATGGAAGGGGGGAAAAAAAAGCCAAGCAGCAATGAAGCGAAAGTGAACCTTAGAGGACTCAGCAGTTTGCTAATCCGGTGGCACTCTAATCATGTCGAGCTTCATTAGCAGGCTTTCCACTTCTACTCCAAAACCGCATAATCCTCCACTTTCTGTTTTTGTCTTTCATAGGGACACATAGCCCTATCATGCCGAATCCATTACTCTGCCTTCAGCATAATACACCGGAACATTCTAATTCAAAGGCACCTGAAGTGATAGAATTTTGAGTTTGAACAAAATTTTGCACGGAACCATTTTTACGTTTTTTTTGTGGTGTTACTACGGAAGTGGTTAGCATGTAGGCGAGTGTCCATGGTGCAAAGACTGGCAGAGCATTGTAATATGCTAGTAATATTTGTCCGTTCCTCCAACTGCCTTTTGTTGCCCTGTACCAACAATAGAGTTGAATCTAATCTAATCTAAACAGACTTAGTGATGCATGTGAGGTGGTTAGTTGTTTTTCCTCAAGATTATTCCAATATAAAAAAATTTGTGTCGTGGCTCAAAAAGGTTGAAAAACACTGGTATATATCATATGTTCCCACCAGTATGCCAATTGTAATGTATGTGAACAAAAATGATAAATAATCACAACTCATGGTACAAGCAGAACAGAACAGAAAGGACACAGAACATGAATTTGTTCATTGCTCTGTGTGCATCATCTGAACAAATAATTCAGTTTAATGATTATTTTGTGGGTGGCACGGCACTCTAGTGGTTAACGCGCAGACCTCACAGCTAGGAGACCCGAGTTCAATCCCACATCCCCGGTTTCCTCCCACATTCCAAAAACATGCTAGGTTAATTGGCGACTCCAAATTGTCCATAGGTATGAATGTGAGTGTGAATGGTTGTTTGCCTATATGTGCCCTGTGATTGGCTGGCCACCAGTCCAGGGTGTACCCCGCCTCTCACCCCAAGTCAGCTTGGATAGGCTCCAGCACCCCCCCGCAACCCTTGTGAACATCACCAAGAGATTTGCATTCCAGCTTAACTTTTTGCAACTGCGATTAAATGTGATTAATTATGAGTTAACTGGGAAAAAATTAATCACGATGAATGAATATATAATATTGCACATTTGGTTGGTAAACAACCTCTCTGAAAAGCCAAGTCCAGGCTCGTACTGGTGGATGGTGACTTCAAAACACCCCAGTTTTTAGAATGCTTAATAAAACCCACTTTCTTTGACCACCTTTGAACGCAACGTCTCCAGTTCCTCCCACATACTAGGCTAATTGGTGAATGGTTGATTGTCTATATGTGCCCTGTGATTGGCTGGCCACCAGTCCAGGGTGTACCCCGCCTCTCGCCCGAAGACAGCTGGGATAGGCTCCAGCACTCCCAGCGACCCTCGTGAGGATAACGTTAAAAAATGAATGAATGATTATTTTGTGCATTAAGAGTGTTTAATCTTGAATATTTAATGTATATTGATGTTCCAATAGCTGTGAGTGGGGATTGCCCCCAAAGTGTGGCTTTATATTTGGGTGTATGTGCCAAATAAAAAAATGGATATTATATATGAAGGGTACCTTAGAAGCAAAGAAAAAAAAACGTGCACTTATTGCCACATCTGTCAAAATAGTAATCCTGATATCATGGCGTCTCAGCTGAGAAAGGGGAGCACAGTGGAAGTTCCATGAAGCAGAGTTCACCGGGGCTCCATAATCCAATTTGTCATTAATTAGCCTGGAGACACAAAAGGATGTTCGGGGGACAGGAGGTGGATGGTGGAAGATCCAATCAAGGAGCCAAAAGAGCTCAGAGGAGGGAGGAAAATCTATCATCATGTTTTTAAGAGGTCCTCTTCATTCACTCCGTTTTGGTTTTTCTGCTGCTTGCTACGAACAAAATGACTTGGTAATATGATTTGAAGCACGTGTGCTAATAGAAACGCAATAGACAGGTGGCTACATGGCTATGATTACTAAACCATCCACCAAAATGAACCCACCAAAGAAGAAGCCCAGCTATGTTTGTTATATATTTTTATTACGGTGTAACAAACAGCGTTTGTTAGCATGTACTCAACCGTAAGCCATTGTCCACCAGCTCCATTGCATGCTTATGACATTATTAGCGGTTGACTCTGTAGTTTTTGGCCCAACTAGCACAGTTTCACCACAAAACTACTTTTTTAATTGATCACAGCTGCAAAGTAACCCACAATGGAGGCAAATTAATCTAGTCCATCTATTTTCTATGCCGCTTATCCTCACTTAGGTCGCAGGTTGTTAGTAAAACATGACCTGAACACTGCATGTATTCTGCCATAACATTATGGCAATGGTAATGGTTTAATTTCATTTGAACATGCATCAGATTACAATTGAATGCATCACATAATCAGTTCACAGTTCCACATGTCCAAAAGGAGTAGGAAGAAGCAAAGCTTATTAAATCCTACCCCTTACATTTGTTCACTTCCTGCTTTCCTAATATAGTTTAAGTTTTTTTTTTATTTTTTATTTTTATTTTTGTCATGTACCGAAGTACGAGGTGATATGACCATCCAATGACATAATGGGTACCATAGTAAGTGTCAATATAGTGATATATATAGCACATCATGACTGGTTCAAGACTCTTCATCCTTGTATTTAGCAAACATCAACTGCTTGTATTGTTTCTTGAATTGGCTCATCGTTGTGCATTGTTTGACTTCCTTACTCAATCCATTCCATAGTTTGATTCCACATACTGAAATGCTATGGCTTTTTAACGTAGTCCTAGCATATAAGTGTTTCAAATGTAGTTCTTCCCTGAGATCATATTTCTCCTCTCTTGTAGAGAAGTATTGGATTTTTAGGTAATTGGTTATTTTTAGCTTTATGCATTATTTTAGCTGTTTGAAAATTAACTATATCAGCAAGTTTAAGTATTTGTGATTTTAGAAATAAGGAGTTAGTATGTTCTCTGTAGGCGGCATTATGAATTATCCTTACTGGCCTTTTTTGTAGTACATTTAGCAAGTGAAGATTGCTTTTATAGTTATTATCCCATATTTCCACACTAAGTAAGATATGGTAAAGAGTGTGGAGTGATTTCTGATTGAGAACAAATTTTGCTTTGTTCAATATTGAAATATTTCTGGCCACCTTATGTTGTATATTTGTAATATGAGGTTTCCAGCTCATATTTTCATCTATTGTGATCCCCAGAAATGTATTTTCCTTCAACCTTTCAATGCCTACACCGTCTATTTGTATTTGCTGGTGCGTGTCCTTTCTGCTGTTACCAAACAGCATGATTTTAGTTTTACTTAAGTTGAAGGACAATCTATTATCATCACCATTTCTTCTCTGACCTTTCTAATGATTTCTTCTGTACTCCCTCCAGAACAAAAAGCAGTGGTATCATCACAGACGTGACATAGTGAAAAAAGTTATCCTCATTTTGTGTGGAAGTGGAAAGTCATTACCGCTTCTTACTTTATCTTCCCTACTACATTAGAAAACATGTTTCAAATAAGTTAGAGGGTAACTATGCAATGCTTCAAGCCATGTCATTCTCTGATTTCTCTGCAGTGCTCCCATGGTCAGTGAATAAGTAATGTGGTGTAAACAAAGAATAAAAGCAGTCGATGTTACCGTTATAAATTAGATGTTGTCAAGAATGTGTGCAACATCCCACATTATCTGATTCAAAGATGGGTGATAAGTAATACCGTAAACACACACACACACACACACACAGAGGAGCTGTCAACATGATGCACATCACAGATCTCCACACATGACAAGTATGTATTAGAGACAATTTCACAGCAAAAATGAGGATGTTTTTTTTTTCCAACATGCATGAAACGACCAGCGAATCCTGCAGCAAGGTGATACATATGCTGGAAGGTGGCCAAAGCCCGTTAAAAGGCAGTCATCATATGCTGGACTGACGTGTTTGGATGATAAATGCTTTACTCCAAGGACACCTCAGCACATTTTAATGGCTCCTCATACATGAAAGCTCGTTCATTTCAACCCCCTCCCCTACTCAAAAAGATACATGAATTTGGTGGTATTAGCACTCTAAATGGAAATCAGGGTCTCATTTTAATCAATACAAGAATGTCCCTGTCAACATTTTATATTTCACACACATAACGGCACCCCGAGTCACCTTTGTCACTCCACTTTTCTAACCTAGCCATAAAAGTGTCCAGACTTGGGTTTTTTTTAGGAGCGTGTCGTCTCTGGGCTGATTTTTTTGCTTGGAAGTGTGAGCTAAAATGTGTGTACATGCTGCCAGTCCATCTGTGTTGATTTATCTTGGAGATGATAAAAGTATCTTTGTGCTATGTGACAACTGGAGACGTTGCGTTCAAAGGTGGTCAAAGAAAGTGGGTTGTATTAAGCATTCCAAAAACTAGGG
Organism: Doryrhamphus excisus; assembly: GCF_037039965.1. Taxonomy (NCBI): domain Eukaryota; kingdom Metazoa; phylum Chordata; class Actinopteri; order Syngnathiformes; family Syngnathidae; genus Doryrhamphus; species Doryrhamphus excisus. Next base: position 7,187,797 of record NC_136373.1, on the reverse strand, counting down.
TGTTTTGAAGTCACCATCCTGTACAAGCCTGGAGAGGTTGTTCACCAACCAAATATGCAATATTATATATTCATTCATCGTGATTAATTTTTTCCCAGTTAACTCATAATTAATCGCAGTTGCAAAAAGTTAAGTCGGAATGTAAATCTCTTGGTGATCAGCAATATTCACTCATGAAGGTTGTGGGGGGTGCTGGAGCCTATCCCAGCTGTCTTTGGGTGAGAGGCGGGGTACACCCTGGACTGGTGGCCAGCCAATCACAGGGCACATATAGACAAACAACCATTCACACTCACATTCATACTCATGGACAATTTGGAGTCACCAATTAACCTAGCATGTTTTTGGAATGTGGGAGGAAACCGGAGTACCCGGGGAAAACCCACGCATGCATGGGGAGAACAGGGTGGAATTGAACCCTGGTCTCCTAGCTGTGAGGTCTGCGCGCTAACCACTCGACTGCCCTGCAGCCATATATTATAATAATACTATATATAATATATTAGCAATATAAAGTCATCAAATATTTCCTTTATGCCACACAGCATCAGCAAAAATACAGTATAGTAGTAGTTGTACTATTGTATTGCAGTACAGCATGGGACAAAGTTAGAAGGTGTGTTCAAGTGCTGTCAAGCAAAGAGGGACAAAATGCTCCCATTAAACATGCAAAAACTGTATATTATTATTTGATACATACAATTTGATGTACAGTAATTGAGTATAGTAGTAATTGTATATCAAATTGCTCATCACCAAGAGATTTATATTCCAACTTAACTTAACTGCGATTAAATGTGATTAATTATAAGTTAACTGGCCAAAAAAATTAATCACGATTAAATATTTTTTGTGACTGGCAACCCTTATATATACATATATTATATATATACTTTGTACACACACACACACACACACAATTAGCCACATGTTGTGCACTGCACATCTCCACAGGCTCCTGAATGCACCTGCACCCGGAGAGACATGCACAGCATTTACAGTAATAGGCCTGTCTATCAACATGATGGGTTCTCCTTTCCTGAGCAGGGAGAGAAGATTGATTCACAGGCAGGAAATAGAAAAAGCTTCAGATTCGGTTCACATGTTCGATTTCAGAATGGTTTCACTTGTGTTGCATTGCCCCGAAAGGTCGAATGAATAAACACTTGCCAGAAATGTTTATAATAACTATCATATTAAGTCTTGTGGAGTCTACAATGACTCCAGAGAGAGAACAGTTCCTCTTACAAGTCCCTCAAAGTAAACACCGGTACAACATGTTGTTCCTGTCCACTGATGACATTGGTCCTAATTAGACCCAAAAGTCAAATGTTGCATATGTTGCCAGTCGTAATAGCGACACAGGGATATTTGTCAACTTCCCTGGCTGTGATTCTAGTTCCTGTTGACTACACACACAAACACAATGCCGGCAGCGGCAAAGTGCGATCAATGAAGCATAATTGGCGTCTAGCAGGTGCTGCACTCTCCAGCTGCGAGCACAACGCTCCTGTCTCCCCCTTCGTCTTCGTAAAGAGCAGCAGGAGCTACACACACACAATCATGGGTATTATAAACATCTTCCTTTTGCCAACACAACACGACAAAGCTTGATTATATTGTTCAACCTTAATGTACAGTTCGCCTGATGTGACATGAAAAAACTGAATCTACACTTACAGGAAGTGACTGACTAATAGCGCTGACGCTTCTTTCAGTTTGATCCTGACAAATGAGATGACACACACACATATAGAAATACACACACACACACGCACACAGCCAAAGGCCCATCTCAGCATGATTACCATCAGCAAGCTTCTCGCACTAAGACAAAGCCATAAAACACACTCACCTCTCACTTCATTTGCACACACACCATTTCATCAATCGGCTTCTTTTCCTTCCCTCTGAGTTCATACACATCACAAGTACATGCCCTTGTCGTCTCACACACACATATACGTATGTGCCATGTTTGCCATCCAGTTGCATCTTTCCACTGAATAACCTCAACTGGTCGATGGTATTGATTACGATCACACATAACATTTTCTAATTAAAACCCAGCTAGGACCTTGGAGCCGATCCAAACTTATCATCATTGTGCCAAATGGGCACAGGCAGACAGACAGATAGATGGTGTGTAAATGGACACACAGTGTAAGAGAATGGATAAACAGGTAGAAGGCTGTCTTGATAGATCAATAAAATGGAAAACAAAACAATGTGCAACCAATATAACAGCTACCTGTATGGCATTATTATTATAATTATTATTATCATCATTATTATCATCATTATCATTATTATTATTATCATCATCATTATTACCATCATCATCAATATACCATCAGATCAATAAAATGGAAAACAATTATTATTATTATTATTATTATTATTATTATTATTATTATTATTATTATTATTATTATTATTATTATTATTATTATTATTATTATTATTATATTATTGTTGTTGTTATTATTAGTAGTAGTATTATTATAATCGTTATTACCATCATTATTACCATCATCATCAATATACCATCAGATCAATAAAATGGAAAACAAAACAACATGCAACCAATATAACAGCTACCTATATGGCATTATTATTATTATTATTATTATTATTATTATTATTATTATTATTATTATTATTATTATTATTATTATTATTATTATTATTATTATTATTATTATTATTATTGTTGTTGTTATTATTAGTAGTAGTATTATTATAATCGTTATTACCATCATTATTACCATCATCATCAATATACCATCAGATCAATAAAATGGAAAACAAAACAACATGCAACCAATATAACAGCTACTTATATGGCATTATTATTATTATTATTATTATTATTATTATTATTATTATTATTATTATTATTATTATTATTATTATTATTATTATTATTATTATTATTATTATTATTATTATTATTAATATTATTATTATTATTATTATTATTATTATTATTATTATTATCATTATTACATCATCATCATTCTTATTATTATCATTATCATCATTATTATTATTATTTTATTATTATTACCATCATTATTACCTTCATCATCATCATCATTATTGTTATTAATATTATGATTCATATTATTGTTATTATCATTATCATCATTATTATTATTATCATTATCATCATTATTATTATTATTATTACCATCAGCATCATTATTATTATTATTATTATCGTTAATCTAAATAATAAAGATGAAAGTTGTGTCTGTGCGTCACTGGAGTGTTCACCATTTAATTTGCAGTGATGACGCAACAGCGAATCAGGAGGGGAGCTTAATGCCAGTTGACGGGAGCCATTGCAAAAGGTATGCTACCCCCCCCCAAAAAAATGAAAAAATGAACTCTCCCAATGCTAACGTGTGTCTATGTTATCTTATTCATGTCTAATGTGTTTTATTTTGTATGATTACATCCATTCTTTTGGTTAATTCAAGTGACTCTAGGGGTGTTATTTCATGTCTACAAAGCTCTAATAATGTTTAAATCTACTTAACCAACTAAACTTACAAAATATGTTTTTTCTAGCTCAGGACAGTGCTTCCACCAAAGGCTGTGTGCAATGAGGAAGAAGAAAAGGCTAGATAAGATATCTATACATGCAGGACTCTAATGCAGACCTGTTTGCAAAGGTCAGTCCAAACAGTCTTATCACACCGAGGCAGCAGCCAGCCAACCTTTGAATATCCTCCTGCAACCTCTGTTAGCGTCTGCTCCCCTTCTAGTGTCACCCCCCTTCTGACTCCGAGACAACATGCTAACCACTGGGCTACTGCGCTTTGAAATGGAATTAATAACACAACATGTAACCATTTATTGTCATTTCCAATTACACTTAATATAATATACAGAATTATCAGCGTACTTTTTTTTTTCATGTGGAAAAATGTAAGTATGAAGCACCCACATGAAGGTCACATCTGTATTTTTCTTTTTCTTTAGTGTGGCCATGTTGTATCTGCAGCCTTTACCCCCCACCCCCCACCCCCACCCCGTGCTTCCATCTGCAGACATGTGAGTGCCAGCAGAATGCATTCATCATTTAAAACGCCTCATTAGGAATTCCCGCGCTTGAACTGCTGGGCTTGCAGCTGCATCCACTCTGTGCAAGGTGTGTGTATGTGTGTGTTTGTGTGTGTGTGTATGTGTGTGCTCAACTCATGTTTGCTTCTCTTCGATATGTGTGCGTCCAGGTATGTCGCGGAGCCTACAGTATCCGCTCCTTACTCCCTCCTCATGATTAATGCATGTGCAGAGAGATTCCTCGTCCACCTCACCTTCTTCCCCATCCTACTTTCCCAGAATAGACCTGATCCTCGCCATGCAGGAGGAAAGATAAGTCTTCCCGCCCCATCGCTGGCACTCAGCTCAGAGGATGAGTTTGAAAAGCAAAGAGGGAGCGAGAAAGGGTGAGAAGATAAGAGGAAGGGAAAGGAGGAGGACGATCATGATAAAAGAGCCATGAGAACATCTTAAGGTAGACTGTGTCTATTATAGTTAATATAGTGACCCCTATAGGTTGGATTTAAAATGCATTGACAAACATGTCCACGGTGACACTGTTATTTAAAGGGGACCTATTATGCCTTTTTCACTTTTCTCACCCATAAATGTAGTTAGAATGTTGTATTCTCGCGTTAAACGATGCCAAAGTTTCAGACAATGATGTTTCCGCATTTGGAAGTGAGCCCTGAAAGACGTTGATGATGGCTGAAAATGCTCAGTTTGAAAAGGCGTGGTTAAACCATTCATTTGTGATGTCACAAAGGCGCGGACTTCCTAATATGTTCGGGATCCAACACGTATGACTGTATGTTAAAAATTAAAAATTAAAAATTGCCTTTTATCAACAACTATAAGGTTGGCGGCACAAACCGGAAGTGTTTCTATGCCCTTGTGATAGCTGACATCATTAGGAATAGTGGTTATCCAAAGTGGGGTATGCGTACCCCAAGGGGTACTTGAATAGAAAAAAATGTAAGGGGTACGTAACTGTAAAAAATTTGAGAACCAATGATGTAGAAAATTAAAAACAAAATGTATACAGACGGCTGCACGGCGGTTGATTGGTTAGCACTCAGGCCTCATAGTAAGGAGACCCGAGTTCAATTCCACCCTCGGTCATCTCTGTGTGGAGTTTGCATGTTCTCCCTGTGCATACGTGGGTTCCTCCCACATTCCAAAACCGCGACACTCGTGAGGATAAGCGGTAGAAAATGAATGAATGAATGAAATGTGGAAATGTGACCAACCACAGCAACGTGGGCGTGTCTGGAGGCGGGCTGTGGTTTTTCACGGGAACCATGAAATCTAAAGAAATACACCTGAATAGGTACAGATTCTGGAAGAACTAGAAAACTTTGTGCGCTGGTTATTGTGTGTAGCTGCTCTATAGGAGTCCACAACTCAATACAAAGTGCCAAAAGATGAGCATAATAGGTCCAATTTAACAATACACCTGTGCATTGTTGTGCTTGAAATCATCTGCTGTTAATAATTTTACACTAAAAGCAACGTGTATGTCTATATGTGCCCTGTGATTGGCTGGCGACCAGTCCAAGGTGTACCCCGCCTCTCGCCCAAAGACAGCTGGGATAGGCTCCAGCACCCCCGCGACCCTCGTGAGGTTAAGCGGTAGAAAATGCTGTGGGTTTTCGCGGGCACCATGAAATCTAAAGAAATGTACCTGAATAGGTACAGATTCTGGAAGAACTAGAAAGCTTTGTGTGCTGGTTATTGTGTGTAGCTGCTCTACAGGAGTCCACAACTCAATACAAAGGGCAAAAAGATGAGCATAACAGGTCCAATTTAACAATACACCTGTGCATTGTTGTGCTTGAAATCCTTTCATTCATTCATTCATTTTCTACCGCTTATCCTCACAAGGGTCGTGGGGGTGCTGGAGCCTATCCCAGCTGTCTTGGGGCGAGAGGCGGGGTACACCCTGGACTGGTCGCCAGCCAATCACAGCGCACATATGTGCTTGAAATCATCTGCTATTAATAATTTTACACTAAAAGCAACATGATAATATTAGAAATCACCTTTCAGTATATCTGATTTTCTGATTATTTGATTTACAGGTAAAAAAAACAGTCACAGATCGAGAAAGCCCAATGTGCAGATTTCTTCCAGAAACCAATTATACGCTCCCTGTTTCACACACATGTCTGTCTGTCAGCAGCCGTGTGTGCACACTGAGTCTAAAATTAGTATGCAGTGTGTTGAACAACAAACAGGCTGCAGGGAGGGAGGAAGATGTGCTGGCAAAAGACTGTGATGACAAACGGCAGCGAGAGAGAGAGAGAGAGAAGAGGGATATAGTCATGTCAGAAACACGAGCGCATTATCATCAAGAAACATCGTAACAGGAAGTGAAGTCGCTATTCTCTCTTAGTGCTTATCTGGAGACAAATATTTAAGCGTAGGTGGAGGTCCGTGTTCGCATTGTTCACATGAGCAATGCTTTTATTTACTTTGGTGAAAGGCTTTCCCTATTTGCTGGTATTACTTTACTGCTGGAGTGAGTAGAACACTAGTACACTAGTATGACTGCTAAAGACACAAGTAAATACTGTAATCCGCCACAACAAGCTGACTAATGTCTGCTTCTTGTGGTCTCATCTCAAGACCTGTAAACCTCTTTAAAAATGAAATGCAAATGAATCTCTCATGTGTGGGTGTTTCAAAATCCCTTATTCATATTCATATGAGCTGCAACACTCACTTTCCATTTAAAGTGATGAATTGACAATGGTAACTCACACTGATGAAAATGGGTTCATGTGGTCGATTCCGGGATGCCACTTATGTAAGAGAGGGAAAGTGTTTCCTGTTAAACATTTCTAAGCCACATTTGACCTCATAAAATGCTCCATAGTGATGGCTGACATCATGTAGAATAGTGGTTATCCAAAGTAGGGTATATATAGAAATAGAAAAAAATGTAAGGGGTATGTGACTGTAAAAAGTTTGGGAACCACCGATGAAGAAAATTAAAAACAAAATGTATATAGACGACTGCACGGCGGTGAGTGGTTAGCACGCAGGACTCACAGCAAGAGGACCCGAGTTCAATTCCACCCTCTTCCATCTCTATGTGGAATTTGCATGTTCTCCCCATGTATGCGTGGGTTTTCTCCGGGTACTCCGGTTTCCTCCCACATTCCAAAAACATGCTAGGTTAATTGGCGACTCCAAATTGTCCATAGGTATGAATGTGAGTGTGAATGGTTGTTTGTCTATATGTGCCCTGTGATTGGCTGGCCACCAGTCCAGGGGGTATACCCCGCCTTTCGCCCGAAGACAGCTGGGATAGGCTCCAGCACCCCTCGCGACCCTCGTGAGGATAAGCGGTAGAAAATGAATCAATAAATGAATGTATATAGATGTTTAAATTCCATAATGTATGCACCAGGGGCGTCACTAGGTTCTGAGGACGGGGGGCCTTAGCCCCCTGGAGATGCACAGGATATGAATGAATTCATTAGACTTTCAAAAAAATCCAAAAAACAAATAATGAACCGGGATATAACTTTTCAATTATATAATATTCATTATTATTAATTATTAATTAGCATCTTATTATTACTATCACCATTCTTCTTCTGATTATTACTACTAATAGTAGTAGTAGACTAGCATTAGCCTGCTTATTGGCTTGCTTATTAGCCTGCTTTGGCCCTATTATATGAAATTTGTCAGAGATTTTTGTGTAAAAAAAAAATAACTGCACGGCGGAAAAGTGGTTAGCATGCAGACCTCACACCTATGAGACCAGGGTTCAATTCCACCCTCGGCCATCTCTGTGTGGAGTTTGCATGTTTGCCCCGTGCATGCGTGGGTTTTCTCCGGGTACTCCGGTTTCCTCCCACATTCCAAAAACATGCTAGGTTAATTGGCGACTCCAAATTGTCCATAGGTATGAATGTGAGTGTGAATGGTTGTTTGTCTATATGTGCCCTGTGATTAATTGGCTGGCGTCCAGTCCAGGGTGTACCGAAGACAGCTGGGATAGGCTCCAGCACCCCCCGGCCCTTGTGAGGATAAGCGGTAGAAAATGAATGAATGAATGAATAAATGAAGGAAAAAATCAACAAAAAATATCAAATTATATAGGGGGGATTAAGTGAAGCCCCCCTAAAATAGGCCTAATGACGCCACTGGTATGCACATCTCTGCCTCGCATGTTGCGCTACTAATTCCGGGTCAAAACAATCAAACAACATCGCAGTAATAAAATGCACAACGACCTGATTAAAACAACCATAATCTCTTGAGCTGATCCTCCTAATTGCCGTCACTCTAGTGGCTTTATCTGCTAAATGCTCTCTGATTGGAACTTATTAGATCGGCTGGACAGAAGACACACGACTTTACTACATGTGTCATGTGACATGCATAGTACAGCTTATTCAATGGTCCTGTTGGTCAGTGGGAATGGATTGGACAGACAGAAGCGCTACATACCTCAGTGAGGTGTGGGTTGGGGTTGAATCCACACTGGTTACACACGGTGGCCTTACACTGGGTACAGGTGTTGTAGTTGGGCACAGCTGGTGGGTTGGAGAGCTCGGTGGTGGTGCACACCGGACATAATTTGCTTCTCGGCATGGGGGCGATCTGTGGCACCGAGTAGGGCGAAGTGGGCGTCATACCGCGGTCCGGGGACACAGACGGAGAGCGGCCCGTTCTCGAGCCACCTGAACTGTTGAAGTCAACTTGGAGGTTTCGACGGGAGGCGTGCTGTCCAGGACTCTGTCCAGCATGGGTTCCCATGTTGGACCCCCCTGAACCATGACCCATTCCATGGGCAGAGCCTTGCCCCGTGCCAGAGCCCTGGCTTGACTGCATGTGACGTGGGGAGGTGAGGTTATCATGGGCGGCCAGACGATAGGGTTCACCGCTTCGAGAGCCTATACCTCCTCCTGTGGTCATTCCTCCTCCGCTTCCCATCCCTGTTCCCATTCCTCCTCCAATGCCACCTCCAATTCCTCCTCCCATGCCACCTCCCATGCTCCCTACCATGTTGCCTCCCATGCCACCTCCCATGCCCCCCATTCCTCCAATGCCTCCCATCCCTGCTTGCTGCATGCCAGGCTTGGGGCTACCCATCTGACCCACTGGAGCCCTGGAGGAGAAAAACAAAAGAGACACAAATTAGTCCATACAGAGTAAATACCTCTGCATAAATTTAATCATAAACCTGAGATATTGTGATTATGGCTACATTAACATTTAACCTTCCCGTCTGTGGACAGTGAAAAGCAAACAAGCCAATCACAATTTTTAATATAAACTGCAATATGATGGCAATATGATTAGTCGGCAACTATTCATGTACATTCATTCATTCATTCATTCATTCATTCATTTTCTACTGCTTTTCCTCACGAGGGTCGCGGGGGTGCTGGAGCCTATCCCAGCTGTCTTCGGGCGAGAGGTGGGGTACACCCTGGACTGGTGGCCAGCCAATCACAGGGCACATATAGACAAACAACCATTCACACTCACATTCATACCTATGGACAATTTGGAGTCGCCAATTAACCTAGCATGTTTTTGGAATGTGGGAGGAAACCGGAGTACCCGGAGAAAACCCACGCATGCACGGGGAGAACATGCAAACTCCACACAAAGATGGCCGAGGGTGGAATTGAACCCGGGGATCCTAGCTGTGAGGTCTGCGTGCTAACCACTCAACCGCCGTGCAGCCCTGTATCTTATTCAGTAAAAAAAAAATTATTCAAATTTGGTCTGATGTTTAAAGTGCTTCTGAAAAAAGGGACACAAGCATATAAAGCAAAAAAAAAATCATGCCCCCCCACCACCCCCATCAAAAAAATAGTTGTTTTTTTTGCTCACAATTTCTTGGAGGGGTTGGGGGGAGGGCCCAAGGGGGTTTGCTGTGTCATTGTTTCATAATTGCATCATAAATGCCCATTGTTGTTGTTTCTTTGCCGGCCTCTCAAAGTCCCATGAGTGGGGGTCCCCTAAAAGCCGGGGCCCTAGGCAAATGCCTGGTTTGCCTGTTGGCAAACGTTTGCTCACCCCTGGACTACAAATTCAAAAACTACTCTTTCTCGCGTCAAAAAATAAATCATAAACAGTAAAAAGAAACCTTTTAATTACTGTAAGTATGTAACTCTACGGAAAAGTTAACAGTATTTGGACAAAGACTCAATTAAGAATGATAAATGTCAATATTTCCCGACAGTTCCATTATCTTCTTACAACCAGACAAACACAAACAGTATTTTTTAATGAGTCTAGGCTGCAGATGATAGTAGAGAAAGGACCTCCAAACATCCACAGGCATCGAGTAATTCAAGTAGAAAGTACAAAGCATAACACACACATACACATACAAAGACCTACTTCATACACGCACCACAGGATGACTAAATATATTTTTTTAACATTATACAGTGTAGTTCATTCATTCATTCATTTTATACCGCTTTTCCTCACAAGGGTTGTGGGGGGTGCTGGAGCCTATCCCAGCTGTCTTTGGCCGAGAGGCGTGGTACACCCTGGACTGGTGGCCAGCCAATCACAGGGCACATATAGACAAACAACCATTCACACTCACATTCATACCTATGGACAATTTGGAGTCGCCAATTAACCTAGCATGTTTTTGGAATGTGGGAGGAAACCGGAGTACCCGGAGAAAACCGGAAGCTGACATTTCAAGCTGAAGCTGACAAGCTGACATTGAAAGCGTTTGTAACTACTTTGGGGCGGGGCGGACGTACTAGTACCCAAAGACCTACTTCATACACACACCACTGGATGACTAAATATATATATTTTTTTAACATTATACAGTGTAGTTCATTCATTCATTCATTTTCTACCGCTTTTTCCTCACAAGGGTCGTGGGGGTGCTGGAGCCTATGCCAGCTGTCTTTGGGCGAGAGGCGGGGTACACCCTGGATTGGTGGCCAGCCAATCACAGGGCACATATAGACAAACAACCATTCACACTCACATTCATTCATTCATTTTCTACCTCTTTTTCCTCACAAGGGTCGTGGGGGTGCTGAAGCCTATCCCAGCTGTCTTTGGGTGAGAGGCGGGGTACACCCTGGACTGGTGGCCAGCCAATCACAGGGCACATATAGACAAACAACCATTCACACTCACATTCATTCATTCATTCATTTTCTACCTCTTTTTCCTCACAAGGGTCGTGGGGGTGCTGGAGCTTATCCCAGCTGTCTTTGGGCGAGAGGCCGGGTACACCCTGGACTGGTCGCCAGCCAATCACAGACACAGTGTTTTTGAACGCAACTCCTCCTTTCTCCCGCTTATCCTCATGAAGGTCGCAGGGGGTGCTGGAGCCTATCCCAGCTGTCTTCGGGCAAGAGGCGGAGTACCAGCCAATCACAGGGCACATATAGACAAACAGCCATTCACACTCACCTTCATACCTATGGACAATTTGGAGTCGCCAATTAACCTAGCATGTTTTTGGAATGTGGGAGGAAAGCGGAGAAAATCCACGCATGCACGAGGAGAACATGCACAGAGATGGTCGAGGGTGGAATTGAACCCTGGTCTCCTAGCTGTGAGGTCTGCGCGCTAACCACTTTACCGCCGTGCAGCCTACAGTGTAGTTGTACAAGACAAATTGTAACATAAGGCGACCATTACAATTCAAAGCATAATATTTTTACTATTTTTAGCTGGAATTCAATTACTTTCCATTGTACTCTATTACCTGAGATGTCATAGATTAAAACATTATTTGATGAATTAATTTCAAGGAAAAAGTGTAAGTGTGTAAGTGAAAGTGCTGATTAACTGAAAAAATCCTTTTGATCACCAACTTTAGTCGTCTCTACCGACACCTCAAAGGAGAAGCAAGGCATTAAAAATGCATGCAGCAGTACAGGAGCTGTATTGCACGAGCGAATACATTTGTGTGCACGCTTTCATCATATGTGCCGTGATGGTTGGTGTGAGTCAACATAGCTCCACTGATTCATCCAGCAGAGTGGTGGAGGAAGACGAAATAAGAGGCTTAAACTGCCAAAGGAGCTGATGAAGGAAGGGAGGTACAAGAAAGAAGGAGGAGGAGGAGAACTTGGGTTGAATGCACTCCTGCGTTAACATACACACTCACTCGCTATATTATAACTGTATGCTTTATTGAGATCCATTACATTCATTGGCAATGGAGGCCCGATGGCGAAAAACATAAACATGCTCACAGTTTTTTAGGACAGAGTGGGCGGCTATGAGGTCAAAGTTCACTGTGAACAACACTAAGCATGCCGGCTTTGTGTGTGTGTTTTGTTGTGTATTCAATAGGAGTGAGCGCAGAGGAGGAAATGAGTGAGATATTTATCTGCTTCAGCCTCCGCTAAAGACCTTCAATTGATCTTTTCCATCTCACTCTGCTGCATCAGCTGATTTCTCGGCTGGCTACACAACCATGGAGGACGTAATCCATGAATTTAAGCCTGTGATGTAAATCTTACATTGCTCTTAAATGTCAGTGGCACAGTTTTATACATCTAATCCACACTATTGCTGTTCTAGCAGCTGTAGTGTGGCGTCATTGAAATGACTTGAAAGGCAGCTGTACTATATGGACAATATGTATATGCATCCATGTGTGCACTTTATGTGTACCAACTGTGACTCTGGTAATTCACCACAAAGACAAGTAATCCGATACAATGAGCATTCACTCAAATATCTGCAGGCACAAAAATATTCAAACACTCAAACACCTATGAAGGGTGTCAGTCCCTGAGGGAGGTGTGAGATGCTAATCAAATCCAGCCCCCCTTGACAGGAAACGGTAGTGCATGCATTCCATTTGTAGTGAAAAAGACATTTGCCATAGCACTTTGTCACATGAAATTCATTTTAAGGCTGTCAGTACATGACAAAACAACAGTAGGTGCTATAATCACCCAAGAGTATGCAACCTTTTTTCACTAAAGGCTACATACTATTTTGGAGCTACTATTTTATTTTTTTATTGGGATCCAACACATATGGCCGTAAATTCTGAGGAATATTTATTTTCTGAACAATGATAACGGGACAAAAGTAGATTCTAGCCACCCTTCCCATGTCTCATTCATCATCTTTATGTCTAGCCTAGCATAATGACCGCTTACTAGCTTGGATAGCTAAACGGGTTATCCAGACAATGTTAGAAATAGGCTGCATGGCGGTCGTGTGGTTAGCGCGCAGCCCTCACAGCTAAGAGACCAGAGTTCATATGTCCGTATCTTAAAAGAAATCCAGCTGAATAGGTGCAGATTCTGGAAGAACTAGAAAGTTTTCTGTGCTGGTTATTGTGTGTAGCTGCTCTATAGGAGTCCACAAATCAATACAAAGGGCCAAAAGGGCACTTTGTCACATGAAATTCATTTTAAAGCTGTCAAGTACATACGCAACCCTTTTCACTGAAGGCTACATACTATTTTGGAGCTACTATTTTATTTTTCATTGGGATCCAACACATATGTCCTCATGTTAAAAGAAATACAGCTGAATAGGTGCAGATTCTGGAAGAACTAGAAAGTTTTATGTGCTGGTTATTGTGTGTAGCTGCTCTATAGGAGTCCACAACTCAATACAAAGGGCTGAAAGGGCACTTTGTCACATGACATTCATTTTAAGGCTGTCAAGTACATACCAAAACAACAGTAGGTGCTATAAAGACTCGCCCAAGAGTAGGCAACCCTTTTTCACTGAAGGCTACATACTATTTTGGAGCTACTATATTTTTTTTTTGGGGGGGGGGGGGGTTCCAACACATATGGCCGCATCTGAAAAAAAATACAAATGAATAGGTGCAGATTCTGGAAGAACTGGAAAGTTTTCTGTGCTGGTTATTGTGTGTAGCTGCTCTATAGGAGTCCACAACTCAATACAAAGGGCCGAAAGGGCACTTTGTCACATGACATTCATTTTAAGGCTGTCAAGTACATACCAAAACAACAGTAGGTGCTATAAAGACTCGCCCAAGAGTAGGCAACCCTTTTTCACTGAAGGCTACATACTATTTTGGAGCTACTATATTTTTTTTTTGGGAGGGGGGGGGGGGTTCCCACACATATGGCCATATCGGAAAAAAATACAATTGAATAGGTCCAGATTCTGGAAGAACTAGAAAGTTTTCTGTGCTGGTTATTGTGTGTAGCTGCTCTATAGGAGTCCACAACTCAATACAAAGGACCGAAAGGGCACTTTGTCACATGAAATCAATTTTAAGGCTGTCAAGTACATGCCAAAGAACAACCGTTTTTCACTGAAGGCTACATACTATTTTGGACCTACTATTTTATGTTTTTATTGGAGTCGAACGCATATGTCAGTATCTTAAAAGAAATACAGCTGAATAGGTGCAGATTCTGGAAGAACTAGAAAGTTTTCTGTGTTGGTTAGTGTGTGTAGCTGCTCTATAGGAGTCCACAACCGAAAAATGAGCAAAATAACCACTTCACGGGGTTATGGTTTGGTTATGGACTCACACCTCAACACCTACTAGCTACTGCATAAAATGTACAAAAATGAAAGAATATGATCCAAGACACAAGCAGACAGGAGACTCGGAGCCCCACCTAAAAATAAATCTGTCAACTTGACGAGATTAACTATTCACTTGTTTCATTTCCGCTGGCGACATTTGGGTAAAAGGATGATTTCATTGTCAATTAATTTCACCAACACAATCAGACAAGCTGGCAGCTTCACTGTTTGAAGCTGCAAATGGAAAAAATAGCTCAGCACAAACCTTTTCCAGCACATCCGACAAAGTGACCTATTTTTTGAAATTCAATTTTTTCCCCCTTACAATTTCACACTGATAAGAAAAACATTCCACTCGTGTGCCAAGACTACAGAAGCAGAGCTGAGCTTAAGAAGAGTAAAAAAAAAAAAAAAGTAGAATGTCACTCTGCTGCCAAGGGGGAAGAATACACAAATACGCTTGGTGTTATTTGTACCTGACTTTATTGATTGCTTGTGTATTTATGACTTACCAAAGCTCTTTCATGAAGTTTCTACTGGGGCTTTTCTCTAAAATCAAACATTTTTTTATATTTGGTGGAAACTTGGTTTTCGAATGCCTCACTTTTCCTATGATTCGCTTTTTCCTCGGTTTTCATACAATGTTATCAGACAATATTGTAAGCATTTTAATGGCTAAATAATCCATAAATATGCGGCGTTTACAGCTGCTGTGTTTGAGTAAAACGCACTGAGGGATAAGGAACAGGCCGGTAAATCAGTGGAACGTTCTGTGAAAGAACGCAAGTGTGTAATTCATTTATCACAAAACAAAACGAAAGGCTAATAGGAGTCAACACAACAAGCACACACGTTCTATTCAGCCTTTACGTGTCAACGTCGTAATGAGAAAACACAACATGACCTTCACTGCTGCGGCAGCGAAGGGGAAAAATAGCAAAGCACAGCGTAATACCCACTCACACAAGCATGAAAAGTCACAGCGACTTGACACACTTCTTCTCACTGAACATTTTACCCTCCAGTATTAGCAGAGTATAAACAGGTAAAGTGTGTAATTGCTTAAATATTACCTGTCAACATGGCTTCAACAGGATTTAGTAGATACAAATGAAAATTAAGCACCGTATTATGTTCTTGATAGGATTATTTGGCGTCACAGTGGCGGGCGGACATGCTGCACCATATTTTGTCGTTAAAAATAAAAACACAATTCATTCATTTTTTTTCCGCTTATACTCACAAGGGTCAGCAAGGCAGCTAAGTGTTACAATAAAGAAAAATCGGCATGATTGTTGTAATGTGAAAATCTTCCTGTAGGATGTTTTGAAACGGTGGCGGTGGTCTGCTGCCGCCATGTCAGTTTCTTATAAATAACAATTTTTATAATGTACTTAACTTGTTCATAATCTATGCTACAAATAGCCGTGATATTGTAGTGTTATGATTCTTGTCACTTACTTTGTAACCCTTAATGATCAGTACATTTTACCGAGTTCAAGGATGCTGGGAAATCCCAGACTATTCACTCCAAGTATGTGAAATCTTAAATTATGTGGTGTTTTTGAACGCAACTCCCCATTCATTCATTCATTTTATACAGCTTATCCTCATGAGGGTCGTGGGGGTGCTGGAGCCTATCCCAGCTATCTTCGAGTGAGAGGCGGGGTACACCCTGGACTGGTCGCCAGCCAATCACAGGGCACATATAGACAAACAACCATTCACACTCACATTCATACCTATGGACAACCCAAGCATGCATGGGGAGAACATGCAAACTCCACACAGAGATGGCCTAGGATGGACTCGAGCTCGGGTCTTCTAGCTGTGAGGCCTGCGCACCAACCACTCATCCACCGTGCAGCTCACAACACAATATTTTAAAGTGTATAGTATGTTTTGTTTGTTTACATTTTTTCCGCAAAGCAAATAAACAACTAACACTAACATTCCAAAAACATGCATGTTGAAGACAGTAGTGAGAATGAAGTTTACATAAAGTTTGCAATAATTATTTCAACTCACTGACCCTTGACCTGCATACACAAGTGAAACCAATCATGAGAAAGCATATTTAAGGTGGCCAATTGCAAGTTGCATCTTCTCTGAAGAGTAGCACCATGGTAGCCTCAAAACAACTGTCAAATGACCTGAAAGCAAAGATTGTTCAACATCATGGTCTAGGGGAAGGATACATCAAGCTAAGTCGGAGATTTCAGCTGTCTGCTTCCACTCTTAGGAACATGGAAGACTACAGACACGGTCCTTGTTAAGACCCAGAAAATCTCAGATAATCAGAGGCAAAGGATGGTGAGAAGAGTCAAACTCAACCCACAGACCATCTCCAAAGACCTACAACATGATTAAGTATTCAGTGCATTTTGCACAAGGAACAGATTAATTGGGTTTAAAAAAAAAAGTATAAAAATAAAAAAAAATCATTTATTTGGTTAGAATACGTTTTGGTTATAGTCGGACCTTCTGTGACAGATGAATGACACTAACCAAGGTTCCACTGTATATATTTAACAGTAAATGTGTCATACTTTTTGTACTCTTTTAAACCATTTCTTCACTTCCGCTTTGTGGTCATATATGAGGTACTAAGGTACTATATAGCAGCATATACTGTACATACTGCACTGTACAATGAATACAGAGCAGATTGACATGTGTGAGTTGAGTCAGATGGAACACATGACCCCACTGAGTGACTGTGCGCTCTCTTCTCTCCCCACTCTACACCCTCTTCATTGAGCCATCTGGACATCAGTGCTCTTCATTCCCTTCTTCTCACTCTCCTAATACCAATTTAGACTTCACTTATTTTTGTCATCAGCCTTTTTTTTTAACTCTCTTTATTTTACGGCCATTGTCACTGTCTATTTGCAGTAAATTAGGCGCCATTGTTTGCAACGTTTTGTGCCGCATACAGTTTTTTCTTCAGTTGATGGAATGGAGTGGGTTATTTTGAGCATGTTGACAATGACAATAAAGTAGTCAATACCTAAAAATAAAACATAGTGACTACCTTTTACTTAAAACTTGTCTATTATAAATGCTAATATCGATAAATTACTAGTTGTTGGGATCAGCTGTTTTTTGTGTTTTATGATGACAAATTAAATGAAGTTTATAGGCTTTACAGAAGGTGGGCAATAATTATTGAAACAAAAGTAAGTAATTGCCTCAATTTGGGCACCCCAACAAAAAATGACATGGATATTGCTGTGCTATTTCTCTATGTATTGTGTTTTGCTGCAGTACATTGTTTTTCCTAAAAAAATTGTCATATATTTTTGTTTGGCCCAAATAAAGTAATATGCATTCATGACATGATGATATCTGTGGCGCCTCCACGCACACACACACACACACACACACACACATACACACAGTGGTCATGTTGTTATTATGCTATGCATACATTCCTTGATAGCTTGCATTAGTAGCTAATCTTAGACAAATCGCTATCATTAGCTGACAGCCAACTCATAGCAGCAATGTAATATATAATATATACATTTAATTCTAACATTTTAGGATCTTTTACGACTAAATTTTTGTGAAAACATGCAGCACAAGACAACTAATGGAACTTCTGAGTAATATTTATTTTTCGAACAATGGTAACGGGACAAAGGTACATTTTTTTTATATATATTTGGCCTTAAGGGCTCATTTCCTGCTACATCATAACGCCATCCTTCCCACGTCTCATTCATTATCTTTATGTTTAGCCTAGCATCATGACCGCTTACAAGCTTGGATAGCAAAACGGATTATTCAGACAATGTTAGAAATAGGCTGCACAGTGGTTGTGTGGTTAGTGCGCAGGCATCGCAGCTAAGAGACCAGAGTTCATATGGCTCTATATTAAAAGAAATACAGCTGAATAGGTGCAGATTCTGGAAGAACTAGAAGGTTTTCTGTGCTGGTTATTGTGTGTAGCTGCCTCGGCCATCTCTGTGTGGAGTTTGCATGTTCTCCCCGTGCATGCGTGGGTTTTCTCCGGGTACTCCGGTTTCCTCCCACATTCCAAAAACATGCTAGGTTAATTGGCGACTCCAAATTGTCCATAGGTATGAATGTGAGTGTGAATGGTTGTTTGTCTATATGTGCCCTGTGATTGGCTGGCTGGCGACCAGTCCAGGGTGTACCCCGCCTCTCGCCCAAAGACAGCTGGGATAGGCTCCAGCACCCTGGCGACTCTCGTGAGGATAAGCGGCAGAAAATGAATGAATGTTAGAAATATTTTATATTGTCATTTTCTACAATAACACGAATAATGCAATGTTTTTATTGCCGCTGTCAACAGTGCAGCTCAGTGAGCATCTGAACTCAGTGTGCTTTTGTTTTTTTTTACTTTTTATGACGCCACCCCAAAGGGATATCAGTGATAGCAAAAACAAAAAGTGCAACGACAACCACAGAACCAGAAATGTAAGTTAAAGAGACAAAATAAAGCTGCTCTGTCTTGTATGAGCAATTCAATCAGTTCAATATCAGTGACATAGAAGCAGACACCGATGTGTTACACTCACAGCACTTATTTTTTCGAACAGCGTCTACAAAATTCCAGTAAGTAATGGTGACACTGGAACATAGCAATCACTTTGTTGGTTTTTTCAGACTGAAAATTACCAAGAGTGGTTAGCGCGCAGACCTCATAGATAGGAGACTAAGGTTCAATCCCACCCTCGGCCATCTCTGTGTGGAGTTTGCATGTTCTCCCCGTGCATGCGTGGGTTTTCTCCGGGTACTCCGGTTTCCTCCCACATTCCAAAAACATGCTAGGTTAATTGGCGACTCCAAATTGTCCATAGATATGAATGTGAGTGTGAATGGTTGTTTGTCTATATGTGCCCTGTGATTGGCTGGCCACCAGTCCGGTGTCTACCCCGCCTCTCGCCCGAAGACAGCTGGGATAGGCTCCAGCACCCCCCGCGACCCTCATGGGGAAAAGCGGTAGAAAAAGAATGAATGAACTTAAACTATATTAGGAAAGCAGGAAGTGAACAAATGATTGTTACTGATTGTAAAAGTACCAAATGGAGGAGTAGGATTTAATAAGCTTTGCTTCTTCCTACTCCTTTTGGACATGTGGAACTGTGAACTGATTATGTGATGCATTCAATTGTAATCTGATGCATGTTCAAATGAAATTAAACCATTACCATTACTATAGCAAAGAGAATAACACCCTCGTATCACATATGCATTTAAATTGAGAAGGACAGGAAGGGATATGCAGGCAGTGCAAAAAAGAGATGGAGGGAGAGTCAAGGAGGGGCGGCGTCGGGAAACCACACTCTTACAGTACACGTGATACAATCTATTCACATTATGCCTTATACCGAAATACTCCCTAAGGCTGGGCTTTACATTGAGAGTTGACAAAAGTGGAATCATGCGCCATGATGCATCGGAGCTGTTAGATGTTGGCTTAAGCTGTCATCATACGGGCTACCCTCACTGTCTCGGTCTTATATAACCATGGCTCCTATACACACACACCCCTCTTGTGATTAAACCTGCATGTAACAACCCTGCATTATTTTTGCACCATTTGCATGGTATGATTGTTAAACCTGCATATGGTGCATTGTGTTGTCATTTCAATGTAGAGGGATGCTGTTTTAGGTCTGAACATGACGTACCACTATGACACACACATACACAGACATATTCAAGGCAAGCCCCGTACACGCACACGCCCACACCCACGAGTATCACGTGTCCACACCCAAAAAAAAAAAAATCCATGCATTCATCAATGTCCATGCGGGAATATTGAAGTTTATATAAGATGAGGGTGTATGTAGGCGATTTCGTGCGTGGAGCACACGACGAGAGCGCGCGCGTGCGTGCGTGCGTGTGTTTATCTGCAGCCCGTCACGCCAGCTTTTCGTACAAACACACACGCACAAATACTATCATCACAGCACATGACACCCGCCGACACGACCTGCAGATGATGCAGGCTGCCATGGCAACCGTTATCAGCCAATGTCAAACGTGTCCTCCTCATCGATACCGTGTAGTTCCGAACCCAGAACCTCCTCTGCTTCTCCTTACCTCGTCATCCCCATTCCGGGGCCTCCGACTCCCATCCCGCCACCGGCAGCGGAGCCGTTCACGGGCTTCATGTGTTGTTGTCCTCCCGGCCCTGTACTCGCTGGGTGTCCTCCGGGCAGCACGGAGCCCATCATCCCGGCCTCTCCGGGCTGCCCGCCGCCCTCCATGCTCGCTTCGTTACCCATCTCGGCTCCGGAGACAAGGAGGACGGTGAATCCTGCAGGTCCACCCGATCTGCCTTTTTTTTTTTAATTTCACGTCGCTATCTTTGAATTGAAATGTAGCTGCTCCAAAGTGGAATGGACGGGGGGAAGGGGCTAAAAAAAGGGAAGAGAGAAGAGGGAGGGCGAACTCAGCCTTGCTCCTGTATCACCGCCATCACCATGAGCATCATCAAACTCCCTGTCAGCCTCAGCAACGTGTGACGGGAGCGCGCTTGAGCCTGCATGTAGTACCAAAAACAACCGTCAGAGGGCGCAGCAATAGAGGGTGATCATATTAAGATTAAAGTAAACAAAGAACTTTTATTGGCGCCAGTGCTTCACACAAACATCAACATTAAATATGCTATTATGTTATTACTGTGCCTGTTGTGCGATAACTGAAACTTATAAGTAATAAAAGGGGCTTGTCTCATTGAACAGTTACTGACACCTAGTGGCCGATGTTGAATACTACATTCACAAGTTGAATGGTAGTCTTATGCTGTATTTGTATTTTAGTTTAATGTTTGAAAATGCTTAAATTGGTAAAAGGTTTTCCTTTAGACTGGAGTCTATTGAGTTTTCCAAGTGGTTAGCGCGCCGACCACACAGCTCGGAGATCAGAGTTCGATTCCACCCTCAGCTATCTCTGTGTGGATTTTGCATGTTCTCCCCGTACATGCGTGGGTTTTCTCCCACATTCCAAAAACATGCTAGGTTAATTGGCGACTCCAAATTGTCCATAGGTATGAATGTGAGTGTGAATGGTTGTTTGTCTATATGTGCCCTATGATTGGCTGGCGACCAGTCGTTAACCATTCTAACCAGTAGTTAGAATGTTGTATTCTCGTGTTAAACGATGCCAAAGTTTCAGATAATGATGTTTGCACATTTGGATGTGAGCCTTGAAAGAAGTTCGGGATGGCTGGAGACGCTCAGTTTCAGAAGGCGTGGTAAAACTGCCCCTTTGTGATGTCACAGAGGGGTGGTACATACTATTTTGGAGCTACTATTTTATTTTTTTATTGGGATCCAACACATATGTCCGTATGTTAAAAGAAATACATCTGAATAGGTACAGATTCTGGAAGAACTAAAAAGTTTTCTGTGCTGGTTATTGTGTGTAGCTGCTCTAATACATAGGGTCGAAAGGGCACTTTGTCACATGAAATTCATTTTAAGGCTGTCAGGTACATAATGCATGGGTTTTCTCCGGGTACTCCGGTTTCCTCCCACATTCCAAAAACATGCTAGGTTAATTGGCGACTCCAAATTGTCCATAGGTATGAATGTGAGTGTGAATGGTTGTTTGTCCATATGTGCCCTGTGATTGGCTGGCGACCAATCTAGGGTGTACCCCATTTTTTATGTCACAATCCATTATGGGTTAACTGTAGATTCTAAAGTATCATAAATATAACACTATGAATAATAATATACTAATAATATTTATGTTATAAACAGTACTAATACCACTTTTACAACATCTTTTTTACATTTAAAGCTATACATCCATTTTTTTGCTGATGCTGAGAGGCGCATGCACAAGTAGGAAGGGCAGTGAGTACGTGCGCGTCCACATGACACTTTCTCACCGGAGCGAGCAGTGACGTGCACGAGCAGAGAGGCGACTGCACTGGGTGTCACGTGACTCCTAATCACACAGTGGTGGTGGAATACGCGCCCCGCCTGCTGCAGGCTGCATGCTCCAATCTCATTCATATGGATCAGAATGGAGGAAGGACCCTTAAATTGGCCCACGTGGAGACATTCAATTCAATAGTAAACAATAAGTAATTGGACTGCATAAACACAGCATTAATAGCACTCGTGCACTGAACTGAATAAATACACAGTCATCCCTCACAACTTCACTCCTTCATGGGTTTAAAAAAAAATTCCAAGTGAGCATTGAGGAAAACAAAGTGAGAGTCATAGTTTCTCATCCAGTTTCCACTTTTCCTTCCTTCTTCAGTCTCCACAATGCAAACATGCAACATTACAGTCAATCACTTTGACACGTGCACTCATTGATCTCTCTGCAGGAGTGAATACTTAAAGAGATTGAAAATGAGAAACGTGCCAACTTCCCACTCTGCTTGTATAGCAACATAAAACCTTATTGGTCAAGCGTGAATGCATAATTGAATGACTGCAGAGACCTCATCAGCACTTTCACCTGCCAAGTCTTTTACCTTTTGACTTTAGCTCACCTCCACAACAGTCTGTGCAACCTAATAAAAGAAGAAAAACTCCCCTCGGTAATTTAGAAGTAAATAAAAATGCAATTAAATCCTTAGTTTTATTGTATAACTGAATACACAGGAGAAAAATCATCTGGAAATGTGACTTCCTTTATTTGTTCTCGCTAATGTCGAGCTTTTTTATCTTTATCTCAAATGCCGTTAACATTTCACCACCAATCAATTCCATGTATAAGTAATAATATTCCAATTAAATCTCCCCTTTGTTTCCCTCTTACCAAACCGCAACACTTACACACTAGAATAAGGCACAGGTGTAAAAACAACACATTAATTGAACCTTTCCAACTGCTTTATCTTCGCAGGGTGATGGTGAGGTGAAGCCTATCTCAAAATATCAAAGGTGCGCTGAAATTTTGCCATCTGCGACCCGGTCTATTCTTGGCGCAGGCAAAGCGCACCCCATGCAGTGGTAAATTAGCTGAGAGGTGCACAATGCAGACACATCACCAAAAACATCTCTTCCCTCTTTGCCAGTTGCATCGGTGGCAGGCATGGAGGTGTGGGTGCGCCAGACTGCGCTGCTCACAAAAATTGTAAAGTACGCTAGCCACACCCATTTAGCGCACTTCACATTTATACATCATAAAAGTGGAAAAACCATAATAGGTCCTCTTTAAGAGTAACTGCGCCTAGCTATATTGTTGGTTGTATGTATTTCAGATACTATTAAGAAGTGGGTAGTGGTTCTTTTAGAGTTGGGACACCATGGACAGATTCATTAATTCATTAATTCATTTTCTACCACTTATTCTCACGTGGGTTGCAAGTGGGTGCTGGAGCCTATCCCAGGGCGAGATGTGGGGTAAACCCTGGACTGGTCACCAGCCAATCACAGGGCACATATAGACAAACAACCATTCACACTCACATTCATACCTATGGACAATTTGGAGTCACCAATTAACCTAGCACGTTTTTCGAATGTGGGAGGAAACCGGAGTACCCGGAGAAAACCCACACATGCACGGGGAGAACATGCAAACTCCATACAGAGATGGCCGAGGGTGGAATTGAACCCTGGTCTCCCAGCTGTGAGGTCTGCGCACTAGCTGCCATTCTTGTTAATCACCTCAAAAATTGTGTGATTTATTTTTTTCATAGCCCACAGAATTTCTGTTGGTGGCACTGATGACTGATTGAAAATGCCGGGTAAATTATACAAATTCTTGCTGTAGAAAAGGGGTCATCGATGGTGTTTAAACGTTCATATCTTATCTTTGTATGGAACACACACTGACAGTACATTGGGAAACGACAAGCCACTCTCATTACTTTCATTCTTGTCAAAAAGGAAATGGTGTAGGTTTTTATTTTAATAGGTCTCAGAACTGGAATCCCATGACCCAGATCAGTCAGCATTTCGCCGAACCATTTCTGTTGTCATTGGCAAGAAGCCTTAATAAGGCCGGAAAGAGCCATGAGTCTTGTCTTATAGCCTTTATCCAGATGGGAGTATTGCACTTTTGCCTCTCATACATAATAGTAGTATTATTGTGAGTCCAATATTATCCTGTCCCTCAGTTGTGTCCATCTGTCCTTACCAATGCGTCATATAAAACACTAATAAACACGCCTTCCAAATGGTTGTATGGTTGTATTTAATTATAAATTAGTTTGGACCTGTTGGACCGAAAGGAGGGATTACTGCAGACCAACGCTCTAAGATATCATGCACTGACTTTAAATGTACTGTATGCTCACACATACTGTATGTACATTAGCTTCTCTTATTATGTGACATTGAAGAATAAATGGCGCCCCCTAGTGTAGAAAGGTGGCTTACACATTGACAATAATAGTCCATTTCCAGGGATGCAGCATCCAGGCATCAATCACCAGTGTAGCCATTTAGTTTTAAATACACTTAAATAGGACCTATTATTCTTTCCCCACTTTTCTGACCTATAAATGTCTGTTTAAATTGCATTGTTCGATGTTATGCAAATAACTGCGCCCATTTGGCCACTAGGGGGCAGTGAGCCCCCAAATACTCTACAAGCTAATAGCGGGGATCTTGTGAAAGCTTTGGATGTATAAATATCCATTTGGTAATTATTTTTTAGTTATTTATTACAGTTAATTGTCATATTTAAATTTTCCGAGTTAAATCTACCAGCTAATGCTGACAATTGGGCTGTTTTTCAACCTCTTTTTCCAATGCAGGCGCTTCCAAAAGTATTATAATATGAAGTATCTAATATTTGATTATCAAATATTTACTGTTTGTTTGTCATTAATATTTATATCTCTTTGGCAGGGTTTGGCACAATACTGGGAACAATACTGTAGTTACATGCAAGCGCACAGGGGTTACGGGGGTCATGACCTATGAAAAAATCAGATCCAGCCAATAAAACCCACCAAATATAAAGGATCTAAATGTAAATGATTTGCTAAATAAATAAAACAGCCAGAATGGTGGACCCAAAGCTATGTCATTGGTTACAATAGCAGACAGTAGCCTGCAAGATCCCGGAAGAGAGATATAAATTTAAGGGAAAAAAATGGCATCCACAATGTACCCCACTGTACATAGTCTACATTTTTCTTATGTATTTAAAGAGACATGTTTACAAGTATAGTACAGATAGTGGAAATGTTGGTGATAATTTGTGGTATAATTTTCCTAGCTACTTCACAATATACTATAAATATGTTCTAAATTACACTTTAATTTGAACACAACACAATTTATGCTACCAATTTGGAACAAAATGCTAGCTTATTGTTGCGTTAAGTAAGCGGGCAACACTGATCTTTGCTTGCTTGGTGCACTTCCGGAACTTTGGTCCTGGTGTTTAGAGTGCAGGGAGGACGGGCTATGCTTCCTTCTCTCCTAACAACAAACTGATCAATAAGTCTTTTCTTATTCGAGCACCTCGAATCTCGTTACACTTGTAGGTTTTTTTTTTGTTTTGTTTGAGGGAGAATCCCAGCAGAAAAAAAACAAACAGGGCGGCAGGTGAGAGACGTTTTCCCGCATGGTATCGCTTTTGTTCGGCGTGTTTGTGTGTATGTGTGTGTGTGTGTGTGTGCGGAGTGTCTTTAGGCTGCAGACAATAGCCTGGTGCTCTCCGTTTGCAATGCAATGGTGTAGCCTGGTTGTGTGTTACGAAACAAACGATTTTTTTTGTGGGGGGGGTTGCTTTTTCATAACAAGCTACCATACAAGCTTTTTTTTTTGTTATGGCCTCCCTAATGTGTGCCAGTGTTACCTAACAGACGCTTTAGGGCACAACACAACCAGATTAAAATGTCCAAATTGGAGCATCGGTGTTGCTATAAATAGTTTAAAATACAGGGGTCTCAAGTTGAATTTAGGTCAAACTTTTTGCACATCATGCTAATCTGTTGTTCACCACTGCAAACCACAACCTCAATAACAAACATATGTTACATGAATATCAAAAAAGGAGCATTATGTCTATAAATGTTTGTCTGATGAAGCTCTTGTTAATGTGGCTTTTGTGGCACCGACCCGCAACTTAGTCTGGTTCCATTCTAGTACTTCTCTGGGTACTTCTAGTACCATTACAAACTGCACTAGTGAACTCCACCATCTCCTGTCATCCTCAATCACTCCATCAGTATGTTCCTGTTAGAAAGCTCAGCAGGGCGACTGCGAACAGGAAGAGAGCGCTTAAAGCAGCTCAGGCGTGATGGGAGTACGGCACAGATGAAGTGAAAGTTTGATGTCACCAAGGCAGCTAAGTGTTACAATAAAGAAAAATTTGGTATGATTCTATGTGAAAATCTTCCTGTAGGATGTTTTGAAACTGTGGTGGTGGGCTGCTGCTGCCATGTCACTTTCTTATAAATAACAATTTTTATAATGTACTTAACTTGTTCGTAATCTATGCGACAAATAGACGCCATTTGTGCCGTGATATTGTAGTGTTATGTTTCTTGTCACTCACTTTGTAACTCTTAATGAGCAGTACATTTTACTGCGTTCAAGGATGCTGGGAAAACCCCACTCCAAACAGATGTGAATTCATCTTAAATGATGTGGTGTTTTTGAACGCAACTCCTCATTCATTCATTCATTTTCTATCGCTTATCCTCATGAGGGTCGCAGGGGGTGCTGGAGCCTATCCCAGCTGTCTTCGGGCGAGAGGCGGGGTACACCCTGGACTGGTGGCCAGCCAATCACAGGGCACATATAGACAAACAACCATTCACACTCACATTCATACCTATGGACAATTTGGAGTCGCCAATTAACCTAGCATGTTTTTGGAATGTGGGAGGAAACCGGAGTACCCGGAGAAAACCCACACATGCACGGGGAGAACATGCAAACTCCATACAGCGATGGCAGAGATATTCATCTTAAATCATGTGGTGTTTTTGAACGCAACTCCTCATTCATTCATTCATTTTATACCGCTTATCCTCATGAGGGTCGCTGGGGGTGCTGTAGCAATGGTCTTACAGCCACGCCCATATAAGGAAATCCACCCTTCTGTGACATCACAAAGGGGCAGTTTTACCACGCCTTCTGAAACTGAGCGTTTTGAGCCATCCCGAACTTCTTTCAAGGCTCACATCCAAACGTGCTAACATCATTATCTAAAACTTTGGCATTGTTTAACACGAGAATACAACATTCTAACTACTAGTTAGAATGGTTAACGACTGGTTGCCAGCCAATCACAGGGCACATATAGACAAACAACCATTCACACTCACATTCATACCTATGGACAATTTGGAGTCGCCAATTAACCTAGCATGTTTTTGTGGGAATGTGGGAGGAAACCGGAGTACCCGGAGAAAACCCACGCATGAACATGGAAACTCCATACAGAGATAGCCAAGAGTGGGATTAAACTCGGGTCTCCTAGCTGTGAGGTCTGCTCGCTAACCACTCGACCGCCGTGCAGCCCACAACTCCTCATTGCTCATAATAAAACACTCTGATTTCAAATAAGAAGAAATCATCCATCCACTTGATTGTGTCAGTTGAATTCTACCTAGCAACAAGCGACCACGCAAACATGACATATCCTTTTTTTTCAGGTGTGTTGGGGCGATGCTGAGATAGCAGAGGTGCATACAAAACAGGATGACCGAAGAGCAGCGGCACCTGAATGGTCAGTGGACGATCTGCTACATCACAGATGAAGAGGAGGAAACCAGTGGAGATGATGATGAAGACTACGTTATACATGGTAGGTCCATAAGAAGTTAAGAAAACAAAACCAAACACTCTGACATGGCAACATGGCTCAGGGCCTTCCAAACATAGACTTTTAAAGAGTTCCTGGGTGAGTATAAGTTAACCGATTCCTGTTCTGGCGTGCTTGGTTCCCAACCTGAAGGTCATGGGTTCAAGTCCCATGTATGCATTCATCACATTACAGATGGAAGCCATTGTCTTCTTAGCAATGCTTTGGTCTTGTCTTAAACAAAACTCCTCCTAACAGACTCATCTTCAGTGTGTGTGTTACATAACCCAATGAATCATCTATTAGTTTTTTATTAGGTGCTGACTCACATTGCTGTCAAATGAAGTTTATAGGATTTACAGAAAGTGTGCCAGAATTATTTCAATAAAAGAAGGCGGGTGGCTTAATTTTTGGCACCCCAACAATAAATGACATCATTATTTAGTAGATGCTCCACTGTTTATCTTCAATTTTCACCAAGACATGGTTTACATGGTTTACATTGGCAGGAAAGGATCTCATTTGCATATTTTTTTTCTCCCCCTCCTCATGTTGCATATCTATTTTGCTCTTGTGACATCATCATCGCCATGCGCCACCCTTGATTGCCTCTGTCCTGTCGTTGCCGTGACAACTGTCACCAGGATGCTACCCCCGTTTTTCTTGAGACTCTCTCTAATCTTTTTCATTATTCAACTTTTCAGTGCTCACATATTAATTTGTCCTTCAAAATTCCCATTTATGCTTTCCCATCATGACAAATATGACAAAGTGATTTCTCTCTAAACTGGTTGGGTCAACATTAGCAGCAACAGAATTCTGGCCCTTTGCAGAATTGTTGTAATTCAGTCACACTAGCCACATATACACGGACCCAAATATTCCAATTCCATTCAGGTTATTTGCTCAAACGGAAAGAATGTAACCTTTGTATACACCTCATTCCGAAAGAAAAGTGCCAATCCGAATAAATATATAATCATATTCACAGGGGTGGAATATTCCTTTCCCCAATCCGATTTCTTTCCGATCCGGTATCTTGTACCCGCTCAATCGTAAAGTTGTCAGGGTGCGTTCTTCTTCGTGGTGTTTTTCTTCTTCTGTTGTTTATTGGCGGTTGGCAAGCAGCTTTCGTGTGCATTACCGCCATCTGTGGAACAGAATCTAAACCCTTCTATACGCCATTCACAAGTCCAGTTTTATTAAAAAAGAAAATACATATATATAGAACATGTGCCGAGCTTAATTATAAAATATTAGCAAGATTGAACTTTATCTTTTCCTGTTCCCGGGTGCATTCTTTCAGCGAATGCTCAGATATGACGTAACACGCAATCGAGACGTTCTTCTATTTTAAAAAAATGGAGGCGAGCAATCGGCACTGGACTGCTGCGGAAAGTTTAGTTTTGATTCAAACTAAATTTCAAGACTGGATGAACAAAAAACTGGCAATACGGAGTTATTCCAACAAGTGAAAGAAAAACTCGAGGAAGTCGGTATCACGTGATGTTGGTGTTTACGTTTTACTGCGTATGCCCCATTGACTATTCTGGTTGATTATAGCGCCGCATGTAGACAAGAGATTGGAATATTCCTTTCCATGTATACCACTGTTTTCGGAAATGTCATTCGGAAAGATTCTATTTGGAAAGAGAAAAACTAATGTAAACGTGGCTAATGTAAGGTTAACCAGCATATCACCTTTTTAAAGCCACAGCAGGACTTTAGTTAGGTCACTCCAAAGTCTTCATTTTGTTTTTCCTGAGTTTGTTTCACCTTCAAGGACAGATGGCTGGACATTTTCCTTCAGTGTTTTGTGTGTGTGTTAGTTTTGCTTCATGTTATTGAGTCTTACCACGCATGACTCAGCTTAGTCGCATCTTTCATAACATCCATGTACGTACACATACATAGAGGAACAGGAGGAGCAGCCTGTTGCTCCCCATTCTGTGTGTAGGCGTTGACAGCATCTCACTAGTTCTTCTCGTCAGAGTGAGGAAAAACAACATGTTTTGTCCTCCCATGTCACCGACGCCTGTTGCTTTCATCAGATAAAAGAACTCTATTTAACTTTTAGGCCAAAGTTTAACTAATTCTATAAGAAGGATTTCAACTTTTCACTTTTCAAACCCTAAAGCAAGTAAATAGAGATGTCCGATCATATCGGTCGCATCAGCATGGACGATTCTTATTGGTCATCAGTCAATGCATTTTTGTCCTTTTAAGGCAACATAAACTGCAATGAATGTACAGTAGCAGCGGCAGTCACTTCAAGTGTAGTAGTTGGGTGTTTTTGTGCTGATTAGGAGTTGCACAGAGTGATGAGTGGGAGGTGATACAGTAACACCAGCTGGTCTACATACTGGCACATCACACTGCCAGGTTGCGCTCAAAGTGTGTGTATGTGTGTGTGTGCGAATGTGTCAACTGTGGGCTCAGAGGTCACATTAATTCATGAAATTCACATAAGTCCTTACTCATATTTTGGATTCACATTTATGACTTTCATACGAGTTGACTTCATCCCAGATGTCATTTCTGGGAATCTTTTATACGTTGGTGGAGTCAACATATTGTTTCATTGATCTAATGAAACGAGCTGCACGGTGGAGGAGTGGTTAGCATGCAGACCTCACAGCTAGGAGACCCGAGTTCAATCCTGCTCCCTGTGTGGAGTTTGCATGTTCTCCCCGTGCATGCGTGGGTTTTCTCCGGTTTCCTCCCACATTCCAAAAACATGCTAGGTTAATTGGCGACTCCAAATTGTCCATAGGTATGAATGTGAGTGTGAATGGTTGTTTGTCTATATGTGCCCTGTGATTGGCTGGCCACCAGTCCAGGGTGTACCCCGCCTCTCCAGCACCCCTGCGACCCTCGTGAGGAAAAGCGGTAGAAAATGAATGAATGATCAACCTGATCACATGCCGTACCGTATGTACTTCATGTTTTTCTATTGAATAGATAGACATATAATTTTAGTATTTTATATATGGTGATCTATGACTTTAAACCTATTATGCTTTTTCCACTTTTCTGACCTATAAATGTACATAGAATGTTGTATTCTCGTGTTAAACGATGCCAAAGTTTCAGATAATGATGTTTGTGCATTTAGAAGTGAGCCATTAAAGAAGTTTGGGATGGCTCGAAACGCTCAGTTTCAGAAGGCGTGGTAAAACTGCCCCTTTGTGATGTCACAGAGGGGTGGACTTCCTTATATGGGTGTGGCTGTAAGACCATTTTACCCAAGGAAAATATATATGTGATGTTATACATCGGTATCAGTTGATATCGGAACGGGATATTAAGAGTTGGACCATATCGGTTATCGGCAAAGACGCCAATCTCGGACATCCCTAAAGATATTTCAAAATAACATATTTCAGAGCTGTCATTCATTCATTGATTTTTCTACTGCTTATCCTCACGAGGGTCGTGGGGGGTGCTGGAGCCTATCCCAGCTGTCTTTGGGCGAGAGGCGGGGTGCACCCTTGACTGGTGGCCAGCCAATCACAGGGCACATATAGACAAACAACCATTCACACTCGCATTCATAATTATGTAAATACCACGATATTTGTATGTACTATATTGTATGTATCTTCAACTCACAAACACATTTTTCCATACTTCCTCATTCGGCACCACTCTCACTCGAGGTGTATTCACGGACCCCCTCCGAACACCACATGGTTGCGTGTGTAGCAATAAGTTAATAGTCGTGCCTAACACAATAAAACTTCACTGTTGTTTAACAGATTTGGCGCCGATTCTTATGACATTTATAGTTTATTTAAGGGACATTTGTTACATTTTACACCTTTCCTTTTAAATAGAGCGTATTAGGTAGTAGTTCCTGTCGTGTGCATGCATGCACGTGTCTATGTGTCAGTCAAGGCAACATAAACCAGAAAATCTGAGGGCTTTTTCCTCTAAGGGGGCGGCGCTGCATGACTAGAAGTGTGTTACTGTGACAAAGGTGAACGTGTGCGTGTGTGTTGCAATGACTTCCTAGCCAGTGCTTGTTCACTTTGCTCCTATCTCCACCGCCTCCTCTCTTTTTTTCCTCCTCTCCCTCCTCTTCGGGCCTGGTGGCGGCCCCTCCCCCCCACCGCATAGCTGTGTGTGTGTGTGTGCATACCAACGCAGAGGCCTTAAAGAGGTCCTAGAGTTCATAGACCTAATGTTTTTCCTTTCTCTGATCATATTATCTACTACTGCCATTTATGTATCTGTTTTTGTGTCATAAATTGAGATGTATTTGTTTTGCAATTGTTAAGTAACACCTCCAAATTTGGCTAGGACTTACACAATGTCATTTTTAATTTGAGGCTATTTCATAACATGCCGCGTTTTTCAGGAAGGAAGACTAGAAATGTAGTCCAATTAAGAAGCAATATTTTATTATAAAAGTATTCTGATCATTGAAAATCAAATCAATTCTACCAAGATGACTCTTTTTTTAAAAATGTTTTCCAGTTGAACCCTTACCCTTGTTACCTAAGGCAGCCTCTCCGGAGGGGGCATGGCTTGCTGACATCACGTCCCGTATCAGTATGCAAGGGAGGGGTGGGAATGAGGGTGAGGAGTAGGAGGAGGAGTAAGCTGTGAAAGCAGGCCACAAGGGAGGCTTCCTACACACGGCGGTGAAGGGCAGCTTTCATTGACCAGTGGTTTTGTAATTGTCCCAGTGGCCTTGTGACTGGCGGCAACACACTTTAAAAAAAAAACTTAACCCGTTCTCGATTAGCCTTTGGAACCAAGGACTGTCCACCGCAAATGAATGGAACAGAGTGAAGTACGGCACGGAGCTGAAAGTCCGCTATCATAGTGCCAGGTATACAAAATAATAATAATTCAATAACAAGTCAATACATGAATAGGAGTGGAGTGGGTGTGATCTGTGACTGACAACTTGTATTGGGGCACGAATATTGACGTCAAAAATAACCCAAGCGCTTGGTTAACCACTTACAGATAACCCAATATGGATAAAAAATGTCACAACCCAGCAAATAACCCATTATGGCCTTAAACATTTAATAACCCAGCGTTTGGGTTGAGACAATTACTCAGCTTGGCATTTTTTTAGAGTGAAGGCGAAAGGCTGCTCACACTTATGAGGCCTGTCCACTGAGAAAGGGTGCTAGTTATCAGCATGGATTTTTATGGATAGTGTCAGCTTTGGAGAAAACACGTTAAAACCACATGGCCACGGGTGAGTCACTGATTTTGTTTGTGGAATGTTTGGTAGGGTTTGTTTTCTTGGCTGGTTTTATTTAATCTCCTCTTATCATTGTTTGTATGCTGGTGAGACGGGAGGAGAGTGGAGAGATGGAGGTATAGGAGTTTTTTCCACACTTGCACCAGGTTTCATAAGGCTTGTTATGGAATAACTGCAAGAGATGCCGTTCATCCTTGACGGTGTTTTGGGTTATTTAACAGACCTAGATATACTATACCATGGGGCCTCCATTTTATGTTTATGGGTGACATTTTTATGAGTGATTGTGGTGATTACTGCACTGTTAATGCAATGGTAATGGTTTAATTTCATTTGAACATGCATCAGATTACAATTGAGTACATCACATAATCAGTTCACAGTTCCACATGTCCAAAAAGGAGTAGGAAGAAGCAAAGCTTATTAAATCCTACCCCTCCATCTGGTACTTTTACAATCAGTAACTGTTACATTTGTTCACTTCCTGCTTTCTTAATAAAGTTTGTTTTTTTTGTAATTTATTTATTTTTGTCACGTACAGAAGTACGAAGTGATATGACCATATAGTAATGACATAATGGGTACCTTTTATGTTGTTGTCATGTCGAAAAGGCACATTAAAACTGACCGTTTAAGCGGGAACCACAAAATCCAAAGAAATACAGCTGAATAGGTACAGATTCTGGAAGTACTACAACACTTTCTGTGCTCTACAGGAGTCCACAATTCAATACAAAAGAAGTAGGAAGAAGCAAAGTTTATTAAATCCTACCTCTCCATCTGGTACTTTTACAATCAGTAACTGTTACATTTGTTCACTTCCTGTTTTCCTAATATAATTTGCTTTCCTAATAAAGTTTGTTGTTGTTTTTTTTAGTAATTTATTTATTTTTGTCACGTATCGAAGTACGAAGTGATATGACCATATAGTAATGACATAATGGGTACCTTTTAAAATGTTGTCATGTAGAAAAGGCACATGAAAACTGACCGTTTACGCAGGAACCACAAAATCCAAAGAAATACAGTTGAATAGGAACAGATTCTGGAAGTACTACAACACTTTCTGTGCTCTACAGGAGTCCACAATTTAATACAAAAGGAGTAGGAAGAAGCAGAGCTTATTAAATCCTACCCCTCCATCTAGTACTTTTACAAACAATAACTACATTTGTTCACTTCCTGCTTTCCTAATATAGTTTAATGGAATTCCGCTGGTTGAAATTTCAGAAAGTTAGATGCTATAGTTTCTCCAAGTGCTCATATACCGAATATGCATGTTTGCAGCATTGCAGCACGCGACACAAATATACCAGTGAGATGCGTACACATACGTGTTTCATTGCACATGTGCCCTGATGGCAAGTCATGTACAATTGATGAATGAGGAATGATGTGGAATATCGTCACTGCATTTTTTTGATGGTGAATATGCATCAAAACCTCACAAAATTCGGAGGTAAATTATACAGGGTAAGGCAAAATGATCTGAGATATTTGTAGGTTAAATAAAAGGCAAAGTAAAGAAACAAAAAAAGTGTTTTTATTTGCTGTCATGCATTGGACTGGTGAGAATCACGCTTTTATTGTGGAAAGGTTTATCAAAACAAACAAATCTGTAACTGCAACACAAGCAGCGTTCCGTTTGCACTTCAATCTTGGTAGACATGATCCCGCACCAGCTCCAAACACCATCTTGTTATGGGTTACCAACTTCAGAGCTACTAGATTTGCATTGAAACCAAAATCAACCAGCCGACCTTGCACCGTTAGAACTGATTTCATTTTTAAAACGCAATGAAACAGAATAGCATTATATGTACTTTTGTACACTTTTTTTGTTTCTTTACTTTATTTGCCTTTCATTTAACCTACAATTATGTCAGATCATTTTGCCTGACCCCGTATTTGCTGAATAAAATTCGAGCAAAACCCTAACCCCAATTACCGTTTCCAATACAAAACCCTACTAGATTATCTTCAAATTTCCGTACCACACCCTATTGAACTCTCTTTCAAGAGGGGCTTGTTTTCAAACATATAAATGTACGTGGGCGGCAACTTAAATCTGACCACGCTGAGGCATGAGGCGGGTCGGAGTGACACGCCGCCATCCGTATGGGTCCCCCCTCAGCTGGGCCCCGCCTCCAGCGTGAGGGGTTATGTAAGTTGTTCAGCTGCCAGCCCTCCTTCCTGCCTCTACCTCATGTTGACATTGTTATTGAGAAGTGCACACACAGCGCCCGGGTAGCCAGTAGTCAGTGAGTCACTGAGGCAGTAGTGCAACAGAGCAGAGAACCAGGCCGTCGCACTGAGAGATAGCCTCGGGATGTGCCTTTAGAGTATAGACTGAGTGGTTTAGAGGTTTAAAACAAGGTCCTTCACTCCATAGCCATGCTGCTCCTAGATGAAGCCGAGTCTTTCACAGGTAAGCCTTGCACTTTTTTCCTGCATGGTTGGAATGATGTTGTGACATTTGGAAGATTTTAACAAGGAATTGAGGTGTAAAGTAATTAGAATGGCAGAGAATCCTCTATGGTGAGGACTAACATGGAGGACAACTGAGCAGATAATTGTGTAAAGTACCTCCTGACATGTTCTAATTGTGCTCCAGTTGTTGGCTGGTGATTGTTAGGTTACTTAATGGTGTTGTGTAACACTGGATCCATACCTACTTCAGCATCTGCCTCTTGTTTTCTTGCGCTTCCCTGCTTTTTTTTTCTTCCCATTCTACCATTCAACACACTCCTAAACACTCGACCTTGCCCTTCGTTTTGGCAATTCCCCCTTCGGGCATTTTTTTTTTACTCAGTTTCAATCTCTGCACTGCTTCCACGTGTATTCCGCAGCCTCTCCCATGTTGTAGTCGGCCGCTGTGCTCCCATTGGCTGTTTCTACGGTTACTTAAAGCAATGCACAAGCAACATTGGTTGATGTGGGCCATGCTGAAAGTGTGTGCATCAGACCGGGGTTAGCGGTTAGCGGTGTAAAAGCGTATTTTGTATGTTAACAATATACTGTTGTTTGATGACTCTGCAACAATATGCTTATGTTATATTGATATTTCTTTGATAAATGAACAGGCAGTCTTCCGTTTCATTGTGACCTCCATGCGTATTTATTCCACTTCGTGCATCTCTCCAGGTCACTTTGTGTGCATGAGTGATAGGAATGTTGTTTTGCGGCACCTGTTGGTTTGCATGTATAAATCTCAATAGGGAAGGAATAATACTCCCAATAAAGACGACTACAATACTTTTTTTTTCCCTCCCTCAACTCTTGAGTGCTGCAGTGCCGACCGTGCTGCGCTGTAATTGGCTGCAGCGTACAGGCAAGGAACAACCTGTCCTATTTGTAATAGCACGAGGGTCTGGGCTGACCACAGGGACCACATGAAGTCTGACTGCTTTCGTAAGACCTCACTGCAGAGGCGTTTTTTGGCTCCTGTTTTTCATTTCCCTCTCATCATTCCTCCTCTGCATCCTTCCTACACGTCATACGGGCAAATTATTCGAAAAACTGCTGAGCCACACACACACACACCTCCTTCTTTTCCTCTTATCTTCGTTTAGTGTCCCATAAAACGCAACATCTTGTCTGGGTTTCTCCAGTGTGCTTTTATTCAACAGTCACAGTGCGGCAGGCATGCTGTTACGTCACTGTTACCGTTTCACCAGACATCATACATTGTGTCAAAGGTTGTCCTCGAAGAGTGCGCTCAAAAAAAGTCAAGGAGGGCATTTAATTGCTGTTAATTGTAAATAATTTTAATGTGTTTATGCACACAACTTGATTCAGTTGTCTGAATGAGATAACATTTTTGCTTTTTAATGTGGAACCTGTTTACATTACATTTAATGTACATTTAATTCAAGTCAATGTTTCAAAAAAAGGGATGGATTATAATACATATTGAAATAAAAAGAACTGTACAACAATAACAAAAAAAATAAAAATAAAATAAAATTAGATCTTCATAAACACAGACAAAATATTTTATGGGAGAAAGATGGCATTTTTCCTCCCACGTTTTAGTAGTCGTTTCAATATTAAGGGGATTATTTGATATATATTGAAATAAAAATAACTGTACAACAATAACAAAATAATTAAATAAATAAAATTAGATCTTCATAAACACAGACAAAATATTTTATGGGAGAAAGACAGCATTTTTCCTCACACGTTTTAGTAGTCGTTTCAATATTAAGGGGATTATTATAATACATATTGAAATAAAAATAACTGTACAACAATAACAAAATGGAAAAAAATATATAAAATAAAATTAGATCTTCATAAACACTGACAAAATATTTTTTTGGAGAAAGATGGCATTTTTCCTCCCATGTTTTAGTAGTCGTTTCAACATGAAAAGGAATGTTATGTAATATTGTTTCCATGACACAGGCAAGCAGATACTGATATACTAGCCAGTGGAGATGAATCATGACAAACTCTAGCATGTGATGCTTTTAGTTTTCTATTTTCGTGTGTGTGTGTGCGTGTGTACTGTATATACGATCATCCTCCTCATCCTCCCCCTCAGCAGTACTGACATACTGGCCTACTAACGGCTCCAGCTCACCTCCCCTGCTCGCCGTCTCTCCATCACACTCAAATATGTCTTCTGTTTTCCAGTTGTCTCAGCCGCTTGTTATTAAAGGGTACCTATTGTGCTTTTTTTTCACTTTTCTGACCTATAAATGTAGTTAGAATGTGTGTTAAACAATGCCAAAGTTTCAGATAATGAGGTTTGCGCATTTGGAAGTGAGCCCTGAAAGAAGTTTGGGATGGCCCAAAATGCTCGGTTTCAAAAGGCGTGGTAAAACTGCATCTTTTGTGATGTCACAGAGGGGCGGATTTCCTGATATGGGCGTGTCTGTAAGCAGACAAGGTCTCTGTCCTCCCTCCCTCAAGCTCTGCTCCTCTGTTTACTTGCTAGCAAAGCCACATTTGTTTACAATTCCTAACGACGCCACCATCAGGCACATGTGGTTGCAGTTCCTGATTCCCTACCAGCAAAACAAATGTATTTTAATCGTCAACGGCATTTCACACTGGACTGTTTAGTAAACATGGACCAGTATGCCTTTCCAACGTTACTTGGTCGTGTGGACTGAGCAAGCAGTAAGTAACAGTTTATCAGTGTCCTAAATGTGTTTATTTTATGTAAGTCAAAAGCGCTTGCATACAGGGAGCGGCGTTGCAAATAAACATTTTCCACCACAATTAGTGGCCACATACGCTAAAATGCTAAAGCTACTTGCCATTGAGAGACATCTTGAAGTAACCTCTTTTCTTGAGAAACTTCGGACTGTCCAGTCTCTACTTCGGATTCGGGATCCGACACGTATATCAGATCTTAAATCAGATAAATTGGTGTTTTATTATTTATTGTCAACTCTTATACCGTTCGCAGCTAGCGGCACAAACCGGAACTCCTTTTAAGTACTTGCAAGTGTGACCAACCACAGCGGAGTGGGCACATCTGGAGGCGGGCCATGTGTGGAATACATTAAAACAGATCATTTTCGAGGGAACCACGAAATTCAACGAAATACAGCTGAATAGGTGCAGATTCTGGAAGAACTATAAAGCTTTGTGTGCTGGTTATTGTGTGTAGCTGCTCTATAAGAGTCCACAACTCGATACAAAGGGCTGTTAATAGGTCCCCTTTAAGGCACTGCCGTGTTTTGTCTTCATGTGTACGACCCCCCGCCGCAGACGGTTTTGTAACTCACCTGCTTCAACAGTAATAAAGCGGCTTTAATAGCACTTTCAGTACAGGCTGTTATATAAGTTGTGTGTGCGTGTGTGCGTGTGTGTGTGCTATGGCTTCATGCACAGAGCACTTTATGAGTTTTTCTTTTTGGCTTTTTAAGCCAAGTTGTGTAATCCATTTGCTTATGTTGTTACGTCAAAGAAGAACACTATTTTACATTTTTGGGTTTTTTCCAAGTAGGAGTGCGTACTCACAGACCTCCCCCAAGGAATAACATTGAAGCCAATCATATATTTCCGTGGATATGCTGCACATAAAGGGTGTGACTCATTACTGATTTACCATATGATGTTATTATTATGCAATATTTTTCCAACTACCGTGATTATGTCACAATCAAGATAAAAGGAAAAAATCTACAATATTTATGTAAAGGAGGATGGCAAAAGCTGTAGAGATGCTTATGGAACCTTCAGGTAAGGCTCCCGTTTTCCTCTCAGCTATTAGCGATAGACTCCAAAGTCAAAAACTGTTAACACAACTGATTACACAATTCACATCAAACATAGCATAATTCATAATGTGATGACTTTCAAAGGTTGTTGGACTTTAATAAAGGATATTTTAGCAGTCGTCGTATGAATAAAACATGTTTTCAATGCAGTTTTTAACAGGATATACAGGAGGAGATCACATTACCTGAAAAAGTCCAAATTGATACATATCAATATCGATGGCTGCTATTGGGGTACAATACTGTACCATGATGTACAGCAACAGGAGACATTAGTATGCACAAACATTCACTGATAAATTAAGGAAAATAATGAAAAAAATGTTAAAAGCAGCGACTGTACAATGCAGTAGCTGCGTTTACTGTGAAATGCGATGGATCCACGAGCCAGCGCCACTGAAATGAATCCATTCCATGACTAGTTATTCATGATAACTGTGATTATGCGTAACCTCATTGGAGGAAATAAATAGGAACGCCGTGTTCTTTTTGAACGGGTAATGCAAACAGTCAAGTGGTTGTCATAGTTACATAGCAACAACCTTTAAATTAATATTACTCACAATCAGGCATGTGCCGATTACCGATTACCGATCAAGGTATAGTCGCAATTTTCAAAACCAATAAAATTGTGCGTCATACGATATGAGAGAAAGCGGAGGTCCAACTTTGTCATAACCTGTATTAGTCTTCGCAGTCGGAGCTGAGCTTCGATGCCGTGTGTGGTGATATACTGACCAAAAGACGGGTACCAACGTTAGCTTCCTCATTAGCATATTCTCCTCTCTTGGCTTCTTGAACGAAGATTTAAGGGTGTCGACCACCTCTGGTGCAGGCGCAGTCGTAGCTGACGAGATTTCTGACAGGCATACTCGCCCACAGCGGGTGCAGCGGGATGACGAATCCGGGGTTTAACCTGGTTCTTCCTCCTACTGCGCTTCTCCCCAAGGCCTTCGGTCAGCGGGAAGAGCTGATGACTGTTGATGGTCAATGTGTCAGATAGACGCGGGCGGAGTCTTTGGACCTCTTTGGTGGAGAGTCCACCATAAAGGCGGTCATGATCTCATCCCACCCCATGGCTACATGATATTTAAAAAAAAAAAACACTGATTTATAACAGTATTCCAGTAGTATTTTGTATAATAATTAAAGGATAGTGAAAGCATATATCATATAAGTGTCAACTCTGCTTTAACAGGACACACACACACAAAGACAGTATGTGCCACTGTGTGTCAGACATCAAGATGGTGTGTGTGGTTCCTGTGAACACGGCGGTTGTGTAAGAGCCACAGGCAATAGTTATATAAGCGTCCCCTCATGTCCCCCTCACCGTTGTTGCCCGCCTGTTAGAGTTCTGTTGCAGACTGTATGTGAGGGCGTGCACTTGTGTGTGTGTGTGTGTGTCAGAGAGTGCCAATAAGGACGCGAAAAAGGTCATCTCGGTGTGTGAAGCAGCCTCTCCAGCAGTTGTACACCATGGCAGTGACCTTGATTGTACCTTCTCTCATCTCACCTGATTTTGTTAGGCCAGAAGAATGGACTCTTAATAGGGAACATACTCTCTGTATCAATCAGCTACCGATCAGTCTTTCTCGGGCATTGTGCTCCTCCCACTTTCCTTCACAGTGTGCAGGTGTGCTGAAACAAAAATATAATATCTGCCGTGTGGCACTCCAAAATCTCTGAGCTAGCTTTTGTATCCTTCCCCTAAACCATGATGTTGAACAATCTTTGCTCTCAGTTCATTTGACTGTTGTTTTGAGGCTACAATGGTGCTACTCTTGAGAGAAGATGCAAAGAGGATATGCATATGCAGGTCAAGGGTCACTGCGCTTACCAAATAAATTTTGTGTTCCAATAATTAGTTCTAAAGGTATTCAAATACAATACAACAAGGGTGTCCAAATTTATGCACCTGCCTACTTTTGTTTAAGTAATTATTGCAGGCGCACCTACCGCACCCACGCCTGTTTTGTCCCGTCTTGTCCCGTTCTCGTGGACCCAATCTTTTCGTCTGGTGAACTGTGTGTGCCTTAGCTTGGCCACAATAAAAGGCCAGTTACATTACAGCGTATATAATAAATGGATACAGTGAACAATAGTGTTTCTCGGAGCCACACGTTCTGCCAGACAGGCTTAGACAAACCATTAGCATTAAAAGTAAAGACTCTCAAAACATTGTTCCCAGTACTAAAATCACTTTTAAAATAAAAAAATCCAGAATAGTAGTAGTCCGACCTCAAATTTATGGATTTATTAAGAGGTTTGTCTCCATACATTTGTCGTTATATAAGTGTGCCACTATAGGTGATAGAGGAAAGGAGCTGAGCGGTTTAATTTTAGAAAAGCACCAGCAGTTATTGAAGCGTGCTGTGAAAAAAGGAAGTCATCATGTAGAAGGTGAAGGAACAGAAATAAAACAATAGGTGAAAGGTAAAATGATGGAAACGGCAGCTTGGAACAGTCAGGTGACAAATGTTATCGCTGCAGAGAACTGAATGTTCACAACTGTGTTTTTGCAGGTGTTACACAATACCCATGTTGAGTAACTGGACAAAAACCAGGAGGTTAGCATTTTACATTCAGTTACATGTAATTCTGCATGGGTCTCTATGGCATTCAGTTTGAGTCTGTGTGTGTGTTGGGTAGCAAGTTACATGTGTGTGACTGTTCATTTATTAGATATCCGTCTCTCGTTATCTTCTTACGTAGAGCAGAGGCGGAGGACGCAGGAGGTAGGTGGAATGTCCTCTTGAGCTTACTTCCCGCCGTGTGCACACATCAGAAGACAGGAAGTAGAGAGCGAGATAAGACAACGAGGGGTCATTTAGTGTATGCTGTCTAGTGTTTATGTCTGTAATTAGCTTCAGTGCATTCCAATGAAAATTGAAATAATACATGTTGTCATTGTAAAACCTTAACTGTAGATACAATGTTAAGAAGTACTGTATTAAAAAGGGTGCTCTCTTTTCTGTGTATTGTATTGTAAAGATATAAAAACAGCTAAAGAGACGGCTAAGAATTTATGTAATTTCGCTCCATTTACATAATTTTGTTATTATTGTTCTTAGCATTGTTACACCAAAGAACTACTTTACTAGCGTACTGACACCACAACAGCTAGCGACTAGCTTCATCACACACTCGCTCACGTCAGATGAGTTGACCAAAGTACTGCAAAATACTGTTAGCATTTTTTGTAATCATGAATGTTCATGTTGCGACATGGTTACAGCGTGGATATAATACCGTAAAATGTTTTAAGACAGCAGGGTTTCTAGGCAGAATAGTTGTGTCTCATTATATCCATTGTTCAGCTAACCCTTTTTTTTTAATCTGTTTGTATATCTTTAGAATGCATAGGAAAGAGACATGTGTTCATATCTCAGTTAAGGATTGTGGATCATGGGCAAAATTCCAAAAAAGTACTTAATTTGGTTGATCAAAACATTATTTTTTTCATTTGTCGGAAATTGGTGCTTTTTCTTTCCCAAAATAGGTCATTTTTTTGGAGATCCCGTCTGATTTACCCTCAGTTGATATTTATAGATATATGATAATAAAGCATAAAATCCCAACATAATAAGTGAATAATAATACAACATACTGTGACACGTTTAAGTCGGACAGAAAACAGTCAAGTTTCAACTTGCTTGAAGGAAATGCTCTTTTATTTGCTAATATCAGCTTAGCAAACACTCACACCACACAGCACAGAAGAACAGAGGGTTATCAACTACCAAATACTGTTTGGCACACAGTGCGATCAACACAAACACAAAGCATGCTGGGAAGCCCACACGCCCACTTCCCAAACATGCTACCATGTACTTTGTGCTGGTGACAACATGTGCCAGGAATAGGTCATGACTATGCAGGTTACAGATCTGGATTCGTTTAAGTGCAGCAGCATGACTAAAATGTTCATTCATTCATTTTCTACCGCTTATCCTCATGAGGGGGTGCTGGAGCCTATCCCATCTGTCTTCGGGCGAGAGCGGTCACCAGCCAGAGCACATATAGACAAACAACCATTCACACTCACATTCATACCTATGGACAATTTGGAGTCTCCAATTAACCTAGCATGTTTTTGGAATGTGGGAGGAAACCGGAGTACCCGAAAAAAACGCACGCATGCACGGGGAGAACATGCAAACTCCACACAGAGATGGCCGAGGGTGAAATTGAACCCTGGTCTCCTAGCTGCGAGGTCTGCGCGCTAACCACTCGTACCATGCAGCCCCAACTAAAATGTTGTATTGAGTAAAGCACTTTAAGGGGGACCAATTATGCTAATTTTTTGGTTGAGTTGTGGACTCCTATAGAGCAGCTACACAACAACCAGTTACATCAAGATTTATAGTCCTTCCAGGATCTGCACCTATTCAGGTATATTTCTTTGGATTTTGTGATTTTTGCACAGCACTAAATTACCACTGTGTAGGCTGCGCCACCTTGCGTTGCGCCATGAAATTAGAGCCATTTAATTTTGTTGGGATTCATTGTTATGTAAGCAGTAGATCTCAGACGTTGCGTCCTGTTACTGTCTGTATTTACTGCGATGGAGCAGCTCAGGAAACTCCCACTGGCTGACCCAACAGAACACCCATCTCCTCCACTCATCTCTTTAGCCTCAAGGCACACAACTTCTTCGCCGTCTGTTCCAGGTGAAGTTCTCCTTATCCCTGAAAAACAAGCAAGGAAGCGATCACAGGACACTTGGGTGCTTTTCTTGTCACTGCCACAATTTATGGAAGTTTTGAATGTGCCCACGGGGAAGTAAATAGCAGCTTCTCACTCTTTGTTTTAGAGAGTGAGACACTTTCAAGTGGTCTTTGTTGAGTTTTATCACCATTCCGTGATTGGCCGACAAAAACATACGCAAGCACACACACACAACGAGCACATGTAGAAGCTGTGGTTGCTAATGTTCCTCGGCT
This sequence comes from Doryrhamphus excisus, assembly GCF_037039965.1. Lineage (NCBI taxonomy): Eukaryota > Metazoa > Chordata > Actinopteri > Syngnathiformes > Syngnathidae > Doryrhamphus > Doryrhamphus excisus. Next base: position 7,143,119 of record NC_136373.1, on the reverse strand, counting down.
GGGTACCGAGAAGTTATGTAAACCCTTAACATATAGAGGCACTTACGTAACGTGGTTGCTGAAGACATTTCTCATTTTCCTGCAACCTCCCTTGGAGAAACACACACACATTATATAGATTTTTGGCTTTACATTCTTTGTAGCCACTTATCTCATAAATGTATTTTTCTCCAATGAATTGTTCTCAGTCGCCTAATTAGTTGCGTAGCGTTGTGCTTTGTTATGAGCCAATGAAGCCGTGCATCTTGTCATGTCAAGTTTTATACACCTTGGCTTTTCGCGCTCAGATTCAGTCTTGTATTTTGTATAACGTTTCTTGACATTGTCCAAGAAAATGTGATGTTTCACGGTGGTTAAAACAGACATGCGTGTGCATGTGTCTTCCGCTTCTTCTCCATCTAAAGTGCATTATCTCACTTTGAATTATAACCTCACTTTTATCTCCCCACTCCACTTCCCGTCCAAGCCCTTGTACATCTCATTCAGCACGTGTGTGCGTAGAGGCAGTGTGCGCTGCCTGGAAGTGTTATATAACTGTTCTGTCAGGTAGCATTGAACAGGGGGAGCAACAGGGGCTTAAGCTGTAATCGATAGGTGATACTGTCTGATACCGTCTGTCGCTGACAGAACAACCATCGGAACCTGAGGAGAGCAGTCTAAGCTTTTGTTTTAAACTCGCCTAACATGGAATTGACTGACAGTTTTGATCCTACTTGTTGAGTATGAAGTGTTCATTATCTGACTGGAATCTGTCCATGGTGTCCCAACTCTAAAAGAACCACTACCAACTTCTTAATAGTATCTTAAATACATACAACCAACAATATAGCTAGGTTTCACTGCCGAAATTTTTTTTTTTTACTAGCCACAGCCATAGCAATAGCCGGTATAAGCTAGCTTGGTTTAATGTTATTTCAGGTCTTTGGAATAAGAGCTGCACACATCCTGTCTCATTGTGGTACTTAGGGATGTACCAATTAACATTGTTTAGCTTCCGATATAATTTTTTTGCCGATCCAATCCAATCCCGTACTGATCTTTTTTTAATGTATATAAAAATAAGCTATTGTTACAAACATGAATTTGTGGAATTGGATATGGTTATTATTAAAAATGACAAATAATGCAACCAAAGTATTGCTGAATTAACTTAATTCCACACCATGACCAAAAAAAGCATCTGCACACATTCCCACCATACGGATTCAGATGCTGCAACTTAATGTACCAGGTGTCACGAACATTGTAAGGTCATGTGTTTCATAACAGCGTGGCATCGTTTTGTGTAGTCATCTCTAGCAGATTCTTGGCGAGACTGTGTGTGTGTGTGTGTGTCCTGGTTTTTGTTTCATAATCCATCCATATTTATGATCCAGCACTTACATAAGCCTGAAATCTGGTTCAGTGTGTCTCTGTCAGCGCAACTGGGAAGGGAGGAGTAGTGTAGGAGATGAAAAGTGAACAGTGAAGTGAAAGCAGATTTTGGGCAGGGAAAACAAGAATTAAAGGGGATCTATTATGCTCATTTTTCCGGCCCTTTGTATTGAGTTGTGGACTCCTGTAGAGCACAGAAAGTGTTGTAGTACTTCCAGAATCTGCACCTATTCAGCTGTATTTCTTTGGATTTTGTTGTTCCCATGTAAACGGTGTGTTTTAATGTGCCTTTTCTACATGACAACATAATAAAAGGCACCCATTATGTCATTATATGGTCATATCACCTCGTACTTTGGTACATGACAAAAAAAATAAAATTAGGTAAGAAGATTATATTAGGAAAGTAGGAAGTGAACAAATGTAACAGTTACTGATTGTAAAAGTACCAGATGGAGGGGTAGGATTTAATAAGCTTTGCTTCTTCCTACTCCTTTTGTATTGAATTGTGGACTCCTGTAGAGCACAGAAAGTGTTGTAGTACTTCCAGAATCTGCACCTATTCAACTGTATTTCTTTGGATTTTGTGGTTCGCACGTAAACGGTCAGTTTTAATGTGCCTTTTCTACATGACAACATAATAAAAGGTACCAATTATGTCATTACTATATGGTCATATCACTTCGTACTTCGGTACGTGACAAAAATAAATAAATTACCAAAAAAACAACAAACTTTATTAGGAAAGCAAATTATATTAGGAAAGCAGGAAGTGAACAAATGTAACAGTTACTGATTGTAAAAGTACCAGATGGAGGGGTAGGATTTAATAAGCTTTGCTTCTTCCTACTCCTTTTGGACATGTGGAACTGTGAACTGATTATGGGATGCACTCAATTGGAATCTGATGCATGTTCAAATGAAATAAAACCATAACCATAAAAGCACGTATGATTTGTATTGATACCCGATTAATATCGTTAATGGGGGGCACATTGTCTCCCAATGACCTCCGTTGGCTTTTATTTTTAAGTGTTCTTTCTCATGTGGCTCAGTAGTGAGTATTGACTCCAGCTGACTGAATCGACTCCTTCCAACATCTGATCAGGGTTTTATTTTTCACCATGTTCCACCACTATCTTGTCGTCCCAACTCAGATCAGTCCCACAGCGCCTCTTTCAGCTCCGAAAATGAGGCCCAGGGAGCCGACCCCGCTGCGTGGCATTGCACCCCGCAACCGTCTACCTCACCTTCGGGGGAGACGCCAGCCAACCCTGCCCCCTCGCAGCCGGCTTCGAGGCCCCACACGGGGGCATCGAGCCAAAGCCCTGCACCTCCCTCCACTCTGACAGGAACCAGGAAGAGACGCTCCAAACCGTCTCATATGAGACGCAACATCAGGTACAGTTACTGTTTTTGTATACTATTAATATTAATATGTTGAATGTTGTGTTTGATTCCTTTCTTGTCACGGTTGTAGGAAGTTACTGAGGGAGCATCAGTTGGAGGCAGTGACCAAAGCTGCTCAGCAGGAGGAGCTTGAGAGGAGGCGACGTCTGGAGGAGCAGAGAAAGCAAGATTTCCCCATACCACTGCTGCCTGAATATGAAAGTGGTGTGTACCACCAGCACCTGTCAATCACAGGACGTGCATGTGGAGATACTGAGAAAATAAAAAACAAAAATGACGCCTTGAAGCGTGCGTTGAGACACATTGTTGGTGTAAGACTATGTAACACAAAGCAGTGATCTGTTGTGCTTCTTTGTGCAGGTGATGTACCAAAGCATGTGTCATCATCATCGCCGTCTGCATCATCCACGTCGCAGCAGGGGGTCAGACAGGAAGCGATGGTCTGCCTGGACTCCGGTAGCGATGACACCAAGGCTGATGTACATCACGTCTCTCGCACTGAGCATGCACACGGAGCAGGTCAGACTCGCACAAACATAATTCAACATCAAGATGACAATATGCTGTATGTCCCTAGTCCTCCTCGGACACTTCCTCATTGTCACTAGACACATCAGAGAGGCATTCAGGGGCACTCTGAACATCACAACAGTGTCTGATATCATGTGTGTATGTGTGAAGTGGTGGACTTAGGAGTTTGTCCCACACAAGGCTGCCCTCAAGCCCTTTCTCACCCCGGAACCTTGGATCGTAAAAGTGGGCTAGTAGGTCAGGCGCCTGCGGGAGGTCGCGCCAAGCAGAGGCGCGCACAGCTGTGAAGTTCTCCCTCCCACGGCTGTTTTTCCCGAGCTGCTTAAATAGGATTTGTAGGCCAGATAATGATTTCATCCCCGAAGGACCACAGTGAGCTTCCATAGTGACAACATGGATGTTTTTAAATGCATTTTATAATTATATTTCAATATTTACCTATTCATAGGAGGATTTTAACATTTTGATTAGCACTGCAGTGTGTGTGTTAAAAAGTATTTTTATCCCCGATTGTGTAAAAATATATTAAATAATAAAGAAAAATGAAGAAATACTCCTAAATAATAATTTTAATAAATCCAAAATAATTATATTGATTTAGTCTTTAAACCTGTTCTGATGAAGATGCTAAAATGATGTAATAAATACTATTGAAAATCGTTATCTATAATTGCAAATTAAAATGAAATGCAAAAATTAGAGCTGTGAATTGATAAAAATATTTAATTGGAATTAATTGCATTTTGACCCGAGTTCAATTCCACCCTCGGCCATCTCTGTGTGCAGTTTGCATGTTCTCCCCGTGCATGCGTGGGTTTTCTCCGGGTACTCCGGTTTCCTCCCACATTCCAAAAACATGCTAGGTTAATTGGCGACTCCAAATTGTCCATAGGTATGAATGTGAGTGTGAATGGTTGTTTGTCTATATGTGCCCTGTGATTGGCTGGCCACCAGTCCACGGTGTACACCGCCTCTTCTCCGAAGACAGCTGGGATAGGCTCCAGCACCCCACCACCCTTGTGTGGATAAGCGGTAGAAAATGAATGAATGAATGAACATTATTAGAGACCTCTCGACATGAAATAACACCCCTATAATCACTTTTACACACATTTATAGTAAACATAACAGAAAATAATAAATTTAAGGCATAAACAATTAAGACAAAAATAATATTTACATTTTTTGGAATGTTTATGTTCAGTTCCTCCCACATTCCAAAAACATGCTAGGTTAATTGGTGATTCCAAATTGTCCATAGGTATGAATGTGAGTGTGAATGGTTGTTTGTCTATATGTGCCCTGTGATTGGCTGGCCACCAGTCCAGGGTGTACCCTGCCTCTTGCCTGAAGACAGCTGGGATAGGCTCCAACACTCCCGCAACCCTTGTGAGGATAAGCGGTAGAAAATGAATGAATGAATGAATAATTGCATTTTTTTCATAGTTAACTCAGAATTAATCACACTTAATCGTAGATAGAAATATGTCAGGATGTAAATCTCTTTGCGGTAAACGATTTAATATACAGCTACGATGTCGATTTTGAATTTGATGTAAAGGGATACCCCTTGATTTCAAATATTTAATATGAGCAGTGTTTTGTCCCACTTTGTTTGACAATCCTTGAACCCACCTTTGCTCATACTGTACACAGGTGGCTATACTGTATTTTTACCCTTTTTCTTTCACCTCATATTTAGTCCCAAATGTTGATGACCTTATTGAGTGATTTGTTTGGTACACATGTCATTTTTGACATACACTGACTAGGTTAATAAATAAAATAATGAACCTAACCCCTTTGGTTAAACATATATACTGTATATCTGTAAACAACATCTTTGGAGCTACCAATAGGGACTTTTCGGTAGGATGAGGGGGGAGGGGCTACAGAGGCCGGGAGTGTGTGTATTGTGGCTCAGTCTCCGTCTGCATCTGAATATTTACAGCGTCCGCCGGGTACATCATGTACAGTTCCCTCACTCCCTGAGGGCGTCTCACAAAGACACAAGCGAAAAACACTTGACTAAACATATACCACCTGCAAGCACACATGATTGACAGCTAATAGCTAATACGTGAGCTTGTTACAAAAAATGGGCAAACAGATCACAGTGGGTCTGTGGAGCAATAAACCTGGCTAATCCTGGTAGGGAGCCACAACACACACACACACAGTGTGCCACAGTGGCACAGTGACATTTCTAGTTAGCGTTGCATAACCAGTCTCCGCCCGCCACTCTAATCCTACTTGTATAACCAGCCATTCACTGCAGTTATATAAGCTCGTTTTTCTTTACACACACTAACATACTGACACACACACACACACACACACACACACACGTACGTCTACTTCTGCTGTTGTGCCCTCTCAGGCTTGTGTAACATCCACCACTTGACACATTCAGCGTGCTTCTTGAAAAATATACCGTAACAGTGATATGACACGGTGTGCCTCGTCACCTGTATGTAACAAAATATGTGTTTTATTATTAAAACATGCGTGCTTGAAAACGTCTGGAACACTAGACCTGGGCAAAAGCATACATGTTTTATAAGATAAGAAATAAGAAATTTGTATTGCACAGCAGCAAGAGTACAGAATCACTTAAGCAGTACAAAATACACAATATAGAAAAATAAACAATATAAACAACCCAAGTATTAACAAAATCAACAGTTTTTCCCAGAGTTATGTACAAATACAATATGCAGAAAAAGCGAGATGAAATATATGTCCAGTTTATACTCTGAGATCTTGCTAGTGAGTTAATATGAGGAATTATAGAAATACTTCACATAGAACTTAATATATTGGATTTAGAGCCTGAATATCCTTATTATCCACTGTTGGTTATGAAGGCAATGAAAGTGATGATATGCATTGTGTTACAGCTTATGAAGATTTAGTTTTGTCATAAAAAGTACCAGTTTCTAATAAACTATCTTGTTGGTTTAAAGTAGCACACATTTCATATTGATGTTTTAATATGTGATATAGATCTGAGCCCGGATGAGCACGATGGCATTGTCAGTAGAGACTCCTCCCACCACGAGATAGTGAGCGATCAAAGTGGCATGCACGCCAACGACGACTTCAACTGCCCGGACGACCACGGGAGGGTGCTGGTCAACTTGAATCACCAGCCGACAGAGGAGGACATTTTCCTGTCGCCTCAGCTGGCGCGAGCGGTCAAACCTCACCAGGTAGCATCGCGGACCTTTTTTAATATTTTGATATCGAATGTCATAATTAAAGTCCTTCTAAAGCGTGCTTTGGTTCCTGGCAGATCGGCGGGATTCGCTTCCTGTACGGCAACCTGGTGGAGTCGGTGGAGCGTTTTGGCAGCAGCAGCGGGTTCGGATGCATCCTGGCCCACAGCATGGGCCTGGGAAAAACGCTGCAGGTCATCTCCTTCATTGATGTGCTCTTCAGGCACACCCAGGCTCACACCGTGCTCGCCATCGTACCTGTAAGCATCTAATTTAGTGACTCAATAACCCACAAAGGGGATCATGTCTTTGCATGTATATGTATACACATATGGGCATCTGTGTGTGCATGTTCTCCCCATGCGTACCGCGGTTTCCTCCCACATTTCAAAAACATCCTTATTAGGTGAACTGGTGACTCCAAATTGTCCATAGGTATGAATGATTGATATTTGATTGGTATTAGGTGAACTGGTGACTCCAAATTGTCCATAGGTATGAATAATTGATATTTGATTGGTATTTTCTGGACTATTAGTCGCTCCGGAGTATAAGTCACACAAGGCCAAAAATGCATAATTAGGTCATAAAAAACATACATAAGTCGCACTGCAGCATAAGTCGCATTTTTGCGAATAATTTATTTTACAAACTACTTGACCAAAACAGACATTATGTCCTCTTGGAAGGCAAGTTCTAACAATAATATGCATAATTAATAAGGCCAGAAATGCATAATTAGGTAATAAAAACATACATAAGTCGCACTGGAGTATAAGTCGCATTTTTTGCGAATAATTTATTTTCCAAACTACTTGACCAAAACTGCACTGGAGTATAAGTCGCATGTTTTTGCATTTGCGGGTAATTTATTTTACAAACTACTTGACCAAAACAGACATTACGTCCTCTTGGAAGGCAAGTTCTAACAATAATATGCATAATTAATAAGGCCAAAAATGCATAATTAGGTCATAAAAACATACATAAGTCGCACTGGAGTATAAGTCGCATGTTTTTGCATTTGCGGGTAATTTATTTTACAAACTACTTGACCAAAACAGACATTACATCCTCTTGGAAGGCAAGTTCTAACAATAATATGCATAATTAATAAGGCCAAAAATGTATAATTAGGTCATAAAAACATACATAAGTCGCACTGGAGTATAAGTCGCATGTTTTTGCATTTGCGGGTAATTTATTTTACAAACTACCGTATTTTCTGGACTATAAGTCGCTTCGGAGTGTAAGTCACACAAGGCCAAAAATGCATAATTAGGTCATAAAAAAACATACATAAGTCGCACTGGTGTATAAGTCGCATGTTTTTGCATTTGCAGGTAATTTATTTTACAAACTACTTGACCAAAACAGACATTACGTCCTCTTGGAAGGCAAGTTCTAACAATAATATGCATAATTAATAAGGCCAAAAATGCATAATTAGGTCATAAAAACATACATAAGTCGCACTGGAGTATAAGTCGCATGTTTTTGCATTTGCGGGTAATTTATTTTACAAACTACTTGACCAAAACAGACATTACGTCCTCTTGGAAGGCAAGTTCTAACAATAATATGCATAATTAATAAGGCCACAAATGCATAATTAGGTCATAAAAACATACATAAGTCGCACTGGAGTATAAGTCGCATGTTTTTGCATTTGCGGGTAATTTATTTTACAAACTACTTGACCAAAACAGACATTACATCCTCTTGGAAGGCAAGTTCTAACAATAATATGCATAATTAATAAGGCCAAAAATGTATAATTAGGTCATAAAAACATACATAAGTCGCACTGGAGTATAAGTCGCATGTTTTTGCATTTGCGGGTAATTTATTTTACAAACTACCGTATTTTCTGGACTATAAGTCGCTTCGGAGTGTAAGTCACACAAGGCCAAAAATGCATAATTAGGTCATAAAAAAACATACATAAGTCGCACTGGTGTATAAGTCGCATGTTTTTGCATTTGCAGGTAATTTATTTTACAAACTACTTGACCAAAACAGACATTACGTCCTCTTGGAAGGCAAGTTCTAACAATAATATGCATAATTAATAAGGCCAAAAATGCATAATTAGGTCATAAAAACATACATAAGTCGCACTGGAGTATAAGTCGCATGTTTTTGCATTTGCGGGTAATTTATTTTACAAACTACCGTATTTTCTGGACTATAAGTCGCTTCGGAGTGTAAGTCACACAAGGCCAAAAATGCATTATTAGGTCATAAAAAACGCACTGGAGTATAAGTCGCATTTTTGCGGATAATTTATTTTACAAACTACTTGACCAAAACAGACATTACGTCCTTTTGGAAGGCAAGTTCTAACAATAATAGAAGAATAGAGAACAGGCTGAATAGGTGTAAGATATGCTAACACAATGGTTATTCAGATACACAAAAAATAAACATGAACTGGTGACTCCAAATTGTCCATATGTATAAATGTGAGGATGAATGATTGTCTATATTTGCTCTGCCTCTCGTCAAGTCAGGTGGGATAGGCTCCAGCATACCTACGCCACCCTAGTGAGGATAATGAATGAATGATGAATATTATCATACTGTAATAGATAAAACAGCTTCACTATATACCTAATATATCGTTTTTTCTGGACTATAAGTCGCTCCGGAGTATAAGTCGCACAAGACCAAAAATGCATAATTTGGTCATAAAAAACGTACATATGTAAGTCGCACTGGAGTATAAGTCGCGTTTTTTGCGGATAATTTATTTTACAAACTACTTGACCAAAACAGATTACGTCATCTTGGAAGGCAAGTTCTAATAAACATGAACAGAAAAGGTGTCCAGTGTTTATATAAATAAACAGTTTTTTCATTTATAAGTCGCTCTGGAGTATAAGTCGCAGGAACAGCCAACCTATGAAAAAAAAGTGTGACTTATAGTCCGGAAAATACGGTATATTTTTGAACATTTCTGTTGTTTCTTCAACAGGTGAACACGTTGCAGAATTGGCTGTCAGAGTTCAACATGTGGGTCCCGCCCGCTGAAGCTTTGCCCCCGGGTAGCGACCCCAGCCTGGTGAGGCCTCGCACTTTCAAGGTTCACATCCTCAACGACGAACACAAGTGAGTCTCACTGCAACTGGAAGGAAACATTACAACAACAAAAAAGTCTAGTCTCTGCTGTGTTGAGTAATCCTTTATGTCACCTCTGTGGTACCCAGAAACACCACATCCAGGGCCAAAGTGGTGGAGACCTGGGCCCGAGATGGTGGTGTCCTCCTAATGGGCTACGAGATGTACCGCCTCCTGTCACTCAAGAAGAACTTTGTGTCTGGGAGAAAGAAGAAGGGCAAGAAAACAGCAGGCCCCGTCGTCGTCGACCTGGATGAAGAGGACCAACAGCAGAAACTGCTCAAAAGTGATGACAGTTTAAATAGGAAATGTTCAAGTGCAATTTTTTTTTTCAATGGTGTTAACAGGGTGCTTATTCTCCTCCAGGTATTGAGAGAGCCTTGTCTCGGCCAGGTCCAGACGTGGTGATTTGTGATGAGGGCCATCGCATTAAGAACTGCCATGCCAGCACCTCTCAGGCCCTGAAGAACATCAGAACCAAACGCAGAGTGGTCCTGACTGGATATCCACTACAGAACAACCTGATTGAATACTGGTGCATGGTGGACTTTGTACGGCCAGATTTCCTAGGTAAAGAACATTTGTATGTGACTAAAAAAAAAAAAAGCTCAAGAAAAAGCCTGGTCTTGATTTCCTTCAGGTTTGTGTGAAATTTGATGTTTTAACATTTAACTTTTTTTTTTTTTTTTACATCGTGCAGGCACACGCCAAGAGTTCAGTAACATGTTTGAGCGCCCCATTCTGAATGGGCAGTGTGTGGACAGCACGCCACAGGACATCCAGCTGATGAGGTACAGGAGCCACGTTCTGCACAGCCTGCTGGAGGGCTTCGTACAGAGGTGAGGTACAGTACGCTCACCGACATTGTGCCACTTCTGATACATTAGCCACGTATACATGGACCCAAATATTCCTAATTCCATTCGGGTTATTTGCTCAAACGGAAAGAATGTAACCTTTGTATACACCTCATTCCCAAAGAAAAGTGCCAATCCGAATGAATATATAATCGGATTCACAGGGGTGGAATATTCCTTTCCCCAATCCGATTGAGGTATCTTGTACCCGCTCAAACGGAAAGTTGTCAGACTGTGTTGTGTTTTTCTTCTTCTGTTGTTTATTGGCGGTTGGCAAGCAGCTTTCGTGTGCATTACCGCCATCTGTGGAACAGAATCTAAACCCTTCTATACGCCATTCACAAGTCCAGTTTTATTAAAAAAGAAAATATATATCTATATAAAACATGTGCCGAGTTTAATTATAAAATATTAGCAAGATTGAACTTTATCTTTTCCTGTTTAAATTTATCCCGGGTGCGTTCTTTCAGCGAATACTGAGATATGACGTAACACGCAGCTCCAGACGTTCTTCAGTTTTAAAAATGGAGGCGAGCAATCGGCACTGGACTGCTGCGGAAAGTTTGTTTTTGATTCAAACTAAATTTCAAGACTGGATGAACGAAAAACTGTCAATACGGAGTTATTCCAACAAGTGAAAGAAAAACTCGAAGTCGGTATCACGTGATGTTGATGTTTACGTTTTACTGTGTATGCCCCATTGACTATTCTGGTTGATTATAGCGGTGTAGACATTGGAATATTCCTTTCCATGGATACCATTGCTTTCGGAAAGGTCATTCGGAAAGAGAAAAACTCATGTAAACGTGGCTATTGTCACATGACCTACCGTAAACCTTGGTTTAGCACAGCGCTTCTCCATTATCTGCCCTCCTGATTATAAATACCAGAGAAAATAATATTTATTAATTTATCTTTACTGTACAGACTGAACTTGAAACTGAAACCAGGAAAATGCAACAAAATGGAGAGCATAAAAACGTACTCATGAATGAAATGCATGTGTACTATAAATGTGTACACGTTGGTAGGTCTGCATTGAGTATTACTGTGTATCTCTGTCTGCCCCAGACGAGGCCATGACGTGTTGAAGGACCAGCTGCCCTGCAAGGAGGAGCATGTGATCCTGGTGCGTCTGTCCCCACTACAGAGGGCGCTCTACACCGAGTTCATGAACCGCTTCAGAGAGGCGGGAAACACCGGCTGGCTCAGCCTAAACCCTCTCAAGGCTTTCTGCGTGTGCTGCAAGGTAAGGAGACTCATATCTCCCTTAGTGTGTGTCTCTCAAGATACTTTTTTTTCCTCATGTTTGATGCTCAGGAGACATATTACTGTTAGAACATTTTTACATTCTTAAACATATATATTTTTTTGAAGATTTGGAACCATCCAGACGTGCTTTACGAGGCCTTACAGAAGGAAAACCTGGCCAGTGACCAAGACTTGGACCTTGACGACATCACCTCAGCGCCACGGTGCCCCACCGCAGCCAATCAGAAGCCAAAACCTTTGGAAACTCCAAATCCCATTGGTGGACTGAGTCTCAACCAGTTACAAGAGAAGGCCAATCAGGTCATCACATATGAATGGGTATGTTTTTTTTGTTTTTTTTTAAATCTAGTAAATAGGCAAAGTACGACGTCAGATATTGACTCCGCTGCCTTTCCAGGCGAAGGACATCATGTGCGATTACAAGCCTGGCATCCTGGAGAACTCTGCAAAAATGGCACTGCTGTTCCATCTAATAGAGGGGAGTGTCAGGAACGGAGATAAACTTCTTGTTTTCAGGTAAACGGTTGGGGAAAATGTATACACATCTTATTGAATGCGTCATATGTAACCTACTAAAATGGAAGAAATTAGGGATCGACCGATATGGTTTTTTTCAGGCCGATACCGATTTTTCCCCATCACCCTTAGCTGATGGCCGATTTTGCTTGGGCCGATATTTGTAGCCGATACTGCTTTTGCTCCCTCACTTTACATGAAAAAATGACTGATAACAAATATTCCAGGTCTCAAGTTTAAACAATATTTATTGAAATGTAAACACAGTAGGATTCAGCTTTTTTAAACACATATTTTAACGGCATTATCAACTTTAAAAGGAATAGATATGTGCAAAAATGTTTGTCTTAGTTTAAGTTTTATCTAGCATCGATGTGACACAAACACATCACACTGACAACATTTCTCTTATCATTAAAGTTTGTGTTGTGCACGCTAAAGACCTCTGATAAGCAGACATGGTTGCTCCAATTCGTTCTGTGTGCAGAACGCATTTAACCTCAGCCCGGCATTGGCTGAATGAAACTCCTACAAACACCATTGGACCGAATTGCCAACGTTGACATTAAAGCGGCGTTGGTAACAGCTGTACATATTAGCCTCCAACTACATCAACAGCTCCCTAATTCCATCGGTAGGCACTTTTAAAGATGAAGCATTCATCAGCATTCCTGGTTTTCAGATCCACAAACTAAACTATATTTTCAAGCAGGTATATTGCATGCACTTGGTGTTCATGTTGGTGACAATATTTCAACTAAAAGTAAATTATATTTTCAAGCAGGTATATTGCATGCACTTGGCGTTCATGTTGGTGACAATATTTCAACTAAGTTTAACTGATAGAGGCTAATTAATAGTTGAAAACGTACCCTTGTTGTGATTCACCATTGTTGCTGTGTGGGACGGGTACCGCGACTGCATGTGTTGCAGGGTCCTCCTGCAACACAAAGCTGCCCGGTGGATGCCTGTCTCTAAATCATGTGGCCGAAAAATACATCGGCAAACCCACACGCGTATCGGCCGATACCGATTCAAGTAAAGAACGCAAATATCGGCCCCATATATCGGCCGATCCTTAGAAGAAATGCACTGTTTGAGCTTCTTGCATGGATGTATGCTTGTCGTAACCTTTCTCAGCGTTGATGTTTTGACATATGTTCTCCTATTTCTGTGTCATACAGTCAGAGTTTGTCCACTCTGACAGTGATTGAGGAATTCCTTGCCAAGAGACCAGTTCCTCCTTCACCTTATACCTCCAACAGAAACGCACCAAGTCAGAACTGGATCAGAAATCTCAACTATTACAGTAAGTCATCATCTGTGCGTGCTTATGGCAGGTCATGAAAAATGAAGCACAGTAAAAGTTAGGAGTAATATATGGCAAACATGCCCCAATGTATGCACTTGAGTGTTTTAACACAGTCCATTCACTTGTAATGAGTGCTGCCACCTGCTGGTTCTTTTCAAACAAGGAAAGGAATTTCCAGGTAGAATTTGTTGATATTATGCTCTTTTCATGTATAGTTATCCATAGCTCTATTTCTGTAGTATTTACAACAAATAGATTATTTACATTGTGACTTGATTGTATAGAATAAAATTCAAAATAATCAAATTTTGTCCCCATTTTTATACACAATTCTTATTTATATTTCATAACATAATCATGAAAATAAATCATCAGTATCATAGTCACTTCATTGCACTACTGTACATATTACTGTTATTATATATTGTCACATTCATACTGTGCATACTGTTTATAATCTGTATAATCTGCAGTAGCCATATTATAGTCATTTATATCCCTGTATATATCCACACTGTATTATAGTCACAGCCTGTTATAGTTTGTACATAGATCTGTCCATTTACAGCTTACATTTACTTACTAATAAAGTACTTATAAATTTGCACTTCTGGTTGGATGCTAACTGCATTTTGTTGCCCTGTACAAGTGACATGAGCAATAACAATAAAGTTGAATCTAATTGAATCTAATCTAATCATTATGTAAGGACAGGTCTCCTGCAAGGCCAAAACAACCATGATTTTAGCAGCCAATAGTACACGTTAACACTTCTTGTCTGCTAGAATTGACTTAATAACATCTCACAATATTACTGTATGTAATACAAAACTGCAAGTTCACTGGGCAGGTGACAAAATGTGATGTATTTTGCTGGAAAAAGTGGTTTTGAATATTTCCTGTAATAGAATATGAGTCTGTTTTAACTCGCTAACCAAGCTTGGGTGATATTTCACAGGACTTGATGGAAGTACAACCCCCTCCGAGCGAGAAAGACTAATTAACCAGTTCAACGATCCCAACAACACTTCATCGTGGGTTTTCCTGCTGTCCACCCGGTAACACACAAACACACTTGCAGAGCAACAGTGGAATTCTGACTTTCTTACCTAATCGGTGTCCCTCCATGGGCCTCAGGGCTGGGTGTCTGGGAGTGAACCTGATCGGCGCAAACCGTGTGGTGGTGTTTGACGCCTCCTGGAACCCTTGCCATGACGCTCAGGCCGTGTGCCGCATCTACCGCTACGGCCAGAAGAAGAAGTGTCACATCTACAGGCTGGTGTGTGACTTCACGCTTGAGAAGAAGATTTATGACCGACAGATCTCCAAACAGGGCATGTCTGGTAAGTACGCTATGATTGAATATTCATTGAATATCCATTTTTATCCATCTTCCTCCATTTCTCCTTTAGACCGGGTGGTGGATGACCTGAACCCTGTGCTGACCTTCACCAGGAGGGAGGTGGAATCCCTTCTTCACTTTGCAGATGAAGAACCAGAGCCCAGCCAAGTCCATTTGGAGCATCAGAACAGCATGGATTGTGTTCTCGTAAAGGCTTTGAGACTCTTTCCTCACTTAATTACCAAGGTAAAGAAAAGGAGAGGGGTGTGTCGACCAAGCCAGTCCCTATACGCCCCCCTAGTGGTTCATAATTGGCCTGCAACAATATACTATCAGTAGAAATGCACTACCAATAAGCATAATATAGAATACTTGACCACTTCTCTTGCAGCAACCATTCCCCCATGAGTCTCTGCTGATTGACCGCAAGGAGCTGAAGCTGAGCGTGGCAGAGAAGAAGGCAGCACAGAAAGGTTATGAGGAGGAGAAGAGAGCATCTGTGCCATACACGCGTCCTTCCTACGCTCACTACTATCCGGCCAGCGACCAGAGCCTGACGAACATCCCAGCCTTCAGTCAGAGGAACTGGTTTGTGATTCAGCATTACTTGCAATTCTTAGTCAATTTAAAATGTCTCTGGAGATTTTGCATTGCATTGGTGACTGCATCTTCCTTAACAATAAGCACAGGCATTGCAATTTGGTGAGGATTTTGTATATTAGCTACCTGGCTGCTGTATAATCTCAGCTATTTACATGCAAGTGTTTATCAATATCTAAAAATGAACAATCAATCAGGGCTGCACGGAGGTCGAGTGGTTAGCACGCAGACCTCACAGCTAGGAGATCAGGGTTCAGTTCCACCCTTGGCCATTTCTGTGTTCTCCCCATACATGCGTGGGTTTTCTCCGGGTACTCCGGTTTCCTCCCACATTCCAAAAACATGCTAGGTTAATTAGCGACTCCAAATTGTCCGTAGGTATGAATGTGAGTGTGAATGGTTGTTTGTCTTTATATGCCCTGTGATTGGCTGGCGACCAATCATAAAATTAGTAACCAAAATAACATCTATTCCCTCAGGCGACCGCCTCACCCTGAGGAGAACACGGTGGCTAATGTCCGCTCAGTCCAGTCTACTCCAGTTCCCAGCATGCCTCGCCAGGCATCTGTACGCTCGGCTCCCACTAAAGAGTCATCGGCATCTGGCCTTGGAGGCTTTCCTGTCAACTGCTTACAAAAAGCTGGAGTGTTTGTGCAGAAGATCATCACCACAACTGGTATGGATACATGCAGTATCCTAAAAAAAAATCCAGTTTTCCTTATTATTGTACCACAAGAAAGCGAACAAATGTTTGTCTTTTAGACATGGTGATTCCAGGCGTCAACAGCTCAACTGATGTCAAGGCCAGAATAACAGCTGGAGAGAGCATCCATGTCATCAGGGGCACCAAAGGTATCACTCTGAATTTTTTTTGTCCATAAGCATCATACTAAGTAAAGAATCTCACCCCATCGAATTTAGGGACTTACATCAGGACATCTGACGGACGAATCTTTGCCATCAGAGCAGCTAACAAGCCTAAAACATCCGAGGAGACTGCTGCAACATTGCACAAAGGTTAGAGGACGCAACATTTTTACTCCGTGGTACATCTATTAACCCTTTTGTGACCAAAGATGTATTTGTTTTTTTCAACCCAACCACTCGCTCCCAAAGATGTATTTATATGTCTTTTGCATTTTTAAGAGGTGATGATGTAACTCCACAATAGAAGAGAACCCGTTTTAGGTAGCAGAAGTGCATTTTTACAAGAACTCTGCCTGAAATTTTCCCATGGAAAAGACACGTTCAAGGCATTCACACACATACACACGGGGTTCAGTTCCAAATATTGTAAATAGTAAATATTGTAAACATTGTAAATAGTTTATGGTGTTATATTTGTAAATAGGTTGTGGGTACATTTTCATCAGCTGCAATTGGCTGGCCACCCGTTCAGCGTGTATCCCGCCTCTCGCCCGAAAAGACTGCTACGATAGGCGCCAGCATTTTTTCGCGGCGCTAGTGAGGACATACAGTACAGAAAATTTGTACTTGTGACATTTTTTTTGTACAGTATATAAATCAACCTGGATAATTTTTTTTAAGGCTAGGCGGTAGTCAGAGATACCGCATTAAAGAATATTTCAGACGAAATATGTGACGTGCACTCATGCAACCTTGTATGCATGTCCAATATATGTACATCATATCATCCCCATAGTAATTGTTGTTTAACTATCATTATGATTTATTTCTTATCAGACTCCCAGGGCTCAGCAGAGCAGCAGCCAACTGATGGTAGTAGCGGGTGCTTGTCACCTGACCGAAAGCAGCTGTTACCTCCCAACGACTTGTCACCTGACAGCCCGGTGATCGTCAGTGAATTACAGCGCTATGCTAGCTCCACCACAGCTACGGGAAGCCAGTCAGAGGCGGATGCTGTGGGCGACGTGGACACCTTGCCTTCAGCTAAAGCAGCCCCGATCAGAAATGTCAGCCACCACGATGCCGGGGCGACAGTCGTCCAGCCCAACATGGATGCCAGCGCTGCACAAGACTTAAGAATAAGCTCCAAGCGCAAAGCCTCTACTCCATCGCTGGATGAGCGCCCCAGCAAGCAGCCCCCGGCTGGCAAACACTCTGCAGCCTCTTTATCCTCGCAGGCTTTCCCGTACCCGGCCGGTTACGGCCTCCCGCTGGGATTCAACCCAGCCATGCTGGGCGGCTCACTGGGACACCCGCTCCACATGGGGGCGGGCTCGCCTTACTTCCATCCTTCTCACACATCACTAGGTGACCCAAGTTTCATGCCCGAGCTGTTCGCTTTGGGCACAGCCCCCACTTCATCCCCACCTTCATCAACTTTGTCCACATCCAGCGCCACTGTTGTGTCATCTTCCTCTGCGTCAAAAATTTCCCCTTTGACCCCAGGCGCCATGCCGCCATTCATGCTCAGCCCCAGTCTGGCAGGAATGGCCGGGATGCTCCCACCGGGGTTCCCCCTCTCTTATAGTCATTCTCTGGCTAGCCTGTACCGCGGATCAATGCTCCCCGGTGGTCTTCCAGGCCCGGCAGCCACACCCGGTCCGGCTGGATCTAGCTTCCTTTCGCAATACACTTCATCCTCCAGCTCCTCCTCTTCATCCTCCACTTCATCCTTCTCCCCATCGGCACGGTCTGAAGACCACCGGGCCAGGGCTTATGGTGGGAAGGTTAGCAGCCCCGGCAGCTCGGACGGCAACGACGAGGTTATTGAAGTGAATGGCCAATGAAACAAGATCACGCTTGATTAAATTAGCTGTCGTTGATTACCTCACCCTCTGAGGTTACATTAAATGACGACAAAGTCTACTGCACAAGCTTTAAATGCTGACCTAGTGACGTTACAACCTGGAGACGAAAACCTTCTATGGGAAGGAAGGAAGGAAAGAAGGAAGAAAACTGAAGTAACATTTGGAGCGTCCATGTTTTTGTTCAAAAACTGGCTTACAGGGGGAAAAAAATAACAACTTTATAGACTTTTTCTGCAACTTGTCTTAGATGAATAAAACAACACAGTAACTGTAGATTTGGTAAGTTAGATGGTTGTAGCGTTTATTGTGCATTCAGTGGCATCGCTTATAGGGATGGTGATAATCCATTAATGGTCCATTAAATGTGGAATTGAAGCAATTAATGAAGTGCTTTACTTGGCTGCAAGCAGGACAGGACTAAGTTGATTAAGTTGACCAAGCTATAACTCATATCCACTCACACCAAAGGTCGGGTTATGCTTGGAATATGTTGCTTGTACCCACAAGTAATAGGATTGGCTTGTGGCATATGAAGTCATTCAGTAAAACTTCATTTGAATTTCACTTGCAGAGGAGCTGGTGTACACCTGGGGCACTCTGACCACAGTTTTGAGGATTAATTACCCCCACTTTCACTGCCAGGACTGCTCTTGGGAAATAAAAGAAGGGGGTTGAGTATGAGGTTGACCAGTTAACACCTTAAAAACTCTTAATAGAATGTACGCTTCATGAAATGCCTTTAAGCTAGGCCTTTAAAGAAGACTATTGAGACCTGAGAATATCACTTTCTCTTTCTTTTTTTGTGTATTTTAATTATTTTTGTTACTTTAAAAAAATGGGGAAAAAAAAGAATAGCCTTGCCTATTGACAGCCAGGTGAAAAACTGTGCTCTTTCTCGTAGCGGAGAATGAAAAAATGCCTTTTTAGCCGCTTATCTCTTTCCTGAATGTGAACGGTGAGAGGCAATTTGTGGAAATCTCACCCCCACAGTCTTACTGTAGCCTAGTGACAAAACGATGCAAAACACTTCACTCAAGCCTATATACTGTATTTCTACATGCCAAGAGGAATCATCAAGACCACATCTTTTTGCTGTTGGTGGCGTTACCGTGTCTGTGTTGTGTTGTGTGAGGAGGAAGCAAGAAAGCAAGAAATCACCTTTTGCTCTTTTTTTGGGGGGGGGGGACTTGACTTTGGTGGGAGCTTTGCCAAAAAAAAAAAAACAGCACATCCGCAACCTCCATCAAAGTGGATTGTGTCTTACGTGACCAAAAATGAGTCAATATGTAAAAATTCTGATTAACTTTAACTTTGCAGGTAAGCGCTGCAATGTACTGTAATAAATAAAACGCCTGTTTCTGTTGACAGGCTGAAGGCAAAGGCTTCAATTCATCCCTGCGATTCATATAGACGCCAATTCAATCACTTGTCTATAAAGTGAAAGCTTTAAAAGCAGCCAGCAGCTTGTTTTGTGGTATCGAACCCATCTCTTCACATTTGTAAGCTCAGTGTGAAAGAATGGAGAATGTTCTTCATACTGAAATCACTCGTTTACCTGTTTCATTTTTTTTAACAATGTTTGAATTGACCGAGGTAATTTATTTATTAACATTGAATATTTATTCATTTGTATTATTTTATGTTTTGCGTTTTTAATGTGTATGGTTAAATGACTATACGTATATTCAAGTTTGAAAGTAAAAAAAAAATCAATTAAATGCAATTTTTGCATATGTGGACCAACCAATCGGTAATAATTATTAAGACAGTTTATGTGAATATCAAGATTATTATGCTGATAGTTATACCAGTCATCTATGGTGTCACCAGGTTAATACTGCATTTGTGGCCATTGGGATCTCATTAGATCCCTTCATGATAAGCCTCGTCCAAAATCTGCTTACAAGTGAATATCATAATAATACCACTTAAGATCAAATTACTGTTAATTGTTCCAGTTGTAAAAAGATCATTCTAGTGTATTTTTTTGTGTGTATGTTTTCATATCAGAAATGATGACAAGCAAGAACGTTTGTTTTGTGTTTGAACCGTTTGGTTGGCTGCTTGGCATTTGCCGCAGCAACTGACAACTTATTTCAGAGCGTTTTTCTACTTGAATTTGCATATTTATTTATACCAATCAATGCAGACCGATGAGCAGAGCAGTCCCATTGAAGATGCTGTCTCGGAGGACTGACTGATCGGTCCAACTCTTGATGTGTCGTGAATCCATGGATTGAGTGTATGCCCTTAAGTTACTTTTGAGAAATAGTTGTAGTACTCTGCTTTTTTTTTTCCTTTATTTTTAAAAGTTTGACAATAAAAAGAAACATGTTCAATAATGGTGCTTTCTTCATTTATTCAAAACAATAATTCATTTTTGGGTTACGAACAACCCCAATCATGCCAAAAGGGACACTTCACTTCCCAATTTCACTTCCCTCTTTTCTGTGTTCTTTACTCTTCTGTTATAAGAAGGAAAAAGACTCACAAACTGGTATTAGATTTACAAAATGTATATAAAAATATATTAAATACAATAGAAACGGGCGGCACGGCATTTGAGTGGTTAGCACGCAGACCTCACAGCTAGGAGACCAGGGTTCAATTCCACCCTCGGCCATCTCTGTGTGGAGTTTGCATGTTCTCCCCGTGCATGCGTGGGTTTTCTCCGGGTACTCCGGTTTCCTCCCACATTCCAAAAACATGCTAGGTTAATTGGCGACTCCAAATTGTCCATAGGTATGAATGTGAGTGTGAATGGTTGTTTGTCTATATGTGCCCTGTGATTGGCTGGCCACCAGTCCAGGGTGTACCCCGCCTCTTGCCCGAAGACAGCTGGGATAGGCTCCAGCACCCCCGCGACCCTCGTGAGGAAAAAGCAGTAGAAAATGAATGAATGAACAACCCCAACTATGCCAAAAGGGACACTTAAAGCCAATTTCACTTCCCTACTTTCTGTGTTGTTTACTATTCTGTTATAAGAAGGAAAAAGACTCACAAACTGGTATTAGATTTACTAAATTTATATTAAAAAAATATATTAAATACAATAGAAATGCAGTTCTTGGAGCTCCAAATGTCCGCAGCCACCTCCTCCAGTTTGCCATCCAGACTATGGACATATAAAATTGTGAATTGTAACATGAGGCCTTCAATGTAAACTGCATGTACATATATTCCAAATAAATTCAACCATCACCATTTATTTGTTTTATTATTTGACTTTGATGTTTTTTTTTTATGTTTGATGTTTTTGACAAAATCATTCTCAAAAAATGCAAGTAAAGTTTAGTTTATGAAGAAAACTACCAGGCAAATTGGACATTTTTAGGGTTTAGGGTTAAGGAACACCATTTCCCAGCATCCTTTGCTGTTACGTGACTTGACGCTTTTTGTGGCAGCAGGCTGTGCAGGTCTGTTGCCCAGTGATGTTTCGGACAGGAGGCGTACTTGTTAAGCTAGTATTTATATTTCAACCGTCATCCAAGAGGCAAATGGGGTATTAAATAAACAAAAGAGCGAAGAAGCGTTAATAACATATTGTCCACACAGCCATTGTCGCTGTTCTCAGGTGTATCAGGCGTTGTTTTGAAGGCCTGTTGCTGGCTACGGGGAATCCTCGGGCTCGCCCCGGTAGATGTCGCCTGGCCAAGGGGACGCAGAAGACTGCGACCGGAGCTCCGTGGACGGGTTGGTTCCACCAGGTAAAAGTGACTCATTTGCTTCATCTACTAATTTAACCAAGACATAATCTGGTAGTCCTCCATGGCGGACAGCTCACACTGACTTAGCCAACTAGCTAACATTAGCTTCCCCCGTGTTGACGTGCTAACTCTTGTCAAAATAGCACCAGAATTAGCAGATATGGAACTCTTCTTTTATATATTTGCTCGTCGCTGCATTACTTTTTTATTTTAAACATATTATTATTATTATTTATCTGCCGATAGAATTATTCTAAAAGCGCTAGTGTTAAGGTGGGAATCGAAGTACGGTTTAAGTTTAATCAAAGAACGTTACATGCTTACACTGGCACAAATCAACCGCAAAGGAGCAGGAAGAAGCAGAGCTTATTATGATTTTTTTGTCTTCGGATAGATATTGTAAGTAAATTCATATTAGGAACAATTTAAGTCACAATTTATCTGTGTCCTAACAGTGTTTATTTTGTGTGTCATGGAGCAAAAGCTGTTGTTTGTGTAGCATTATAGAGTGTGCACACAGGGAGCAGGGATGCTAATAGCCATTTCCACATTGCGTGTGGGGAAAATATACTCATCGAGTACGAGTCGCACATATACAACCACACACAAGTTCTTTGTAAAGCCTCATTAAGATCCGAATGTGCACAAAGCAAATTCTAGCTATTTTTCAACTTGTCAATTTTATTTTGTTCAGGTCTTTAAAGTGATATTTTTGGGATGTATCACAATATTAATTCATTCATTTTCTACTGCTTTTTCCTCATGGGAGTCGCGGGGGTGCTGGAGCCCAGCTGTCTTTTGGCGAGAGACGGGCTACACCCTGGACTGGTGGCCAGCCAATCACAGGGCACATATAGACAAACAACCATTCACACTCACATTCATACCTATGGACAATTTGGAGTCGCCAATTAACCTAGCATGTTTTTGGAATGTGGGAGGAAACCGGAGTAACCCTAACCCGAGGGTGGAATTGAACCCTCGGGTTACCTAGCTGTGAGGTCTGCGCGCTAACCACTCGACCACCATGCTGGTATCACAATATGACAATATAAAATTTTAAATTAAGCATATTCTTGTATAAAAAGCTACAAACCTTCAGCCATATGATTTTATACACTTTAGTATGGTACTGTGTTCTGTTTCCCCATGAAAGTGTTTTTCTCTTTCACAATGTGATTCAATCAACTTTACAGATAACTTTGCAATTTACTCTCCAAAGGTCACTCCCAGAGAAATGATGCTTGGGAAGGTGTCTGGATCTTCAAGTCTCACTTGTCCCACCTGCCATTAACCTCATCCCATCACCACTCGATCATCTCTGGAGGGATCTTCCTCAAAACATGAATCGTTACCTGCCTGTGGCGAGACAACACTTCCTGGCCACACTAGCCAGCACTAGTGTGGTTGTGAAGGCCATAAGTGCCCTGGTGGTTCTCCTCTACCTGCTCTCCTGGGCTGTGAACACATCGTATTCACTGGGGGTCACTCCGGGTTATCTATTTCCTCCTAACTTCTGGGTGTGGACACTGGTCACCCATGGGATCGTGGAGCAGCATTTTTGGGGTGTGGCGGCCAGTGTAGGGACGGTGATGGCCTGTGGGCGCCTGCTGGAGCCTTTGTGGGGCGCCCTGGAACTGCTGATCTTTTTTGCCGTGGTAAATGTATCTGCAGGCCTTCTAGCAGGCCTCTCCTACCTCCTCACCTACGTGGCCACATTTGACCTAGACTTCTTGTTTGCTGTCCGCATCCATGGAGCTGCTGGCTTCCTGGGAGGCGTCCTAGTGGCGCTGAAGCAGACTATGGGCGATACAACTGTGCTCAGAGTTCCACAGGTGAGGCCAAATTAACATTTCTCAATTATTAATGGACTAGTCTATGTGGCATGTTCTGAACTCCTGTTTGATATGATTCTTTCTCTGTATCTAAATCTTAATTTAGATACTTTTATCTTGTGAAATTGCCATATCCTTGAGCACAGTCCTCACAAGAATTCACATCTCTACTGTCTTAATTTACAGGTAAGATTCAAAGCTGCACCAGCGTTGGTCCTCCTCCTCCTGACTTTATTGCGCCTCTCGGGGTTGCTGGAGAACTCGGCCCCCCTGGCCGCATACAGCTACGGCGCCCTCTCCGGCTGGGTCTACCTGCGCTTCTACCAGAGGCACAGCCGGGGCCGTGGGGACATGTCGGACCACTTCGCTTTCGCAAGCTTCTTCCCCGAGGCACTGCAGCCGGCGGTGGGTCTGCTGGCGGGGATGGTGCATGCCGCCCTGGTCAAGGTGAAGGTGTGTAGGAAGATGGTGAAGAGGTACGATGTGGGGGCACCATCATCTATCACTATCAGCCTGCCGGGGACAGACCCACAGGATGCAGAGAGGAGGAGGTGAGGGTTATCAATCATGTAATTGTCTCTTTGCATTGATGGAAGGTCTTGTGTGGTTTTTTTTTCATACTTTTCCCAGTGTGTCACTTTGCAAACCAAGGACTGTACGCTTTTCTGTCATCTTCCTCCTAGGCAATTGGCCCTTAAGGCTCTGAACGAACGTCTAAAGCGTGTGGAGGACCAGTCCAGCTGGCCCAGCATGGACGATGAAGACGACGACGAGGACGACGAGGTCAGAACAGACAGGCAGCCACTCCTCCCGCGTGACCCTCCCTCTTCTTCATCCAGATCAGCAGGACATGTCAGCATGTCCCTTTCCTCCACCACCCTGTCCTCCATGTCGCAGAGCACTGGAGCACAGTCCAACCCGGAGTCGAGCATCATCAGCTTTGAGGACGCACCGTCCACGTCATAACTTACAGTTCTATTGCACACGATGGCGCTGATTTAAAGCATCCTGACTGGGATCTATTCAGTGACATGTTAGACCTTTGTGTCATTGTAAAAACAACACACAGGTTGAACGTTCAGAGTTCACCTTCACATGTGTTGGATGTCAACCAGTGTTGTCAGATAGGCCACCTTGACACAAGTCCTTCCTTCTTGCAAGCAAAGCAGACGCTGTATCTTCCTGGTTTGATTCCAAGTGGCAGGAGGTGTGTGCATGGCACCACGCATCTGTTTTGCATACTTTTAAAAAATACTTAGCAAAATGGATGCACACTCAAGAGAAAGCTTGTCCGTGCCAGAGACTCCCTCCCAAAAAGACATATTGAGCTTTGACTTGGAGGTTTTTGGTGATTTGGCAACACAGTGAAGAGTTCAGGAAGTAAAGGAAAAAGCGACATTCTTACTGTTTGAGCGATGACTAACAAAAAAAAGTGCCAGCTGAGAATATTTTGGACCAGTGGTCCCAAACTTTTTACAGTCACAACGGACCCCTTTAGACATTTGACCAGAAGCCATGTCCCCTCTATTCCTGCAAACATAAACCTTATTATGTTAATTTCCTTGAAATACTGAATCTAATTATTCGGTTAATTCACTTTATAGTAACTGTTTCAAAAATGTGTATTTTGCAAACTTGCTTCTTCATGGCGGACACAGAGCAATGAACAACACCACGCTCTGTCTCCTTGGACCGCGAGGCATTCAGGTGCACTCCTAATTATTTTTCATTTTTATTCATTTACCCCCTTTTGACAGTTTAGTGTACCCCACTTTGGGAACCTTGGTTCTGAACCAAGTCTCAGCTCTCAAGTTTGTTTACCTGCTTCTGGACAACATTTTAGGTTGACTCCACGTCCAATCCTGGACGACGTTCCTGTGTGCTCACTGTCTAAGCTCTTAAATGGTGCCAGATTTAGAAATAGCTGTTGGAATATTGCCGGCTTTCTGTCCATTTACAGTATGCTTTATTTTGGCTCAATACAAACATGGAAAGTGAAAAGTATGGTTGCATTTATAAAAAAAAGTTTTAGTGGAGTCTTTGATAGAGAGCTACACTGATCACTAGTCAGCCTTGTTTGCTTTACTTGCACTTTATTTTACATATTTGTAAAATGAAAGTGCTAGACAGCCGGCCAATTCATGGTTCAAATCTACACTGTTCCACTGATGTGTGCAAAGGTCTTACTGAAGACAGAAACCGATACATGGGTTGTGTTCTAATCTAATTTTCTGATTTTGATTTTCTTGGTTTTGTTTGCTTACGTGATGTTGAAAACTGACAGGGATCGGCAAGAAAAAAATAACTAAAGCCACGTTGGGTTTTTTTTGTACTGCCATCATGTGCAAAGAAATTCGCATTGCACTAAAAACAGACGAGCTCGAGACTATAAAGGTTTTTTTGGGGGGGTCATACTGATATTTGATCATTGTTGATTTTCATAGTGAACAACTCCAGGCGAGGAATTCTGGGGGAGAACATTGGACCTTTTTTGTCAGATACAACAACAAGCCCCTCTTCGAAAAACATTACATAAACACCAAAAAAAACCCAAACAAAAACTTTTGGACTGATACGTAAGGTAGGATAAAAGCCATTGAAACTGTTTAATCTATATTCTTTTTCAACCTCTTAAATTGCCGTACCTTTATTTTGAAGAGAATCACACTGGCCATATTTTATGAATGAACAGATGCCCTTTTGTATCTTCTAATGTCAACCACCAAGAGCTAAGGATCGTGTACTAATGGGGAAGGTGTCTTAACAAACCCAACTGCTTTTAGCAACAATTACAGTTCAATAGTGCCAAGTTGCTTTGAATATTACTTGATGTAATTGTAAGAAATCAATGTAGTTTCACTTCTCTGTACTTTGCCTTCTGTTTGGGATTTCAGTAGAAAAAGAAAGCAGTGTAAACACATACCATTTATATGAAAAATACTGTATGAACTGAAAGTTGCTGTTAAAGAGCGACAACCTTCCTAAAGTAAGGCTTTCGTTGTGACAGCGCAATACAAAGCTTATGACACTTAATTTCACTTAATTTGCCTTTTTTGTAAAGGTGTTGAATGTCTGATTCCAAATTTTAAAATAAATTTCGACCAAAAAAATATACCACCACCCCCATCGGCCACCATTTGTTACCAAAAGAACAGATTGTATATTTTTTACCTTTACAAATTAAACCACATAAAAATGGGTGTAAATTGTTGTTAAACCTGAATAAGATGGTATTCCTGGTATTCCTGGTATTCATGTATATGTGCATAGCATGTGCACATATTCTAAAGAAGTCTCAAAGAAGCAATCAACAGTTTTTGGTCATGCTATTGTCATAGGCTATACATTCAGTGATAGCCAACGCTAGTAGCTAAACTTTGTCAAATCGCTATCATTACCTGACTGCATAACTAGTGCGTGTTTGTGGTATGTTGGGCTATCTTGTGTACTCGAAACAGGAAGAGGGTGTCATGTAATGCTTCCAGTGTGTTCAAACACTAGCGTCTCCAGGGGTAGCTGTGTAATCAAGGCAGACTGCACCTTTTTTAGGGGTTTTGTATGTTGGTTCATCAAGGCGCCATGGTAGTGTCATATTGTAGAGGGGCAACTTGTTTGCAACAATATTCTGTTTTTAATGACAGCTAATTCTGTTTTTAATGGCAGTTTTAGCTGTCATTTCTCTACCTGCATCTCACCTTACTGCAGTGCTTCTCAAATAGTGGAACGCCTGGGGGCACGGGGTCGGGGGTGGGGTGGGCTTTCATTTCAATGCAGACCTACCGACATGTATAAATTTATAGTACTCAACGTGCAATTTGACTCTTGAATATGCTCTCAATTTTGTTGCATTTTTCTGGTTTCAGTTTCAAGTTCAGTCTGTACCAGAGCCGATCCAAGGCATAAGCAAACTAACTTAAACAAGAAATAAATCATTATTTTTTACCTGTGTGAGGGTCCCGTGTGGGGGCTTGGGCCGGCCCTGGTCTGTACAGTACAGATAACTGAATAAATATCAATTTCAATAGTATTTCAAATCAGTGGGGTCCTTTGGAGGGGCATGACAAAATCATTGAGAAGCACTGTCTTAATGGCAGTTTATCTCTGTATGTTGCACACTTTGCAGTTTTAGTTTACAATATACTTCTGTACATAAAATAAAGGTGATTGTATGAGATGTGTGTTGTAATTTATGTGGTATTGTTCAGTGAGGGCACTCATCTCCGTATACAGTAGCATGTTTATCTCGAATTAAGGTCACCGCATTGTATTTTACCTGGGAAGATCTCAAACAGCAGATGGCGCTATCGCGCTGCTTTCACTGTCAGGAAGACCGTTCCAATATCTGTATATATATAGATATATAAGCTAGCAAGGCACTCAGAAGAAGACTAAAAATGAGCACTCAATACTTATCACAATATTCTCGTATTGTATCTGTCCTAAGGAGGACACAATACAGTAACCCTATAGTAACCCCACTTCATTGAATATTGTGGCAAAATGACCAAAGCTGGCCACTAGGTGGGGCAGTAAGCCCAAAGTTACTACGTTTCATTTGTTCTAGTGTATTTTCCCAATATAATATATAATATTGTAGTTGTTTATAATATAATATTCAATAATAATCGCATTCCGATAGCAGTTCGCCTTCCCCATCATCAATTTTATCGTGCCCGCGCAGGTGTGGCTCTGGAGCGCGTGCCCGCCACCCCTCCCCCTGCCTTTTCGAGGTCCGAGTTTCAAACCCTCGCCTGCGCGCACCCGAAAGCAATTCAATTGTATCCCAGTGAGTGAGGCTGGTGGCTGGCAGCGGCGAGCGACTTCATCTCCATCGTACACGCAACTTTGTCCACACAAAAAAACGCAGGTAAACTTACTTTAATAATAATTTCTAGATATGTTTATTTTTTATTGTTTATTGTTAAAGTTATATGAAGGCTTAGTAAGCCGCAGTTAGCCGATGCTAGCGTCGCTAGCCCCCCCCTAAACGACCTCCATTGCTAATGCCGCTTCCGCACTTTCCAGACAGTTATACTATTTGGGGGAAAGCTGCTCCTGTTTGGAAGCAAGAGCTGCGGTGACCTAATCCACATTAATTCAAATAAATAAGTGTGATATTGTAATTAATTATCAGTTAAAATGTATTTGTGACTATTGGCCTAGATTGGCGAAACGGTGTAGCCAAACAAAGGGTCTTTTCTCGACTGAACAGGAGGAGGTTCGTTGACTTTTATCTAAAGGCACATTCAAACCTTATTTTTTCTTATTGTTCGATCAAACATACATAATTTTCTTCTATCCTAAGTAATACAAGGTGAAAATCGGCGGTGAGGTTAACTACCATTTTTAAATATAATACCCATGACATGTAAATATGTCTTCCCAAGGTTGCCTTCAGTCAATAAAAAGCCATAGGCGCGTTTAATGTGGTTTTCTTCGGGGTGTCGAATTTGAATTGAGGCCACCCACACGTTCTTCCACTGCGGACACACTAGCCATCTGTTGCCTCTGTGATGACGCCATCTTTCTAGTGACCCACCCAGTGGCAGGCTGCTTTAAAAACACTGGTTTATACTGGGAGCTCTCTTAGGATGAGACACAGTTCTCTCTGTGTGCTACAGACTACTCTATAGACCTTAAATCTGCGCTATGGAACACTGCGGAGTGGATGAAATCACTGGGAATGGATTTTGTTCTGATCAGCGAAGGCATGTGATCAAACAATGGACTACAATCCAACTTCATGCTGCTAAAGTAAAACATTTTGACATAGTGTGTATTGTTGTTTACAGTTACAATACACTTTGTACAATTACAATTTAGAACGGAGTAACATGGGTACCTCGGTAAGGCATCGAGTGTTAGATTGCACTGGTTATGCATAACATGGTACAGTTCACTAATAGTGTTATTTCTGCAGTTTGACACATTTTACCCTTGAACCTGCTTACTGCACTGATAGCCTCTCATTCCATTTAATGGAATAAGATGACAGCGACAGGTCAACATCCAATTTCATTAATGCGTCCATAGATCAATGCAGCCAAAACGACCTCATAGTCGTAAGATGATTTATGGCGATGTGGTCCGACTTTCTACAATACATATAATAAGCAACTGCGAAAACCATCGGAAAACCAAATATTGGTAAAAAAATCTGTATTTAGCTTCAAAACACTAGAGGATGATGCTTTTTTGTGTAAAGAACAGCCGCGTTGTCTACAAAATGTTCTGAAACCTTATTAATTTTACATGTGAATTTGACACGTCTTACCCGCTGTGTGTAATTTGACCTGATTTTTGTCTTGGTGGTGTCTTTGTGCTGACTTTAAGATTGAGAATTTTAGGCTTAGATTAAAGTTTAAGGAGGGAAATGACACAACACACATCTTAATTGGTAATTTCCCTGCTGTTACCTTTTATTGTTTACTGATTTTTCTTTTTAACACAAAACCATGCAGATTGACTGATTATAGATATTCACCTTTTTATATTCACCTTTGCTCAATGCTCTCGACTTTATCAGCGCTGAAGCAGCCGTGTCTGTAATGACTTGCCTTTCAGCAATGAGGTGCCATTTTTTAAAGTGAGGGTACATTGTTATGTAGACCCCGTTGCTGGTCAAACATTGACTCTGCACATGCCTCCAGGCACCCCCTGCCCCATTTTTGTTGTCTTTTCTTCAAGTCATCCAGGGAATGGGCTAATATTTTTGACAGCTCTGTCCTACTTAGATTATTCGACCATTTATAGGACGCTTGCAGCGTTGAACTAGGGTTTTCATAAAATAAGTCATACGATCAGAATAAAAATATTAAAACTGTGCGGTATATAGTACAGAAAACACGGTGCTATTATGCACATCAACCAAATTGGGCTAATAAATAATAATGTTGATAATTATAAAGACAGTACACTAGCATATAGTTGTTCCGAAACAGCAGAGCGCAGGCTGTGTTGTTTACATACTTCTGAAATGACGGTCTTCTCTCTAAACTGTGAAATCGGAGGTCTTGCCAAAGACCTACAACATCATCGTGGTGCAGATGGTGTCACTGTGCATCGTTCAACTATTCAGTGCACTTTGCACAAGGGGATGCTGTCTAATTATAAGTATCCGGGTCATCACTTCTTTGGAGTCATCTATGATCTTGTCAGATCATCAGAGCTGTGTGACGACTTCATCCTAAAAAAAATAACATTAATTAAATAAAAATAATGGGCTGCATGGTGGACGAGTGGTTAGCGTGCAGACCTCACCCATCTTTTTTGGGGTTTGTGGGTTTTCTCCGGGTACTCCGGTTTCCTCCCACATTCCAAAAACATGTTAGGTTGGCGACTCCAAATTGTCCATAGGTATGAATGTGCGTGTGAATGGTTGTTTGTCTATATGTGCCCTGTAATTGGCTGGCGACCAGTCAACCCCGCCTCTCGCCCAAATAGACTGGGATAGGCTCCAGCACCCCCCGCGACCCTCGTGAGGATAATCGGTAGAAAATGAATGAATGAAATAAAAATAATTGCCAAGATTGGGGCAAATGGATGTTTTTCTCTTGAATTTGACTTGAAAGTTCTTCCATTTTATTGGGTGTGCGTGTTTGTTTCCCAATAACTTCCTCTTACTTTGTTGCACAACTTGCTTCCTCAAAGCCTGATCTGGTTGGTATGTAATAACTATAAGAATTCCGGGAACCTTAAGTGTCATCTCATGTTAACATGTTTCCCCCCATGGTTTCCATCCATATGCTCTAGTTTTGTGGCCATTATATCACAGGAATGCCTTGAGGAAACTCATGTTTCATGATATGTTGGTGACATTTTCTTAATTTATTCCCCGCCTGTAGGGATGGCAGCCATCCGTAAGAAGCTGGTGATAGTCGGGGATGGAGCTTGTGGGAAGACCTGCCTCTTGATTGTCTTTAGCAAAGACCAATTCCCCGAGGTTTACGTCCCCACTGTGTTTGAGAACTATGTGGCTGACATAGAGGTGGACAGCAAACAGGTAAGAGACCTACTCGGATCTACTATCAAACCCCCATTTTGTCAAGTTCTTTCCGTCCCTAGTCTGTAAAATGTGTGTGGGGGAGAGCGGACTGTATGTTTATTAGGTAGTGTAACTGGACCACCTTATGCACACCAGAACTCTGGTTAGAGAGTGAGTCCGAACACTGTGGCAGAACTGTATGGACTTTATTGATTACAGTCCAATTCCAACTGACAAGTTAAGTGGTATGCCGCAATGAGTCTGGTTTCTGAAATGAATGAACATCAGCACAAATACAGGTCACTAGCTTGAAACAGCACAGGCTAATCTACGCAACACATACACTGTATTTGGCGATGGAAAGGGCGGCAACACGTTATCTAGCATGTGAAAGGGTCAGTATAATAAATGGGCGGTATTCGCCGCCTAATTAGCATATAAATAACGATCGCTAACAGTCGTAACAGCTCATTAGCTTACCTTTGTGGTCTTACAGAGGACTTTTTAGCTACCCCGCAAGTTGCCTGGTACAAACACGACCACAGTCTGCCCTGATCAGTGCCTGCACCAAACATCGCACTCACAATGAGGGAATTTACAAGAATGTGAATTAATTTTGACCATTTCTCAAAATTTGAACTGCAAGGTTGCCGAAAGGGTCCCATCATCAGACCGCTATAAAAGATATGTAGGATGATTCCCTGTCTATTAATGCTCAAGTTGTCCATGCAAATTTTTTAACCCAGTAATTACATTCAATATTTCAAGTTATTTAAGATTAAAAAAAATTATACATTTAAGTGTGCAGGAGTCAATTGTGGAGTCAGGTCAATTGTGTGAAGGGGTACACGACTTGCCACGATGCCGGTGACTACTGGTGATTCTGAGGTTAATTAAAATGTGCCATTAATATAGCATTTACAGGTTTATGTATGTTTCCGTGTAATTACTGTTTTTAAACTGACAGTAGACCGCAGTCTTTCCACAGCGTTCACTGTGTGATTGTGTTATACATTGATGGATGTTTCAGGTGGAGTTGGCGCTGTGGGACACTGCTGGTCAGGAGGACTATGACAGGCTCCGACCTCTCTCCTATCCAGACACTGACGTCATTCTCATGTGCTTTTCCATAGACAGCCCTGACAGCTTGGGTGAGTGCAAACCAAATCAAAATCTGGGATATGGTCTTTTTGAACGTATTTCCAACTGACAAGATGCTCTTTTATTTTAACCCAGAAAACATTCCGGAGAAGTGGACACCCGAGGTGAAACATTTCTGTCCCAATGTTCCCATTATTCTGGTCGGGAACAAGAAAGACCTGCGCAATGATGAGCACACGCGCCGCGAGCTGGCTAAGATGAAACAGGTACAGTCATGTTCAAAAATAAATTTTTTGAGTTTCGTGTGACGTCACATCCTGTAATATTTGACCATAGCCATACAGGCAGAGAGTTTGAAAGGAAACAAACTGGCTAACTTTTCTAATGGGATGTCGGCCTCTGCACGCATTGCTACTACATCTTCACCAAACTGTGATGAAGGAAGATGTAGTCACCCAAGCAATACCAACTGAATATGGAAGATATTTTTATGACACGCTTGTTTTGTTTGCGCAGACATGGGCCAAAAGGCGCTCTTATGTTGAAGGGTCATGAAAGTGTGTTCCATGTGTAGAGAATGTGTATTTACATCTAAGACAAGCTGCGTTCAAAATAAACATGCTTCTCATATTTTTCCCCCACTCAGAATCTACACATTTTCATCGGACATATGTTTTTTTTAAATCAAAGAATTATAATACAATGTGGTGAAAATATACACATCGAGACGACTTGCAGTCTGAAATTAAGCTAACACTAAGCTATATGCTTTGGTATATAGCAATAGCATAACATTTGGCTACCATGACGTCTGGAGTGTACCTCTCTGGTTTCTTTTGGGGTTTTTGTTAACCAGTCCATTAAGGGATTTGACAGAAATGAGCCTGTCCGGTTGGGGACGACTGATGTACACACAACTGGACTTTTCCACGTCCTTTTCACATGTTGCCATTTAGCATGTCGTACCAGCATTTTAAACAAGCTTTGGCAAGTGCACTGATGAGATGCGTCATTATTTCACATTTCCTCGTTCTCCAACAGGAGCCTGTGAAGTCTGAAGAGGGCCGGGAAATGGCAGTCCGGATTGCAGCATTTGGCTACATGGAATGCTCTGCCAAGACCAAGGATGGCGTACGAGAGGTGTTTGAGATGGCCACAAGGGCGGCGCTGCAGGCACGCCGCGGAAAAAAGAATGGTAGATGTGCGCTGCTGTGAAGTGGCGCATCTCTTGGAACAATTCGGACCTGGCCCAGTTGTACCCTGTGGCCTGAGAGGGAATGGAGGCATTACTAGATGGGAGTGGGAGGGAGGGACGGACGGACTGCTGTTAAGGAGACTGAATTTACCCTGGGACTTTTGGTTTGGGCGGCTTTGATGGAGAAGGATTGGGGCAGGGTTGGGAAGGTATACCATTGGACTCTTTGTGGGCTTGCTGCAAATAGGGGGCACTGCACACCAGCCAAAGACAGCTACAGCATGTCCGCCCCCTCACCCCTCCTTGAAGGTCATTAAGACATCTTTGCTGAAAATCATGTGATTCTTCAAGGTTAGTTTCCTTCCTGGATGACTTGACAGGTCAGTGTGTGCCAGAAGTATGGTTTAGAATGGCTTTTAACCCCAAATGTGGAACTAATCACATTTCAATTCAGTTTGAGCCAAAGTGGACAAATCCATGGAGATATTAAATGGGGGAGGTGTGGGTTACACCTAGAGTTTTAATACAATATTTGGCTGTTAACATGTTTTTAAGATTTTCCCTGGGGTGTCTTGTCCCCGTCACATGTCCCAGAGCCAAGAGGTCCGTCAGCGAGGCTAATCCTGTGCTTACAGACTCGCTATGTCCGCGCACTGAGACCTCAGCCCTCTTTCAGCTATATGTTGCAATTGACACATCGCTATCAGTTACTGCATTCAGTGTTAGGATGCAACCTTCATTTGACCCCTGCGGTGTAATATGATGTGCCCACAGCTTTTACGAGTGTTGCCAATTTAAAGCTACTACGTAAATCACGACAACCTGCCTCAAATCTCCTCTCATGGCCTCGTCCCTCACACCCATTCCTCCCTTCTTTACCACAAAGTCCGACTGCCGGTGTGGATCAAGAACAAGGAGAGTTTTGCATTTATATGCACACCATTCATGTCTTGGACCCAGGAGGACATCTTTGTTTTCATTTCTCAAAAAACTGACAACATTTTGGAACCTGGTTACTTTAAGGGTATTTTTTCAAACAGAATTCAAGAGTGTTTTTAATTCCCAAAATGCTAATGGTGGCCTGTTAAGTATTCAGGCTCTCTTACAATTGTCGTTCTTCCTGGCTGACATGGGGTTCGATCCAGAAACCTACTCTTGTATTGTTATATGCTACTTTAAAAATGTCCTGAATATATTGTCTGTCAGTATTTAAGAGAAAGGGAAAAAAACAGGAGGTGGGACATTAGCTGTTGCTTGCTTGATTGGAATTCTCCTGTTATTTACACTTGGTGGCCCGTCGGTCATCCCAGGAGAAAGGCTGGATTACTGCAATGTCCATGTTTTTGTCTCAAAACTGAAAAGACAAAATGAAGAGTTTTGAAGGCCTCCTTATGTACAAATCATTTTTATTTCTTGTTTTATTGAATGTTCAAAATCCTAACATTCTTTTGAATGCTGAAGTTAAAAAAAAAACAAAACAGGGAAACCACGCTGTATGCAACGTCTGTAAATATGAATGATGGGTTTTGTTCCTACTTGACGACACACGCACAGGACTGGAAACTGTATTTGTAAAGTAGCTTTGGTTTGTGTAATAAATTACTTTCTATAACACCTAGCTCTTCTTTATGATGGGAGTCCGGAATGAGAAGAGGCACTAAAAGTCAGTCGATGCCCAAAAGTCATACCGCTGGAGTGATGGATGAGCGGTTTTATGATGCTGCAATAAAATGTTCCTGTGCAGGGCTGTACGCTTAGCTTTTTCATTAGGAGCACCTGTGCACAGCAATGCACATGTGCACTCGTACATACAGGGTGTGTCTGAAAAGTGTCACAATTATTTCAAGTCCAAATAACAGTTGACATGGTTTAACCTTCCAAGTAATCCCCCTTAAGTGTAATGTACGTTCTTCTATGCACTGCTGGAAGGCCCCTCAGCTCCGTTGTTCCAACCCTCTCGCCGTAAGGAGGTTGTTCTCTGCAAGAACTGCTGGATGCTTTGGACATCATTGACATTGCAAGTTGTCCTGCCACAACTCTCGCCTCCTCCAGCCCTGCAGGACCGTCTGGCCCCGTGGCAAAAACCATCAATACTTGCATCCCACTGCACCACAACACACCACACCCATCATCATCATTAAGTTCACCATACGAAATACCCGGAGATGTTCACATGTTAGATGTGGCATGATGCCGCTCACTGGACTAACAAAGCTGGCCTTTTTATAGGCCTGCAAAACCAATCCTCAAATTACACAGACACCCACTGAGTATTGTGTAATGTGTATTTGGTCCACTTTTGCTCAGAGTCCAACTCCTGTACAATGAACTGTGACATCATAACTCATTATCTCAACTACCTGAGTACTAAGACAATAAATCCACACAAGAATGATGTAAATAGTGAATTAGTGCATGTTGAAAACAGGAAGTGAACAAATGTATTAGCAATTGAGCATCTGAGTCAGGGTAGGATTAAAAAGCCATTGCTCCTTCCTATTAAGGGCCTTAAATATAGATAGCATTGTCCCCTACTTTTCCTTGGGTGTAACCTAACTTAAACGGTTAGTGCCCCACCATACGTAAACACCACTCCATAATAAAGATCATTCATAAAGACTACTCAGTGCTTATCTACAGGAGCCAGTGTACGTTCTAATGTTGCCCTCATAGTAATGACTGCGGGCTCCTAAGAGTTGAAACCACAGTCCGGAAGGAAGATCGTCACTGCCACTCCACCCAAAGCGGTGGCCAGACACCGTAAAAAAATGCAGCACCGTCCTCCAGAGTATAGAGGGGAGGGGAAACTGCAGCGATTGCGGTGGATTTTTTTTAAAGCTTTTTTTCCATTCTCTTAACGCCTCCTCCTACTCCTCTCCTTGTCCCTGCGCCTGCTACTGCTTCTAGTTCTTCAGTGTGCAGCTCCACATGCTAGCAAACGCCGGGTTTATATACCATTCTATTTTTAGCCCAGCGCGAGCCCAACTATTTTTAACCAATATGTGTTCATCGCTAGCTGGAATCACCCAATGAAATAACAGCCACTAGCTACACAAGGACCAATGGGAGGGCCGAAGCGGAGAGAAGAGGCGTGACCAAAAACACACACGCCATATCACTGTTAATTTCCCAAGCCAGCACTATTTTACATATAATCTGATAAGACGTTTAATTTAACATTTAATGCTTTATGTTTACATGTTACAAAAATATTTACGAAATGTTTTAATTCTCATTGTGCACGCCCACTTTATCGATAAACGATCTCTGTTGGTGACACGTAGGATGGCCCTGCTTACGTCTTAGTTTAGATTTAGTTTTGATATGATTTTGGTGATGACTACAACAGGGGACTGCCCACTTTTGTGAGTCACCCCTACACCCACCTATTCTGTTGTTTCCCAAAGTTGTTTTTAGGCTCTATACATACCGAAACACAATTATCGTCACCAGTCTAGTCTGTGTGTAGTCTGACAAGATAGATAAGACATTGGGTTTACCCTCCATGTTTTCTTATCAACATCAAAAATGCAGATCAACATCAACAAGGTGCAATCTAATACTAAAAATCATACGGAACTGATAACATTTTAGCACCAACGAGAAAAACGCGTTGTTAATGAATTACATGGGAGTAAAGAACCTTACGAAAATTGTTATTAAAATGCTTATTAAACAACTTCAATTGACATACATTTAACAAATCTGCCACTTGTCCGCTTTAGCGCAACATTACACTGTACATGACATTACACTGACCTCTAGCGGTAAAAATGACACATTACAGAACAGTGCTGCAGACTGCAGCTGCTTCCGCATTATGCCCTGGGCGGGTTTGGACGCCATGATAGAAGGCAGAACGGGCTGGTTTGGACGCCATGATAGAAGGCAGAATGCAGAAATTGCTCAAATAGACATTGGGCGGGAGTGGGTTTTCTCCTTGTACTCCGGTTTCCTCCCACAAAAAGTAAATTAAATAAGGAACAAGTTGCTTATTTTTTCAGGCGTATGATAAATACATAGAAATAACTGTCGACCATTTAAGTTTGATGTTTAAGGTGACTTTTTATACGAACAACCACTGTTAATGTCTATTGTGCTGTATTGGTGTAATATAGGTATTCGCCAGCAGAGGGCATCCAAGGCATCAGTCGCTAACGTACTGGTGGAAGACGAAGAAAAAGCTGTTCGTAGGTGATCAGACGTGAATAACCTATATCCCTTTGTGTGCAGGTAAGGTGATTTGTAAGCCATACAGAAGTAATAGACAGTTGTAACAAGTGTCTAGCTAACTAAATAATGCACAAGTTAATTAGAAATGAAAAGAGGATAAAACAGTGATAAGAAACAATGGTTAAGAGTACTACAAATTGTTTTTTGAGCTTATTAAGGTGTGCGCATACGGTAAAATCAATATTGTCTTTTGTTTATTGATATATATATATATATATATATATATATATATATATATATATATATATATATATATATATATATATATATATATATATATATATAAAAGCTGTTAGTCAGATAAACTTACATAAACAAAATGGAGACTTGGGGTTTGATATCAGCCCAAGGCAGAGACACAAACCTCATGCTTCTGAACAAACAGAATAACTGGGTGACAATGAAGGCTCATTAACTGCAATGTTCACACTCAATCCATGCAACACAGGGCCGCTAGTGTGCACCGTAGTGTCTGTGTGCGCTTCATGCAGAACGGGAGCGGTGAGATGTGAGGCTGGTAATGATCTCCACGGCCAGAACTCACACACCAGTTGACTAGTGGACATCACTTGTCAGCGAGAAAATCAGAGGCTTTTTTGTTCCAGATAGCGGGGTGTTTTTCCTGTTGTAATTAAAAGACCCCGCTGGTCGGGTCACAAATGATGCTGCCGTGATGACCCTGATGGCGGAGATGCTACATCCCATATCTAAATGTCTCTTAACCTCCCCCCCTTGTAGGTGTGTGATGCAACTGGACCATCATGATATTGCTGGAGCTTCGTCTGAGGTACTGATTTAACTTTTCCGACTGATCTGCATCAAGAGCCAATGAATGGGAACCCCATGCACACTGTAAGCCTGGATGTTCAAAGTACTTAAATAAATGAAGTTATGCATACTCAAAGTTCTAATAACTTAATTATGTCAAGTTTATTTAACATGTTTTTCCATTTTGAGTACTTTTAACTAATATGTTTTGATTAATTTGAACTATGGCTATATTAAGTAAGATTAAATTAAAAACATAGTTTACATACAACTTAATACACTGTAAATCCGAATGCTCAAAATAATTAATTGGTTTTAGTATATTCATTCATTTTCTACCGCTTTTCCTCACGAGGGTGGCGGGGGGTGCTGGAGCCTACCCCAGCTGTCTTTGGGCAAGAGGCGGGGTACACCCTGGACTGGTGGCCAGCCAATCACAGGGCACATATAGACAAACAACCATTCACACTCACATTCATACCTATGGACAATTTGGAGTCGCCAATTAACCTAGCATGTTTTTGGAATGTGGGAGGAAACCGGAGTACCAGGAGAAAACCCACGCATGCACGGGGAGAACATATAAACTCCACACAGAGGGTGGAATTAAACTCGGGTCTCCTAGCTGTGAGGTTTGCGCGCTAACCACTCGACTGCCATGCAGCCAAAATTGAAGTATTAAATTATACTCTTTTTTGCAGAGTGATTGCAGAGTTTGTCTATATGTGCCCTGCGATTGGCTGGCAACCAGTCCAGGGTGTACCCCGCCTCTTACCCAAAGTCAGCTGGGTTGCAACCATGCACCCACGCATGCACGGGGTATCAGTATAGTTAACTTAAAATTTTCTTAAAAGTTCTACTTACAAATGTTGATTGCCAGTTGCATTAGCTGTCTTTTCAGTTTATTTAACTTGTAATTTTTTATTAATATGAAGAAATAATCCATTGCATCAGATAAATTTGTACTGTGTAGGTTACACATGCACACCTTCTTCCTATGGAAAGAGTTGAAATGAGATTGAAAATTAAAGAAAGGAGAATGCATGGCAGAGAGAATGCGAAAAAGAAAGCTATTTTTCTCTTCACCCCAAAATTAAATAAGTATATCTAATATCAACTCCAAATATTAAAGCTCTGATATACTCAAATGTGGCAAAAAACGTGGCAACTGATTGCCTCACTTTTTTCGAGTTCTGCTAACTTATTCGGGTTTACAGTGCATGAATCCATGACCAAAAACTCCCCAGGCATTTGACCCGTTCATCCATTTTTTCAATTGTATCTTGTCTAAAATCATCTGATGCAAACATGTGCATCAAATATCATTTCATTCATGAAGAGCAGCCTTGCCTGGGATCAATTCCATGTTGTACGGACTTGTGTAACACCATTTTTTAATTGGGCGAAACAAGCCAGCCTTAATGATAATACAGTACAGCTGCATAAATCGCTCATGTATCACAACTCCATGGAGAGAAAGAGCATATACTCGTTCATTTGTACTCAACCTAAATTCATTATTTATCCCAGGGAATCGAATACATTCTCCCAGCTAGCCTGTGATTGAACTCGAAAAAAAATAATTACGCCCCCACACCCAAAGATCTGCTATCTAATGGGAAAAACAGCAGCAGAAAAAAAAGCAGTGCGGGTTTTAATGATTGCATTTGGGGCAGAAAACACTTTTATTGAATTTAAAAGGGGACAGCATGGTGGTGTAGTGGTTATAGCACATCTGCCTCACAGTCAGGCGTTACGGATTTGAATCTCTATGTGCAGTTTGGATGTGGGGTTTCTCCAGATAGTCTTGTACTTTTTCCCACATCTCCAAAACACTCATGTTCGGCTAATTGGGTGTGGC
Organism: Doryrhamphus excisus; assembly: GCF_037039965.1. Lineage (NCBI taxonomy): Eukaryota > Metazoa > Chordata > Actinopteri > Syngnathiformes > Syngnathidae > Doryrhamphus > Doryrhamphus excisus. The sequence goes on along the minus strand of NC_136373.1, from coordinate 7,102,148 downwards.
CTACCATTTGCGGCCCACGGCTCGTTATTTGTTGAAGCTCTCGTTGCAGAAAAGAAACGGTACGTCTTTCTCCGGCTGCAGGAAGACAAGAAAGAAAGCACAGACAGTTTGGTTGGAAACAGCTGTGACATTGCTAACACCATAAACAGAGAAGCAGAGTTTGGGGAGGGCAGAGAACGTATATATCTGGCCTACAGTGCACGCCCATATAAGGAAGTCCGGTAGTGGTGGGCAAAACCGTTCATTTCAGTCACCAGGATCATTTCGGTTCATTCAGTCAAAAGATCCGTTCATTTCGGTCAATTGGTCGTTAGCTTGTGATCTCCCCTTGTGCATCGGCCCAGTCAGCCATGTTGAGTCAGTCCGTTCACTCATGTTCACGTTAGTTCCGACTCAACAGCGCAACAACACGTGATGAGTAGTGGTGTGTCGGTCATGAACGAACGGGTCAAAAGAACTAGTTATTTTTTGTGAACGGAATGAACGAGGTGACGAGGAACGAGGCGGTGACCTTGATCGTTCTGTTTACAAAAAAGAACTAATTGTTTTCACCTGTTCGTTCATGGCCGACACACCACTAAAGTCCGGCGCTCTGTGACATCACAAAGAGCAGAGAAGACCAGAAAGAAAAAAACTCAAACGTGCAAACCTCATTATCTGAAACTTTGGCATCGTTTAACATCGTTCAAAAAAGTGGAAATAGGTCCCCTTTATTTATAATATAATTAAAATTTTTAAATACACTGTATAAAAATAAGGCTGCACGGCAGTCAAGTGGGTTTTCCACATTCCAAAAACATGCTTGGTTAATTGGTGACTCCAAATTGTCCATAGGTATAAATGTGAGTGTGAATGGTTGTTTGTCCAGGGGGAGACAGCTGGGATAGGCTCCAGCACCACCATGACCCTTGTGAGGATAAGCGGTAGAAAATTAATGAATGTATAAAAATATTTTTTATATTAAATATTTTATTTTATTTTTTTCTTCTATATTATGCCTCAAATCTACATGGAGAGGCTCCGACTCACCCAAAAACCTTATTGAGGAGAAAATACAGACATGACATAAATTATTGGGGGGAAAATCTTAAAAGGAAACTTCCCTCAGATTCGTCCTCATGTTGATACCACAACGTGTGCACATGTGTGTGTGTGTGTGTGTTTGAGAAAGAGAGAGAGTGAGTGAGTGTGAGTGCGAGAGAAAAGCAGTCACATGCAGAGAGGAGCCGGAACGAGAGACAGAGCAGAAGAGAGCTGTCAAGCTGGAAGGAGGCAGCGGGGAGACGACTTTTGTTTTCTTTTTTACCCCTTGGAATACATTCTCTTTACATCTCTTGACACCCACCGACACACACACACACACACACATACACACACTCACAATTCAAAGACGCAAACCCCACTGATGTGCTGCTCTGCTGCTTTCAAAGAGCACTAAATTATTTCCAGGATCTGCACTTGGACTGTTTTAATTTAGCATCTTTGACTCCGTTGGGATTTATTTGTATATATATTTATTTCTAGACTACATGTGCGTGCTGCAACGTGTGCACCTGAACACACCATCAAGACAGTTGGGGTACTTGTAAGTTGCTGGAATTTGTCCGATCTGGACGGAAGACTCCGTGGGTGTTGGTGTGGTAAAACAGAGCAGAAAGAGGAGGATGATGATGTGTGGGCCAGTGACACTTGCGCTTCTAATCCACCTCGGAGCCACCTTAGCAGGGGCCTGGAAAGCATCTCAGCCAAGACTGCAGTTCACACACGCGGGTAAGAAGAAACACAACTCTATCACTCGTAAAGTTCAAGTTCATTGTCTGTTGATCAGAATGAAAAGAAATATTGTTTTAAGCTTTTCAAACCAGGATTCGGAGACTTTTATTTCCTGTTTATGGTCGGATAAAGCCATGTCGATGCAACATTACTAATTCATCTCGACCCCTGCTGTCTTTTTGACAGCTTCAGGATTCAGAGTCAAGCATCTGTGACCATTGCAGAGCTTCCGACAAAGAAATAATTATCTGATGGCACAATTCCCAGCCATGGATTGCCACCAATTTCATTATTTCTTGGCCCTGTGCCCCTATCCATCAAGGCCAACCGAGGGGGGGGGGCATGTTTTAAAAGCCTCAAACTTTTGATCAAGCATGTCAGACATTGAACTCCGGTTTCCTCCCACATTCCAAAAACATGCTAGGTTAATTAGCAACTTAAATTGTCCATAGGTATGAATGTGAGTGTGAATGGTTGTTTGTCTATATGTGCCCTGTGATTGGCTGGCTTCATGACGTTTTTTCCAAAAAGGTGGAAATAGGTCCTCTTTATGTATAATATAATTTATAAATACACTGTATAAAAATAAGGCTGCATGGTGGTCAAGTGGTTAGTGCGCAGACCTCACAGCTAGGGGATTCGAGTTCAATCCCACCCTTGTGCATGTGTGGGTTTTCTCTGGGTTTCTTCCCACATTCCAAAAACATGCTAGGTTAATTGGCGACTCCAAATTGTCCATAGGTATGAATGTGAGTGTGAATGGTTGTTTGTCTATATGTGCCCTGTGATTGGCTGGCCACCAGTCCAGGGTGTACCCCGCCTCTCGCCCAAAGACAGCTGGGATAGGCTCCAGCAGCACCGCGAACCTCGTGAGGATAAGCGGTAGAAAATGAATGAATGTATAAAAATATTTTAGAATTTTTTTTTTTTTATAAAGGGCTGCATGGCGGTCGAGTGGTTCACAGCTAGGAGACCCGAGTTCAATCCCACCCTCAGCCATCTCTGTGTGGAGTTTGCATGTTCTCCCCGTGCATGCGTGGGTTTTCTCCGGGTACTCCGGTTTCCTCCCACATTCCAAAAAACATGCTAGGTTAATTGGCGACTCCAAATTGTCCATAGGTATGAATGTGAGTGTGAATGGTTGTTTGTCTATATGTGCCCTGTGATTGGCTGGCCACCAGTCCAGGGTGTACCCCGCCTTTTGCCTGAAGACAGCTGGGATAGGCTCCAGCACCCCCGCGACCCTCATGAGAATAAGCGGTAGAAAATGAATGAATGTGAGACATTGAGCCAAGTACTCCACTGGTGGCATGGTGAATACTTGAATAGTGGTCAAGTGTTTCCTGTAAAGTGTGAGATGTTGCCGCGTACATATTTTGGAACCTGGTTGAGCATGACGTTTGCGTGATAGAATCACTTGGTCTTGAAGTTCCGGTCCGACTTTGACTTGTAGAGCAATGGATAAGCACCCTTGCATCTTCTGATTCAAATTCAGTGAGATTTTTGTTGTGGCCTTGGTTCGATTTATGTAACTCAAATAAAAAGCTCATGGATTAGTAACGTATGGAAAATAAATGAGGAATGAATAGAATTGTTGGCACCTGCAACTTGATTTGGTCCCATGGTGGGTTATGTTGCTGTAGTTACCTTTTGGTCCAAATTTTTGGTCACCATGAAAGTGAACATGAAGAGTGTACATAGTATATAGATGTAGTGATTTGTGTTGGAATAGTTGAGTGTGTGTGGGTGGGGGGCGGGGGCCGGGGGTGTTCTATCACTCTCTGTGGGAGCTCTACGCTGTGGCCATTTCACTTCCCATCCTTTTCCCCTCCAACAAATGGAATATATTTTTGTTTATGATATTTTTGTTGACGATAATGATTGGACAATTGAGAGATTTTCCTTTTTTTTTTGCAGACATTTTTGTGCATACATTTGGTTATTTGTCTAAAACATACAACAGCGCATTTAAAATAAGCCCAAGTTGAATACTAAACAATGAACTGCAATAGTGGTTAGTCACCCAGTTTATGTTTTTGTTAACACATTCAATGCAATAATTTTAATATATATTTTTTTACTGACCACAAATCGTCATAGGAATGTAAAAAAAAAAACACCAAATACTCATGAAGTTGCACAAGGCCAAAAATGCATAATTAGGTAGAAAAAAAACATACATAAGTCTCACTGGAGTATAAGTCGCATTTTTTGTGGGTAATTTATTTTACAAACTACGTGATCAAAACAAGGCAAGTTCTAACAATAATAAAATAATAGAGAACAGGCTGAATATGAGTAAGATATGCTAAGACAATGGTTATTCAGATACACAAAAAATAAACAAAACGTATGTAACATAAACAGTTTTTTTCATTTATAAGTTGCTCTGGAGGCCCCCAACATCGAAAGCATTAAGTTTTGTCTTAAAACCCATTTTTATTCTCTGGCCCTAGTTCTTTCTTTTTATTTTAATTGGTTTTATTTTTCATACTTTTATTGCTTTGCTTCTTGTTTTTAATAATCTATTTTACTATTTTATTTCTTATTTGATCTTTTAGTTTTGGATTAAATTCAATTTGTACCTTTTATTTATTGTATTTTATTTTTACTTTTTATTTTACTCGTCTGTGCAGCACAGTCGCTGGAACAGCCAACCTATGAAAAAAAGTGCGACTTATAGTCTGGAAAATATGGTACTTTTTTTGTGGGGGGCAGGGGGGGGGGGTTTTGCACCTGCCTGCTGCAGAAAACAACTAAATTCTGAAAAGTGGGACGTTGCTTCCCATGTGTGAAGGATACTTTGGAAAACTGCAGCAGTTCACAGAGTCTACCAGCAAAGTCATCGACCGCAGCACGGAATGTAAAGCAACAATCCAACTAAAAAGCAAAATATGCGGCGACAATGGCAAACCCTCCCTCCCTGCAGTCTGGTTGAAAGTTGAAAACAAATTTCAAAGCGATTTGCTTCATGACATCCTGGTTGGTAAAGTTTCCATAATTGATTAGATCACATGAACAAGCATACACACAGAGCTTCTTCACACACATCCATGAGACGCCCCTATAGACACACGCATGTCCCACAAATGCACATCGAGGGAAGCCGCATCGCATGAGAATATAGTGATGACCTCAGCGCTTCTCAAGAGCTTCATTAGGATATTCATTAGTTTGCGTCCGTTAAAATAATCCTGTGACCTCCTGACTACTTCTCATGCGGGCGCTTAAACTAAGCCGGCGGTTTGTTTGCTCAACGCCTAAATTTGCAATGTAAATTTCAATGACTGATTGTGTTGGATTCGCATTCAAATTGCTCAGGTTTTTTGGGTTTGAGCTCTTTTCCTTCACATTCCAGATGAAATTCCAATTCCTTTATATATTTGACCATTTACGGAGTAATGGATGAAGTCATAATGGAGATGTAACGTGGCTGTAGAGAGACTAATACATGGAAAAAGGAACAGCTGCTTGCATACATACATAGCACCCCTACTGTTGTGATTAAGTAGGATGTCATGAAGTTCTCTTGTCCTGGAGAGCAAGCTGACAGACACAAAACCCAGCTGCTGTCTGCCGTCACAAAAAAATTAAACCAAATTCACCACATACAATTCATACAAAATGTAAACAATACATACGTATGTCACGCACTGTGTGGGTTCCCTCGTGACAGTTTGTTTGGTTTCCTTTCTGGACTCTTATTTTGTATTTAACTTCCTGTTTTGCCCTGTCTTCCTTGGTTGCCTCACTCATCCACACCTGTCCCTAATTTGTATTGGTCTATTTAGTTCAGGTGTGTGCTTCTCCCTGTGTGGGATTATTGTTGTTTGTCCATCAGCAAGTTGAGTTGCCTTTTCTTCTGCTGCTATTATAGCCAGAATAAATATTATTTTACCTGTTTTAATGTATTCCACCCAAGACCCGCCTCCAGGCACGCCCACTCCGCTGTGGTTGGCCACTAACTGCGAACCAGTGGCGTCAATAGGTCTATTTTAGGGGGACTTCAGGCCCCCTAAAATGATTTTAAACCCCCTAAATAATTTAATATTTTTATTGATTTTTTTAAATACATTTTTTTTAGAAAGAAATCTCTGACAAATTTTATATAATACGGCAAAAGCAGGCTAATACTAGCCTACTAGTAGTAGTACTAGTAAAAATCAGAAGAAGAATAATGATGATAGTAATAATAATAGGCTAGTTAATAATATTATAATAATTATTATATAATTGATGACTGTCCACTGGACAGAATGGTTGCAGAGCTTAAGCAGCGGTTTTGCAGTGTAGATTGTGTGTACTTGTGTAAATGTAATGGTGGCCTAAAACAATTGAGTATCTCTACTAAATCTGTCCAAAAGTGGGAAAGTTATATCCCGGTTCTTGTTCGTTATTAGTTTTTTTTAGTTTTTTTAAGCCCCCTGTACTCAGAACCTGTTGACGCCCCTGCTGCAAACTCAACTTTACAGGAATTGATAGTTTCCAGTATATGAGTTGATAATAAACGGCGGAGTATCTTTTACAAATGAGCGGGTACAAGATACCTCAATCTGATTGGGGAAAGGAATATTCCACCCCTGTGAGTCCGATTATATATTCATTAGGATTGTCACTTTTCTTTCGGAATGAGGTGTATACAAAGGTTACATTCTTTCCATTTGAGCAAATAAACCAAATACAATTGGAATATTTGGGTCCATATATACATGGCTACTGTCAGCTTAAAAAGTAATGCCATCACGGATACCCAACAGGATTCCTTACATTAATTCACATCTCCATCATTGTCCAACTCTACCCTGTGTCTCCTATTAAGGCACAATAGCTTTAAGCGTGTATATGATGTTGTTTCATTATTCATTTATTCTTTCAGATGTGTTTTTATCTAGGCCACTTCTTTGCAGGCTGTGTGCTGGAAATGACTGAATTGCAAGAATTGACTTGGATGGTGATGTGACACCGCAACATCACCGATACGCTACTCTCTATTATTCATTCTAATGGTTGCTCTTCCTCGTCGCACGGGCGTTCAAGTCCAACCCAGCTGTTGGCTCAACACAAAAGTTACGTAAGGAAGACGGCCTCGTTTTAGAGGATGTCCTGTACTTGTATAGCCAAATATAAAGCGTATATAGATTCTTGTTATAGTGACACCTCGAAGATCAGTTTACTGCTCAGTTAAAGACTTAAACAATAAACTAAAACAATAGATCCATTAGTGATCCATTTGGTTCTCTGGTTACATAATTCTGGTTATAGAATTCTGCTCACTTTTAAAGCCAAACAAATATTTGCTTTGATCAATCTAAGCCAGAGAATCCCGGTCAATGCCAATATGACATTCCTACGTCTGTGTAAACACCAGGGAACCTCAAGAACTCTCAATGGTGGCAAGATCTGCCAAATGACTCAAAAGGTTGGAAGTCGGACTTCCCTTTCCTGTTTAGAAAGAGACTAGTTTATCAGACGTTGTAGTATACAGTGATAGTATTTTTTTTTTTTTAAAGCAAACATTCATCATAGTAAAAAAAAATCTGACCAACCACAAGCTCTTTGCAAATGTCGTTCTGGCTCTCAACCGTGAGCTAAGAAGAAGATCATTATCACCCAGATAGCTGCGGGTACTTGCTCTTAATAACGTATAAACATAGAGACAAGATGGGCCACGCTCCACTAGGAAGGAAAGTTCATCTCCACTGTTTGAGGCCACATGTACACATTTCTCCCACTCCAGTGGAAAAAGTCAAAATGGACAAAGAACTTTGGAAGCTAAACATTCCGAACTTTACTTTACAATCTTATTGAAAAAAACATTCATTCATTCATTCATTTTCTACCGCTTTTTCTTCACGTGGGTCGCGGGGGTGCTGGAGCCTATCCCAGCTGTCTTTGGGCGAGAGGCGGGGTACACCCTGGACTGGTGGCCAGCCAACCACAGGGCACATATAGACAAACAACCATTCACACTCACATTCATACCTATGGACAATTTGGAGTCGCCAATTAACCTAGCATGTTTTTGGAATGTGGGAGGAAACCGGAGTCCCCGGAGAAAACCCACGCATGCACGGGGAGAACATACAAACTCCACGCAGAGATGACCGAGGGTGGAATTGAACCCTGGTCTCCTAGCTGTGAGGTCTGCGCGCTAACCACTAGACCGCCGTGCCGCCTGAAAGAAACATACTTTGGTAAAAATGTCTAAGTTCTGGTACTTTGTACTGAGCTGTGTAGTCCTATAGAGCAGCTAAACACAATAACTAGCATCAAGCTTTCTAGATCTTCCAGAATATATCTTCCTATTCACACTGTATTTATTTGGGTGTTTTCATTTGTTTCACCCAGGGGTGTCACTATGTTCTGAGGACCTAGTATTTGCCCTAGTATATGAAATTTGTCCGAATTTTTTTTTGTAAAAAAATCTATAAAATCTATAAAAATATCAAATTATTTAGGGGGACTTAAGAACATTAACACAACACAACTAAAACAGGCCTAATGACGCCTCTGGTTCCACCCACGGCCCGCCTCCAGGCACGCCCACTCCGCTGTGGTTAATCACACTCCCAAGTGCTCACGAGAACTTCTGGATCGCTGCCGAACCCATTGATAATAAACAACGATTTATCTGCTTTTAGTTTTCATGATGTCGTGAATAGAGGATGCACTTCGTCATTGATTGTGTTCATAATTTTCATGGACAGAATTTCTACTTTTATGCCAGATTTAATGGGACATAAGCCATTCAAAAAGTTCAACTTTTGTCTCCTCAGACCACAGAGTATTTTCCTAAAGGTCTTGGGATGTTTTCTTAATGTTTCTTCATGTTCTTTTGTTCAGTCGTGGTTTTCGTCTTGGAACCATTCAGGCCGTTTTTTGGCCGGTGGCAAAATCTTTCTTATGGTTGAGTCATGAACGCTAACCTTAACTGAGCAAAATAAACCTGCAGTTCTTTGGATGTTGTTGTGGGGTCTTTTATGACATCTTAGATGATTCGTTTCTGCACTTTTGTGGTAATTTTGGTTAGCTGGCCACTCCTAGGAAGGTTCATCACTCTTCCATGTCTTCGCCATATGTGGATCATGGCTCTCACTGTGGTTTGCTGCAGCTTTAGAAATGGCTTTATAGGCCAAATATGCATCGTAATAAAACATAAAATGAAGTCAAATAGAAACTATCTAACAGTAGAAGAGTATTTTACACTTTTTCTTTGGCATAGTCAGGTCTGGAACCTGCCATAAACAATGGCTATGTAAAAAGTGGATAACGTATACAAGAGTCACACAGATATATTGTCTAAATTCCAGCGTCAAGGCGAGATTTGGGTCTTTCAAACACAATTGTGGGACCTCTCAGACTTACTTCAAATTGTTGAAAAATACTACAATATGGGACCATTAAACAATAAGGAAGTAGTACATTTGGGAGTACATTTTGTGCAAGTGTATGGAGCTGTGTTGGGAGCCGGTGTGAGCCTTGATGATGATGATGAATAATCATACCGGCTGAGGTTAAAGTTCAAGCTGTGCACATGGGTCTGGTCTTTTGGTGACACAGCCCAGATGTCTGTTGGTTTGGACATCATTTTCACTTTGCTGTGTGCGTGTGCATGTGTGTGTGTGTCTATGTGTGAATGTTCTGAGAGTAAGACGCAATCAGTTGATACCTCGGAGTTTCCTTAATTCTTCTTTTGCTCTTGTTACTTTTTTATTTTTGTTAAGCTCCATCTGAGGATGGGTCCAGTACTTCAAAACGCATCATGTCGGCAATTAGACGGACATTCAGAGCATGGCACGAACAGAGAAACGATCAAGCTTTGTTAATGTTAGTCTTACATAAGGCAGCACTGAGCAAAACAAATCGGACAGTTCAAGCGGCGCTGCAAATGTAACAAAAATGGAACTCGGTTGGATACCAGTAAATAGGCCCAACAGTGCTAATGTGAAAGAACACATTCATGGATGTGGTAATCAAGCAATGGAGAAGGTCCACCGACGGCGTTCCCAAGCTTCTTCTCCAAGCCTCCTGTTGTAATTGCTTTGTTGTAATTGCTCTGTCCACAGACAAGTGATAACCCCATTTCCACAGGAAATGTGCCCTGGTTTCCTTGCCCCCGCTACTAGTACCCCCTTAGTAGTGGCGCAGCCAACAACTTCCACCCTCTGGGAACGCTGCACCGGACACTTAAGTACAGGACGACATGTAGCCAAATACACACAAACGCACACATAGTGAAAAATACTGAATGTAGTTACTCTAATTTCACTGATTAGTGATAAGTGTGTCTGCACAGATGTGTAAAAAAAGGAAATAGGAAGTTGTTGGGTGTAAACAATTATCCTGCAACTTCGGAGGTTCTCCTACTGTTATTCACGGTTTCTGTTCTGATTCCGTTGCAAACGTTCCTCCCAATAACGTGTCACTGTTGATAAAATCACAAGGACTGGAGCATTGCCAGTACGCTAACCAAATTAGGAAACAACCCACTTGGTCTCGACTGTGTTGATAAAGTCGTCAAAGCAGCTCTGATGCGTTCATGCGATACCGGCATGGAAAACCACTGCTGACACTCGCCATATGTTTTATTTTGATTCCGAGCTTGGTTGTTTCTGCCTCATTGCTTTATTATTGCCATCACTTTGACTACCAGCATCTGCATCTGACAATCAGAGCTGACTTCCAATTGTGTCCCAGACACAATTTACATATTATTCCATAACATACTAACTCCTTATTTCTAAAATCACAAATACTTAAACTTGTTGATATAGTTCATTTTCAAACAGGTAAATAATGCACAAGGCTAAAAATAAAAATAAAAATAAAAATAAAAATAAAAATAAAAATAAAAATAAAAATAAAAATAAAAATAAAAATAAAAATAAAAATAAAAATAAAAATAACCAATTAAAAATAACCAATTAAAAATAACCAATTAAAAATAACCAATTAAAAATGTCATCCAATACTTCTCTCCAAGAGAGGAGAAATATGATCTCAGGGAAGAACTACATTTGAAACACTTATATGCTAGGACTACGTTAAAAAGCCATAGCATTTCAGTATGTGGAATCAAACTATGGAATGGATTGAGTAAGGAAGTCAAACAATGCACAACAATGAGCCAATTCAAGAAACAATACAAGCAGTTGATGTTTGCTAAATACAAGGATGAAGAGTCTTGAACCAGTCATGATGTGCTATATAGATCACTATATTGACACTTACTATGGTACCCATTATGTCATTGGATGGTCATATCACCTCGTACTTCGGTACGTGAAAAAAAACAAAAAACAACTTAAACTATATTAGGAAAGCAGGAAGTGAACAAATGTAACAGTTACTGATTGTAAAAGTACCAGATGGAAGGGTAAGATTTAATAAGATTTGCTTCTTCCTACTCCTTTTGGACATGTGGAACTGTGAACTGATTATGTGATGCATTCAATTGTAATCTGATGCATGTTCAAATGAAACATTAACGTTGCTAAATTAATGAGTCTGCATCTGTTGAGGTTTCGGTCTGAGCATTTTAGCTAGATACAAATTTTAAAAAAGGGTCATGACTAGACCAAGGTCTACCATTTGGTGATGGTTGAGCTCCATCAACAAGTATTATGTTTACCAGATGTAAGTGAAGAGGCTTTATTTCTAATACAAATCAATGCCGTAAAAACGAAAAACACTTTAGGACAACATTACCGTAGTTTTTCCGTCAGAATGCCAGCACTGTGTGTGTGTGTGTGTGTGTGTGTGTGTGTGTGTGTGTGCACCATGCAGGAATGCTCTTAGCTGTATCACACGCCACACATTTGCTCTAATCATGTCGAGGCCCATCAAGAGTTCCCATGACCAACAGGCTTTAATCAATGTTACCCCAGATTAAAAATATCGACCACTAAAGCGAAATAAACACACATAGAAACAAATGGGCGGAGCAAAGACACCCATGGAGGTACGTCCACACGGACAGGGACGCTTGTATTAATATAAAGTGGCCGTTCATGCGTTTCCCACTGTGTGTGTCTGCCTTTTGTGTGCCTGCATGTCCTAATAGGCGATTCCCTTTTGGGATTATGTCTCGCTGCGTCTGTTCTTTTATATTCCAGCTTTGATTCACATTGACAGGGGTCGGAGGGCAATTGGCTCGGATCAGAGGTCACGACCCTCATTGACCCCGCTGTCAACTTGAAGCTGATAAGAATGGCTGCACTTGCTGTGCATATTTGGCATATCGGAGTGCAGTTTGCTTTTGTAGACGTACTGTACATCCACGCTTCGTGTTGGGTTTCGGTCTGGGACCAACAGCCAAGTCATTGAGACACCATTCTCCTCTGATTTCAGCTCAACATTTGCATTAAGAGTGACTCTTGTAATTATTAGATGAGCCCGGCATGTCCAGTAAAGGGTTTCTTCCCAAACCGCCTGAGAGGAAGCTGAGAGCATCACACTATAGCACTCCATGACATGAGAAACAGGAGTTCAGAACATTCAGAGAAGAATAATATTAGGATATATATTCATATATCCAAATGGCATCCATATTTGGCGGTTCCATTTGTTGTAACAGTGTTGATGGGAGGTGTTGGAGGTCAAATCCTTCATCTCATGCATGGGATTGTATGCATGTGTGGTAAGGGGTCGGGCAGGTTTTTTTGGGGGGGGGGGGCACGGGAGGGAGTTTGCAAGACTAATAGACACCCTGCGACTCACCACACACACACACACACACACACGCTCGCAAATTATGCCGGCATGGCTGCTGTTGCCACGGCAACTTTCCCAAGAGTAAGGGTGGGGAGGGTGCAGCTGGTGGTTTTGCGTCTGAGTCAGTGGCGTGTGTGTGTGTGTGTGTGTGTGTGTGTGTATGTGTGTGCAAAGTGGAGGAAAGAATGTGTTTTTTTCTTTCTGAATAAGGACCATTCATGGTTGGGAGCTTAAGATGGGAGACGTTTGAGACAAATTGTTGACTGAAATCGGAGTGCTTTTGGATAAAGAGGGTCAGTTGGATCGGAACCAATCAGACAAACTTGAATCTGAATGAGTGCTTATTTAATAAGCACTGGATATTAAATACTAATAATTATGACCAATTGGCATGCAACTTAGTCCACATGTCCACCCTGTTACTGAACATTTTAATCATAATTTGTAAGTGTTCTTTATGAATAATCATTGTATTTTATGATTTTCCCATATTATATTATATTATTATATCATATAAAAGCAGTTTGGTTTTAACATTATTAGCATCCAGTAGACATAATAACACACCTATAGTCACCTTTATTATTTATTGTTTACAACTCTTGCTATACATATCTGGACATATATGGACAGTTACTATGGTACCCATTATGTCATTGTATGATCATATCACCTCGTACTTCGGTACGGGACAAAAAAAAAATTAAAACAAAAACCTTAAATTATATTAGGAAAGCAGGAAGTGAACAAATGTAACAGTTACTGATTGTAAAAGTACCAGATGGAGGGGTAGGATTTAATAAGCTTTGCTTCTTCCTACTCCTTTTGGACATGTGGAACTGTGAACTGATTATGTGATGCACTGAATTGTAATCTGATGCATGTTCAAATGAAATTAAACCATTACCATTACTCTTATACAGCTAACAAGTTAGCGAACTTACCAATTAGCCTGAAATGTATTTCTTTGAAATCAAAAAAGGGACAAATGTACCACTTCCACATGGAATGGGAGGATATTTTTTTTCACTCTTTTTCACGTTTTGCAGTGTTAAGGTAATGTAATGTAATGTCTCAATATTTTTAGTCATTACATTTCCAGCCCAATTTTTTCTCATTTAGTGTCTCTTTTTCCTTATTTAGGCATTTTGCCCATTTTTCAGGGTCTGCAACACACCATGCCCTATAGCGCCTTTTCTCCTAACAAATACTATGTACATGTTGTTTTAATAATTCCTTTCAAATGAAGCATAAGAAGGATGTATAATGAAAATTACAGAAAGAAATAAAAACTCCCAATAAATACTGGATATATTTGATCTCTGTTTAAAGTCTAGTCCCGTAATGAGTCCACCCTGTTGTTTTATTGACTTCAGTTAACATTGGCAGTGAAATAAAGGGCCTGTTTCAACAGTTTTATTCTCCCCTTAGTTAATAATGCCTGTTTATTCAGGGCCGATTCAGAAATATGTTGGTGCGCAATAGAATGAGAATTCCACAAACCCTGCTCATGTTCAGCCATCCTTTTCCAGGTATTCCATGGCTAATCGGTGCTATCTTTTTCCAAGCCTTTGATCAAAGTCAGGTTGTCTGAATGCCTCACAGGCATTTGAGTTCATTCCGCTAAAATGCAAATACATTTGTGTGTGTTGACAAAGCCATGTTCACTTGACTTGCCATATTGCAGTCTTATGTCGCCTATTAGGATTTTGTTGGGATGTTGCTGGTGTTTCCACTGCAGTGGTGGTTTCAGGTTCGATTACCTCGAGGTTTTAATGTGAATAAAGCAAGGTCATGCTGCTCTTGTGGCATGTGATCTGTAATTCCGATGAAGCTGGGTGCTTGTGTATGCAGATCCGCGGTGGTTTCCTGTCAAGAGGCTGGCTCTCAGTGATGGAAACGTGAAGCTGTATTGAAGGATAGGCTTTGGTTATCATAACCCTGTTTTACATATTTGGTCATAGTTTTCTGTATCACTTTTGTCATCATTTTCTTTGTCATCACCTGTCATCCATCCAAGTATCCTGCCTTTTGTATCGTTTCACTTTTTTTTTCTCAGCCTTTGTCCGTCCCTGTGTTGTTACCCCACGATACCCGCTCACAGTTACTCTTTGGCTTCATCCCCGTGGTTCCCCCGTCCTCTTCAATCCACCTCCACGCCCATCATTCCGCTTCCTGCTTCCTCCTCCACAATAACCCCGTCATCTCCCATTCCGATCCACCCAGTTCATCATCATCATCCATCACTATTTCATCATCTCTCTCATCAGGATTGCTTTCTCTTTGCCCTCATCTGTCCGTCACCCTGCCGTGTTTTGACATGCTACCATTCCCATCTCATAACCGCCTCAACCATCGGACCAATTTCATTTTGCTGCCATTTTTCTCATCTCCTCTCCCCGCTGTGTCCCCACCTCCTCTTGACCCATGTGCGAGCGTGATTCGCTCACATTTACGATCACGACCACAAAAGAGATGAACATCATTTAATTATGAAAGACAATAAGCGATTTCCCATGCATGGTTCAATCACGGAGGATCCAAAAGAAAATATTTGACCCCCGCAGGTTCTGATTATTTAATATGTGAGTGACAAAATTACATCCCAGCTAGGAACGGTAAACAAAATCCACACGGGCTCACAGCTTGCGGCCGTTTAATTGGACGGAGATGGGGAAGTCTGTCTTTCCGCCACGTTAGACATTGTGATGGATTTGGCGAGGTGTCAGGCGATAACAACTATTTTAAGCTCGGAGAATTATCTTGAGTTTCACGTTTTTTGTTTTGGTTACAGTAACAGACAAAGCAACAAATGGAGAAGTTATTATGAATGAATGCTGGTGTTTATCATGTTTATCACCCAAATTACTCTTGTATGTACCTTGTTTTAACTAACTACGAATTGCCATCACTTTTGAAGTGCTAAAAACAGTAAAAATAGCAATTATATGAATATACTGTATGTATTAAGCTCCATTGTGAAAGGGTCACTTTCCAAATAACTTCCATTAACTGCAGATCTGAATGTAATATTGCGAGGTGGGGTTTGTTTTTGGACATTTTTTCCACATTCCCTTTTTTTTAATACATGACGCTTGGTAATAAATTCTAACATAAACTGGGGTTGTGTCTTAAAGGCATACACTTTGGATGCTGATCAAATTGGAACAGTTTGACCTTATTTGTAGCCCAAATGTCGTTCTACCTATTGTCCTTCTGGAATAAACCTGAGGCATTTTCCAATCAATATTTCATCCCCCCCCCCGAATGCCCTGCTTCTGCCCTAAGGGTCTCCGTCTACAAATAGACACATTCTAGAAGAGAACAAATTACGTACTTGCACAGGGCTGCACGGTGGACGAGTGGTTAGCACACAGGCTTCACAGACCCAAATTCAATTCCACCCTTGGCCATCTCTGCGTGGGGTTTGCATGCTCTCCCCGTGGGTTTTTTCCGGGTACTCCGGTTTCCTCCCACATTCCAAAAACATGCTAGGTTAATTGGCGACTCTAAATTGTCCATAGGTATGAATGTGAGTGTGAATGGTTGTTTGTCTATATGTGCCCTGTGATTGGCTGGCGACCAGTCCAGGGTGTACCCCGCTTCTCGCCCTAAGACAGCTGGGATAGGCCCCAGCACCCTCGGCGACCCTCGTGAGGATAAGCGGTAGAAAATGAATGAATGAATTTCGGAAATCCAAGGAAATGCTGTTGGAATAGGTGCAGATTCTAGAAATGGTGGGCGAGTGGTTAGCATGCAGACCTCACAGCTAACAATTCCACCCTCGGCCATCTCTGTGTGGAATTTGCATGTTCTTCCCGTGCATGAGTGGGTTTTTTCCGGGTACTCCGGTTTCCTCCCACATTCCAAAAAACCTTTGTGAGGATAAGCGGTAGAAAATGAATGTATGAATGCTTGAAAAATATGTCCGCCTTTAAGCAAAACACTGTTGGTGGGACTTGGGAAGGGATGTAATATTGTAATTGGAGTCAAGACACGTGATTTGAACTCAAGTCAGACTCGAGTCAACATTTCGATTACCCAGGACTCGACTTGCAACTCGACTCAGTTCTTGACGCCCACTTGAGTGTGATGACTTGAAAATACTGTGTTAAGTAAAATGGGCCTTCATTCAAAGTATTCAACTAACGTGTCATTTCCAGCAAGAAAACCCATTTTCCCCACAGAATCTACCACATTGAATGCATCTATTAACATCCAATCAGGTTTAATAAGAAACATAAAGTTTTGATTTTATTTTTTTTTCTTCTCCTATAGAACTGATCCAGAACGGTCGCTTGCTAACCCTGCCCCTGGTGGCGGGAGACCTGCACTCCCTTCTGCCCGATGATGACGGCATGCGGCTGTATGTGGCCATGAAAGACAACCTGCTGTCTACCAGCATGGATGACATCACGCACAACCCCCGCAAGGTATTTACTCGGCACGAGTATCCGTTACGGATGTTGGATGGTCATTATATTAGACCATGCTCATTATGTATTCGCTCTTTATACACTGTGATTGGCCAGTCACACACAGCGACAGCCTCTCCCTCGACACCGGCAGCTCATAAATAATAGGTCTTGGAGATCACTTACACACATACACAGTACACATATAGCCGGATGCTAATAAATATGGCAACTTCTCATCAATTTTAATTTCAGACTTCAAATAAATGTACATGTATAAGCCCCATATATTTAGCTTTATGCTGTCAAAACGTAAACATTGCAGACAGACATTGTGTTGATGGCTGAGTGCAGGGTCACGGCAAGGACAGAGA
The DNA here is from genome assembly GCF_037039965.1 of Doryrhamphus excisus. Classification (NCBI taxonomy): domain Eukaryota; kingdom Metazoa; phylum Chordata; class Actinopteri; order Syngnathiformes; family Syngnathidae; genus Doryrhamphus; species Doryrhamphus excisus. Next base: position 7,084,873 of record NC_136373.1, on the reverse strand, counting down.
TGACGCTGCACTGTCCCATCCAATCGATACGTTTATCAGTAAGACATTCACACGGGCGGAAGACCAAGCAGGCAGGCAGACAGACAGGCTGACCAGCCACCCACTCAGCTCGGCAGCCATCCAGCTCCAGGATAGATAGTCACATTCAAGACATAACTCAGCCCTATGCCCCGTATTTATCGTCTGTTTATAAGATGTTCCAACATGAGTGCAGTATTTTTTCCCCCTCCCTCCCGTATGACGGCGTGCTTGACTGTTTATTTTCTCTTCTAACGTCCAAATCTTTTAATCTTTTCAGACCGCAATGAAATGATGGCTCCTGCTTTTTGCAACTTGTGCAGTTGAAGAGTAATAGTTATGTTTTTCATCTCCATCAAGGAGGTGGAGTTCTTTCTTTTTTGTGTGCGACTTGAAATGTTTTGTAATCTGATTTTATCTTATTAGATATGAAGAATAACTCGATTTTACAATAGTAATGTGAAAAGGAAGCCTTTTCTTAGACCATTACTTTCTTTCTTCTTAATGTATTTCAGACATGCATACTATGTCACATTAATGTTTCTCACATATACACTTACACACAATACAATGCACTTACAATATCTATTTATATACTTACATATATACACACATACACACATATATATATACATGCAGCATACACACTTTTACATACATATAGTATATATACATATACTATATACATACATATATATATATACACACACATATATATACATGCACCATACACACATACATACACATATATATACATATACTATATACATACATATATATCCATACACACACACACACACATATATAGTATATACATGCAGAATACACACTTATACATACACATATATATACCTATACTATATACATACATATATATACATGCAGCATACATACACATATTCATACATACACATATATATACATACATATATATACACACATACATACATACATACACAACACCTCATTACTACACATGTCTGAAAAATTACTCATTTTTTCCGGCTGACAAATGCTCCCTAAGGGCTCTCGTTTATGTCTGTTAGCGATGGTTAGCCGTGTGCTAGTCCCGGTTTAAACTGACAAACAGCTTTCCGTGAAATGAAATGTTGACATGGTGGGAATTCTTTGGCGGTGGTCCATGCCTGTTCCTGTCGGTGTGCGGTATTTGGAGATAAGGCTGACTGCGGTTTCTAATCTAATCACTTCTACCCATCAGGCACTGCTGCATCAGGGAGCCATTACTTAGACATCTATAGATTGTTTCCTGAAGGCATCGTATATAAAATCGAATTTGAACACACATAGAAATTCACTGTGTTTATGTTTATTAGTGTAGTGAACCATCGGTTTAATATACTCTTAATTGAGGTAAACAAAAGTCCAAAGCACCCAAATAGAATGACTAATTAGAAGTAATATAGTCATTAATGCACACAATGAAGTGTTGATGCTCGAAGCAAGTAATTGTAACGAGCCAATTAGTAGGAGTAGCCAATCAGCAGCTGCTGGGACAGAGTTGGCTCCTCGCCCTGCCTCTTCTCCTCCTGACCTCTTTCTTCTCGATTACTGTTCTTCTTAGGCCGAGCCGCCTGCTTTTATAAAGCACCTGCCAGCGTCCTGGGCCTCTTATCTCAAAAGGAAAGTGAGCAGTGAAAGCCGTCGTTAAATCTCTTTTTCACTCTCTCCAGTTGCATTGGCCTTCCAGTCGGGACCGCGTCCAAGAATGCCTCATGGCTGGAAAGGACCCAGAGGTGATTCAGCACACATATAAAGAACATTGTATCCATTTTTATTACTTTCTTGTTTTTACACGCTTTGGTGCTGATATGAATCGGTTTTCTTTAATTGTAACAGTTTCACAACAACTTCAGTGTTGAAATGAAAAACAGGTGATGCATCTCTGCTCTTCATGTGAATTGAAACCTGAGCCTGCATTGTCTGTGTAGTCTTCAAGAACAGATTCTTATGAGATGATATATTATTGTCCACTTTCAAGTTTTATTTTTGGCTGTTTGAGGTCAACAAATTCACTCAATAAAAGCTCTTGAGTGTTTGATCAGATAATCACAGGCAGCCCCCATGGCTGTGGCACTGTATTGAAAGTTCGCCCCCCCCCAGCTGGACAGGGGGGCCCTTTCTTGCTTGTTGTCAAGCAGTGCCCCTGTATGATGATACCAGAGCCACCTCAGTGGCTCCCATTGACATGCAGTCATCATAACCGGAATATTAGAAATAACCATGTAAACACTAACACTTTTGGATAACCTAAAATATTGAAAATAATTTTTATTTGTCAAAGGAATCTTAGGTCTTTGACAGGAAGTATTAATTTAGAAAACACGACGGCAACGCTGCACATTTTTGGAAATTATATATTGATACTATATTGACGGTTACTATGGTATCCATTATGTCATTGTATGGTCATATCATCTCGTACTTTGGTATGTGACAAAAAATAAAAAAAATACAAAATAATGAAATAAAAAAAAATAATTATATTTGGAAAGCAGGAAGTGAACGAATGTAACAGTTACTGATTGTAAAAGTACCAGATGGAGGGGTGCTATTTAATTATTTAATTAAATAATTTAATTAAATAATTAAAAATCATAATTTTAATAATTTAAAATAATTAAAAATAACTTTACATAATTTAATTAAATAATTTTATTAAATAATTAAATTAATTACATAAGTAAAAAATTCTAAATTCCAAAAACAAAAAAACCAAACTGTATTATGGAAAGCAGGAAGTGAACAAATTTAACAGTTACTAATTGTAAAAATACCAGATGGAGGGGTAGGATTTAATAAGCTTTGCTTCTTCCTACTTCTTTTGGACATGTGGAACTGTGAACTGATTATGTGATGCATTCAATTGTAATCTGATGCATGTTCAAATGAAATAAAACCATTACCATTACCATATAAACGGGTTAATCCGAATGTTTCATAAACCGGACCATTGACCTTCACTGGAATATCAACTACATGTAAACGTAGTGACTGTCTCTCACTGTCTTTCCCCCGTCCAGACTGAGTGTGCTAACTTCCTGCGAGTCCTGCAACCTTTTAACCAGACTCACCTGTACGTTTGCGGGACCGGGGCCTTCAACCCTAGGTGTGCTTTCATTGCCACCAGCATCTTCCAACAGGTACCACTGCAATGTTGTTGTTGTTGTTGTTTGACACCAATCCTGTCTTTTTTTATTATAAGTATGTAGGAATCACAGAGTAACATATACATAACATGACAATGTATCATGACATAACTACACCACATACAAGTTAGGCTAAAATAAATCCAGTCATCTGACTACACATTTTGGAGTAAATTCCCATGAGATTGGGTTTAGCTATAATCATTGTGGTGATATTGTGAAACCAGCTTTTTGTAAACAAGTTGACCCATGCGGGCTCTTTTTGACAAACGATGTGAAAGTGAGTGAGTGTGTGTGTGGGTGTGTGTGTGTGTTCTGACTCCAGTCATGGCCCCTATGCACAGGCCTGTCAGTAAGAGTGAATGTGGTGTCTGCCCTCATGCCCATATACTGTACGTACCAGAGTTCATCCTGTCTCAGCTAGCTGTAAAATAAAATAAACTATGCATGCAGGTCTATTGGGGGTGTGCATGTGTGCGCTATGGAAGAGCTAATCCCGGGAAAAACCCTAGCAAGACCAGAGCAGGTGCTTAGAGGAGCTGGTTGCTCAGTTTGCATTACTGTGTGTGTGTGTGTGTGTGTGTGTGATATATGAATTTTGTTTGTTGTGAAGTATTTCTATAATGCCTCATATTAACTCACTAGCAAGATCTCATAGTGTATAGACTAGTGTATATAACTCTGGGTAAAATAGTTGATTTGTTAATACTTGGGTTGTTTATATTGTTTATTTTTATTATATTGTGTATTTTGTACTGCTTAACTGATTCTGTACTCTTGCTGCTGTGCAATGCAAATTTCCCCACTGAGGGACGAATAAAGGCATATCTTATCTTATCTTATCTTATCTTGTTAGCGAGTGAAAATGACTCCGTTTTGGTCCCCAGTTAGGACACCAGACCCTGTCCTACAGCCAGACAGAATGTGGAAAGGGCAAATGTCCCTATGATCCTTTTCAGAAAACAGCATCTGCAGTTGTGGGTAAGTTGCCCCCCCCCCTCCCCTCCATCCCCTTAAACCACAAATCCAAATGAAGGATGTGATTTCAATCTTTTCTCTTATGATATGCAGATGGGGAGCTATATGCCGGCATTACCTCAGACTTCATGAGCAGGGACTCTGCTTTCTTCCGTAGCCTTGGCAACCGCCATGTTATCCGCACAGAGCAGTACGACTCCACCTGGATGCAGGGTAAGTGACAAATAAGTCCAAATTGTAAATTACTGTTATACAAACAGGGCGGCACGGTGGACGAGTGTTTAGCGCGCAGACCTCACAGCTAAAAGACCAGGGTTCAATTCCACCCTCGGCCATGTGTGGAGTTTGCATGTTCTCCCCCACATTCCTCCCACATTCCAAAAACATGCTAGGTTAATTGGTGACTCCAAATTGTCCATAGGTATGAATGTGAGTGTGAATGGTTGTTTGTCTATATGTGCCCTGTGATTGGCTGGCGACCAATGTACCCCGCCTCTCGCCCAAAGACAGCTGGGATAGGCTCCAGCCCCCTCCGCGACCCTCGTGAGGAAAAAGCGGTAGAAAATGAATGAATGAATGAATGTTATACAAACAGGGCGGCACGGTGGACGAGTGGTTAGCGCGCAGACCTCACAGCTAAAAGACCAAGGTTCAATTCCACCCTCGAGTTTGCATGTTCTCACCCACATTCCTCCCACATTCCAAAAACATGCTAGGTTAATTGGCGACTCCAAATTGTCCATAGGTATGAATGTGAGTGTGAATGGTTGTTTGTCTATATGTGCCCTGTGATTGGCTGGCCACCAGTCCAGAGTGTACCCTGCCTCTCGCCCAAAGACAGCTGGGATAGGCTCCAGCACCCCCCGCGAACCTCGTGAGGAAAAAGCGGTAGAAAATGAATGAATGTTATACAAACATCAAAGTAGCAACCATTGTATTTATCATCCACTATACATAAGATATTGAACGTTCTATGGGATGGAATGCGTTCCAGAGTCTGTCTTGAATGATGTTTGGTGTTATGTTGTCTGCACATGATAACATAAGATAACAACATACATGCTGGGCTTGACAAATCCTCTCTCGTCCCCTCTTTTTGCACGTGTGTTCTTACATGTACCTGTGCAATCAGCAGCAGCTTGCACAACACATTTTCAAATTTTCCTCTGCTCATCCCCTTCCTCGTTCTCCAGATGCCCAGTTTGTGCGGGTCGCGCCGCTGTCTGAAACAGATAACCCAGAAGACGATAAGGTCTATGTGTTCTTCACCGAGCATGCCCAGGAAGCCGAGGGGGCTGCTGGGAAGGTGCTCTACTCCAGAGTGGCCCGAGTGTGCAAGGTAAGGCTGCCGGTTGGGGATGTTTGTGCCTTGTAAAAGATAGATGCCAGCTGTGTTAGCTTGCGTGTTGATATCAGACTGAGACCGGTCTGCTCGTAGTTTATTTTAAAATGTGTGCCTGCACAGGTAGAATACGTGTTCATCGGAGCTCGGGTGTGTTTATGTAGAGAGTTTTGTTTGGACATTCCTGATGCATAGTATAGATAATCACTTGCACATTGGCACTGTTTATATTCTCCGTGTCAGCCGCCTCTCTGTGACTATTTACAAGTATTTACAAATACAAGAGCTTGTATTTTTCTTGAAAATGTATATGAATTTTAAATTGTACCTTCTATTTTCTATGTTTTCGGTAATGGTAACGGTTTAATTTCATTTGAACATGCATCAGATTACAATTGAATGCATCACATAATCAGTTCACAGTTCCACATGTCCAAAAGGAGTAGGAAGAAGCAAAGCTTATTAAATCCTACCCCTCCATCTGGTACTTTTACAATCAGTAACTGTTTAACTGTAACTGTAACATTTGTTCACTTCCTGCTTTCCTAATATAGTTTACGTTTTTTTTAATGTATTTTATTTTTTATCATTATTATTTATTTTTAAATTTACTTACTGAAATGCTATGACTTTTTAACGTAGTCCTAGCATATGTGTTTCAAATGTAGTTCTTCCCTGAGATCATATTTCTCCTCTCTTGTAGAGAAGTATTGTAGAGACATTTTTAATTGGTTATTTTTAGCCTTATGCATTATTTTAGCTGTTTGAAGATGAACTATATCAGCAAGTTTAAGTATTTGTGATTTTAGAAATAAGGACTTAGTATGTTCTCTGTAGGCGGCATTATGAATTATCCTTACTGACCTTTTTTGCAGTACATTTAGCGAGTGAAGATTGCTTTTATAGTTATTAGCCCATATTTCCACACAATAAGTAAGATATGGTAGAACCAGAGAGCAATAAAGAGTGTGGAGTGATTTCTGATTGAGAAAATTTTTTTGCTTTGTTCAATATTGAAATATTTCTGGCCACCTTATGTTGTATATTTGTAATATGAGGTTTCCAGCTCATAATTTCATCTATTGTGATCCCCAGAAATGTATTTTCTTTCACCCTTTCATTGTCTACACCATCTATTTGTATTGGCTGGTGCGTGTCCTTTCTGTTGTTACCAAACAGCATGATTTTAGTTTTACTTAAGTTCAAGGACAATCTATTATCATCAAACCATCGTTTAATGTGACCACTTCTTCTCTGATCTTTCTAATGATTTCATCTGTACTCCCTCCAGAACAAAAAGCAGTGGTATCATCCGCAAATAATAACAGCTTTAAGTTTTCATGACTTTGGAGATATCATTGATGTACAAGTTGAACAGTTTTTGGTGTATTTAGAATGACATCGGAGGCCAGAGGAGTCTGGTGAACAAGTGGAGCACCTTCCAAAAGGCTCGTCTCTTGTGCTCCGTCCCTGGACCGGATGGCCTTCAGACACACTTTGACCAACTGCGTGAGTACAAAGGCTCATAAAATCTCCCAGTCAGACCTCAACTAGAAGTCGTAAAGAATGTTGTTTTGTGTGTGTGTGTTGTGTTGTGTTTATGAGTGACTGAGGAAAAGAAACGTACAAGTGCACAAGCACGGCCTCAGCTGTGCTGTTACCACGGTGATCGACAACCCTGTCGGTCACCTTCGATGCTCGATGGTAACCATGGCAACAGTTAGTTGCTGTGGGTATGTTCATTACCGAAGGTGTCCTCCGGGTGTGAGTGTGTGTGTGTTTGTTTTGGGGAGTGTGTCTACATCGATGTTTTTGGCACAGGCTCTTATGTGGGCATGCTTCTTGACTTAACGCCATTGCATTGCTGTTGATACTTTTTAGAAAAATCAACAGTCCGTGGCTTTGTTTTACACGTCTGATAAGAGTGCACTGCAATGTGTTTGTAAACAACACAAACATGCGGACACTTGCAAAAAAAACACAAATGACAGATTAAGAATCCTGTTTACGTCATGCTTGAGCACACGGAAACTGCTCCAAATCCAATGAAGCCTTCAGAGGGTCTGGGGGTCCCTCATGGAGTGGGTGCGGTGCTTGACACCTGGCCGTGTGTGTGCATGAGTGGGGTTGTGTAAGGCTGTGAGGTGGTCAGACCACACAAAACAGTCACTCAGAAGATTTCCCACAACTCTTTGCTTCAGAAATCAAGGCAATTAGCATGTTTAGGCTATGCAAGCTAGCCACAATTTTAAATGTAAACATGTCAAAGTTTAAAAACTGAAGACACAAGTGTCGCCGGTCTGGGCTGACACTGGCTGAAATTGAACTTTGAACATTGTGTTCTTTTGGTAAATAGACGAGGTGGGAAGCTGCAATTTCTTCGCCAACCAGAAGAGGGCGTTTATTTCTGTGCACAACAAACAAAATGGGCGGCAGCTTTAGCACACTTGCACGTTTTTCCTCTTCCTCAGTAGTCCAAAAGACGACTGACGAGACTCTATGAAAATTATATAAAACAATAATGGACCCACATAACTGTGCACAACAAACAGCTTTAGCACACTTTAGCATGATTTTCCTACAGAAAAGAAAAGTACATAAAAAACAAATTCCTTAAAACTAACTCATACAACAATGGTAACTTTTACAAAGTACATAATACAAGCACGTACGGGGGGTGAAACGTGTGACATATTAATATTTTATATGTAATTAACAATCGCTGCCACCGACTAGCATACCTCGTCCTCAGCAGTCCAAAAAGAGGAGCGCGCCAGAAAGACAGGAAGTGACATCACACGGTGTCAAAGTTCCAACAAAACAAAAATAAATACAAATAAAATAATTGACAATGAAAAAAAAGTGCATAAAGCGACAAATACATACAAGAAACGAATTATTGGTGAAATAAAACTGATTACACAAGGATTTCTATTTCATGTATTTACATTACTGAATGGGGCTGCACGGCGGTCGAGTGGTTAGCGCGCAGACCTTACAGCTAGGAGACCCGAGTCAGCTGGAATAGGCTCCAGCACCCTCCGCGACCCTGGTGAGGATAAGCGGTAGAAAATGAATGAATGAATGACCACCACAGGGTTAAACATCCATGAGTTACACGAATGACTCATCCAATGTATGATGCCAAAACCTGTCAGATTATTCAGTCAAGTGTTTAATGCTTTATTACCTCAGCGACAAAACACCTTGCACATGAAGCGGACATGAAAAGATGCTTTGTTACGAGGAAGATTGATTGCCCTTGAGGCCTCCATTCAGCTTCTCCTATTCATCATCTTAGCAGAGTTTCTCAGAAGGCACAGAGAGAAGGAAGAGGAGGACGAGGAAGATGGCTGCTTGCCAGAAGAGGAGTTAGAAGAAGGGAAACAATGCAGCAGGATAAAAGGAAGAGGGCGGAGGTTAAAGCAAGGGGTGTTGACCACACTGGAGGAGCGAGGAGGAGGGGAGATGAGCTAAAGCCTTAGTGGGAGGTTAGAGAGGGGGTATGACCATGTAGTTGAGGGTGGGGGTTGGAGGCTGTTATCTCTTCCCCACAGTGATGAAGAAGGAGGGGATTGCTGATAATGTAGCGGGTCAGAAGTACAATCTAACTTAAGATGAGAAGAAGCGGGATGGATGATGAGGACACGGTTAGAGGAGGGAAGGAGAGAAGGAGTGATTAATCAAGAAAACTTTGTAGATGTTCCAAAGTATCCAAAGTAGACGATGGGGAAGAAACCACAATGAAGGACCAGGATGAGAGAAGAGGTTTGAGAAGCCAGATATTAATAGCACAGAAATGTGTGAGGTGAAGCAGAAAGAGTGTAACAGGTAATGTTGAGGCCACAAGGAGCTAATGTTGAGGAACAAGACAAGGAGATGTTATGGTGGAAGTTAGGATGATGTATCAGGCACATAGTACATGGCCATAAAATTCGATTAAATCATTCCCAATCATTATTCATGATTAATAAAGTGCCCTACTTGGCACAAAATTTAAAAAAAATGAACATTTTTTTTTCAAAAAAATGAAAAAAAAAAAAATTTTTTATGATTAAGCGAGAAAAAAATCCAAACCCACTTGACCCTGTGTGAAAAAGTGATTGCCCCCACCCATTAAAACAAATCACATTGAGATCTATCAGTCTGTAAAGTTATAAAGCCATTTCCAAATCTTTGGGACTCCAGCCAACCACAGTGAGAGCCATTATCCACTAATGTCGAAAACATGGAACAGTGGTGACCCTTCCCAGGAGTGGCTAGCTAACCAAAATGACTCCAAGAGTGCAGCAATGACTCATCCAAGAGGCCACAACATCTAAAGAACCGTAGGCCTCACTTCCCTCACTTAAGGTCGGTGTTCATGACTCCACCACAAGAAAGACACTTGGCCAAGACGAAAACCACTACTGAACAGAAATAACATTAAGGCTTATCTCAATTTTGCCAGAAATTATCTTGATAATCCCCAAGAGTAATGTTGCATTACATAAAAAAACATCATACCAATAGTAAAATATGGTGGTGGTAGTACGATGGTCTTGGGTTTTGCTGCTTTAAGAAATGGACGACTTGCTGTGAAGGAGCGTTAGTGACCTCAAGCTGAAGCCAACTTGGGTTCTGCAGCAGGACAATGATCCAAAACACACCAGTAAGTCCACGTCTGATTGACAGAAGAAAAACAAAATGAAGACTTTGGAGTGACCTAGTCAAGGTCATGACCTGAATCCTATTGATATGCTGTATGATCTTAAAAAGGCGCTTTATGCTGGAAAAATATAGTTTGGATATTTTACTCTTGCATATGGAAATCTAGACGTTTAACTCCCAGAACATATTCATTCATTTTTATGATTATACTGTATATAAATGAAAACAAAATAATCTTATTTTTATCAGTCGGTATTAGTAACCTTGAAAAGTGGTCTGAAAGCAAGTGAAGGTCATCCTGAGGATGTCACCGATGGCCGCGGGGCACCGAAACGTGTCAGACAAAAAAGATGGAGCAATGGGAGAAATAAGGCCAATAGCCAGGAGGGTTGGAGGAGCAGACTATTAATGGAACAATAAGACAATGGGGGCGAGCATTAGCAGCGTGCTAACAAAGGTGACAAAGAGAAGAAGGTAAGTTGGCATTCAGGGTGGCTTTAGCTGACAATGGAAAAAGCAGACGAGGGGTCTTTGCCTTGGGGGGGCTATGGCAAGACGATTAAGAGGAGAAGGAGGAGGAAGATAGGGGTCGATACGGCAGGTCTGCGGGCTAGACAACACTATCTTCCCCTCGGGGTGGGGGCTAACAGTTTTTTTTATTGTTTAGGGAAGAAGACACACACAATCCTCCAGAGAAAATAGGCCAGACAGACAGATGGATGAGGGCGATAGAAAGATGGAGACAGACAGAGAGGAGGGATGGAGGACACGGTGAAAGTGAGAAACAAAAAAAAAAACCAGAGGTGTCCTCAGAAGCCCAGGTGGGCTTGAGTGGGTATGGTGCCTGATCAGAAGATCATGACAGGAAGAAAAAGACTGAAACAAAAAAATATATATGCGTTGGGACTAAAATTATGTATATCATTGTGGTCGTGTATATAATCATGTTTCTAATCATTTTTTTATTGCCTCCAAAATTCTGTGCGAACAGCTTGCAGGTGTTGACAGGCTGACAGATGGAATGAATGGAAATGTAGTGAGAACAACATGTCGATCGACTTTAATCCGCTGTGTTCGAAATGGCGAGCGAAGAACGAGGCGGGATGCCAACGTGTGTGTGTGTGTGTGAGTGTGTGTGGCAGCAGGTGTTGGTTGCTTCTCCTGTGGCAGCCCTGGCGCTTGGCTCACCCACTGTGGTTGGATATTAATGGCCACGGATTCATTCCAAGTATCATTAGTCACACAGTCAGACTGACAGATAGCATACATAATGCCACCATCCCTTAGACACACACACACACACACACTTTCACAAACATTTATCTTGGGCTGTAAGTGTAAAAATAAGTTAAGCACTGTAAAAACAACCAAACACTAACTTCTCATGTTCTTCTCCTAACATCTCGTGTTGAAGTATCTCTGTCTTTTGAAATACGTGTTAATACGAGTTAATCTTTTGGTAATGGTAATGGTTTTATTTCATTTGAACATGCATCAAATTCCAATTGAGTGCATCCCATAATCAGTTCACAGTTCCACATGTCCAAAAGGAGTAGGAAGAAGCAAAGCTTATTAAATCCTACCCCTCCATCTGGTACTTTTACAACCAGTAACTGTTACATTTGTTCACTTCCTGCTTTCCTAATTTAGTTTATGTTTTTATTTTTTATTATAATTATTTATTTTTATTTATTTTTAAATTTTCTTACTGAAATGCTATGGCTTTTTAACGTAGTCCTAGCATATAAGTGTTTCAAATTTAGTTCTTCCCTGAGATCATATTTCTCCTCTCTTGTAGAGAAGTATTGGATGACATTTTTAGGGAATTGGTTATTTTTAGCCTTATGCATTATTTTAGCTGTTTGAAGATGAACTATATCAGCAAGTTTAAGTATTTGTGACTTTAGAAATAGGAAGAAGCAAAGCTTATTAAATCCTACCCCTCCACCTGGTAGTTTTACAATCAGTAACTGTTACATTTGTTCACTTCCTGCGTTCCATAATACAGTTTAAGGTTTTTGTTTTTTTTTGTTTTGTTTTTTTTTTAATAATGCACCTTGTACCGAAGTACGAGGTGATATGACCACCCAATGACATCATGGGTACCATAGTAAGTGTCAATATAGTGATATATATAGCACATCATGACTGGTTCAAGACTCTTCATCCTTGTATTTAGCAAACATCAACTGCTTGTATTGTTTCTTGAATTGGCTCATCGTTGTGCATTGTTTGACTTCCTTACTCAATCCATTCCATAGTTTGATTCCACATACTGAAATGCTTTGGCTTTTTAACGTAGTCCTAGCATATAAGTGTTTCAAATGTAGTTTTTCCCTGAGATCATATTTTGACGTTCCTTTCCTTCGTTTTTTCATTACAGAGGACGTCTTCATCCTGCATGGAAAAGACAAGAAGAACCCTCTCATCTACGGCCTGTTCACCACTTCCAGGTTAGCGGGCGACGCTTTTTTTTTTTTAATAATGCCGTTAAGCAGCAGCATGGTGGTGGGTGGAAGGCAGCAGGGAAATCACACTGGAGGCGAGATCTAATATTATACATCGTAGAAAGAAAACAACACTCATTCATGGTATTGATCTGCTGCTGCTGCTGCCATGACATGGAGAATGAGATCAGGAATAAACTTGGAAGAAAAGTCAGACCTCATTTGTGGCATTTGAGTGTCATTGTGACACATCGATGACGATGCAACATATTGTGGGATCACGCCGACTGCAGGACCTTCTGCCACAGTGACTCATGAATGCAACACATTCATGAGGCTCACGTGACGTTTCATCATCATTACTCGTCCTGCTGTGGAACACTATCTTTTTGTGAGCATACCATTTGTTAATCTGGGAATTTAGCGACCGCAAACGTGTACGATTTGTACTGCAATTGGGATACTGACATGGTAGACATCAGAATCACCTTTATTGTCATTGTATTGCATACAACAAAATTTGAGTGCAACTCCACTGTGCATTTTGTAGAAAGTAAAAATAAAAGTAAGGAAAAGGATAAAAATTAAAAAAGGAATAACAGGAATAACAAGATGTAGAATTGCAGTAACCACAATGTGGAATTTCAGTAAACAAAATGTAGTATTACACATATTGTACCTGAGTTTCACTTGAATGAATGAATCCTATTGCACATAAGTCCAGTATTGCACGTTTGAAGCTTATTGTACATAATAGTTAGGTGTGTGTTTTAGTAGTAGTTTACATAGTGTAAACCTTGCAATCCCACCTACACCCCGTGTTCCTAGCATCACTTGTTAGCTTCGATGAGTGAGACATGAGATGCTTTTTTGTCCATTGGAGTTCTGCAATAACATAACAAAATCAGGATGTATGTAACAATGTGTTACGGTTCTGTTGTAGATCCATTCATTCATTTTCTACCGCTTATCCTCACAAGGGTCACGCAGGGGTGCTGGAGCCTATCCCAGCCAATCACAGGGCACATATAGACAAACAACCATTCACACTCACATTCATACCTATGGACAATTTGGAGTCGCCAATTAACCTAGCATGTTTTTGGAACCGGAGTACCTGGAGAAAACCCACGCATGCACGGGGAGATCATGCAAACTCCACACGGAGATGGCCGAGGGTGGAATTGAACTCGGGTCTCCTAGCTGTTAGGTCTGCCACTCGACCAACATGCATCCCGTTTGTAGATCCATTTACGTATAATTGAACATTCCCTCTTCTGTGTGTTAAATATCAGCTGTTTAAAAAGAATCTAGCTTTAGACTTTAGACTAGACTTTACTATAACCATGGGACATTCAGATCTGAGTTTTTTATTCCCTTTGGTTTTTTCTCACTCATTCTCAAAATAAACATTGGCAAGTGTAAGTGTGAGGACGCGTGATGAAGTGGGAGGAGTTGAATGAAAAACTCGATTTATGACAACAACAGAGTACACGAGTCAAGTGAAGGGCTGCAGATCACATTATTATTTGATTCATTCATTTTCTACCGCTTATCCTCATGAGGGTCATTGGGGTATGCTGGAGCCTATCCCTGCTGTCTTAGGCGAGAGGACATTTTTAACAATGTGTAAAAATACTGTATCATCTGATCGTACTTTGACTGTTGCCTTTCTTTCTTTCTTTTACAGCGATATCCTCAATGGCTCAGCCGTGTGTGTTTACCGAATGGAGGATGTTGTTCGGGCTTTTAAGGGCAACTTTTTGCACAAGGAGGGGCCTCAGTACAAATGGGCAGAGTTTACTGGCAAGATGCCGTACCCACGTCCCGGAACTGTGAGTTCATACTGCAAACCTCAATCCTCATGTCGCCAACATATAATTAGAACTCAGACCTCTGCCGCGGCCCAACAACCCGAATCCAGATAGCATCAAAGTGTTGATACCCTCTTCTTTGGTTGTTCTGTGTAAACATGGCAAGTAGTTAACATAATATCCTGCGTTGATGGGTTCTTTGTGTGAAAACGGTTATTTAGTATCCTTTCGTTGGCCTAGCACGTACAACAAACAAAACCGGGCACTACGAGGTGCTACAGTGGAACCTTGGTTAGCGTCATTGCCGGTAATTTGTTTATTTTAAGGGCCGACTCTAACCAAAACGGACGCAAACCAAATACATTGTTCCCGTAAGAAATAATACAAATCCAATTCATCTGTTCCAAAATGCCAGAATGTTCACACAAATATGTTTTCATAGTTTTACATGCAGAAAATAATTTCAAATGCATATGAATTATAGCATATTGGACACTAACCGGAAAACGTATGCAAACCAAGGCAACATTTATTTGGATGTCTTTTTTAAAAAAATTTTTACGTTAACTGAAAATCACGTTACTTGGGGAGGACACTAACAGGGGTTACACCACATTTATAATATTTGATTTGGTTGAGGTAAACTGGTAACCGCTGGTTACCTATTGGTCAAAAAATGTTAACCCAAAAAACACACATTGTAACCACTTTCTACCGCTTATCCTCACGAGGGTCGCGGGGGTGCTGGAGCCTATCCCAGCTGTCTTTGGGCGAGAGGAGGGGTACACCCTGGACTGGTGGCCAGCCAACCACAGGGCACATATAGACAAACAACCATTCACACTCACATTCATACCTATGGACAATTTGGAGTCGCCAATTAACCTAGCATGTTTTTGGAATGTGGGAGGAAACCGGAATACCTGGAGAAAACCCACGCATGCACGGGGAGAACATGCAAACTCCACACAGAGATGGCCAAGTGTGGGATTGAACTCGGGTCTCCTAGCTGTGAGGTCTGCGTGCTAACCACTCGTCCGCCGTGCAGCCCTTTATTATTCTTCTTCTTATTATTATTATTATTATTTTCATTATTATTCTGCTATCAATACAAAAACATTAGCGTCTTGGCAGAGGACACAAGTGGAATGTTACCGTTTAAAAAGCAGCAGTGATAAATGTGAGGTTTTTTTTTTTTGCTCCCTCAGTGTCCCAGCAGCACATATGGAAGCTACAGCTCCACCAGGGAGTATCCTGATGATGTCATCTTCTTCAGCAGAACTCACCCGCTGCTGGAGGTTCTGCTCAAGTTTTACTTCAGTACGCTAACTCTGTTACACATCAACCCATTTTGAACTCAAGCTTTTGTAGGAAAATGTGCTTCCCCTGGGAGAGCGTCCCCTCCTCGTCAGAGTGGGCGTGCACTACAAGTTCAGCAAACTGCTGGTGGACAGAGTGGAAGCCGTCGACAGCACCTACGACGTCTTGTTCATCGGCACAGGTACTCTGAACCCCATCCATTAACATCTTCGCTTTTTAACACCATCTTTCACATCGCAGATTCTGGCTTGGTACTGAAAGCCATTCATCTGCCTAAAGAACATGCTCAAAGTCAGGAGGTGATGCTGGAGCAGCTGGAGGTCTTTCAGGTACTATACAGAACGTCAATACCTGTTTTTTTGAAAATGTTCTTGCAGCTCAGAGCGCTCCTATTATGTCCTGCCTGTCTGCTCAATTTAACAACATAAGAGCCTCTTTCCACCCGGCAGTCCAGTTTAGCACCATTTGAAAAAGAAATGGAGAAACATTAGGACACGGATAGGAAGCCATCTTTTCAGTGCATCTCGCTCTCTAATCTGTTTTATTTCCTCTGCTCCTTGCAGCACAAATCGCCCGTGACAGCCATGACACTCTCAAAGAAAAAGGTAACAGATGAGATAAAGATTGACAGAAACTTGACGCACACACACAATATCACCGGCATCTCTTCACCTCCAAGTACAGTTGCTATAGTTACCCAACCCTAGTCACAGCAGTCAAAGAGATGAGACACACACACAGACGTTACTGAAGTAATGTTTCCCGCCAAGTGCAATAATGATTCTACAGCCTTACTGATGCTACCTCATTGTTGCTATTGCAGCAGTGGCTGTTTGTGGGCTCCAGGGAAGGGGTGTCCCAGCTGGCCCTGTACCAATGTGAGCTCTACGGTCAAGCCTGTGCCGAGTGCTGCCTGGCCAGAGACCCCTACTGTACTTGGGACGGACACGCCTGCAGCCCCTACATGCCCACTGTACGCAGGTACGAGCGAACCATCTAATCTTGTAATGGTAATGGTAATGGTTTTATTTCATTTGAACATGCATCAGATTACAATTGAATGCATCACATAATCAGTTCACAGTTCCACATGTCCAAAAGGAGTAGGAAGAAACAAAGCTTATTAAATCCTACCCCTCCATCTGGTACTTTTACAATCAGTAACTGTTACATTTGTTCACTTCCTGCTTTCCTAACATAATTTAAGTTTTTTTTAAAAATAATTTTTAATTTAATTTTTTTTGTCACGAACCGAAGTACGAGGTGATATATACATATAGCTACAATCAGTAACTGTTATATTTGTTCACTTCCTGCTTTCCATAATACAGTTTAGGGGTTTTTTTTGTTGTTTTTTTTTTTTTTTGTCCCGTACCGAAGTAGGAGGTGATATGACCATCCAATGACATAATGGGTACCATAGTAAGTGTCAATATAGTGATATATATAGCACATCATGACTGGTTCAAGACTCTTCATCCTTGTATTTAGCAAACATCAACTGCTTGTATTGTTTCTTGAATTGGCTCATCGTTGTGCATTGTTTGACTTCCTTACTCAATCCATTCCATAGTTTGATTCCACATACTGAAATGCTATGGCTTTTTAACGTAGTCCTGGCATATAAGTGTTTGTCTGCGTTTAAAAAAAAAAAAAAAAAAAAGCAAACATTCTCCTCAAAGTCTGATGAGCCACAAGCTTGAAATCCAGACCTATGAAGCGTGGATCGCTTGGCTTTTCCATCACCGCAGACTCCCCACCCCCCCCTCCCCATGTCTGCCCAGCATTTTAACTATCCTTGCACTTTGCTAACTCCCAATCTAATAATGTAAGACGGCTGTAAAAATGTGCTGAGCAAATTAAGAAACCTCCTTTGTCTCCCCCTGGACTCATCTAGCGCCACCATGAGGTCACACAGTCCAATCCAATGAACTCAGACCTCAAGGAGAAGAAGTGAAGAATGTACAAATACATTTGTGATTCCCAAACTTTGGAATGTTCTTGCTTGTTTGTTTAGTGTCGTTGTTCCTCATGCAGGAGGAATGCTCGACATCTCGGCGAGGATGACGATCCGTTAACTCAGTGTGTCAGACAAGGAGGTGAGACTAATGTTGAGTAAAGATGCAACACATTATATATACGTATACTTACATACATACATATACATATATATATGGAGACACAATGACATTTACGTAACACCTTTTGTCTTGCTTTCCGTCAGCCGGGCTGCAGGTGGAGGCGGAGCATAGGGTAATGATGGTTGCTGAGGGCAACAGCACCTACCTGGAGTGTCTCCCCCGATCCAGACATGCCGCTGTCACATGGTACAAGCAGGCTGGAGAGAACAGTCCTGAGCTAAACCAGGTACACTTTGAAGGATCCACTCTATTGTGTGTATGATATTCTGCCACCCAACTGAGGGGAACACCACTTTTCTCCCCCACAAGTGACCTTTGACCCCTTACGCTAGTGTCCCGCTGTCCAGGTGCTCACAGGTGAGCAGGTGGTGGTGATTGAGCGAGGCGTCCTCATCCGTCGAGCCGAGCTGTCTCACGGTGGCGTCTACCACTGCCAGGTGGAGGAGCACGGCTACCACTGGACCGCCGTCACCATCCACTTAGCCGTCTGGAGCCCCTACCCCAGCCGACTCATATCTTCCTGGTCAGGCTCTCCACATCACGGCGACGCCATGGTGCTGGTTCACTCACGGAACCTGGGCCAGCATTGTCGCGCTCTCGGGTACCGGCCACCTCGCAACCACCGCCGCCACAGCGACATGGCGGTGCACACCGACAAGGAGAGGGAGAGGCACAAGAGTGGCGGGGGTAGAGGAGGAGGCGGAGGAGGAGGGGGAGGAAGGGCAGCGGGCAGGAAGAGCAGGAGTAAGCCTCAACAGAGGGCGCCAAGGAGCGCTTGAATGTGTCATCACACACACACACACACATACAGTATGTCCACGCGCACACAAACACACACACACTGTAAATAGAAAACCATTCGCATGCACTTATTGTCTTTTTATTACATTTCAAGATGTCAAGAACATTTGTACAGCAGAGTGGTGACAAATATTATGGTGGTCAAGCTGAATGAAGGACAAAAAGATATTCCACCAAGCCTTCCGGCTTGTTCTCGCATGTTCTCAAGTTCATCATAGACAATCAGACTGGACGGCACAACTGTTTAGCTTGATCACATATAAAGCGTATGATGCAACATTAATATGTAAGCACCATGAGGGTGAACATTGCTGCTTATATTGTTTCTCGTCTTGCGGTCACAAGCCAATGTAAAGATTTGAAGGTCTCCTATTATGTGAATTTTTAGGATGTTGGATGCTTGATGATGTTTTAATTCAGTAAATAGTCCGACCCAGCACGATGTTGCTGTTGAAATGGGAGTGGAAAGCCAGCACTGAGGGCAGATTTACAGCATACGATAAAGCGCACAGTAGAACAGATTGATGGCAAACAGCTCGTTAGCGGTGAAGCTGCAGACACACACAATGCCGCGTTCTCAGGAGGGTTCGCTAAAATCACTTTTTAATAAAAATTCCAGCATCATGGATTGTTTTTTTGCTAGTCAATTTCCATTATGCTATTGTGGGACTTGTAAAAAATAGTATAATACGGGACCTTTAACGTGAAATGCTTGACTGTGTTGTTGATGCTTGATTTATTTTATTTTTTCACCCTAACAATGGCTTCCAGGGAAAAAAAACAAGCGTTAAAAGTTGTTTAAAAGGGAGTTAAATGTTAGAACACAAGCAGAAAGCACTTCCGTCTCATTGTTTGTACTGGGGAGTATTATTTTTCTGAATTTTTGCCCATCATTCACAATCCTTATGCGAAACATTGACATATTTATTTCCCTTTTCAGTGCATTATAACACAAGTTAATTTCAGTATACGTATTAATGCATGATCACAGCATGTATCAAACCATGCAACGTCATTAGAGAGGTTAGGTACCTGTTTATCCCAATGACAGCATTGTAAGCTAGCTGAAATTAACTTGTTTTCTTATGTTATAATGCACAGAAAAGGGAAAGAAAAAAAAAGGATTGTGAACAATGGGCAAAATTCCCCCCAAAAAAGTGCATTGAAAATGGTACGTTCCAAAATGTGGACTTTGTACAGAACATGCATGTTTCTCAAACAGACTTGCTAGTCATCCACCATCCAGTGTACATATTGTAAAAATAAAGCAGACTTGTTGTGATGGAACCCAGAGAGGTATGACTTCATTTACAGTGGCGCTTTTCTCCAATTTTAAAGTGTTAAACCAACAAACATCTCTTTTTTTTTCCAAGGTAATTATTTCTCCAATGAGGTCACCAACTGGAAACTCTTTCAGCACACAAGCACTGTGTTTTTTAGACATATTTTGAAAAATATCTTTTTTTGGAAAAGATTTCTCACATGTTTAAACAATTAAACGTACGGTCAGTAGCTGAATGCTTTCATTTTATGTTGGGGACCGGACTGATCAGCAGCATTCTAGGGAAGAGGGTGGAACACTTCTATTGGGAATAAACATTTAAAAAAAAAAAAAAAATTCATGTCTTTACATTTTTATTTCAATTTGCCTCCATTTGAATGACGCACTTGACTTTATTAAATGCTGTAAACTTGGACATTGAATGTTTTTCGAGGGTGGAACTTTGAAAAACTATTTAATAGCCCTATTCAAGAGCTCTATATGTTTGGTTAATTGTCCCAGGCGAGTGAGGCTTCCCGCAAAACTGGAAAGAGCAAATGGGATTGAGTGGTTCTCATACAAGACAGCTGGGTTGCATTACACATTATCACAAGGCCGCCTTCACATGTGGTGGCATCCCCCTCATCCTCCTCAAGGCAGGGTGACCACAGACGCAGGCCCAGGCTGCGGGATGTGCCAAGCTGCTCTAACGCCTGCTTTCCGCCCTGCTTGCACAAATGATGTCATTCAGTCTGATTTATGGTGTGCACACGTGTAACTTATTTCAAGGAGCTGATGGAAGTTATTAAGGCGGCCATACTCACATAAGGGGAGTTTATGTCTGTAATTATTATTTATACCTCTTACTCTGTGACTCAACAGTCAATCATTGGTTCCGTGTATTGTAAGGTTAAAGTTATTTGACAATTGTATTCTATATCCATCACACTGGGATGCTGTCATCCCAGTGTGATGTACACTAAACTGTACAGGAGACTCTAATGAGTGCAAACATTTCTCGACAATAATTGCCCCGGAAATGCTGCATTTGACATATTCATCTTATCAAACGGCAACACTTGTCATCTTGATGTCGTAACGTTAAAATAGTCAGTTTTTGTCACCATAATACAATAATAAAGAGGAATTTATCTGTTTTTAAAAGTTATTGCATGTGTTGTGTCAGTACTGACACAGTGTGGTCACATTCTTGTACTGCATTATTAATTGAATGAATGTTTTTTTTTTAATTAATGCACATGCAATTAGATTTTTGGAAATACAAAGTAATGAAAATGTAATAATAATAATAATATCCATAAAATGTTATTTCAAGATCTAGTTGAAACATTATAGAAATAAGATTACATTACACGCACACGTGATAAATGTGTTTTTTGCGTGTGAATTTTACTTGAATGCCATATTTATATTCTTTTCGTAATCAAAGACGATTATATTTGGTCGTAATACAGGTAAATAAAAAAACAGTACACTGTGTTTACAAAAGTAAAACGACTGTAGTAAATTGTATTCTGTGTTGGAAGAAATGTATTTAGTTTTTATTAAAATATAAATTATAAATAATTATAAATTAATTTAGTTTTAGTAAACTGTAAACATAGGCGGCGTTAAATATCAAGAAAGTAACATTTCGTTGCCGTCTGTGTTTCCGGGTGCAACACCACGTTCAATCACTTCCGGTATCTGTATTGTGCCATTTTGTAAAACTGACAAATAATTTTGACGTATAATGTTTTCAAATGCATTTCAACATACATTTTGTTGTATTGCTGCTTTCAACTGTTTTACCACCATTTATATATAACCGCAAACATGTTTACATGTTTTAAGCGGAACCACTGTGGGTCTCTTCGGGAGGGGGAACTATTTTTCAAACGGACTTTACGTTTGGTCACAGTTTTGTTTTGCAGACGTCGTCAACTCCAAGAGTGATTTTTTACCCTGTCTAATAGAGTGTAGGATTGGTATGTACACATTTAAATTTTGTCATATACGCTACGTAGAATACACTCTTTACTGAAGTATTTCCCGCATTCAAGGTGAGTTTTAAAACGGTTGTGTTGCATAGGCCTTGACAGCTGAGCTAGCGATGCTCAGTTCACTGAACAGCACCCGCTGTTGACAGGCAGGGAATTAGCAGTGCGGCTACATTACTTATATATTTTTACAATTAACAAAGCCACTCATTTTTGTTTACTTTTACCCTTTAAGAGTTTTATTCTTTCACTCATTGTTTTTTTTCACCTGTCTGTTTTTTGCTTGTGTGCGTGCCCCAGGATATGGTG
Source organism: Doryrhamphus excisus (assembly GCF_037039965.1). Taxonomy (NCBI): domain Eukaryota; kingdom Metazoa; phylum Chordata; class Actinopteri; order Syngnathiformes; family Syngnathidae; genus Doryrhamphus; species Doryrhamphus excisus. The sequence continues at coordinate 7,062,625 of NC_136373.1, read as the reverse complement.
TCATGTGATTTAATGCTAGTGCTAATAAAGTTGGCTGTGTTTCAACTAATGCTTGGATTAGTAATTGCCACGTGTAAAATAAAATAAACAAAAAACAACAAGGTTAATTACAGTACACTTTTAGTATTCATAACTATACAAAGCAGCGTTGTTAGGTGACAATTGGGCAGTTTCAGTTGTTGCTAATAGGTAATTTAATAGGATCTGATGGTTGTACATGGACAAGTGGGTGAATGTCTTTTATATAGCACATATATTATATAATTAAAAACTAACATACTGTCTGTCCTCCAGCAGGTGGAGGGATGAGTCTCTCCCCTGTGGTGGGCACAGAAGTGCCAGATACGGCAAACGGAATAGCGACACCTCCTTGTTCGGAAAACGGCCCTCATGTTCCAGTAGCGAAATGTGTAGGAGGCAAAGAGGACTTTACCAGAGAGGATACGTACCTCAAACACACAGAGAACCACCTCGGTGGAGAAAACGCAGTTCAAGATTGCCATTGTTTGGTCACAGAAATGGAGGACAACATGAGAACAAGTAGTTTGTCTCAACACCCGTCTCATGAGATGGACCTTTCGCCCTCTGAGGACTCATGCACAGCAGACTACTCAGTTGGAGTCCGTCCTGAAGACTCGGGCAGGCAGCAGGACTTGTCGTCCAAACATTTTGCATCTCGGAGTGGACGTCCTGTCGCTACAGACCTGGACAGTGGAGAGGAGGACGATGAGAAAGAGAAACAAGACAAGGAGGAGGATGAAAAGAATTGGCGGACTCAGGTTGCTGGAGAGAGAAAAGAAGTTGAGGTGAGTGGACAGCATTTAAGCTCTAAGCTTTATTGTGATGTACCCTGATATTCCCAGCCCTTGTTTATAGTATCATAAACAAGTGGAATAGACCTGAGGCCTGTACTACGAATCATGCTTAACTTATCAAATTAAGCAAGCCAAATTGAAGGTATGGGATAAGCGGTACTACGAAACTAGATACCAACTTCATTAGTCAAGTCAGGATTTTCTAGGCTTGTCATATAAAAGGTAATGTCATCAGCTCAAGTGATTATTATTTTTTTTTTTCCAAATATGGCTTGCTAATTTACCGTTTTCTCTTTTCTCGGTTGGCCCTCCAGTCTTTACGTCACTACTCCTCCTCAGCGCCAGGTCCTAGCACCTCCACCACCTCCTCCTCGCCGCCACCTCCTGTTCTCCCCTCGGATGACACCCCCTGCCCTCCGCACATCATGGCCCAGGTATGGGTCCGCAACGTCCGAGGGATGCAGGACAGCAAGAGCCTGGATGAGATCAGCCAAGCGTGTGGAGGTAGACCGTTGCACTGATTTGCCAATATTTGCATCTAATGCAGTACATTTTAGTCTTTATTATCACATATTTATGAACTTCCCCGCACGCCCATATAAGGAAGCCTGGCACTCTGTGATGTCTTAGGGAGCCTTTCCAACCTTCTTCCAGGGCTCACTTCCAAATGCTCAAACCTCATTATTTGAAACTATGTAATTGTTTAATACAAGTATACAACATTCTAACTACATCTATAAGTTAGAAAAGTGGAAAAAGCATAATTAAGTGTTCATTACACTTCTCTACAGGTGGAGCAGGGGCACGTGGAGCAGGCAAAGGTGGGCAGTCCGAGGGGAGACGGGCAACGATCTCCTCGGCCCTAGAGCTGGAGGGCACCGTCAGCCATGATGGAGACCTGACGAACTTCATCACCAAGAACCTGGAGCAGAAGATCAAGATGAGCTCCAAGCCCAGTCTGGACTGCAGTGACTGTTAGTACCACAGTGGATGAACAAACTCCCTCTGGGGAAGTAATTGTGAACAGAACCCAGACTCTATCTGGTTATTGTTAGAGATTAAACTATTAAAAGAAAAAAAAATACATATTTTTAATTTCCCCTTCTTTTCCCAAGCAACTTGTTGACCAAATGGATGCAGTTTTAATTCCAATACAATACTTCTTCATTCATATTTTCTCCATCTAATCTATGGATTGTGTTTTCCCAGCGGATTGTTCAGGTCCCATCTACCGCAGCAGAGGGTTGTCACGAAGACCAGCAGATATCCCGCCCATTGATCCCACCGTCCTGGTGGACCTGCAGAGACACACCCAGGAAGTGGCGCACAGTGTGGAGGTGATGATGCGCAGCCTCAATGGAACCATCCAGAATGTAGGTCTTGACATTTTTGTGTGTGGTTTCTATATTTCTACTACACAAAACATCTCGGATCAGTACCTTTCCGTATTGCTTATGCAGGGATTCAGTTGGTTTCTCTTTGTTTTAGAGGAGCATTTTCATCGATCTGTAGCATGTGTAAAGTGCCTTGCGATACCTTTTTTGTTGTGATTTTGGCTGTTAATGTAAATAAAATGTAATTGAATGAGATGGAGTTACATGATTCCTCTTTCTGCTTCTCTGACCAGATGACAGCTTTGAGTGTGGGCTACATTCAGACCTACAGAGACTCAGTGGACAGTCTGGGAGAGTCTGTGGATATGAGTATAAAGGTACCAGACTTGTATCATACAGTGAAACCTTAAAGGGGAAATGCACTTTTTAAAAAATTTTGCCATTATTTACCATCCTTTTGTGAAACATTAACACATTTAATTCACTTTTCTGTGCATTGTAATGCCAGAAAACCGGTTAATATGAGCTAGCTAACAATGCACGTCATTGGGACAAAAGTAGCGAGGCATTGGGATACTCCGAATTAGCTACTACAATAACAACATCACTGTAGTCTACTAACAACCCGGGGGCCACATTTTGGACATCCCTGGTTTACAAGGCGCACACACACGAGGTTGAGGTGCGCTTTGGCAGCAAGCCTCTAATGAGGATTACACAGTTTGCACGACAAAATAAATGCATGTAGTGCAGGAAAAATACCTTATACGTAAGGGATACTCGTTTGAGTATCCAGCTCACCCCTAGAAGCATGTTTTTTTTTTTTAAATGCCAAATCTTGACCTTACCACTTCAATGTCACTGTAGAGTCAAATGTAACCAAACCATACAATGGTTTCCTTCAAGTTCCAGAAGGCAGACACATAACCACACATTTCATTGTGTTGTTTCATTCATCAGGCATCATCTTTGTGCTTTCTCCCTGCAGGGCATGTACACGTTGATGGCTCGATGCGAGGAGTTGGACCGTTCCATGCAGCCCATAAACGTCTTAGCGGCACAGATCCGAGACATCAAGCGCATCCTGGATGCTCTGGAGGCCATTTGCAAGTAACCCCCTGCCCTGTCACTTTTTTGTAGTGAAGACACAAAAGCAGCAAGCAGGTCATCTGCAAGTACAGTATCAGTCCTCCCTTTTTATTCTTAACCTCTGGGTAAACTACAAGGCATACTGGATTATTTGGCCCCTCACTTCTTATGATTGTGTGTTATTTACAGATGATTTGTGTATTGTACGTCATTAATTTGATCATAGCGTATCCGTCCAGCTTTGAGCAGGGTGCACTAACCTCTACTTGCCACATGGTGGCGATGTTTCCCTTTTTCCCCTCTGAACTGCTCCAATGACTTTTTTTTTTTCTTTTTTGGGACTGAAACAAAGTCTATTTTTATGAAAATGCAATAACTACACATTCTTTCATCGCGGGCCCAAACGAGAGAAGGTGAGCATCGTGTATAGCTTCTTTTATTTAACTTTGTTATTTATTTGGTTACTCCGCAAACTGGTGAGTTCAGTAACTCTGCTTGTGATGATGAGATGTCATTTTTTTGGAGAGTTGGAACATGTTGCATGATTGCTATAGGATGAAGAAATTAAAACTAGTGATTCATGTTACCTGTTTATTAAACTGGCATCCCTGGACTATGCTTGTTTATATTTTGTCAGTCAAGGGCCACTACTGTTGCAGCTATTCATTATTAATAATGTCAAAAACAGGCAGTTTGTACAACAAATGTCCATTACCCTTTCCTACACTACTCAACTACTTTGAATTGCAGTGTCATTTGGCCAGTAACCTCCAAGTTATACAGTAAGTATTCTTATAATACAAAGCAAAGGTCAAAATCTGTCCTTCTGTGCTTAAAGAGGAATTTTTTCCACTTTTCTGACCTATAAATGTAATTAGAATGTGGTATTCTTGTGTTAAACGATACCAAGTTTTCAGATAATGAGCTTCGCTCAGTTGGAAGTGAGCCCTGAAAGACGTTTGGATTGGCTCTGACTGCCCGGTTTCAAGAGTTTTTTTTTATAACGCTGGTTACCTGTACCCGTCACAGGTAGCCGAACAAATTCTGGAAGATCTAGAAAACTTTCTGTGTGGTTTATTGTGTGTAGCTGCTCTATCGGAGTCCACATTTCAATATAAAGCGCCCAAAATTAGCTTAATAGGTCCCCTTTAAGTTTAATGTTGTTCAACACCCATCTTTTCCCTTTATTTTCAGTGTATATTCAATGGAAAAATTAATACTGCAAAATCCTGAGGATGAATACTGTACTGTGAACTGGACTTTGAAGTATTTTTTAAATGATTATTAGTGGGCACAAACTGCTGTTATTGATGATGTTTATATCATCCTTTACTGTATGTAACGTTGTAAACCAACTTCCAGCAGTCCAGTGCTGCTGTGCATTGGCACATCCAGATTTATATTCTATGCACACTTGATTGACATTACCAGGTCAGAGGTCATGGTACAGAGCAGCACTGGTCAACGGCATCTTCCTCAAAGGCACTTCAGCAAGGGTCCCAGGGTGTGTTTTAGTTCAGACTCAAACAAGCAGTCACAAGCAGCAGAATTATGTAACAGTTCGCAGCCATCAGTACAGACTTGTTTCCACTTGGTTCTATCACAGAGGCACCTTTTGTTGTGGAATCTACTGTAAAAGTGGCCAAAGTCCCTCTTAGATCTCTGGAAATTTGTTCTAGCGTCCCCTCGACAGAGGTTCCATCTTTGGGGGACTGCTGATCCGAGACGTCCCTGTCTGTCGTCTTGTACCACTGACACTGGAAGTCTTTCTTCCACATCTCGGCTGGGTCCGGTTCAGCTGCCTTAGTATCAGGGTCGGGCTGGTTTGTGGCTTTTACTGCTTCCGCCTTCAGGGAGGGGGCGAAAAATGTAATGTAAAACTCACTTCTCTACTTTCCATGACACTGGTGTCAAAGTTCAACTACCTAAACGTCATGGTTGAAAAATGACATCTGCGACCACCAGGCAGAGCTGGGTGAAATGTAATAGACAATGACAGTCACTGGTTAGTGGAAGCAAGAATCGAACCGCCAATATTAAGGTTTCTGAACGCCCCTTTTGTAGTTTTACCACGCGACATCAGCATAGGGTGCAAATTTGCGGCCCAAATTTGACAAGAAATCTCTTAATATTTGTACTCTATCAATAAAGCGATTCTTATTAACATCACAGTGAACTGTAAGATTTAAAATATAAAAACAATGTTATATGTTGATGGTCAAGATTAGAACATAAGGGTGTATAACCATCTTTCACCTTCTCTGTCACCTTCTCCAACATGTCAGGGGGTGGTGGGAGGTGGAGGTAGGCGGAGCTGGCCGGATTCTGACGAACACATCTGCCTTTTCCCTGGCAAAGGGAGGCTGAGCAGAGCCTCGTTGCCGTGGTTACGTTAATGGAGTAAGGTCCCAAGACCTTGCGGATGAACTCTGCCAGGTCTTGACATTCTCTCTGGGAACAGGCAGACAAATATCTCAGCAAACTCTTCCTCTTAAACACAAAACACCAAAACAATAGCAAATAATTCTATTGATTTAAATGAATATCCAACATTGTACATTACCCTTGTCAACGCTTTAAAGGTGATGATTATTGTTGTCGGTACAAGAACCATTTTGATAAGTGAGATACGATGTCTAATCTCGATGTCTAACCTCTGTCTTGGTGTCAGTTCTTTGCCAGATGACCACTCCAGCTGTTCCCATGGCCGCACTCTCTCCAATGCTGCTTACCAGGTCTGACTGGAGGAGGAGGAGGAGGAGAACATATGAAAATGCTTCTGGTCTCGGATCACTGGGCACCTTTTGCATCCCAGCAGATCCTTTTAAAAGTACTGTCCATAGTTGGCTAGCTACTGTAAATCCTCAAATAGCTGAATTCATTTAATTTAAGCCACAAAGAGGATGGGATGTTAATTGGAAGCATTAGGTTGAGGATAAGCGGCATAGAAAACGGATGGATAGATGGATGTCGTTGGTGCTAAGACGCCAGCTAACACACTCGTATCCCACCTGTGATAAGAAAGTGTTGGTCGAGGCATACACACTGTTGACCAGTGGGAATACCGGAAGATTGAATGTGGCTCCAGCCAGAGAGGACACTCTGAGAGCTTCCTGGATTTCACTGGACAAATAAAGTCTCCCTCCGGATGTTCCACCCTGTTAAAAACAAAAAAACTATAGATGTGAACAAATGATGTAGTCCTGCTGAAGACATTATGGATGATAGAACAAGTAGCATCACCCACCTGTAACTTCTCCAGGGACAGAAGAGGGTAAAGTGCGGAGGATCGTCTCCACAGCCACAAAAGCTCATCGTTCAGGGCCTTTTCAGCAGGAGGGCACTGGTTGGTGTAGTTGGCTAAAGCAGTTTGGGTAGGATCCCCGTTGTAGCAGCTAGGGTAAGGGGAGACGCCCCATAATGCTTTGGGACGTAAGCGTTTCACCTCCCTCAGGGTTTCCATTATTACCGACCGCGCAGCTGCCTCAAAGTCCACCTGGGTTAACATAGAATTTCGTCATCAGTCGAGACGGGTCCGGAGAAATCTTGGAGCCGTAGCAGTGTTTTGTCTGGTTTCGACTGGTGTTTGCGTGCACAATTGATTGCATTGTATCGGTTGACAAAGATGTGTTTGTGGTGTGCTGCTTGCATCTGGAGGCAAAGTAACGAATCGATGAATTTACCTTATTTAATTAACTTAATGAGAGCGCTCGTGTAACTAACCCTGCTGAAAAGGCAGCATCATTAAATTACATTAAATCGGCAAATTAAATAGATTTTGATTTGGAAAGTCTTCCTTTCCCGACTTTTTTTTTTTTTTTTTTTCGCCTGATACTTACTGTTCCAGTGACCTCACGTTTAATTTTGCAGAGCCAAACAGAGATCATCAGATAACGGGATCAGTTTGGATTACTCTGCAAGGTGCCGAGCAGCAGAGAGACAGACTTTTCTCTAAATAACCACCATGGATAGACTTTGCACACACACACACACTCAAAATGACGCTGAACCACATTTACTTATTTGTACTGTCGTGCCTTGCGGCATAAATTCACATTATGCAAATGATTTATTATTTCGTACCAGACTGAGTCTTGCTGACTTTGCCGTTATGTGTAATGTTTATATTGTAATTTCACAATTAGATGTCAACACACCTATTTTTGACAACTCCTTCTGTGGGTTTTGTCACTTTTTTATGCTACAACACTAGCATGGGGCGTGAGCATTAACATTAACGAGTTTGTTGATTAGACATTGGATAATCTACTCGTACTGTACCACTGATACATTAATCGCAAGGGACATCCATCCATTTTCTATACCGCTTATCCTCACTAGGGTGGCGGGGGTATGCTGGAGCCTATCCCACCCTGGACTGGTTGCCAGCCAATCGCAGGGCACATATAGACAACCAACCATGTGCCTACATGCTAATCACTCAATTTTGGCTGCACGGTGGATGAGTGGTTAGCGCACAGACCTCACAGCTAGGAGACCAGGGTTCAATTCCACTCGGCCATTTCTGTGTGGAGTTTGCATGTTCTCCCCGTGCATGCGTGGGTTTTCTCCGGGTACTCCGGTTTCCTCCCACATTCCAAAAACATGCTAGGTTAATTGGCAGAGTGAGTGTGAATGGTTGTTTGTCGATATGTGCCCTGTGATTGGCTGACGACCAGTCCAGGGTGTACCCCGCCTCTCGCCCGAAGACTGCTGGGATAGGCTCCAGCACCCCCGCGACCCTCGTGAGGAAAAGCGGTAGAAAATGAATGAATGAATACTTGAATTTTTTTTGGTTAACATTTATATACAGTGGAACCTCAGTTAGTGTATGCCTTGGTTTGCAAGTTGGTTAACATAGAAAATTTGCACCAAATTTTTTTTCTGGTTAGACGTTTTTTTCCCCGAATACATGGAAACAAGAAATTGAATTCACGTGCGTCGCCCATCCAAGTTCATCAGCATCATAAGTTGTCATTTTTTAGATATATGTTTTAAAATACCGAACTATCTACAAACAATGTTACATTTACTTCTACTTTTTAAACTAATTTTCAATTTCTCTCCACTTGGCGACAGCAAAATGGTTGTCTCCTACCCTGAAGGTTGGGTTTGATCCCCACATTCTTCTGTCAAAGTGTCCTTTAGCATACTTCCCCACTAGTTGAGTGAATTAGCTGTTGACTTTACCTCCATGGCAACACACACCACCAATATGAATCACTTTGTGCTACAGCCTAACAGCAGAGTACGATTCTAGCAAAACCTTAATCTTTCTTATTACATGAATGTCATGATTTATCTGCTGGGAAAATCATGCAAACACACACTTTGTCACAAGGTCTCCTTTGCCACTGCTGTGCTACCTGTGGTGCATCACTATGAAGTCACATCACAATAGAAGAGCAGACGGGACCACAGCAACATGAAGGGAAGGGAAAGTTTCATGATTTTACCAAAGACTTTAACTTGATTCTAACTTCTTCTTTTTTCGCTTTCTGCTTTAGCTTTATTTCTTACCCTTGACCAATTCTCCACTTCTTCGGGCGTCCAGTTAGGGAAGAACGCCTTCAGGAGATTTCTGGAAGCCTCCTGATACACGACCTTCTTTTCCTTGTTTCTCAACCACTGTGGAAGCCATGCAGACCATCTTAGCACCCCCAGTCCAAGGTACCTGGGGGCGGGCAAAGCTGCATCGAGGTCCAACTGAGTTTTCTGAAGATGGTTGTCCAGCCGTGTGTGTTGTGGTAAACCCCCATTGATTCTTGTGTCTTTGTCCAGGAAATACGGGTAGTTTCCTAGTGTGTCCTCGTAGAAGACTACCACCCGGCCTTCACGTTCCATCCCAAAAGATCCGGGATCTGGCCTGGTGGAGCAGGAGGAATCGGCGATGGCCCAGAAGATGATAAAAGGCTGTCCGGACAGGAGAGGCGGACGTGCTGGCTGGGGTGGACCCGCAGTGCTGAGGCCAGCGAGCAGTAAGACGAGGAGGCTCAGTGGAACCGTGGAGCACCATGTGAGTGATAGCTTAGTCCTGCATTTGAAAAGTGTCACTTTTGGCTTGAATGGTGGGTTGCTCCACGCCATTGAAGCTGATAGCTTTCGGCCTGTCACTCATTCAGGTCCCAGTCACCAATCATGTTTCTGAAAAATAGGAATTCTAAATTGCAGTCACGTTTAAGGAATTTTGGACTTCTGGGTCTCATGAAAAAAACAAATAATTTTGATTACCACATCTGCTTATATCTCTTCTCATTTGGGCCATGGAGGTATGCTGGAGCCTATCCCAGCTCAACCTCGCCAGCCCTGAATCATTGCCGCGCACACTTTGTCAGATGCACCACTGGTGCATTGAAGCTCAGAAGACGAATGTTTAATAATCCACAAAGCTTTGCAAATCGGTGTCTGTTCCATTTTTGGTGAGGGTCTGGATAAAAGTGCACCCTCCCCCACGAACCAAGTTGGAATCAACCAAGTGAGAAGTATTCATTATAAGGGTGTATATGTTTTGGCCTGTCAGATGTAATCAGTGACAAGGCAGTTTTATAAAGAGGAAGAAGTAGAATTTTGTTACATTTGGGTGGATTCTGATCAGTCGTAAGGTGTGGATTATTATCAAATGATTTGCCCCGCTGAAAGCCATTACGCTCACGACATTATCCCTTTGGATCATACTCTGAAAAATGGCTCCAGACACACCAGGCCTTTATTCTCTTGTTCTTCCATTTCTGGCTTATACAGAAATGTCGAATGTCATACTGGTGTGAAAAGGAGCTTAGTTACATGCGGATGTTCTTTTTGACCTTTTCTCCCACGTACAGCATTACTAGATGGACTTTCTTTAACTTTCAAAATATTCCTATGGAGTTTAAACCACCAGTGAATAATATATGCAGAGAGACGATGAGAGACTTCAGCATCTTAAAGGATCCCTGTGCTGCTTTTAAAATGATATTGGATCCCAGTGGGGCACGAGCTTAAGTTTAAAAATACTCCATGAATCTACATTTGTTGTGTAAAGGGTTGGTCTAGCTCAGGGGTCAGCAACCTGCGGCTCCAGAGCCGCATGTGGCTCTTCAGCCTCTTTATTGTGGCTCCCTTTGCGATTCTTGAATATTTTTAACACCCGAGTGGGGAAAATGCACGTCTTTTGTAATGAGTTTTAAAAAATCCAACTTTGTCTGAGACCATGAATGCATCCTGAGTGAGTTCTGACTGCTATCCAGTTCAGTACATGAAGAAAAACAAGTAATACTTACCTACAAATCTAAAAAATAAATTCGAGATAATTTAAAAACAGCGGCATGGGAACTTGTTTTTACGTTTACAGTAGTTTACACATACATTTATGTAAGTTTATCTCCAAAACTAGCAAGAGTACTCCAACTCGTCTTTTCTTATCTGAACTACTTTGATACCCCCAAATTCCCTCCAATGTTGTTTTAAACATACTATATGTTTTGCGGCTCCAGGCTATTTTTCTTCAGTGGGCATTGGGTAAAATGGCTCTTTTCATAGTAAAGGTTGCCGACCCCTGGTCTAGCTCATATGAATATCAAATATAATGAAACCCTGCACATCAACACAACACAGTTACCTTTAAAAGGAAAGAGGACCAAATTTCACATTAATAATACAATGTTTGATTGTATGTAATAGAGTTAAAAATGCATTTTATTTACTATTTATCAATCAATAGTCATCTATATTCCCGAGTTCAATCCCACCCTCTGTGTGGGGTTTGCATGTTCTCCTCGTGGGTTTTCTACGGGTACTCCGGTTTCCTCCCACATTCCAAAAACATGCTAGGTTAATTGGCGACTCCAAATTGTCCATAGGTATGAATGTGAGTGTGAATGGTTGTTTGTCTATATGTGCTCTGTGATTGGCTGGCCACCAGTCCAGGGTGTACCCCGCCTCTCGCCCGAAGACAGCTGGGATAGGCTCCAGCACCCCCGCAACCCGAAAAAATGAATGGTCATCTATATTTTTAATTTTATCTCAATTAGTGCTTCCTCTCAGTGCCTCACAATCAGTGTTGCCAACTTGGGGATTATTGCCACTAATTCTGGCAACATTCATTCATTCATTCATTTTCTACCGCTTATCCTCACGGGTGTGCTAGAGCGTATTAAAAAAACAACAACAACAACAATCTAGTTACTTTTTCTGGTATTGTTGGAGAGTTTTCTGTTATTTGGAGACTTTTTGTTGTGATTGAGCAGCAGTGGGTACTACTACATTCGCCCCGCCCCAAAGTAGTTACAGACGCTTTCAAAGTAGAAATTCACGCATCCATGAATCAGGTGGACCGATGAAACAGTAAAGCAAAGGTAACCTGTGACTTTGTCAAACAATATGAGACTACATTTCAGTGCCACGCTGTCAGGGCCGGTCAAGGAGAACATTCTAGTTTTTTTTTTTCACACATGTTTACAGAGAGTACTGCAGCGTTTTAATGTTGGGTAAGTTGTAAGTCAAAAATGTGGCATGATGCTTAAACACAACCCGGTGGGGAGAAACAGTCATATTTTAATACCAAAACATATTTTTTGTATTACCGTATTTTCTGGACTATAAGTGGCAAAAAATGCATAATTAGGTAGAAAAAAATATACATAAGTCGCACTGGAGTATAAGTATAAGGTAATTTATTTTCCAAACTACTTGACCAAAACAGACATTATGTCCTCTTGGAAGGCAAGTTCTAACAATAATAAAAGAATAGAGAACAGGCTGAATAGGTGTAAGATATGACAGCACAATGGTTATTCAGCTACACAAAAAATAAACATGAACAGAAAAGTTGTCCAGTGTTTATGTAGCATAAACAGTTTTTTCATTTATAAGTCGCTCTGGAGTATAAGTTGCAGGAACAGCCAACCTATGAAAAAAGTGTGACTTATAGTCTGGAAAATACTGGAAAACCTATAGTCAAACTAACTGAAAATAATACATCTGCGTTCTGTAATAATAAGTAGATCAGATTAACAGTATTATAACTGTATTATATCTTTTCTTCTAGCTTTTATATCTTTTCACACTAAAGAAATGGTACTTTGATACAATGTAAAGTAGTCAGTGTACAGCTTGGATAACAAAAACAACTTAAAACACAACTAAACACACTACCATCTTAATATCTTAATTATGCCCAATTAGCCATATTGTCTCCCCAATGCCATGTGACTCATTAGTCTGGGTATGGGGGTCGGGTATGTTAAATTTGGGGTTATCTCATGGCAAAGAACTCTCTGATGATGTCAAAAAAACAATACATAAAATAAAATGATCTAGGCTGAATTCCAAAAAACATGCATAGCGACTGCGATTGGCTGCTGACCAGTCAAACCAGGACCAGGTTCACCAGCCAAATACGTGTTGGCATTAATGTTTTCATTCATTTTCATACACTTTCGGTATAACGTTAAAGCTACTCAAAAAATCCTAGTGCTAAGGAGTTAAATATTAACTTTATCAACTCAAGTATTGAACGCATTTCTGTGTCTTTTCAGGGGAAAAGGTGATATTTTGCAAAAAACCCTCCGACCTGGCTGCTCAGTACAATATGGCTAACGCTGGGAGAATGTCTCTTTGCGTCTCTCTGTGTATATTAAAAGTTCAGCACCTTCACTTAATTTAAAGTATTTAACTGATGATCTTAATCACAGTGAATAATCTCCCAGATCAACCTCCTCGCTAATTCTAAGAGGGTTAAAGGGCATGGAATGTATAGTCATTTTTCACTTAAGGCTTTTTAATCCTGAAGCATATGTGCCAGTCTTTCTATTGACCATCTTTAAAGTGAAGACCAATGTCAATAAAGCAACAGTGATAAGTGATGATACTGTTTAAGGTACACGGCCGTTATTAGTATACATAAATTTTATCAAGTGCTCATTACATAGCATTGCTTTTTGCACAAAATTGTAAGAAAAGACTAATATTATAATGCAAAGTTGTCAACTGAATTAGCTAGTATCTTTAAGTTGTAGTCATAATCCTCATCCTCAACTCTACGAGTGTGTCAGAGGTGAAACGACAACGGGATGGCTGCTTAATCTGTTGAGACGAAGCTGACAGTGTTTACTAGTCTGTCTGGACTGTGACTCACCCTGAGCCCACCTTTCCGTCACTTCCTGTATCAAAGCAGACGCTTATCTGCATATTGGCAACCCCAAACCATAAGCAACCAGCATCAGGTTTTGTTGTGTGTGTGGGTGTTGCTGGATTACAATGTTATTCTGTTGGTGCTGTTGGTTGCCAGGTGTTGCTCGGTGAGGTGAGGTGCCAGGGAAGGCGGTTGGGGCCGAGTGATGAAAAGTCAAAACAAATAATGATAATATCAAATATTGTCAATTGTCCATTCAACTGTATTATTAATTTTTTTTCTATCCCGGTTTAGTGCACAAGCCTTACTGGCCATCTGAGCACACTCAGTGAGTGCACTCAGTTGGATCATGGTGCTTGTCAGTTTCTGTCTGTCAGCATGTATCCAATAATAGAAACATCACCGAGTGTACATCACCGTTTTTTGGTTTTTATTGGTTTTATTTTGGTTTTTATTGGTTTTAATTATTCTCTTCCTGTGTCGGCATCGAACAAAAAGTGCCTCACCAGTCACGAACCTCACTGCACGTCTCCGGTGTTGCTGCCTAATCGACACACATGTTAGGATCCAATCAGGAAGTGAGATTAGCGCGATAAGTACTGTATGTCACACCAATCTGATTCCTTGAAGAGCGCTCACGCCGAAATGGTACACCCTGCGATCTAGCATGTTGACTTCATTTGTATCTGCCTGTAATCCAAAATAAATACCGTTTACGTACGTGAATGATCATGGCGGTAAAGCGGAGAGTTTTAGGATTACTGTAGATTATTTATTTCACATACAGTATCAATGCTGCTGCATGACTACCAATTTAATTTATAAAGCCCTTTAACAACCATAGATAAAAAAAAAAAGGGCTGTACTGTACATCCTGAGGAAAGTAAAATATCGGAATAACATAAAAACTAACAAACTTTAACAAAACAGAAATAAAAATGCATGGATTAGAAGGGGCTTCAGGAAATTTTAGCTGTTGAGGAACAATACGCTTTCTAGTTCTTCCAGGATCTGCACCTATTCCACATGGATTTCTTTGGATTTCATGCTCCCCATGAAAACGGTCTGTTTTAATGTATTCCACCCAATGCCCGCCTCTAGGCACGTCCACTCCGTTGTGGTTGGTCAAACCCCCAAGTGCTTAGAAGGACTTCCGGCGTTTATAGGAGTTGATAATAAACGGTGATTTATCTTTTTAAAACATGCTAGGTTAATTGGCGACTCCAAATTGTCCATAGGTATGAATGTGAGTGTGAATGGTTGTTTGTCTATATGTGCCCTGTGATTGGCTGGTGACCAGTCCAGGTTGTACCCCGCCTCTCGCCCAAAGACAGCTGGGATAGGCTCCAGCACCCCCGCGACCCTTGTGAGGAAAAGCGGTAGAAAATGAATGAATGAATTAAATGTCCGCTTTTAACATTCAGCCATACGTTTTGGATCCCTGATCTGGAAATAGAGGTTGAACAGTCTGAGGTTTTTCAAGAAAAATGGTTACTAAAGACGTCTCTCAATGTAGGTAGCTTTAGCATTTTAGCCTTAGGTTTTCTACAGCATCGGTAACATGTGATGTAGTCATTACACGTTTTTTTGCGGGTCTAGTCGCTGATTGTGGTGGGAAACGGCTATTAGCAACACCGCTCTGTGTATGCACACTCTATAATGCTACACAGACAGCTTTTGCTCCATGACTTACATGAAATAAACACAGTTAGGACACTGATAAATTGTTACTTATTGCTTGCCCTTCTGATTTTTTGACATGACCAAGTAACGTTGGAAAGGCGGCAGTCTTTCACAAGTATAGAGTGAATTTTCTTTGGTATAAATTAAAAGATCTTATTTCCTCTTCATGTTGACACTGGAACCTCTAACGGCTAACACAATTAATTGTGGTAACTGGTTGACCTGTGATTTGTTCAGATTTAGAAATGAAGAACAAATAATGGTACTACAAGCGATCCATTCCAGTCTGAGGGCAAGTTCGAGTTCATTTCTAGATGCTTGATGAGCTGAGGTTGTGACGTCATTCACGGCGGTGGTTCAAACGGTGGTGGTTTAGCTATCACTGGATCTCCTTACATATTGTATCCATGAAACCTTAAAAAATAACTAACACGGTCCAAACAAAACCTTAGTCCTGGAGGTCAAGAGGTTGTGAGACTTACCGAAGCCCAGTTGGTTCTCTCCTCAATGTCTGGACATTGTTTTCCCTCCGCCTGCCCCATCAATCCTCACTTTACAAAAGTCAAAAGTGTTATCCCGGATTTGTGAGGGCATGGAAGAGCTGCACGCTTAAGAGACGTAACACAAGGAACCTAACATCCATGGACTGACGATGAAGGTTGGCTGAAGAAATGAAGACAGACAGAAAGAAAGGGTAGACATTCAGAGGTGGAAAGATGTGTGGGCAGCACTGTGTGTGTGTGTGTGTGTGTGTGTGTGTGTGTCAGGCTAAGCTTCCTTCCTGCGAGATGCTAAGCAAGGTCAGAGATGACCATGGCGGCTCACATGACCATCGACACTGGCTGTAATCCCATAATCCTCTGCTCTACTGCTGCCGCTCTTGTCCAAACACTTGACATGTTGGATTATCTCACCTGCCTTCCGCTTACCTGCTTACACTCACTTCCTCTTCCTGTCTTATTCCTTGGCTTGTCTCGCTCTCTTTTTCTAACATCTTATTTTTAATCGATGTCTGTCTAGTGTTCTTTGTCAGACATCACGTGCCATCTTGCATCTTTGGTCGATGTCTGGAGTTGCTAATCAGCCTTATTCTTTTGCCCGAGTCTACATTTTGTGGTGCGTTTGTTCATTTTACTTGCACCGTTGTTGTTGGTTTCCTCTCATAAGTTGCCATTGAAGACTATTTCAGCACCTACCCCCTTATGGGGTACAGGGGAATTGAATTGTTCCCTCCCGGATTGCTAACACCAAATGTTTTCAGCTCTTGGTGATGATATTATTATTCTTGATAACATCTTGTCTGTTATTCCCTCCCCAAATCAATTCAGCACTAACCTCATCTTCTCCTTCATTGTGGGTGCCTTGTCTCATTTACACTATTTCTACCCTTCCACACCTTTTTCATTCTATCTCTATCTCTTCCCTGCAGAAGGCCTGTCATTTTTCCCATTAGACCTGTCACTGCAGAGTCTATTTGGTCAAAGAATCACACCTGTGCCCCTGCATTCTTTTCCTATAAATTCACCCTTTTCCTCCGTGTTGTATCTGTAGACATCAACCTGCAGCCACTGGGCTTCATCTTTGTCCTGAATGGAGCATTTTACGTTTATTAAAATCAAGACTCTAATGGATGAATTTGGCTATCCATTTTTATTTTATTTTATTTTATTTTATTTTATTTTATTTTATTTTATTTTATTTTATTTTATTTTATTTTATTTTATTTTATTTTATTTTATTTTATTTTATTTTATTTTTTGTGTGTCCCGTCCAGCCATTGGGCCTGGGGATAATATTGTTGATCTAAATGCCCTTACACACGGCGGTCTAGTGGTTAGCGCGCAGACCTCACAGCAAGGAGACCAGGGTTCAATTCCACCCTCGGGCATCTCTGTGTGGAGTTTGCATGTTCTTTTTTCTCCGGGTACTCCGGTTTCCTCCCACATTCCAAAAACATGCTAGGTTAATTGGTGGCTCCAAATTGTCCATAGGTATGAATGTGAGTGTGAATGGTTGTTTGTCTATATGTGCCCTGTGATTGGCTGGCGACCAGTCCAGAGTGTACCCCGCCTCTCGCCCAAAGACAGCTGGGATAGGCTTCAGCATCCCCCCGCGACCCTTGTGAGGAAAAAGCAGTAGAAAATGAATGAATGAATAAATGCCCTTACATTAGGGTGCATAAAAAAAACACAATTATTGAGTTTTGATATGGCTGGGTACTAAAAGTGTTCCAATATATGTAGAAACAACACATACAAAATATTTTTCCAATACATGATCATTTAGGGGTGCCGCCATACATCTGTTTTTTGTGGACTAAAGTGGTGAACAGGTCAATGGTCGCCATGGAGATTTGAGGTCAGCAAAGATTGCAGCTCAAGAACTCCGAGGTGATCTTTATGTTTTTGTTGGTATTTATACTCCTATTATATATTACTAGCAAATTTGTGGTTTTGTCTTTGTAATTTGAATAATTTGTAGTCATATTTATAGGTATTTAGTGCTCATTGCCTCTACTAGCAAACTGTAGCTAGCTAGCATTAGAACATTAGAAGTTCATTGTACTCAACATTTCCAGGTCAACTTTTTGGCAATTGCACATTAGAAATTGCACATTTTCTGAAATTTTACAAAAGTTTATGTGTGAATTACATATTACTAGCAAATTTGTGGCTTTGTCTTTGTAATTTGAATGATTTGTCGTCATATTTATAAGTATTTAGTGCTAATTGGCTCTACTAGCAAACTGTAGCTGTAGCTAGCTAGCTAGCTAGACATTTTTATGTTCATTAGAAAAAAATGGAATGCCAGCCAAATTGATACTATGAATTTAAAATGCATATTGTATATGCATATATTAAAGTGCATATTCATATATGTGTGCGTAATTGTCACTGAGAATGACAAAAGGAGAATGACTGCCTTCTACCACCCAGTAAACCCCGCCCCCCGCAGCCTGGTCAAGCTCTCACCGCCAGACATCCACCGGCCCTGTGGGTGCGGGCAAAGCCAGGGCCGACTCCCCAATAGGGCCATCTATTTTTGATTATCCGCTACATATTTCTCATGCTGATGATAACAGTGTGCAAAAAATATCCAAGCCTTTCACTTGTATAGTGCTTTTCCACCTCCAAGGCACTCACAGCGCTTTGACACTGTTAGCACATTTACCTACTGATGATGCAGCATCAGGACCGACTGGGGATTCACTATTTTGCCCAAAGATGCTCTACTTCCACTTGATCACAGCGGGATCAAACCCGTAACTTTCAGGTTGGGAAGTCACCACTCAGCAATATTTTTTTTTCTTGAAGCAGAATACCAAGTTACTCTATAAAATCTGTTCTTTAGTCATTGGTGGGTGTTGGTCATCAAAAATGGTTTCCAGTATGTCATTAGCCACGTATACATGGACTCAAATATTCCAATTCCATTTAGGTTATTTGCTCAAACAGAAAGAATGTAACCTTTGTATACACCTCATTCCGAAAGAAAAGTGCCAATCCGAATGAATATATAATTGGAATATTCCTTTCCCAAATCCGATTGAGGTATCTTGTACCCACTCAAACGGAAAGTTCTTCTTCGTGGTGTTTTTCTTCTTCTGTTGTTTATTGGCGGTTGGCAAGCAGCTTTCGTGTGCATTACCGCCATCTTGGAACAGAATCTAAACCCTTCTATACGCCATTCACAAGTCCAGTTATATTAAAAAAGAATATATATATCTATATAAAACATGTCCCGAGTTTAATTATAAAATATTAGCAAGATTGAACTTTATCTTTTTTTGTTCCCGGGTGCGTTCTTTCAGCGAATGCTGAGATATGATGTAACACGCAGTTCGAGACGTTCTTCGATTTAAAAAATGGAGGCAAGCAATCGGCACTGGACTGCTGCGGAAAGTTTGTTTTTGATTGAAACTAAATTTCAAGACTAAATTTCAAGACTTTTTCAAAAGGAAAAACTGGCAATACGGAGTTATTCCAACAAGTGAAAGAAAAACTCAAGGAAGTCGGTATCACGTGATGTTGATGTTTACGTTTTACTGCGTATGCCCCATTGACTATTCTGGTTGATTATAGCGGCGCATGTAGACAAGAGATTGGAATATTCCTTTCCATGTATACCATTGTTTTCGGAAAGGTCATTCGGAAAGATTCCATTTGGAAAGGGAAAAACTGGCTATTGTCCTTTTGCACTTCTTAAATGAAGATTGATGTTGTAGAATCTTTAAACAAGATTTAATTTGTTCAATTTTAAAATTTCTTAACTACACTCATTCTAAAATTAAATGTATACTAAGTAAATAGGCCTTAAAACCAGTCTCGAAATATGATTTCAAATCTTGGCAAGTAGCAAATAATTTGCAGTGTAAACAACATTTGGGCAGTCAACTCCAAACGTGATCTGGCTATGTGACAGCTCCCTCTAATGGCGGATAAAGAAGAAGAAAAAAAAAACACTCCAATAAGTGGTATTACAGTTTGGCTGACACTGCGGCTCTGAGCGAGAAAAAAAAGATTTGCAATGTGAAAGCACCTCTTTTGTGCTCCGCTAGTGTGACAGTATCCGGCAGGAATGTGCCGCTTGCTGAGGCTGCCCAAAGTGATGGCCCCATGTGTTATTGCAAACTGACAAAGATTGCACCGAAAAGTTGAGCGAGAGAGAGAGAGAGTCTTGAAATGTTAAATAATTCATAAACACAATTAAATAGGTGTGTGTGTGTGTGTGTGTGTGTGTGTGTGATTGTCTGTGTTTATTGTGTTTGCACGCAATGGGGGTTTCTTCATGACAGAGGCAAGAACGCAAAGGCTCTGAACAGGATTTGAACTGGTCTGATAATCCCCAGGACTCTTCAGGTGGCTCGTCCCCATGGAAGCATTGTGTGTGTGGGTGTGAAGACTGTGGGGCTCGGTGGGTTTCACTGGGAGGGGATATAGTGGACAGGACATGAAACCAGAAAAGATGGTATAAAGATAGACCAATGGGACTGGGGGTGGGGGGGCTGCAAACGGTTAATTTGTAAACAAACATGTTGTTGATCGTGTGGGAAGACATTTTGCTAAATACACCGCTAACATTCCACAATGAGTGAAAAAACATTGACCTTCAATATGTCAAATCACTATGACGTCTGGGGCTTGTTCTTTTCGCCGCAGCATTTCGAACGTGCTAAAAAGCTCATGGCACTGGATGACCAGCTATTTATCATTGTCAGCTTGGAGCTTCAGTTATGTCAGTCATGTTTACTTCTGAGCCACCGCTATATTTGTATGCTTTATTAACCGTGATATGATATTTGGTAAGGACCAATTTACACTCAGTTTGTCAAATCCAACTCTGAGTCCCTTAAGTCCAGCTCTGCGAAATTTAGAGTTAAACCTAAATTGCCGTGAGTGGAATAAATTAAAACAAAAAATTTAGAAAATACAACTGGAATAGGTTCCAGATTCTGGCAGATCCAGAAAGCTTTCCTGGTGGTGGCCTGCCACAAATAAATTAATGCATGAGAAGCATTGTATAAGGGCCAGTTCTGGTTGGATTGTTGTTTCTCGGTTGGGTTGTTGATTGATTAATTAGCTAATTAATTAGTTAGCAAGATTACGCATTAGAACAACCCATTCAGATTTGATATTGATCCAGATAAATGCATGGAACACTTGATTTGATTTCAATGCAGATCCAGTAGCTCTGAAGTTCATTCATTCATTCATTCATTTTCGCTTGTCCTCACAGGGTGCGGTACACCCTGGAGTGGTTGCCAGCCAATCACAGGGCACATACAGACAAACAACCATTCACACTCACATTCATACCTATGGACAGTTTGGAGTCGCCAATTAACCTAGCATGTTTTTGGAATGTGGGAGGAAAACCACAAATGCACGGGGAGAACATGCAAACTCCACACAGAGATGGCCGAGGGTGGAATTGAACTCAGGTCTCCTAGCTGTGAGGTCTGCACGCTAACCAATCAACCGCCGTGCAGCCCAGCTCTGGAGCTGGTTGTGTTGCAGTTACAGATTAGCTTGTTTTGATAAACCTTTCCACAATAAAAGCGCGATGCTCACCAGTTCAATTCATGGCAGCAACTGAAAAAGAAACGAAAAACAATGGCATTATATGAAAAAAAATGGCATTATACATATGTACTTTTCAAAAATAAAAACACTTATTTGTTTCTTTACTTTATTTGCCTTTTATTTAACCTACAAATGTGAAGATCACTTTGCCTGACCCTGTACATGAAACTTTGTGAACCATGATGTAGCCTGATAACTAACAGAAGGACGAACACAGGCAAATAAGTACACCCCCCCCACACACACACTTTTATGAATGGACCTTTGCAGGGATGGTACTTTCTCAAGAAGTTTAAAGATACTTTCCAGTACTTTATGCAGCATAAGAAGTGTGTGCATCCTTGTGTGTGTGTGTGTGTGTGTGTGTGTGTGTCAAGGTCTCAGAGGATGTTCTCTGAGGCCGGCAGCCGTGTCGGGGTAAGGACAGCAAAATGTAGGTGTAAACGTGGTTAAAAAAAAAAAAAAATAGAAAAGAGACTGTTGGGGAAGAAAAAAAGTGTGCCTCAGGAATTTACAAATGAAAAGAGAAGGTTTTTTTCTTAATGCGATTAAATTATTCCATTTCGCTGCTTCTCCTGCCGCCAGTTTGAGCTCCTTTAGACCGCACAGTGGCAACACAACAGGGCGGCGGCGGCGGTGGGAGGGTGAGGATGAGGGCGAGGGAAACTATAATGGCCAGAAAGAGAGAACAGGAAAATAGCAATACTTGTTACATTTCATAATCCATTGGCACTTTTTTAAAACTGATTTAACCGTTCACAATGGCAGAAGTGCTTGACTTTTTAATGCTGGCTGTGTTGCAATAACGAGCACATTTCAGCCATCAGTCAATTTGTAAATGACGTATTGGACTATGAAATCAACGGTCAGTAATGAGGTATTGAATTAATTTGACTATTTCGTACTATTCATAACCAAAAGTGGACCCGGTTCCCTGGAAGGTGAATTAGTCCTTGGCACATGACACATAAACACACTAAGAAATTGCAACCCCTTTGGAAAAAGTACCAAAAATTACATAATTAATTTTTAAACTGTAGACAGAGCTTTTGTTTTAATCATCTACAAGTGAGTTTCAGAACTGAAGCCCACACAGGTTCTACTAAATGTCAAAGACTGATCCAAAATGGTAATGGTTTAATTTCATTTGAACATGCATCAGATTACAATTGAATGCATCACATAATCAGTTCACAGTTCCACATGTCCAAAAGGAGTAGGAAGAAGCAAAGCTTATTAAATCCTACCCCTCCATCTGGTACTTTTACAATCAGTAACTGTTACATTTGTTCACTTCCTGCTTTCCATAATACAGGTTAAGGTTTTTTTTGTTTTTTTTAAATAATGTACCTCGTACCGAAGTAGGAGGTGATATGAGCATCCAATGACATAATGGGTACCATAGTAAGTGTCAATATAGTGATATATATAGCACATCATGACTGGTTCAAGACTCTTCATCCTTGTATTTAGCAAACATCAACTGCTTGTATTGTTTCTTGAATTGGCTCATCGTTGTGCATTGTTTGAGTTCCTTACTCAATCCATTCCATAGTTTGATTCCACATACTGAAATGCTATGGCTTTTTAACGTAGTCCTAGCATAGAAGTGTTTCAAATGTAGTTCTTCCCTGAGATCATATTTCTCCTCTCTTGTAGAGAAGTATTGGATGACATTTTTAATTGGTTTATTTTATTTTATTTTATTTTATTTTTAGCCTTATGCATTATTTTAGCTGTTTGAAGATGAACTATATCAGCAAGTTTAAGTATTTGTGATTTTAGAAATAAGGAGTTAGTATGTTCTCTGTAGGCGGCATTATGAATTATCCTTACTGACCTTTTTTGCAGTACATTTAGTAGTAGAGTGAAGATTGCTTTTATAGTTATTATCCCATATTTCCACACAATAAGTAAGATATGGTAGAACCAGAGAGCAATAAAGAGTGTGGAGTGATTTCTGATTGAGAACAAATTTTGCTTTGTTCAATATTATGTTGTATCATTATGTTGTATATTTGTAATATGAGGTTTCCAGTGGATTATTGTTTTGGTGTGAATCCCCATAAGGGGAAACTACGACCTTTGGCAGACGTCTACAAGGTCCGATTCCTTGTCTAGTTTAGTAAAGGTTTCATTTCTACTTCCTTGCAGGCATCTTGTACATTCCCAGCAGCGTTTGAGCACGTTGTGTTGCTGAATTTGAAGGTGGCTCTCCATTCCCGACCTTATTAAAATCCACTTTTGGCAGTCAGCAGAAAAACTGCGCAGCACTCTTGTTTGTAAGCGCCTCTTTGGTCATTTTTCCCCAAGCTCTGCAGTTTTGGACACTGCACCCAGCTCTCCTGTTAGATCGAAGCCACTTATCTGTCAAGTGTAATGCTGGGTTTTTGTCACTTTTTGGTGATCGAACAGTCACATGGGAAATATCACCATTTTTACCAGTAGGCAGGTCTTAAAATAACTTTAACTTCAGTGTAGTTTTACTTGTATGGTCCCGATTGGACCATGTTTCTTTGAATGGCCTGTTTATGGATCACTGTAAAATTGGACACATGGGTGTAAACGGTTCAGTGAATTTGTTAGCGTACATTGATTGTACTGCTATACGTTAGGTCAGACACAAAGAAGCACCCGAGTGGAACATGCGATTGTGTAAATCCACTTGTTGGCAATGAGGCTGTGGAAGCGACTTCCATCTTGTTGTAGAAGCAGCAAATGTTGTCTGGGACTTTGGCAGCTTTCTAAAGCTTCCTTTCTCTTTACAGCTCAGCTCAGAATGAGGAACCGGGCACAGTCCTCTAATTACAAGCAGTCCAGTTTGATGCCAGAATACACTGGCACTCTTCATGCTAATCAGCGTAAGCGCCCACACTTTGGCCTTTGTAGCATCATGCATCTTTGCAAAACAAAGTCCTGCTCTTTGGATGCGGTTCAGTAACTTCAGGCTCCGTGTGAGGCGGAAAAACACGTCTTTGCTGCCAGCCAAATGTTGATGTTGTGAAGTGTTAAGTTACTGAGGCTAAAACGAGCTACGTCGGGTGACTCCATCCCCGCCAAACCCTTCGCTTCTAACTTTGACTTGGATTACAGAGCTGTGTTAACTGTGTTAGAACATCCATCCGTCTGTTTTCTATGCTTCTTCTCCTCACTGGGGTCGCAGGTATGCTGGAGCCTATCCCAGCTGTCTTTGAGCGAGAGGCGGGGTACACCCTGGACTGGTCACCAGCCAATCACAGGACACATATAGACACTATCATTCACATTATGGATTGTTTTTTATACATTGACATCCATTTCATGTTGAGCTGTGTTGAGCAAACAAAAATTTGTATCCGGAGAAAACCCACACATGCACGGGGAGAACATGCAAACTTCACACAGAGATGGCCGAGGGTGGAATTGAACCCTGGTCTCCTCGCTGTGAGGTCTGCGCGCTAATCACTCGGCTGCCGTGCCGCCCAATAATTAAATCGGCGCCATTAAATGAAATTAAATTTTTTTAAATTAAAAATACTTTAATGTAAAATTACTTTTAAATTAAAGTAATTTTAAAAATTAACAGTATTAAATGAATTTTTTTTTAATTAAATGAAATAAATTTCTTTAAAATTAAAAATACTTTAATTTAAAATGACTTTTAAATTAAAGTAATTTTAAAAATTAACATTAAAAAAAATTTACATTTAATTTTTGATACGTTTTGAAGAAACAATAAAAATAACCAGATAAAGATTATTTAAATTTACAATTTTTATTTTTATTTTTATTTTTATTTTTATTTTTATTTTTATTTTTATTTTTATTTTTATTTTTATTTTTATTTTTATTTTTATTTTTATTTTTATTTTTATTTTTATTTTTATTTTTATTTTTATTTTTATTTTTATAATATAATATGTATAATATATTTTAATAAATATGAGCAATTTCAGAGCAACAATAAAAGTGACCGGTGTTCCGCAAGGATTAGTTCCAACCCCAGCAACAATCTGGTTGTCGCCTCACTACTACTACTGTGGTTGTTCACTGATCAGCAAAAAAAAAACTGCCCCGAGTTTGAACCTGCCCCATGTCAGTGGACTTATAGCTGGCTCCGTTTCGGGATTGCAGAGTAGTGCAAGTCACTCGCTTGGCATCAGACGAACATAACAGGATTAAGACGCCATCAGAAGGACCGATGTCATGACTTCGCTGGAGCATAGTTCAAGCCTTAGTGTGTCTTTTCCCTTTTTGAGAAAGTTTCCATTTCTATTCTGTTGCTTCGATGGTTCGCTTAATGAGTGTAACTAACAAAAATTGATACAATCCGGACTGGACGGAGTGAGTGGAATTTAAAATACGCAGAAATTGTTTTTGCGGGGCTGCTGCAATTGCGACCACATGAGTGCGAAGGGAGGAAAGGGCCCGAAGGAAATGACAAAAGGTGTCAAAAGTTTGGGATTATTCCAAAGTCAAAACATGGGGGGTCAAACGGGGTTGGTATTCCACAACAGTACTACATCGGTTACTACATTACCAGAACGCACCCTGTGTATTTACACAGCAAATAAACACAAACTGGTCAAATTCTATTTATTTATTTCCTGCTTTTAGGCTACACATTATTTTATTATTTTTATATTTGTCATTATTAAATCTATCTAGGGCGGCACGGCGGTCGAGTGGTTAGCGCGCAGACCTCACAGCTAGGAGACCAGGGTTCAATTCCACCCTCCATGCAAACTCTGTGTGGAGTTTGCATGTTCTCCCCGTGCATGCGTGGGTTTTCTCCGGGTACTCCGGTTTCCTCCCACATTCCAAAAACATGCTAGGTTAATTGGTGACTCCAAATTGTCCATAGGTATGAATGTGAGTGTGAATGGTTGTTTGTCTATATGTGCCCTGTGATTGGCTGGCCACCAGTCTAGGGTGTACCCCGCCTCTCGCCCGAAGACAGCTGGGATAGGCTCCAGCACCCCCCGCGACCCTCGTGAGGAAAAAGCGGTAGAAAATGAATGAATGAATGAATAAATCTATCTATGCATTCTTCAAGGATGCACAAGCGTATTTTCTCCAGATCACTTGCATGTTTTGAGTGATTTATGGAGCTCAGATGCGTAACACGTCTCATTACCTCCTGAAGATCAGCCTCCGTCAGGGCTGTTATTGTCAGCGGAAGAGCATTTCAGGAACGCACGGAAAGTTTGTAACCGTGACACCGACTCTCTTTGTACGATCCCTCATTGTGTGGCTCCGCCAAAGCTTTTCCATTCCTGCTGTTTTGCTTCCACTAACAGTGTTTCAATCGGCCATTGAGCCGATGAACCAGCACGCTTGCGCTTTTCTCTACATGATTTATTTGATTTTGGACCATTTTTTTCATATAAAAACCCAACTTGGTGTAACAGCAGCCACGTATACATGGACCCAAATATTCCAATTCCATTTGGGTTATTCCAACAAGTGAAAGAAAAACTTGAGGAAGTCGGTATCACGTGATGTTGGTGTTTACGTTTTACTGCGTATGCCCCATTGACTATTCTGGTTGATTATAGCGGCGCATGTAGACAAGAGATTGGAATATTCCTTTCCATGTATACCATTGCTTTCGGAAAGAGAAAAACTCCTCATGTAAACGTGGCTAGCGTCTATTAAATAAACCAGCTGATCATATGACATGGGATTATTAAAACACAATTATAATGTTAATACTGCTGCAGATGTGGCTCGCTGACTACAAACAGAATATGAAGTCACTTCAGTTGACTTGAGGATCACCCAACTGTGACGCTGTTAAATTTATGTGGGGGGTGTTTTTTTTTTTTTAATCTTTTTGCAAAGAAAGACAAGGGAGTCAGCTTGGCATCACAAATGACGGACAGTTGACTAGAATCCTTGATTAATTAATGATTAATTAATAATAAATAATACATTTATAATAAATAAAGAATTAATTCATTCATTTTCTACCGCTTTTTTCTCACGAGGGTCGCAGGGGGTGCTGGAGCCTATCCCAGCTGTCTTCGGGCGAGAGGCGGGATACACCCTGGACTGGTTGCCAGCCAATCTCAGGGCACAATTTGGAGTCGCCAATTAACCTAGCATGTTTTTGGAATGTGGGAGAAAACCGGAGTATCCGGAGAAAACCCATACATGCACGGGGAGAACATGCAAACTTCACACAGAGATGGCCGAGGGTGGAATTGAACCCTGGTCTCCTCGCTGTGAGGTCTGCGCGCTAATCACTCGGCTGCCGTGCCGCCCAATAATTAAATCGGCGCCATTAAATGAAATTAAATTTTTTTAAATTAAAAATACTTTCATGTAAAATTACTTTTAAATTAAAGTAATTCTAAAAATTAACAGTATTAAATGATTTTTTTTTAATTAAATGAAATTAAATTTTTTTTTAATTAAAAATACTTTAATTTAAAATGACTTTTAAATTAAAGTAATTTTAAAAATTAACATTAAAAAAAATTTACATTTAATTTTTGATACCTTTTGAAGAAACAATAATAAAAATAACCAGATAAATCTTTGTCTGGACCGTCATCCTCCCATTATATCACCAACTTCCACTTCTTGGCCAGTAAACATATGAACTATATAAAATAAATTTAGACTCCGCTTCAAACGACCAAACTTGGCTCGGTGAATACTTCTGTAACGTTAAAATGCAAATGTGAGCACGTTGGCAAAGCCCCAAGGTAACTCTGACATTAGCAAATCGGTGTGAATATAATTAGCATATCTTCCTTTGGCCTGCTTTGCTAAATTGGCTGCAAATTGGTGAGTAGGATATTGAAGCATGAGCACATTTATCATACTGATTATTATTGCAGTGTGAAAAATGAGGGAAAAAACTAAATGTGTGTCAATGTCTTTCAGCATCTATCCACACGTTAGAGCACCGTGATGCGTTTCAGTAACCATGTGAATTACAATTGAAGTCGAAATCTAGTGGAAAAGACCTTGGCTAAATACGGAGTGAATTTCTTGCTTCGACGTCAGATTTTGTGCTTGGGTGAGCGTGACCTACTTGCATGTGTTCAACCACCACTTGCAGGACAATTTGGATCATTTTCGCTACGGAAAATGGCAGCACAGTCGTGAATGTTGGTTAACTTGTGTTGAGAACACACACGCTCGCCCCTCCTCTCGAAATGAACCTATTTGGCCCACACACACACAGACCAATACACAGTCACGTGGAAAAAAGTATTTTTAGCCCTCCAAGGATGTAAAGAATAAATAACCCACACCCACACTCAACACACACCTCTTACCCCCCTAAATAGTCCACACCAACACCCCTGTGAGTCCCACAAATGCGTTCATCCGTCAACACGGATATAGAAAGTCATGTGTTCATGTGTGTGTGTGTGTGTGTACGCACGCGCAAACGCCGTACACGTTTCTTGAGCTGCTGACCCGGGCTCTGTGAGTCACCATGACAACCATTTCTTCACCATGGTTACTAGAACCCCACGCCTACTCCTTCATCGTTTAACCCCCCCACACCCTTCTCCCCGCCAACCCCCCACACTTCTGCCTTAGTCTGCCCCCCCCCCCCCGTCAGTCCTCTTTAAATTCAGTCACACAACTAAGAACAAACACAAAAGTGAAAGTAATTTTGCACCGTGTGAGAATCTGTTTCCTCCAAAAAAAAGTCATACCAAGCTCAGGAACGTGTCGATAAGGTTCAGCATTCCTAATGTTTTGCTTTAGATCAGGGGTCCCAAACATGTGGCCCGCGGGCCAAATGTGGCCCGTAGGACACTAATTTGAGGCCCCCGCCTTGATATGAAAGTTTAATGTTAGTGCGGCCCGCGCAAGTTTGATATGGATGCTGTATGGTATCATGTACCCAGAAAAAAATATTACGTTTGATTAATGTTCATGTTAAAGGTTAAATAACTGTTAATATTTATCCTCCCTATCCGTGTGGAAGTGGTAAGTTTTTGGCTATTTAAGTTTAAAGGAAATAACTTGAAGTCTAGTCGCTAGCTGTCTAGTTTGCAAGTTAGCATGTGTCTCAAGACCCTGCAGTTGCGCAATATGTTGTAAATAAAAAGAGTATAAATGTGACTATAGTCGTGTTTTGTCATGTCTACAGGGCTCTAATAATGCTTTGTTCATTTTAATCTGAAAAAAATAATTTTTCTACCCACCAACTATATGTGGTTTCTTAAGTTTTTATTATTTGCTGTTTTATTATTATTGTTATATTTATTTATTTATTTATTACTGATTGATTGATTTTCTTTATTCTTGATTTGTTTATTTATTTTTCATCTTATTTTGTGCAGAAAAATAAAAATTAAGATATTTGAGAACAGTGGAATGTTTTATCAGAGCTTTTATTGTAGAAAATCGGAACCAAAGCACTGAAAAAGTTTGTATATTTTTCTGTTTTTAATAAATGCGTTTTTTTTTTTTTTTGGAAAACCGGATGCGGCCCAGCCTTGCCCAGACCCTAGCTCCAGTGGCCTCCAAGTAAATTGAGTTTGAGACCCCTGCTTTAGATGATGATCCTGTTTACGCAGTTGTTAGCAATAGTTTTAGCATTTTGTTCTCTTACTCCTCCAAAAAGAACCAAACCATAACCTTTAAACAGAGGTGACCATTACAGCCTCCGTCTGACTTCTCCAACTTTTTTTTTTATGCAAGTCCTGAAGTTCCCTCACTCGCACCCCCGAAGCAGGTGACTGGAAAGACTTTTAATCATCAGCAGGAGGTCGCTGCTCTCAATTTACCCAGCTGATGAAATTTGTCTTTGGGAAAATGGATTCACTGGTTTATTTTTTCTGACAGGTAATCAGGAACATTAATGTACGTTTTTTTTTCTTTTTTTTGGAGACACATGATCTAATTTCTAGGCTGCACGGTGGTCGAGTGGTTAGCGTGCAGACCTCACAGCTAGGAGACCAGGGTTCAATTCCACCCTCGGTCATCTCTGTGTGGAGTTTGCATGTTCTCCCCGTGCATGCGTGGGCTTTCTCCGGGTACTCCGGTTTCCTCCCACATTCCAAAAACATGCTAGGTCAATTGGCGACTCCAAATTGTCCATAGGTATGAATGTGAGTGTGAATGGTTGTTTGTCTATATGTGCCCTGTGATTGGCTGGTGACCAGTCCAGGGTGTACCCCGCCTCTTGCCTGAAGACAGCTGGGATAGGCTCCAGCATCCCCCGCGACCCTCCTGAGGAAAAGCGGTATAAAATGAATGAATGAATGATCTAATTTCTACTCCTGCTAGTTCACCTGCAACAAGAAATAATTTTTAAAAAATGTGGAAAAATATGACTTTCCTTTTCTTTAACACACTGCAATCTGAAGAAAAGTGACGTCCTTCCTCAGTGTAGCAACGCCTGACTACATGTTCTTCTACCTTGCACATATAGCTACAGCACAACCTTGGTTAGCATCATTAATTCGTTCCTTATGTGAAACATGAACACATATTTCTGTCCCTTTCTGTGCATTCTAGCACAAGAAAACAAATTAATATGAGCTAGCCAACAACAGACATCATGGGATATTGTTATTATGGAAGCTAACACGAAAAATTATTTTTATCCGGCGGACAGACACAACACCTCGTTAGCTGTTTGCGTCAGAGTTGATACCTAGCTCTTGATTTTTCTTATATAAAGACTCAACAGGATGCTCATGTGCTGGAAGACACAGCCATCGCAAGGAGAGCGGACATTTCCCCATCCTGGTTAGTGACAGGATGGGGAAAACCTAATAAACACCACACAATACGTGAATAAGGCACCGCAGCTCCTCTGTCCTGCAGTCTGCAGTCTGCAGTCAGTCGAGGGAGGGGCATGAGCATGAAAAGTGAAACTTAAAAAAAGATACTGTAATTCCTCTCTCCTTTTAGTGTGATTTCTATCTGACCTCGATAAGTGTGTTAACACAGCCTGGACAATAGTGGAAGGTGGCCAGTGATCCTACAGTTTAAAACCTTGCACGTGTTAAATGAATGAGGGGGGGGGAACTAAGACATGTTTTGTCCGAAGTCACCTAAATTGAATTGTTGAGAAGAGTGATGGGCTATTCCTTTGTGTGTCGACAGAGGTGGGCACCCTCTCTCATCGCCTGCTGTTCGCTCCGCTTTCAAAAAGTCAATTTTTCTAAAATGGAGAAAGGCAGGCTCATTTTAAGATTGATGGCAGTGGATCTGTGAAATCTCATTAAAGATACCGAATGGATTCTGGGGCCCCCAGAGGCAGAAAACTTGCTGTAGCTATAAAATACCCCCCCCCCCCCCAAAAAAAAAATCAAAAATGTGAAGTTTGTTTCCTGCAAAAGCCGTTTCCGTCAAAACAAAGTGCAGATATGTAATACATCCATTCTAATCCACGCTGCGTTGACATCTGCTGCCATTGACATGTCCTCTCTGTGCTACAGATGAAATTGAAAGCCGTGACGAAACCTCCATTGCGGTCCAGCCAGTGTCGCATCATCACAGCACTACAGGTCAGATTCCAGACCACTTCACACCATTTTTTTGTGGCTCTGATTATTATCTGTGTCCTTGTAGTAACACAACTCACACAATATAAAGTTTCTGCTGGTATCTTGGCCTCATGAGGTCCATGATCAGGGTTCTGTCGACACAGCGGGTGACTTGTTTTGCTCTTTCTCAGATGACACATTCTGAAAATTGTTATTTTTGTTATTCACTTTTTGCTTAGTTAATCTATTCAAGTTTATTAGCCTGTCCCTCTGTTTTGAGAAGACAGGGTCATCTTATTTTCCTAGTATTAGTAATGAATGAATAAGATGTCCCAGAACACTTGCATGGTGCGACCACAGAGAATCGAACCCAGGTCTCCTGACTGCGTGGTCTATATGCTCACAACTCTTCAAAAAAAAACTTTATAATTTAATACTTCAATTTAATAATTTTGTTTAACAATTATATACAGTGGAACCTCAGTTAGCATATGCCCTGGTTTGCATGTTTTTTGGTTAACATTGAAAGTTTGCACCAAAATTTTGCCTTTTTGGTGAATGTCAGAAATTTGCACCTACATTTTGGTTAGAAGGTTTTTGCATGCATGTTTTTGGAATGTTGGAGGGAACCGGAATATCTGGAGAAAACCCACAGGGAGAACATGCAAACTTCACACAGAGATGCTCAAGCGGAGAATCGAACTCAGGTCTTCTGATTGTGTGGCCTAAAAACTCACCACTTTGCAAAAAAAACATTATAATTTAATAATTTTGTTTCACAATTATATACAGTGGAACCTCAGTTAGCATATGTCCTGGTTTGCATGTTTTTCGGTTTTTGCATGCATGTTTTTGGAATGTGGGAGGAAAACGTAATACCTGGAGAAAACCCACACACGCATTGGAGAACATGCAAACTCCACACAGAGATGCCCAAGCAAAGAATCGAACCCAGGTCTTCTGATTGTGTGGCCTAAATGCTCACCACTCTGCAAAAAAAAACTTTATAATTTAATAATTTTGTTTAGCAATTATATACAGTGGAACCTCAGTTAGCATATGCCCTGGTTTGCATGTTTTTCAGTTAGCATCGAAAATTTGCAACAAAATTTTGCCTTTTTGGTTAATGTCGAAAATTTGCACCTACATTTTGTCCTGGTTAGAAAGTTTTTGCATGTATGTTTTTGTAATGTGGGAGGAAAACGGAATACCTGGAGAAAACGCACACACTCATTGGAGAACATGCAAACTCCACACAGAGATGCCCAAGCAAAGAATTTAACCCAGGTCTTTTGATTGTGTGGCCTAAATGCTCACCACTCTGCAAAAAAAACATTATAATTTCATAATTTTGTTTAGCAATTATATACAGTGAAACCTCAGTTAGTGGATGCGCTGGTTTGCATGTTTTTCAGTTAGCATTGAAAATTTACACCAAAATTTTGCCTTTTTGGTTAATGTCGAAAGTTTGCACCTACGTACATTTTGTCCTGGTTAGAAGGTTTTTGCATGTATGTTTTTGGAATGTGGGAGGAAAACTGAATACCTGGAGAAAACCCACACACACATTGGAGAACATGCAAACTCCACACGGAGATGCCCAAGCAGAGAATCGAACCCAGGTCTTCTGATTGTGTGGCCTAAATGCTCACCACTCTTCAAAAAAAACTTTATAATTTAATTATTTTGTTTAACAATTATATACAGTGGAACCTCAGTTAGCATATGCCCTAGTTTGCATGTTTTTCAGTTAGCATTGAAAATTTGCACCAAAATTTTGCCTTTTTGGTTAATGTCGGAAATTTGCACCAAAATTTTGTCCTGGTTAGAAGGTTTTTGCATGCATGTTTTTGGAATGTTGGAGGGAACCGGAATACCTGGAGAAAACCCACGCACGTATTGGAGAACATGCAAACTCCACACAGAGATGCCCAAGCAAAGAATCGAACCCAGGTCTTTTGATTGTGTGGCCTAAATGCTCACCACTCTTCAAAAAAAACTTTATAATTTAATAATTTTGTTTAACAATTATATACAGTGGAACCTCAGTTAGCGTATGCCCTGGTTTGCATGTTTTTCAGTTAGCATTGAAAATTTGCACCTAAATTTTGCCTTTTTGGATAATGTCGAAAATTTGCACCTACGTGCATTTTGTCCTGGTTAGAAGGTTTTTGCATGCATGTTTTTTGGAATGTGAGAGGAAACTGGAATACCTGGAGAAAACCCACACATGCATTGGAGAACATGCAAACTCCACACAGAGATGCCCAAGCAGCGAATCGAACCCAAGTCTCCTGATTGTGCGGCATAAATGCTCACCACTCTGCAAAAAAAAAAAATTATATTTTACTAATTTTGTTTAACAATTAAAAACAGTGGAACCTCAGTTAGCGTATGCCCTGGTTTGCATGTTTTTCAGTTAGCATTGAAAATTTGCATCAAAATTTTGCCTTTTTGGTTAATGTTGGAAATGTTGCAAACTCCACACAAGAGTATTGAACCCAGGTCTTCCTGATCTCCCGGCCTACATGCGAACCACTCTTCCACCGTGCAGCGACACTCAGTATATTGATAAAATACATGATTAGATATTCCATTCATTTGCTTAGTCACTCAATATTAGTGCAAATTTGCCTTAGTCAGTATGCTCTCCATTTTGTTGCATTTTCCTGGTTTCACTTTCAAGTTCAGTCCGTACAATACAATTAAATGATAACTGGATCATTCTGAGTACAAGTTCACAATTTCTTTTCTAAACCATGTTTTGGAGCATGTTAAAAAATGATGTTCAACATGTGGAAATGGGAATACCAAGCCAAGAAACAAGTGACAGTGCGGGGATGCTTGGGTTGTGCATCATCTGGTCGTGTCCCCTTCTCCTGAACGACCTTCATATTATTTTTGATGAAAACCTTTTCCCCTTCTGTGCCGGGCACCCTCTGTTCATTTCTTATCAATAATACACCTTTTGTCTCTCTCTTATTGTCTTCAGCCAGTCTGCCTCCTCACACCTCCTTCGCAACCATTTTTCTCTCCGTGTGCACTTCACTGTATACATTTGCATTTTGCGCCTCTCACTTTGTGTATCGTTGACATTTCTTTCTCTCTCTTATGCCGCCCCGTGGTTTCCCTATCTTGGTCTCTTTACCACCTTCCAGTCACCCCAACACACACTCACACACTCCTCCTCATTCATATTCCACCTGTGTCAGTCTCCTTGGGCTTGTCAGAGGGAATCAAATCCTCCTTCAAATTCATCTTTTATTCTTCTTATTCGCTCGCCTACTCAAGGTTCTCTTTTCTTTTCTCTTGACTTTGGGCGTGAGTGATATGTTCTTCATGGCATGTTGTTTATGCCGCCGCACATAATCGGGAAAACACTCACATAATATTGTTATTCAGGCACAATCAGTAGACAGGGAGATGACGTTTTCTACATGATATAGAATTGCATTCGGTGTCTGATTCCCAAAGGCATCTCGTTATAAGGAGACGACGTGTGCACAGCAGATGCGAGGTGATATGTGAGAGAACGGGAACAAATAGAAACAAAAATCCTGTCTTGTTTGTGCAGAGGACAGTCAAGGTAGCATCAGTAGTGGCGGATCATTATTTTTTATATTTTGCTATTTCTAAGCACCGTTACATAGCTTTTAAGAATGTAATGGTCATGAATACCACAGATAAATTTTTAAAAGCAGTTAAAAATGGCAATAATTTACATGACGTGGAAGCAATCTGGTGAATCAAGTGAACGGAGTTGAGAAAATCCCGAGTTCTGTGAGCGGTGGGTGCTCCTGCAAATGGAAATGTGGGGGCAAAAAATACACGACAGCACCGAACATGGAAAGTTTTATTCCCTGATGAGAAAACATGGCTTCCAACATGACAAGGAGATCCCACCAGTGGAAATGGTGTCATTTTGATGCAGGGTGCTCGTTCCTTCAATGGAACAAAGGTTCAGGTTAGCAAGGGGGGGGGCATCCCTCACGATTGTAGACACTCAGTCCCTCAGTAGTTATCTGAAAGTTTAGGGTTAAACTCTTTTTGAGGGTGTTTAAGTGTTTGAGGAGGTTCCTTTGCACACAATATATCATCCGCAGTACATTTACTGCATATAGTACTGTTGTTCCATTATGTCATGACAAAAGGAAAGTATCCCTTATATCAACTTAATTGTCCTGACAATGTAAAAAGTGTTGGAGTTAGAAGTGTGCATCATTTCCCCGCTAAATGGATTTTTACAATGAGTAAATGAGTGTGAACTGGACTGGGATACGACCTCCCACCTCCTTCTTGTCTCTAATAGGCTGGTTCGTCTCCTGGTGGGAGCTGACCTTTCTCCTGAAGGAAGGAGCGAGATGGGCAGCAAACGAAGCGAGAGAGGGAACGATGTGTGTAAATGGGTCAATGATAACTTTGCCAAAATAGGAAGATGGCGGTGTATATATGTGTGTGTTGTGTTTCCGTCAGGTTGGGGGGGTGATGTGTGTATGTGTGTGTGTGTGTTGTTTGATATGGGTCACACCGAGTGAGAAAAGTGTGTGTGTGTGTGTGTTGTGCTGATGTATATTATAGAGATATTTACAGAATCCAGTCTCCATTCTCCATTTAGTAACCATGACAACATTACTGTGGGAGAGGTTGTCTTTGTACATTATGACATAAATGTTACACATGCACACACACTGCATTGTACCAGCATACTCTCACTGACACACACACATACCCAGTTGCTCTTGGTTACACAAACTAAGCATTTACATGGAAATAAATAACTTATAGCAAAACATCTTCCGTTCTCTCGGAGCTCAGCATTGTTGTCTTTGTCAACAAAGGTCTTCAGTCAATGTAAAAGGGATATTAACTGTTCAGTAATGATAATGGTAATGGTTTAATTTCATTTGAACATGCATCAGATTCCAATTGAATGCATCACATAATCAGTTCACAGTTCCACATGTCCAAAAGGAGTAGGAAGAAGCAAAGCTTATTAAATCCTACCCCTCCATCTGGTACTTTTACAATCAGTCACTGTTACATTTGTTCACTTCCTGCTTTCCTATTTTATTTTATTTTATTTTATTTTATTTTATTTTATTTTATTTTATTTTATTTTATTTTATTTTATTTTATTTTATTTTATTTTATTTTATTTTATTTTATTTTATTTTATTTTATTTTATTTTATTTTATTTTATTTTATTTTATTTTATTTTATTTTTTGTCCCGTACCGAAGTACAAGGTGATATGAGCATCCAATGCCATAATGGGTACCATAGTAACTGTGAATATAGTGATATACTTACAAATACTTAAAAAGCAACTGGTGGGCCGGATTCAAACGCATGGTGGGCCGCATTTGGCCCCCGGGCCGTAGTTTGCCCACCCCTGCTTTAGATGAATATAAGCTCAGCTCAGTAACTGTTACACTTGTTCACTTTCTGCTTTCCATAATACAGTTTAAGGTTTTGTTTTTTTTATTTTAAAATTTTGTAATTTTTTGTCCCGTACCAAAGTACGAGGTGATATGACCATCCAATGACAAAATGGGTACCATAGTAACTGTCAATATAGTGATATATATAGCACATCATGACTCTTATGCCTTTAGTTCATCATTTATATTTAGTTATATGCATTTCAAATTGTTTTCTGCATGTAAAATGTATTAATTGGATTTACATGATTTGTTATTGTCCCCGCAATGGTACTCAATTTTGTGTGCCAATGAATAAATTGGTCGTTAACTAGTGTGAAGTATATGGAAACTGTGTAGGTCTGTGTGCCCCTGTGCAAAAAAGAAAAATTACATCGATATTTAGTAGATGCTACTTTTGCAGAAATAAATGCTTCCTGTTGCTTCTAATGAGGTTCTAGATTCTGGTTGAAGGTGTTTTTGATGGTTCTTTTTTCCAAAGCATCTCCATTTGAGTCAGGTTTGATGGTTTCCGAGCATGGACAGCCCGCTTTTCAATAATATGTAGGTCTGGGGATTGAGAGAGCCATTCTAGAACGCTGTACTTGTTCCTCTGCATGGATGCTTTAGTAGA
Source organism: Doryrhamphus excisus (assembly GCF_037039965.1). Classification (NCBI taxonomy): domain Eukaryota; kingdom Metazoa; phylum Chordata; class Actinopteri; order Syngnathiformes; family Syngnathidae; genus Doryrhamphus; species Doryrhamphus excisus. The sequence continues at coordinate 7,025,005 of NC_136373.1, read as the reverse complement.
ATTGAGCAGTGTTTATGGTCATTGTCTTGTTGGAAGCCCTGGTGAAACTTTAACTTTGTCACTGATTCTTGAGCATTGAGCATACTGACTGGAATCCATGCCACCTTCAACTTATAGAAGATTCCCAGTACCTGTACTGGCCACACAGCCCCACAGCATGATGGACCCACCACCAAATGTTACTGTGGGTAGCAAGTGTTGGTCTTGGAATGCTGTGTTCTTTATCCGCCATGCATATCGCCGCTTGTTATGTCCAAATAACTCCATTTTAGCTTCATTAGTCAACAGAACCTTATTCCAAAATGGAGCTGGCTGGTCCAAATGTGCTTTAACATCCCCAATAGTTGAATAGCTGGTCTGGTCTGTGGGTTGAGTTTGATTGTTCTCACCATCCTTTGCCTCTGATTATGTGAGATTTTTCTTGGCTTACCACTTCGGGCCTTAACTAGAACTAAATCTGTGGTTTTCCATTTCCTCACTATGTTTCTCAGAGTAGAACCTGACAGCTGAAATCTCTAGCTAGTTTTTTGTATTCTCCCCCTAGACCAGAGGTCAGCAACCCACGGCTCCAGAGCCGCATGTGGCTCTTCAGCGTCTTTGTTGTGGCTCCCTTCGCAATGCTCAAGTTTTTTATTTAACAATCTTCAATCGGACTTTCTGTGAGACCGTATACTAGGAAGAGTACTTGATCAAGTCCGCTTTTTCTCCTCGGAACTACTTTGATACCCCAAAATTCCCTCCGAATCTGGCAGTCAATCAAAATCTTGGGAGACTCGCAATTTGCTGTGGATGTGAGAATGTTGCTACACAGTTCTTCAGGCATCAGGTATTGAGGTTTAACCAAGATGATACTGTATGAGTTGGCTTCCATTACACATGTACACTGCGCTTCTATTTGCTGTATTCTCCTGTTAAAACTAGTTAAAATAAAGACAGATTCAAACTTTTAGATTCAGATTCAAAGATTATTAGCTATTGTTTTTAAATTATGTTTTGCGGCTCCAGCCTATTTTTCTTTCGTGAGCAAGGGGGGAAAATGGCTCTTTTGATCGTAAAGGTTGCCGACCCCTGCCCTTAGACCAGGGGTCGGGAACCTTTTTGGCTAAGAGAGCCATGAAGGCCAGATATTTTAAAATGTGTATCTGTGAGAGCCATATACATTTTTTTAAACATTGAATGCAATAAAATGTGTGCATTTTTATGTAAGACCAACAGTTTTAGATATAATGGGCTCTAATTGTGTAGACCAGGCACACTACCGCACGCCAATGGGGTGTGGCCAGCACACTTTCGTGAGCAGCGCAGTGTCTAATAATAAATCAAATACTTGTTGCCATTAATACAACTTCTGCTGCTGCATAGTTTTGCACCATACTCAGTATATTTCATTCTTTTGGCCATCTTTGCCAGAAGGCTTGGTTCTGCAGCTTTAGCTAGGTGACTATTTGACTAAAGGAGAAAAGTTTATATTTACATGTTGACATTTCAATGACCGAGGTAGACTACCGCATTACCCAGTAATAATCGAGTTTTGGTGTTTGACCTGGAAAATATCAGGAAAGATGGATATGGTTGGCCGTATTGCAGCAGAATATAGATGGACAAATTAAAATGCATTAAAAAGTTGTTGATTTTTAATATTATTTTTAACAGTAATTTCTGTGATGTTTACTTTAAAATGTTAGCAAAAATACATTTTTATTGTGGTAAAAAATGCTTGAGAGCCAGATACAGTCATCAAAAGAGCCCTACCTGGCTCCCGAGCCATAGGTTCCCTACCTCTGCCACCTCTAGACCATGATGTTGAACAGTCTTTGCTTTCAGGTCAAATCGTGGGACATTGCAGAGGCAAAATTCATGCAAGGGTAATGTTGGCATGATGGGAAAATTAGATTACAAACTGTATTACACTTATGCATCATTCTTTGATTGACCGTCTTATTTATATTCACGTGCAATTAATCTGAAAGTTTGGATGGGAAAAAAAAAGTGTTTTGTAAAAGGCATTAAACGGCTGGAAAACTGTGAAATCCATCAGCCACAGCAGCACTTGTAGAAAAAGTTAATTACCAACTGTACAATCTATGGTTTGTGGGGGGGTGAAAGACAAGGAAGGCAGGACGAGGAAGACAAAGAGCCATGAACATCTCAGATTGATGATATCGAACAGGGGAGGAAAAGTGAAAGGATTTTTTTTATTCTCCTCTGATGACATTGAGCGAGTCGTGTTTCCAAATACGATCCATCACCACAATGGTGTATGTGTGTGTGTGTGTGTGTGTGTGTGTGTGTGTGTGTAGTTGTGTGATTGAGAAAGTGAAGAACCCAGAAAGAGAGAGAGTGAATCATTCCCTGAACAGACCACCTTGACAGCGTGATATCAGATGCATTATTTGATGATTGGATCGCTTGCTACAAAAGCTGATAGATCTCTGCCTGAAATTGATTTCAGTCTGGATGTGACACACCAACACACACACACACACACACATACTGATTACGAGACAGACAGCCAGGAGAAACTAATTACCAGTTCGCAGGCTGTCTGTGAAAGCCAAACCTCGATGAAAACACCTGAAGGACTGACAGGCTGGCAAGCAGAGACAAAATAAATTGGGAAATTAATGCTCCATTATTGGGCTGCACTGGAAATTCTCAAAGATAGATGATTTGATTGCCTGTGGGGGTCGTGGTTGGTCATTTCCTGGGGGAGGGCGACTATTGAACAGTGTCAAAAGGTTACATCAGTGTAATAAAATACCAGATTATAACTTGTAACAAGCTTTTATCTGCTTAATTTGTCTTGATTGTAATTTGGGCTCTAAATTGTAGGAAAATGTTGTTTAGATTCCTCTCCATTATATTATAATAATAATAATACATTTTATTTGTATAGCGCTTTTCAAAATATTCAAAGACACTTTACAGAAGAGTGAAGTTGAATAAAGCAAGTAAACAGAATAGAAGACACACCAAAACATTCATTGGTTAATACACAGTTAAAACATGTGTAAAAGCGGGGCGGGGCAATCGTCAATCGGCCCTCACCATGTCAAGGTTCAAATTTTGAATGAGTTGTCTCGACGCTCTCGGGGCAATTTGGGTTGCCTGGCCACTCCTGGAAAGGCTCATCACTGTTCCACGTTTTTGCCATTTGTGGATAATGGCTCTCACTGTGTTTTGCTGGAGTCCCAAAGCTTTAAAAATAGCTTTTTAGGCAAGACGGATCGGATCGGATCCAGTGTGAGCCCAGGGTAACACATGGCTAAAAACACAACACAGGCTAAAAATAACCAATTCCCTAAAAATGTCATCCAATACTTCTCTACAAGAGAGGAGAAATATGATCAAACAAGGAATCAAACTATGGAATGGATTGAGTAAGGAAGTCAAACAATGCACAACGATGAGCCAATTCAAGAAACAATACAAGCAGTTGATGTTTGCTAAATACAAGGATGAAGAGTCTTGAACCAGTCATGATGTGCTATATATATCACTATATTGACACTTACTATGGTACCCATTATGTCATTGGATGGTCATATTACTTCGTGCTTTGGTACGTGACAAAAAATCAAAAAATAAAAATAATAAAAATGTATTTAAAAAAATGTTTTTATTATATTAGGAAAGCAGGAAGTGAACAAATGTAACAGTTACTGATTGTAAAAGTACCAGATGGAGGGGTAGGATTTAATAAGCTTTGCTTCTTCCTACTCCTTTTGGACATGTGGAACTGTGAACTGATTATGTGATGCATTCAATTGTAATCTGATGCATGTTCAAATGAAATAAAACCATTACCATTATCATTACATATGGCTTATCAGTCATATTTGGATGTGTCACAATATACATAAACCAACATTTTTGTGGCTGTATATCCCATCAGAGTTTTTATTACTTAGAGTTTCTTAACAGGTAAAAATAACCTAGCACCCCCTGTTACACATCCCTGCTTACAGTATGTCCATGTTGTTTCTGGTGTGTGTACGTATGCGTGTGTTTGATTGTGTGTGTGTGTATGGACTGTACTGTATGTGTGTCAGGTTAGGGCGGGGTGGGCGGGTTACCTCTCTGTCAGAACTCCTCTGTCACACTCGGTAATGATCAAAGCTCTCACGAGGACCCCCTACCATACACACTCCCACAAGCAGCCAAGTGGACAGGAATTGCTCAGCCATGCAGCCCTCTCTCCACATGGCTCACGCGGGATCTTGTACACTCTCACAAACTTTGCACGCCGCACATTACTGCTTGGTGGCTGTCATCCCACCATCGTTTTTATTTATTTTATCCCAGCTTTATATACTCCAGGCCAGGGGGTCACAATTTGTTTAGTTCTAGGCCACATAAGCATTAAAGTTGCAATCAGAGAAACGGTTCGTAAAATGACGTGAGTAGTTTATGTGTAGACGCGACTCATGTTAATAGTGGAGTCTTTCCTTGGGATCACTTGCAAATTTCTTTGTTTCACAAAGAAATTTGTTTGTTTCACAAACATTTTTATTCATTTCACAAACAATTAAAATTCCTCCCCCATTCCAAAAACATGCTAGGTTAATTGGCGATTCCAAATTGTCCATAGGTATGAATGTGAGTGGGAATGGTTGTTTGTCTATACACTACTAAAAGTTTGGGATCACTTGCAAATGTCTTTGTTTTTCCAAAGAAAAAAAAAATTCATGCATTTCACAAACATTTTTTTTCCATTTCACAAACATTTTTATTCATTTCACAAACAATTAAAATGAATGAGATGATTTTCAAAGAAGGATGTACATTTTTGCATAGAAGCCTACTATCAACAACTGTCAGTCCTCTGCAGCAATCTCCTGGTATGGCTGCTAATCCAAGTTCATCATTTTATAAGGCTAATAGATTATTAGAAAAGCCATCTAAAAATCTAAACTAAAACTAAAATCTCTTACCATGCTGTTAACTACTCCCTTCAGAGAGCAGCACAAACTGGGTCTAACAAGGACAGAAAAACGCTGCACAACTGTGCAAGAAGACAAATATGTGAGAGTGTGTAGTTTAAGACAAAGACGCCTCACAGGTCGTCACCTGGCAGCTGCACTAAATAGTAGCCGTCAAACACCAGTGTCAGTATCAACAGTGAAGCGGCGAATTCAGGATGCTGGACTTCATAGCAGGACTGCCAAGAAAAAGCCATATCTCAGACTGGCCAAAAAAAATTCCAAGTGATCCCAAACTTTTGAGCGGTAGTGTATAGTGTACCCATCTGATGAAATAGCACGCAGCAAAAAATGACGAATCGCATGTACAGATCCCCAAATTTTTAGACAACACCTACAACATTCTACCTACATATTCTATAGCAGACTTTAACTGTGATGAGTTATACCTGGTTTTGAGTGGGCATCGATAATTTTTCATCACATTCACACGATAACTGACCTTTGTCTTTAATGGAGTCATGAGATACTGCAGCGTTAAATAGTAATTCTTTGGAATCTCGCTATTATGATGTAAAATTGGTATTTGTAATCAGCAAATTGGCTGTGTGAGTGAGGCTTCATTAGTCTATCTGCAAGATTAGCCTCAGAGTCAAATTTTGCTTGTTGGACTGATTGAGGAGTTGATTAAATGTGGAGCAGAACAATTACCATTTTTGTATTATTTTGAGCGCAGACTCTACAGCTACTAATACGAATATCTGGTAATTTTCAAGAATTTCCTTTATAAATCACTGGTTGCTTGGATCAGCCATTTCAGTTAAATATATCATATATCATACAGCAGACGAACACACTGATGAATTAGAAGTGAAATGAAGTTTGTAGGATTTACAGTGTGCAATAACTATTTCAACAAAAGTAGGCATCTTCTCTGAAGAGTAGCAACATGGTAGCCTCAAAACAACTGTCAAATGACATGAAAGCAAAGAGTGTTTAACATCATGGTCTAGGGGAAGGATCCAAAAACCGGCCCGTATTTTTATTTTTATTTTTATTTTTATTTTTATTTTTATTTTTATTTTTATTTTTATTTTTATTTTTATTTTTATTTTTATTTTTATTTTTATTTTTATTTTTATTTTTATTTTTATTTTTATTTTTATTTTTATTTTTATTTTTATTGCCGGACTCACCAAACACAACAACTTCGGCCTGAGCATGTTTCGTAAACAGAGTAGCAGAGCTTGGGGGAGGGCAGAGAGTTTATCTGGCTTACAGCCATGCCCATATAAGGAAGTCCATCCTTCTGTGACATCACAAAGGGGCAGTTTTACCACGCCTTCTGAAACCGAGTGTTTTGAGCCATACCAAACTTCTTTCAGGGCTCACTTCCAAATACGCAAACCTCATTATCTGAAACTTTGGCATCGTTTAACATGAGAATACAACATTCTATTCATAGTTTAAATACTTATATCACAATGACAGCATTGTAAACTAGCTGAAATTAACTAATTTTCTCGGGTTATAATGCACGGAAAAAGCTAATAAATATTTGTAGGATTGTAATGACGGGTAAAAAATGTTTTTTGTGCAGTTCCCCTTTAAGCTGATGACATCCTCATTGTAGAGAGTGCAAATCGATCAATATTGAAATCTGATATTGACTGAATGATCTGAATGTTGATTTGCCATTCTTTCAGTGTCACCTTGCTATCCGGGTATCCTGTCTGTATGCCGCATCGGTGCGGTCGATACGCTCAAACCACTTTCTCCGCTCTGAATCTGCTTTTTGAAGACTTTACAGAATGTTGTTTGCCGTAGAAGTAAAGTTTGGAAAACTGCTGACACCCTCCCGATGCTTACACCTTGTACGGGCACCTGGGAGCTGGCCAATCAGCAGAGGGTGATTGTTTCAGGTGGAGGGGAGCCTTAATAAACAAGATCTAAAATGACATATTGCTGGCAGAGAATACGCTGAGAGGGCTTTGTTATGGGACGTGAATACAAACGACTTCAGTGCCATCCTAGAATATAGATAGACAACCAGATTTTGTTTTTTTGGTGGTTATGTAGCTTGTTGTCAAAGTTATTATTTAATCTATATCCAGAAATTGCTCGTGAATTGTACAATTCAGTCATAAACTGAGCAATACTATACTGAGTATTGCTATACTATACTGAGCAGCCAGGAAATAGATGTGTGTATCATTTTTTATGTGTCACAGTAACGCTTCGATGTTCCTATTTGTTGTCCCATCCCAAAGACACAAAAAGAAAACTAGATAAAATCAGTCTTTTATGTTCTCACCGAGCTGAGGTCTCGCAATATTTGCTGATGCGTACGACGAATGTCAGCCACCATGTTGAATTGACATGTAGGATTTGATGCCACTTTTATGAATACTTTTTCAAAACATTTTTGGTTGAACTCGAAACTGTACAACTTTGACTTTGGGGTTTCCACGATACAGTATCTCTCTCCCTCCACCCCAACATCTGTCTCTGCCTCCTCCGTTCTTCCACTAATACATTTTATTTGATGAATTTTTCACAGTTCTTTAATATTTTGCACCACGCCGTGAAATCTTCAGACTCAAATGCTTAATCAGCGCCTCTCCAAAAGCGCTGAAAGATTCATCAGATCTTCTCAGGGTTTGGTTGTCAAGTTGTATTGTCTGTGTTAAAGCCATAATAGTTGAAATTGTTTAGACAGAGGCCAGTGGAGGCCATTTATCCCAGAGTCTCATCCACTGGTTGATGATTCACGCCTCCTTCATTGTAAAGGAGAATGTGTCCCCCCCCTCCCAACCTACATCCCGCTTCTTCAAAGCGACAGTCCACAGCACAAAGAGACACCATGGGCCCAGCATGACACAGGAAACAAATGGCGCTATACGCACATACAGTATGTTGCTGCTCACTAGGCCATCAAGTCAGATATGGCAGAAAATCCCAGCTTTTGAATGCAGCGTCCATATTTAATGAACCTTGATTGCATTTCGGTTGGTTCTTCTGAATCGTGACTGCTGAGAAGCCGAAAACAAAGAAGCAGAAGTGAGGTGGAAATCTTCTTTGGAGAGCTGGAGGCCCATAAAAATATCATATGTGGAGGACATAGTCGTGGTATAACAAGAGGAAGATGAGCGAGTCCGCTGTCAACAGTGTCAGTGGAACGGGGCGCACTGTGGTAGAACTAAAAAAAAAAGGATCGGATGTCAAGGCACACATTTTCATTTTTGTGAGCATGTTTGTATTTTCTTTAGATCAGGGGTGGGTAAATATATGGACTCGTGGGCCGCATTGAGTTAACAAAATTGTCCACAGAACTTTTTTTTTTTCAGAACATATATTTAACACACACACTTTTATGCTTGGAATTTTCCTTGAATTATTTATCTTATTTCAAGTGTAAAAGTGTTATACTATCAGCTGTATGTTCTTTTTTTTCAGGAGCACTTTAAACTATAATTAAATTTTATTTATTTTTATGTTTTTATAATAATAATAATTTATAATTTATAATAATAAATTTTATTTCAAAGCGCCTTTATTTATTTTTATTTTTTAACTAAGACATCCGACTTGCAAGTCATGTTGCCAGTTTGTATGTTAAAAGTTGAAATGGTAATGGTAATGGTTTTATTTCATTTGAACATGCATCAGATTACAATTGAATGCATCACATAATCAGTTCACAGTTCCACATGTCGAAAAGGAGTAGGAAGAAGCAAAGCTTATTAAGTCCTACCCCTCCATCTGGTACTTTTGCAATCAGTAACTGTTACATTTGTTCACTTCCTGCTTTCCTAATATAATTTAAATTTTTTTGTTTTAAATTATTTTATTTTATTTTATTTTATTTTATTTTATTTTATTTTATTTTATTTTATTTTATTTTATTTTATTTTATTTTATTTTATTTTTGTCACATACCGAAGTACGAGGTGATATGACCATACAATGACATAATGGGTACCATAGTAACTGTCAATATAGTGATATACTTAGAAATACTTAAAAAGCAACTGGTGGGCCGGATTCAAACACTTGGTGGGCCGCATTTGGCCCTTGGGCCGTAGTTTTCCCACCCCTGCTTTAGATGAATACAAGCACAGCAAAATCAGTTTCATTTAAATGTGGACGCAATGATTAAAAATGAGGATGGTTATGTTCCCTTTCATCCTTATTGGTCTTCCTGTACAGTGTGAGTGATTTAGGTGTTAATCTAGGTATAATTTAGGTGTAATTTCCGACTTACATTAAAAATCAATTTACATAATAGTCCTAGGAATGGACCCCTTTGGGGACCACCTATTTAGTGTAAATCACAGCATTACCTCGCTTTGTACTGCAGAGGCGTTCATTTATTTCTACAACTCCAAAAGTCCTTCCATAGCAAATTAAGAGAGGCTCAAAATAGTTCCTTGCATTTTCTCCAGGCTGCAAGCCTGACTTCTAAGTCGCTTTTTGTTCTGCTGCACAGCCATGTTTCCTCATAAAAACAATATCACTATAAGATGTGGAACTGTCATCTAACTTCTGGAGGGAGTGAATTTAAAGCCCATTGTGTGCTAAATCTATTTTTTGCTGCAGTTTTTCCCTCCACCGGAAATAGGTGCATCCCCCTGCCTGGAGGCACTGCCAACCCACCTGAAGGAATCTCATTAGAGGCGGATTCAGCTGAACTTGACTAATGTCTGACAGTCGACATGCTGTTTCAGGCTTTGCCACGCTGTTGATTTGAAGGGAGCTGCTGTGTGAGTAAAAAGGAGGATATGTGTGGATTTCTCAATGCATAAAAATAGCCTTGTCTACATAAAGCTAAGCTTTTTACACTCTTTAACTGAGACAAAATGGGAGCCATAACGAGCTGCACATGCACAGGTGACTGCATGGCTTTAACCTGCTCTCTGCGCTATGGCTCGATGGGGCTGACTGTGCACTGCAGCCTAAACAAAGCAGAGAGACAGACAGGATCAAGGGAGAGGACAATAAAAAAAAAAAAAAAAAAACTAGTCGTCATCGGCTCTGTGGAGCTGAAATCCCCTCTCTCAGCTCTCTGGCTGGAGAACAAGCAGGGGGCCACAATGGACGGCAGATTCCCCTGGATTTGGAACACAAAGGATGGGCAGTTGTCCACCCAATAACCTTGAAAATGCCATCGCTACCTCGCCACATGTGCTCTATCTACACTGCCAATCATCGAACCGGCCGAGTGGGATTTGGAATGAGAAGATATCTTTCCTTTTACCTCCGCCAAGGAGGCTGTTTATTCCATAGTCAATAATTTCCCAACAGATTTCCACAAATCAGGGGTGCTATGATCCTCTTAAGAAGACCTTATTTCATTTTGATGTCAATCCAGGATATTTGTAATAGAAATATTATGATTTTTGTCATTTCTAATTTCACTACAAACAAAAACTGCATGAATCCCAATGACAAAATTCAAGCATACGACTTCTCAGCAGAAATTACTTTCTTTTTCTTTTTCCACCATAGTTTTGTAGATGGTGGTTCTGTGTTCACAATAAATTCACAATAGTAAGGCTAAAAACAACTTCCAAAATGTTCAACTAGTATTTTCCCAAATGTCGTGGGGATAATCCAGGAAAAGGAAAGGAAAAGAATTACTGTTGCAAAGACACATCAGTAGGGTAAAACTAACCTGTCTCATGACGGGCTAAACCCAGCTCATGTTTCCTATTAGTGGGTGAACAATCCAACGCTTGGTGAATTCTGCTTCACAATAATAGGAACAGCCGACATAAAAAACAAACAAACAAAAAAAAAACTTAAATTATATTAGGAAAGCAGGAAGTGAACAAATGTAACAGTTACTGATTGTAAAAGTACCAGATGGAGGGGTAGGATTTAATAAGCTTTGCTTCTTCCTACTCCTTTTGGACATGTGGAACTGTGAACTGATTATGTGATGCATTCAATTGTAATCTGATGCATGTTGAAATGAAATAAAACCATTACCATTACTATGAAAGCCGTTTTTTCCCAGTGTCTTTCCCATGGTGGAGTCAAGAGCACTGATTTTAATTGAGCAAGTGAGGCCAGCAGTTCATTGGATGTTGCTGTGGGGTCTTTTGTGACTTTTTGTTTGGGTTGTCGCTGCGCTTTTGGGGTTATTTTGCCAGCCACTCCTGGAAAGGGTCACCAGTCGATTTGTGGATAATGGCTCTCACTGTGGTTTGTTGGAGTCCCAAAATGGCATTCTAACCTTTCCCAGACTGACAGATTTTCATTGTACAGAAATTACTTTATTTTTATTTTTCCACTGTAGTTTTGTAGATGGTGGTTATGTGTTAGATTCACAATAAATTCACATAGTAATGCTAAAAACTATGCTAACAACAAGGTAGCTAACCCAACCCCTAACCCTAACCCAGGGGTGGGAAAATATTTTGACTTGTGGGCCGCATTGAGTTAATAAAATTGTCCGGGGCAGCCAGAACATATATTTAACACACACACTATTTTATGCTTATAATTTTCCTTGAATTATTAGTGTAATTTAATCTGTATAAAGGTTATACTATCAGCTGTATGTTCTCATGTCCATTTTTTTGGGGAGAACACATCAAACTATGTCATTTAATTTTACAGTTGTTTTTTTTAGACATCCGACTTGCAAGTCATTTTGCCAGTTTGTATATAACAAGTTGAAATACTTAGAAAGCAACTAGGCCGCATTCAAACACTTGGTGGGCCGCATGTGGCCCCCGAGCTGTAGTTTGCCCACCCCTACCCTAACCCTACCCTAACCCTATACAGCCATTGCCAGTAGAAAATGGACACAAGGGATTAAAATACATGATAATATTTTACAGTGATTTCTGTAATGTTTGATTAGTGTAACCATATGGGATAACTGATATGGAACTCTGAATTTCCTGATAATGCATTGCATGAAAATTCCAATCAGCCTTGTCCTTGGTCCATTAAAAGTTACCTGATGGTAGAACATTTGGACCCAGCAGAGGACCAGCCCTGACCCATTTAAAGTCCACTTCCGTTTATCACAGCCAGGTGTTGAACTCACTTGTGTTTGACGAGCTCATTAGGCTGCTCACAGACAATTAAACAATAAGATAATTAAGCTGAATTAATGTCAAGTGTCCCAGGAACTGTTAGACGGGTGCCTCGAGCTAAGGTATGGAGATGGCAGCAGGTGGCTGAGTGCAGCGTTTGCAAGCGGAGCATCTGCTTCGCTTCGTTACATCTTACCGACTGTGTGCGAGCGTGAGACTGATTCTCATCACTCTGATTGTTCCACTTGTGTTTGCCGTGACACTGATAGTAATTGCAGCAGCATTTGGCTGCACCGCAAATGGAAGTGTGATGAGCGTTCAGCGGTCACCGAGGGCGTTTGAATGGTCATTGGAATATCTTAGTGTGGTTGTTCATATGTGTGTTCTTGTTCCCTCGTCGGTACATGTTAGTGATCTATTGCATTGTTTTGGAGTGGACCCGTTACTTCTATTCCAGAAAAATAGTTCTTCGTGTTCGCTGTCATGATAAAAATGTCACCGCCCTTATGGAAAAAAATATATATTGCAGTATATTGGCAAATATAATGCAATGTATTAGGAAATATATTTCCATATATGGGATCTTATGTTTATATTTTCCAATATATTGCAATATATGCATAGACCATATATGTGTATATATTGATACATATAAACAAATATCTTGCGATCAAGACCAAAAACGGACTATATTTTTACATATAAAATTGCATATAATTTGGGATATATAAACTCATATATTATATATTTGGATTTAATATATTTCAATATATTGAAAGTGGCAATCATTTGTATATTCTGCAATTACATGAATATATAATATATTGTATAATATATGTACAAAAATATATTATTCCATGTATTTATAATATATAATGTATTGGAAAATATAATGGAAAAATAATATATTATAATATAATACAATATATTGATAAATATATTTTCTTTTCATAAGGGCGTACTTTGGTTTATATACACGCCAGTTATCTAAATAGGACATTCTTGGCGCTTTTTGGAGGCTTTGAAGTTGAAATAGGTGTGTCCCTTTATGTGCATTGTTAGCTCCCACATGCTAGCTCTTTTACTGTCTTTAGAATGCGCAGAAAAGAGAAATACATTTGTGGTCATGTTTCACATAAGGATTGTGGATGATGGGGAAAAAAATCAATTAAAAATTATATTTTCCTTAATAACCAGCAAGTCGCCCTGTGATTGGCTGGCGACCAGTCCAGGGTGTACCCTCGCCCAAAGACAGCTGGGATAGGCTCCAGCACCCTCCCTTGTGAGGAAAAGCGGTAAAAAATGAATGAATGAATTAACTAGCAAGGCTTCCAGGTACTGAAGCAGCAAAGCCATCACACTACCTCCACCATATTTTACTGTTAGTATGATGTTTTTTTTTCTGAAATGCGTCATTACATTTACACCACACATAACTTCCAAAATGTTCAACTAGTATTTTCCCAAATGCCCAATTTTCCCAATTTCCCAAATTTTTTGTTGTTATTGTGGGGTCTTTTGTGACTTCTTGCTTGGGTTGTCGCTGCACTCTTGGGGTGATTTTGGTTGGCTGTCTACTCCTGGAAGCGTCACCACTCTTTCAATTTTTTGCCATTTGTGGATAATGGCTCTCACTGTGGTTTGTTGGAGTCCCAAAGCTTTAGAAATTGATTTCTAATCTTTCCCAGACTGACATACATATTTTCACTTTACAGAAATGACTTTCTTTTTTGTTATTTCCTGAATTGTCCGAATACTTTTGTTTGCCACAAATAATAGGTTTTATCTCACAAGCACAGCTTAATGGAGCACAGATGCTCATTTTCGCTCTCAGATTTTATATACACCATTTCATTCAGCTCCAAATAATCAGTGCGACACTCACTCCTGTGCTCAGAAATGTCACACGATTTATTTTTACTGTGGTATTATCAATCAAGACGTCGGAGGATACAGACTGTTTATGGACATTTTTTTTTTTTTTTTTACAATCAATCCCAACTTTTTATAGCAGTTCTTTTCAAGGCTGTGCCTTTCAGTTTCTCATTTGCCATAGTTGAGGAAGCAAGCGGCGGATCAGAGGCTCAGTAGAGCCACAAATTTAAAAATCAGATTTTCTGCTCTGGTGTCAATGGACCCCGTGACTCACAGCGAATGGATTCGTAGATCTGGATCCTGTTTCTAAACAGTTTCTGGGCAACTGACCAATGCTATCAAAGAGTGGAAAAGCCTTTTAATTCCCATGGCATGTTTATTGATCATAACACTGCCTTTTGATATGTGCTGCTAGACGGAACGCTCTTCCTGAATATCAATGAAGCCCCCATTGACAGGCAGATAGAGTGGGAATATTGTCAAGGCCTTGTTCCTGTTGTACGTTTTTTATTGCAGCCTTTCTCGGTTGTCTTCTCTTTTGCCTCGCACCATTCATTATATGCTGGTTTTTTTCCTCTTGCCAATTTTTCACATTCTCTCCTCTCTCTAGCTCGCTCACCCCACTCAGACTTTGTTTATCATCATGTCACAATCAGCTCGGCGGTGTGGGCAACATGTCAACATTTTTCTCCTTTTGCTGTGTTAAATATGCCAACAGCATTGTTCTTTTCGTGCATGGTTCTTTTTATGTCATCACACAAAGGAGCCCTATGTTAATGTTGTGTTTGAGGTCAACATCTTTGGTGTGTTTGATGCACAAGTTAAAAACTGAACTAAAGAAAAATGGATGATATATATAATAATTTTAGGGCTGCACGGTGGACTAGTGGTTAGCGCGCAGACCTCACAGCTAGGAGACCAGGGTTCAATTCCACCCTCGACTATCTCTGTGTGGAATTTGCATGTTCCTGTTTCCTCCCACATTCCAAAAACATGCTAGGTTAATTGGTGACTCCAAATTGTCCATAGGTATGAATATGAGTGTGAATGGTTGTTTGTCTATATGTGCCCTGTGATTGGCTGGCCACCAGTCCAGGGTGTACCCCGCCTCTCGCCCGAAGACAGCTGGGATAGGCTCCAGCACACCCCACGACCCTCGTGAGGATAAGTGATGGAAAATGAATGAATATTATAATTTCAAATATTGTACTGTGGGCTGCACGGCGGTCGAGTGGTTAGTGCGCAGACCTCACAGCTAGGCAACAAGGGTTCATTTCCACCCTCGGCCATCTCTGTGTGGAGTTTGCATGTTCTCCCCGTGCATGCGTGGGTTTTCTCCGGGTACTCCGGTTTCCTCCCACATTCCAAAAACATGCTAGGTTAATTGGCGACTCCAAATCGTCCATAGGTATGAATGTGAGTGTGAATGGTTGTTTGTCTATATGTGCCCTGTGATTGGCTGGCCACCAGTCCAGGATGTATATTATAATTTCATATATTGTACTGTAAAAAAAAAGAGAATTTAATGAGAATTAATGCATGGTAAAGTAAAGCATGAAATTTGGTACACATTTTTGGGGGGGGGCTTACAAGCACTTATCTGTCAAATTTGAGCAAGATTGGTTGAAATACATGGCCGCCATCATGCAAAACATTCTTCCAGATGCAGGGGCGGGTCTTGGCAACTAATGGACCATTTGTCAAATGATTATAAAACTTTGAGGATATTTGTATGAAATGTATGCTAGCACCTCGCCTCTCGCCCGAAGACAGCTGGGATAGGCTCCATCACCGCCCGGAACCCTTGTGAGGATAAGCGGTAGAAAATGAAGGAATGAATGAATGAATGAATGTATGCTAGCATGTCAAACAAAACTTTTTGAAAACAACCCATAAGGCATAAGAAAAGCATATGAGTTAGTCTGCATAATGGAATTTAAGGCAAAATGAGGTTCAGACCTTCGATGCATGAAAACATTTGCATCAACTGACCTTACTCAATTTGTATTGACGACCCTGCCATGGGGGGTACTGTGATTATCGATGTATCACTTAGAGTTAGAACACCACGGGGGACTGTTACTTTATACAGGAATGTAAAGACATTACATTAAAACATGCAGCTTTTTTTCTACAAGGAGTATCTTCGAAGAGTTTGATTAAAAATGTATGTAAGTATGCATCTCATGATTTACAACCACTATTCACAGTACAGCTCTCTGCACATTTTGGCTTTTTGTTGTTGCGTCTCTGTGCTGAATAATAATAATATATCTCCGAAATTCATACATATTCAAGGATTAAACTCTAGACAAAAATGTATGTCTGTAAGTAATGGCTGAGACTAGGAAATTATTTCTATTCAAGGTTTCCCAGAGGATATATTGTGAATTATGGTTGTATAATTCATTATAGTGCATAAAGTAGAGCCCCCATGAGCCCCCATGAAGGCTAAACCGGCGGTCCCCAACCTTTTTTAACCGGCTCGTGTTCTTACAAATCGAGAGGGTAGTGTTGTTGAACAATGGTGTGTTCAAGGACCATCCAGTGGGGACAGGTCACCGCTCACAATAAGTGTGTTTTGTTTTTCATTCATTCATTTTCTATCGCTTATCCTCACGAGGGGTTGCGGGGGGTGCTGGAGCCTATCCCAGCTGCCAGCCAGGACTGGTGGCAAGCCAATCACAGGGCACATATAGACAAACAACCATTCACACTCACATTCATACCTATGGACAATTTGGAGTCGCCAATTAACCTAGCATGTTTTTGGAATGTGAGAGGAACTGAACATGAACATTCCAAAAAATGTAATTATTTATGTCTTAATTGTTTATGCCTTAAATGTATTATTTTCTGTTATGTTTACTATAAATGTGTGTAAAAGTGGTTATAGGGGTGTTATTTCATGTTGAGAGGTCTCTAATAATGTTCATTCATTCATTCATTCATTTTCTACATTCTACCGCGGGGTACACCCTGGACCGGTCGCCAGCCAATCACAGGGCACATATAGGCAAACAACCATTCACACTCACATTCATACCTATGGACAATTTGGAGTCGCCAATTAACCTAGCATGTTTTTGGAATGTGGGAGGAAACCGGAGTACCCGGAGAAAACCCACACATGCACGGGGAGAACATGCAAACTCCACACAGAGATGGCCGAGGGTGGAATTGAACCCTGGTCTCCTAGCTGTGAGGTCTGCGCGCTAACCACTCGATCACCGTGCAGCCATGTGTTTTTTTGGGTTTTTTTTCATTTCACCTGAAAGCTTTCCACAGCCCGATTTGGCCCCCACCCATTTGCGTCGTAGTTACTCCCCCTGGGGTAAACAATGATGCTGAGGAGATTATCATTTAGCTTCTTTCAGTATTAACCCAAAGCAGGATTTTTAGGTTTCTTCCCCCTTTTGCTCATCTTCACCTCCAGTAAGTGTCGGACATTATTTTCTTGGATCTTCACACGTCCCCACCAGTCATCTTTTTCTGCAGTTAATGCGCTGTGTCGGTTAGACCACATTGAGCCTGCAATCGAATAACTGTCAGCGCCTGTGGTTGACAGAGTCACTTATTGGTGTGTTTTAGCAGCGTTCCAGTTTCCAGCCATAGACTTTAAGCTGGTTAAAGGATGTTGTTTTCAAATGTGATGCAAATTGATGGCGAGCGCTGTCATCGATTACGATGTGAAGTCAACCTCAGGATGGAATATTTCATTGACTTCTGGTCTCATCTGGTATAATTCCTTCTTATACCCTGACAGTGTGTTTACATGAAAATCAATAAGGAGCGTTTGTATTAAATCTGTTTGCTGTGGGCACACCGGACTACCAGAGAGACTAACTAGATGTAGTTCAATCAACCATCACGAGGACACTGTACCTGGCAACCCATTATGATGCTAGCATTAACCTCGATAGCAGCGGTTGCCAAACTTTTTAATCTCTTCTCTTTAAAAGCAAAATATTGCTACGCTGGGACTGTTATGTTCGCTTCTGTGGCATCATCCATATTAGCATATGCTTTCTCACCAAGCTAATTGTTGCTAGCAACTCTATGGCTAGCAGCCCTTGTTTACTAGTAGCCCTGCCTCTACAAAGAGCCCAAATGAGATGACGAGAGGGCTCACTCTGTGTTCATTGCACTCATTGACCCAACAGACGGATGAAGAGTGAACACTCTTGTCATCCAGCCTGTGTGGTACGGAGTAGGGGCGTGACTCGGTTCTGAGGACGAGGGGGGGGCTATTATTATTATATTATAGCCCATTATTATTACTATCGTCATTCTTCTTCTGATTATTATTAGTAGGCTAGTATTAGCCTGCTTATTAGCTTGCTTATTAGCCTTCTTTTGCCCTATTATATAAAATTTGTCAAAGATTTTTTTGTAAAAAAAATCAATAACTTTTTTTTTAATCAATAAAAAATAAAAAATTATTTAGGGGGGTTTAAGAACATTTTAGGGCAGGGGTCTCAAACACGCGGCCCGCGGGCCAAATGTGGCCCGTAGGACACTAGTTTGAAGCCCCCGCCTTGATATGAAAGTTTAATGTTAGTGCGGCCCGCGCAAGTTTGATATGGATGCTGTATGGTATCATGTACCCAGAAAAAATTATTACGTTTGATTAATGTTCATGTTAAAGGTTAAATAACTGTTAATAGTTATCCTGCCTATCCGTGTGGAAGTGGTAAGTTTTTGGCTATTCAAGTTTAAAGGAAATAACTTGGAGGCTACCGTTTAGGTCGCTAGCTCTCTAGTTTGCGAGTTAGCATGTGTCTCAAGACCCTGCAGTTGTGCAATATGTTGTAAATAAAAAGAGTATAAATGTGACTATAGTCGTGTTTTGTCATGTCTACAGGGCTCTAATAATGCTTTGTTAATTTTAATCTAAAAAAAAAATTATTTGTTTACCCACCAACTATATGTGGTTTCTTAAGTTTTCATTATTTGCTGTTTTATTATAATTATTATATTTATTTATTTATTACTGATTGATTGATTTTCTTTATTCTTGATTTGTTTATTTATTTTTCATCTTATTTTGTGCAGAAAAATAAAAATTAAGATATTTGAGAACAGTGGAATGTTTTATCAGAGCTTTTATTGTAGAAAATCGGAACCAAAGCACTGAAAAAGTTTGTATATTTTTCTGTTTTTAATAAATGTGTTTTTTTTTGTGGCCCAGCCTTGCCCAGACCCTAGCTCCAGTGGCCCCCAGGTAAATTGAGTTTGAGACCCCTGGTATACAGGCAACATGACAATTTATGGGGGTTGAATTATCAACCTTTTTGATTGTCTCTCCCCACATCTTTATCATCCCAGCCATCTTCCACTCTCATTAACTGTAGATATTTCTACTTTATTAAAGTCTGACCGGAACAAATCATCCAACTTTAATGGCCCCCAGAGAGGTGAATAATCCTGGTCTTTTGCATTCCCTCCTCTCTTCCTGTATCTCGTCCTTTGCTCCACTTCCTTCTTTGTACCTCTTGTCTTTTCACTCCTCATTTCTCACTGTTTTCTCCTCCCAGCCACCTTCACCTCCCTTCCTCTGTTCCTCCCTCCTCCTCCTCTTGCTGCCCGGCATGACGTGGGATCACATCAAGGAACCGTGTTGCCGGGAGTAACGGGGATTGAGAGAGACGGGTTGGAATGCAACTCCAGTGGAGCCCCTGAGACCATTTGAAGGAGGAAGAGGAGGAGGAGGAGGAGGAGGGACTATTTCCACTTTGTGCTTTTCTCAAGTGTTTCACCCCAATACACATTCTTTTTTTTTTTTTTTTTTTTTTTTACTACCACCATCACCCTTCCATCCTCTCTGCATCCTTACACATCTTCTTTGCCCTTTTGCTTGACTTTTCGGGGGCTGTTTATTGGCCCTCTGTCAGGCTGTCCAACCAGGCCGCCTGTTTGTCTGTTAGCAGTGTAAATGCCAGCTAAACAGACAGTGGCAGAAGCAGCGAGGGTAAACACATGATGCAAATGCACACACACACACACACACACACACACACATTCTCTGTCATCAGCAGAATGAAAGTGCTTTCTGGTGTTATTTGAATGAGACAGAAAAGATCCCCATTCAGCCCCCCGTGCCCAGCTTTTATTAACACACCGAGTCACTCCCTTTCCTCACACATTCCCTGTGTACGGCTCCCAAACAAGCGAGGTAGCATTCCTGCTCAGGTAGGGATCCTCTCTCTCTCCTTTCGTTGGCCCCCTTTGCTCCCTCTTTTGCCCCCCCCCCTCTCTTTCTCTCTCAATTTCTCTTTCTCTCTCTCTCGCAATAAGCACAGATGCGTAAAGGGGCGGTCAAACTCTCCACACATCCACCACTGGCTGAAGCAGCAGCAGCAGAAGAAGAAGAAGTCTCTCGTTGGACCGAACAACCATGCAGGACCATGCGGCGTGGCTCCATGCAGCGTGGAGTGACATGTGGACTCACCCGGACCTTTCAGAAGCAAGGATGCAGAGGAGGAATGCAGGGGTGAGGCGTTCAAGGACCACCCGGCTTCCCATGCATGGATGCTCCACTCTTTTTTTTTTTTTTTTTTTTTTTTTCCTTCTCTCTTTGCACGACTCTGAATCAGAAAGGGTATTTTTACATGTATGTTTTTATTCCTATCCTGTGTCTATTTTCACGTTTATAATCTGGTAGAGGTTTGTTAATTAGCAGCTTGATTGACAGCTGCTGTATCTTTCATATCCTGCTTCGTGACATTGAGGGAGACAAGAATGTTGAATTAACTGACAAATACCATAACTTGGTCCCGAGAGCATAGAAATATATATTTCTAGGAATGTTAAAGAAAGAGTAGCAAGATGGCCGAGTTTCTCAGGCTTGTGTTTTCATGTTGTTCAACACTTTCAATAGAAGGTGATGTGTTTTCAACATGTGCCACACAAGTCATTTTCTGGGAGAATTGGCTCCTCCCACATTTAGTCAACTTGATATGTGGGCTTATTAACAAATATATATTACAAAATTATATTTACTAAAATTGCTAAATGAATTTAGATTTGGAAACTATTGTAGATGTTTCAATAAATTATTTTTTATTGTATTGTATAATATTGAAGAAATATCTTCATTTACAGTTTTTGTATTCTCTTAACCACATATATATCTATATTTTTTTTCATATTTTTTCATATTTTTCTAGCTGTTTATATATTTTTAATTGAGTTATTTTATTTTATTTTATTTTATTTTATTTTATTTTATTTTATTTTATTTTATTTTATTTTATTTTATTTTATTTTATTTTATTTTATTTTATTTTATTTTATTTTATTAAACCAAGGCAAAAACTCATCAACAGGTCAATGATGGAGCCTTACAGACGACCTTGTGGTTAAAGTAAACCCATGTAGTGCAAAGTGGCTTCATGTCCATTTCCCCTCTGTGCAATTCCTTTCAATGTTATTTATTTACAGTCTTCTACCTATAATGCATGTGTGTGTACGTGTATGTGCTCATACAACCCAGTCTACCCAATGTCCAGTGCGCTGTATGGCTTTTTATTCCTATCTGACTCTACTGATGCTTCATATAGGGATGGAAGCCATGCACCGCGCTGGAAGCACAACACACTGGAACACTGACTGCACACAGTATACATATACAAATGCACACAATGCATGTGATTGTCACGTATAATGGCTGCAGACATGTAGTCCCCTGGTAGGTAGACCACTACAGTGAGTTAGTCTGAAGCTGTTTTTGAGTCAGTCAGCTGACAGATGACTTTCTGAAGTGAACCTCAACAAAATTGATATTGATCTCAGCAAAGAGGAGCAGAATTGGACTCTGATGAATCAAATCAATTTGAAACCTGAGAAGCAGAGCTCATTTCAGGGGACCTGTCGGCAAAATAACACGATGAAGAACCATTTAGTCACAGTTATCGACCGGACTAGTTGTTATTCAGGGTCGCCTGGCGGTGTGTAAGGCACTCAAGATGCTTGTAAGACACAGGGACAACCATATATGACAGTGTGAACTCTTATTGTAGGAAGGACCTATGTTGTTGTCGCTTTTAACTCCAGAGAAACTCAAATATATGGAAGTTAGGAACTTAAAGTGTACTTAACACATTGACAGCCCACTTTGACCTTTTATGATAGTCACAGTTTGACCATAGAACACATTATTTATATTTTCTATGTGGAAAAGCAAAACAAATCATAGACCAACCTTAGAAGTTATTTTTCCATCTCTGTGAAATTCAAAATTCATTCTACAGGTACACAGCAGCAATGCTTTTATTTTTGTACACTCACATGAACTCAAACCTCATGAATCATTTGCAATCCTATATAAAACATCCTGTTTTATGCATTGTGTTGTGAGACAACAAGATGCAATGTTGATGGCAAGAATGTAAATTATATTATTTTGTAACCTGTGATGAATACATGTTTTCCATTAAAATACGGATGTCTTTATTTCTTTATGTTCTTTTGTAGAGACCAGACCCACCTGTTTAGATTTGTCAATATCCTCTTGTTTTGCAATAAAGCTTGTAACACACGCTTAGACCGCTTTGCCTTTCCTTTACCGCCACCCTCTGGACAAACATAGTAATAGCAGTGCAGTGCAATAATAAAACATTTTGGAAACGTTATCCAAATGGCCACATAAATGATGATACCTGTGACTTTCTCATAATTTCGACTTTTTGTCTAATAATTTCGACTTTTTATCTCATAATTTCGGCTATTCATCTCATAATTTTGACCATTTATCTCATAAGTATGACTTTTTATCTCATAAGTATGACTTTTTATCTCAAAATTTCGACTTAATCTCATAATTTCGACTTTTTAATCTCAAAATTTCGACTTTATCTCATACTTTCGACTTTCTTATCTCATAATTTCTGTTGGACAAATGATCTTACAGAAAACCTGTAATACACAAACCAACCAAATAATTTCCAGAAAACAATCACTTTGATTTCATAGGAATAACTGACACTATTTTTGCGTATTTCATTATTCATGACGAATATTGTACAAAACCTTTGTGGGCTGCAGGACACTAGATGGCGGTAAACAGCCACAAGTTTGTCGAGGAATCCACAATTGATAAGCGAAGAAGCTGACCGGAAGTTACGTCAGAGCCCCGCCTCCTTCAAGGAGTGGTGGAACTGTTGTTACAAAATCTCCACATTACAATTTTAAATAACTTCTCTTGCTTTGCGTAAGGATGTAATTTGACGCGGGGGACTGTGAGAATTATGCTGTACGTTCGTATTGTGATTTAAAAAAAGAAGAGAAGAAGTTCCCGAAGAAGAAGAACATGGCAAAGCGGCGTGTTTGTCCGGAGGCAGATGTCACTACAAAGAAGCTGAAGCAGGTGATGGAGGCAAAGAAGAGAGAAGTTAAAATGAAAGATGCAGGTAAAGAAGACACAACAAAGCTTTATGCAACCGTATAAAGTCTGTTCAATTATGTTGGTGTGTCAGGTAATACGGTAATACGTATTACTACCTTGACCACATACAATGCGTATCAAACGTATTCACTTCACCTTAGATGTTTAAGCCCTTTATTTTATTATTTCAGTTATTTTAACTAAAAAAAAACATTAATTCCACCAAACTATATGATTGAAAATGCTTTCTCCATGTCCTTACTTGTAGATGATGACAACACAGAAGTGTCCGAGACCCTCAGAAGGAAAGTCCAGCCCAAGCCACGTTCCTCCAAAGCTGCTGGGAAGGTTCCGTCCACGACGCCCACCAGCAAACACTTGCATTCTTCACCAGTAAAGATGGACAAAAAGATGAGCCTAGCAGCCTCCTCTGCTGCAAAGAAAGACCAGAAAATAGACGAAGAGGAGGAGGATGAGAGTGAGGAAGAGGAGGATGATTGGGAGGAAGTAGAAGGTAAATATAGGACATGACTTGGAACGATATTGAATTTGTTTTCATGACTTTTATTCATTTTTGTGTGTGGTAGAATTAGCCGAGCCGCTGGGTCCACCAGAGTCAACAGAACCAGTCCTGCCTACTGAGCCAGTACAGATAGAAATTGAGACCCCAGAGGTTCAGAAAAAGTGAGTTAACATGATGACGCAGGTAACTGATGTACTGTATATGCTCGAATTATTTGCCTTTACGCCCCTGAACCTCAAAAAGTTGGTGATAATAAGAGAGAGGCTCCCTGAAAACTCATTTTATTGTTTTATTTTTGAAACTTTTATAATAATTATATTGCCCACCCTCTGCCATCTCTGTGTGGAGTTTGCATGTTCTCCCCGTGCATGTGTGGGTTTTTTCCGGGTACTCCGGTTTCCTCCCACATTCCAAAAGCATTCATTCATTCATTTTCTACCGCTTGTCCTCACGAGGGTGCTGGAGCCTATCCCAGCTGTCTTCAGGCGAGAGGTGCGGTACACCCTGGACTGGTGGCCAGCCAATCACAGGGCACATATAGACAAACAACCATTCACACTCACATTCATACCTATGGACAATTTGGAGTCGCCAATTAACCTAGCATGTTTTTGGAATGTGGGAGGAAACCCGGAGTACCCGGAGAAAACCCACGCATGCACGGGGAGAACATGCAAACTCCACACAGCGATGGCCGAGGATGGGATTGAACGCTGGTCTCCTAGCTGTGA
Source organism: Doryrhamphus excisus (assembly GCF_037039965.1). Taxonomy (NCBI): domain Eukaryota; kingdom Metazoa; phylum Chordata; class Actinopteri; order Syngnathiformes; family Syngnathidae; genus Doryrhamphus; species Doryrhamphus excisus. The sequence continues at coordinate 7,000,520 of NC_136373.1, read as the reverse complement.
GGTCTGCGCGCTAACCACTCGATCGCTGTGCAGCCCATTCCAAAAACATGCTAGGTAAATTGGCGACTCCAAATTGTCCATAGGTATGAATGTGAGTGTGAATGGTTGTTTGTCTATATGTGCCCTGTGATTGGCTGGCGACCAGTCCAGGGTGTACCGCACCTCTCGCTCGAAGACAGCTGGGATAGGCTCCAGCATCCTCGTGAGGACAAGCGGTAGAAAATGAATGAATGAATGCTTTTGGAATGTGGGAGGAAACCCACATTCAATCAACAACCACCCTCACCCCCGCGACCCTCGTAAGGATAAGCGGTAGAAAATGAATGAATTAATAATTACATTGCATAAGAAAGTTGCCCCGTGATTGGCTGGCGACCGATCCAGAGTGTACCCCGCCTCTCGCCTGAAAACAGCTGGGATAGGCTCCAGCACCCCTGTGATCCTCATGAGGGTAAGCAGTAGAAAATGAATGAATGCATAAGAAAGTGAAAAGGAAAATACAGCTGTTTTTGACCAAATGGTTAGAGAGTAACAAGTACATTGGACAACGTTGCAGCAACAGAACCGATGTTGTCATAGCGGACGTACGGGGGTGTCATACAACTTCATGTCAAAAAATCCAAACTATCCCTTTAATAACCATGTAATAACCACATTCACAGCAGTCATTATAAAGTCAAAATGACTGTCAAGTAATTTCTGCTTTTGTAGGCAAAAGAAAAAGGCCGAATTTGAGATGTACCTGAGGCGGATGATGAACCGTTACAAGAAGGACCTGCTGATAGACACGCACAAGGTGAACACACACGGATTTCTTATATTCTTAGTGTCTGTATATATTCGTCTATAAGGTTGAGATGATTTTCTAGGTGCACCTCATGTGTCTGTTAGCCAACGCGATGTTCCGCAACCGCCTCTGCAGTGAACCCGACTTGCTGGCCATTACCCTGTCACTGCTGCCTGCCCGCATTAGCGCTGTCGCCAAAGAACGCATCGACCAAAACTACCTATCTGGGCTTCTCAAATGGTGTGGACACACTCATAATATCCTTAATGACATCACAACGGTACAGTATATGACTCAAGACAGCGAGTAAGACTAAGTTGAGATCCTTCTTTCAGGTTTCGAGCTAATTTCACACTCAACCCCAGTCTGTCCTACGAGGAGCATCCGAACCCTCGCTCTTTGCTAGAGAGACGTCTGGCCAGTCTATCAGCAAAGAACCACCAGGAGATGACACATGTCGGTACTGCTAGTAGTAGTTCACCGCCACCACTGCAATAGAATGAATGCAAGAATTATTTGATTGGTTGTATTTTTTTTTTGTTCCCTGTAGCTCTTCATGTTGGTCCTCAGGTCTCTACGGCTCTTTTGTCGCTTGGTTTTTTCTCTGCAGCCCATTCTTCTCAAAGCTCCATCAGCCAAGGTACCATCCGAGTTCAAAGATACAGGTTCATATGTATAAAGACACACGGCAGACATGGTTGTGTTGAATGCTGCAATGGGGGTGGAGCTGATCGGTGGAGGTTATCTGCGTTTTAAAGCAAGTATAGGCCCATATTGATACCATGCTTTATCGCTGATATCGGCCGATACAGATCGGTAGCTGATCTATCACAGCACCCCGAATAAAGACAAAATTATTATTACACAATATTTTTTGGTATAATTTTTAATTACAGAATATTAGCTTTTGGGTTTCAAGATTAACCTAAAATCCATAAGAACTTCGTTAAACTTAATTTGACGTTCTTTAAACTTTTGAAAACACATGTTCAACGTTTTTTAGTACTTTTTTTTGGTACTTTTAGTACAATAGATTACAGTTTAATCCATTTCAGGTTGTAGTTTGATCCTTTCGGTTCCCTTGGATCCTAAACAAGCTCTGCATTGTTATCTGTGGTAGTGTTCATGTGTGGGCGTTTTTAAAACTACAGTGTCGATTTCTTTTTTTTTCTTTTTTTTTTATAATTTATTCATTCATTATTATTATATTCTGAAACACAGTGTCTGATATCATTTATCCTGAATTAATTCATTATTATTATATTCTGAAACACAGTGTCTGATATCATTTGTCCTGAATTCATTCATTATTATTATGTACTGAATCACAGTGTCTGATATCATTTAACCTGAATTAATTAATTTTTATATACTGAAACACAGTATCTGATACCATTTATTCTATTTTTTTTGTGTGTGTCGATTTCTATCTTCTGTTATCTTACGTCCAGACAAAGGGGGCTGCAGCAGCTTCCGAATGCCCAGCAAAAACACTGCACAGCCAGGAAACATCTAAGGAGAAAATCTCTCCAGGCATGAAGAGAGGAGGAGGAGGGAAGGGTGCTGGAAGCAGAGGAGGGAAAAAGGCAAAGAGGGAAGAATTAAAGGAGGAAGAAGATGAGGGTGAGAAGAAGATTAAGGTGTCAGGAGGAGGACAGAGGCCAAAGAACTCCAAGCGACGCAGCATCGCCTCAAAGGTCAGCTACAAGGAAGAGAGCAACAGTGAGGATGAAGAGGAGCTCAGTGATGAGGAGTTTAAAGCATCGAGCAAAGAGGACAGTGACGATTCAGAGAGTGGAAAGAAAGCTAAACAGAGGAGCAACACAATCCAGAAAAGACGGAGTGGTGGAAAGAAAGCGGAAGTGAAAGATGAGGAAGAAAAAGAAAGCGAAGGAGTGACCAAAACAAAGCAAGGAAGGGCAAAGAAGAACATCGGTCCTGGAGCTGATGAGTGGATGGAGGTGTTCCTGGACAAAACCTCCTCCTGGGTCTGCGTACATGTGGAGCACGGAGTGGGGGCACCTCACCTCTGCTCCCAGAATGCAACACAGCCAATCACCTATGTGGTGTCCGTGGATGGAGACGGCTTTGTCAAGGACCTAGGGCGTAAGTACGACCCCACATGGATGACGACGACCAGGAAGAGGCGGGTGGAGGAGGAGTGGTGGGAGGAGACGCTGCAGCCGTTCCTGAGGCCTGAGGATGAGCGGGACAAAAAAGAAGAAACGGAGGTGAAACGGCAACGTGAACATCACATTTGGTGCTTGTTGAACACTTGTTGAATCGTACTTTTCTTCCCTTGCTCAGATGCAGAGACAGCTGCTCAACAAGCCCCTCCCCATCGCCATCACAGAGTACAAGAATCACCCGCTGTATGCCTTAAAGAGACACCTGCTCAAATATGAAGCCATCTATCCTCACACTTCCGCCGTACTTGGGTACTGTAGAGGAGAGCCTGTCTACTCCAGGTCAGCCTGTGCAACTACAACAATAATTACATCCAATTTAATATCAAGGAATATACATTTCATACATACATACATATTGGCTCTTAAACTCACCCACAAACGTTCAGCAAATACAAAATGTGAACAAGTGAGATCTCTCACACTGACACAGACATGTTTCGATGTCAGTTCAAAATAAAAATTATTTTTTTATGATACTGGCTATAGCGGTCGAGTGGCTAGCGCGCAGACCTCACAGCTAGGACACCAGGGTTCAATTCCACCCTAGGCCATCTCTGTGTGGAGTTTGCATGTTCTCTCCGTGCATGCGTGGGTTTTCTCCGGGCACTCCGGTTTTCTCCCACATTCCAAAAACATGCTAGGTTAATTAGCGACTCCAAATTGTCCATAGGTATGAATGTGAGTGTGAATGGTTGTTTGTCTATATGTGCCCTGTGATTGGCTGGCCACCAGTCCAGGGTGTACCCCGCCTCTCGCCCGAAGACAGCTGGGATAGGCTCAAGCACCCCCACGACCCTCGGTAGAAAATGAATGAATGATACTGGCTTTAAATTATAAATGTTTGTGAGTATAAACGCCTATTTAGGAACATTCAGAAAGGATTATTATTAAATAAGGCCTCACAATTAGCACATGAGCAATCATCATCCATTCATGTTCTAAAACACTTATTCCGAAAGTGAGCTACTTGAACAATTCCAAAAATGATTTGTAATATGGAGAAGAGGTATAATTAATAAAAAATGCTTTTTCTTACAGTAAAGATGTGATGTAGCATGACAGTTACACAGGCCGTGTGGTCTCTGTCGAGACTGACAAACCGTTATTCGCACAATATCACCTTCAAGCCCTTGTTGCAGCATCGAAATGAAACAACGAGGGCTGCATGGCGGTGTAGAGGTTAGCGCGCAGACCCAAGTTCAATCCCACTCTCGGCCATCTCTGTGTGGAGTTTGCATGTTCTCCCCCTGCATGTGCAGGTTTTCTCCGGGTACTCCGGTTTCCTCCCACATTCCAAAAAATTGCTAGGTTAATTAGCGACTCCAAATTGTCCATAGGTATGAATGTGAGAGTGAATGGTTGTTTGTCTATATGTGCCCTATGATTGGCTGGCCACCAGTCCGGGGTGTACCCCGCCTCTCGCCTGAAGACAGTTGGGATAGGCTCCAGCACCCCCTACAACACTCGTGAGGATAAGCGGTAATGAATGAATTTCCTGAATGCACCATTTTGTACAGCAGGGGTCCCTCTTGTTGTGGCCCAGAGAGATGAACAGATGAAACACAGTCAAATTGTTAACTGTTGTTCAGTGAACTTATTGACATCTTCCATCCTGCTAGAGATTGTGTGCATACGCTACACTCCAGAGACACGTGGCTGAAAGAAGCACGGACTGTAAGAATAGGAGAAGTGCCCTACAAGGTGAGAGACAATAATTGATGTTTGCCAAATAATCTTTGCTAAAGTATCATTTATATGCATTTTGTTGAACATGTCAGATGGTGAAGGGCTTTTCTAATCGTTCCCGCAAAGCTCGTATGATGTCTGAGCAGAAGGATGAAAATGACTTGGCTCTGTTTGGAGAATGGCAGACTGAAGAGTATCAACCACCCATAGCTGTGGATGGAAAGGTAACCATGTGCTATCACAGTGGGTGGAAGCTACTTACTGTCCACACACTATAAACTTATGCTTATTTCTTTACCTGTCTTACGTTACTTTCAGGTTCCCCGCAACGACTATGGTAACGTCTACCTATTTAAACCCTGCATGTTGCCGGTGGGCTGTGTCCACCTCAGACTGGCAAACCTGAACCGTGTTGCCAAGAAGTTGGACCTGGATGCTGCCCCTGCCGTCACCGGCTTCGACTTCCATGGGGGATATTCACACGCAGTGTAAGACAACACAGCACTCTTGAAAATGCGCAACTAATTAGCGCCCAACACTCAGAATTACGAGTGCGCCTGAACGCCTTACAGTGCCGGGATACTGCAGCAGCAAGCAAGTTGTTCCTTGCTCTGTGTGCATCATATCAACAAATTAGTTTGTTTTAATGATTACTTACTAAGAGTGTTTCATCTTCAAGATTTAATATTGGTGTCATGAGGTTAGAAAAGTGTGCTAAAAGTATATACATATATATCAAACATGTGTTCCCAGCACTGACGGCTACATAGTGTGTGAAGAGCACGAGGAGATCCTGAGGGCCGCCTGGGTGGAAGAGCAAGAGCTTCAGAAACAGAAAGAGAAGGAGGTGCGTGGGTGTGCTCATTTAAAAGACATTTGTCCGTGATTGATTCAGTGCCTTACCATAAAACGAAACTGCCTCCTCTCTTGCATTATTCAGAAACGAGAAAAGAGGGTTGTCTCCAATTGGACTCTGCTCGTGAAGGGCCTGCTGATCCGAGAACGCCTTAAACAGCGTTACGGCAAGAAGGGCCTCTCTTCCAATAAAGTTGCTGGAGACAAATGTGACGGCCTTTCATCAGATGAGGACATTGTTGCTGAGGAAAATCCCTGCAGCAAAACGGCATCGGAGACCTTGGCTATGTCCTGGCCCCAAAACAGACAAGCAGAACAAGAGACAGGAGGGAGTGTCAGAATATTGAAGACAAAGCGGGACATGAGAGGGAAAGAGAAACATTTGTTCCCGTTTGAGAAAGCATGAGACTGCAGAAATCATTTGCACTTAATTCACTGGAATCACAAAGCACTGACTACCATGCGTATGCATAAATCCACAGACAGGTTTAATGACATCAAAAGAGCCATATGTGCTCTATTATAAACAATATGACAATAAACACATTTCAAACACAGGCCACATAAAACGGGTACACACATTTTTGTACAGGAAATGTTAAGTCATTTGCTTGCATTTGTAATCCTTACAACAAAACTATTTTTTGTACGTGAATAAAAGAAAAATCATGTTGGGTGTTCATGGATGCATGGAACTATTTTTTATGTTTGAATGTTTTAATTGTTAACATACAGGGGAATAATTAAAAAAAAACAATCTTTCAGTACCTCAGAAGAGCTACTGAACAAATACTGCAATATTTGATCATCACTGTAAAAATTCATAAAGTCTTCAGTTAATGAACATTCTAATGTCGGGAAATAGCTACTTGTTCTGTTCTGTGATTGGCTGGAATGCTCTGTACGTAACGTCACAGCCAAGATGGCGGCGGGTCAGCCACTGGCTGGAGGACGTATACAAATCGTGTTAAAATAAGCACTTAAATTCACTCACATATCATTGTTTATTTATCTATGACAAAATATTGACAAAAATATTTTGTTAAGTGAGTACTTTCATTTTATTGTTTTTGCTAACTTTTTGAATCACTTTAAATGTGTATTTTATATCTTTCAAGATCACAAATGTCTCTTCATTTTTGTATATAAATATATATTATTTTAAATGATAATCCACAGAGCAGGTGTTCACAGTTGGATGACGTTTTCGCTCCCAACTTTAAATTCGGAAATTCCGACTCCCTTCAGTGGACCTGGAACGCATCACATCTTCCGTTTAACAGCTCACGCTAGGAACCCCTTTGTAGTCCTTTCTGTTAGTAAGACACACTTTTCTATGTCACTGTGGACCGGACCGCCGCCGTTCTGAGAGGTAAACATAACTCCCGTAATGGATAATTAACAAATATCGCTGCCTTGAAACGTGTTTGTGTAGATTCCTGGGTAACTGAGGGCCTTGTTTACATGCCAAATCCACGGACTTGGGCAAGAGGCGTAACAACGATGGGCAGCTAGCAACCATGCTATCTTTAATAAAGTAAAGCCTTTAAATGACGTGTTAAACTTTGTGTATAAATAGTTTAACTGGAGGGGTAGCACTCTCCACAGATCGTTACATTTAATTGTCTTTGTGTTGCTGAATGACTCCAATGTAAATGTTGGCAAGCTAATCCAGCTAACGCAAATTAGCTAGTCGATGTCAGTGCTCTGTGCTTTATAGATTTATTAGCCATATATGGAATTCAGTGTTGTGTTAAAACAAAACGTATCATTTTAGTTTTGGTTCGTCCTGAACATTCTTTCATCATTCCTCTCAGCACGCATTATAAAACTGTGCTGAGTCGCTGTGATACATTAGCTTCGCAAAGATGTGTGTCACCCAGTTTAAAGAGCCTATTTTTAGCCTGTTAGACCAACAGTGTTCCGCTGTTCTGTTGCCCGGCTGGCACCAAGAGGACCGCCTGGCAGGCTCATCCTGGCTCTCTTCTATAGTGGTGGACTTTACTTTTGAACCCCCCTGATCTGCCCTTTTTTTTTTCTTTTTACCTTTACACCCCCCTCTCGTCAGCAAATACAGCAAGTGGCCCAATCCAGTCCATGTCACAGGGCACACAATATAACATAACAAGAGTATCAAGGCCACCTGGACATGGTTGTTTACATGTCCTCGTTGTTTCGATTTCCCCCAAATGTACCCTCACAAGGTACATGTGCTGTGTACTGTAGTTGCTGCTTAAAGGCAAAAATATGCATCATGACACCTAAACCCCTGTTAACGTCAGCCCATATTGCAAATTACAAAAACTAATTAAATTTAAATCTTCCTCTAGTTTAGCTATTTAACTTTGCAGTAGCTGTACACCACTACAAATTGGAACTACAAAAAAAACATACTGTTGAATCAATATCTTACAGAGTGAGCATTATAATCTTTATAAAGACATAATTTTTGTATTAAATCCGAGTACGTCGCCCACTAAGACAGTCCATATGCGCCAGTTCTCTTATCTACAGTACAGGTGTACATCTCTCCTATATCCCCTTAACACTAAAGCATGCTCTGCTAATCCTCTAAAGCCTCAGACACACGGTCTTCTTCTGTGCTCACGTGCTCAATACCAGTTCAATGTAGTACACTGACAAGATAAGGATAAGAATAACGTAACAAGTGGAGGTAGTGCAGTAAAACGTGTAAACAAGGCTTCTAAAGTCATAGATACAAATGAATATATTGTATAAAGACCACTATGAATCTTATGCTTTATGATATTTAAATGACCTGTGTCCACGGTGTCACCTCTATGTTATGTTATGGAACATAAGAACATTTTATCACGTAGGTCATTGATTCTTCATATTTAAAGGACTTGAAGTCATCTAACTTAGAAACCTTTACATGTAGCAATTAGCAATTACATTACAGAATAATTTATTGAAAAGTATTTAACATTTTTAACAGTTATACATATGTAAAAATGAGCTAATGTTTTTGCATAAAGTTGTTTGTCACCCTAAACAGACATATCTTTCCTTTGCTTTTTCCCAGTTTTGTTCTTTTGTAGGATAAGCCTCCAAAACCAGCGTTCCAAATGAGTGACGGGGAGTGCAACTTCTTCTGTTTCTTCCGCTGCTGCTGAGCTCGCTCGCCAAGCAGCGCAGACACACCAGACGCCAGGGTGTCGCTGACCAGCGACGTCAGCATCAGGACCTTGGAGAGGAAGAGGCGGCGCTTCTTCAAGCCATTTCATTCACTCAGTGACCACAGCGATCCGACAGGTAGGCGTGTCGTCTACCTGTCCGGGTGGTTGGTTCCGTCGACTGGATGTCTGTGGACATGAACAGCCAGGCATCTGACAGCAACGAGGAAGACTTCGGGGTGAACTCTGAAGAAGAGGAGGATGAGGACGACGCAGGGGAAGAGGAGGACCTTGAAACCTACTATGAAGGCGTGGCGAGCGATGTGGAGCAACAGGGCGCCGACTCCTTTGATCCGGAGGAGTATCAATTCACGTGTCTGACGTACAAGGAGAGCCAAAGGGTGCTCAATGAGGAGGTCAACATTGTGGCTGCTGCGCTAAAGGTGAGGCTGTTTTTCTACATCAAACACATGTATGAGCACTTCCATCTCACTTGAAGATGTCCTCTTAAAAAAAAAAATATTATGCTGAGACGTCAATCACAATGCTTATAGTGTTACTAGTATTTCATGTTAGCCGCTACAATATCAATATTACTAAATGTTATCCTAAAAAAGACCTTCTTTAGTTCTGTTGATGCAAATTGTTAAACATACTGTATAAGATCAATGGGACTTAACTTTGGCCTACAACAATGCAAGGGGAAAAATATTGGGAAAAAATAGGACAATTACATACAAATTATGGACAATGACAGATAAGATGCAACGTGTGTCTATGACCTTTGACTCTGCATATATATATTTTTTTTCTCTCCACTTATTTATTTCTCTACCCGAATTGTTTGTCCAAAAAAAAACAAAACATAATATTCAGTAAGAGTCTATACTTTTCTTTCTCTGTTTCTCTCACAGGTTTTACCAGCGGTAGCAAAGTTGATCCTTGTGCATTTTCACTGGCAGGTTTCACAAATACTGGACAGGTATTTATCCAATGTAAAATTACCTATATAAAGCTATAAACATTGTGATACAAGTGTAAAAAAAAAGATACAATAATACTAAAATAAAGTAAAACTACTCACCTTTTGATGCTGCCTTCTGGGACATCTCATAGAGAGGAAATATTGCTGGACTTATTAAGTGTTTTGTATTGTATAAATGTATTTGCATTACTGTTATACCCAGAGGCACTAAAAAGCTTGATCTTGAAAATGCTAGAGCCTAATTCGTCTCTTTCGTCCACAGGTATAAGTCCAATTCTTCTCTTGTGCTGTCAGATGCTCTGGTTCAGCCAAGCAGCATCTGCAGATCAGTAACTGTGAGTAATAAACTGACCACATAAAAAATTCTTGCATTTATTTTTTAATTGTTATAGTGTCAAGTAAAACCCCCAAAATTCACATACCTTTGTGATGATAACATTTTAAGACATGTCAATTAAGTATGCATCCATGTTACTTTCCAGGCCCCCCAGTCCCCCCAGTGTGGTGTGTGTCTACAGATAGTACGGAGAGACTCCCTGTTGGCACTTCCTTGCCAACACTCCTTTTGCAAAGCATGCTGGGAGCAGCACTGCACTGTACTAGTCAAAGATGGCATCGGAGTGGGTAAGTCAATATTGTGTGTTTTTGTGAAAGATCATTTGGAGTAAATGTATCAGAACAGAAGATTAATAAATGAAAATACACTGTAGAATGTCAACTCATAAGAAAACATTTACAAAAATATTTTGTAAGTATAAATTTGTATTTATTCATTCATTGATTTTCTACCGCTTTTGCAAATTTCCCCACTGAGGGACGAATAAAGGCATATCTTACATTTTCCTCACGTGGGTTGTGGGGTTGCTGGAGCCTATCCCAGCTGTCTTCAGGCAAGAGGCGGGGTACACCCTGGACTGGTGGCCAGCCAATCACAGGGCACATATAGACAAACAACCATTCACACTCACATTCATACCTATGGACAATTTGGAGTCACCAATTAACCTAGCATGTTTTTGGAATGTGGGAGGAAACCGGATTACCCGGAGAAAACCCACGCATGCACGGGGAGATCATGCAAACTCCACACAGAGATGGCCGAGGGTGGAATTGAACCCTGGTCTCCTAGCTGTGAGGTCTGCGTGCTGATTTGTATTTAGTATAGTATAATATTTAAGTTGGTATAAAGTGTTGTCCATTATATATCCATTGTAGTATAGTAATCGTCTTCCGCTCTAGTTTAGTACTGCGGTAGATACATACACGTTTGTGATACGCTTCCCCATGCAGTTTGGGAGCAGACGCCGCACGGACTATAATTTAACACACGGTCTCTCGAGCAGATTTCCGCACCAGGACAAAGGCAATGTCTCATTTATGTGTTGGTGCAAGACTAGAAACCTGCATTATTTTTTAGTGCAGTTGAAAATATAAGTTACCACTAGCTGACAGTTTGTGTGCTTTATCCAAGAATTCAAGATTGCTATTCTTTTTTCGGCTGGGCTCATGTGTTTACAGGCATCTCCTGCATGGCTCAGGATTGCTCCCTGCAAATGCCAGAAGATTTTGTCCTTCCTCTACTGCCAGGAGAGGAGCTGAAGGACAAGTACAGACGCTACCTCTTCAGAGACTATGTTGAGGTGTGTGTCTTCACTTAATATCTTTTTTCGGACACTGCACCAAATTGGTGCACCTCTGTGGTGGCCAAATATATTTCTAAGGCAAATACAAATGGGAAAAATGTCTACCCCAACCTTAGCCAATGAGAACTTAATCTGTCTGAACGTATCCATCAGTTGGACATTCCTAGCTCAATCTTCATCTCTCCTACCGCAGAGTCACTTCCAATTGCAACTGTGTCCGGGTGCAGACTGTCCCATCGTCATTAAGGTGCAGGAGCCACGGGCACGCAGGGTGCAGTGTAGCCGCTGCAGTGAGGTCTTCTGGTAGGTCCAACAAACACTACGACTACTACTACTACTACTCTAAATACATTGAATCACTTCCTAATTTACTTAAAGGGATAGTTTGGATTTTTTGACATGAAGTTGTGTTACACCTCCATAAGCAGTGAAGTCCGTCAACAGCGACTCACTCCCCACTTCTAATTTATTAGAGATGTCCCAAGTGCTACCACCCATGGTAAATATTGCTGTGTTCTCTTGTCAATCTCCAAATAATTAGAAAATAAAATAAAGCTCCATATAAAATCCTGAAGTTAACAGTTAATAAAAACAGTAAGAACACTTCCAAGCAATGCAAGTATTGAATAATGAACTTTTCTGCTGTTTGAGATAATATAAAATAAATCAAACAACTTAAGTGGACGTGTCTTCTTTCTCAGTTTTAAATGTCGTCAGATGTACCACGCCCCCACAGACTGTGCAACCATCCGGAAATGGCTCACAAAATGCGCCGACGACTCGGAGACGGCCAACTACATCAGCGCACACACTAAAGATGTATGATCCTCATGCTTTCTATTACATTACAAAAAATGTTTAATTAAAAAAAGGAATTAACCCTCAGAATGTGAAACTTTATGTTTTTGTTTTATTTCAGTGTCCCAAGTGCAATATCTGCATTGAGAAGAATGGAGGATGCAATCACATGGTGAGTCACAAGTGGAGAATTGACTATTGAAGTGACTATCGTTGTTTCTTTCATTCATTCATTTTCTACCGCTTATCCTCACGAGGGTTGCGGGGGTGCTGGAGCTTATCCCAGTTGTCTTTGGGCGAGAGGCGGGGTACACCCTGGCATGGTCGCCAGCCAATCACAGGGCACATATAGACACTCACATTCATACCTATGGACAATTTGGAGTCGCCAATTAACCTAGCATGTTTTTGGAATGTGGGAGGAAACCGGAGAAAACCCACGCATGCACGGGGAGAACATGCAAACTCCACACAGAGATGGCCGAGGGTGGGATTGAACTCGGGTCTGCGCGCTAACCACTCAACCGCCATGCAACGCTACATCACATCTTTACACTAAGAAAAAGCTTTTTTTTTTTTATACCTCTTATATTATATTATACCTCTTCTCCATATTACAGCTCATTTGTGCAATGGTTCAAGTAGCTCACTTTCGGAATAAGTGTTTTAGAACATGGATGGATGATGATTGCTCATGTGCTAATTCGATCTTCTCTGTTTGTTTCAGCAATGCTCCAAGTGCAAACACGGTAAGGCTTTGACCCGTCCACTATAATACAAGGAATGTCATTATTTTAAACTCTGCTGGGTATGAATCAGCCTGATAAGATTATCACAAATCAAGGTGCATTATTTGTTCTTTTAATCAAAAGGGGGAGTCCTGGTTTGTCTTTTATTCCTGTTGAATAATCAAAGTGCTGGATGGTATATGCCCAACTTTCCATCCATTTACATCATTAACAGGAAATCCTAATAGCATTGCAGTCATTTTGTCAAGTGTTTCACAGTTCTTTGGCAAACAGAATGTCGTTACACTCGTGTAAAACATGCACCTCGGCTCAATAAGTTTTGGGAAACACTGCAAAACTGCACTCTAAACATACACCCCCACTCTCACACCCCCAGACTTCTGCTGGATGTGTCTCGGTGACTGGAAGACCCACGGCAGTGAATACTATGAGTGCAGTCGCTACAAAGAAAACCCCGACATAGTCAACCAGAGTCAGCAGGCTCAAGCCAGAGAGGCTCTCAAGAAATACCTCTTCTACTTTGAGAGGGTGAGCACTGAGAGATTTTTTTTTAACTTTGCATTCTTGTACAAATTGCTGCTCTTATTTTCCACCAATTCAAGACAATTTGAACTGCGCTTTTCATCCACGTCTAAACACTGACAACTCCACACAAAGTGGGATATATTGTCTTCATCTACTCCAACCAAGCATCTGTGCTGAGTTGTTTTTTTTTTCTTCTGTTTTTTTTGTGCACCAGTGGGAGAACCACAATAAGTCTCTGCAGTTGGAGGCTCAAACATACCAGAGGATCCAGGAGAAGATCCAGGAGAGAGTGATGAACAACCTGGGAACCTGGATTGACTGGCAGTATCTACATAACGCTGCAAAGCTTCTCGCTAAGGTACGCTTTTCTAGATGCAGGAGTGAATAGATTTCATTGAATTCACAATTTGGCATGCAATTTATCAACTCTAAGAAACCCTAATTTAATGAGCCATTCGCAGTTTCACTGTACAGGTCCGTGTGTACTTAGACTTGAATGGCTTCCTACTTGAATTCAAATGGATAATATTCATTTGTTTACTATCCAATAACCAATATTTCACTAACTATGTTGTCGTGTTTGTTTCCAGTGTCGCTACACGCTGCAATACACGTATCCCTACGCTTACTACATGTCCGGCCCGCGCAAGAAACTGGTGAGAAATTGACTTTATTTGCCATTTTTACACACAGTAATAGGAATAAATATGAATAAATTAATGTATAAGAGCCTCAGTCTAAAATAATCATTCTACCAAGACATTTTGAACAATTTTCTAGGATGATAGAGGTTTCCCAGGATGAGTTTGGTGTAGAAGAACACCTTTAAGGCACCTTTAGGCATAATGTGTCCCGATAGTTTGTGTCCATGTAGTGTTTTCTTCTAAACCTCCATCCACCACACACCTTCTTGAGAAGTTAGCACCCCTGATGTCTTTCCGAAATCATGTTCCATCTCCGGTGTCGTTGCTTTGTATTCATTTTGTTTCTCCTCTGTTGCAGTTTGAGTACCAGCAGGCTCAGCTCGAAGCAGAGATCGAGAACTTGTCATGGAAGGTGGAGCGGGCCGACAGCTACGAGAGGGGAGTCGTGGGAGGCGAGGTGGATCTCAGTGCCAGCGACAGAGGGGTGAGGGAGGAGAAACATCAGAATATATAACGTCATTTATCATGACCAATACCACCGAGCTCTCAGAAGTGTTCCCTATTGTTCATACACAGTACTTTCTATGTGAACAGGAACTGGAGAATCAGATGCACATTGCTGAACAGAGACGACGCACGCTGCTGAAGGATTTCCACGACACCTAAAACACCATTTAGACTGCAGAGCACCAGCATTACCCTTCTTCCTTCCCTCCTTCCTTCCATGTCTCCTACTGTTGCTTCCTTCAGTGACTATCTCCTGGTGCAGTCACACTCGACGCCACTTTTTTTTCCATGCCCCACCCCATCTCTTCCTTCTGTCACTCCTAAAATGCTGCAGTGTCACAAAATGGCACGATTGTATCTCCTCCTCCTTCATGATCTTCCATATCACATTCACCGGGGTTACACTTCGTTTATAACCATGTCTCGCAAGTAACATAAATTTTTTTGTGGTTACTGGTGACATTTAGTGAATCCTCCAAAATACAAAAAAAGGTAAAAACCACTGAGGATGACTGGGTTTTACATTTAGCTAATACTGCTAAGACCATAACATCTAGTGGACACTTTCTGGCAGTTGGGTTGCTCACATTTAATCAGTTTGCTTTGGATAATTTACCAGTGCAGTCATGAAACGGACTGGTTTTTGGTTTTCTATGGAAAACATTCACTCTCCCCTTAAAATGGCTTGGATTAAATGCAGTATTTTCTTGTGTTTATGTGTGATCACTTAGAGCATACTTCAATGTGTGTAGGTCTTTTTCTTTGCTACAATAAACTGTTTTATTTTGTTATTGCCAAACTTGCTTTTAACCATAACTGCCAGTAATTAGCTGCTACCTGTTAGGGTTATGGTAAAACTATTTGCATCAGCTAATTAACAAATTCTGACATCCCAGGCACTCAAGGCTCACTACACTACAACACTCCACATCACACAACGTCCATGCATTCATTCTTCCTCGTTTTCTTTCATCCCACCATTTGTTCATCCTTGCTTACATCTTTTCACATTTCTTCTGGGGAAAAAAAAACAAATAGCTGTTAATTGATAGATTGTTTAAAAAAAAACAATAAAGGAAAAATCTACCAAAAAAATTGCTGTAATTTTCAACGGTTGTACATTAATACAGAAAATAGTCCTGAGAGTTTTTAAAACAGAACTGTTGTCTTGTGTGTGTTTATTGACAATCCAATCCATGTGTCATGTGCTGCAAAAGCCCTTTGACATTTTCACACTGGCACCTGATTACAGAACAGGGGACCACAGACACGTTTACGTGGGTGCTGCTGTGCCAAGATGGAGTAAACACACTGGGCTCTGATTGCTCTAGACTTGCATGGTATACCCTACTGCTAAGTTGGTAAAAGTTGTAGAGCGCCTGGAACCACAGCCAGAGATGGTTGATTCAATCCCTGTTTTGAGCTCAAACTATTAATTTGACTATACATTTTAGCATATTTCCACAACATTTCAGTCAAGCTTCGGCTTCCGGACAGGTGGTGTTCGTTCTAAATTTAGATTTTGGCACTTTTTCAAAGTGTTTCAGTTTTTATTCAACTTTTCAAAATTCATACGCAATGTCTGCTGCATCTTCTAATTCATTTACTTCCTGCTCATGTTATATCTTTTGTTCATCTGACACACGACTATTCATGCCACTTCACCAGCAGAGGGCGCCATATAAATTGCTCATTCATTTTCAATTGTAAAATGTTCAAAGAAAATGGGAAATTAGACTAAATGAGGGAATATATTTAAAAGTCTGAAAAGGTAGCACCCGTGTCCGAGTGAGCTGACATTTGAATTTGTTTAGAAATTTGAGTATTTAGCTGTCAAAAATTAGGCGGAATATGAAGAGGAATAAATAGATGAAAAAAAGCTGTACACAATAATGTGTGTGAATGCTTTTAGAATTCACACAATTAATTTCCTTGTGCCATTTTTAAATATCCTGGTTTACTTTTATTGTATTGACCGAAAAAACAACCGGAAGTGAAGTCACCGCCCGGGAACTGTCAGACAGGAAACGGCGCACGTCCCAGCGAGTGCCATTCCAGCTGTGACTGAAGAACATGAGGACGACTTCACGTGGTGGCAAAGAGGCCCTTCTAAAGACAGACAATATATTAAAAAATTACATACATAGCTTTCTTTTATCGGTAAAGACACCGAGAGCTGGTTGGACCTTTCACTGACAAACAGGACAAGCGAACGAGCTCCTTCTCGAGAGCAGGAAGTTGTCGGTCTTCCTACTAGTTGACACGTGCTTGTACGAGTATTATTATACATCACTGGACGTCATGGCGGACTACCTTATTAGTGGACAGACCGGCTACGTCCCTGAGGACGGACTGACGGGACAACAGTTGTTTAAGGGAGGAGATGGACTTACATATAAGTAAGTAATTCATCTTAATTTGGAATGACGGACTAGGCATCTGAAAGCAAGGTCCATAGAGAATGGATGAATTTGGTGTAGAACAACACCTTTGGGATTCATCATCACACTTGTCCTCTTGCCATATACCCGTAGTTCTGTTAGGGTTAACTTTATTTTATTTATTTTTTTATTCCACTGTATTTTTACAGAGTGGTCCAAGGTTATATTTATATGGCCTATTTGTGGTGCCCCAGTACACAAAGAAGTGCTGTATGTTGTTAGGCAGATGTTGCCATGTTGCAATTTTGACTTTATGTTCTTAGTTAGGTTAGTTTACTCCTCAGTTTGGTCAACCAACCATATTTTCTTGGTGTTTTATGAGGGAGGACGTTGATTTAAATGACAATTAGCACTTTAAAAGTCACCTGCTTGAAAAGCCTGGCCTCTGCTATCATTTCTGTTTTTAGCCTGGCCTGCATCATGCTGTGGCATTTCAGCTGCACTATCATTTGATACCCGCCCGGAAACTATTTGCCTTGAAAATATTTACTGCAAACCAGTGGTCTGTGTGTGTTTTTTTTACACCATTAATTTGATGTGTTTATAGCTTGTTTCCTCTCTTCTAGTGACTTCCTCATTCTGCCAGGCTACATTGACTTCACAGCAGATCAAGTGGTGAGTTGGGATGATGGTGGGACTATTATTAAACGAGGAGACAATGTTAATCAGAGTGAAAGGGGGATTACAAACATTCTCAAATATTCTCTCAGTACGACAGTAAACCCTGACCACATTTGGACTTGACCAAGCATGCCCAAACCAATTTTTGAAGTGATAACAAGAACGGTGGAGCTGCTAACTACTGAGTTCCACTGTATTAACATGTAACTTCAATGCACACATAGTGGCTTCATATGTCTTCATGTGTTCCTGTTGTCACCAGGACCTGACCTCGGCGCTCACCAAACGAATCACAATGAAAACACCCTTTGTCTCTTCCCCCATGGACACTGTCACAGAAGCCAGCATGGCCATCGCTATGGCAGTAAGCATGACACTGTTTATTACACTTACACAACATCATATTTGCATGAATACTAACATATTTCCTCCAAGTTAACAGGTGGAATTGGCTTCATCCACCACAACTGTACTCCAGAGTTCCAGGCCAATGAAGTCCGTAAAGTCAAGGTAGGCATGATAGCTGACTTTTCCCTTCTTCACGTCTTTTTTTAGTGGTATTTATTACAACTAAACATGTCCGTGTTGCATTGTTTATCTTCCTTTACAATTTCCCAAAGAATGTTTTGTTCCCTGTCATTATAAAATGGAGAATTCTGTCTCATGTGTGGGTAGATGTACTAGAAACATAGCTTGTCAACCCTCCCACATCCATGTTCTTCCTCCCCCGCCTTCCCGCAGAGGTACGAGCAGGGCTTCATCACGGACCCTGTGGTGCTGAGCCCCCATCATCGTGTGCGGGACGTTTTTCAGGCCAAGGCCCGCTATGGCTTCTGCGGTATTCCCATTACAGATGACGGCAAAATGGGAAGCAAGCTGGTGGGCATCATCTCCTCCCGAGACATCGACTTCCTGAAGGCAGAGGACCACGAGCTTCCTCTCAGTGAGGTGTCTGACATTAATACTGAAGATGGGGTCGGGGGGGAAAGACTTATGAATACTCTTGTGACTTGTCGTCATGACTGCTATGTCTCAGTTTTCTTTAATCCACCAAATCTCATATCAAATTTTGTGTCCTGGCTGACTAAATAGTTATTGGAAAAAACTGGAGTGAAAATCTAACCACTTGAAATGCTACAATTTTGTATTCTGGAATATAGAGGCAATATGAAGATGTGTGCTTCATTTTATCTGTATGACTGTCTCAACAGGTGATGACCAAGCGAGAAGACCTTGTCGTTGCACCTGCTGGGGTAACGCTCAAAGAAGCCAATGAAATCCTGCAAAGGAGTAAGAAAGGTGAGGAGAGACTTTGACAAGCTACAAAAACGACAAAAAACAATGTACAGTGTTCCCGCACTTCATTTTGGCCCTGATTGGCTGTGGACTATTGTCAATCAATTTCCTTTGTGCAGTTTCTACTTGCGAGCAAACTAGCTAAATGTGTGAGCTGCTTGCTAACAGCCAATAAACAATAGAAGAAGAGGCTAAATGGATGAAATTAATCTTCGGTTCAAGGAAGAGGACAACGATGACAACAGGAGCAATATGTTTTAACAAGGATACAAAAACGCTATAGCCAGGACGAGGCATGGTGTGAATACACCAGTCACTTTAAGGGGAATTGTGCTTAATTTGGAATTTTGCCCATCATTCACAATCCTTATGTGAACACATTTCTTTTCTTTTTCTATCCATTATAACACAAGAAAACAAGTTAATTTGAGCTAGCTTACAATGCTGTCATTGGGATACACCTATTTGGACTATATAAAAAAAAAAAACTAGCAGCGTTTGATATACATGCTCTGATCATGCCGTTTTTTAATCTTTATTGAGATACTCCCTACAGCAATCTGCGTACCCCTAGAGGTATGCATACCTCACCTTGGGAACCTAGGGCCTAAAACACAATAGTGGTTTAAACCTTCATAGTTTTTATTTGTTTTTGTTTCCATCTGTCTAGTCTCTGGTTCCTCTTCCAGGCAAACTACCCATTGTCAATGAAGATGGCTGCCTGGTGTCCATCATTGCTCGAACCGACTTGAAAAAGAACAGGGACTTCCCTCTGGCTTCCAAAGACTCTCGCAAACAGCTACTGTGTGGCGCCGCCATCGGCACGCACAATGACGACAAATACCGACTGGATCTGCTTGTACAGAGCGGAGTAGATGTGATTGTACTGGTGAGGGGGACCACTTGTTGCTGTCATTTAGTATTATGTTTCACAGCTTCCACTTGGCTGGAGTAAATACTATGAAATATACATTGCTGTTGTTTGATAGCGTGCTTCCTTAAGGCTGGTGCAGTCCTAGAACAGAGGCAAGTAGTGAAAGAGAAATGATTTCATGTCCTCTGTATTTTACAGGACTCTTCCCAGGGTAACTCAATATTCCAGATCAACATGATCAAATATATCAAAGAGAAGTACTCAAGCCTACAGGTCATTGGTGGCAATGGTAAATACACCTATTGTATTACACTCAGTTTGTTTTCCAAAACGTTAGAAACAACAAAATTACAAAAGCTAATAATAAATGTGTGTTGTATATGAAAGTGCCATACTTTTGAATGTAACATTTCCTGTGTTTGATCGTGTCGTTCAGTGGTGACCGCTGCTCAGGCTAAGAACCTGATTGATGCAGGAGTGGACGGACTGAGAGTCGGAATGGGCAGCGGGTCCATTTGCATCACACAAGAAGGTGAGTTATGTGGTTTGTGTTCCAGCTTAAAATTGCCTATAAAGCACCACTGTTTCACTGTGTAACTCAGTTGGAGATGGCGTCACCACTTATTGAGAACCTGGTGGACCACATTGTTCCGCCAGCATTCTCTGAATGCTAACTGGAAAAAACAAACTACCACAACGTATTGAGAGGGATACAATATTTTACTATGCTTATGTATATAATGCAGAATGATAGCCATAAAGACAGAATCCTGCACGACTGTGCGGATGTACTTAATGGTGTGGCCAGTCAATGCAGCGTACTGTTACCACTGTGTGTGTATGTGTCTGCCAACTGAGCATGAACAAAATACTTGTATTGGAGGTAGCGTTCCTGTTTTCTGATGACTTCATAGAATAAGACAAAAATACATTTCAAGGAAACAGTGGTCATGAGTTGTGCAGGTGTACCTAATAAGTGAGTGACGCAACGCAAGAATTTGTGGGTGGAATAAATTAAAACAGACCGTTTTGTCAGGAAGCACAAATCCAAGGAAATACTGCTGGAACAGGTGCAGTGGTCCCAGACCATCATTGTGCTTTCCTGCACAGAGCAAAACCGTGTGTGGCGATTTGATGGACTCGACAAACCAGTAGAATTAGTTCTAATCTAATCATGATTTAACCATTGTTCCCTTTTACTCCTCCTGACAGTACTTGCCTGTGGCAGACCTCAAGCCACAGCTGTCTACAAGGTGTCGGAGTATGCCAGGCGCTTTGGCGTGCCTGTCATTGCCGACGGTGGCATCCAGACCGTTGGACACATCGCCAAAGCCCTGGCGTTAGGGGCGTCCACAGGTAGCTACACAAACACAGTCCCATTGTAATCATATTCCCACAAGGACTGATGAGAATTAAACTCTTCTGTTCCAGAGTCAAACTGTGACCAGCATAAGATAAGATATGCTTTTATTAGTCCCACAATGGGAAATTCCAGGTTTACAGCAGCAAAATGTAGCAGAACGCAACAACCTCAAAATGTAAGAATACGTTGGTAATGGTAAACAGTTAGCTACCATTCATTCATTCATTTTCTACCACTTATCCTCACGAGGGTCGCGGGGGGTGATGGAGCCTATCCCAGCTGTCTTCAGGCGAGAGGCGGGGTACACCCTGGACTGGTCACCAGCCAATCACAGGGCACATATATAGACAAACAACCATTCACACTCACATTCATACCTATGGACAATTTGGAGTCACCAATTAACCTAGCATGTTTTTGGAAAATATTATTTTTCAAATTATTTTTATTGTAAATTATTTATTGTACGATTTAAAACAATATTTAGGCCTAAGTTATAACCGATTGGGTGTTATTGACCTGTCACAATATTTTAGGAACCTTATACAGTTTATGATTGGAACGTAGCTCTCTGGTCATCATGCAGTTGAATGCAGTTTGTATGTATGAGAATTAATTAGATTAAAAGTTTGGGCTTTCTTTATCCCCCTGCTTTCATTTCAATCCTGAATCTTTATAATAATAATAATGCTTATTCATTCATTCGTTCGCTCATTTTCTACCTCTTTTCCTCACAAGGGTCGTGGGGGGTGCTGGAGCCTATCCCAGCTGTCTTTGGGTGAGAGGCGGGGTACACCCTGGACTGGTGGCCAGCCAATCACAGGGCACATATAGACAAACAACCACTCACACTCACATTCATACCTATGGACAATTTGGAGTCGCCAATTAACCTAGCATGTTTTTGGAATGTGGGAGGAAACCGGAGTACCCGGACAAAACCCACGCATACACGGCGAGAACATACAAACTCCACACAGAGATGGCCGTGGGTGGAATTGAACTCGAGTCTCTTAGCTGTGAGGCCTGCGTGCTAACCACTGTGCCCGCCGTGCAGCCTCAGTTAGCTACTAACGAATTTGCATCTAAGATTAGTCGGCCCCACTTGCTGCACTTTTAAGAATTTTTTTCATCAAAAATTTCATATGAAATTCGATTCCCTCACACCCCCACCCCATCATTTCTTGTTTTTGTGCAGTGATGATGGGCTCTCTGCTGGCAGCCACGAGTGAAGCTCCCGGTGAATATTTCTTCTCTGATGGCATCCGGTTGAAGAAGTACCGTGGTATGGGCTCCCTGGATGCCATGGACAAAAACTTGGGCTCTCAGACCAGATACTTCAGGTTTGTGGTGGTACATTATATTGTTTAGTCCTGATATAGAAGACTGGGTAGAAATCCATGAATACTTGAAATGAGAACTACTGAAAGTTTTTTTTTTTTTTTATGAAATTTGACTCTTGTTGATTCAACACAATGAAAATGACTCAAAAATAAAAACCCGACTAGCATAAAATATCGAAAAAGCCACAAGGTGTCGGTAACTAGCCTGTGTAAGTGTACCGAGTAGCGCCTGTCTTTCTGTCCGCATCCTGCAGTGAGAGTGACAAGATCAAAGTGGCTCAAGGTGTTTCCGGAGCCGTGCAGGACAAAGGCTCCATCCACAAGTTTGTTCCTTACCTGCTGGCTGGTATTCAACACTCTTGCCAGGACATCGGCACCAAGAGTCTCACTCAGCTCAGGTACACAAACACGGCGGCCAGTACACACTCACGGCGGTGTCATGCTTACTGCTTACTACTTGATTTGGTGTCGTTTGTCAGAGCCATGATGTACAGC
Organism: Doryrhamphus excisus; assembly: GCF_037039965.1. Taxonomy (NCBI): domain Eukaryota; kingdom Metazoa; phylum Chordata; class Actinopteri; order Syngnathiformes; family Syngnathidae; genus Doryrhamphus; species Doryrhamphus excisus. The sequence goes on along the minus strand of NC_136373.1, from coordinate 6,977,582 downwards.
GGCGATCTGAAATTTGAAAAGAGAACATCTTCCGCTCAAATGGAGGGCGGTGTCCACAGCCTGCACAGGTACGTACACGCACCGACACCGTGTGGACATGCAGCGACACAACCACTGTGACTGACTAAAGAACAAACTAGCATTGTGAGGCGTTTATGTACACGGTGCAAACCAATGGTTGCTTTGGGCTTCCTTTTTGACAGGAAATGTTTCTATATTTTCTTTCCAGTTACGAGAAACGTCTGTTTTGAAGACGGAGAGGCCTTTCATCATGATAAAAAAAAACAACAACTTTTAATCTCGCACAAGCATGACCTCAAAGCATTTGTATCCATGAAGTCTTCCAGCATCTTCTATGCATCCTAACTAAGCATTTATTAGTCAGTGCACACGTGACTGTCATATTAATAACTTCCTTCCTCTATGTATCCATTTTTAAAAGAATTAAATGTTCACATTTTTCCACAAGTTCTTGTCTATCACTTTATTCACTGATACTACTGTGAAAATACAAATATTGATAAATATGCTAAATATAAGATGGTGTCTTGTTGGTTTCTGACATTATAAAGTACACCAAAGAAAATATCAGAACTAGCATTGTAACTAGATAAATGAAATAATTGCTTAAATTGTAGTAGTTGCAATGTTAAAGCAATTAAAAGTAATTTAGCAAATTGGATTGGCCAATCTTTAATTACATTCATTCATTTTCTACCGCTTTTCCTCGCGTCTTCGAGCAAGAGGCGGGGTACACCCTGGACTGGTGGCCAGCCAATCACAGGGCACATATAGACAAACAGCCATTCACACTCACATTCATACCTATGGACAATTTGGAGTCGCCAATTAACCTAGCATGTTTTTGGAATGTGGGAGGAAACCGGAGTACCCGGAGAAAACCCACGCATGCACGGGGAGAACATGCAAACTCCACACAGAGATGGCCGAGGGTGGAATTGAACCCCGGTCCCCTAGCTGTGAGGTCTGCGCGCTAACCACTAGATCGCCGTGCAGCCCTCTTTAATTACATTAACAGAAAATACTTTTTACTTTATTTGGTTTTGAATACACTCAAAAATATTAACAGAGCACTTCTGTTGTTTTTCAGAAATTGGTCTCTCGCTCTCGAATCGATACAGTAAATGTGATCTTTAGTGACAAGATAATTCACCCACCATCCAGATGACATGATTATATGGCACTGGCGTACCCTAGCTTGGCCATGACCAAGCCACTCAAATAAGCATTTGCAGACCTCCAATAATAAGGTCCTCTATTGTGCAAAATTTACATTTTAAGAAATTGTTGGAATTCCTTGTTTATCCCCGACCCTATCGTGATAAATTTCCTGAAAGTAGGATTCCTTATTTACAAATGGAATATTTTCATAGTTAGAGCATTGAAAGTCTATGACCTTTTACATACGAGTTGTAACATTAGAGTCCTCTAGATATGAAGTAACACCCCTATAATTAACTTTACACTCCTACTACCCAATATACGTAGTTGACAGAATAAGATTGAAGAAATACATAAGACTTGTGCTTGTGTGTTGCTGTAGACATGTTCTCTGGAGGAGCTGAGTGGTAGGTGGACAGGAAGTGAGTCAGGGATTCAGATTTTATTAGGGATTATTGTGCCTGTTGTGAGATAATTCAAACCTGGAATAAAGACCTGTTCCGCCAATCAAGTCTGGTGGGTGTGTCTCGCCGAACATTGCAGATAATTAAAGCTGTCTTGCAGGAAAAGCGCTGCCAGAAGTCTGACTGTGAACTATTGCATTGCTACTGTGAATGATAATACACGATTACGACATTGATTACTTCCGATGTGCAATGGAGCTTCAGGTTGTGCAGGGGTGTCAACTGGCTATGTGGAGATGTTGCAAGAGGGGCATTTCTCATGACCGACAACCTTCGTCTGTGTGCCATTCAAACTAAAACAAAGCCCAGTCCGCTTCCATTTAACGTTGCCACCTGGGAGGATCAGGTAACTCCGACTCATCCACCGGACTTTCCAGGATACGAATCGACCAGACTTGTGGGAATTGTTCTGTCACACTCTGTTGGTCCCACACCTGCCTCACGTCCTGATTGTCTTCATCCATCATGTCATTGGTACCAAGTCATGCAGTAGCAGCATGACGGATGTGTTAAATAGTAGTACAACTGTCAAATCCTTCCTTTTACCTCTCTAATGTATCAACGTTTACAGCATGTCTTTTCTGGATTTTCTTCAGCGGAATAGCAATGACTGCTCTTGTATGGTAATATTGCACTGTGGAAAAGAACAGAAAATGAAACTTAAAAACTTAACATTTTATAATGTGTTTCAAATTGTTATTATTAAACAGTGGAGAAGTTGCTTACAACAAAACAAACATTTAAAAAGATTTAAAGATTTATTTTTTAAAGTCTGTATATTTTTATTTTGAAAATTGTACAAAAAAAGTTGTAATTTTTTAATTTAAAAAAGGTACATTTACATTACATGTACATACAGTAAACATAAAATGAATTATAGCAATATGCAGTATAATTATATTTTTTATGAAAATTAAAAAATGAAATAAATTAGTTTTAATAAAGTAAAATGTGATTATATATATATGAAATATATATAATATACATATGAAAATGAAATATAAAAATTTGCACAAAAATTAATGTTATGCCTTTAAAAGAATACAAGCAAATAGCATAAATAAAACTCAAAACATCTAAAAAAAAGTCACATTTTTTTCTAAAAAGTCAAGTTTTTGCTTTCAACAAATTGTTACAGACACAAAATTTCTAATAACCTAAAATTACCTTTTAATCATACGTATGTATGTATTTTTAAGGAAAGTGTTGTGTGTGTTTACAATGCAGGGTATCAAGAAATGATCATAGTAAATGCCATTAGCCTGAGTCCAGGCAGGAGTTGAAAAAAGGAAACGAAGGAGGAGTTTGGTCTTGTTGGGAGAAGTGAAAGTGAAATCAATGTGGAGGGCGTATAAGAGGACGTTTGTGTGAGAAGCCTCCAGTCCATGAGAGGGACAAGGAGGAGCAGCAGGAGGGAAAAGAAAAGCAGGAGGACGCATTTGCAGACCTGGTGAGACACAACTTTAACACACTGGTACTGACTTCATCATCAACATGTGACATCTGACCTTTCAACTTGTGTCACCTCCTATATTGTGTGAGAGGTCGCTGTGCTCATTGAGGTGCACTTAAAGCTCTTCCTCCGGTCATTATGCTTCCTCATCATGGTTCCTTACCTCATGTGATGCTTTTACTTTCCTTTTGTGTCAACAGGTTTTTCAAGAAGTGCCAGTGCCTCAAAAAAGACCATGTCCATGGTGGGACACTAAAGGTAAGTGCACATATATTCCAGTTACCAAATATGGTATGATGCATCCAGAATACTGTACATGCACTTTATTAGGTACACCTGTACCAAATAGGTTCCATCATACCCCCTACAAGGATAAGCGGCATGTTGTGATGGTGTATATATTTTTACACATACTCTCACATACAGTTGTATTTTGGCGGGTGGGTTTGTAACGGAACCCATAATGCAGCTGTGATGTTGACCTCCAGCTGGTTATCGGTTCCGTTTCCATCCCACAATGCACAGCACATCTCTACACACCAGGTCTCTGTCTACACGCCATGACTCCAGGTCTGCTATTTCTTGCTTGATGAATATTTTGATTGTGAGTGGACACTTTTGGTGAAGAGGCTGGTGTTTTTCCTCAATGACACGTTCTCTCTCGGCTTGCATAGACAATAAAAACGAAAACCGAGAATTCCGTGTCAGCCAAGAATAACACTAATTCTAAAAAACAGTTGGAAGATAAGGTTTTGCTGTTTATTGGTATGCCAATTCTTTACCATAAGCGTCTACATTGTCATCATAATATACCAGAATATAGTATACTAATTGTATAATTGTAATATAACTGTATTTGTTTAGACCATGTTATCCTCATGCCAATCTTGTAATAGAAATTGTTCAGTACATGTTTTGTTTACAAGTCTCATTCTATTGGTATTTCTCTAGCTGTATCTACAAGTAATCACACAATAAATGCTACATTTCGACGGAGTAGTATTTTTGTTAATAACTCCAAGGCTGCTGGTGATACTTTTAAAGGTGCTGTTGGCCTTGGTTAGGTACTGAATGGGGGCGGTAACTTTCAAATGTGAACATTCCGCCCTTTCAAGCTAAGCCCCACCTAACACAAAGTTGTTGCAGTTGGGCCACTAACGTTAGCTATAATTGAGTGTGTAGCTTATAACTACAAAATGACTCTAAATTGTCAGTCAAAAAGAATGAAAATGCTGTCAGGCAAGTTCATTATTATTATTATTATTAGCATAATTTAGTGAAGCTCAGAGTGAACGAAAACAATACTATAGCAGTCATATAGCGGAAGTAATATGACGGAAATCTATCTTCACATTCGTCCAATACGAAAATCCCCCGTGAGGAAACACGAAGTAATATTTTTAGTTCCGGTGTGAGGGGAAAAACATCCTTCCCAGCCAATATCTACACAGACCAGCGTTCGACTCCTCTTGTTGATGTATAAGCTTCGAACGAACAAGCTCTCGTATGCGTGCATGTTCTAGCATGGCGTGGATCTTCCCATTCTAAGCTTCACCTGTTTTTTTTTCGTGTCGGCGTGGTGATAACGTTGGAGAACATGGAGGAGTCGCCCCTTCGGATAACTCCCACCGTCCGGGCGCTGAGCTCCGCACTGCGGGCCACGCGTGGAAATGTCCACGACTGTGTCCGGAGAGGAGACGGAGGCGACAGGGTGTTCCCTGAACCGGAGAAGCTGTGGTTTAAGGAGAGCAGCGGAAAGAATCTCCGAAGCAGAGACTTCTTGTCGCCGAGCACTATGCTCAACACTCTCTATGCGGATGGACAGGTTGGTTTTGTAACACATTCACATCCAGAAGCTTGTTAAATGTATTCAATTATAGAATATATTAACTCAAATTTTTACGTTTTTTTTTTACGACCGATCCATTATATACGTTTAACATATTCTGAAGCCCCTGTCAGTGGTTCTATCCAGGGATGTAACAGATATAGCATCCAATTGGTATGCTAATGCTAACGCTTTAGTTTATTTCCAAAATACTTTCCAAAAAATGCATTGAAGTACATCATATGTTTACAAATGCACAATTCAACCGGTCCGAAAAGGAATATTATAGTATCCTACCCCTGTCATGTCTAGCAATCGCTGATATTCTGTTCACTTCCTGTGTTTAAATGTCATAATTTTCTAACAGGGAGAGGACAGAATAGTAAAAGAACCGACCAGACCGCGATAAATGAATTTCCACGAAGTATGATCCAAGTATAAAGTAACACCCATATAGTTACCTTTACAATCATATTACTGCAATATAGTTGATATAATCAGAGAAAATAAGCCATGAAAGACTGTGTGTGTGTGTTGAAAAAAAAGTGCTTTGGATGTGTGGAGGACAGTGGTTCATAATTTTTGCTTGGCATTGGTTACGGGCTCAACAATAACCCGTGATATTATTAAATGATTGTTATTATTATTATTACTGTGCCTGTTGTGAGATAATCCAAAAGTGCAATAAAAGCCTGTTGTTCTGGTGATCAAGTCTGGTGCTTCTATGTTTTACTGAATAGTAAAGTAACATAACTGACACCTAGTGACCAATGTAAAGTACTACATGTCACAATAATAATAATTTATTCTACTGGACAAATATTGTGTATCAGTATTTTTTTCCATTTTAAATAAGCCAGTCTTGTATACCTATTTCAGCCTGGAAAAATTTAATGGGAAAAATGCACAAGCCCAAATGATTAGGGACGCGTTATTATTGGAGCCGATGTGTCTCCATCATGATCGACCAGACAGCCAGCTTGAGGCGATAATTATGAAGCCAGTCGTGACAATTTGGGTCAGGCAGTCACACACAGATGCAACTGTTTGAGTGTTTGAGTGGGGTGGGGGGGGGGGGTGGTACATTTCTGCAATTGTCTCCAATCGAAGCAATGTAAAGTGAATTCATCTGTTCCAGAGTCAAACCGTCATTATTATAAAACATGTACCAATAGTACAGGCAAAGTTTTGGCCACCCCAAACATTGACTTTGTTGTCCATAAGACAGGGTTAGGGTAATTGTCCATTTTGAAGACCCGTTTGCAGCCAAGTTTCAACTTCCTGGCGATGCCTTGAGATGATGAGTCAGTATTTCAGTATCTATTTTGCCAAATGTAATTTCTGCTGTTGATGGATAAAAATATGATATCTAATAGCGCCTTGTGTCTTCTCAGATCCCTCCAGCAGTGATGTCCAGGGTTCTATCTGTCCGTGGTCGTGGTGTCCTCCCAGTGGCGGGTGGAGAAGTGATGGATGAAGGTCTGAGGGTGAGAGTCGACCGGGCCGCCGCATTCAAGGCAGTCCTTGTAGGCGGAGCCACTGAGTACCTGACACCCAGTGCCCAGAGGCAGGGTTGTGTGGTGCTCAACTGTCCTGCCCTGCATCCTAAACCCAACCCCCCTACTCCTGAAAGCCTCACTCTGGGCCAGCTCAGGACCATTCTGTTGGCTGACCACATGGGGGCGCTGTTGAGAGGGCAAGGGTGAGTCAGTCATTGCTGGTCTGCATTTAATATTATCTTGTTTAATTAATTCATATATATATTACATTATATGGAATTAGATATTTTTGGTTCTATTAGCTGATTATTTGACATACAGCATTTCAAATATTTTTCATAAAATTAAAACCAATGTTCCTGACTGTCAGATTTTCAGTTTCCCTTTGCCCCCTCATTCCGGAAGACAGCGACATGGTCAACTTCCTACGCACTCTGGGCATTGACTGGCCAACATCCCCGGCCAACTGGACCAATGAGGAAGCTGAGGAGAAGATCCTGGAAGCGCTGGAAAAGTCTATGTACAGAGAGAGGGAAACAGAGAGAGGCAGGAGGACCAGTGGTGGGGGAGGAAGGAAGAAGACGGAGGAGGGCGAGAATGAAGCAGCAGTCAGAATTAACTTGAAGCGAGTGTTCCAGGACGAGGGTCTGCAAGGATACGATCCTAGCCTTGGAACATGCACAGGTGAGCCCGCTCGTTGTGTGTCCGCTGACCTTTCAATCGTAGACTTTGGTGATTACAGTCAACTTTGTCATTGTACAAGTACAAGTAAAGCTCATCTTTTATTCATTTATTATCAACTCCTATACTGACAAAATTAGAAAGTGGTGTTCGAGAGTAGTCCAGAAGTCCTACGGAACGCTTGGGAGCGTGGCCAAATTGGACCAATCATAGCAGAGTGGGCGTGCACAGTGGCGGGCCGTGGGTGCAATAAATTAAAACAGACCATTTTGGAAAGCCAGGGAAATACAGCTAGAATAGGTGCAGATTCTGGAAGATATATAAAGCTTTCTGTGTGGGTTATTGTGTGTAGTTCACAGCTCAATACAAGGGGCCAAAAATTAGCATAACAGGAAACATCATTAGTGAGAGTTTTGAAAATTATTGGTACCCATGGCTGCACAGCGGTCGTGTGGTTAGCACGCAGACCTCCACCATCGGCCATCTCTGTGTGGAGTTTGCATGTTCTCCCCGTGCATGCGTGGGTTTTCTCCTGGTACTCCGGTTTCCTCCCACATTCCACAAACATGCTAGGTTAATTGGCGACTCCAAATTGTCCATAGGTATGAATGCGAGTGTGAATGGTTGTTTGTCTATATGTGCCCTGTGATTGGCTGGCCACCAGTCCAGGGTGTACCCCGCCTCTCGCCCGAAGACAGCTGGGATAGGCTCCAGTACCCCCTGCGGCCCTCGTGAGAATAAGCGGTAGAAAATGAATGAATGAATGGTACCCATGGGTTTAGAACCAAGTTCTGGGACCCTGCTACTAAAGGCTTTTGAAGGACACCACTGCGTACTACATCCACTCACCAAGCCAACGTTAAAAAAAAAGTAGTTCTGTTAAGGTGGATTTTTATGACTGACATATTAAAGTAAAAGTAGTAAAAGAAATGAGTCTTCCATACTTGCATGTCAAATATTATTGCTGTGTGTGTTTCAGTGCACAGAGACAGCGTTTCCCACCTCGCACAACTGGACCTTGCCACAGCCGACTGTACAGTAAGTAACAGTCATTAGCCAAGGTCACATGATCACACAGACACGTTGCTTTAAAAAAAATAATGTCCTACAACAGTGACATGAATGATTGCTAGGCACTTCATAACTAACATTGTCTGCAGGTTGCCGCGGGAACCGCCTTGCACGTGACTTCCTGTCAGGACGAATTCCGCCAGCAGCAGATTGCGATGCTGTGGAGAGCCAGTGGAGCGACACACACACAGGTAACCACACACAGATGCTACTGGCTTGTGTTACTATTTTTACCTGCTCTTGGGTGTTTGCAGAGACATCTGGTGTGTGGGCCTGTGAAGACTCCTGCTTCTCAGCTCTCTGCTGCACAATACCTGCAGTAAGTGCTTCTCCTTCTCCTCCTCAGTGTACTCTCTTTGTCCCTGCACAAATCTCAAGAAAAAAACATTTTCTCTGCACAATAACATGCAAATGCATGTCATTTTAAAGAACTCAAGCTAGCATCATTACTGCTATTCTGCATTAACTCAATGAGCTGTGTTTTTTTTCATGTTGTCCTGACAGGCTGAGAAGAGGTCAAATGAAGGAGGCCTCAGAGATGAAGTATGGAGATCAAGTAGAAGGTCTGTGTGTGTGTGTGTGTGTGTGTGTGACTACCATTCCTCATTAACCTCAGCCACAGTGAATTAATTACATTTTTCCTTCACCCCTTGTAGGCCAGACATGGGATGACATCATCAGGGTCATGACCTCTGCTACAATCAGATTTGAGCTTCTCTCCACTGTCCACACCAGTCCTGTGAGTCTGAAACGCAACATACAGATAACGTACATATTTCATAGACTTTCAGAGACATTTCTTTTAATTTTTTGTTCAGATAGCATAAAATACTAAAGACATTTTTAATATCTAATTTTTACCTTATATTTACAATAAGGCTGCAGCTATCGAATATTTTGGGAATTAAATATTCAACTGAATTTTTTCTTGAGTCGAGTATTTGGAAAAATGTTTTTTGCTTGGGTAAGCCTCTTAAAATTATACAAATGTTTTGTCAATAATATATTGTAATATATCAATATAATATGTCTACCTTACAGTGAGAATGGTTACAAATTTTGCCCGTTATGATGTAACCCGTGGTTGGATGGATGGTGTGTTCAGGTGACTTTGGATGTCCAAAGGGAAGGGGGCGTGTCCACCAAAGGGCCGCGAGGAGGCGTGTTTGTGATGTACAACTGTGCCAGACTGCACACGCTTTTCGACAGCTACGATAGAGGAGTGGAGAAAGGTGAGAGTAGTCCTGAGTTATAACGCCATTCAGCACCTTTTAGATCAGAGGTGAGAGGTCATTTCACTGCCTGTCTTTCTAGGTCTGTACCCAGATATCCCTGATGGTTCAGAACTGGACTTCTCTGCTCTGAAAGAAGAGGTAGAATTGTATTTATTTAAGTTACAAATAGACGGTGTAGACATTGAAAGGGTGAAGGAAAATACATTTTTGGGGATCACAATAGATTAAAATATGAGCTGGAAACCTCATATTACAAATATACAACATAAGGTGGCCAGAAATATTTCAATATTGAACAAAGCTAAATTTGTTCTCAATCAGAAATCACTCCACATTCTTTATTGCTCTCTGGTTCTACCATATCTTACTTATTGTGTGGAAATATGGGCTAATAACTATAAAAGTAATCTTCACTCGCTAAATGTACTGCAAAAAAAGTCAGTAAGGATAATTCATAATGCCGCCTACAGAGAACATACTAACTCCTTATTTCTAAAATCACAAATACTTGCTGATATAGTTAATCTTCAAACAGCTAAAATAATGCATAAGGCTAAAAATAACCAATTCCCTAAAAATGTCATCCAATACTTCTCTACAAGAGAGGAGAAATATGATCTCAGGGAAGAACTACATTTGAAACACTTCTATGCAAGGACTACGTTAAAAAGCCATAGCATTTCAGTATGTGGAATCAAACTATGGAATGGATTGAGTAAGGAAGTCAAACAATGCACAACGATGAGCCAATTCAAGAAACAATACAAGCAGTTGATGTTTGCTAAATACAAGGATGAAGAGTCTTGAACCAGTCATGATGTGCTATATATATCACTATATTGACACTTACTATGGTACCCATTATGTCACTGTATGGTCATATCACCTCTAACTTCGGTATGGGACAAAAAAATTAAAAATAAAAAAAAAACAAAACCTTAAACTATATTAGGAAAGCAGGAAGTGAACAAATGTAACAGTTACTGATTGTAAAAGTACCAGATGGAGGGGTAGGATTTAATAAGCTTTGCTTCCTCCCACTCCTTTTGACCATGTGGAACTGTGAACTGATTATGTGATGCATTCAATTGTAATCTGATGTTCAAATGAAATTAAACCATTACCATTACCAAGTTCAAGTTGACACTTGTTGTTTTTAGTGCTGTGTATATAACTCTTTTGTATATTGTGTGTGTTTTTTGTTGTTGTGCAGGGCGAATGGCTCCTCCTCTTCAATTACCTCATTCCCTTCTCTGAGGTGCTGGACCAATCAGGGCAGGTGTTGGACTGCGAAGGAGGCGGGGCTAGACTCAATCTTAAAACAGAGCAGGTGAGAGGGGAACCAAATTTTGACATTTTGTGAGTTTTTGTTGTTTTTAAGTCTCGCTGATTATGATGTGGTTTGTCCGTCAGATCTGCAAGTTCCTGGTGTCTCTCAGTAGAGACTTCAGCTCCTACTACAACAGAGTCCACGTGCTGGGGGTGAGGCCATGCTTGAAGTCCTTTACGCCATGTTTCCCATGAGAATGTTTACAAATAGAGACAAAATAATCTGTTCCAAAGTCAAACTGCTACCATCATGAAACGCTTGTTAACAAGCGTTAACATGCGCTTTCCTTCTTGTTTCTCTTTTCTTGGTCTTTCCTCCTCGCCTTCCCCCCACGCAGGAGCCGCTGCCTCACCTCTTCAACCAGATGTTCTGCCGCCTGTACCTCCTGAGAGTCCTGCGAGAGCTCTACCACAGCGCCCTGGAAACACTCAACCTTCCCCCCATTCGACAACTATAGCCTCCTCGTCGTTATACACTCTCTAACTCGGTCACCGCCAATCGTGGTACCTACCTCCCTGCCTCTAGAATTCCATTTCAAAACGATACAGTATTATTAATGTCAATGAAAAGATGCTCTTCCCTGTTTACCATTTACTCAAACGCACCATAGCTGCAACCTTAAAGAATGATGCCAAATTTATGCACCGGTATTTCCCCTTGTAATCTTTTTTCTAATATTTCACCCTTTGTGGTTATACTGTATATCTATTTCTCTTTTAAGGTGATTTATCTACCCTGTATTTATGAATGCCACAGACCGGATTATTTATTGAGGCATGTACAGAATAGATATTCAACAGATATAGTTACGTCTTAAAAGAAGATAATGCACAACATGGCATGAAAATGTTATATATGATTGGGTGAGCTAGTGACTTCTTAATGATCCGTCAGTATTTTGTCGCCATTTCAACTCCCGATAAAATGTGCCATAGCTTTTCTGCATTGCAAACCTACACTGCAATTTCCACATTTCCCTGACTGCATGAACTTAAATGTTGCTTGTTTACGTTTTTAAACTGTTTACGTAACAGTGAGAGCTGATTTATTCAGTCTGTTAACTCCTATGATCCTATGATTAAAACAGGAGAAATGAAGATGGACTAAAAGTGATGCATAGTGTCTGCACGCTTCAAATTGGGCCTCCAACTCACCACACCCTGCCAATTGTTGGGCCCCAAATGCCACATCAATTTAAAGCTTTTCAAAGCGCCACCCCGGTGAGACGTTTTATATCACTTTCACAAAGACAGGAAGTTCCATACACGGCGGACATGCTTGTTCTGGATGCTGCAGCAGGGACGGAGCTGATCGGCATGTTTTATTGGCCGACATCGATCTGTGGGCGATGGATCGTGGAGCACCCACTGTATCATGTTTCATGTTATGTTGTTGTTTGATCCTTTGGAATCTATCCCGCTTACTTCTGACTTTTAGGCTGAATCCCAATTCTACCGCTTGGTCCTTGTCTTAATGCTCACCCCTCGGTTCACGATAATCAAGTGGCGTCCCAATTCTCCTTAAGGGGTGAGTGCTAAAGACTATACATCCCTTGAAACCTGGTGTTGCCGGGGACCACACCTGAAACGAAGAGAAGACGGAAGTGCGGAGATCGAAATAAACATAAAAATGTAAGTAATTATGCATAATTTTTGAGTTTCACAGTAATGTCATTCATGGAATCTACATTACTAAACTAGTCGAGAGAGTGTCATGTCTTGTGGATGCACCCTTTTCAGCCACGCCGTGTGCTCTGGCGGCATAGAAAAAAGATGGGAGGTCGGAAGGTCTTCGGGGTTTAGGCATGATGACACGTGTAGTGCACAAGGTTCACCGTTAGAGGGCGACATGTTCAACAAAGCTGTGGTGAAAAGGTGAAAAGGTTTAGTTATATGATGTCACTAAATTACTCTTAAACAGGTTCCAACCATTTATTACATGCATTGTGCTATTATATTAACCTAACTACATAGCTTGTATTTATTTGTATTTTTTAAGAATAATAATATTAAAATATTACCATTAATACCACTAATAATACTAATAATAATGCTGTTAATAATATATATATATTTTTTAATTTTCAGGGAAGTGGAGGGTGGTTGGGGGCGTGAAAGTGGTTCTAAAAAAAAAAAAGGATATTCGAGAGAGTGGAGCATGTAGAGTCATGGCTGATCTGCTGTGTTGAAGATAGATGAATGAATGAGGACAGGGAAGCTCCAGAGAATATTTGGGGGGGGTACGCTGTAGTGTCTGGATGTGATTGACACTGTCAGAAATGTGTTCATTTAGCAATATATTTGGGATTATTTCTCACATCTAGAGCTGTTTCTAATATTTCGGCCCTCTTTTGTGGCTCAGTAAGGTCATAAAGTCCAATGTTCATGTTGAAAGACGTGTATTTGACCCAAGATAGCTTGAGGTGCGGCAAGAATCGAGGTTTGAGTAGTGCGTTAAATAATCAAATACAAATATACTACAACTATTCCATATTATCATCAGTGTACGTGTTAATGCATGGTCGCGGCATGTACTGTATATCAAACCACATCGTTTTTTTTAGAGTCCAAATAGATGTAGTCCAATGACCGCATTGTTAGCTAGCTGAAATTAACTTGTTTTCTTGTGTTATAATGCACAAAGGCTTATTATATTTCAAAAATGGTGCAGTTCCTGTTTAAGTTTAACTGAATTTGAGTCCGCTTACTTCATGTAACTTCCAGTGAATATGTTAAGACTCCTTTTGGAATATGCGTTAAAAGTAAGAAGAAAATCATTTGAAAGTTCTCATGAAGTACATTGTTGTGGGTGGATCAATGTCGGTTTGGTCCTGAAGCAGCCATTTTGGGCCAGAAGAATGACTGACAGGAAAGGGGGTGTGGTCATGGTGAAGGGGCCTCACTGAAGATAAGAATGGGGGAGGGGGAGGATGATCAGCTGAAGCAGAGCCTGTTTTCTGGCTGGATAGAATAAATTGAGAATTGAATTGAATTCAATTATTTTAATTAGGATTCCATGCATTTCCTAATTGGACTGCCGTGGTGCGTTCAGGACAGCAGCTTGTGTTTGACACCGTGCTTGTTCTGCCCTTGGGAGGCATTCACTTGCAATTATTAGTACTTGTACAGAACCAAAATCATTTCAATTTGCAACCACGGTCATTTGAAATGAAGCAATTTAAATCCTAAAAATATGACAATATTCCATATGCCGCCTCAAAGGAAAGATGCATTGTGGGTAATTGCTGTACTGTACAAAAAAGATGTAGCTATTTTCCTCTTTGTTCCTGTCATAGAGCGAATCTTTGACTAACCTCTATCCTCACCAGGGTCGTGGCTATGCTGGAGCCTATCCCAGCTGACTTCAGGTGAGAGGCGGGGTACACCCTGGACTGGTCGCCAGCCAATCGGTGAGCACAATCATTCCCACTCACATTCATACCTATTTATAGCTTTATCAGACCCCATATTTAGTAAATATATACGTATATATTTACAGTATGACGCTGGGTTATGTGGTGTACACTAATTAAGAATCATGGCGGAAGAAGTTGGCTGGTGAAACACAGTATTACGCACACAGGATGTTATGTTGGTTTTTTTGGCCAAGGTCAGGGGTCAACTACTCAGCAGAAGATCATTTGGAAGGAAATGGGCCCCACACACCATTAGGTCAGATTTAGTTAGCGAATGCTCTAATTGGTTATGAAGATGAGAAATTTCGGCTATCTAATGTTCTAATGAAGAGAGATCTGGGAGTCTGTGTGGGATTTCATACTGCCCTAACCCTTCCTCGGAATAATCTGTAGCAGATGTTTGGTGCACACACACACACACACACACACACACACACACACACACTGGCTTCATCAGCTAAATGATAGAACGGCCACTCTTGACTGCATCATCACAGATTCAGTGATCTAAAATTTGTTTAGATCAGGGGTGGGCAAACTACGGCCCGGGGTCCACATGCGGCCCACCAAGCATTTGAATCCGGCCCGCCATTTGCTTTTATTTTAAGTATTTCAACTTTCAACATACAAACTGGCAACATGAAGTCGGATGTCTTATTTAGTTAAAAAACAACAACAAAACTGTAAAATTAAATTACATAGTTTAATGTGGTCTGATGTTTAAAGTCATTCATTCATTCATTTTCTACCGCTTATCCTCACGAGGGGTGCTGGAGCCCCCCCAGTTGTCTTTGGGCGAGAGGCGCAGTACACCCTGGACTGGTGGCCAGCCAATCACAGGGCACATATAAACAAACAACCATTCACACTCACATTCATACCTATGGACAATTTGGATTCGCCAATTAACCTAGCATGTTTTTGGAATGTGGGAGGAAACCGGAGTACCCGGAGAAAACCCACGCATGCACGGGGAGAACATGCAAACTCCACACAGAGATGGCCGAGGGTGGAATTGAACCCTGGTTTCCTAGCTGTGAGGTCTGTGCGCTACCCACACGACCGCTATGCAGCCCTGATGTTTAAAGTGCTCCTGAAAAAAGGGATATTCAACATACAGCTGATAGTATAACACTTATACAGATAAAATTAGACAAATAATTCAAGGAAAATTAACAATTTTGTTAACTCAATGCGACTCACGAGTAAAAATATTTGCCCACCCCTGGTTTAGATGATTAGATTAACTTTCAGTAAGATTCTAGTGGTGCTAAAGACTGCAGTCAGTATCATGATTTTATTAGGATATGAAGGGCATGCACCGTGATACCGATACTTACCTATGTCAAGTACTGTTTACATCTAGAGTACAACAATGTATGCATGACGCACAATTCCACTATTTGCAAGGGACCTACAAGAAGAAGCTCTAATTGCACAAAAGAAAATGTGACAATTGATCATAAAAAATATTTCATGGATTTATATTCATTCATACCATCAATGTGTTTGTTATTGAACTGATATACAACTGACTAGCTTGTAAGCATTTATGATATACACTGATTGATGGATCCATTCAGTCTTTTCATTGGTAATGTGAATTACTGCCACGTACAAGACTGGAGTGTGTGTGTGTGTGTGTGGTGCCTTTGTGGGGTCATTGGAGGGGATAGTTTCATTTAATCTGATGAAGTTGCCTTGATTCAACAGCTGTCACCCAGACTTGTTTTGTTTTTTTTCTGTCCCAATCTCCTTAATGTGTCTCTACCACCACATTACTTTTGTAGGAATATACAACAACTAACAACTACAACAACAGACTCACCAATAAAATCAGGAATCGTGCATGAGTGGGTTTTCTCTGGGTACTCCGGTTAATTGGACTCTAATTTGTCCATAAGCATGCATGGTTGTTTGTCTATATGTGCCCTGTGATTGGCTGCCGACCAGTCCAGGGTGTACCCCGCTTCTCGTCCGAAGACAGCTGGGATAGGCTCCAGCATACTTGTGACCCTAGTGAGGATAAGCAGCATAGAAAATGAATGAATGGATGGCGGTCTAACAAAAACCAAAATCTAAAGACAATGTGGTGTCCTGTCATCACGATTGATTGTCGACATACTGTATAATTCCGTGAGTGCAGGGTTTTATTTGCCAGGATTTGTACAACACACAATGCATCAGTAGCCACGTTTACATGGACCCAAATATTCCAATTCCATTCACGTTATTTGCTCAAACGGAAAGAATGTAACCTTTGTATACACCTCATTCCGAAAGAAAAGTGCCAATCCGAATGAATATATAATCGGATTCACAGGGGTGGAATATTCCTTTCCCCAATCCGATTGAGGTATCTTGTACCCGCTCAATCGGAAAGTTGTCAGGGTGCGTTCTTTCAGCGCATGCTCAGCTGTGACGTAACACGCAGACGTCTCTTAGGTTTTGAAAATGGCGGCGAGCAGTCATCACTGGACTACAGCGGAAAGTTTGTTTTTGATACAAATTTTAAAAGAACTGAACGTAATTGCAAGACTGGACGGCCGAAAAACTATTTATTATTATTATTAAAAATTAATCCCATCCCCTATACGCCTCTTCTTCACTGTCATTTTCCGCAGGATCACATGGGTTTCAAGTTGCTGCTTTAAAAAAAAAGCGAAGCAACTGTCCCAACAACCGTGGTAATCACACTCTCGTCCGCCATCTTTGAGGAATCACGTGATAATGTTTACGTTTTACTGCGTATGCCCCATTGACTATTCCGTTTACTTATAGCGGTGCATGTAGACAGGAACAGGAGATTGGAATATTCCTTTCCATGTATACACTGTTTTCTGGTACGTCATACGGAAAGATTCCATTCGGAAAGAGGAAAATCTTTTCATGTAAACGTGGCTAGTGACACACAAACTGGGTCAACTGTAGAGCAGTATAAGTTTGGGAAGCCTTTGCTATTATGTTTCTGCTCATTTGAACGTTTATTCACATTAAAAGCGTAAGCGAGGCATCATTTCTTTCATCAAACACTAAAATTGTTCTTCACATGTGGAGGTAGTTACCGAGACAAATAGCACATCTTTTGTGTTAAAAGGTGTTGGATTTTATATAATTTAGGCCTCTTCTTACCTTCTCTTATGCGTCTGAGCTGTAATTACCCTCTTTGAAAGGCTTTTTATGATAACATGATCATTTTTTGGACTCTACCCAACATTGCTGCTGACTGCACTTATGATAAGTGCTGTAATGGTGGCAGAATGTAAATGTGGAAATGTAAATGTAGTAGAAGAGCCTGGCTGTCATCCATCAGGAATACAAGACGGTAGCGTTGAGCGCTAATGTACGTCTGGAGGTACGTCTCCGTTTTGGTGATTATGTTGAAAGGACAAGTACGCCGCAGAGAGGTGGCTGGCATTAACTTCAATTATCCTGTCAAGAAATACACTGATTGAATTGTAGTTTAACTAGCCGCTCAAAGTGCTGTAATAGGCTTTAGTTTGAATTAAGGAAATTATTAAAATATAATTCAATAAGTCAATTCATTATTTTTGTACCGCTTATCTTCATGAGGGTCGCAGGGGGTGCTGGAGCCTATCCCAGCTGTCTTCGGGCGAGAGGCGGGCTACACCCTGGACTATGTCTTAATTGTTTATGCCTTAAATGTATTATTTTCTGTTATGTTTACTATAAATGTGTGTAAAAGTGATTATAGGGGTGTTATTTCATGTCGAGAGGTCTCTAATAATGTTCATTCATTTTCTACCGCTTATCCTCACAAGGGTGGTGGGGTGTCTTCGGGTGAGAGGCGCGGTACACCACGGACTGGTGGCCAGCCAATCACAGGGCACATATAGACAAACAACCATTCACAATCACATTCATACCTATGGACAATTTGGAGTCGCCAATTAACCTAGCATGTTTTTGGAATGTGGGAGGAACCGAACATAAACATTCCAAAAAATGTAAATATTATTTATGTCTTAATTGTTTATGCCTAAAATGTATTCTTTTCTATTATGTTTACTATAAATGTGTGTAGAATTGATTATAGGGGTGTTATTTCATGTCGAGAGGTCTCTAATAATGTTCAATCATTCATTCATTTTCTACCGCTTATCCTCACAAGGGTGGTGGGGTGTCTTCGGGCGAGAAGCGGGGTACCTCCTGGACTGGTGGCCAGCCAATCACAGGGCACATATAGACAAACAACCATTCACACTCACATTCATACCTATGGACAATTTGGAGTCGCCAATTAACCTAGCATGTTTTTGGAAACCGGAGTACCCTGAGAAAACCCACGCATGCGCAAGGAGAACATGCAAACTCCACACAGAGATGGTCGAGGGTGGAATTGAACCCTGGTTTCCTGTGAGGTCTGCATGCTAACCACTATACCACCGTGCAGCCTCACTGCATGTTCCACATGGCAAAAATTTCTACTCCCATTCGGTGTGGAAGTGGTACCTTTTTAAATTTCTTTTTAAAATTCTTAAATTTAATTTTGTATTTGTGTGTCATGAGCCAATGCGCCACTTTTGGTACAAGTTTCAGGGAAAATGTAAAACAAGCCAAGAATAACAAGTTGAGATATTTTTATCTCCCTTGCTGCATAATTTCAGCTCCAGTAATGTCACCACTCTCCCGCTCTTTGTTTGTCTTCATCCTTCATGTTATTGTATTCACTCTAGTTTCTCGCCTACCCTGCTGTGTTTATTCTTACCACAGAGTTTATCTGACAACATCATCCCACTTTCACACTTAGCCCCCCCCCCCCCCCCCCCCTCCGTCCTATCGCCTCATTCTTTATATTCAGTGATGTAGGTCAGTGACTGAGTAAAAGACGACACGTGTCAGGCCTGTAAAGAGCTCTGTTCTCCTCTTCGGCACAGCTCCCGTTCTTTTCTGAGTGTTTTTACTTTGGAGCTTGTTGGTGTGTCCGTCGTTACTCGTCTATGCCGATGATGCCATCTCTTATCTTTATAACTGGGGAGTCTCCATCTTTTTAATGGTCTTTCATAGCTAAAAGCTTCACTAACCCCTTACTGTGTAGGGTCAAGTATTGGACACCATAGAGACAGAGATCATAAAATTTTTGCCATCATATGACCTTTAACTTTCTAGACAGTTTCTTTTATTATTTTAAATATAGTAAATGGATGTTTTTTTTTGTTTGAGAGAAATCCACAAATCTATCAAATCAACACATCGGTCAGAAAGGTTAGACTTGAAGACCTCGCAATTTAGACAATCATGGCACGCGCCATGGCGGCTCACTCCATATGTCGCCCTCACACTGTGTGGAGAGAGAACGGGGTGGGGGGGTTTCTAGCAAGTGGCTCTTCTGTCATTGACTGCTCGTTTCATTTGAAAGAGAGGGATGTCTCTCTGTGTGTTTGAGACACACACACACACACACACACACACACACACACACAAGTGGACAGATGAACAGCAGGCCAGTTACCACCTGCTGGCCTGCCGCTCACAATCTCCCCAGGCTTTTGGGGGGAGGGCGTGGGGGGGGGGGGTGGATCAGGGTTACAGACAGCCTGTGGCAGACTTCCCCCTTCACATCTTCACCCCCTCTATCAGTCCAACCCCCCTCTGTACCTCCACCCGACAGAAAGGCAAAAGGGCGGAGGCCCAGCAGACAATTAGTGGGGACCACTATATGCATGCACATGGGACAGCATAGATATAGACAACATAGAACCATCTAGTAGAACGTCTTTTAGTTTCCTTCCAACTTTGTACCATCTGTCCCTATCTCACCTTAACACACACGATTGTGGCAATAATCCATCAGTGTGCGTACACCCCAAATCTAACTCACACAAACAGACACACACACACATTCTCTGTCACCATGGAAACAAACATGGACACAGCCCGATGCCTGGAGGCGCACGGCGTCGAGAACACTTCCCGTATAGGGAGTCAGACGGTTATCGATCCTCTTAGTGCACAAGTCCAGATGATTACACACAAACACACACAAACACACACACACAAAGCAAATGAATACATACTGTCCTTTCAGAAAACTGTCCAACTTGCCCTTTTTTTCTTCAGTCAATCCGAACCCTCATGGTCGCTCCAGGTTCGATTCCCAGCATTTCCAGTTTCGGAAGCAAAATGACATAAAAAAACTGCACCTATATAAATGGATCGCACACAGCAGCTGAATGGATCAACAGCAGGCAGGAAAGATCCGACTGTTCATGGACCCGCATTATCTCAGCTAGACTGCAGGGAATAAGATTTAGTATTAGAAGTAGACATCAACAAGTCATGTTACAACCTGCACACTCAACCATCCATCCATTTTTTTTATGCCGCTTGTCTTTACTAGGGTGGTGGGAGTTTGTCAATTGCCATCTGGGGTACATAAAAAAAAACTTAAAAACAATTAGCCCCACAACACTCAAAATTACGAGAGCCCCTGAACGCCTCACAGTGCAAGACAGAGTGACAAGTTGTTCTTTGCTCTGTGTGCATCATATCAACAAATAGGGAAATGAGGCTTGTATGTATTTTTAGATACTATTAAAAAAGTGGGTAGTGGTTTGTTTAGAGTTGGGACACCATGGAAAGATTCCAGTCAGATAATCAAAACTAGCAAACCGCTGTCAGTGCGGCTCAAGCTTTTTGTAATGGTAATGGTAATGGTTTTATTTCATTTGAACAGATTACAATTGAATGCATCACATAAACAGTTCACAGTTCCACATGTCCAAAAGGAGTAGGAAGAAGCAAAGCTTATTAAATCCTACCCCTCCATCTGGTACTTTTACAATCAGTAACTGTTACATTTGTTCACTTCCTGCTTTCCATAATACAGATTAGGTTTTTTTTTTTTTTTTTAATAATGCACATCATACTGAAGTACAAGGTGATATGACCATACAATGACATAATGGGTACCATCGTAACTTTTGTACAATGCACTTAACTCCTTGGACACAAGTTGCCGCTGCATTCAGGGACACTTGTAAATCACGGCAAACACACCCACACATGCAGCCAAAGTATGTAATATTTACAAAACCAACCGCTTGTTGCTCATACAACAATAAGACAATGTTATTAAATGTTCCACTTGTAACAGACATCAATGTTAAACACACCTTTGGACCAATACTGATACTAAGTGTGCAGGACTCAGGGGGTACATGGCTTCAGGTCAAAAGTCCTAAGGGGTAAGTGATTGTAATAAGTTTGGGAACCACTGGGTTACAGCATCTTAACGTTTGTCTCATTTTGTCCCCTGACTTCCTCTTCTCCCGTCACGGTCCTGTGATGTCAGAGCCCCACGGGGTGTTCTACTGCCAGTCAGTCAGTCACTTTCGCTTAGCGTTTGTAGTCTGTGGAGCCTCTCTGATCCATTATAAATAGCTCTAAGTGGCACAATGCACTGCTCAGTGCTGTCACTCAACACCTTCTATTAGAACTTGTACTTGTTATCCTGATCTGGTTCTCAGAGTGGAAAGAAAGATGGACGTGAAACTTTTGTATATCATGACACAATTATAATTAGCCAAATACTTAGTCTCGTATTTGTTTTTTATGGCGGATTTGACTGAATTTGCCCTCTCTGTTTTTTACTTTTCAACTATGTTTTACGGCTGCACGGCGGTATAGTGGTTAGCACGCAGACCTCACAGCTAGGAAAATAAGGTTCAATTCCACGCTTGGCCATCTCTGTGTGGAGTTTGCGTGTTCTCCCCGTGCATGCATGGGTTTTCTCCGGCTAGTCCGGTTTCCTCCCACATTCCAAAAACATGCTAGGTTAATTGGCGACTCCAAATTGTCCATAGGTATGAATGTGAGTGTGAATGGTTGTTTGTCTATATGTGCCCTGTGATTGGCTGGCCACCAGTCCAGGCTGTACCCCGCCTCTCGCCTGAAGACAGCTGGTATAGGCTCCAGCACCCACCGCGACCCTCTTGAGGAAAAGCGGTAGAAAATGAATGAATGAATGAACAATGTTTCAATTTCTGTCCTATTGCACATTCTCCTCATATTATTATTATTATTACAGTTCCCGCTCCACTGTATATAATTAACTATCCATATTACTGAATAGGAATGACATGATTTCATGGCAGGAATGTTCTCCTTCCTGCTGATGAAATATTATTCCCCATAATAAAACCACAGGTCAAGACTTTCAAGGGCAAGCAAGGATTAAGCTTTTCGCTTCCTAGGATGAGCACAGAAGTTGCTTCCATAAAAATGCTGCTGAAAGCAAGTCTTCATGTTTCTTAGTCTGGTGACATAGAAATTATGCCGATTTTGAGCTTGTTTGACAGTTAATGAGGATGCTAATAATTGCCTTTGCGAAAATTGAAGGGAGGTTTTCTGCCCAAGTGACCTTCCTGTTCACTTGGAAGACGTACAATTGACCCCATGACCTTGCACATCAAGGATGGCTTTGTGATTGACTGCTTCCTTCGCATATCAGCGCATCTGGGGCTGTAATGTGTGAGTACGTAGTAATAGTGTCACACTCTGCCTCGTCACACAACTTGACTAGACATCCTCCGACACGCTCCCCCGACATGCAGCCATTCTAAATCCTATTAAGGGCACTAGCCAGTGCCAAGTAACCTACATTCCACTGTAATCACACTGTGTGACTGAGGCGTGCGGTGCAGCCACATCGAGAGGGGAAAACAACCCCACAACAAATCCTGTTGACAAAGTGAAAGGCTGCAGGCATCCTGAGGCCGAGGGAGGAGAATAGTATCTTTTGTGTGTTTTTAAATCGTCTTTAGAAATAGAAGATGGGCTTTTTGGGTGAACCGTATCATTTTGGATACGCTCCAAGTTTCTATGGGATGAGGAAAAAGGAGGAAAAGCGGAACTTCACATTAAAGTGAAGCTCCCGCAATGGGAGCATATTTTTGGGTAGGGTTTAATTTTCGTCTATTGGATGTCCCTCCATTCATTTTCTATATAGCGCTCGTCCTCATCATGGGTACAGTCTGGACTGGTCGCCACTCAATCATATTCGGGGGGGGGGGGGGGGCAAATTACGAGAAAAGCCATAAAAATAGGTACAATTCAAACTTAGTGACCAGGGGAGGCCAATGTGATTTTTTTCAGAATTACTGCATTACAATTTTAGTCATATTTGATCCATTTAAATTTATTTAATATGTTTAAACTTGACTTGAAGCTATGTTTATTTATGCTACCCCTCCCCTGTACTGTGTCATTTATACAAAATCGAAACTGAACAAACAAAACACCTTACACATCGCTGACTCGCGGTGTGTGTATTGTGTGACCGATAAATAACCTGCCATGGGGCCAAAGAGTTGAATGCGAGCAATTTGATAAAGAAGATGAGAAATAGTGATGTACAGTAAACTCAATTACTTTTACCGACTTGGGTTTTTATGAGTCACTAACAAAAGTGAACCCTGTACTCGATTCACTTGAGTTGGGTATGCACAACATTTTTTATTAAGTATAAAATTTGTCAAAGTGCATTTATCATCTAGTTTTTCCGTCTTTTTAAACAAAAATTGTTGATGAAAATTAGGAAAATTAACCCTGGTAATTTGTATGTCAAAATATTAGAGGTACATATTGTAAAATTAATACCTATCGCTCAGAAGTGATCATTATGATTATTGTAAGGGATACTTATGTTGACCAATGTAAATAAGGCAATTTTTATTGAAGAATTTGACTGTTATTGCCACTATTTAATATTTAAACCAGTTTTTCGTCCTTTGCATAGGCTCCATGACGTCACATTTAAGCTCTGACGTTCCCCAGACATTTTTTTATACCCTACAAAATCAGCAATATACAATTACGCATGCTTGTGCGTATTTGGCTGCTGCTCAGCCTCTTCCAGACCGACACGCCTTGTGTGTGTGTGTTTGTGTGTGTGCGTTTCCTCCCATCATCCATGACAGGAAATCATGCTCAATCCCACCCGTGTCCCATTAGGAAAAAAAAAACCTGCCCACGCAGCCAGAAGGAACGATTTGCTGAAGAGAAATGTGCAGACTACATATTTGCATAATGTGATTTTTGTATCCTCGCTCTAACACTATCATGCAAGGCATCTATCCATTTAGCCACGCACAAATTGGTGTAAAATTGTGCGCATGCGCTTAATTGGTGTTAATACGGTACATATAAAGATGAATCAGAATCATAATCAGAATAGCCTTTATTAATGCCCTTTAATATCATCAACCATATCATGTTGCTGTACTGTATTACTCATCAGAGCCGAGCCTGAGGATGACGTCACTGTTGAGAGATACCCATCTCTGAGGTTACGTCACCTTACTGGAAATTCCACAGTAGACAAAATGGTATCAGATTATATATTTGGCCATTGGTCACCTAGAAAAAGTGTAGTAAGCATTTAAAAAAGACACAATTGAATGATAACATTATTATTATATATAATATAAAATTATATATAATGTAAAATTATATATATTATATATAATAAAATTATATATAATACAATTATATATATTATATATAATGAAACTTATATAATTATGTATAATCATAATAATAATACTATTATTGTTATCATTATTTATTATTAACAAACTCACTGAATTAGAAGACAACACGTAATTTCTTGCAGTTAATTCAAATTATTTCAAATTAATTCAAAAGAGCAACAAAAAACAATACAGGTAATTTCTAATCCCATTCCAGCTCATTAGAAGTCCCCACATTCTTCTTCGTCAGTCTGACAAAATAAAATGAAATTAAATAAATTCAATAAAGTAAAACAGGGGAATAATCCCTGTTCAAATATTCAATTTCAAGCAAAGTGATGTAAGACTTTATGTTAATGTTCGTACAGGTTGAATGGAGTGACGGTGGAGTGATGGTGGGCTCCGTGTCCAAACCCACGCCAACCATTATGAGAACGACAATGTAAGGATGCAGGCCATGGGAGGAGGTGTACAAATATGGGAGGAAAGAGGCGGAGAATTTGATTGCGAGTGTGTGTGTGTGTGTGCGTGTGGATGCTGGAGGCGTGCACAGACGCCAAGAGTGCGTGCGCGCGCGCGTGTGTGTGTGTGAGGCAGCCAGTAAGAGTGCGAGCCATGTTGGATCTGAGTGAAGGTGTGGAGAGATGATGCTGCCGCTGCCGCCACCGCCGCCGCCGCGCCGCCCCTGACTCACACAGCCTGAGCATCACACACCACAGCGGGTAGATGCCAACTCTTCAGGCCGAGGAAGAGACGGGGGAGCCTGGGGGAAGGTGTCGGGAGGTGCCGGCGGTCCTGGAAGTAGCCACCTAGCCGGAGTGGAGGAGTGAGAAGTAACCAGGGGAAGAAGGCAAGAAAAAAAGAGAGAGGGGGGAGAAAAAGGGAGACTGAGGACGGAAGAGACTAAATGGCTACACTGCTACCGGGCTTCACCCAGCTCTTGCCTCTGGTACTTCACCTGCTTCTCCTCAGCTCTTTGTTCGCCCTCACCCCGCGGACGGTGAATGCAGCGGGGGCTTCCGACCTGTGGACCCAGGGCGCCCGCCTTAGGGATGCCAGTAAAGCGAGCAAGCGGTGTGAGCAAGCATGGGAGTCGCCGGAGGACAGCTGGGATCTACCCGCGAGCAGGTGGAGCGTGGAGCGGACACATCCAGAGGGACGCCCGGGAAGAGGAGAAGGGATGCCGGGGGCACGAAAGGAGACGCCGGAAGGAGTCGGGACGTTCTGGAGGCTTGGGGACGACCCGCCGATACTATCTCCTCCTTATCTTCTCCGTGATGGAGTCAGTGCGGGATGGGGAGTGGAAACGGGGAGGCCGGGGAAGAAGGGCGTTGTTCCGCCCTCCACCTCAGAAGCTTTCAGCTCCTCGCCGGTTCAGAGCGGTAAAAAACGGACAGTACAAAGGACTACAACGTGCGCGCTGCCACGGCCACACCTAACTAAACGTGGCGCTCATACAGCCTTTGTGCGAGCGTTTGGCCTGTGCAAAGCACCCGGAAGTGGAGGAAGGAGCGGTGGAGGGGTGTGGAAGAAGACTCGTCATGTGAGCAGGCTCAGGTCTTCCTCTATGAAATCATCTTCTTCTTATTGCACCCCTTTTTTTCTTTTTGGATACAATTCAGCTTCTCATCATGCATTTGAATCACAACCCAATAGAATCAAAACCCAGAGTTACCAGAACAAAAAGGCATCTGATGATGATGGTGGTGGTGGTGGTAGTGGTGGGGGGTCAGCCAGTATGGTCAAGAGAAGGGCTGGTAATTGTTCTCATTTGGGCAGGCACAATGCTATCGATCCGGGTAGCGTCCATGTGGGGGGTGAGGGTGCCTGGAGTAGGGAAGCGTGGTCAGATGGGGAGGAAGAGGACAGATGTTGCACACTGGCAATGTTTACATGCAGTGAAAAAGTTGAAAGAGGACGAGTTAACCAACACGTGAACTTATCTAATTATGCTGACAGTGATTCGGCTTTTCCGAGTCTGACGCTCCAACATCAAGCGCATCATGAAGTGAAAGCTGCAGCTGGAAGCAGGAGCAGGAGAGAGGAGAAGGAGACTCCCGGTGGTTGTTCGGATTTTTTGGAGGGAGCAAGGTGTGGTTTGTTAGCTGAGTTTATACATCCTGAGGAAAATATAACTCAGAGTTATCCAACATGGCAGTTCCCCATCCCCGAAGTATCAAGTCAGTGTTTTATTAGTGACAAAATTCAAATGTCATCACTCGTCCAAATACAAACAAGCCATTGTGTAAAAATTGAACCTCTTGAACAAGTCTGTTTGTCTCCAGCTGAATTTAAATCAGACGCGGCTGACTCAGCATCTTCTGTGCCTGGGAAGTTAACCGTTCCTTCTCAGCATCACTCCTTTCCTTTACAAGTCAACTTAACCACATGGCGCTATGAGTTTCCTCTATGGCCCTACTCTATAGCGGATGAGGGGATTTCAGCACATGGGACAGCTCTCTTTTTGTTGGGGGGTTTCAACAGAAACAGTAACAACAACAAAGAAGATAGTGGGGAAGACATGCATGATTTTGGTGACGAATCAGAGCCGGTAGAGTCCACTGAGCAAGTGTTGTTTGACAGTGTCCGACTATCTGCGAGGCGGAATATTTGGGGTGGGGGAGGAAGGGAGAGTAGCATTCAGCCAGAGGGGGACAGACTGGAGGGCTCTGCTGCTGCTGCTGCTGCTGCTGGGGGAGGAAAATTACAGGTGGGGGAGGGTGGGTTAATAGGAGGCAGAGGACCACGGGAAGACGGAAAGGACGGGAAGCAGAGCAAGATGGGGACAACAAAGCTAGACCAAGCTGAGGAGATCAAGGCAGAGGGAGGGAAGGGTCAGGATAGGGGCAATAATACCACCACCAGCACACAGCTAGATAGTGAAAGATGGACGAGAGAGAGCCAGGCTGATGAAAGCCGCGAGGATGAGAGTGAGCCAGAGGGGGAGGCTGAGGAGAAGCACGGTTCAAGGGGAGAGAGGAGCCTGGAAAGGCTGATAATAGAGTCGGATGATAAAACCTTGCAGGAAGAACGGGCGGGTAAGGTTTTGATGGCATGGCCTCGCTCTCGACGGGCAGCAAACAGACATCCCCATTTTTCACTGTATAACTACCAAGTACAAGTAGCTGAAAACCAGCCGCCTGGGACCTCTGTTATTGTCATGTCTGCCACAGACCCGGATGCAGGCGATGCAGGCAGACTCAGCTTCAGCATGGCCCCACTGATGAACAGCCGATCCTCTGACTATTTCCACATCCATCCCGATACTGGCTTAATCACCTCTACCCAGATTCTAGATCGAGAACATATGGATCTGCATTATTTTCGAGTCACCGCGACCGATCATGGTTCCCCTCGACTCTCTGGCACCACAATGGTCGCCATTACTGTTGCAGACCGCAATGATCACTCTCCTATATTTGAGCAGACAGAGTACAGAGAAACTATCAGGGAGAATGTCGAGGAAGGGTATCCAATCCTTCAATTGAGGGCGACAGATTTAGACTCCCCATCCAATGCTAATATCCGCTACCGATTTGTTGGCGACACTGCTACAGTTGGTAGAGCCGCTTTTGAGATTGACCCCAGATCAGGCCTCATAACTACACGTGGAATTGTTGATCGAGAAACAAGCGAGCACTACACGCTCCAGGTGGAGGCTAGTGACCAGGGAAAGGAACCAGGACCACGCTCGGCCACGGTTAAGGTCTTTATAACCGTGCTGGATGAAAATGACAATGTGCCACAGTTCAGCGAGAAACGCTACGTGGTTGCAGTGAAAGAGAATGTGAGACCTCACTCGGAGATCCTCCGTGTTAGCGCTACAGACCAGGACAAGGACAGTAATGCTGCAGTTCACTACAATATCATCAGCGGGAATAGCCGTGGACAGTTTTCCATAGACAGTTTCACCGGGGAGATCCAAGTGGTGGCACCTCTGGATTACGAGGCCGAGAGGGAGTACACCTTGCGTGTACGTGCACAGGACAACGGCCGACCCCCTCTTTCCAACAATACTGGCATTGTTAGCGTGCAGGTGACTGACGTCAATGACAACCCACCCATTTTTGTATCCACACCGTTTCAAGCATCGGTACTAGAGAGTGCCCCGGTTGGAAGCTCCATCCTCCACATTCAGGCCATCGATACCGATGCTGGCGACAACGCACGCCTCGAGTATAGACTGACAGGCACCAGCTCAGATACACCGTTCCTGATTAATTCTGCAACGGGTTGGGTCACGGTCAAATCCATTCTTGACAGAGAATCCGTAGAGCACTATTTCTTTGGTGTAGAAGCCAGAGATTATGGGATGCCGCCTCTTTCTGCCACAGCAAGTGTCACAATAACAGTAATGGACGTTAATGATAATCGACCCGAGTTTTTACAAAAGGAATACTACGCTCGCCTGAACGAGGACGCCGCGGTTGGCACCAGTGTGGTAACTGTCACGGCCGTGGATCGGGATGTCAACAGTGCTGTGACTTATCAGATAACAGGCGGGAACACCAGGAACCGCTTTGCCATCAGCACCGCAGGGGGCGCAGGGCTACTGTCTTTAGCCCTCCCGCTGGACTATAAACAAGAGCGGCGCTATGTCTTAACCGTCACCGCCTCGGATCGTACGCTTCATGACACCTGTCAGGTTCACATCAACATCACTGATGCCAACACACACCGGCCTGTGTTTCAGAGCGCACACTACTCCGTTAGCGTGAATGAGGATCGGCCTATTGGGAGTCAAGTGGTTGTCATCAGCGCAACAGATGATGATGTTGGTGAAAATGCTCGCATTACATACTTCCTGGAGGACAACATCCCTCAGTTTCGCATAGACCCTGCATCTGGGGCTATCACGCTCCAAGCAGAACTTGACTATGAAGATCAGATGACCTACACTTTGGCAATAACAGCCAAAGATAACGGCATTCCACAGAAATCAGATACCACATACGTGGAGGTGAATGTAAACGACGTGAACGACAACGCACCTCAGTTCCTCAGTCCAAGATATCAGGGAACTGTGAGTGAAGACGCTCCTCCATTCACAAGTGTCCTCCAAATCTCAGCCACTGACCGAGATGCACATGCCAACGGACGCGTTCAGTACACGTTCCAAAATGGCGAGGATGGAGATGGAGATTTTACCATTGAGCCGACATCTGGAATCGTGCGAACTGTTCGCCGTTTGGACCGTGAAAGTGTGCCATTTTATGAGCTCACAGCCTATGCCGTCGACCGAGGCGTTCCTCCCCAGAAAACTCCGGTTCACATTCAAGTCACAGTTCTTGATGTGAATGATAACGCCCCTGTCTTCCCTGCAGATGACTTTGAGGTTCTCGTGAGGGAAAACAGTGCTGTGGGCTCTGTCGTTGCCCAGATCACAGCCACAGACCCGGATGAGGGCGCCAACGCCCAAATCATGTATCAGATCGTGGAAGGCAACATCCCGGAGATCTTTCAGATGGACATCTTCTCAGGGGAGCTGACCTCCCTCATCGATCTTGACTATGAGGCTCGCAATGAGTATGTCATTGTCGTCCAGGCCACCTCAGCCCCTCTGGTCAGCCGAGCTACCGTGCGAATCAAATTGGTGGACCAGAACGACAACAAACCCACTCTGCAGGACTTCCAAATTATTTTTAACAACTTTGTATCCAACCGTTCAAATAGTTTCCCCAGCGGGATAATTGGGAAAGTCCCGGCCCACGATCCCGATGTTTCGGACCGGCTGTACTACACCATTGACAGAGGCAACGATCTCCACCTGCTGCTGCTCAACCACACCAGCGGAGAGATCCGACTGAGCCGTAAACTGGATAATAACAGGCCTCTGGTGGCTCCCATGCTGATCACTGTCACAGGTAAGAGAGCATGAAAGGGGAGTGGCGGGGAGGGAATATGGTATGGCTGCATCCACTGTGTCAAGCAGCATGAAGATAACTGGCGAGGAAGTATTTTGGGGATTTTTGTGTGTCCCGTCCTCTGACTGGAGTTGATTTTTATCTGGCAAGTTGGAAATGTGCATGTGAAATGAGGCGCAAAATGCTTGCTAATACTGAATACTAAAGAGTTTGTTGACCAGCCGGTTGTTTAAAAGACTCGGTTACTGTGTTGTTCTGATCTATTTGTATGGCTTTTACACCATAATTAGTGATACCATTAGTAATAATTGTCTGTGATTCTGTGTTTCCAAGTGTAAACATATTGCTTGTGTTTTCATTCATTCATTCAATTTCTACCGCTTATCTTCACGAGGGTCACGAGGGTTGCTGGAGCCTATCCCAGCTGTCTTTGGGCGAGAGGCGGGGTACCTGGTGGCCAGCCAATCACAGGGCACATATAGACAAACAACCATTCACACTCACATTCATACCTATGGACAATTTGGAGTCACCGTAGAAAACCCACGCAATCACAGGCAGAACATGCAAACTCCACGCAGAGATGGCCGAGGGTGGAACTGAACACGGGTCTCCTAGCTGTAAGGTCTGCACGCTAACCACTCAACCAACATGCAGCCCGCTTGTGTTTTCATTTCTCACTATATAAGCCATTTGGTGAAATTTTTTAAAGTACGGCAGCGCCTTGCCTATTAGAATTCAAAATTGTGAGCACCCCCCCCCAGTCATTTAGCGTTCTGAAAATGTGGCCACAGAACAATTTATTTCAATAGCCCTGCAGTAGCGCTAACAATCAAATGAGGTGTCATGAGTAAATTGGTGGACGAGCTTGTAAGGAAGTGGAATAACAAGTAAGGTGTTAAGTAAATTAATCAAATGACGAGTGACTTGTGAGTATTTTAAGTAAATAAGGAACGAGTGAAGAATGGAGTGTGCAAATCTAGTAATGAGCCGGTACAGCAAGCATGACAAGTGTAACCTATTGTTTACAATTTAACTAACATAAAAACCAACACATAAAAAGCATGTGTGTTTACTGGGCCCTTTAATGTACTGTAATGTACTTCATGCCAGATTTGTCTCACTATTCCAACAGTTGTGAGATTATATTAAAACTACAGTCATGCCATGTGTACAGCATGTGTGTGTGTGTGTGTTATCTCTGCCTTATTCTATCAACTTGTATGCACACGGATTAATGAATGAATTCTGGTCATCTTCCTCTTACTTCAGCATATACTATATTTTTCCACCCTTATATTATCCTTATTTCATATATAGCCATGCTTCTTCTTGCTTTCATTTAAACCCCACTCTTCCTTCTCAGCACTTCCCTTGTATCGCCCAAATTTCTCCTGGGACCCCTCTCCTTTATTTTTGTCTCTGCTTCTTTTTGTCCTTTGTGTTTTCCTCACCGCATATTTCCTCTCACGGTGTGACTGTGTGTGTATGTTGTCTGTTTTGAACATGCATAGCTGATTTGTGTGTTTGTGCAAGCTGTGTATCCTTCGCAGAAGCGTTTCTTCTCTTGAGTACAGTACAGTCATGCTTATGCATGATTTTGTGTTTTCCCATGTGTGACATCACAAAGTGCGTACTCAAAGATTTGCACTCCGTAGTGTATTCATTTCTTTCTAGTCAATAGTATCTCTGCATGGCAGAAAGCGCTGGGCCTGAACTCCTCTCTTTTGTCTTGGTCTCAGTCCTCCCTTTTCCTCTAGTTTCTGCTTCCACACTATAGGTTCTCTGGATAATTCCCATTTGTTCATGGTTTGTGGTTTAAATATCTATTTACACACACAATTATGCAGGACAAACATCTGGCTGCAGGGTCAGTAGGCTGAGGAAAATCATGTTTTATTCTGGTCTGGCACCCCGAAGGGCGTCAGCTGAAGGTGACCTCGATCAAAGCAACCGGCAAACCGTTGTAGTGTTCTATTGGCCAAGAACGGCTTTGGTTGCACTCGCCAAATCTCAGAGGCAAGGCTTTGGTGAAGGACAAAAGCAAGCTCAGGCTTGTTGTTGCTATATGTGTAAGGACACAGAGCAGGAGTAAAGGTGTCCCATTCATCCGACTCAGACATCTACTTGGCCTCGGTGGAGGACTGTGCTCTGTTGGGTGCCAGTCTGGTTTAGATAGAGACCATTACTGGCTGGAATCCCACAAGCAGCTGACTCTGCAAACACAGCTGCCTACAAGCACTGTACAGCAGGGGTCTCAAACTCAATTTACCTGGGGGCCACCGGAGCTAGGTTCTGGGTGAAGCCAGGTTGCATCAGGTTTTAAAAAAAAAACCCAAAATGCATTTATTAAAGAATGGAAAACAAACAATAAAAAAACTATCTTCAATGCTTTTGTTTCTGCTATACCCTACACTATTTCAGTACTTTGGTTCGGTTTTCCACACCAACATATCAGATAAAACATTCCACTGTTCTCAAATATCTTAATTTTTATTTTTCTATACACAAAATAAGATTAAAATAAATAAATAAACAAATTCTCGGGCATCTCTGTGTGGAGTTTGCATGTTCTCCCCGTGCATGCGTGGGTTTTCTCCGGGTACTCCGGTTTCCTCCCACATTCCAAAAACATGCTAGGTTAATTGGCGACTCCAAATTGTCCATAGGTATGAATGTGAGTGTGAATGGTTGTTTGTCTATATGTGCCCTGTGATTGGCTGGCGACCAGTCTAGGGTGTACCCCGCCTTATGCCCGAAGACAGCTGGGATAGGCTCCAGCACCCCCCGCGACCCTCGTGAGGAAAAGCGGTAGAAAATGAATGAATGAATGAAATAAACAAATTAAGAAGAAAGACAATAAATCAGTAATAAATAAGTAAAATAATAATAAAACAGCAAATAAGAAAAACGTAAGAAACCACATACAGTTGGTAGAGAAATTATTTTTTTCAGATTCAAATGTACAGTATTAACAGTTATTTAACCTTTAACAGGAACATTAATGAAACGTAATAATTTTACACAATTAGCGAGTTAGCATCGTACTCAGTTCCATCTGGGAGCAGCGTCATAACTTTAACATGTTTGATGAGATGCTTTATCTTGACGTGTATTTTCCGTTTTATTCCAAATCATTTCCTGCATTTATTTGTACCCAGCGTCACAAGCCTCAAAACTCCTCAAGCCGCGAGTTTGAGACCCCTGCTGTACAGTATTCATTCTGGCTAAGCTACTATATAGAGCACCTTTACCAGCTCGGTTGCCAAGAGTTAAATGTTTCTGGTGGAGCAGCCAGACCCAGTTGCCACTCTCCTAGAGGCTCCGAAGGCCAGATGGTTACTTTTTTTTTTTCTCTTGTTGAAATTTTATTGGCCTGCAGAGACTAGAGACTAGACCTATGACCCTGTCTGTAGCCTCATTGCGTGCTTAAACCGATGTGAACACACAAGTAAGCGTACATCACAGGAGTCATCCCCGTCACTAATACGCAGCCAAACAGGAACAATTGTTGAGGTAAATGTAAATTCAGGCAGGCATCATGCCACGGGCAAATCAGCCTCAGGTGCTTGACTGAGGTAAAACCCACAGTTACATCACAGGCACACTGCAGATAAGACGAGGGACCAAAACAAACTTCCGACGTGAATACCATTGCACATTTTCAGAGATTTGTCCACAGAACAAATAGAAAACAGATGCAGGACGATGGCATCTGCCACATCCAGCTGCTAACCGCTGTCCCTTGTAGAAGAGGTCAGTGGATTTGTGTGAGGCTGCAGATCTACTTATGGACGACAATAGACACAATGTGTGTGTGTGTACATGTGATACTGGCTAATGGGCGGAGACTTCAAATGCCGCAGGGCTTTTGTGTTAGCTCAAGTATCCGCTTTAATGTAAAGGATTAAAGTATCCCTTGTAAAAGGCTGCTTTAAATCCAGTGTCGCCAAGGTCGCTAACTGTGTGTGTGTGTGTGTGTGTGTGTGTGTGGGGCTGTTTTTTCAACTGAGTTCTACTTTTAGTATAATGACTGACCTCAGGGCTTGAAAGGCTTTCAAAACAAACAGAGCAGAAATCAGATGTCAAGTCAGTGCACAAGCTACTTGTGTATGTGTGTGTATGTGTGTGTGTTGCAATGATAACTGTAAATTGAAATTGCCATACGCTATAAATTATATTTGACTACTGAGAGATGCTGACACTAAGGTCTCTGTGTTGTCAGGTCACTGTTGTATTTGTGTGAGTAACTGGAAGAAAAGCTTGTGGGGGTGAAGTCATTGGGCACCATGTGTTGGTTCCTCACTACATCACTGGTTTAAAAAAAATTAATTCATGAATGATCACTGTTTTGTGGTTAACTATGGACTACTTTTTGTAAAAAAAAATCGAATATTTTCTACTGAAATGTTTGTTGATTAATCGAGTAATTGGAAAAAACACATTTAATTTTTATATTTTTATTTAGTTTTATACCTAAAAATGTAATCCAATACTTCTCTACAAGAGAGGAGAAATATGATCTCAGGGAAGAACTACATTTAAAACACTTATATGCTAGGACTACGTTAAAAAGCCATAGCATTTCAGTATGTGGAATCAAACTATGGAATGGATTGAGTAAGGAAGTCAAACAATGCACAACGATGAGCCAATTCAAGAAACAATACAAGCAGTTGATGTTTGCTAAATACAAGGATGAAGAGTCTTGAACCAGTCATGATGTGCTATACATATCACTATATTGACACTTACTATGGTACCCATTATGTCAGTGTTTGGTCATATCATCTTGTACTTTGGTACGTGACAAAAAAAAAAACTATATTAGGAAAGCAGGAAGTGAACAAATGTAACAGTTACTGATTGTAAAAGTACCAGATGGAGGGGTAGGATTTAATAAGCTTTGCTTCTTCCTACTCCTTTTGGACATGTGGAACTGTGAACTGATTATGTGATGCACTCAAGCAATCAACACCATTACCATTACCATATTTACTTTTGCTTCTCTTTCGTTACCTTGACACTTTTTCTAGCCTCTTTAATCTTCCTGTGTCTTCAAACCGCTGCTTCCTTCTTCGTCGAAACAGGAAAAAAATCCTCTACTATTTTTTTGTAATCGAGGTATTGGAATTATCTGAATAATCATTGTAGTCCGATTTATATGTAGTTTGGTGGTGATGAGGTATCAGTAATGTTACATTTATAAGACATGGCAATATAAGCTGTAGAAATATCATGTGAATTAGTCAGGAGCAGTGTTTTGTCAAAATGCACTTGCATGCTTTCCAGGCAACAGAGAGGAGAGCCAAACAAAACCCTGTTGACGGCGTAGTGTGAAATGGGATTGAACCCATCTGATGGTGGATACACTAATGGGCTGAAGGCACCATGTCAGATTTTTGTGTACTTCTGAGAAGCAAGCAATTGGCTTTTGTTCAGTCTAAATCCAATTTTTGCTCTTCATTTGAAGATGGTTTGCGTGTTAGTTTATAACAAATCCGCCCCCTTTGGGCTTTTTTACTTTTGTAATCCTCATCGCTTACATTAGCAAGAGAGCAGATACTTACTTAGAGTCTTAAGCACAACAGTGCCAATGAATATGAATGACGGGAGCAAGAGGGGCTTTTAAGTATTTAATCTTGTCAGACATGGCTGTCTGCATGCACAGCCCATGACGTGGACGGGATGTGGAGAAACATCTTCCAATCATCCAATCAAACACAAGGTTTTCTTTAAACTTTCTGCCTTGAGGCGTTTTTCCTTTGCCTCCATCACCAAATCCTCATATGGCATTTAATGGTTTTCTTGAATGAGTACTATAATAATCTCATACTCAAGTATAGTTTATTTGCTAAAATGTTACATCACAGGTAAAATGGGTAAACAAATTATTTTATTATTATTATTTTGGATTTCGAGTGTGCGAATGAGCCAATTCAAGAAACAATACAAGCAGTTGATGTTTGCTAAATACAAGGATGAAGAGTCTTGAACCAGTCATGATGTGCTATATATATCACTATATTGACACTTACTATGGTACCCATTATGTCATTGGATGGTTATATCACCTCGTACTTTGGTACGGGACAAAAAATAAATAAAAATACAAAATAAAAATTAATTAAATTATAATAAGAAAGCAGGAAGTGCACAAATGTAACAGTTACTGATTGTAAAAGTACCAGATGGAGGGGTAGGATTTAATAAGCTTCCTACTCCTTTTGGACATGTGGAACTGTGAACTGATTATGTGATGCATTCAATTGTCATCTGATGCATGTTCAAATGAAATAAACATTACCATTATCATTAGCTTGGAGATACTGACTGTCAATAGCATTTGCGGTGCGCCCTTATTGTGCATTTTGTGCAAAACAAATATTAACAGATGAATTTGTTTCATAAGACATAATGTAAATCCAATGAATCCATTGATAATCAGTTGAAATTAGTTTGTTTGTTGATGATTTAGTAGCAATGTGTGCAGAGGCTGACATCCAATTAGAAAATGTTGCCAGATAGTCACCAATAAATAGATGTACTTTAGAAATTGAGACAATTTTCATTATGTGGGCAAAGGTTTGTAGCTTTTCATGCATGACTCAGCTGAATTTAATTTTATCGTCATGTTGTGATAAGAGCTAGGAGACCAGGGTTCAATTCCACCCTCGGCCATCTCTGTGTGGAGTTTGCATGTTCTCCCCGTGCATGCGTGGATTTTCCTTTCCTCCCACATTCCAAA
Organism: Doryrhamphus excisus; assembly: GCF_037039965.1. Classification (NCBI taxonomy): domain Eukaryota; kingdom Metazoa; phylum Chordata; class Actinopteri; order Syngnathiformes; family Syngnathidae; genus Doryrhamphus; species Doryrhamphus excisus. The sequence continues at coordinate 6,940,319 of NC_136373.1, read as the reverse complement.
AACATGCTAGGTTAATTGGCGACTTGTCCATAGGTATGAATGTGAGTGTGAATGGTTGTTTGTCTATATGTGCCCTGTGATTGGCTGGCCACCAGTCCAGGGTGTACCCTGCCTCTCGCCAGTAGACAGCTGGGATAGGCTCCAGCACCCCCTCAACCCTCGTGAGGATAAGCGGTAGAAAATGAATGAATGTTGTGATAAGTCCCAAAATATTGTGATACATGCGTACTAGTAGAACAGATTAAATAGGTTTGCATTATTTCTTAGGGGAAAAACTGATTTAGTGACAGTATGTTCCGGTTCCGGAGTTGGACGCTTACTGAGGTTCTACTGTATCCTCCGATGTTATGCTCATTCCCGCCTGTGCCCCTGTAAAGACGTTTTGCTTGATGTTGGCAGTGATTTTCAACCAATCCATCCACCCATTTTCTTACTCAAATTTGACAAACATGTACTCCTCTAAAGATATATCCCAAATTTTGAGGTAATTCAACACAAATACCCCAAAGTTGCAGTTAGTGTTATGTAGAGCGCATTGAGCGGTGCAAGAAATTTCAAGGCATGACTACAATGTGGTGTATTTGTCATGAAAAACAACAGCAAAGGCAACACTTTATGGTGCATGTTTGCACCAATTTGTCCCTTTTGGGTCTGGAGTTTCAGGAATAAATGAGTTTACTTACACAAATAAATACATCTGTCCAATTTCTTCCACTTTTCAAACCTGAACCTCAGTAGACGGCTTGCTTGAAAATCTTTTTCCTGGACTGGCTTCTATTATCGACTACTTTGCAGACTATTTCTATGCACATTTCCAGGAAGTGAGAGCGGGATGCTGTGACATTTGAAGGAGCTTTCAACATGCTATTAGTCAAGCTACCTGGCAAAGTGAGATAGCACTGAAATCCCCATTTGTGAACCAACACAGCATGTTCGAGGCTGAACACTGATCGAACCCGCCTTTTTTTCCATGTTGGGCTAGTATCCAGCACCGGTGGGACCTCACCGCCGATTCTACATCAGCATGCTTATTCTTTAAAGGCTTTATGAGCACTCTCCCGTCCTCCTGTGAAGCTCAGATGGGAAGATCTCATCTTCTTGAGAGCCCACACGAGTTGTGAAAGCCTCTCTTGAGTTGTTATTTACAAAATGCTTTGTTTTGTGGTCAAAATAGCTTCCTATTTTGTGGTCTTTGTGTGATATTAATGTTTTATTGTTTCCATGCACGCTAAAGCGGCAGAGTGGTGATGCATTAGTTATGACTGAGCTGTTTTATTTGGAAGTTCGAAACTAAATCACCTGTCCTCACTTCCCATCATCACTCTAGAGAGATTCACAAAGCAGCCAAAGCTTTTTATTCCACAGCGGGATGTATTTCTGAATTAATAATGCCATCAGTCAACATCTCTTCTCTACGCTATTGTTCTTTATAGAAGTTCTGCTGCACTGCAGGCTCTTGCATCTCCGCTCGAGATGATGTTTGACCTTGTTTGTTCATGTACGGGGTGATTGGCTGTCCAAATAGTTGACAGTGGATGTGGGATTTGCTAAATGTCAATCAAAGTCCCGTGTGCTGTATACTGAAGCATGCTGAGACTTCTTAAGCTTCTTCAGACCTGTGGGGCTGCACTTGCTGACGAGTCAGATGATTGATTATCGTTGCTATGGGAAGGTCAGGAAGCAAAGTGAAGGCTTTTGTCCACACGCAAACCAAACCGCAACACATTGTTATGCTATGCATTTCTCATTTTTGCTTTCATTTCTGGTTCAACTCCTTTTTTAATAATAACGTGAATTTAATACTGAATAAGATTGTAGTATTTTTGGAAGTAAGTCCTGTTGATCTGCATGGTGGAAGAGTGGTTAGCGTGCAGGCCACACAGCGAGGAGACCCAAGTTCAATCCCACCCTCGGCCATGTTTGCATGTGTGGGTTTTCTCCGGGTACTCCGGTTTCCTCCCACATTCCAAAAACATGCTAGGTTAATTGGCGACTCCAAATTGTCCATAGGTATGAATGTGAGTGTGAATGGTTGTTTGTCTATATGTGCCCTGTGATTGGCTGGCCACCAGTCCAGGGTGTGCCCCGCCTCTTGCCTGAAGACAGCTGGGATAGGCTCCAGCACACCCGCGACCCTCGTGAAGATAAGCGGTAGAAAATGAATGAATAAGATTGTAGTATTTTTGGAAGTAAGTCTTGTTGATCTGCACGGCGGTCGAGTGGTTAGCGCACAGGCCACACAGCTAGGAGACCCAAGTTCGATTCCACCCTTGACTATCTCTGTGTGGAGTTTGCATGTTCTCCCCGTGCATGCGTGGGTTTTCTCCGGTTTCCTCCCACATTCCAAAAACATGCTAGGTTAATTGCACGACTCCAAATTGTCCATAGGTATGAATGTGAGTGTGAATGGTTGTTTGTCTATATGTGTCCTGTGATTGGCTGGCTACCATTCCAGGGTGTACCCCGCCTCTCGCTTGAAGACAGCTGGGATAGGCTCCAGCACCCCCGCGACCCTCATGAGGATAAGCGGTATAAAATGAATGATAGTCCTCTTGATGACACCGGATGGTAGAGGAGTAATTACACAGTGTCCTGTAATACTGTGAGTTTGCGAGTGTTTGTGTGCATGAGATTAAATCCCACTCCAGCAGATTATCCAAAGTCGTTTCCAAGATCTCTGTATCATTTAAATGACAATAGAAGATCATCTTCAATTTGTGTTCCATGATGGCAATAATATAATAATGCTGCCTTTTCTCTGCCCCCACAGCGGAAGATGACGTAATGATGACATGTCATTTATTTCATCTAATGTGACTTTGTGTGTCGGTACAGTAGGATAGTGTCACCACCTACTGTTGTACTACGTGTGTTCATTTTTCAGTGTGGCTCTCTCTTCCTTCTTAATGTCTCTTTTCCTTCTGGCTCTTTATTTATCACAGAGGGTCCTCCCCTCCGCTATATTGTGTGTGTGTGTGTGTTGGAGGTCAGTGGGGAGTGAGGTGCCTCATAATCCGGTTGTCAAACCAGCTGCCACCTCCAAACAAGCCGTATCCTCACTTACCTTTTTCTTCCACTTTTCTTCATCTCTTTGTTGCTTAGCAAATTGTTGTCACAGAGATTAAAAGGTGACAAGATTTATTAATTAATCACATTCATTCATTTTCGACGAGGGTCGCGGGGGTTGCTGGAGAGCCTTTCCCCGCTGTCTTTTGACGAGAGGCGGGGTACACCCTGGACTGGTGGCCAGCCAATCACAGGGCACATATATACAAACAACCATTCACACTCACATTCATACCTATGGACAATTTGGAGTCGCCAATTAACCTAGCATGTTTTTGGAATGTGGGAGGAAACCGGAGTACCCGGAGAAAACCCACGCATGCACAGGGAGAACATGCAAACTCCACACAGAGATGGCCGATGGTGGAATTGAACCCTGGTCTCCCAGCTGTGAGGTCTGCGCGCTAGCCACTCAACTGCCCTGCAGCCCTTAATTAATCACATGATAGATAGATGGATGGATGGATGGATGGATGGATGGATAGATGGATGGATGGATGGATGGATAGACTTTCTTTATTGTCATTGCACAATAACACAGCAGTGAAATTGCCAACGAAATGTCGTTGCCTGCTCCCGTATAATAATAAATAATAAATAATAATGTGGAGAATAAAATGACAAATTTTTCCGGTCTCCATAAATTACCATATGCATTTGTGTCTGTTTTTCTAGTGTTTCATAATCGACACGCTTCATAGAACAACAGCGAGTAGAGTGGCACCTTTTGTCAGTCATACAGTCTTTGTCTCCGTGGGGAGAGGCGGGGCCACTAGCATACAGCCCCTGTATGTTTTGTGTTAAATCTGTTATTTTCTAAAGCTGCAGTTATTTTGACATCAAAATCGTTTTGTCCTGTGTTGTTTTTGTTGTTTCATAGAAACAAACACCTGTTCAAACAAAAAAGATGGACGTCACTTGTTTCTCTGCAGAAATTTTCTCTGGTTTTTGGTCAAAAATCAGGTGTTGAAACCACACTGTGTTCTCCTGCCAATTTATAAAGACCCCAAAAGGCTAGAAACAAACTCATTTTTCTAATGAGAGTCTAGAGTTCCTTTACACAGTTTCAATGTTTTTGTAGTCCTAAAAAGTCCAACTCGCTGGTATTCCATTCACTTCTCATCAATCAATTTTTTTTTTCCATAGATGGCGTTCACAGCATTTCCGCTCACTGTGTCCTCCGTGTCCTCATCATCACCGAGGACATGCTGGGCAGCAGCGTCACTGTCCGCCTCCAGAACATGTCCCAGGAGCACTTCCTGTCACCTCAGCTGGGTCACTTCCTGGAGGGGGTGTCGGCCGTGCTTTCGGTGCCCGTTGAGGACGTCTTTGTCTTCAACATCCAGCCGGACATGGACGCCGCCCCAGGAGGAATCCTGAACGTCAGCTTCTCTGCCGCACTGCCGGGAGGACATTTCTTTCCTTCCGAGGCCCTGGAGGAACAACTCTACCTTAACAGGCCGCGGCTGACATCACTCACACAGATGGAGGTTGGTAAAATACCCAATTCCGCCTTGAATTGAGTCAAATTAGACCAAAAAGTTACGTTTGTTGCCATGGCAACAGGGGCCGCAATGTGAATGTATGAGTGACAAGTACAAAAGCACTTTACCTTGAAGGGAAAAACGAAATACGTTTTCCGTATGTTGAAGAATTATTTGAATCATGAAAAAATATATTAACATAATAATAATAATAATAATAATGATAATATAATAATATATAAACATATTCAAGAAAAAAGAATGTAATAATAATAATAATAATATATAAACATATTCAAGAAAAATAATATAATAATAATAATATTCAAGAAAAAAATAATATTCAAGAAAAAAGAATATAATATAATAATAATAATATATAAACATATTCAAGAAAAAATAATATTCAAGAAAAAAATAATATAATAATAATAATATAATAATATCTAAACATATTGAAGAAAAATATAATAATAATAATAATAATAATATTCAAGAAAGAAAGAATATTATAATAATAATAATATATAAACATATTCAAGAAAAATATAATAATAATAATATTCAAGAAAAAAGAATATTATAATAATAATAATATAATAATAATATATAAACATATTAAAGAAAAAAAGAATATTCAAGAAAAAAAGAATAATATAATAATAATATAATAATAATATATAAACATATTCAAGAAAAAAGAATATAATAATAATACTATTCAAGAAAAAAAGGAATATTCAAGAAAAAAAGAATAGCATTTAAATTTGCCGGCCGATACTAGCTACCACTACTAACAATGTCTTCCTCTCCTGTCCTTTCAGGTCCTGCCATTTGACGACAACGTGTGTCTCCGCGAGCCGTGCCAAAACTACATGAAGTGCATCTCCGTGCTGCGCTTCAATAGCTCCGCCCCCTTCATCTCCTCGCCCTCCATCCTGTTCCGGCCCATCCACCCTATTGCTGGCCTCCGCTGCCGTTGTCCGGTGGGCTTCACTGGTGACTACTGCGAGATGGAGATCAACCTTTGCTACTCCAACCCCTGCCTCAACGGAGGGGTTTGCGCCCGAAAAGAGGGAGGGTACACATGCATTTGCCGTGAAGACTACACTGGTGAGTAGCGATGGAGTGTATTTAGAAAGGCAAGCGCACATATTCAGTAGAACAACCATTCAAGCTCACATTCACATTTATAAACAATGAGAAATATATGTTTCATTCTCATGAACACAATGGCTTTCAAAAGTGGGGCAGCTCTCGCCGTTGCAGGTGTGAAGTAAAAATAGAGTGATACATGGATGAGGACAAGGGAACACAAAAGGGATCAAAAGCCGAGTGGAGGCCGAGGAGAAGGTAGCATTTACAGAGGACGTTATATGAAGCGAGCACTGCAGGGGGAAATGGGATGAGTGATGTCCTCGATTGCAGCCAAGGAAATCCATCGGCTTCTGGGTGGTTGGTTTGTGTAGGCGTCGGGGTGAGTCTGCCTCTTGTCAAAAAGCCTGGGGGCAAAGAGGTGGAGCGTGAACAAACGGGGCAATTGATTCTGCAAAACATGAAAATCTCTAGTGCGCTCATTCAATTTTTTTTCCACACAATTTAGCTTCCATTTTACACTCATTCACTCTCTGATTATGAGAGGACCTTTTTAATCCTTATGTCTTTGGACTTTCACTTAACTTTGAGCTATGACCCCCGTTTTACATCTATTGATGTGTTGGCTGATTCAGCGAAACGGACCACTTGTAACCTCTAGTATTCATCACTTAGCCAAGGATGGGAAGCTTGCCTTCACCTTCACCAGAAGGTGATCGGACTTTTACCACAAACTCTGCAAAGCCTTTCAAGATACAGCTAACAACAGAATAATTGATGACAAAAAGCTCATTTATGTATGTGAAAAAAAAGTCACAGATTAGACAAACTGGGTGATTTGGGTTTCATTATGCATTTCTTTAGGCGCTATAGAGGAGAAAAGGCTTTAAAAGGGAGCGAGACCTACAGAGGGAAGACAAGAGGAAAGATGGAGGGATGCTGCGTGGAGTATATTGGCCTCCAGGGATGTACCATGTGTTAGGGAGGAGGCGGGAAAGGGGGGCGGTGCAAACTAAGATGCCGAGGGGTGGCTGAAGAATATGCTGGCTTTGATGAATAAAACATCTGCATGAATGAAGGGATGCTGTGAATACATTAAGCGTGGAGGAGGAAGAAGGGATGATGAACAGGAAAAAGGTAGAAAGAAAGACAAGGGAGGAAGGAGCAATAGACAACGGAGGAGGTAAAAATAGGATTCAGGCAAGGGGGGCAAAGTTTCCTCATGTGAAAGTTGTTCTTCAACTTTTTTGCATATCACATGACACACGAGTGGGCGACGCAATTAGAATATAATACAATATAATATATACAATATATATATTATTGTAATGGACAATTTGGACACACCTGTTCTGAATGGTCTGTTTGTGATGAAGCATTGTTCACTGTATATTTAAAAAAAAAAAAAACAATTCTCCACTTTATTTACAGCCTGTCTCCACCTGTTCTCAACCGGGTGTGTATAATGAGCCAGACTGTATGTGTGTGTAAATGGGTTTAAGTGTCAGCACACGTATAATTCATGAGTATTAATGTCTATTTATTTATTTTAATATTAATGAGTCTGTGGAAGCAGGCTGGTGGTGCAAAAGACAAAGGCAGGCAAATCTGCAGTGTTAAAGCAGTTATTTTAGGTAGTAGGTTGCATGTTGTGTGACCTTGTTTGGATTATTGGAAACAGCATTTATCCTCATTTTACCTTTTTGCGTGTTCTTTACTCCCCTGTTATGAGAAGGGAAAAGTGGATACCGCAAATATACCAAAGATTCTCCTATTTGGTGAAATAGAGCAAAAAGAAGCAAGATGCTTGGATTAGCCTGCTGCTGTGTTTAATGTAACTGTCAGGAACATATGACGGATCCCAGGAGGTGGCATACGTGGTGCATGATGCGCATGGTGGCCTCTGATGCACAGTTTGATGCATTTGGTAATGGTTTTATTTCATTTGAACATGCATCAGATTACAATTGAATGCATCACATAATCAGTTCACAGTTCCACATGTCCAAAAGGAGTAGGAAGAAGCAAATTTTACAATCAGTAACTGTTACATTTGTTCACTTCCTGCTTTCCTAGTATAGTTTATTTTTTTTTTTTGTCCCGTACCGAAGTAGGAGGTGATATGACCATCCAATGACATAATGGGTACCATAGTAAGTGTCAATATAGTGATATATATAGCACATCATGACTGGTTCAAGACTCTTCATCCTTGTATTTAGCAAACATCAACTGCTTGTATTGTTTCTTGAATTGGCTCATCGTTGTGCATTGTTTGACTTCCTTACTCCATTCCAATCCATAGTTTGATTCCACATACTGAAATGCTATGGCTTTTTAACGTAGTCCTAGCATATAAGTGTTTCAAATGTAGTTCTTCCCTGAGATCATATTTCTCCTCTCTTGTAGAGAAGTATTGGATGACATTTTTAGGGAATTGGTTATTTTTAGCCTTATGCATTATTTTAGCTGTTTGAAGATTAACTATATCAGCAAATTTAAGTATTTGTGATTTTAGAAATAAGGAGTTATGTTCTCTGTAGGCGGCATTATGAATTATCCTTAATCATTTAAAGTCAAAGAGAGGCGTTCATTTGATTGGTTAAGATTACACTCAGCTGCGTTAAACCCTTTCACGCCTTCCCTCTTTGCCACTTACGGCGGTGGGAGAGATGGAGGCGTGGGTGCACGATGCTGCGCCAGACTGCGCTGCTCATGAAATTTGCGCTGGCCACACCCCCTTTGCCGTGTATGCTATCTGTCTGTGCATATTTGGATCCTGTGATGTGAAGACTTTTTGCCAGTGGGCAGCAGCTAAAACAGTACAAACAATGCATGATGAAACCTGACAGCCTGGAGAACAACACCAATGATTATCTACACATATATGTGTGTGTATGTGTGTGTGTAAGGAAGATAAATAGTGCAGATAAGAGAGAGGTTCAATGCAGTGGTTGTGTATTGGAAGGGAAAAATCCACATTTGTAGCACATTTGCTGTTTTTTTTTTTTGCTTGTGTGTATGGTGGCCAGCAGGTTCTGAAGTGGGTCCTTAAAGACTAGTTTGTCTCCAGGCTAGTTTCAACCCCTTGTCTGCTCTCTTTATGTGAGTCAAGGGGAGGGTGTGAGTGTGAGTGTGAGCAGCTGCTGTGTCAGACAGCGTTTGTGTCCAAATGTGCTCTAGGAAAGGTGAACACTGAGCCAGTCTTTACTGGATGTGGTATGTAGTAATGGGTGGCTTGTGTGGGTGTTTCTGTGCATGTAGCCAACAAGTGAGGTAGATGATAGCCATGTTTTTGATGAATCCAGAAGAAATTTTGACCCTGAAGGGAACTTAACCTCCATTTGGACCTCATTTTATTCGACATGGTAACTATTTAAACCTCTGTTGGGTGTTTTTTTTTATCGCTCTAATATTCTGTGTTCCTTCGTTAAGGATTGACCTTTACTCTGATCAAATGAAGCGTTTATCCTCCTCAAGGAATCAGACCCCTGCTGCTTACACTCCATAATCAAGATGTCATTTGCATAAAGATGAGAGTGTGACTGGAATGAGTGTCTTTTGTTGCATTGAAATGTGCCTGACACTCTGAAAAACCTGCCTGTGAGGTTTTGGTGTGAGATGTGCACCTGTCAGGCAATTTAACACTGCGCAGGGTGCGCTTCGCCTGCGCCAAGAATAGACCAGGTCGGAGCTGGCCAGCTTTCAGCGCACCTTTGGGGCACTGTTTTGTCACAAAATTGTCACTGGGCCAAGCTGACAATGTGGACACCTCCATTGGTGCGCCGCCACGCCCATCTCGGGGCTGTCCAGTCTATTAATTTACCAAATTGGGTGGTCACAGTGGTGCGCTGGACCAAATTACCACTGTGTGGCTGTTACATTACAATATTTTTTCATGCTAATAGCCTATAATAATATATAAATTAGCTTTCCAAGTATATAATTAGTGCTTTAATGTTTGTATATAGTATTAGGTAATATTATGAAATATATTTCATAATAAGATTTATGGTATCTTTTGGTAAAATATCTACCTCTTCTTCACAGGTGACCGCTGTGAGTTCGATCGCCGTCATGGCGGCTGCATGCCGGGCGTGTGTCGTAACGGAGGAACATGTCGGGAGCTCTCAGGTGGCGGCTTCCGATGCGAGTGCCCCGCCGGTGGGTTCGAGCGGCCATATTGCACTGTCACTGCCCGCTCCTTCCCGCCTAAAACCTTCGCCATGTTCCGGGGCCTGAGACAGAGATTTCACCTCTCTTTCTCTTTAACGTAAGTACATATGAAAAAATGATTCTTCTGTCTGGGCTGTCACCTCTCAAAATCCAATTTCCCTCATCCAGAGATCTGTAATTACGTTCTTTGATTCATCAAGGCTCCATCTTTTTAGTTCATCATTATCTCAGAGATGGATGCTATTAGCTTTCCCTCTTTGTTTCTTCTCTCGTCTTTCAGTTGTCCATCACCAAGTTTCATTAACATCTGAGATCCCAATAAATCTAACTTTGTTTTGTCTTAAACGGTTTTCCAATTCTTCCAACTTCTCCCATAACAAAGGGATATCTTTTTTGTATCTGGGGATTAACTTGATGCTCTTGCTCAGTTGATCCCATATACTGTACTGGCCTTTTTTGTTGAATTTGACTTCTAATAGTGACTAACCTTAAAGCAGGGGTCTCAAACTCAATTTACCTGGGGGCCACTGGAGCTAGGGTCTGGGCAAGGCTGGGCCGCATCAGGTTTCCCCCCCCCCCAAAAAAACGCATTTATTAAAAACAGAAAAATATACAAACTTTTTCAGTGCTTTGGTGCGGATTTTCTACAATAAAAGCTCTGATAAAACATTCCACTGTTCTCAAATTTTTATTTTTCTGCACAAAATAAGATGAAAAATAAATAAACTAATCAAGAATAAAGAAAATCAATCAATCAGTAATAAATAAATATAATAATAATAAAACGGCAAATAATAAAAACTTGAGAAACCACATATAGTTGGTGGGTAGACAAATTATTTTTTCAGATTAAAATGAACAAAGCATTATCAGAGCCCTGTAGACATGACAAAACACGACTATAGTCACATTTATACTCTTTTTATTTACAACATATTGCGCAACTGCAGTGTCTTGAGACACATGCTAACTCGCAAACTAGAGAGCTAGCGACCTAAACAGTAGCCTTCAAGTTATTTCCTTTAAACTTAAATAGCCAAAAACTTACCACTTCCACACGGATAGGGAGGATAACTATTAACAGTTATTTAACCTTTAACATGAACATTAATCAAACATAATAATTTTTTCTGGGTACATGATACCATACAGCATCCATATCAAACTTGCGCGGGCCGCACTAACATTAAACTTTCATATCAAGGCGGGGGCCTCAAAGGCCGCATGTTTGAGACCCCTGCCTTAAAGGTTCTCCATGGCATTCTTACTTAAATTTTGTATTTTATTCCTCTTTACCTTTTTTGTTGCATGGAAAAAAAATATTTGGCTTGATTTCACACAACACTGCAATGCACGGCTGTATTTATCTTTATATATTCCCTTTTCATCAGTCACTCTTAGAGGTGCAATATTTGTCTTTGTGATTTTGCCCTAGGACAGATACCGGGTAAATACTGTCTGCTGTATTATTCACGGGGGCTGCAGCATGTACTGTTTGTGTGTCCCGGCCAGCTGGAATAGGAGTGTGTGCTGCTAAGATGAATGAATAGCTGACTGAACAGATTTTAAGCGGAACAACATCAATATGCTTTGGCCTCAGGGGAGACAAATATTAAATAAAGATGTTTTCTGCTCAATTTGTACAACATATTTATTTAATGTCCAATTAGATAATCCAACAACTTATAACAGACCTATGCAGTTTATCCTTTCAGCCTCTTTTTACTGGTGATTGTGCAACTGTTGGTTGCTTTGGAGAAATGCGATAGCTCTGCATTCTGCTGCATGGTGCAGCACTGCGTGGCCTACTGCAGAGACACAATAGAATAGCTATCGAAATGACCTGTATCTGTTTTGGTCCTTAGCAGGAGGAGCTATCACATTGTAGTCATGGTAACTAGACTACCTACAACTACCTACTTCAAGCACTTGAAAGGCCAATATTGGCAGTATTTTACTTATTAGCTACTGTCTACAATATTTACAGTCATAATTTTGTAATGTTAGGACGTATAGAGTGTTTAGATTTGTTTGCATATATGTTTGCATATATCTATGAACTAACTATGACATAATATGTGTGTCTTTTCAAGGTTTGCAACACTTGAGAACAACGGTCTTCTTTTCTACAATGGCCGCTTCAACGAGAAACATGACTTCATCGCTTTAGAGATCCAAGAAGGACAAGTGGTGCTGAAATATTCTACAGGTATGTTTTGGTTTTTGCTAACATTGTCCACCATATTTACGAAGTGTCCATCGATGTCACGGAACAAATGGGTTAATTTCAAGTTTTTGCAATACCCGCAGGTGAATCGTCCACTCAGGTGAGTCCCTTCCTGCCAGGAGGCGTGAGTGATGGGGAGTGGCACACGGTTCACATCCACTACTACAACAAAGTGAGTTCATCCTCAATTGTGTTTTTATTCTTACCCATATACAGTGTAATTTATGTATATATTAGGGATGACAATCGATTAAAATATTTAATCATGATTAATCATGCTGTCTGTAGTTAACTTGGAATTAATCACATTTAATCGCAGATAGAAATGACTATAATAATAATAATTATTATTATTATTTTATTAATATATAATATTTACTTATATTATTTACATATGTATTATTACTTATATTATTTAATTATATATTACTTATATATTCTTTATTTTACATTATTTTAAAAATATATATACACTCTGAAAGCATATTTTTGTATTACTATTTTTCTTTATTATTATCATATCAGCTCTGAAACTCGCCCACAAATGTTCAACAAATACAAAATGTGAGCGAGTGAGACCTCTCACACTGACACCAAGGCTTTTTGTACAAATGTAAATATCCAAAACAAAGCACAATAGTCATAAAATTATTTGACTACAATAGTCCCCCAGTTTTTGAATGTTTAATGCAAGCGCCAATGTGTCCTACTTTGTTTGACAGTCTTTGAACGCACCATCTCCCTTTTTGCCCATGCACAGATGCATGTATTTAGATGCATTTTTTTTTACCTTTTTCTTTTACATCATATTTGCTCCCAAATGCTGATACTATGTGGGAATACATAATTGTAAGATTTGATGACTTTATTGAGTGTTAATGTGTATATTCGTGGTACACAACCTCACTGAAAAAGTATTGCTTTGTACTGCTGTTTTTTTGTGTGCTTTTGTTCTGTCTGCAGAACTCCAGTAGATGTTTTTATTTGAGCACAAATGTGTGTGTTCCATCATGTGGGCATTTGTTCATTATTCCATCCTTACACAATGGATGCACATTATCTTTAATTTTTTGTTCTTTTTTTTTTTTTTTTATTCCTCAGCCAGCTATACGCTATGTGAGTATGCGTGTGAATGAACTTACATGCTGCCTCGTTTTCCAATCAGATTTTTTTTTCCTCAGTATTGTTTTGTTGTCTTACTAACCCGTTTCCCCTTTCCTTGCTAACAATGAGATGACGTGTATCCCACTGGTTTGCCTTGGAGTCATTGGGGGTATATGCTGATAGTGGCTCGACATAACTAGCCAGACAGCATCCGCAATCAGACTTAATCGGTCCCACGACGGCGGTTATCGACTTATGTTTTTATGCCAAGTGCGCGTTCACATGAAAGATGGCGTTTGATGTCATATTATTACATCTGTTGAAAAGTGGAGCCAGTGTATTTTACATCAGATTTATTACACTAACTATTCCCAACTAGTCTTTTTTATTTAGAAATGCTGCACAAGTTGCATTCAATGCACCTTGTAGTTTTTGTGGAAAAATTATTTCCTCCACATGAGAAAATTCAGTTGATACACAGTGGGATACATCGTGGTGGCCTACAAGGTGCATTTCTACTTGACAATATAATGTTTCGATATTGTTTGTTGTGCCGTCTTACTCCCTGCTGTCGATAAATATAACCTTGACGTTTATCCTGTTTTCCTCTGCACGTCTGCTCGTGTGTGGTTGTTGTTTCTTTACATCACACATTTAATCTTCTGTTCTTGTTTGTGTGTGGTCAGCCTAAGCGCAGCATGAGTGGCGAGGCCCAGGGTCCATCAGATGAGAAGATTGCTGTGGTAAGCGTTGATGACTGCGATACAGCCTTGTCACTCCGCTTTGGCACGCAGCTTGGAAATTACAGCTGCGCCGCTCAGGGCAAACAGACCAGCAACAAGAAGTGAGTTCTTTTATGTACAGTATATATGTTGACAAAGTCAATTAGTTAGAACTCATCACTTGTCCCTTATATTATTGTATTCAGGATTTCATTGTTTGTGGAATTATGTCATTGATAATAGTGCTGCGTTAATCCAGGCTAAATTGGGATTCGAACATGTGTACAGCGTTCGTCTTACCTGGGGATACTTACCTGCAGGAATGTTTGGGCAGGAGCCACCATGAGTCTCTGGGTTTTATAGGTTTGGTGATGTCATTAGTGACATCATCAGATCATACCATGTACAGGGGATGAGGGGAAGGGGTTGTAAGGTTGGATGGGTATTTAATCTCGGGTTCGGGTAGGGAAATATGTGTATGGGTTAATGTTTTATGGAGAGTTGTAGTAGCAGTGGGGTCACATCAGATGATGGTGTTGAAATACAGTTTTAAGCGTTTCATGATTAGATGTGTTTTGTAGACCAACCTATGGACGAAAGTGGGACATTCTGGGCAGATTGGGAGCCCTATAAGAGTATATAATATTCATTCATTCATTTTCTACCGCTTTTCCTCACGAGGGTCGCGGGGGTGCTGGAGCCTATCCCAGCTGTCTTCGGGCGAGAGGCGGGGTACACCCTGGACTGGTGGCCAGCCAATCACAAGGCACATATAGACAAACAACCATTCACACTCACATTCATACCTATGGACAATTTAGAGTCACGCATGCACGGGGAGAACATGCAGTATATAATATAATATATATAATATATACAATACCTTTTTTTCTTCTTTTTGTTTTGGGAAGTCAAGTCAAATCATTCTTTTTTTTTTCCAATTTATTATTATTTTTTCTTGTGTTTTCCACAAGTTTCTCTGCTAAACTAAATAAGTTTGCCTCCTGAATTGTTTTGGCCTTCGGACACTACATTACGACAATATATGTTTACACTTCAAGTACCATGCAATATATACTGTATATGTAGATGTGATGTTCACACACTACAGATTTTCAATAATATTCAGGTCTGGAGCCTGAAATGGCCATTCTAGAACATTGTACTACGTTCCCCTGCATGGATGCCTTAGTAGAATTTGAGGTGTGTTTAGGGTCATTGTCTTGTTGGAAGTATCCAGCCCCACCTCAACTTTATCACCGATTCTTGAGCATTCTTGGTATGAACCTGCTGATACTAACTGGAATCCATGTCACCTTCAAGTTGAGGATTCCCAGTACCTGTACTGGCTACACAGCACACAGCATGATGGAACCACCACCAAATGTTACTGTGGGTAGCAAGTGTTGGTCTTGGAATGCTGTGTTCTTTATCCGCCATGCATACCGCCACTTGTTATGTTCAAATAACTCCATGGTGGTCACAGCTAGGAGACCTGGGTTCGATTCGGAGTTTGCTGCTTCAGCAAATACTTATCTATTTATCTACTTATTTTTTTTTATCACTGCTCATGTCAAATTTCGAGTGTCGTAATGTGTCATTTGTAACCCTACTTGTGGTGTCTGCTGACAATTTTGTACAACAAACACAAACCAAGCTTGTCGTCGTGGTGATGCGCGGCCTCTGGGTAATCTGTAATCACGTTGGCTGTGTCATGTCAGCCCGCAGCAACAGAGAATGGATCAGAGAAGGTCTAGCTGTTGTAAATCTCTCCTCTCTCCGCACGTCTCCTCGTCAGAACTGATTTTTTTTTTTTTATATCTGACAAAAGTTGAGCTTCATCTCTAGTTTGTGTGACTCTGGGGCCATTTGTCTTGTTTTGTTTCCTCAGTCTCGCTCAAGCGCTACTAAAGCAAAGCTCTGGAAACAGAAAAGCTCTCCCAGTGACAGCACATTCATGTCTCATTTTTATGTAATGTGACATATTCTTTTGTTTCATCCACTCACCTTCCTGCTATCTTTTTTCTACATTTCTACTCTCTTGATGTTTGCTGTAACTCACACTTAATCTTTGTTTGTTCATCTGCCTCCCCGGCTGCCTCCTGTCATCCTTTTATCTTTTTTTTTTGCCTCCATTTTTTTTGTTTTTTATTTTTTGCTCCTGTCTCCGCTCTATTCCCACTCTGCTTTGTAATCCAACTGATATTTAATCTCCTTCATCTCTCTTCTTGTCTCCTGTTTGCAATTCATTTCTTCCTCTGATTTATCTTTACCCTCAACATGACCACCATTAGTATTTGAATTCCTTCTTAAACACCACAATCTAATTGTTAAATGTACTACAAAAAAGGTCAGTAAGGATAATTCATAATGCCGCCTACAGAGAACATACTAACTCCTTATTTCTAAAATCACAAATACTTAAACTTGCTGATATAGTTCATCTTCAAACAGCTAAAATAATGCATAAGGCTAAAAATAACCAATTACCTAAAAATGTCATCCAATACTTCTCTACAAGAGAGGAGAAATATGATCTCAGGGAAGAACTACATTTGAAACACTTCTATGCTAGGACTACGTTAAAAAGCCATAGCATTTCAGTATGTGGAATCAAACTATGGAATGGATTGAGTAAGGAAGTCAAACAATGCACAACGATGAGCCAATTCAAGAAACAATACAAGCAGTTGATGTTTGCTAAATACAAGGATGAAGAGTCTTGAACCAGTCATGATGTGCTATATATATCACTATATTGACACTTACTATGGTACCCATTATGTCATTGGATGGTCATATCACCTTGTACTTCGGTACGTGGTACATTATTTAAACAAACAAACAAACAAACAAAACCTTAAACTGTATTACGGAAAGCAGGAAGTGAACAAATGTAACAGTTACTGATTGTAAAAGTACCAGATGGAGGGGTAGGATTTAATAAGCTTTGCTTCTTCCTACTCCTTTTGGACATGTGGAACTGTGAACTGATTATGGGATGCACTCAATTGTAATCTGATGCATGTTCAAATGAAATTAAACCATTACCATTACCATAATCCCCCTTTTTTATTAGGTTCTTCCCTTTTCTCCTGACGCTCTGTATTAATGAACTATCTTCCATTTCCTTCTTATTAGGTCTCTTGACCTAACTGGTCCACTGTTCTTGGGTGGAGTTCCCAATGTTCCAGATAACTTCCCATTTGGCACCAGGGAGTTTATTGGCTGTATGAAGGAGCTGCACATTGATAACAAGCCGCTGGACCTGGCTGGGTTTATTGCCAACAACGGAACCCTCCCAGGTCAGCACTGCTAGTCGTTATTGTTCATTTGTGTCACTTGAGTGAACAAACTGGCCCAGTAACTATATCAGGAAATGCATTATGTAAAGGTACAATTGTGATATTTGACTGTTTTTTTGCATTCCTGTAATATATGGTGTACCTTTCCACGATAGCCAATTCAAGAAACAATACAAGCAGTTGATGTTTGCTAAATACAAGGATGAAGAGTATTGAACCAGTCATGATGTGCTATATATATCACTATATTGACACTTACTATGGTACCCATTATGTCATTGGATGGTCATATCACCTATAAAAAAACCTTAAACTATATTAGGAAAGCAGGAAGTGAACAAATGTAACAGTTACTGATTGTAAAAGTACCAGATGGAGGGGTAGGATTTAATAAGCTTTGCTTCTTCCTACTCCTTTTGGACATGTGGAACTGTGAACTGATTATGTGATGCATTCAATTGTAATCTGATGCATGTTCAAATGAAATAAAACCATTACCATTACCATAGGCTGCACTGCTAAACTTCCCTACTGCAAGTCCAATCCTTGTCAGAATGGAGGAACCTGCCGGGTCAGCTGGGAGACGTTCTCCTGTGATTGCCCACTTGGGTACGGAGGCAAGGACTGCGGCCATGGTGAGAGTCTTTTCAGTTTCATTTCATGGTTGATTCTTGGTATATTTTACCTTGTCACCCCATGAAGGTCTTTTCAATAGCTCGCTAACGTTGTCGTGAAAGCATCCATTAAGGTACTTAGCAGAAAATGTTCACAGTATTAAAAAAATGCTTTTGGTTTTCAGTGGCAGACATGTACAGCACGGTTCAATGCTTTTACCAAAAGCACATCAAAAACATGTTTTTTCCCGTAGTGATGCCCCACCCCCATCGCTTCCTGGGAAACAGCGCCCTGTGGTGGGACTTGAAGAATGACGTAACCATCTCCACTCCTTGGTACCTGGGCTTGGTGTTCCGAACCAGAGCCAGAGAGGGGACTCTGCTCCAGGCCCAGGCGGGCCAGTACACCAGCCTGCTCTTCCAGGTCTCTCCAGTTTCTCCTTGCTTGGTTTCTAGATTGTGTTTACTGACGTTTCCCATCTTTTCCCAGCTAACAAATGGCCAGCTAGTTTTCTCGGTGACTCGGGGTTCAACCAGACCAGTGAGGCTGAGGCTGGATCAGGTTCAAGTGGCGGACGGGCGGTGGCATGACCTCCAGCTTGAGTTGCGTGATGTGCACAGCGGGCGTGAGACACGTTACGTCGCTACACTTCGCCTTGATTTTGGACTCTATCAGGTAAGAGATACTTGAAATGATCACTCATTTATCACTGCACCTTTATCCAGATTTTCACAAAATTGTAACGGGTCCCTGCTGTCAGTCAGTCTGCTCTGCATTAAATATTAAAATGCCAATGACCAGAGGACACAGAAAGATGATTGAACTAAGAAGTGGCAGAATAGCAAATAGCAATAATATTTTTTACTGTCTTACATCATTTAGAAAAGAATGATGAGTTGAAATATGAGACGATGACACAGTCACCACCAATTAGACTGATTATGTTTGTTTGGCAGCGACTGTCAGCCCAACATCAATCCTGACTGCTGAAAGAGGAACCCCTTAAATGGGACTTATTGATTTACAGTTCATGCTTGATGTTCCCGGCTATTATGTCAGCATTGGCCCACTCTATATTGATCTGAATGTTATTGTTAGCTTTTACTTAAAAGAGGACCTATTATGCTTTTTCCACTTTTCTGACCTATAAATGTAGCTAGAATGTTGTATTCCAGTGTTAAACGATGCCAGTGTTTCAAATAATGAGGTTTGCGCATTTCGAAGTGAGCTCTGAACGCTCGGTTTCAGAGAGTTTTTTTCTAACATTGTCTCTTATGACATCACAGAGTGCAGGGCTTCCTTATATGGGCGTGTACTGCTTCTCACAAGCTCTGCCTTTCATTGTAGGGTGTTAGCTAAGCCTCCCAGGGACAGTTTCTTCGGGTGTAAGGGAAAGCCATTTTGTCTCGGATGAGGATGCTGAGGTTCTCATTGGGAGTGACCAGGATGGATAGGATCAGGAACGAGTACATCAGAGGGACATTACATGTTAGAGGCCAGAGGAGGGATAGTGAATATATTGGTAGAAGGATGCTGCGTAGAGGAAGCCCAAAGAGGAAGTTTATGGATGTAGTGAAGGAGGACATGAGGAGCAATTGATTTGCTGTGACGACCCCTGAAGGGAAAAGCCGAAAAAGAAAGAAGAAGAAGAAGAAGGGGACCTTTAATGTATACATCATCTCAACTGGTTGTGACAACCTTGATAGCTTCACTCCAAAACAATTACCTTTTACGAGGTCAAACACTATCATCATTGAAACGATATCTTTATGCATCTTTGTTCAGGAATTCAGTTTCCATCCATTATTAATGATCATCCTTCCTTTCCCCCCCTCCTATTAGGGAACAGCAATAGTGGGAAATGAGATTCATGGTTTGAAGGTGAAACATCTGCATGTGGGAGGAGTGTTGGGCTCTGGAGAGGTCCAGAACGGGATAAGGGGATGCATACAGGTGAGGAGAAATTGATTCATTATCCATGAAGCAGAAGCCAATTTGCTCCTTTAAACCTTAAATGCCATGACACCCCCTCTATCTCATTCTAGGGCGTTCGTTTGGGTGTGAGACCGGACTCTCCCTTGCTGCCCCGCCCCTCCAGAACGGTGAAAGTGGAGATCGGCTGCAATGTCGGCAACCCCTGCGTTTCATCTCCTTGCCCCGCCCACAGCCGATGTTCTGACCACTGGGAGCGACATTCCTGCATATGTGAACCAGGTGAGAACCTTCCCTCCATAATATGGTCCAATCCATCTCACAGTTTGGAGATCATTGAAACGAGAGAGAAAGAAACCCAAACTTCTTAATTGGCTGAATCTAATGAAGGAGGAAAAGATTAAAGCAGAAGTCGACACAACAGAGATGGAAAACACATGAAGACATGAACCAAAAAGATGAAACACAGCAACAGACAGATTGAAAATGTTAATGGTTAATTAAGAGAAGGCAGTGGCAGACTGGAATAATGTAAACAGAGGAGATTTGGGGCGGCAGATGGAAATCGGAGAAGAAAGAAGGTCTCATCAAATAGCCCGGAAACACTGGAGACGAACTCCTTAAATCAATAAATATACTGTCTTCATTATTTCGTTATGTTGATTTGTAGAACCACAAAATGAATTATGTGTCAGGAGATGGGGATAACGGCTGCGCAGTGGACGAATGGTTAGCACGCAGGCCTCACAACTAGGAGACCCAAGTTCATTTCCACCATCTGCCATCTCTGTGTGGAGTTTGCATGTTCTGTGTATGTGTGTGGGTTTCCTCCCACATTCCAAAAACATGCTACGTTAATTAGCGACTCTAAATTGTCCATAGGTATGAATGTGAGTGTGAATGGTTGTTTGTCTATATGTGCCCTGTGATTGGCTGGCCACCAGTCCAGGGTGTACCCCACCTCTCGCCTGAAGACAGCTGGGATAGTCTCCAGCACCGCCGCGACCCTCGTGAGGATAAGTGGTAGAAAATGAATGAATGAATGAATCAGATCGGGAAAACGGCTGCGTGGTAGTTGAGTGGTTAGCACGCAGACCTCACAGCTAGGAGACCTGAGTTCAATTCCACCCTCGGCTATCTCTGTGGAGTTTGCATGTTCTCCCCATGCGTGTGTGGGTTTTCTCCGGGTACTCCAGTTTCCTCCCACATTCCAAAAACATGCTAGGTTAATTGGCGACTCCAAATTGTCCATAGGTATGAATGTGAGTGTGAATGGTTGTTTGTCTATATGTGCCCTGTGATTGGCTGGCGACCATTCCAGGATATACCCCGCCTCTAGCCTGAAGACAGCTGGGATAGGCTCTAGCACCCCTGCTACCCTCGTTAGGATAAGCAGTAGAAAATGAATAAATGAGATCGGGAAGACGGCTGTGCGGTGATCGAGTGGTTAGCACGCAGGCCTCACAGCTAAGAGACACAAGTTCAATTCCACCCTCGGCTATCTCTGTGTGGAGTTTGCATGTTCTTCCCGTGCATGCGTGGGTTTTCTCCGGGTACTCCGGTTTCCTCCCACATTCCAAAAACATGCTAGGTTAATTGGCGACTCCAAATTGTCCATAGGTATGAATGTGAGTGTGAATGGTTGTTTGTCTATATGTGCCCTGTGATTGGCTGGCGACCAGTCCAGGGTGTACCCCGCCTCTCGCCTGAAGACAGCTGGGATAGTTTCCAGCATACCTGCGACCCTCTTGAGGATAAGCGATACAGAAATTGTATGGATGGAACTTGGACTTTTTTCCTTGTTGTTCAGTGCGGCCCTTAAGCTAAAACTGTAAGACAGTGTATGTGCAAACTCAACAAATTAAGAAAGTAAGAGTGAAGTTGCTAACAAGAAAAAGTTAGAAAATGAGAGCAAGTGCTTGCAGCAAAGATGGAGGGAGTGAAGAAGGAGTGGTGAAGAGGATACGATGTGTGTGTGTGTGTGTGTGTGTGTGCGGGAGCCTGAGGCCTGGCAGCCTGAAAGAGGAAGCAGAGAGGCAATGCTCCTCCTGCAGCATCCTTTGTATGCCAGACTCTCGCCTGTGAGCTAATGCTAAAGCACCTGAACTTATTCAATTGGAACATCACATACAAACACATAATCGTATGGAAAAAAACTTCCTGTGTGTACACTCAGAGTTTATTTTCAGCTCCGGCTCTCATTATCTTTGATTAGCACGATGATCATTAAAAATGGAGAACGCCAGACAACAAGTGCAGCTCAAAGACGAATAAAAGTTTAATAAGAGCACGGAAAGAAAAAATAAGAGAGGTGCGCTGTAAATAATTCTCTTTCATTTGAGAGACAAGATATGCAAATGACAGTCTATGGAACTGCTGTACGTTTAAATGAGACCTTTTGTTTTACATTTTTGATGGATTTTAATACTCATGTGCTCATGATAGCCTTGAGGACTCTAATTTAAATGTCACTTCAAAATTTTTAATAAAAGTGCCGCTGGTATGACAAGAAAAATCATCCCTGTATCTGATATCATCTGGGGTTTATATATATATATATATATATATATATATATATATATATATATATATATATATGTGTGTGTGTATGTACTGCTTGTATTATCTGTCAATCAACAATGAAACTGTTTAAGAATATAACCATTAACTCATATATGTATGTCTAATAGCCTATTGATTTAAAAAAAAATGTTCATAGTTTCAAATCTGTGTGTTTCTCCGCTTCTTCTTTCCCTTATTGTTGCCACAAGGCCGGTATCAATAAAGGCTGTCGTCACGGTGCTCAGTCAGTTGCCATGGTGAACGGCTGAAGATGTATAGGGCTGATAGTGGATGATTGAATGTGTCTTTGCCAGGAAAGCAAGCAACAGTAGTAGTAGAATATGACACAGAAACTGATTGCAAACATCTCAAGATATATACAAAACATATATAGAGGAAATGTAAGAATGTAAATACTGAACATTTAATGTTGTTATTTTAAACACAGTGGGATGACATCTGTTATAATACAGTATTAACCCTCAGTATGTTTACAGAAATGCTCAATGCTATGAAAATAATCATAAAACATTGCCAGAATCCGTCACTCATGCATCAATAATAATGTTGCATTTCAATTGGAAATCGGCACTTGCAGCTATAATCTTCCGACGTATGTTTGACATAGAAAATGAGCTTTAGTACATAAATAACTTTATATTTCATTGTTTTGCAGGTTACTATGGGAAAGGCTGCACTGATGCTTGCCATCTGAACCCATGCGACAATGAGGCTCAGTGCCACAGGAAGCCCACGTCGTCACATGGGTACACATGTGACTGCGGAGACAACCACTATGGACAGTACTGCCAAGACAGGTATTTTGTGTGTTTATGTGTACTCCTTATATGTCTTTTTATTATTTATTATGATAGTGAGTAGCAAGAGTTGGTAGTGTCGTGGTCTGGGGCTGCATGAGTGCTGCTGACACTGAAGTAAACATAAACTTGTACCGTGACATCATGATCATGTAGGAGTGGAAGAGGATTCCATTAAAGCAGTGCTAGATAGCAATGGTGCTAACACGTGTTCGTTCGATTGTGGACAGTAAACGGCTTCTGAAATACGATGGCTGTATCAGTAGTACTCTCTCTGTGCTCATTTAGGATAGACCACCAGTGTCCGAGGGGCTGGTGGGGGTCTCCCACCTGTGGACCTTGTCACTGTGACACCAATAAAGGATTTGATCCAGACTGTAACAAAACCAGTGGGCACTGTCAGTGCAAGGTAAGGAACAAACTAACTAGAATACTGCAATGACTACTTTAAAAAATATCTTGTTTTCACATATAACATATTGAGCATGTGCCTGCTTCTCAGAGGTTTATTCAGCAGTGATACCTGCATATTTACCGATCTGTTTATCCTGGTTTTAATCTGCTCCTTTGACCCTAGTCTCTTAATCTCTGACGGTAACACTCACACAGGTCGTACATGTGGACCCAGGCAGATAAATACAATATAGAAGATATCCCTTGATATCATGTACAATATGTTTCTTGTATTGTCGTGATTCTATCACCAGTAGGTGATGTGTTTATATTGAAGCCACATGGCACAGGTCACCATTCATAAAACTATCAGTAGCCACGTTTACATGAGATTTTCCTCTTTCCGAATGGAATCTTTCTGAATGATGTACCAGAAAACAGTGTATACATGGAAAGGAATATTCCAATCTCCTGTCTACATGCACCGCTATAATCAAATGGAATAGTCAATAGGGCATGCGCAGTAAAATGTAAACAACATCACGTGATTCATCAAAGATGGCGGACGAGAGTGTGATTACCACGGTTTTTGGGACAGTTGCTATGCTTTTTTTAAAGCAGCAACTTGAACGTTGAAGGTATTTGCTCAATTTTGCTAGCTAAAGATAAAAGCAAGCTAAAACAAACACATGTCTCACAAAAGAAAGAAAAGATACTTATACACGCACCCACACAAAAAAGGACTAACTGACAGTTAAAGAGGAAACATCGAGTACGCATATGACAGCTTGCTTTGCAACAAAGAAAAAGCAGAATGTTCCAGATGCCTTGATGCCCCTGTGAACAAAGGAAAGATGCCTTGATGCCCCTGCGAACAAACAAAAGCAGAAACACCATGAAAGCGGTTCAAGCAAGGGCAGTGACGAAATCTGATTGGTCCAGGACTCCAGCCTCTTACACAATGAGTGTATAAAAGACCGGGCAGGGAAAGGAAGGGTGCTTTTTTTGCAGCTGTGCTGTAATAAGACCCGCTTACTTGTAGGCATACAGGGACTGCAGATAAGTCCGGACGTCTGTATTGGGTATTGTTGTCAGGAATAAACAATCTGGTTCTCATTCTATCATTTGGTTCTTTAAGATTCCCTTATCCGCTGTCGTCCAGTGACGACTGCTCGCCGCCATTTTCAAAACCTGAGAGACGTCTGCGTGTTACGTCACAGCTGAGCATGCGCTGAAAGAATGCATCCTGACAACTTTCCGATTGAGCGGGTACAAGATACTTCAATCGGATTGGGGAAAGGAATATTCCACCCCCGTAAATCCGATTATATATTCATTCGGATTGGCACTTTTCTTTCGGAATGAGGTGTATACAAAGGTTACATTCTTTCTGTTTGAGCAAATAACCCAAATGGAATTGGAATATTTGGGTCCATGTAAACATGGCTACTCTGACATTATTATACTTCATGATAATGGCTATCATCTTTGCATGCATTTATCCTAATCATATTCTCATTAGTTTTACTTGTGCAAAATCATATTTTTTTATGCACCTGAAAATTCATATTAATAGTCCTTGCACTTGCAAACTTTGGCCTCATGGCGGGTTAATTATCACACCTAATAATGCATGGACAGAGAGTGTTATGCAATACTGTACAAAAACAATACGGAACTCTGGGATATTTCACATCAGTGACACTGTGCTTATGTGTGGGAATATATTCAGGAGTTTCACTATCGTCCACGGGGCACAGACGGCTGCCTGCCTTGTGACTGTTACCCGGTGGGCTCCTTCTCACGGACATGTGACCCTGAGATTGGCCAGTGCCAGTGCAGACCCGGTGTGATCGGTCGCCAGTGCAACATGTGTGACAACCCCTTTGCTGAGGTCACAAACTCAGGGTGTGAAGGTACGAAGAGAAAAATATTACTACACAAATTATATATTATTACTATATTATTTCTGTATCATGAGTAAGATTTCCTTTTTATGCAGTCATTTATGATGGCTGCCCAAAAACCATCACTCAAGGCATCTGGTGGCCACGGACCAAGTTCAACTTGCCTGCAGCAGTTCCCTGCCCCAAAGGCTCTGTGGGTGAGTCCACACATTGACATTAACAGGTCGTGACCTCGTGGAAAAACACTGCTTCTCTTTGCCTTGCAGGCGCTGCCATCAGACACTGTGACGTTGAGAGAGGCTGGATGGAGCCAGACCTTTACAACTGCACCTCTCCTCCATTTGTGGAGCTCAGCGCTGCTGTATGTTGTTGACAAGTCATAAGCTACTCGGTGTCAAAGTGTCAATCTGAATACTTACATCGATTGTTTTCATCTAGCTGGACTCTCTTGAACGCAATGAAACAGAGCTAAACACGATTATGGAAAAGAAGCTTGCACATCAGCTCCGTGATGTCACCGAAGCGACCGGCCGCCTCTATGGTAACGATTTGCTGATTGCAGAGCGACTGTTGTCACGCCTGTTGGCCTTCGAGACCCAACAAAGTGGCTTTGGACTTACTGCCACTCAAGATGCGCACTTTAATGAGGTAGGATACTGAATACATGCATAGTACACACACACTGTGACACACTGTTCAGTCTACCGCTTTTTCCTCACGAGGGTCGCTGGGGGTGCTGGAGCCTATCCCAGCTGTCTTCGGGCAAGAGGCGGGGTACACCCTGGACTGGTCGCCAGCCAATCACAGGGCACATATAGACAAACAACCATTCACACTCACATTCATACCTATGGACAATTTGGAGTCGCCAATTAACCTAGCATGTTTTTGGAATGTGGGAGGAAACTGGAGTACCCGGAGTAAACCCACGCATGCACGGGGAGAACATGCAAACTCCACACAGAGGGTGGAATTAAACTCGGGTCTCCTAGCTGTGAGGTCTGCGCGCTAACCACACGACCGCCGTGCCGGCCCGTGACACATTGTATTGTATTTAAATGTTGGAGTCCAGTCCGGAATATTGGCTGTTGGGAGTGGGATGGGACAGGAGTGATCCTGCTAATCCGGACCAGACGTTGTAGTGACCTAATTCTAAATTTGGTACATGGATATCGCCACTCTTTGATCATTCCTAAATCTGCACGGATACAGGCTTAATTACCACTTATAAATTCCTCAGTTAGAATTTCTAATAAGGAGTATTTGCATGATAAATTATAATATTCTGAAATTAATTTTTACATGTACTCACCTTGAGTCAATGTTTTTAACTGTGACATATTCCCAGCATGTTTATCAGTAGTCGCTAGTCATTTTAATGTGTGAATATGTTATGAAATTCAGCACTGCCACAGTGCCAATTGTGCCTGCTGGCACTGTGAACCGTGACAATTGTACGCTCCCCAATCTGATTGCATTATGGCATTGTAGATTAAAGAGAGCATCTCTAATCCATGTAAATGCAATCAATTTGGTGCAATTTTAGCATCACAAAAGGATTACTGCCATGCTACTGATAATGCAAACATGGTATTGTCAGTAAACATCTGCATAATAGATGCAACATGCAACAGTAGTTTTGCATGAGATACTGTACTTTTATGGGTATTGTTGCTACGGCAATGCAGTGAGGGGAGCTCATCCAATATTGCAGTATTAACAGAGCCTCGTTTGGAGGAAGCGAGGATAATATACATATATGAGGAAGCAGGAATGTAATTCTTCCTCTGCGTGATAGCAGTTGGGCACGCTAATACACCGTGCTACTGAAAGGGGCTCAGTCATTGTTATACCTTTCCAGGCGGGTTGCTATGGAAACTGACATGGCCGTGGAAGTAATACAGTACTGTAAATGATGTTTTGTCATCAGAGTATGCTCTAATTACTGTGCATTTAATCATACGTTGTGGGGCATGCTGAATCCTCTGTCACTCCTGCTTAAGACATTATAAGAAAATTAGAAGAAATTTAATCGTCATCATAATTAAAAGGGATTTGATTGTTAATTTTGTGCACACAATCATCAGTCCAATTAGTTTTCATTAACTTAAATGATCAGTAGATGGCAATTTTATTTAATTTACTCCACCCACGGCCTGCCTTCCGGGCACGCACACTCTGCTGTGAACACACTCCCAAGTGCTCCCGAGGACTTCCTGATTACTGCCGAACACCACTTTCTTTTTTTTTTTTTCAAATTTTGTCGGTATAGGAGTTGATAATAAATTAATAAACCTTTGGAGAGCTACTTGAAAAGTGGTTAGGAGCTACTGGTTGGAGACCTCTGACTTACTGTGTCTGACCTCCAAGAGTTTACTGAGTGCAGACAATCTTGGCACAACATTGGTAGTAGAAATGTGGTCATTACCCATTTTTTGCAGGACTACCCATGTTTATAAAAAAACTCAGATAGAACCACCAATTGTGCCAATAGCAACTCCAGACATCAGTGAGTGCATGCAGCTAAGACGCTCCCTGTACGCACAGTCTACAGTATGATGCTACACACATCAACTTACTTACATCAAAATAAACACATTTAGGACACCGATAAATTTAATTGTTACTTACAGCTTGCTTTTCCAACTCTTCAACATGAAGAAGTAACTATGGTATCAAAATAATGCTTACGCAATAACATACATGCAAAACTATACTTTCATCTACAACCTGCAAGGTATGCTGGGCAAACTTGCTTAAGTTACGTCCCCT
This sequence comes from Doryrhamphus excisus, assembly GCF_037039965.1. Taxonomy (NCBI): domain Eukaryota; kingdom Metazoa; phylum Chordata; class Actinopteri; order Syngnathiformes; family Syngnathidae; genus Doryrhamphus; species Doryrhamphus excisus. The sequence continues at coordinate 6,912,141 of NC_136373.1, read as the reverse complement.
CTGAAACTGGACTGTTGGTTTTCTCATGATTGTCACCTTTCATCCAGATCCAAGTACAGTTGCTATGCGCTGAATTTTTTTTACAAATTGTATTAATAATGTGTATTAATATTTAATAATAATTAATATATAATAATGTGTGAATCAAATCATATTGTTCATTGAGCTTCTTATCACACAGCACTTCTGTGGACCTTCAGTGACCCTTAAGAGTTTATTTTCTTGTTCGTTTCCCCTTCCTCAAAATAATTCTTCTTCTTTTAGAACATCCTGCGGGGCTGCAGCGTACTTTTGAGTCCCGGAACGGAGGGGCTTTGGAGGGCCCTCGCCCAGGGTCAGAACCACATTCCTGGTGGTCCTTCCGAGCTGACAGAATTACTGGGGCAGTATACGCAGAATCTGGCCCAGAACATGAAGCTCACCTACCTCAACCCTGTGGCCCTGGTAGCTCCTAATATTGGTGAGTTGAAAGTGACATATTATTTCTTTTACTAACATTTTTTAATATTTGCATTGTTTTAATTTTTTTCAATGTTATAAAGCTTCATTTGGCGCATGTAGGATCCATTTAAATGTGGATCCATCTATAAGTAAATATAAGATGCATGTAAATATGATTCCATGTCAGATAAAGGGTAAAATGTCACCTCATCCCAAGATATGATAACATAACTACCGGTCATAAAATTGTAGCAAAACATGGCGACTGAATCCGTTGCTTTTCTGCAAAGAACGGACATGAGCGACTGAAATTTAGGCAACTAACTTTAAATTTTACATGATAACATTTTAAAACCAGATTAATCGCAGTTATCAAATTAATCAATCGCGATTAATCATCACATCATACCGGTCATAAAATTGCAGCAAAACATGCTGACTGATTCCATTGCTTTTCTGCAAAGAATGGACATGAGAAACTTAAATTTAGGCAACCAACTTTAAGTTTTACATGATAACATTTTAAAACCAGATTAATCACAGTTTGAAAATTAATTAATCACGATTAATCACCACATCATACCTGTCATAAAATTGTAGCAAAACATGGCGACTGAATCCATTGCTTTTCTGCAAAGAACGGACATGAGCGACTCAAATTTAGGCAACCAACTTTAAATTTTACATGTTAACAATTTTAAACCAGATTAATCTCAGTTAGCAAATTAATTAATCATGATTAATCACCAAATCGCACAATTTTCCTTTATATTACCTAATAGTATTGCCATATTACCTTGCCATTTTCCTTTGTTCATTAGCAAAGAGTGCATTTGGAATACAGGAAGTGGACAAATGTGTTGCAATTGATGTGAAACAGATGACCTAATGGACTAGAGATGTGTTTGTTCGGCGGCGGAGATACATACTGTATATGGTGTTGGAATTGCACTGCGTGCTTGCCATGATGTTGCCGTTTGAGTCTTCAATTGTATGTCAATAAAAGTTATGTTGACTATTATGTGGCCATCGACTTAAGCAGTGTATAAGTTACAAAGGTTAGCGGACTAACGATGTTCTAATTGTATTGTCACACAGTCATGAATCTGGATCGGGTGGAAAACCACACCGACGTGCGGCGACGTTTCCCACGTTACCACACCACGCTGTTTCGCAGTCAATCCGTCTGGGATCCCTACACCCACGTGTTACTGCCCCCTGCTGCCCTGGGGCCACAACGACAACAGCAACAACATAGCTGGAGGGAGAAGGAGCGGAAAGAGAAAGAAGTTGAGAAAGAATGTAAGAGTACATATCAAAGAGTACGGAACATGCTAACAACATGCTAACTATAACTGCTCCTTCTCAGACATCCCTCCTGTTCAACCCCCAGTCAGCATTTCAGCCAATCACACGAGTGAATACACAGCAGCCAGACGCACCCGCGCAGCGCCTGAACCTCCCATCACAATAGTCATTTTGCTGATCTATAGAAGTCTTGGGGGAGCGCTACCTCCAAAGTATCACACAGACCGACGAGGAGTGAGGTGAGTACCGAATACCGAATGATGCTTTCTGATCATGTTAATGTATGACTTATGTAACCCTGTATTTGCTTTCATACGGTCCCAGGCTTCCCAGACACCCAGTAATGAACTCCCCAGTGGTCACCATATCTGTCTACAACAACCAGACGTTCGTGGGTGGACATTTGGACCAGCCCATCCTACTGGAGTTCAAACTACTGGAGACGGCCAATCGCAGCAAGCCGTTGTGTGTCCAGTGGAACCACAGCAGCCAGTGAGTACACACCATACCGATTGTGCATTACTTTTTACAATTGCTCTTTCTAAGAAACTAAGAAATATTAATGTTTTTCCTTATCTATCAGTTATTTCAGTGATATTTAAAACAAAAAAAAACACAACAAATGAATCTATATTATCAACGCAAACATATGTGTTGTTGTTGTGTGTCCCTGCAGGTGTGAGATCGGAGGTTGTTGGACAGTGAGGGACTGCATGGTGGTGTATAGGAACACCTCACATGTCCGCTGTCAGTGTCAAAGGTTTGGTACCTTCGGGGTGCTGATGGACAGTTCCCACAGAGAGGTTTGTACAATAGGCTTACATTCACTTACTGGACATTTCACCTATATAGTATATACATATATAGTGAAATGCAGATGAAAATGCTCAGAAGATGCCTAGTGGGATACATTGTAGTCGTCTAGAACATTGCTTTTTTTTAATCTATACCTCTTTTCGCAAGCAGCAGTTAGAAGGCGATTTGGAGACACTCGCCCTGGTTACTTATTCCTTCCTGGTGCTCTCCATGCTGGCTCTACTTGTCACTGTCCTGGTTCTGTCGTGCCTCCGAGGCCTAAAGTCCAACACCCGGAGCATCCATTCCAACACAGCTGCAGCCATGTTTTTGTCCGAGCTTGTGTTTCTGCTGGGGGTCAATCAAACTGAGCAACAGGTTTGTACTTGACTTTTAATTTTTTTCAATCAAAAGGTCCCCTTTTTGATTGAGTAATGTTAAGTAACTATGTAAATATATATAGCATCGGTCCCTTCCCCCGGCTACGTTTCATTAACCATATACGTAATTGTGTGTGTTGTGTACATCTTGCTTTTTTTTTTTTCCAGAGGAGGTGCGACAAATATGTGCTCAGTCAGCGTGTAATCACATTAATTAAAGTGCATCCTCACACAGACAGCTGTAGAGTGAAGACAGTTACCTCCAGCTTTCCCCTTCATGCACATCACACTCGGGAGAGCATGTTAGTGCTCACAGCGGTTACGCCATATTTTGCTATTTCTGTCTTCCTTCACAGTTTAGTTGATTCTTTATGCACACATGTGTGTGTGTGCGTGTGTGTGTGCATTGATGCATGCGAGTGACTAAAATGTACCATATGGGTTTATTTCTGCTGCAGTTGCTTTGCCATTTTAAAGATTGAATTCACTTAGATTTTGTTAATTATATATATATATTGTTCATAAAAAAATGTACATTTAACTCAATAATTAAGTCTGCACGGTGGTCGAGTGGGTAGCGCGCAGACACAACTGACCGTTTTCCACACTTAAATTATCCTAAAATATTATTAATACGGCCATCAGTGGATTCAAATGTTAAAGTAGGATTAATCACAGCTAGGAGACCCGAGTTCAATTCCACCCTCTGTGTAGAGTTTGCATGTTCTCCCCGTGCATGCGTGGGTTTTTGTCCGGGTTTCCTCCCACATTCCAAAAACATGCTAGGTTAATTGGCGACTCCAAATTGTCCATAGGTATGAATGTGAGTGTGAATGGTTGTTTGTCTATATGTGCCCTGTGATTGGCTGGCCACCAGTCCAGGGTGTGACAGCTGGGATAGGCTCCAGCACCCCAGCGACCCTCATGAGGATAAGCGGTAGAAAATGAATGAATATATTTATTGTTCATTTAAAAAATTGTAAATTTACCTCAATAATTAAGGCTGCACGGCGGTCGAGTGGTTAGCGCGCAGACACAACTGACCGTTTTCCACACTTAAATTACCCTAAAATATTATTAATCGGGTCGTCAGTGGATTAAAATGTTAAGTTAGGATTAATCACAGCTAGGAGACCCGAGTTCAATTCCAACATGGAGTTTGCATGTTCTCCCCGTGCATGCGTGGTTTTTCTCCGGGTACTCCGGTTTCCTCCCATATTCCAAAAACATGATAGGTTAATTGGCGACTTCAAATCGTCCATAGGTATGAATTTGAGTGTGAATGGTTGTTTGTCTATATGTTCCCTGTGATTGGCTGGCCACCAGTCCAGGGTGTGACAGCTGGGATAGGCTCCAGCACCCCAGCGACCCTCATGAGGATAAGCGGTAGAAAATGAATGAATGAATGAACTCAATAATTAATTATCCATTATAAATCCATTAGCAAGATTATCTCTTTAGCTCTTATTTCACACTTCCCCATTCGTCCTTCATTCTCCCCTCCTCGTTGCTTCGTATCTCTGAGCCATCTGTCTGGCCTTGCTTCGATAAGTTATCTCCTTTTGGCTCATTCAGCCATTCTTTCTTTCCCTTTGAATCACTTGTCTCTTCATTTTCTTCCAGTTCCTGTGCACGGTGGTAGCCATCTTGCTGCATTACTTCTTTATGTCAACATTTGCTTGGATGTTTGTGGAGGGCCTTCACATCTACAGGATGCAGACGGAGCAACGTAACATCAATTTTGGAGCCATGAGATTCTACTATGCCATCGGCTGGGGCGTGCCTGCTATTATTACTGGTATACACTATATTTTTGTATGAATAAACGTGGTCATGTAAAAAACCATCGGCTAAATATTAGTACCAGACATTTGCTTGGTACTGTATTTGTTGCTAGGCAGATTTATCAATCTTTACTGCTTCATAGGCCAAAAACAATTGTCAACCACACACCCTTAGGCTATTTCAATGGCAAACTCACAGAGATTTTGACGTTTTGTCCCTTGCCAAAGATCATGAGATGTGTTTAGGTACACACATATACATATACACATATACCAGTAGGATTATACTGTAGTAAATATAGAATATGATATTGTGCAGGAAGAAAAACTGCACCGACTACTAGGTCGATACATGATTTTAAGTTGATGCCAACACAGTCAAGTCGTTGCAGATGCCTTCACCAGCTGTCCGTGCAGATAAGCCGTCCTATTGGCATTTGTCTGGAACCCGATTCCATTTAAGCTGTGAGATAGGACACCGGAATGCACACACAAGACAGACGTTTTATTTTTTTGTTGACACATCCCATTAAGAATTCATTTCTGTCAGCGTCTTCCAATTACTTGCTGCATACAACTAAATTTCTCTCCCTGAGACATATATAGAACAAGCATATAATATACAATATGTATTGTGTTTGTGTCTTTCCGTGAAAGGTCTGGCAGTGGGCTTGGACCCTGAAGGTTATGGGAACCCAGACTTTTGTTGGATCTCAATCTATGACAAGCTGATTTGGAGCTTTGCTGGGCCCATTGGAATTGTCATACTGGTAACGTTCACATGGAGAAGTGATGAGTTAACTCTTAAATTGAACATATGAAGATAATCTGACTCTCCATCTGTCCAGATGAACGGGGGTATTTTCACGATTGTGGCCAAGATGTCTTGTAACCCAACACAGAAGGAGACCAAGAAACTCCCTGTCATGTGAGTACAGCTCCATAAAGTTTATATTTTCAATGGTTAACAAAAATCTACCCAGCTGGCCATTTTCCATACTTAAGTTACCCTAAAATATTATTAATAGGGCCATCAGTGGATTAAAATGTTAAGTTAGGATTAATCACATTTTGGGGCTGTATGGTGGACGAGTGGTTAGTATGCAGGCCTCACAGCTAGGAGACCCGAGTTCGATTCCATCCTCTGTATGCATGTTCTCCCCGTGCATGCGTGGGTTTCCTCACACATTCCAAAAACATGTGAGTGTGAATGGTTGTTTGTCTATATGTGCCCTGTGATTGGCTGGCCACCAGTCCAGGGTGTACCCCGCCTCTTGCCCAAAGACAGCTGGGATAGGCTCCAGCACCCCCGCGGCCCTTGTGAGGAAAAGCGGTAGAAAATGAATGAATGAAAATTAGGATTAATCACATTTTTGGCGCTGTACAGTTAGCACGCAGGCCTCACAGCTAGGAGACACGAGTTCAATTCCACCCTCTGTGTGGAGTTTGCATGTTCTCCCCGTGCATGCGTGGGTTTCCTCCCACATTCCAAAAACATGCTAGGTTAATTGGCGACTCCAAATTGTCCATAGGTATGAATGTGAGTGTGAATGGTTGTTTGTCTATATGTGCCCTGTGATTGGCTGGCCACCAGTCCAGGGTGTACCCCGCCTCTCGCCTGAAGACAGCTGGGATAGGCTCCAGCACCGCCAGTGACCCTCGGTAGAAAATGAATGAATAAACCATTTTTGCGGATTAAAAAATGGATGGACGGACGAGAGGCGGGGTCACCCTGGACTGGTCGCCAGCCAATGGTAGGGCATGAAACAGCATAATTTATGAATTAATTATTTTGTGAAAAACCGCTATCCATAAATGGCGTGATGTTCGAACCATGATTTAGTGAGGGACAACTGTATATATAAAATATTTTTTCTCCACACTCATTGCTGCCCTATCTTCTTCTGCAGTGCGACCATTCGCAACGCATTCCTACTGCTGATGATAGCCACCTCCACCTGGCTGTGTGGCTTGATGGCTGTCAACAACAGCATCCTGGCGTTCTACTATATATTCGACGTCCTCTGTCTAGTGCAGGTATGAACAAAGTATACAGTATGTACTCGACGGCCATGTGGGCGCTTAGTTATGATTGCTAATGCTGCTTTTTAGGGCCTGTCTGTATCACTGGTCTTCACCGTGTTCAACTCTGAGGTGAAGGAGGCCTGGACGGTGGCCTGTTTGGGGAAGAAGAGTCTTGAAGAGCCGCCAAGACCAGCGCAGAATACGGTGAGTTACACATAATCCGCCCCTGAGTTTATTGTTTGGTGACTTTATTTGTCGACATTAGTCGCAAACGTAAATGCACATTTTTGGATCTCATTAGATAGTGTAAATGTGCCTAATGAAATGTCCAGTGAGTGTGTTTACTGTTGGAGATCTTTTTGTAGGTACATATATACTTGTTATCTTCTGCTGAACTGACCTCAGTGAGCTCCTTCCTGCCTTCCATATTCCCCCATCCTTCATCTCTTCCTCCTGTCCTCTCATTCTCCAGCTGCCTCCAGGGATTGGTACTGACCCAAATAGAATAATAGGAATATACCACCCGGCGCATTCCACGCGTCGCACATTGTGGGTGCATAGTGATGCAGTATGTTGGTTAAGACGCAGTTCATCCATCCTTTTAACGTCCATTTGCCTCTAAACTCTCGCATATTTTTAGATGTACAAACTGGACCGTGTTTTAACCCTCCGCTCCGTTGACCTGTATGTACAGTACATTATAGATGATCTGCTCCCTTTCTGTCTCATTAAACATAAACGAGAACAGTGGTCTTATACAGTATAGAAAGCCCAAGTCATGTCCTATTTTAACTGCTCCTGTCAAAGCGCTTCGTCCGGTGACAACTGATGGGAAATCTTCGCTTTGTTCTAATAAACGTCATCTTACATAAAAATACTTTATCCAGGCCCAGAATCCATATCACAACGCTTCGTTGTTGGAGCAGAGTGGGCTGCACCGCATCACACTTGGAGCCTCCACCATCTCCTCTGTCAGCTCTGCCAGGTAAAAAAAAAACACATTTATTATATGGAAATAATATACACTACCGTTTGGGATCACTTGGGAATTTTTGGGGCCAGGAAGCTTTCCTGGTGGTTGCCTTCCACAAATAAATGAATGCATGAGAAGCATTGTATAAGGGCCAGTTTTGGTTGGATTGTTGTTTCTCGGTCGGGTTGTTGATTGATTAATTAGCTAATTAATTAGTTAGCAAGCTCCCCCCAGACTTAGTTAGTCAGTATAGTTACTCCAGACCCCATTCACTGTGCAATATCTGATCAACCTCCATGTGCAATATTAAGGGCTCTAAATGCAATATACTAAGTGTGAAGTATTTCCATAATGCCTCATATTAACTCTCTAACAACATCTCAGTGTATAGACTGGTCATAGTATATCTCATCTCGTTTCATATTATCTACATGCTGTATTGTATATAACTGGGGAAAACTGTTGATTTTGTTAATACTTGGGTTGTTTATATTATTTATTTTTCTATATTGTGTATTTTGTACTGCTTAACTGATTCTGTACTCTTGCTGCTGTGCAATACAAATTTCCCCACTGAGGGACGAATAAAGGCATATCTTAATCTTAATCTTAATCTTAATCTTAATCTTAATCTTAGGACAGCCCATTCAAATTTGATGTCGATCCAGATAAAGGCATCGAACACGTGCGAGTTGAGTTGCTATAAATACAGGGTCAGGCAAAATGATCTGACACATTTGTAGGTTAAATAAAAGGCAAATAAAGTAAAGAAACAAAAAAAGTGTTTGTATTTTCGAAAAGTACACTACCACTCAAAAGTTTGGGATCACTTGGGAATTTTTTTTAACCAGTCTGAGATATGGCTTTTTCTTGGCAGTCCTGCTATGAAGTCCAGCATCCTGAAGTCGCCGCTTCACTGTTGATACTGACACTGGTGTTTGACGGCTACTATTTAGTGCAGCTGCCAGGTGACGACCTGTGAGGCGTCTTTGTTTTAAACTACACACTCAGATATTTGTCTTCTTGCACAGTTGTGCGGTGTTTTTCTGTCCTTGTCAGACCCAGTTTGTGCATCGTTTTTTTGTCCTTGTTAGATCCCGTTTTTTGTGCTCTCTGAAGGGAGTAGTTAACAGCATGGTAAGAGATTTTAGTTTTAGTTTGGATTTTTAGATGGCTTTTCTAATCATATATTAGCCTTATAAAATGATGAACTTGGATTAGCAGCCATACCAGGAGATTGATGAGGACTGACAGTTGTTGATAGTAGGCCTCTATGCAAAAATGTACATCCTTCTTTTGAAAATCATCTGATTTATTTTAATTGTTTGTGAAATGCATGAAAATGTGTTTTTCTTTGGAAAACAAAAACATTTGCAATTGATCCCAAACTTTTGAGCGGTAGTGTACATATTAACTTGAAATCATTCAAGAGGACCTGCGTGTCTTCAGTGGTTCTTCGTGTGGCAAGATTTGGGACAGTGTCGCTTCAGGGAGGAAGTGACTGTTTGCATTAACAGCCTGTTGTTTATTTAGTGGGTCAGTGGGGTACAGATCAGACGACTGTACCGCATGTAGAGCAACACTAATGTTCTTTTTCTTCGCAGCTCACTGCTTGTTTGTACAAGACATGCAATATTTGAGTGGATGCTGTCTTTTAGTCTGCATGAGTAGACACGCATTGTGTACCGAAGAGTCACTCCTCTCCTTGTTTGACTGTTTAGGGAAAATCTCTTAGCTCGTCAAACTCTGGAACAAAGCATCGTTCAAACTGGAGCGACGGATCTGGATGTAGCCATGTTTCACAGAGATGGAGGTAAACGCTATATAAGCATATGTTGCTATGTTACATGTTTTTCACAATAATAATCCCTCTCTCCCTAACAAGGTGAGGATTCCGATTCTGACTCCGACCTCTCCATGGATGAGGAGCGCAGTCTCTCCATCCCGTCATCTGAGAGTGAGGACAATGTTCGTCTACGCGGGCGCATCCAGCGGCGTTTCAAACGCTCCAACCACGGCGAGCGCCTGCTCACTGAGCCCACCCACAACGGTACCAAAGGTAGTTTGACCAGCCAAGGTGTCACAATAATTTTACTTAAGCTACCGTATTTTATAGTTTAAAGGGAAACTGTATTTTGTCCATCAAATGAAACAGTTACTGATTGTAAAAATAAACTGCATTATGGAAAGCAGGAAGTGAACAAATGTAACAGTTACTGATTGTAAAAGTACCAGATGGAGGGGTAGGATTTAATAAGCTTTGCTTCTTCCTACTCCTTTTGGACATGTGGAACTGTGAACTGATTATGGGATGCATTCAATTGGAATCTGATGCATGTTCAAATTAAATATTACCATTACCATTACCATCATTCACAATGCTGATTTGAAACATGAACACATATTTATTTCCCTTTTCTGTGCATTATAATGCTAGAAAACAAAAAAAAACTGAAATAAAATGTACAGTGCTACCTCACAGACAATGTGATGTATGGATAAATATCTTTGTGTGACAGATCTGGATGGTAACGACCTTCTGTCTTACTGGCCCGCCTTAGAGGAGTGTGAGAAACACACCCTCCAAAAGTGGGGCTCGGAGCGCCCCCTGGGGGCCGACTACAGCAAGGACGCGGCCAACAACAACCAAGCCGACGGAGCACTCACCAGCGGGGACGAGAGCGGCCTCACGCAGCCACACAGGCACCGCAAGGGTGAGCTCAGCAGCCTGAACATGTTATGTTATGTTATGTTATGTTATGTTATGTTATGTTATGTTATGTTATGTTATGTTATGTTATGTTATGTTATGTTATGTTATGTTATGTTATGTTGTTTTATGTTATGTTATGTGTTATGTTATGTTATGTTATGTTTTATGTTATGTTATGTAATGTTTTATGTTATGTTTGTAATGTTTTATGTTGTGTTTTATGTTGTGTTTTATGTTGTGTTTTATGTTGTGTTTTATGTTATGTTTTATGTTATTTTTTATGTTTTATGTTATGTTTTATGTTTTATGTTATGTTTTATGTTATTTTTTATGTTTTATGTTATTTTTTATGTTTTATGTTTTATGTTATTTTTTATGTTTTATGTTTTATGTTTTATGTTATTTTATGTTTTATGTTATTTTATGTTATTCTAATATTATATTATAATATTATGTTATATTATAATAATGTTATATTATATTATATTATATTATATTATATTATATTATATTATATTATATTATATTATATTATATTATATTATATTATATTATATTATATTATATTATATTATATTATATTATATTATATTATATTATATTATATTATATTATATTATATTATATTATATTATATATACATACTCTATTGTACAAACTCATAATGACAAAGGATGCTTTCATATTACAGCCTCAAAACATGACTGACATTTTCTTTTAGGCGTTACGGCGTCCCTCAGGGCGTACTACTCAAACCCAATGTGTTGATCAGCCTCTTGTTTTTTATGTCCTCCTCGTAGGTATCCTGAAGAATCGTCTCGGTTGCCCCCCAGCCCTCCAGGGCATTTCAACAGTGGGCCGGGGTCCCAGTGAGCTCAACTGGTACCGCACCTCGACCCTGGGCCACCGAGGTGTCCCTGCAGCCTCTTATGGCCGCATGTACTCTGCCTCAGCTGGTGGTGGAGGGGGCACAGGCTCCCTCTCGCAGCCAGGTTCCCGCTACTCCTCCAGGGAACATCTGGACTCACTGGCTCGGAGGCAGCTGTCCCGGGATCCTCTCGGGAGGCAGACAGTCGGGGGCTCGAGGGACCGACTGGACTCGAGGGGTTCCAGAGATAACCTGGACCTTTTACCCAGGAGAAGGGAGCTTGGCCAGGGTGCGGGGCTCGGGGGCCTGGGGCTGGATCACCAGAGAATGTCGTCATCCAGGGAGAATTTGACCTCCTCCAGGGATAGACTGGACAACCATCACTCAAGCACCATTCACGCCTCCAGAGAAGACTTGAGGGGGAACGGCATGGAGGGAACCCTGAGTGGGTCCAGATTGCAGCTGAACACGCTCACTCGCCGGCAAGCTTCATCCCGGGAACACCTAGCAGGGGCGCTGATGAGCAGTAGGTCCAGAGAGCAGCTGGAGGCCAATGGAGTGGGGTCACAACCATGTCGGGAATGGCTGCGCTCCCTGCCACCCCGCCAGCCCTCCCACCCGGACCAACCTCCACCTTCCTCCCCACCGCCACCCATCTCAGAGGAACCCCAGCAAGAGGCCTTCCCTCCTCCAGGTCACATGAGAGGACGACTGGACTCTGCATGTAGGTACCCTGGGCAGACCCCGCCTGTCACAGGTTTGAACCCTTTGGGGCGACAGCCGTCTAGCGAACACCTGGACATACTCTCCTCCATCCTTGCATCCTTCAACCCTTCTGTCCTCACTCCTCCAAATGCTGCCTCAAACTCTGGGCCTAATGGCTCCGCCCAGGGCCCCTCCCCCTCTGCCACCTCCCACAGCATATCCGAAGTTTCTCCTGACTCCGAGTAAGTGTCCTCTTCCTTTTGTCCTTAGCAAAAAATGATTAGACCCCCCTTGTTTTTTCAGTTTATCCATTTTAATACATATGTACAAATAAAATATACACATACTAGATGGATGGATGGATGGATGGATGGATAGTTAGATAGATAGACTTTCTTTATTGTCATTGCACAATAACACAGCAGTGAAATTGCCAATGAAATGTCGTTGCCTGGCTCCCGTATAATAATAAATAATAATGTGGAAAATAAATAGATGACATCAAATATGAACAATGTACAGCGTAAACAGTAATTTGTACAAATAATTTAAAATTTAAAATTTTAAATTTCATTAAATGCTGGAGTGCTGGAGCCTATCCCAGCTGTCTTCGGGCGAGAGGCGGGGTACACCCTGGACTGGTCGCCAGCCAATCACAGGGCACATATAGACAAACAACCATTCACACTCACATTCATACCTATGGACAATTTGGAGTCGCCAATTAACCTAGCATGTTTTTGGAATGTGGGAGGAAACCGGAGTACCCGGAGAAAACCCACGCATGCACAGGGAGAACATGCAAACTCCACACAGAGATGCCAGAGGGTGGAATTGAACCCTGGTCTCCTAGCTGTGAGGTCTGCGCACTAACCACTAGACCGCCGTGCCGCCCAAATTTTAAATTTTAAATGTTTTAAATTATTTGTACAAATTACTGTTTAATTTTAAAAATAAACATAATACTTACAATACATTGTGAAAGTATAGCATATGTACCGAATTTGAGTCTTTTTTAAGCATAAACAGTAATTTGTACAAATAATTTAAATAATAAATAAAATTTTTAATTTTTTATTTTTAATTTTTTTTTATTATTTTTTTTAATTTTATTTTTTTTATTTTTTATTTTTTATTTTTTTTATTTTTTATTTTTTATTTTTTTTATTTTTTATTTTTTATTTTTTATTTTTTATTTTTTATTTTTTATTTTTTATTTTTTATTTTTTATTTTTTATTTTTTATTTTTTATTTTTTATTTTTTATTTTTTATTTTTTTTAATAAATAAACATAATACATACAATACATTGTATAGTATATACCAAAGTTGAGTCTTTTTTTTTCTCTCCTCCCATCAGAGCCAACAGAGGTGAAGGACAGTCTTGATGACGGCCTCTGTAGACCCACAATCTTCTGTGAGGACAGAGTCAAAGGCCATGGAGTATCCTGAAGTTCATCGTAGGACTCAAACAGTTTTGGACAGGTGACATATCGACATGTCTTTAAAACTGTTTACACACAAACCCAGACAGAATCAATGTAAAAGGAAAAAGGACTGTACATACATAACACACACAAAAAAAACACTTTTATACATTTTGTATCTTTTTAATTGGGGACAGGTCTCTTATGATGTTTTACTTTTTTGTAATGTCCGTGTGAGTGAAAGTGGTGAGCGAGCGCCATTTATTTCCCCCCAAAAAAACATTTTAATCAAATGTGGCAAAGTGTTCGTAATCTGATGGGAAAACATCCAAGAGGTGATGTAAATAGGAGTCGGGAATGATTGTATTGAGGATGCCACACCAGGGTGCAGGGTTTTAACCATTAAAGCTCCATCACAAGTTGTCATGTTTTTGCAGTTCAATGAATGTGACCTTGTCGTCTATGTACCTCTTGTGCCTGGACCTTGTCCGTGGATCCGCTGCACCGCATCCTCAGTGGGTGAAGGTTTGATACCGCTCTGCCTCCCTCTGTCCCTCCCTTCAATGCCACAACCATTGAAGACCTTTTTTACATAACAACCTGCCTCGTGACATAACAGGAACAACTTTATCCTGTCTGTGCGCATCCAAGCCAAAGGGAAAACTGTTGAAATGTAGAGGCATTTTTCTTCCAGAAAGTCTGGTTTTGTACCACTTTAGAGGTTCTACAGAATGTGATCGCCTTCTCATTCTTTCACCTTGACCCTCAATCCATTTCAATCTGTTGAATTATTCACTCACATTTTTATTATCGGCTATATAGGTAATTTTTTGCGTGAGTGTCCTCTCCATATAAACATATCTTCATGAATAGTGGATGTAAATATTGTTTCAAATGGAAAGCATCTCCTACCACTCAATTTAGTTTGGATACACAAAGCATTTAAAAGGAAGCACAGAAAAAAGGGATGTGCTCCAAGAAGAAGAAGGGAATAGGGAAGGGACAGGAAGTACACAATGAGGCGGAGGGTTGGAAAAACGATTACGAATGGGAATGTCTGTGATTGCCTTTGTGGATGCCTTTTTGGCATGACAAAATTCCTTTGCTGTTACCGCGGATACAAGTGAAATGTTGGAAATTAAAAACAAAAAGTATTCCTACATGGGTGCTTTTTTTGTGCGTAGGTATGTATGTGTGTGTGTGTGAGATATCAAACGTAAGAATCTTAAATTATCATCTTAAAGGCAAAATCAATATATAGTAAAAATATAAATTAATTTTTATAAATGGGCTCAGTGGCAAACACAACACGGCATTTGGCGATAAAAGGTATTTTTATTCACTTTAATGAGGTACATTTTTTTCGACACATACACATTCAAAGTTATGGTTATACACATAAAACCTGTAATGTGTTGATTGTCCATGGAGAAATGCAAATCTAAAACCTTCTAAAGATCAGCAGCATTTCTTGAAATGCTGCAAACCTTTCAAGAAAATCATTTCTTGAAACGCTGGTTTTTATTTGACCGCCTCACAAAACAATGTAGTTGTGTTTTGAAATGTTTTCCCCCTACAAATTAATGCTAAAGGATGTTATTGTCAACATTTTTAGTACAAATAACCCACAAATTATTTGATAATGTATAGTAATAAATCTCATAATAATGCAGTATTTCCCGTAATATGCCATATTTCACTCTGTAAAGTTGTGGAATTGCCTTTTGTCTCACAGGCAATTCGTACTGTCAAGCATTTGCAGCATTTCTTGAAACGCTGCTTTTTATTTAACCGCGTTACAAAACAATGAAGTTGTGTTTTGAAATGTTTTCCCCCTACAAATTAATGCTAAAGGATGTTTTTGTCAAGATTTTTAGACCAAATGAACCACAAATTATTTGATAATGTATAATAATACATCAATATGCAATGCATATTACAATGCAATATTTCCTGTAATATGCCATCTTTCACTCTGTAAAGTTGTGGAATTGCCTTTTGTCTCACAGGCAATTCGTACTGTCTAGCATTTCAAGAAAAGCATTTCTTGAAACGCTGCGTTTTATTTCACCGCATTACAAAACAATGTAATTGTGTTTTTGAAATGGTTACCCCCTACAAATTAGCAAATTAGCTGTCTAGCATTTGCAGCATTTCTTGAAATGCTACAAACATTTAAATGCATTTGAAAACATGGAACAGTGTGAACTTTCCCAGGAGTGGCTGGCCAACCAAAAATTACCACAAGAGCACAGCAGCGACTTAGCCAAGAGGTCACAAAAGACCCCACAACAGCATCCAAAGAACTACAGGCCTCATTTAAGGTCAGTGTTTGACTCCATCATGAGAAAGCCACTGCATGAAAACATTTTGATGATCCCCAAGACCTTTGGGAAAATACTCCGTGGTTTGACGAGACAAAAGTGTGAATTTTATATATGTGTATATAATTATATACACACACACACACACTATAAATATACATATATGTACAGCATGTATTATCCTCTCTGTGTAGTTGAATGACATTAGTGCAAGTGGTGGGGCCAAATGGCCAAAACATTCAAGTAGCTTATGCTAATGTGAAAGCTATTTAGCAGAATAAACAGGCATTTAAGTCCAAGCCCATGTATAAAAAATAGTTCAGTGGCATGTCGGACTACGGCGAAAATGGCTAAGAATCCCAATTAGGCTCTCATCCCGCTGGATCAGGACCGCTCCTCGTCATCATCACTGCTTCCTGATGAAGACGGCGCCACATCTTCTCCCATCCTCTTCAGCTTGGCCTTGTAGTAGTTCTTCTTCATCCTGAAGGCTTTCTGCTTCTGGCGAGCTGCTCGTGTATTCTCCCTGACCAGCTCCTGCTCCCACGCCAGCACCTTCATCCTGCTCTCCCACTCCAGCAGCCTCATCTGCTGCTGCTGCTCCAGGACTTCTGCCCTCTGCTGGTTCTCCATTGGATCACGCTCTGCATCTTGTGACCTGCTGCCCCCTAATGGGGTCAGACGCTGGCTGAGGATGCTGGAGGTGCCTGGGAGAAGAGGTGACTATATTAATTTCATCTAGCAGGACACTATTTATTTGTAGGCGTGCATTAGAAGACAAATTTTATCCAAGAGGACACTGAGGGCCACATACTGGTTTGGTGTGTGTACCTGCTGCGGTGAAATAAGCGGCAGGAAAAGATACATCCTGCAGCTCGGCATTCTGGGAGCTTCTGGACTTTGACGTGGGGGTGTGGTGTAGATCCGACCAGTCATTCCCTGCTACCCTGTCCAAGTCGTGATGCTGCAGGGAGATGGTCATGTGCTCCTTGCTGTCTTCAACCTGGGGGTGACACTGACATTTTAATTACCTTTTAATTACCTTTTATAATACTTTATACGGATGTGTTTTGATGTATTTACCATACTCAAGCTGCCATTCATCTGCCCAGCAACATTTATCATCCTCAAGTTTCCTGGTTGACAGTAGAAGAAGAAGAAATAAGCAGGGAGAAAGTGCAGCTCAAATGTTTCAATGCTACAGCGCTCCTCCTAGTGGCCACAGAAGTAATGATACACTATAGTCAGTCAAAAAACTGTAAAACAGGTAAGAAATATTATGGAAATAGGATATGAATGTGTTGTGAGCCCTCAAAATGACACCGTTATTCATATTTTTTGTTTTAATATTTTTGTTTTAATATTTTTGTATATTTTTTGGTTAATTATTGATTACTATATACTATAATATTTTAATATTTAAAATATACTATAGACCCCCTTTAAAGTATATTTAAGTATATTTAATTATACTATAATATTTTAATTTTTTTGTTAATTGTTGTTTTTTAATATTTGTATATATTTTTGTTAGTTGTTGATTACTATATACTATAATATTTTAATATTTTAAATATACTATAGACCCTCTTTAAAGTATATTTAAGTATATTTAATTATACTATAATATTTTTTGTTAATTGTTGTTTTTTATTATTTTTATATATTTTTTGTTAATTGTTGATTACTGTATACTATAATTTTTTAATATTTGTATATATTTTTGTTAATTGTTGATTACTATATACTATAATATTTTAATATTTTAAATATACTATAGACCCCCTTTAAAGTATATTTAAGTATATTTAATTATACTATAATATTTTAATTTTTTTGTTAATTGTTGTTTTTTAATATTTTAATATATTTTTGTTAGTTGTTGATATATACTATAATATTTTAATATTTTAAATATACTATAGACCCCCTTTAAAGTATATTTAAGTATATTTAATTATACTATAATATTTTAATTTTTTTGTTAATTGTTGTTTTTTAATATTTTTGTATATTTTTTGTTAATTGTTGTTTTTTAATATTTTTATATATTTTTGTTAGTTGTTGATTACTATATACTATAATATTTTAAATATACTATAGACCCCCTTTAAAGTATATTTAAGTATATTTAATTATACTATAATATTTTATTTTTTTGTTAATTGTTGTTTTTTAATATTTTTATATATTTTTTGTTAATTGTTGATTACTGTATACTATAATATTTTAAATATACTATAGACCCCCTTTAAAGTATATTTAAGTATATTTAATTATACTATAATATTTTATTTTTTTGTTAATTGTTGTTTTTTAATATTTTTATATATATTTTTGTTAATTGTTGATTACTGTATACTATAATATTTTAATATTTTAAATATACTATAGACCCCCTTTAAAGTATATTTAAGTATATTTAATTATACTATAATATTTTAATTTTTTGTTAATTGTTGTTTTTTAATATTTTTATATATTTTTTGTTAATTGTTGATTACTGTATACTATAATATTTTAATATTTTAAATATACTATAGTTCCCCTTTAAAGTATATTTAAGTGTATTTAATTATACTATAATATATATTTTTTGTTAATTGTTGATTACTACAAAATGCCTCTAATTATGTTATTTTCATTTTATATTTTTTTCTGAAATAAGCGTAAAATATGCACAAATGCATTTTTTTTTAGTCTTTTCAATTTCTCAAGTAAGCTTAACAGTACTTCTTTTTACACTTGTATGAGCGTTAAGGACCTAAAATGTGACTTTAAACATTGCTTTTACAGTTGAAGATGTTCAGACAGAGATAGTGTGACACTGTAATTCAGACATGTTCATACTGCTTTCAGTGGGTGAAAATAGAAGACACCCTTGCCTGCCTTGCTGACATATGCCAAAAATAAGGATAGCAACTACACATGGCCCCATTGTATGAAATCGGAGGCATAATGATAATAATGGCACATAATGATGACGGTGGTGCTGATTTATGATGAGTGTATCTCTACTACCTTCTACAAGCTTGCGCACCGCCGCTTTGTGGCCAGCTCCTCCTGCGTGGCTGGTGAGGGCAGCCTCGCCCATGGTCTGAAGTTTAATGGATTTACAACAGGCCTTGCATCGGGCGGAGTGAATGTCCTGGGCGTCCTTAAGCAGCCACTCTTCGTAGATGTCCTTGGAGAGCCAGGACTCTTGGAACTTGCACTTCCCCGGCATGGCCACAACCTCAAGTTAGCTGTGGATGGCTAGTCCAAGCAGCTTCACCTTAGACGATCGTGGTGCGTTCATGTTCACTCGGAAATATGTGGTGATCAGATGTTTTTATGTTCCGTTTGTTTAAAATTACGGCTCGACACTTATCTGTAGGGTTACGTTAAAAACGACGAAAATATCGGTAGCAATTTTGCCGAACCAACAATATCCTAGTATGCTAAAACGACATATTTGAAATCATAAAGTAGCCCTGTCGATAACCAAATATAAATAAATGCACCTCTGCTGAACACTAACACGTGACTTGTTTCTCCAATAGAAACGCGGTTAGAATATTTTCATCCAGCCAGTAACTAGGAAACCACCCGAGAAGTCTGATTGGTCAAAAGACCGGAAGCAGGAACACTCACATGGTTGTTTTGGGGCACATTAACAATTTTCAACCGTCGTTGTGCATCGTTTTACTCGTAAGGGAGTAAATCGGTAAGATACAGAAAACGGAATCTTATTTCAAAGCTAGGGCGTCAATTGTACTATCATATAAAATAATTTACTAGCCATACAACAACGAGTACAGTACTGTATCATAGTGTTCTAAACAGCAAACACCCCACCGTTGTATTTTGATTTCAGTATTAACTCTTAACTATGATGTACTCTACGTTATAATTGTCTTTCAGATGGAGACAGCAGCGTTAGTAGCGCCTGTCACTGCGCTGGAGTTCTTTCAGGATGCATTTCTACTGACTGGTAGGCTTCTCTATTATTTTTGCTAATTTTAACAAGAAAGCACAATATCGCATGTTGACATACAAGTCGTTTATTGACAATGTGAACTGTTCAGCGCTTCACTGTTTTTTTTTAACATGACCTCATTCATGGTTCCAAAAGTTTGCCACAACATATTTTGTGTTAATATGACGTCATCTTTGTTGTCAGGTGAAGGTCCAGTGTTGACGGCGTACAGTCTTCAGCCTAAACCTAAACGATGTACTTCAATGGCTGTGCTCCAACACTATCGCATCCACGGGATTAGACCAAAAATATTGTCAACATCACAAAGTTCTGACAGGGAAACCAAAGGTAAGCATGATGATATACAAGCCTGACATATATATATATATATATATATATATATATACACACACCAGTAGCTTGGAGAACATTCAAGGTTAAAAATGTTTAAGTATTATAAATAAATAATAATCAATAATAACATCGTAATAAATTATAAATAATAATAATCCGTTCCAGGGTCAAACTGTGACCATCAAAGCTTTTATTACACATCCAGACAATTTAGAAAATTGTACGTTGTTAACTGGCTGCACGGCGGTCAAGTGGTCACAGCTAGGAGACCAGGGTTCAATTCCGCCCTCGGCCATCTCTGTGTGGAGTTTGCATGTTCTCCCCGTGCATGCGTGGGTTTTCTCCGGGTACTCCGGTTTCCTCCCACTTGACAAAAACATGCTAGGTTAATTGGCGACTCCAAATTGTCCATAGGTATGAATGTGAGTGTGAATGGTTGTTTGTCTAATTGTGCCCTGTGATTAGCTGGCCACCAGTCCAGGGTGTACCCGAAGACAGCTGGGATAGGCTCCAGCACCCCTGTGACCCTCGTGAGGATAAGCGGTAGAAAATGAATGAATGAATGAATAATAATAATCCCTTCCAGGGTCAAACTGTGACCATCAAAGCTTTAATTACACATGCAGAAAATTGTACGTTGTTAACTGCCAAATGTAAAAATAGGTTAATCATTGTTTGTTTCATTTATAATAATAATTTAATATAATATCATAATAACCAAAATGCTGCCGTGTCCAATCCCCTAGGGCTGATGTCGACTGACCTCGCTGTATTTGGTGGTAAAGCAGTCCGACTGCTGAGGCTCCATTTCGATGTCCCTGGTGCTCAGCATCCACGTTTGGAGATACTGGGCCCTCTTGTGGAACTACAAGACTGGGCCCTGGATGTCCGCTGGCTATGTGAAGACGAACAGCCTATCCTGTGTGTAGCTGTAGCCCATAACGCTGCTCTTCTCCTGGACATGAACACAGGAAGTGCCTTGGCTCAACGCTCCTGTCTGGAAGGCTGTTTGCTGTACTCTGCCCTGCTCGTGGTTCATAAATGTTGGGATGATACCATCCTGATAGGAGGGACTGTTTTCAACCAGCTGGTTCTCTGGAAGCCTGGAGGCAAAGGAAGTGAGAACAAAGGTCCAGTTGAAAGACGTCTACTGGGGCACAGTGGTGTCATCTTCAGCATCTCGTACCTCCAGGAGAAAGGATGGCTGGCTTCAGCCTCTGATGATCGTAGCGTGAGGGTGTGGGCTGTCGGTTTTTTAGGGGGCCCCGGAGGGAACTGTGGAGACCTGAATCCAACCTGTTTACACGTTCTTTTCGGACACCAAGCGAGGGTATTCTCTGTGCGTCTCTCCCCAAGGAGGGTGTTTAGCGCTGGGGAAGATGGAGCCTGCTTAGTGTGGGACTTGGCTGGAGGTGGGACGGTGGTTCGCACCTTGAAGGGACACAGAGCGGGCGGAATCCGGGCACTGGCAGTCACAGAAAAAAGGGTGGCGACTGGGGGAGCGGACGGAGGGGTTCAGTTGTGGCCGGTTGAGGAGAACGAAGATGAAGAAACACTGGAAGCGGAGAAGATTACCGATCTGGAATTTTCTGGTGAAGGTGTGCCGAAAGTGGTTTGTCTTCTTGAGGATGATGATGATGATGATTATGATACAAAATGGAGTAGATGTAAGATTGCAGTTTGTACTGACCAAGGAGTCGTTTACCAGTATAGCAATGGCGCCTGGGAGTTACTATGGCGAGGAACTCCTGAGTTTCAATCCTACTGTGTGATGGAGACAATAGCTGTTAGCGTGAAAGCTTCAAGAAGAGTTAATTTATGCGCTGTTGGGAGCCTTAGTGGAGCGTTGAGGGTCTTTCCCATCACTCAACCTCAGAAAGGCGTTTCCCTCCAAGCCGGATCAGGCAAGATCCACAGTCTTATATGGCAAACTGGCGGTGATGATCTATATTTACTAGCGTCCAGTGCAGACGGACGCGTCCATCGCTGGTGTGTTGATGTCACAAAAAAAAATGGATTTTTGAGTCTCGGGGTGAGTCACATCCCTTGGTTTCTGCTACCGCCATGTGCCAAACGCTGGCTGACGGCCGCAGTGCGACTCCGTTCTGAGGCGGAGGGGGCGCTATGGGTGTGCGGAGACAGAAGAGGCTCCCTGCTTTTGTTCCAGGAGAGAAAAACCGATGAAATTAGCGAGGGTTTGATGCCGTTAAGCTGCCTGTTTGGTGTGCATGGTAAACAGGGCGTAACTTCAGTGTGCCAGTATGATGGACTTCTATACAGTACTGGGAGGGACGGTTGCGTGCGTGTTTTTAGAGTGCATCAAACATCTCAAGAACCACTTGAGGAACATGGAAAAGACGGCCTTCAGCTGGAGGTTCTGAGGGTCCAGCGGGCCTGCAAAGGTATGGAGTGGTTAGAGAAGGTTTTGATCCTGAAAGCTGAACATAACATTCTAAATGAAAGTGAAAGTGAAAGTCAAGATGGGATACAAGGACACATAGACAATGACAAAGAGTCCAAGATGGAGAACAAGGGAAGGGAAGCCCGCTTTGTCATCTTCGGCTTCCACGCCTCCCACTTTGTAGTTTGGGACCCGGTGAGACAAGAGAAGCTGGTAGTGGTGCCTTGCGGCGGCGGACATCGCTCTTGGAGTGTCTGGCCACCCCACAAAGACATCTGGCCCGGATACGGCGCTCTGGTCTTCATCAAGCAGGGCTCTGTCCTGGCATCAGAGCCTCCCGGAGAGCTGCCAAGCTGGTCCGGCGGTACCACGGCAAGGAATGGAGGATGGAGCCTGAGAGAGGGGATCCATGGGAAAGGAATCGGGTGTGTTTGCCGGCTGGGGTGCGTAAAGGAATGGGAGATAATAGCGACAGGTGGTGAGGACACAAGCGTAACCGTCCTGGCTCTGCACCCCGAGTCTGGCAGCATCAAAGTCCTCTCCGTTATCACAGACCACATCTCAAGCGTCCGCGCCATGGCGGTGCTAGCTCATGAGGAGAGCAGCACCCCGTCACAATCCCTATCTGCGCTGTTGGTATCAGCCAGCGGACGGGCTCAGATGCAATGCTACCGACTGTATGTCGTTTGGGATGAGCAGAGACCGGCGCCATCTTGCCAGGTGGTGCAGGTGGCAGGTCACCGATTGGACGAGCACTGGGAGAGGAAGCGGAACAGACACAAGATGGTGAAAATGGACCCAGAAACAAGGCAAGTCATAAATCAGTTCATGGGTGTAAATTGCCAGGAAACTGCCAGCCAATCACAGGGCACGTATAGACAAACAACCATTCACACTCACATTCATACCTATGGACAATTTGGAGTGACCAATTAACCTAGCATGTTTTTGGAATGTGGGAGGAAACCGGAGTACCGCGTGAGAAAACCCACGCATGCAAACTCCACACAGAGATGGCCGAGGGTGGAATTGAACCCTGGTCTCCTAGCTGTGAGGTCTACACGCTAACCACTATACCGCCGTGCCGCCACTTTAGTGATCACCATTATCTTAAAATTAGCATCATAAATCCTCTGTTGTTTGCTAACTTGCTAACAACCTTTGAGACAGTTGTTCCAATGGATCACTGCTGTGTGTGACCGGAAGAAAAGCTCTGATCAACATGGCTTGAGTAAAAGCGAAACACAGTTTACATGTATACATCTCTAGACCTTGAATATAAGATGACTGGACTTACTAATTAATTACTAATTACTGAATAGTGGCGTCTTATATGCAATACGATCAATACATTATATGCTGTCCTTTCTCGAGAATTGACTCAACATGGCTGTGTGTTTCCAGGTACATGTCTATGGCAGTAATGGAACAAAACCAACACGGTGGTCTTGTGGTTCTTGCATGCAGTGACGGGGCTGTCAGGTTAGCAATGCCGCAGCAAATGAGTCTTATATGCTATACCTTTGTCCCAGAGAGAAGCACTAGAATAGTGTTTTTCTGCTCTTCATTGCACCTTTGCTGTCTTTTCCAGATTGTTCTCAGTCAGTGAAAGCAAGCGTCAACTGGATTTATTGTGGGAGACATTTCACCACCAGCGGTGTGTTCTCAGCGTCGCCACATGTAGCCTGGAGGATGGAAAAGGGAACAGGTAAACATTTACATTGGTACTGTCTGGTTGCAGTATCTTGACTTCAATGTTCACGCTGTAGGGTATGTGGCACAATTCTGATTTTTTTTTGTTACATAAGATTTTTTTTAATGAGGTCGTTAAAATGTTAATATGAATATGACATTCATGCACCAAAGCACGGCATCACTCTTTTCTGTCTGACTGAAGTAAACATTGTTGCAGTGTTAGTGTTAGTGATATGCAAATTTAGGCTGGTATCGGTGATACCGATATGACTGTGTGTGCAAATTCACCTAAGTAGTTAGGAAGCTCTTTGAGTGGGCATGCCCGTAGGGGGGTCATGGGTGGAATAAATTAAAAGGACCGTTTTGGAAGGAAGCACAAATCAAAGGAAATACAGCTGGAATGGGTGCAGATTCTGAAAAATCTAAAAAGTTTTCTGTGCTGGTTATTGTGTGTAGCTGCTCCATAGGACCAACCCAATACAAAGGGTCAATATATACATATATATTACATTAATGTAGAAAAGTATATTGTGTTTAGTGAATTTAAAAAAATTACAATATTGAAAGTTATTTATAAAAATGCATTTGTAATGGTAATGGTTTTATTTAATTTGAACATGCATCAGATTACAATTGAATGCATCACATAATCAGTTCACAGTTCCACATGTCCAAAAGGAGTAGGAAGAAGCAAAGCTTATTAAATCCTACCCCTCCATCTGGTACTTTTACAATCAGTAACTGTTACATTTGTTCACTTCCTGCTTTCCGAATGTAGTTTAAGTTAAATTCACCTAAATAGTTAGGAAGCACTTTGAGTGGGCAAGCCCAGAGGCAGGTCATGGGTGGAATAAATTAAAAGGACCGTTTTGGAAGGAAGCACAAATCAAAGGAAATACAGCTGGAATGGGTGCAGATTCTGAAAAATCTAAAAAGTTTTCTGTGCTGGTTATTGTGTGTAGCTGCTCTATAGGACCAACCCAATACAAAGGGTCAATATATACATATATATTACATTAATGTAGAAAAGTATATTGTGTTTAGTGAATTTAAAAAAATTACAATATTGAAAGTTATTTATAAAAATGCATTTGTAATGGTAATGGTTTTATTTAATTTGAACATGCATCAGATTACAATTGAATGCATCACATAATCAGTTCACAGTTCCACATGTCCAAAAGGAGTAGGAAGAAGCAAAGCTTATTAAATCCTACCCCTCCATCTGGTACTTTTACAATCAGTAACTGTTACATTTGTTCACTTCCTGCTTTCCGAATGTAGTTTAAGTTAAATTCACCTAAATAGTTAGGAAGCACTTCGAGTGGGCATGCCCAGAGGCAGGTCATGGGTGGAATAAATTAAAAGGATCGTTTTGGAAGGAAGCACAAATCAAAGGAAATACAGCTGGAATAGGTGCAGATTCTGGAAAATCTAAAAAAATTTCTGTGGGGGTTATTGTGTGTAGCTGCTCTATAGGACCAACTCAATACAAAGGGTTGAGATATATATATATATACGTATATTACATTCATGTAGAAAAGTATATTGTATTTAGTGAATTCATAAAAATGCATTTGTAGTGGTTTAATTTCAGTTGAACATGCATCAGATTAAATAATAATAATTATTTAATAATTATTTAATAATAATAATAATAATAATTTTATAAAAAATTTAACACAGACCATTTTGGCAGGAAGAACAAATCAAAGGAAATACAACTGGAATAGGTGCAGATTCAGGAAAATCTAAGTCTAATTTAAATTTAAAGTTTTCTGTGGGGGTTATTGTGTGTAGCTGCTCTATAGGACCAACTCAATACAAAGGGTCGATATATATATATTTTTTACGTTAATGTAGAAAAATATATCATATTTAGTGAATTTAAAAAAAAATACAAGTTAATTTATAAAAATGCATTTGTAACAATATTTGTAGTGGAAAAATAATTACAAATAATAATAATAATTAAAATTGTTCCAAAAAACAATGCCTTTCTCCCTAGGTGTCTGGTGTACTCTGTTGCTGAGTAATCATAATGACATATTTCATAACGACAAACATTCCTGTGTTTTTGCAGGTATATGATGCTGTTCAGTGCAGCAACAGATGGTCAAATAGCGGTGTGGGACCTGACCCAAACCACCTCCATCTCGTCTTCTGGCTCTCCCTTTGCAACTCCACCAACCCCCTGCCTCATTATTGCCGCCCACCAAAGTGGTGTCAACTCATTGGCCGTTTGGGCTGACACACACCAAGATGGCAGTTGCCTGGTAACGGTTTCCAGCGGAGGGGATGATGGGCAGCTGACGGCATCCATCATCAGGGCGCGGTACCCTCGGGAGCATGGCAAGACCGGGGACGTTACCCCTCTTTGTCTTCATCTCCTCTCCCAGTGGAACGTCCCTTTGGCCCATTCTGCCCCTCTGACCTCTCTGAGGTTCTTAAAATCTCACCTGATAGTCACGGCTTCTTGCGAT
Source organism: Doryrhamphus excisus (assembly GCF_037039965.1). Classification (NCBI taxonomy): domain Eukaryota; kingdom Metazoa; phylum Chordata; class Actinopteri; order Syngnathiformes; family Syngnathidae; genus Doryrhamphus; species Doryrhamphus excisus. The sequence continues at coordinate 6,885,508 of NC_136373.1, read as the reverse complement.
CAAAGAATTTGTCTGTGGAAAGTCTGCAGTACAGGCATCAGCCACAAAGGGGTGCTGTGCTCCCATGTTGCTGATGCTGCAGGGATGGCAGTCTGGGAGAAGCAAGTGATGCTGGAAGATGATGAAAAAAGGAATACGACTTGCGAGAAGGTGAACTGTGAAAGAACTGGGAGTCGAGCTATGCTCGGGAGGACCGATGGGTGGGGTGGGAAGAAACAGGAAGTAACCGATGAAGCAGCCAGGAAGACAGATGGCCACATTTTGAAGATGGATAAAGGGAACATTGAAGTTTCTTCCTGTGAGGGAGGAAAGACTGGGTGGGTGCTGGTCTGCGGTCAAGGCTTCCAGCTGCTTCGTGTTAGAAATAAACACAAAGATGAAGACGAGAAAAACTAAAGGAGGAAAAGCAAGACAAACACACCTTTAGTCAGTTAATAGACATGGAGAAATAAGTGGATTTTACAATCACAATCAATCATAATTGTATATATTTTACATTTGTAGACTTTGTTTTATTTTTTTTTTTAAATAAAGTTAATTTATTCTTCACTTACAGGAGACTCGCTGGTTAATTGGGAATGATGTGGTGTATTTTCACATTTTTAGAAAATATAGATATAAACATTTATAAACAAAATATTAGTGTTATATATCACTCCAATTCCCATGCTTGGTGACTTGAAACCCAAAACTTAAAATATCACGTACCAGTAAATTGTCACTTAATTTCTAGCCAAATAAAATAATACATAATTGTAAACAAGTACTGTACAATCTACACAAGGATGTACTGTACTGTGTACTGTATGTTGCAGTTATGTATGTGTGGGGGGGTCACAGTACATGAAGACTCCTGACTCCATGAATACATTAATATTTTAATATATTATTCTCGTCTCATGTTGCCTTTTTTCACTAGCAGCCATCTCTCCAGCTGTGTCATCACACAGAGAAAGGAGGAAAGTGCATGGGTCTCCGAGAAGAGGAAAACTACGCCAAGAATTTTGTATTGTGACGCATTTGGAGGCACAGCTGATGACAAGGTGAGCCAAGGGAGGGATTATGGGAATTGGAGACTTTTAGACACCTGAATGTGACCTTGAGTACACTTGAGCACTTTTTCTGACTACAAATGTCAACTGACAGCGAGAGAAAATGTTTACGATATGTTTCAGTTTTTCTTGTTGATGCCACGTGAACGTCTGCCTGTCATTGGTTCATCTGGGGGTAAAACAGGTGATGGCTAATCTACTCTAAAAGTCCATTTGCAAGGACCTGAATCCTGTATCTCCATTTTATTGTTGCAGTCAAACCTCCCAGCACCAATGGCAGAAAGCGCAGTCAAAAGCAGAAACCCTCTGCCAAAGCAAGACCAGCTCCTTTCCAAGCAGACTCCACCATGACACCTTGGAGGGGACTGGTTCTTTCGGACTCCTCTTTTACATCCATTTATTTGCCCCCGTCTCCGACACCCCTTCAGTCGACCCCCTATAACGACAACCAAAACAAAGAACTAACTTTAAGTTTCAACTCTCAATCTTCTTCCCCCACTGTCCATGCGGACAGCACAAGTACAGTAGCATTTTTCTTTATTTTTATTACACCGCCATCCTTTATTTATGAAGTAATCTCTCTCTCTGTCCAGATGGAGAATTACAGAAGCAGCAGAAGATGCCCACCCAGACCACGACCCCTCGACTGCCCCGTCTCCCTCCCCTGCATCCCATCACCAATCTGAGCTTCTCTCGTAGCTTTACCTTCTCTTTCTTTGAGCTTCCTCTGTACCAATCACCTCCGTTGCGGTCCGAACGTATGAGGAACCTCATGAAGCTTTTGAGAGAGACACATTATTGATAGCCTCGAATTGCATGTTGAGTACATGTTGGCAGGTTTGCACAACATTGAACACTGTTTCTGACAGTTCAGTAGCCGTGAGTCCTGGATCTGTAAAATACTTGCAAATGATGCTTTCATGGACCAAGGAATATCCCTTAGCCCTTCCCCTACTCCGTAAAATCAAGAGACAGGGGTTAAGAAGCCTTTATCGCTTGCTAGCTGTAACAAAGACAGATGACATTATTAAATTGTTCGTAATAAATTTTTCCTACCTTTCTTGCGTTTGACTTTTCCATACTGGGATTGCTGGGATGACAGTACTTTATTGTCCTGTTCTGAAAGACCTCCCAACTACGTCACAGTCCTTTCTATTCTGCTCAGCCGTAATTGTGCCCCTGCAGAAAGTGCAAAAGGAGAAAGGGTTGGCATTTTTTGGTGAGGATCAATTTGGTAATGGTAATGGTTTAATTTCATTTGAACATGCATCAGATTACAATTGAATGCATCACATAATCAGTTCACAGTTCCACATGTAATGTAGGAGTAGGAAGAAGTAAACATAGTCCTAGCACTTTTAATGTAACTTAAAATTGTCGTCGTGTGCATATAAATTAGTTACTATTTGTGTTTAATATCAGTATCTGTATTTTTGCATACTGGTATCTGAATGAAGTATTATCATAATGGAGTTGAAGTATTTTGGTGGATGTTCTGTTCAAAATACCATCAACATGTATGTTTCTCATGTACGGTACTAAATGATTTGGAAGTAAGAGAGCGGTGTTGAAGGGGGAGCAGAAAGAGGGTGTTGTAAATGCAGTGCAGAGTTCAAAGATGTTCTCCACCCTCCCGGACTTACGTGTACTTTTGTGTGCTTTGCCCACACTCTTGCAGATACCAACTAGGTCATCCTTGCTGGTTTGTTAGTTCGCACAACAAAGTCTCTTTTTGCTATGCAGAAAAGTTGTGACACATTCAAAGTTTTTGTTATTCTTCTCTGCAGATGGATGACACAGAGCAGTATAATTGCAACCCTGACAACGGACCTCCGCTTGTCTATGTCGCTCTGGATGAAACTCAGCTGGAGATCATCGGCCGGCGAGTAGACAAGTTTGTGCCTTTTCTGGAGAGCGTCAAGACACGGTGTCGGTGAGTGAATTGATGGTTTATGTTGTACGGTCTCAGTAACTTTGTGTACTCTCCTAGATGTTCAGGTTCCAGGTTGAAGAGCATTCTGCTGAGCTGCTTTCCTGTGCTGTTATGGCTACCTCACTACTCCATCAAAGAAAGCGCCATCAGAGACCTGGCGTCTGGGCTGAGTGTGGGCATCATGCATCTGCCACAGGGTGAGACACATTCCATAGGTCACATACTGTTAAAGGTCCTCTTATATAGTACTGCATAAGCATCAGGGGTACCACAATAGTGTATTGGCAAAATGTAGCCTTGATGCTGGAAGTTTAGTTTTAAACAACACGCTGTTTCATACGCTTTTTCCACCTTTCTGACCTATAAATGTTGTTAGAATGTTGGATTCTTGTGTTTAACGATGCCAAAGTTTCAGATAATAAGGTCTGTGCATTTGGAAGTGAGCCCTGAAAGAACTTTGGGATGGTTCAAAACGCTCGGTTTCAGGGGGCGTCGCAAAACTGTTCTTTTGTGATGTCACAGAGGAGCGGGTTTCCTTATGGGCGGACACTCTTTGCTCAGATTGTTTGTTTATGAAACAAGCTCAAGCAGATGTTATTGTAGTTGGTGAGTCCCAGCGAGATAAAATTTTTTTTATCTGGCAACGGCATTTGACACCGGACTGTTTTTGTGAAATATCCGCCAACCTTTTAGTGCGCTCTCGCCGGGGAAAGTGTGTTAATGTCAGACACGCTATGTGTCCACGGTAGTACCGCAAAAAACATGTAATCACCACATTTCCATTTTCAATGTTGTGCCAAGATTGTCTGCGGGTAGTAAACACGGCGCCCTAACTTCCGATTTCTGAGCTCCATGGCACCAGCGGTGCCTCTGACAAAGTGTGTCTGACAATGAGTGCTCCTCCTCAGGCAGGTGAGATTAGAAAAGCACCAGTAGTGCCTACTCTTTGAGAACCAAAAAGTTTTCTGAGCGGGTTATTGTGTGTAGCTGCTCTATAGGAGTCCACTACTCAATACAAAAGGTTGAAAAGTTAGCATTTATTTATTTATTTATTTACCTAGACTGGTCGCCAGCCAATCACAGGGCACATATAGACAAACAACCATTCACACTCACATTCATACCTATGGACAATTTGGAGTCGCCAATTAACCTAGCATGTTTTTGGAATTTGGGAGGAAACCGGAGTACCCGGAGAAAACCCACGCATGCACGGGGAGAACATGCAAACTCCACACAGAGATGGCGGAGGGTGGAATTGAACTCGGGTCTCCTAGCTGTGAGGTCTGCGAGCTAACCACTCATCCACCGTGCAGCCCCTCCTTGAAACAGTTTCTGCCTTTTGTGTCCCTCACAGGTATGGCCAACGCCATGTTGGCAGGCATTCCTCCTGTGTATGGTCTCTACACGTCACTCTACCCGCTCATCATCTACGCCATATTTGGCACCTCCAAACATCTCTCTTTGGGTGACGGTCCAATTCTTTTACTACCAACAAATGAAGCTGAAACTGAAATAACAAAAAGTTTGTTTATGTGATAGGAACCTTTGCCGTCCTGGCCATCATGATTGGGTCCGTCCCAGCCATGGCGGAGTCGCCTAGCAACGGTGCTGAGACGGCTAAAGTCAACATAGTGGTCCAGCTTACCTTACTCTGCGGCCTCATACAGGTCACGATTCGTACACGATTCATTTCTCAATTGAATGTGCCTCAAAAGTCAAACATATCATGAATTGTTTTTGTATGAGGAAACTATCAGGCTTTTTAGTACAATATGAGCGATAATATTATAGAATAAAATATGAGCTGGAAACCTCATATTACAAATATACAACATAAGGTGGCCAAAAATATTTCAATATTGAACAAAGCAAAATTTGTTCTCAATCAGAAATCACTCCACACTCTTTACCATATCTTACTTAGTGTGGAAATATGGGCTAATAACTATAAAAGCAATCTTCACTTGCTAAATGTACTACAAAAAAGGCCAGTAAGGATAATTCATAATGCCGCCTACAGAGAACATACTAACTCCTTATTTCTAAAATCACAAATACTTCAACTTGCTGATATAGTTCATCTTCAAACAGCTAAAATAATGCATAAGGCTAAAAATAACCAATTCCCTAAAAATGTCATCCAATACTTCTCTACAAGAAAAAAAACAACCTTAAACTGTATTATGGAAAGCAGGAAGTGAACAAATGTAACAGTTACTGATTGTAAAAGTACCAGATGGAGGGGTAGGATTTAATAAGCTTTGCTTCTTCCTACTCCTTTTGGACATGTGGAACTGTGAACTGATTATGTGATGCATTCAGTTGTAATCTGATGCATGTTCAAATGAAATTAAACCATTAACTATCAACTTTATATACACATTATTAAATGATGCTGATACTGCCCGTTGATAGACACTTATTAATTAATTACACAGTATTAATTATGACACTTATTAACCGGCAATGTCAATGATGGCACACGCACACACACATACACACACATACACACAACAACAAGTATACTTGCTATTGATATGACTGTAATAAAGCAATAACTGTGTGTCCTCATCCAGCTGCTACTCTATGTTCTGCGTTGCGGTGCTGTGTGTCGCTGGTTGTCAGACCCTGTCATCGGAGGCTACACTACAGCTGCCGCCCTGCACGTCATCGTACTGCAGTTGCCCCTCATGACCGGAATACCGACACAGAGACACACTGGAGTGTTGGCTTCTGCTTGGGTTGGTAGTGAAACAACAATAACACACTCACTATCATGCAGTAATATACTATAATACTGTAATAATAGGCTTCAAAGTACTCATTGTGTCTTCTGCTAGACTTTAAAAGGTGTTCTCTACGGAGTGACCGGCGTAACACCAGCAACTCTTTCACTGTCTTTGGTCTCAATGGTGATACTCACTGTGGGCAAGATGCTGAATAAGCACTTTAAGAACAAGCTACCTGTAGCCATCCCCTGGGAGGCTGTACTGGTGAGAGACACACACACACACGCGCATGATGATTAAATAGGTAGCCTTTTTATGTGCTACTTTATTATGCAGACACACTCATATGAAGAGCTGTTCAATTATGCAAAGCTGCCAAGGCTTTGCCCTCCAGTTGACCTCTGTGAACAATATGTCATTATAACGACCAACGCACGGTTGTTCTTTTCTATACTGCGCCTTAACTCTTGTCGTTTGTCTCCTACAGATTGGCTTGGCCACCGTCGTGTCCGTAAAGATGGACCTGGCTGGACAACATAAAGTCCAGGTGGTTGGAGACATTCCCAGTGGGTCAGTAGCAGTGGCGTCATTAGGCCTATTTTTTATTTTTATTTTTATTTTTATTTTTATTTTTATTTTTATTTTTATTTTTATTTTTATTTTTATTTTTATTTTTATTTTTATTTTTATTTTTATTTTTATTTTTATTTTTATTTTTATTTTTATTTTTATTTTTATTTTTATTTTTATTTTTACTAAAAAATATCTACCAAATTTTATATAATAGGACAAAAGCAGGCTAATAAGCAGGCAAATAATCAGAAGAAGAATAATGATGATAGTAATAATAATATAGTAATATAATAATGATTATTATATAATTGATGACTGTCCACTGGACAGAATGGTTGCAGAGCTTGAGCAGCGGTTTTGCAGTGTAGATTGTGTGTACTTGTGTCAATTTAATGGTGGCTTCAGCCCCCCTAAAATGTTCTTAAATCCCCATAAATAATTTGATATTTTTTATAGATTTTTTTTCAATAGATTTTATAGATTTTTTTTTTTACAAAAAAAATCTCTGACAAATTTCATATAATAGGGCAAAAGCAGGCTAATAAGCAAGCCAATAAGCAGGCAAATACTAGCCTACTACTAGTAATAATCAGAAGAAGAATAATGATGATAGTAATAATAATAGGCTAACTAATAATATAATAATGATTATTATATAATTGATTACTGTGCATTGGACAGAATGGTTGCAGAGCGGTTTTGCAGTGTAGATTTTGTGTACTTGTGTCAATTTATTGGTGGCTTCAGCCCCCTTAAAATGTTTTTAAGCCCACCTAAATAATTTGATATTTTTTTATATATTTTTTAATGGTGGCCTAAAACAATTGAGTATCTCTACTAAATCTGTCGAAAATTGGGAAAGTTATATCCCAGTTCTTGTTCCTTATTTGTTTTTTGGATTTTTTTTTTTTTTTATGTCTACTACATTCATTCATATCCTGTGCATCTCCAGGGGGCTAAGCCCCCCCTTGTCCTCAGAACCGAGTGCCGCCCCTGGTCAGTAGAATGTTGTATTGTCTCCTCGTCATTGTTGTCAGTGTGACATGAATCTCTGGTAATACTGCTTACTAATGCCATTGTTTCTGTTAAATGACATGGCCTTTATGATGTTGACCTAATCTTTCCTCGCTTGTATTGTCAACTATTTATATTGATATGTATTATAACATATAATTATATTATTCAAGATCAATTCTATCTTTTGTGCAGCCTTTCTGCTCCCATCGTCCCCTCGCTGTCCCAGGCCGGTGAGCTCTTCGTCCCGGCTCTGTCGATCGCTCTGGTGGGTTTCAGCTTCCACACAGCCATGGGCTCGGTCTTTGCCCGCAAACACGGCTACCACTTTGACTCCAGTCAGGTACACAGGTTCTTCTGACGCACTTACTAAATATTCAGGCATTTGGGCTATAATTGGACTATATATAGTTATATATATACATAGGTATAGTTGGACTCCAACCTCAGCAGTGATATATTTGAAAGGTACTATTTCTGATTTCTAACCGTCCCTGCTTAGGACCTGCTGGCTCTGGGTTTATGTAACTCCATAGGAGCCATGTTCCAGTGTTTTGCTGTCAGCTGCTCTTTCTCACGCAGTATGGTGCAGGAAAGCATTGGTGTCAAATCACAGGTACTGTTCCCGAATAGACACTTTTACCACTTATATTATTATATTCATTCAAATATCTATCTTTTTTTTTGTTGACTTTAATCCTTTTTATTGTCTGCTGTTTTTCCTGTCTAGATATCAGGTTTGATATCAGCCCTGACCATTTTAACCGTCTTGTTGAAGATCGGTCATCTATTTGAGCAGCTGCCAAAGGTATCCTGGTTATCCCGATATCCTAGTTATTGATCCCGTTGACTTTGTTCATAACTATATTTTTTACAGTATACTACAAATGGCCATGATAAAACACATGCATTACAGAAACGCTGCAAGTTCACGTAACAAAACTGAAATTAGTCGTGCTACAATGGTTCCACATCTGAGGGAGATTATTTTTATTTTTATTTTTATTTTTATTTTTATTTTTATTTTTATTTTTATTTTTATTTTTATTTTTATTTTTATTTTTATTTTTATTTTTATTTTTATTTTTATTTTTATTTTTATTTTTATTTTTATTTTTATTTTTATTTTTATTTTATATATTTTTTTTGTATATTTTTTTTGTGTCCTGTCCAGCCATTGGGGCAGATAGTATTGTTGATCTAAATGCCCTTACATGCCAAACAGATTTGCTCTGTGTCAATTTTATTTGCCGTTATTTGATGTTTTTGTTATGTGTGAGATCTGTTTTTAAAGATTTAAGACGTAAAATTGTATAGCTTAAGACAGCTATGCCTCAAATCTGGTCGTGTGTGTCCAAGAATGAATACTGGATGAATAGATGCGTCCCCCCAGGGTTTGTATTGGCAGTAATACTTTGGCCTGCTGTGTTCCAGGCCGTGTTAGCAGTCATCATCGTGGTCAATCTGCAGGGGCTGCTGGCTCAGTTCAAGGATGTGTTTACACTCTGGAAGATTGACAGATTGGACATGGTAAGCACACACATCGTTATTGTACTTGATTATCATGACAATGGTTTCAAACTGTGCCAATCCCCTCCTGACCTTGAACGTTTAACCTCTCCTCCTCCAGCTGGTGTGGGTGGCATCCCTGGTTTTAACTCTGGTTCTAAACCTGGACTTGGGTCTGGGAGTAGCCATCGCCTTCTCTCTGGTCACGCTCATCTACAGGACACAACAGTCAGTATTTCATTCATGGCACATCATTTCAGAATAACAATTATGTTTTAGTTATGTAATTAGTTATTGTTATTGTTATTGATCCATTCAGCGTCTTTTGTATTCAATGAAAAAAACAACTGAATGGAATTAATTGGAAGCAGGCTGATTGCTAATAATTATTTCCAAAATATAAAAGTTAAATTTTTTAATTTCTTAATACAGTTAAGATGTTTGTGTGAGAGCACACAGTGGGAAACATTTGGGAACTTGAATAGCCAACTCTCTGCTCTTATCCTCCTCCTACCCTTTGTATGAGTTACATTACCTGGATATATACATTCAGAATAATGAATACAAACCATTACATCATTTATTTACGTAATACTATGGCTTCTAAGTCGATTAATCTAAGTCTTGTTTCGATTAATTGAGTAATTACGTCAAACGCTTGTCCATCACGAAGGTGTCATATCGGTAAGCAGACAATAAAGGGGACCTATTATGCTCATTTTTAGAACCTTGAGTTTCTACATCCTCTAGAATCTGCACCTATTCAAGATGTGATTCCATGGATTTCCTGCTTCCTGGCAAAACGGTCTCTTTTAATGTATTGTACCTACGGCCTGCCTCCAGGCATGCCAACTCCGCTGTGTTTGGGCATACTCCCAAGGGCTCCCGAGGACTTCTGGACAGCTGCCGAACGGAAAAAAAAAATTTGGCTTTGCATGATCGGTAGGAGCGCGCAGAACTCACAGCTAGGAGACCAGGGTTCAATTCCACCCTCGGCTTCGTGCATGCGTGGGTTTTCTCCAGGTACTCCGGTTTCCTCCCACATTCCAAAAACATGCTAGGTTAATTGGCGACTCCAAATTGTCCATAGGTATGAATGTGAGTGTGAATGGTTGTTTGTCTATATGTGCCCTATGATTGGCTGGCAACCAGTCCAGGGTGTACCCCGCCTATCGCCCAAAAGACAGCTTGGATAGGCCCCAGAACCCCCCCGCGATAGCGGTAGAAAAGCGGTAGAGAATGAATGAACGAATTATCGGTAGGTTTGGTCGCTCGATTCTGTCACACCTCAGGGCAGGTTGGACCCCAAATGATGGAGACAAGCTGGAGGAATTGGAATTAAATACACAGCGACCACACGGGCAAAAATGCAACAACAAAAAGCTATGGTCTACCAATAATAAAAGCAAAAAGGCTAACAAAAGAAACACAAACAACACTGCCAGCGTTGTCATGAATTAATGAATATTTTCCTCTTTCAGCTCCTCCACTGCAGTGTTGGGTCAAATTCCTGGTACAGACTGTTACAGAGATGTGGAACTCTATGCTGAGGTGTTTCCACTCTTCTTCCCATGACTCCCTGGAAGGTTCACTCATATAAAATGTGTGTTTTTTTTTCAGGCAAAACTAGTTCCGGGTGTTACTATAATCTCCTGTCCCAACCCAGTTTATTTTGCTAACTCTGAATTGGTCTTCACTGAGATCAGACAGGTGAAAACACACACACATGGACATTTTAAGAGCTGGTCCACAGTGTCAAACTCTCCATCCAGATAGTGAGTCGTGCTCAGAAGGAAAGAGCAGAAGTGGTCCAAGCATCCTTGTCGTCTTCCTCTGCCCAGTTGATGACTCGCAATCACTACTTGATTTTGGACCTCAGTTCCGTCCACTTCATGGACTCTGTAGCCCTGAAAACCATTTGTAAGGTAAAGACCCCGAAAGACCCTCCCACATTCCATAAATGTGAGCGTGAATGGTTGGTTGTCTGTATGTGCCAGTCCAGGGTGTACCTGGAGGCAGCTGGGATAGGCTCCAGCAAACCCCGCCACCCTCGTGGGGATAAGCGGCATAGAAAACGGATTGATGGATTTACGTATGTATTTACTAGAGTACCTCCATAAGTTCATTATTTTCTTCAAATGTCTTCATATGGGCTGCACGGCGGTAAAGTGGTTAGCGTGCAGACCTCACAGCTAGGAGACCCGAGTTCAATCCCACCCTCAGCCATCTGGATTTTGCATGTTTTCTCCGGATACTCCGGTTTCCTCACACATTCCAAAAACATTCATTCATTCATTCATTTTCTACCGCTTTTTCCTCACAAGGAGGGTTAAATTAAAAAATTTAACTTTTATATTTTGGAAATAATTATTAGCAATCAGGGTGCTGGAGCCTATCCCAGCCGGCTGTCTTCAGGCGAGAAACGTGGTACACCCTGGACTGGTGGCCAGCCAATCACAGGGCACATATAAACAAACAACCATTCACACTCACATTCATACCTATGGACAATTTGGAGTCGCTAATTAACCTAGCATGTTTTTGGAATGTGGGAGGAAACCGAAGTACCCGGAAAAAAACCACGCATGCACGGGAAGAACATGCAAACTCCACACAGAGATGGCCGAGGGGGGAATTGAACCCAGGTCATTCCAAAAACATGCTAGGTTAATTGGCGACTCCAAATTGTCCATAGGTATGAATGTGAGTGTGAATGGTTGTTTGTCTATATGTGCCCTGTGATTGGCTGGCCACCAGTCCAGGGTGTACCCCGCTTCTTGCCCGAAGACAGCTGGGATAAGGCTTCAGCACCCCCGCGACCTTTGTGAGGATAAGCGGTAGAAAATGAATGAATGAATGTCTTCATATGATGACACAATGATATATGTAAATTATGTATATTATGTGAAGTAAAGGTAAATAGAATAATGTGTTTGGCTACTTTCTCCTCTTTTAAGTCATATATTGTATTCTTTGGCATTTCTCCTGTAATACACACCCTTTGAAGAACTTTTTATAGCTTTTGATGAATGAATGATTAACGCATTTTACAACTTTATCTTTACGCTCATGAGGCATGTGTGTGTTTTCAATAGGTTGCACACGACTTAGAAGCCCAGGGTATCAGTGTGTGTCTGGCCTCCTGCCCAGGTCAGTTTCATTTTGCCAAACAACTCATTCATTATGAGTTTTCCCACTAAAAATCGTACTTGTTGTCTCAGCTGCTCTTGCATGCACAAATATACTGAAACCAGACTTGTGTACTGTCTTGGCAATAGAGAACCTTTTATCCCAGCTGCGCTATCAGGACTGCCTGTTCGGCTCCTCCATCTTCCCATCGGTGCAACACGCTGTCTCCCGTTGTCTCAGCACCTTGCCTGTTCTTCTTGAGGTGTGTTGTTTGTTATTTCACTGAAAAGTTCAACAAAATGCATCAAAGCATGTTATGGCGGTCTAAATACACCTGAGCAGAGTACCTTTCATTACACCATGACATAATAATTGTATGTAAAGTATTGAATGTACTTTATATAATAAGTGAAGTATCTTATTAAGTACTTTGCACATGTAATTATGTGTATTTATGTTAAAAAAGGTGACAAAAAACCTTTCTCAATGAAACTTTGCAAGTATAGGCAAGAAAAAATGACCATACATTTTTATTTACATTAAATTAGCATTAGTGTAAATGTTAGCTCCTTACAGGCCCAACCTACACAAACTAGACGAAAACATCTTATCAGAAACAGCGAAAAAGATAGGCTAGATACCTTATCTTCACAGAGCTGTCTTTGTAATTTTGCACCCCAAAATTAATTGTTTTTTTTTTGTTTGTATTTTGCAATCTCTTCTCAGGACTTTGCCTCTGATGCAAGTTTAAGCTGAAAGCACAACGCCGACTGCTTCCTCGGAACATCAATATTAGGGATGCAGCCTAGAATCTAGCCTATTCTACTACCTAGCCTACTAGCATAGCCGATTTTAAACACATAGATTTATATACGGTTACAGTGTTGTACTACATAATGTCGAAGTGCCATAACTTAGTATTTTTTTAAATCACCTCTGGTTTAATCCTGTGTCACTCCTAAACCTCGTAAACATCCAAGCACGAGATTTCCATGAAATCGTGTGACTTTTTGTGACTTTGTGCTGCACTAGGATTCCTAGTACTATTTAAAAAGCCCTTGAACTCAGCATTGTAGGGTCCCTTTTAAACTGCAGTACTCCCAGGAAGCATTTAGAGCAGACAATTGTTCTTGTTTACATGTGGAATGTGTGTCAAGAACCTTTGACTTTGTAGTCTATGTAAAAATCGAATTCAGAAAAATATAACAATACATGAAAGAGTACAATAACACGTCTCAGTTTCGTCTTTATGTGAACAATTTTTATTACATCATTGTATCTGATGGCGGAGATTAGATGTTACCGTAATTATGTGCCGCCATAAACTGTGATGGCAGATAACAGTCTTAAAGGGGAACTTCACTTTTTATTGGAATTTTGCACATTCTTTCCCTTTGTTGTGCATTTAAACGTGAAAAAACGAAAATATGAGCTAGCTAAAGATGGACATCATGGGGAAATACTTTTTGACGCAAAAAAAAAAATCGTCATTGTAGCAGCGAACACGAAAAATTGTCAGCAGCTTTTACCTGATGACCAGAGCACACGTTCTCACGTGTGCTGGAAGACGCGGACATTCTAAGTGTTGTCGCTGTTGCTATGCTGCTGTTATTGACGGTAGCAGCGGAAGCTAAGTGCTTGATATGAAATGGATGGATAATGGATAAATGGATAATATGATGTGATGTGTGTGTTTATAAATAAAAAGGCCAACAAGGAGCTAATTATAAAAGCTAAGCATGACTGACTCACATTGAGGTTCTTGATTGGACATACAGTACTGTAATTACTTTAAGAAAACCATAAAAATAGCAAGATATAAGCTCTTATATAAACTCTTCCAAGATATTGTTGTAGTTGTGGGACTTCAAAGAATAACAAAAGGAGCAGCAGGGAATCTGGCAAGAACCAGCGACCACCAAACGTGACTTTAGGCTCATCGGTGTAGCTTGAGGATCCAATAAACATTGATTACATTGTTTCTCCTGTTGCGTTATCGGTTATCTGCTTGTCAGGCCTTTAAGCTGGCATCATATTTTCTATTGTGTCGTCTAATCATTGAACAAGAACACCCCTGACTCTGCTCAAATGGCTGACTTATCTAATCCTTCACAGATAAAACCAGAGGACTTGATGGAGAAAACATCCACAAATTGAATGTGAAACTTGAGGGAGGATTCGTTCATGAATTCTTGAAGCAGGTGAATCTTCCTTTTTGGGTTTGGTTTTTTTTTTTTGCTTCTTTTAGTTATGGCAGAGAGGAGACCAGCAAGCTATCGGGTCCACCGAGAGATCCTGGATGAAGGAGCTGTGGACGAGCTGGCTGAGAAGTCGGAATCGAAAACGTCTCTTTGTGACAAAATCAAAACTTCACTAAGGTAAAGTCGTCTTCTTACTCCAATGGTGGTTTAAAATCATGAACATTTGATGAAGAAATGTTGGGTTTCCAGTAGTGCAGGGGTGTCAATCTCAATCAAAACACAAAGCTATTTTTAGGACATTAACCCTTAACCATATGGACATTTTTTTACAAATCAAAATGCCATAAAAGTAGTTGATCCCCAAGAAATTGCTTACTTACCAAGCTATTTGTTTGATAAGGCGGGCCGACTCAATTCTATTTTTTATTTTTTTATTCTATTTTTATTTTTTATTCTATTTTCCCGAGCCTGAGTTTACTATATTCTCAAATAATTTTAATAATAATAATCTACTCTCAAAAAGAAAATGTTTTCACTCGTGATGTTGCAACCCAAGCAAAGTCCACTGTTATCTGGTGTCAATAATTTTTGGGGCGTTTCCAAAGATATGTCACATAAAGACAACTAAATAATTTATTTATTTATCACTGTATGTATTTTTCACTGTCGATACACAAAAATATGGACTGCATGATATATATTTATAAACATGTACATCAGTACTGGAGTACATTGATATGTTTTGCAAGTAAATGTAGTTTAGAATGTGTTTTTTAAATGATGGCATCAATAATATGGCTGCTGAATGCAAAGTGGTTGGGTGAGTCGTGAATGACTCACGGCGAACACTTCTTAATGGTTGAGTCAGCGTTTGATGCCGTTCCAGCCAAACAGACCTTTCACAGAGCGGACATAAAAGAAGACACATGATTGCTGGTACTGATGATTTTTTGTATATTTCTTAACATCACTGATGTCATCGATTCTTTCTCAGGTGTTCTGGCCCCAGGTTCAAGAGCTGTCTGCTGGGTAGTGTTCCTGTTCTGTCGTGGTTGCCTCGTTACTCCTTCAGAGAAAATGCATTGGGTGATCTCATATCAGGGATCAGTGTGGGCATCATGCAGCTGCCCCAAGGTCAGATTCGTTATGCTAAGAGTCCACTGGGCCGGCGCCAGTTGGTGCCAGTTCGCGCCAATGCAATTTGCTGTGGCAACTAGTCTCGTTAATAAGGTGCTTAGTGGCGTGCAGTGCCTCAAACTGCCTCCCAACTGGCTCATGGTGGCCCGTAATGGCGGCAAGAAAATTTGAAAATGTTAAAAAATTTTGTCGCACCAATTGCTTGATGCAAGCGGCACAAACAATCCGCCTATTGGAATCCACTGGAATGTAATGGGGACTGCACGACGGTCAAGTGGTTAGTGTGCAGACATCACAGCGAGGAGACCCGAGTTCAATCCCACCCTCGGCCATCTATGTGTGGAGTTTGCATGTTCTCCCCGTGCATGCGTGGGTTTTCTCCGGGTACTCCGGTTTCCTCCCACATTCCAAAAACATGCTAGGTTAATTGGCGACTCCAAATTGTCCATAGGTATGAATGTGAGTGTGAATGGTTGTTTGTCTATATGTGCCCTGTGATTGGCTGGCCACCAGTCCAGGGTGTACCCCACCTCTCGTCCGGAGACAGCTAGGATAGGCTCCAGCACTGCCCACGACCCTCGTGAGGACAAGCGGTAGAAAATGAGTGAATTAATTATAGTATAGGCTGCACGGTGGATGAGTGGTTAACAAACAGGCCTCACAGCTAGGAGACCCATGTTCAATTCCAATTTGAAGACAGCTGGGATAGGCTCCAGCACCCCCCACAACCCTCGTGAGGACAAGCGGCAGAAAATTAATGAATGAATTATCGTATAGGGTGCACGGCGGTTGAGTGGTTAGCACGCAGGCCTCACAGCTAGGAGACCCGCGTTCAATTCCACCCTCGAAGACTGTTGGGTTAGGCTCCAGCACCCCCCACAACCCTTGTGAGGACAAGCAGTAAAAAATGAATTAAAGAATTATAGTGTAGGCTGCTCGGCGGATGAGTGGTTAGCACGCAGGCCTCACAGCTTGGAGACCCACATTCAATTCCACATTTGAAGACAGCTGGGATAGGCTCCAGCACCCACCATGACCCTCGTGAGGATAAGCGGTAGAAAATTAATGAATGAATTATAGTATAGGCTGCACGGTGGATGAGTGGTTAGCACACGGGCCTCACAGCGAGGAGACCCGTGTTCAATTCCACATTCAAAGACAGCTTGGATAGGCTCCTGCACCCACCGCGACCCTTGTGAGGATAAGCGGTAGAAAATGAATGAATGAATGGAATCGAATGGCACGAGCCAAGTTATGCCGAATAACGGAAACATGGCAACATGCCGAGCAAACATTAATTCGCCGCCACAGCGAACCACAACACTTAATCTGGATTATGTTGGCGCGAACTGGCACCAACTGGCACCGGCCCAGAGTCCAGGCTCCTAGCATTATGTCTTATTGTGTTTGGACAGCTCCAGATGATGCTATGCTTTATGTGTCCCAGGTATGGCTTATGCCTTGCTGGCAGCCGTCCCTCCTGTTTTTGGCCTTTACGCCTCCTTCTACCCCGTCCTCATCTACTTCATCTTCGGCACGTCCAAGCACATCTCCATTGGTTAGTTCGATGCTTCTGGCTGTGAAATGTCTACTGTATACGACTTAGTTCTTTCCCTCCAGGATCATACGCAGTGATGAGCGTGATGGTAGGCGGCGTGACAGAGCGACTCGCCCCAGATTCAAATTTCATGATTTTTGACAATGTGACCAACTCCAGTGTGGTGGACGTCTTTACCCGAGACGCGGAGCGGGTCAGAGTGGCCGCTGCCGTCACTTTCTTAACCGGAATATTCCAGGTACGGTAACTCACGCAAACACTGCGGAATTTAACTTGCACTTCCCAGGCGGAGTTATATTTGTCTCTTATGTTAGATCCTGTTTGGTTTGGTTCATTTTGGATTTGTGGTGACCTACCTGTCTGAGCCGCTGGTGAGAGGTTACACCACAGGCGCCGCCATCCACGTCATCGTGTCCCAGCTCAAGTACACCTTTGGAATCAGCCCTTTGAGATACAGTGGACCGCTTTCACTGATATATGTAAGGAAGACTCATGGGACTGCAATCTATTTGTGGCTGTGGGACCACATAATTTTGTATGGGACTAATAAGATAACAGGGTTTTAGATGGGGGGGGGGGCTACATCACCACTTTCCACTTTTGCTCTAATCCTTTTTCATTTCATTCATTGCAGACCGTACTGGAAGTGTGTTATCTGATTCCACAGACCAACGTTGGCACACTTGTGGTCAGTCTCGTCGCCATTATCGGCCTCATCCTTTCCAAGGAGCTCAATTCATACTTGAGTAAAAAAATACCTGTGCCTATACCTGTGGAGTTGCTTGCTGTGAGTATGAAAACCACCTCGTATGATATATAGTATATATATTTGGTTTGGGCGGTACAATGCGTCACGAATGAGGCATTTTCCCCCTGCTCCGGCTGTTGACAACCAATATGGTAGCGGCCATATTTAACCATCAAACAGCTAAAACTAGTACCGTATTTTCCGGACTATAAGTCGCACTTTTGGGGTGGCGTGGTGGACGAGTGGTTAGCGTGCAGTCACCATTGGGCTGATTTCATCCCCTATGATTGACTGATTCCTCAGTCAATTTACAATTGTATTGTTTTTATTAGGGGGCGGCACGGCGGTCGAGTGGTTAGCGCGCAGAGGAGACCAGGGTTCAATTCCACCTTCGGCCATCTCTGTGTGGAGTTTGCATGTTCTCCCCGTGCATGCGTGGGTTTTCTCCGGGTACTCCAGTTTCCTCCCACATTCCAAAAACATGCTAGGTTAATTGGCGACTCCAAATTGTCCATAGGTATGAATGTGAGTGTGAATGGTTGTTTGTCTATATGTGCCCTGTGACTGGCTGGCAACCAGTCCAGGGTGTACCCCGCCTCTCTCTCAAAGACAGCTGGGATAGGCTCCAGCATCCCCCGCGACCGTCATGAGGATAAGCAGTAGAAAATGAATTAATGTTTTCAACACATTGCAACTCAAATTTGTTTCTAAAACTTACCACTTCCACATGGGATGGGAGGAGACTCATGTCAGATATGCCATGGCTGACCTCATGACTTCATGCAGGAGGAAGTTAGAAGCGGGCTAAGGATAAGCGGTAGAAAATGAATGAATGAATGAAGTCGCACTTTTTCATAGGTTGGCTGTTCCTGCGACTTATACTCCAGAGCGACTTGTAAATGAAAAAAAACTGTTTATGTTACATAAACACTGGACACCTTTTTTGTTTTTGTTTTTTGTTTATTTATTAGCCTGTTCTCTATTCTTTTATTATTCTTAGAACTTGCCTTCCAAGATGATGTAATGTCTGTTTTGGTCAAGTAGTTTGTAAAATAATTATTTGCAAAAAATGCGACTTATACTCCAGTGCGACTTATGTATGTTTGGCCTTGTGCGACTTATACTCCGGAGCGACTTATAGTCCAAAAAATACGGTAAATTAATTTATCATAAAGTGTATGTAGCCACTAACACTTCTTCTGTCTTCTACAGATTGTCATAGCTACACTGGTGTCCTGGCAAGTTAACCTAGCGGGGAAATATGGAGTGGATGTGGTTGGAGATATTCCATCTGGGTGAGAAAGATTATTTATCAAAATCAGCTGAAATATTATACAATATTCCTCCTTTTTCCCCTTCTTTGGCTGCAGCCTTCAGCCGCCTGTCTTCCCAACCACCTCTCTCTTCGTAGAGGTGATCGGGGATGCCTTTGCTCTCTCTGTGGTTGGCTACGGCATCGCTATCTCGCTGGGACGCATATTTGCACTCAAGTACGGATACAAAGTGGACAGCAACCAGGTAAGTCGGATACAAGCACGGAGAATACGACAAAGTTGATACTGTACAACTTGAAGAGTGTCCGTCATTTGTATGCTTTAGGAATTGATCGCCTTGGGTCTCAGTAACTCCGTTGGCGGGATTTTCCAGTGTTTTGCTATCAGCTGTTCCATGTCCCGATCCATGGTGCAGGAGAGCACAGGAGGGAAGACACAGGTTGGGAATTCAATTCTCTTTTAGGAAGCAGTCGTGACTCAGGACTGTTGCCGTTTCATATCTAATTGTTGGGAATATCCAGATACTTGCCTTTAATTGGACAGTATACATGTATAGTACATATAGTACCACCATGTATGTCATACTGGTTATACCAAACCCAATTGAATTCCCATTGCACTTATTTCTGTGCATCACCACTTAGCCGTGTGTATCATTCCTAGAATCACACACACCACCTACAGTCCGATCTACTCTCTTGCTTCCATGCAGGTTGCCGGAGCTCTATCAGCCGTTGTTATTCTTTTCATCACCCTGTGGATCGGCGCTCTATTTGAAGAACTGCCCAAGGTGAAATCATGAATCATTTTAAACAAAGTCGATTGTTTTCCTTTGAAGCGTGACATTTTTTTTTTTGCGTGGTCCATCATAACCGTAGAACCATAGAAAGCCATCAAAAAGTGGTCATCACACGGCTCTCGTGGAAAGCAGTTGAAATTATTTCAACACAGGTGGTTGACCCTCAAACTTTGGTTTTTAGAAGCAAACACTCAACACAACAACATGAGTCACATGCAATGCGGTTATTCTTGTTTGTGTACAGTGCAAAGGATACTGAAAACACAGTTATGAATCACCGTGCTTTATCATTTCAATCACTATTTGTTTAGATGCATGAATAGATATTGAATAATATGTTATGTATGACACAGGCAGTTCTGGCTGCCATCGTCTATGTGAACCTGCATGGTATGATGAAACAATTCCTGGATATACCTGCATTGTGGAGGACCAACAAACTAGACATGGTGAGTACAATAAATTGTAGTCACGGAATTGAACAGTTTTATACAAACATTCACACACACACTATATTCATCATTTGTTTATAGCTGTTAATTGGGTCCACACATGACCTCATTAAATTAATTTCTGCAATATAGGATTCAATAGGAATATTTTCATATAGTTAGAGAATAGGGGCTGCACTGTGGTTGAGTGGTTAGTGCGCAGACCTCGCAGCTAGGAGAGCCGAGTTCAATCCCACCCTCGGCCATCTCTGTGTGTAGTTCTCCCTGTGCTATAACCACCGACTTAGTGGTTTTCTCCGGGTGCTCCGGTTTCCTCCCACATTCCAAAAACATTCCGTTTTCTTGCCACTTTATTAACTCGATTGGGGGTTGGCAACCTGCGGCTACCGAGCAAGCAAGTGTTCAGCCTCCTTTCACAATACTACAATAGCCAAGTGGGGAAAATGCACTTTTGAAATTTCTTTTCACTAATATGTCATTTAATTTTTGCTTATGGCTGCATGGTGATCGAGTGGTTAGCGCGCAGACCTCACAGCTAGGAGACCCGAGTTCAATCCCACCCTTGGCCATCTCTGTGTGGAGTTTGCATCTTTTCCCCGTGCATGCATGAGTTTTCTCTGGGGACTCCGGTTTCCTCCCACATTCCAAAAACATGCTAGATTAATTAGCGACTCCAAATTGTCCATTGGTATGAATGTGAGTGTGAATGGTTGTTTGTCTATATGTGCCTTTTGATTGACTGGCCACCAGTACCCTGCCTCTTGCCTGAAGACAGCTGGGATAGGCTCCAACACCCCCGCGACCCTCGTGAGGATACGTGGTAGAAAATGAAATGAATGTTTTCAACACATTCCAACTCAAATTTATTTCTAAAACTTACCACTTCCACATGGGATGAGAGGAGACTCATGTCAGATATGCTTTGGCTGACTTCATGACTTCATGCAGAAGGAAGTTAGAGGCGGGCCTCCCTTTGAAGGCGCCAGAAAACTTAGGGACCGATGCAGCAAACTTGAGAAAAATAATAACAATAATAATTCTCAAAGGTGATTCTCACTGTGCCATGCTTTGAACGCAAGCTACTCTGTGGTCAGTTTTTACCCATCTCTTCATTTTAGGTGATCTGGATCACCACTTTCATCCTCACCGTGCTGTTGAACCCTGACCTGGGACTCGCCGCCGCCATTGTCTTCTCAATGCTTACCGTCATCTTCAGAACACAGCTGTAGGAAAACACATCCATTATTTAACAATTTATTTCGCTAATACACTTCAATACTTAGGACCACATTGTTTATAAATATTACAATTAATTTTGTGTTTTCCCTGCTGCTGTTGTATTCTAGACCAAAATACTCTGCATTAGGTCAGGTTCCAGGCACGGACATATACAGGCCTTTGGAGGACTATAATCAGGTATAACTTATTATACATTACATATTATATCATTGTCTGTGAAATATAACATGTCACACTACTTGCGTGCTAATTTTGCATTAACTTTTTTTGACACAAGGGGATATATGTACTTTTAAAATCTGTCTGATTGCAGGTGAAAGAGGTTCCCGGTATTTTGATCTTTCGTTCATCCGCCACGCTGTACTTTGCAAATGCTGAGATGTACCAGGATGCACTGGGGGAGAAGGTGAGCACACACACACACAGTCTGAGGACACTAATACAGACAGATCCAACAAGGGGGTCTGGTTTGGAGGCCTTGGGAACTTGAGGACGTGTGTGTGTCATCAGACATTACAGTCACAATACTGGCACCTAGTGACCAGTGTAGAATACTACATTTGACAGCATCTTTTAATGCGTCTACTGAATGCTTTGTGTATTTTAGTTCATTTATTCATGGATATACTTTTTCTATGCAAAAAATATGTAATGTTTCCTTAAATATGCATATATTTGTACTAAAAATGGTCCGCGTTAAGTTGCAATGGACTGTAATTGTTTTGTTCTTTGTTATTTCAGTCCGGCATTGATATTACCAAAATTCTGTCAGCAAAGAAGAAGCTTCTAGCCAAAAGGAAGAGGTATGAGAAGAAACAAGCAAAAATTACTGCAAAAAATGGAAACACGGTAAGCATGCAACTGTAATAAATGACATTCATTTACTGATGGACGTTGTCAACACTTTTGCATGGAGTGTGATTATTAGCTAATTTGTGTCCAATAGGATGAAGCAGAGACAAAGGATGTAGCCACCATCCAGATAGATGCCGAGCGTGATCCCTCATTGCCCACAGCCATCATCCTGGACCTCAGCCCTGTCAACTTCTTAGACACTGTGGGAGTCAAGACCTTGCGTGGGGTCAGAACTTTTACACAGAATTAATAATAGCACAGTTGAGGGATTTTATTTATTAATAATTTTTATTGTATTTATTGTAACCAGTTAACATGTAATAGTTGCAGTATCTTGTATCTCAGCGAATACATACTGAAGCTAGTTCTGTCAACAGCAACACTTACCATGTCCGCTCTCATTGGGATGGCTGTGTCTTCCAGCACGCGTCTTGTGCTCCAGTCCTCAAGTAAAAAATGCGAAATTGAGAGCGGCGAAACAAGCGATTAGTGAGATATCCCAATGACAGCATTGTAAGCTAGCTGAAATTAACTCGTTTCTCATGTTATAATGAACAGAAAAGGGAAAGAAATGTGTTCATGTTTCTCATAAGGATTATGAATGATGGGCAAAAAAGTCCTACAGAGGAAAACAGAGAACAAGGAACTTCCTTTACCCAGTTGAACTACTATAAATAATAAATTATAAAATTATATTAACTTATAAAATAATAATTATTATTACAACAATTTCACAGCTGTGTTATTGTGCAATGACAATAAAGAAAGTCTATCTATCTAAATCTTTTCTTTGGTTTAGATTATCAAAGACTACGGAGAAATTGGTATCGAGGTGGCGCTCGCTTCTTGTCAAAGTAGGTTCACGACATTGCATGAAAAGAATAAAACAAATTGCGTAAAAAAGGGTATAAATAATGAATGAAGTGTCTCCCCCCAGGCGCCGTGGTGGATAATCTGCACACTGGTGGTTTCTTCAACGACAAAGTGACTAAGTCTTGCGTCTTCTCCACCATCCATGACGCCGTGCTTCACTTTCAGGTGGACCCGACGTTGCAACACAATGAGGTGATGAAAAATAAACATTAACATTTTAGTATAAAAGATATGACAATTAAAGGCTAGCACTGAAATGCTTTCCCCCAATACTTGGAATGTACGCAGTTTGTTCATTTCCAGAATTTAAGGCTTCACAAGTCTTATTGAAATCGCACATTTGTGTTCAACATCTTGAAAAAGTGTTTTTTGCCTGTAGTATCTAATATCCCGGTGTGACTTTCTTTCGCAGGAAGTCACAGCAACATATTTCTGAATGCTGGATAATATAATGAAGAAGGAAAAGACTCTGCCTGAGGACTGTGTTGACTGACTGGGCTCATATGCGCACAAAATACGCAAGACCAATGGAAAGATATTATGGACATACAGTACAGTATGTACTAATGTACTAATAGCACAAAATGGAAGGGTTTACAAGCCCTGCAATTGCATTCACAAACAGAAAAGACACAAAAGCGCGGCAGGGAATGAATGTAACGTGATTTGGAGAAAATCAGTGTTGGGAATAACTGTGTTAAAAAATAATGTTGTTTTCCAGTAATGTCTAATATAATTACTTTTTTAAATGTTACAACACTAAGAGTGAAGGTTTCCGACAGTGAAATATACGTTATTATTCACTGATATCTATAATCTGGATGTGGCTTCAGTCGCCATTGTTTACAATTACCACATGTACTGCCACTGCACAGGAAGCTAAATAGCTAGACAACAAGACATGTAGTTGCACACTCAGGAAAACATTGCTACCTAGTGTTTTGAAAAAAATAATTTGGAATTAATGTTAAAACCAATATTATTTATGGCGGTACTGCATATTGAAGTAGTTTTATACTTTTCAACAATATTCCAATGTATTATTTCATTGTGCCTAATGGGGTTCATGTTCTTTTGTATGGCATAATAAGGTTGAAATACAAATGGATATTGTATTTAGAAGCCATAATGTGTACATCAACTGATTTAATTGCTTAATAAATTTGTGTTTAGATGGATAAGAAACTATAGAGTTAACAACTGGGGCCAGAGGCAGCGTCTCCAATTAGGCCATAGAGTTCCCTCGCGGCCCACAGCGACTGGAAGTCCTTGGCGCTGCTGGCTGCATTCTTCTTAGGCATGTCGGATGCCATCAAGGGCCCTACGATCCCCTTGGAAACCCTTGAGGGCCTCAAACTAATTACTCTTGCTGTCCGCATTGAGAGGCGTCTTGCTGCCAGAGGAGGACAGCCTGTGGGTACGCGCCCTGGCTGATTTCGAGCGACTCCCCACCATACACGGCTTTGCCGTGGGATGAACCCACACAGGTGGGTGGTAGCCCAATGTGATACATGTTTGCGGCCGGGCAGACTATTGCATCGGTCACTGCCTCATCCACTCGGACCGCCACCACTCCTGAGCTCCCGGTTCCACTGGTCGTAACTCCTCCATGGAAGCAGCTCCCGGGTACGCTCTCCTGGTCCAATAAGGACGTACACATTGTGGTGTTTATTGACTCTGGAGCGAACGATTGTTTTATTGATGAAACCTTTATTAAACTTTTAGACATTCCTGTCACTCACCTTGTTAAAGGCAGGACCTTTAACGAGGCTCACATCCACTAAGGTTCTGTTTCAGTGGTCCCAGTGGTTTCAGTGGTTGACGCTTCCGTCCTCTCCCAGCGTTTCCCCTCTGACCACCAGCTGCATCCATCCTTCGTGTGTACCACCAGCAACCTGCCTCTTGGGCCGCCAGTATACCCTGGATACTGCTCGGAACGCACTCATCAGCTCAGTTCCCCTTTTCATGGGGCTTATGGGTACCAGCGTCCAACCTTCCCCTTTCTGGAATCGGATCTTAGCGGTCCTGACCGTGTTCACCCACCCGGATAGTGTGGGTCCAAACATCTGAGCATAACCAACGCCTGGCAAAACATCATCGTTCCACTAGCACAGATTACAAGGCTGGCCAGAAGGTGTTGCTGTCTTCACAGGACCTGCTGCTACACACAGAGTCCAAGAAGCTACAACCCAGGTACATTGGCCCATATGTCATTGAATGTGTCATTAATCCTTCCTTCCTCCTCAGGCCCGTCCAGAGGTGTCTGTCACGTTTGCATTGTGGTTAGTGTGGGGTGAAAAGCAATACAGTGTGCTGCTGCACTGCAGTGTGAGACATATAGATGACAAATAAGACTTTTTTTTTCAAATTTCCCTGGACATTTTGATTATCAGAAACATGTAAATGTCTACACTATTGACTTTTAAAACAAATTTTCACAGCCTATTAAGTTATTAATCATGACTCCAGGATTGTATTAATAATACTACCATATGTGATTCACCCACCTTGGTGACAAACGCAGGGAAATCCAGCACCAACATGATCTGCTCCTTTTCAAAAACATCCATCAAGAACAGTGCAGAAAAGTTGCACGAAGCACTGGTTTTACTATGCATGCGACAAATGTGAATGACTGCACAAACTTGTATATAAGGCCATTAAAATGATGATGTCACACTGCCCAGTGATGTCATGACCTCAAACCCATGTGGTGATGCCACGCCCTCTGTTTCCATAGCTGCAATGACACATCATCGGGGGAAATCCGAACACTGCTTGACTCTCTTCACAGGACGACAGTCAAGAGTGAGAGGATTCCACATGTTTCACTAAAACACAAATGTTTTCCGAAAACAAGGAAGCAAGCATAAATACATATATATATTTTTTAAATGGATAGCGATAATCCATTGCCATATGGTGTTCAAAGCCTGATTGAGTGTACGTCCAGGTCGGTGGTTATAACAGAGCCTGAAAACATCCCAGAATTTATAGAGGCACATCTCACACATATGACACAATTTGAAGGAGAGGACTGTAAAGATATTAAGGAGGTTGCCTTTCACTATCAAGAGCAATGGGGTAAGTCAAGAGTGGTTGACTGCTACTTATAAAGGGAATAAAAAAAAAACAGTCCTACAGTACATTCAGCAACCCACTAATGCAGACTGACTCACCACCACACAAATAAATCACCTGAAATGGCAAACAAGTGTTCGGAAAAATGTGTTTGTTGCCGCAGTGCTGAATGCCCCTCATTTTAATGATTGTTTATTGTTCAAAATCTAGCCACAATTCTGGAATTAACCGTGAATTGATTTGAATTTACTAAAGGCACTAAATTCATCACACAGAGACTTAATACTCAAAATATGTAATTGCCCCCGAGTAACGTATTCATTGGCACGTGCTGCTAAATGTAATGGTAAGGGTAATGGTTTAATTTCATTTGAACATGCATCGGATTACAATTGAATGCATCCCATAATCAGTTCACAGTTCCACATGTCCAAAAGGAGTAGGAAGAAGCAAAGCTTATTAAATCCTACCCCTCCATCTGGTACTTGTACAATCAGTAACTGTTACATTTGTTCACTTCCTGCTTTCCTAATATAGTTTAAGTTAAATTCACCTAAATAGTTAGGAAGCACTTCAAGTGGGCATGCCCGGAGGCGGGTCATGGGTGGAATAAATTAAAACGGACCGTTTTGGCAGGAAACACAAATCAAAGGAAATACAACTGGAATGGGTGCAGATTCTGGAAAATCTAGTTTTTTTTTATTTTTATTATTGTGTGTAGCTGCTCTATAGGACCAACTCAATACAAAAGGTTGAGATATATATATTTTTACATTAATGTAGATTAATTGTACATGTACATTAATGTATATTGTATTTAATGAATATTTAAAAAATTACAACATTCAAAGTTATTTATAAAATTATATTTTTATAATTATATTTCTAGCAAAAAAATAATTACAAATAATAATATTGAAATTGTTCCAAAAAAACCAATGCATACCCCCAAAAAATGCCTTCTCCCTAGGTGTCTGGTGTACTCTGTTGCTGACTAATCACAATGACATATTTCATGTGTTTTTGCAGGTTAACTGTTACATTTGTTCACTCCCTGCTTTCCTAATATAGTTTTATAGTTTTTTTTTATTTTTATTATTATTAGTTTTTAATTTTTTTAATTTTATTTTTGTCACGAACCGAAGTACGAGGTGATATGACCATCCAATGACATAATGGGTACCATAGTAAGTGTCAATATAGTGATATATATAGCACATCATGACTGGTTCAAGACTCTTCATCCTTGTATTTAGCAAATTTAGTAAATGTGCTGCATTTAGTAGGTGCAACTTATACACCGGTGCAGATCAGCTCAAGCAGTACAAAATGTGGTCTACAATTGTTTAATTGTCATGTCTTTGCTAGAGTTACACTTCTGGTCAAAAGGCAAGAAAACTGGAGTGACCCAAGAGAAAGAAACAGAGGAATCTCCTTCATTCTCTGTGTCAGGTACATCAACTGTGTCAGTCAAATGGAATGAACGTGTAACGAAATCAGGAATAGGAACACCTCAAGATGAAGAGATCCCAGAGGACCCTTCCGGACCGGTTACATCACCACGCAGAGAGACGACTGAGGCTGAAAGTAGTGAAATTTGGGATTCGCCTGGACCGTCACAATATGAACACATGGGCACATCAGAAGCACAACAGACATCTGCTAGAGACTCCCAATCCACATCAGTGAGAAGAAATGTAAACGTATGTGAATCATGGCAGTCCTCACCACTAACAAAGATCAGTGTGTCAAGGACAAAGGACATATCTGCTTCGATTCAGGTATCTGTTCCAGAAGAGACCTCTGGAAAAGGACTGCTTTCAAGCAAAAAGACCTTTAAATCTGAAGAAAAGGACGGTCCACTTCCGGAATCAACTCTACCTGAATCAGTGCCAGTTACAGATCACGTTTTTAGACCCGTACTTAAATTGCAAACCATTCTGGACGGATATGTTTCTGGACCACAAAGGCACAGAAAGACAACTACTGTTACAGCAGAGACGCCCAATCCTGCGCCAGTTCCTCATCAACGTGACCTGTCTGATCTGCTGCCAACAATAACTGAATCCAGATCAGAGACTACTCAATCTGGTAGAGAAGGAATACGCATATCCATTGAGACTGTATTACCCGATTTCGAGAATTTATTTGAACCACCACATGAAGAATGCCTATTTGGAAACGAGAAAGTAGAATCACCCCAGCAAGAGATGATGGTGACTAATATAGTAGATTTATCAGTAATGCCACTACCACACAGAGAGACCACCACGGAGGATGTATTCGAATCAAGGACCCCGCCACTACATGGGCAAATCCCTGTATCAGATACAGATCACAGTTCTTTACCAGTGACTTTTACAGATCGAGAGATCACTCTATCTGATCGAGCAAGCCTGCCAGAATCAGAATCATCTCCTCAGAAAGAGTCTGATTCAAAGCACTTATCCGAAACCGAATCACTTCATGAACTGACTGTGTCTCATACAGAGGACTTGCCACTACCACCACAAATCACTCTTTCCGATACAGACACAACCGGACCACAGCTATTACCAGAACAAGAGAATTTCTCTGGATCACCGCCTTTAAGACTAAAAGAATCCCCTTTGTCCATGACTGAGTCTTCAGGATCTGTGGCAAGGCTACATGCAGAAATCATTGTTTCTGATACAGACGACATGTCCGGAACACAGTTATTACTATATCGAGAGAATTTATCTGGATCACCGCCTTCAAAACAAAGAAAATCATCTTTGTCAGATACCGAGGAGCCAACAGAACCAACCCCACGGGCAGAAATAAGTTGGTTTGAGGAACAACAGCAATCTGAACAAGAGGCCGAGGTTCAGTATGAACTGAGTTTACCAGAAGCTGCAAAGTCACCAAACGAGACCTCTGTGTTAGGTCTAGAGTTAGGTCCAGATGTAGGGCCCATATATGAAGCTGCCCTACATTTACATGGAGGGATTACTGTATTTGATACAGAGGACCTAGCTGAACCAGTGCTAATTACAAAAGACATATCTGGACCAGGGCCACCGCATCAAGCAGAGAAAACTGTATGTGATACAGAAGACCTGACAGAACTAAAGAGCATTACAGATGATTCTTGTGAACTATATGCAAATATAATAGATTTAACCGGCACATTGCCATCAACTTTTGAAGGAACCACTGTGTCAGATACAGAAGACCTATCAGAGATGTTTTCAACTACAGAGCCATTTTATGGACCTGCCCAACATCAAGAGACATTGTCTGACATTGAGGACCTGGCTGAACCAGTACCAAATGAAACAGACATATCTGGACCTGGGCCACCATTACCACTGAAAGAGAGTACCGTGTCTGATTCTAACCTATTTAATTTACCAACAACCCCAAAAGATACTACAATGGCTGACACAGGCAACAAAACAAGCCAGGGACCATCCCAGCACAAAGAGGCCACGTTTTTTGACATAGAGGACTTACCTAAACCAGACACACTACCACATGCAGAGGTCACTGCAGATAGATCATCATATGAAGATACACATGTGTCTTATATTGAGCATCTTCTTGAACCAGTGCCTAAAGGTTTTTCTGACACGGAGGACATTTCTGATACAGACGTCACAGATCTAGAAGATCCATCTCAACTGATTCCACCACAACAAAGTATTTTGTTTTCTGAGCCTACTGTATCACGATCCGTGCCACAAATCGAGGACACTGCACAAGATGTGCCACCATCTCAAAAAGAGACTTCTGTGTCAGATATCAAAAGCATAGCTGGACCAATGCAAATGTCAATCAAAGAGCTTTATGATACAGATGATTTTTCTGGACCACAACTTCTGGCACAGGATGAGATCACAACATCGGCTGCAGATGATCTATCTGAAACAGTAGCATCACCACATAAAAAGCCCTTTGTGTTTGATATCGAGGAATCATCTAGATCATTGTCGCTGAAGACTTGTGAGTCTAATTTAGAGAACTTTTCGAACATTGGAGAAATATCTGAACCAGCGACATCATCAATAATAGAGTCAAATGTGCCTGAAACAGATGAACAAAGTGCATTGGTGCCATCGCCACAGAAGGAAACCACCTTGTCCATTGAAGAACCTTTGCCGTCAGCTTTCAAGAACACCATTCTGTCTGATACAGAGGACACATATGGAACAATCTCACTACCAGATGATGTAGTGGAACTGTCTGAAAACTATGTTTCGGATTTTGAGGACGTTCTTGAAGCAGTACCATCACTAAAGAAAGAAACAGAAAATGTGTTTGATACACAAGTCGTTTCTGATTCAGTCCCAAATACCAAATTACCACATGGAATCTTTGGCTCAGATGTGGAAGATGTACCATCTCTACAAAAAGAGACCATTGACTTTGATACAGAATGTTCAACTCGACCAGCGTTATCACTTCAAAAAGAGACCATTGACCCTGATACTGAAGATATAACTGGACCAATGGCATTTCCACAAAAATACACTGTTGACTCTGATGCTGATGATATAACTGAACCAAAGTCATCACCACAGAAAGACCCCATCGACATAGACACAGAAGTCATAATTGCACAAAAATATACAATTGAGCATGATACTGAACCAATTGGGCCAGTTTTAACCCCACAAAGAGAGAACTTTGAGTTGTATACAGAAGGCATTACTGGACCAGTACATTCACCCCAAAAAGAGACAATTGAGTCCGATACAGAAGACCTAACTGGACCTGTACCATCACCACAAAAAGAAACCATTTACTTTGATTCGGAAGACCTAAGTGGACTGTTGCCATCACCACAAAATGAGATCATTGAGTCTGACAAAGAAGTCATTGTTGAATTAGTACAACCACCACTCAAGGAGACTATTGAGTGTGATACCGAAAACATGAGTGGACGAGTGCCATCACCACCAAAATATACCACCAACTTTGATACGGACATAACTGGACCAGTGCTCTCCCCACAAAATAGTTCCATGGTTCCATCACCAGAAAAAGAGATAATAGAGTCTGATACAGAGGACATCACTGGACCCGGACCATTGCCACAAAGTGAGACCACTGAACCTGACAAAGAGGACATAATTGAATCGGTGCCATCAGTATCTAAGGAGACAATTGAGTCTGACGCAAAGGACATTACTGGACCACCACTATTACCACAAAATGTGTTTTTACCACAGAAAGAGAACATTTGGTTTCATACAGAGGACACAACTGGACTGTTTCTAGCACCACAAAGGGAGACCACAGAGTCTAGCAAAGAGAACATTATTGAATCAGTGCCATCGCGACAAAAGCAGAGCACTGAGTCTGATACTGAAGAAAACACCGGACCAGTACCAGAAAATAATACCATCGACTTTGCTAAAAACATAACTGAACCAATGACATCACCACAAAAAGAGGCAGTTGAGTCTGATTCAGAAGACATCACCCTGCCATCACTACAAAAAGAGTTCATTGAGTCTGATCATGAAGACATAATTACACCAGAAAGAGACATACTTAAGTCAGAAATAAAGGACTTCACTGGACCAGTTTCATCACCACAAAGGGAGACCACTGAGCCTGACAAAGAGAACATTACTGAGTCAGCGCCATCACTACAAAAAGAGACCAGTGGCTATGAAACGGAAGACATAAGTGGATCAGTGTCGTCGCCACTAAAGGAGACCATTGACTCTGATACAGAAGACATAACTGGACAAGTGTCATTGCCACAAAATAAGACCTATAACTATGACTCTGCAGCTGACATAGTTGAACCAGTTCCTATACCACACACAGAGATCACAACATGGGATACACAGGACTTGTATAAACCAGCGGAATCACCACACAAGGATAGCAATGAGTCTGAACTTGAGGACATTTCTGGACTTGTTATATCATCTGTGAATGGAAGTATCATTTATGACTTACAGGATACACCTGATCTGGTTCAATGTACAGAGGAATTATCTGAACCGGTAACATCACAAGAGAAAGAAAGCAGAGAGGACATAACCAGAGAAACACCACCACAAGAAGATACCATTTCTCAAATGTCATCAGTGAAAGACATTGCTATGTCTGATACTGAGGACTTATATGAACCACTTTCACTGGACCCCAGGACCGCAGGACCACTGTCGTCACCATTTGAAGATAGCACTGTGTCTTATGTAGGGCATTTCTCTGAACCGATTCTACTACCATCTGGTAAGATTACTGTGCCTGATACAGATGAACTACACAAATCAATACTATTACCACAGAAGGAGGCTGTTTTGTTGGCTACAGATGACCGATTTGAACCACTCCTATTACCACCATCTGGGTTCAATTTTGAAGACTTAACAGCATCAGGTCATTTACTCCAGGAAGAAATCATTGTTTTAGACACTGTAGAATTACCAGTACAGTCACAGCAGCAAGAAACCTCTGATTCTGGTATTGAACTCTCATCTGGATTTATAACATCACCAAAGAAAGACATTGTATCAGATTACACAGATGACTTACTTCAACCACTACCTAATGCAGAATGCCCAACTCAAATGGAAAACCCATTGATTGATACAAATGAATTTCTATTCAAACCCGTCTTTGATCCAGAAGATGGACCTAGTCCACTACCATCACCAGAAAAAGAGATTTTTGTGCGTAATACAGAAAGATCTTCCACACCCATGCCATTGCCATGTACACGGAACACTATGCTTGAAGAGGACTTATTTGCAAATGAGATCACGGTTTTTGATCCTGAAGCTCAACCTGACCGAGTGTCATCAATGGACATAAAACCCTCTATGTCAGATATTGAGAACCTATTTGGAACATTTTCTGAAGAACTTGTGGAGACTTCAGCTGGTAGAGAAATCCATTTTGAATCAGTATCACCACACATAGATAATGAGCGTTTATCAGGTTTAGTTCCATCACGATCATCACCAGAGAAACATTCTCTGGTGATCTCTGGAGCGCAGCCTTATGTGTGGGATGCTGAAAACTTATATGGCCAAATTCCACAAAGGCATGCAGATATCACTGTGTGTGATGCAGACCCCATAATTGAATCCGGACCATCTGCACAACCAGAAACCCTTGTATGTGATATAGATCTCAGTGCGCTGGTATTGTCACCAAAGGAAAATATAATACAGGAGGAGATATCTGGACCAGGCCCAATGCCATCTCTTGTCCAAAAGTCTGTCAAATCACCATCATCTGATGATGAAGTACATACTGAGGGCCTGCCTGTACCGGCAACACCACCCAAGAGACCAATATCTCCACATGAGGAATTCAAACAATCTCCATACCAAGAGACCGCTGTATCAATGTCAGCGTCACTCCTAAATAGCGAAGAAATATCTGAGGATTTAGCTGGACTTCTGTCGATGTCAGTACAAGGAACCTCTGTGTGCAATATTGTGGATCTATCCAGACCAGTATCACTATATGGAAATATTACTGACTGTGACATAGAAGAACTCTGTGAATCAGTGCCATATCTATCCCCAGTCAACAGTATAACTGAACCAATATCATCAATACACATCATAACCAATGCATCTGATCTCGAGGAGCCACCATTGTTACCATTCCAAAAGGGCACTATGCCTGATACAGATGACCTACTTGAGCCTTATGGAATGAGAACTGAATCTGATACAGAGGACCATTCTAAAAAAGTCCAAGATACAAAGAACGCATCTGCCCAAGTACCATCACCTCGGCTAAAGACTATTCTGTCTGATACAGAGGACTTACCTAAACCAGATACAAAAGATGCATCAGTCCAAGTACCTTCACCAAGAGTAGTGATTATTCCAACTTATACAGAGAACCTGTTTCAACCAGGACCAAATACAAATGACGTATCTGTACAAGTACCAACACCACAAGAAGTGATTGATGCAGAGGACTTATCTGAACCGGGACCAAATACAAAGGATGTATCTGTCCAAGTGGCATTGTCACACAAAGACAGAGGTGGATTATCCGGAACTATTTTATCAGCAGAGCTGAAGTATGTGGCATCAGATTCAGAAGACACGTTGGGGCTTGTCTCAGAGGACTTATCTGAACTTCTGCTTTCTGCTGACACGTCATCAGATACAGTGAACCTAGGTAGACTAGTTCCACGTATTCAGATCCCTGAATCTGATTCAGAATACCCGTATAAATCAATAAACAGAACTGTATGTGGGACTGAGGACTTATCCAGACCAAGAACTGCATTTGGGTATTTAATTGATTCATCGTCAGTGAAGGAAACCTCAGCATCTGATTCTGATGACCTCTTTCATCCAGTGTCACGAGCTGAAAGAAAGACCCATTTGTCATTCTGCAAAAAATTTCCGACACCACTCCGAAAAAAGACAACCATGTACGATACAGACAGCAGTTTTGAACAAGCCCAAAAACTGGATGGCATTTCTTCGCCATCCTCATACAAGGAGACTCTAGAGTCAGATACTGAGTATATTTCTAGTCCTGTGCTATTCCAACCACGCAAAAGGACCAGGGTATATGATAGTGACAAGCTTTATGACACAATATCAACTGAAGATTATTTCTATGATTCTATAACATCATCATCATCCAAAGACACATTAGGGTCCGATAAAGAGGACTTACCAGGACCTGCCCCACTACCGCAAAGACCTGTTTTTCATATTCCACGACCAGACACAATGCCACCACCACAAGATGAGAGGAGAAAGAAAAGACGGGCATTTTGTCTTAGGGTCCCCAATCAAAAGGAAGTAAAACACCAGTTGAGTTTTCAACCATTCCTGTGCAAAGGTCCTCAGGCACCAAACCTTAAAAAAGGTTTTTGTGATGAGTTGTTGAAAATGGAAAGCAAAGGGACACAGATTCCTGAAAAACCAGACCCGCTTACTTTGTCTAAAGCCTATTCACAAAAACAATCGAAGGGGAAGCTACCAAAAATGATCAGTTCTACTTCCCCCCCAAATGATCTCTTGTATCCTAAACCGAAGAAGAAGCATCAGAGTATTAAAATCGAGACAAGTCCTATGTGTGGATTAAGCCCTCCTTGCAGGCTCAGAAGAAGGCAGTTTGTTGCTCAACAACTAACATCATCCTCGACAAAATCATCGAAGTCATCAACAGACTACCCACAAGCCAAACAAGGAACAAGTATACAACCTGCATCAAGCCCAGTGGCTGTGCTACATGAAAAGATCTTTCTATCTTCTATACCTCGACCAGAGCGACCAAATCATAATCGAAAACTCACAAGACGGGCTTTTACCTACAGGATCCCTAGTAAGGAGACGATAATTTCTCCATATGCTGTGAGGTCAGTCGTTTTACCGTTTCTGCACAAAGCCCCAAAGGTACCAAAATCAGGGAACGTCAACAGAGATAAACATTTTGACTATTATGGGCCTTTACCGCCAAATACTCAATTTGGGCCAATGCCACCAGCACATCGAGAAAGAAAAAAAACAACACGACCATCATTTTCACTCAAGATCCCCGAAAATTCACTAGTCGCACGGGTCCAAGGGTCTCAAACCTTTGACCAGTCTCGTTCAACACATTACCCTGTTCTGCACCAAACTTCACAATCACCATTTGAAAGTGTCCACTTTCCACCCATCGGCAATCTATACCATAAAAAGAAGTCTGTTGGTAAAAAATCAGACCAGCCCATAAACCAAACACGGACTAGAGCAGGCTGGTGCTCGGATACCAGAATGACAGAACTAAAGCCATTGCCCAAGACCCATCCACTGTCTCCATATAAGACCAGAGGAGCTGTTCGAGAGTTCAGGAGACCAAAGGTAGAGACCAAGACTGTGGGCATTAATGCACAAGCAAGGGAAGGACTTTATGTTGGTCAAGACCTCATTCCTCTCAAAACAAAAACAGGATCAAGGAGTCTGGGATTTGCAAAAAAGGAAGTAGCGTATGGATCTGACAAACGTAGTCAGTACAATCCCAAAGGAGGCGTGATAATTGATAGAGAACTCATATCACTGAGACCTAAGAGAGAACCAACACAACATATGGGAGGGTCTGACTTTCGGGCTGCATTCAGGACCAGAGGAGAAGTTGTTGATCAAGACATAATTCGACTGAGAGCTAGCAGTTTGCGGGTAGCAAAAGAGGTCGGACCAGGATCTGAACTACAAGCTCCACACACAAGTTTTGATCCCATGAGATTTAAGGCAGAATGCAGGCGTCAAGGAAGAAAAACTGAGGCAAAATCTGTGATACATCCGTACAGATACAGGGAAGGAATGCCTGCCGATAATACCATGCCACTGAGACATAAGGCAGAGTTCTTGACAAGTAGGACTACACCATCAGGGAGACCCATACTTGGCACTGGCAGCGGTAGAAACGCACCTTTGCCAGAAGCTAAGAAAACTTCAGATATGGAAAAAGTAGGTCTTGAGTCCTCAATGATCATGTGCTCCAACTGTGGCCATACTGCCTCTATGACTCAGTGCACACATGTGATGATGGGATGTCCAAAACGCGGTACAGGGACGCCTCAGGAATGCGTGGGTCCATTAAATAGCGAGAATGCTGCTAGGCAGACACTGAAATCCAAATCCACGTTCCCCACCCCTCACAAAATGTTAACACACAAAGTGGGTTCAGTGGAAAGTGACACATTCAAGCAACTTAAGTACACACATTGAACTGTGCAACGACTGAACCCTCAAAAGCACAAACGCCAAATACCACATACCTCATTTAGAACTGTTTTGAAAGGTGATATTATTTATTTTCTGATATGCATCCTTTTTTTGTATCATTTAGAGATTGTTGCTGTGCAAATAACCACATTTACACAATGTGTTGATAGAATATTTCCATATGTGCTGGACATGTTAAAACCAATTTTGCATTTTTTTATTGTCAATAAAGTGTCATGATTATTGTTTCATATTTTGACTGGAACTGATTTAATTTGGCCTCGGATTAGGAGGTGCTGAGTCAGGATCTCATATCAATGTTAATGGTAATGGTTTTATTTCATTTGAACATGCATCAGATTACAATTGTGTGCATCACATAATCAGTTCACAGTTCCACATGTCCAAAAGGAGTAGGAAGAAGCAAAGCTTATTAAATCCTACCCCTCCATCTGGTACTGTTACATTTGTTCACTTCCTGCTTTCCTAATATGTTTGTTATTTTTTGTTTTGTTTTTTTTTGTCACGTACCGAAGTACGAGGTGATATGACCATCCAATGACATAATGGGTACCATAGTAAGTGTCAATATAGTGATATATATAGCACATCATGACTGGTTCAAGACTCTTCATCCTTGTATTTAGCAAAGTTATTTTAGCAAAGTTATATCCTTGTATTTAGTATTGTTTCTTGAATTGGCGCATTGTTTGAGTTCCTTACTTAATCCATTCCATAGTTTGATTCCACATACTGAAATGCTATGGCTTTTTAACGTAGTCCTAGCATATAAGTGTTTCAAATGTACTTCTTCCCTGAGATCATATTTCTCCTCTCTTGTAGAGAAGTATTGGATGACATTTTTAAGGAATTGGTTATTTTTAGCCATATGCATTACTTTAGCTGTTTGAAGATGAACTATATCAGCAAGTTGAAGTATTTGTGATTTTAGAAATAAGGAGTTAGTATGTTCTCTGTAGGCGGCATTATGAATTATCCTTACTGACCTTTTTTGCAGTACATTTAGCGAGTGAAGATTGCTTTTATAGTTATTACCCCATATTACCACACGATCAACAAATAACTAAATTAGTACAAAATTTAAGTCCAGACTCTCATCTTTAATTTAAATCTACCATTGAGGAATTACAGCCATATAATCTCCACTTCTTCATGGGAGGCGGTTGTAAACAGAACAATCACATGGGCCGACATGTGGGGGATCAGGGCAACTATGACTGTCATTTTACTCTTAGCATATTTCCACAGCCTTTCAGTCAAGCTTCAGCTTCCATGTTCAGCTCCTGTGTTCATTCTAAATTTTGATTTTTGTACTGTTTCAAAACATCATTTTGAAATGTTGGAAAATATAGCTTTATTCATTCATTCATTTTCTACCGCTTATCCTCACAAGGGTGCTGGAGCCTATCCCAGCTGTCTTCGGGCGAGAGGCGGGGGTACACCCTGGACTGGTCGCCAGCCAATCACAGGGCACATATAGACAAACAACCATTCACACTCACATTCATACCTATGGACAATTTGGAGTCGCCAATTAACCTAGCATGTTTTTGGAATGTGGGAGGAAACCGGAGTACCCGGAGAAAACCCACGCATGCACGGGGAGTACATGCAAACTCCACACAGAGATGGCCGAGGGTGGGATTGAACTCGGGTATCCTTGCTGTGATGTCCGCACGCTAACCACTTGACCGCCGTGCAGCCGTAGCTTTAATTAAAAATACATTAATTTAACATGAAAAAATGACATTACTTCACTGGCTTGACATTCCTATTGCTTGTTTAAATAATAGCGTCAGAGAGAGAGAGAGAGGCAACCTAGGTCATTGTGTGTGTGTGTTTGCGTGTGTGTGCGTATGTTAGACCGAGTACTTTAGGTTGATCCCAAAACAGTCACTGGCCTCAGTGTGCCCTTGCTGAGTGCACAGAAAGGAGCATCCACAAGGAGCGGGACAAAAGAGGCGGACCAGGACAAGAGAGGATCCGAAAAGAAGCTTCTACTTCGCCGCAGACTCTCCACCTCAGGTTCGGTCTTGTTTCTATCATCTCCACGTTTTCACAAAACTTATATCCACGTTGCATGTGCGTGCTTTCATCTTGTTGTGGACTTTTATACCATTATGACGACAAGACACAAAAATCACCCCCCCCCCCAGTGCACTTGTTGTGCCGCAATGGTGCCGTGCGCGCATCCTTGCAAGTGCAGACGCTAAAGCAGCCTGCCATCATGTCTTGCACGGTGCGTGGAGGTGGAACATGTCGAACTCCTGCCAAGGTATGATGCGCTTGCTGGGACTGACAGCAAATAAACGAGATCAGTGTACGATTGCGCGTTGTTTTAATCAAGTAAAAATAAAAAAAAAATCGTTTTAAAAAAATACTCGCCATGAGTAGTTCACGGACAACCTGGTTTAGGGAGTACCAATATTAGGGCTTGCATGTAATCCGATCATATTCCAGATAGGAATAGCTTCACTGCGAGCTATTTTTAACCACCACGTTGTTCTCCTACATTGTTGTGTAGTCAGTGTAACACTATGGACGTGTCAATGTATGTCAGTTGACATGCTGCATCATTGGAGCCCTGACACAACACACATATAGACATCCGTGTACTTGTTTATGTTTTTGTATTGGAAATTACCAATACTAATATTTACGCTTTTTGGTTTGTTATGTTTGGGGTAGCTGTATATGAGTGATTAGTGGTGAGACCTGCTGGGGGAGGTTACCAGGATCGATGCTCCTATCGGTAAGGGCATTTGCACTCATGCCCTTAAGCAAGGCACCCACATTAGGTACTGGTTTACTTAATGTTATTAGCAGTGATGCATTACTTGTGTTGTAAATTCGCCTGTGGAGTTGTCATGTCATGCCCAAATCTAAACTTTTTAATGATTTTAGATTAAAATAGCGTTTTTCTTTTTTGTTGCTTGTAGATCATGTGAGGGGGGATGGAGCACATATGGTCTTGTGACGTACGTTAGTCGTTGCAGTGTGTGCGTTAGGATTATGATCAAGGCGAGCCTCCATTTAAAGTGAACACAAGCCTTTTATTTTCGCCTCCACGGAGACCAACTAAAACATCCACGGGGCGATGAACGCCTTGACCGCCGCGACCTGCGTGCTCGCAGCTGGCCTCGGTTGCTTCCTGTACCGCAGCGATGTCTTACTGTGGCTGCTCTCTCCGACAGAGCCCCCCCTTTCCTCCATGCCCGAGCCGGGAGCTTCTCCCCGGCGGAGTCCGCAGGGAGTTCCATACAGCGACCTCCAGCATATCGTCAACGCCGATGGATTGCACCTGTTCTGCCGCTCCTGGGAGCCCACCGGCCCGCCAAGGTTGGTCAGTCAGTGGAGGTTGAAAGAGGAGGGGCGAACGTGTTGCCTTGGTGTCGTCTTGCATAAATGCAACGCTTTGATGTCTTTTTATATGTGCCTTTTATCTCATTTGTGGTGGTGCAGAACACAGGTCACAGTTTGTTTGGAATAATTTGTGCATAATTTGATGTCAACATGGTAAAAAAAAAAGCATCTATCTTATAGTTGTCTTATTTGTAGATTGTAGAAAGGTATATTTCTTCTCTATGTAGAGTATTTGTGTAATTTACCAACATCCTGACAATGATATCTGTATGTATAGCTATCTATCTACCCAATATGATCCAAGATGGAGCTCTTGATTTATACCTATCTTGTCAGGAAGTTGGTATCATTGTATCATACTGTATCATCAATCAACCAATACATAGATCTTATACCAATCCAGTCGCATAGCTAGTAAAAGAATGGTAAGACAACCGTGTAATCATAACATTGGGAAAATATAATTCTCTTTGAAGTTCCAAGACACATTTTACATTTTGCCAACTTTGGAAGCATCTGACAGGCCGGATTCAAACACTCTATGGGTCGGATGTGGCCCCCAGGCCCCAGTTTGCATATACCTGATCTAAACAGACAGCACACCTGTGTAATCATAACATTGGGAAAATAGAATTCTCTTTGACGTTCCTAGACACATTTTACATTTTGCCAACTTTGGAAGCATCTTACAGGCCGGAATCAAACACTATATTGGTCGGATGTGGCCCCCAGGCCCCAGTTTGCCTATCCCTGACCTAAACAGACAGCACACCCGTGTAATTATAACATTGGGAAAATATAATTCTCTTTGACGTTCCTAGACACATTTTACATTTTGCCAACTTTGGAAGCATCTGACAGGCCGGATTCAAACCCTTCATGGGTCGGATGTGGCCCCCAGGCTCCAGTTTGCCTATCCTTGACCTAAACAGACAGCACACCCGTGTAATCATAACATTGGGAAAATAGAATTCTCTTTGACTTTCCAAGACACATTTTACATTTTGCCAACTTTGGAAGCATCTGACAGGCCGGATTCAAACACTCTATGGGTCGGATGTGGCCCCCAGGCCCCAGTTTGCCTATCCCCGGTCTAAACTTGTGCACATGGCTCACACAATGCATTTGACCACACTCAAGAAAACCATGTGACCACCACTTGTAATAGATTAATGTTTCTAATCTGTCAACCCAAATTACTGCAGTTGCCCTTTTTGCCCAAGTGTGCATATGGCTGCTGTGGCAGGAAAAAGGAAACACAGATGTCGTACATAAACTCATGTCATTAAATGCGGTGTGACAGCACAGAAGATATGACAGAATGTGAAGGCCCACAAAACATCTGGAGTCAAGAAGATATGCAGAATCTTTTTTTTTTTTTCCCACCGCCTCAGCACATTGTTGACTCATCAGCTGAAATGATGTCTGGGTAATTACATCATCAAGCATGGTGTTTGCATGTGTGGGTTCATTCTGCTGACGTATAGATAATACACCAATATAACATACAGTACCTACTCTATGTCTTTATGTTGGAGTGCAGATTCTGTAAGCTCAAATAGAAACAATCTGTTCCATTGTTAATTATTGTTATAGAACCATAATTAGCTGGTTTGCATGGGATAATATTGTATTTTTTAATATTAGTTTTAAATAAATGCATATTGATCAAATTTGACTAAATGAAACATTTTCAAGCATAATAATGATTAAATGACCTCATTTATTCATTCATTTTCTACCGCTTATCCTCACGAGGGTTGCGGATGTGCTGGAACTTATCCCAGCTGTCTTGGGGCAAGAGGCGGGGTACACCCTGGACTGGTGGCCAGCCAATCACAGGGCACATATAGACAAACAACCATTCACACTCACATTCATACCTATGGACAATTTGGAGTCACCAATTAACCTAGCATGTTTTTGGAATGTGGGAGGAAACCGGAGTACCCGGAGAAAACTCACACATGTACGGGGAGAACATGCAAACTCCACACAGAGATGGCCAAGGGTGGAATTGAACCCTGGTCTCCTAGCTGTGAGGTCTGCGTGCTAACCACTCAACCGCCGTGCAGCCTGATTAAATGAGCTAAAATACAAATAGTTTAAGGGATGAAAGAATGGTGATGTAAGTGTAACCTACATTGGCCATACCGGACTTGATTGTAGGGGGGGTACTGTTGCGGACCTATTCCAGGTAAAAGTCAACTCTGAATCACCGGCGTCACTTTTTCTGTAATAATATTAAAAAACATATGTAGAAAGTCGTAAACTATTAAAATTTTTTTGATTTCTTAATTCATCACGGTCGTGTCTGGAACCAATTAATCGTGATTAACTATAGTTGTTTATTCTTCGCCCAAAGTCAGCTGAGATAGGGTCCAGCATACCCCTGCGACTAATGAGGTGTTATATCTTGCAAACTAACCAGCAATACAATGAATGTCAATTCCCCCACCCCCCCGTTGGCAGCAAACATTTGATTCCCAGGAAGCTTAAAATAACTAAATGCCTTAGATGCCAATTCACTTTCATGCAAGCATGCAAGTCAAAACTGTTAGATGTCCTTCGTTTATTGCGGTCAATTGTTTCCAGGCCAGTGGTGTATCAATATTGCTGAAAGCAGTAGCCCTGTTTACTTCTGCTTATGCATTCTTTTGTCTCCTTTCTGTGTGTGTGTGTGTGTGTGTTATCCAACACTGCTTTAGAGAGTATATTGATTCTCCCATTGGGCGCTTTAGTCAGCATGTAAGGAAATTCTCAGCTAACCATCAAAGGTTTTAAATACAGAACCGGTTTTTAAACAAAAC
Organism: Doryrhamphus excisus; assembly: GCF_037039965.1. Taxonomy (NCBI): domain Eukaryota; kingdom Metazoa; phylum Chordata; class Actinopteri; order Syngnathiformes; family Syngnathidae; genus Doryrhamphus; species Doryrhamphus excisus. The sequence goes on along the minus strand of NC_136373.1, from coordinate 6,842,476 downwards.
AGAAGCTATGCAGTCAAATTTCACCCTCAGTTCCACCCTTACCACTTCCAGGTGTGTGAGTGTATTTTGAATATATTTCGATATATTTTTCGAATATATAGAATAATAGGGTTAACTCGCGAATACATGAACCGTAATATGCATTTGTCATTTTTCGACACTGAGATTTCAGTACGGTACAGAGGCGTACCGAGTTCCCATGCCGAAAACATTCATAATGAAGTTAGAGCTGCAATGATTAATCGATTAATTGATAATTCATCATCATCCAATTAATCAACCATTTTGGTAATGAATTATACTGTAAATATGCTGATTTCAGCCTCTCAAATCTTACCAGTTTCTAATTTCCGTAGTCATTCTTCATGTTTCAGGGAAAACCAAAACAGTCACACACATCAGCTTTGACTTTGGAAAAGAGCAATCAACATTCTTGCCTCTGTCTGATATCCTGCAAGGCAAACCACTGCAACCCGCCAAGTGTTATAAAGTCCGGCCCACTACTTGCTTCCACAATCCACAGTTTAATAACCTTGAACATACAAGCTGGCATGTGACACACAACCTAACCTACCCACGCATGATCTTAAAAATACGATTCATGCTGGAAAAACCCTCCAGTGTGGCTGAATTACAACAATTCTGCAAAGATGAGCGAACCCAAATCCCTCCTCAGCACTGTAGAAAACTCATTGTATGTTATCCCAAATGCTTGATTGCAGTTGTTGCACACACGTCTTAATTGTTTCATTATTATCTTCAACACTAAAATTGTAATGAGATGTGCTGGTAAGTGGTTATAGGGTGCAATTTTTAGATCACTGCCATCCGCTAGTTATCCTATACGCTTGATTGCAGTTGTTGCACACACGTCTTGATTGTTTCATTATTATCTTCAACACTAAATTTGTAATGAGATGTGCTGGTAAATGGTGATAGGGTGCAATTTTTAGATCATTGCCACCCGCTAGTTATCCCAAACGCTTGATTGCAGTTGTTGCACACACGTCTTGATTGTTTCATTATTATCTTCAACACTAAAATTGTAATGAGATGTGCTGGTAAGTGGTGATGGGGGGCAATTTTTAGATCCCTGCCATCCGCTACTTATCCCAAACGCTTGATTGCAGTTGTTGCACATGTCTTGATGTGCTGGTAAGTGGTGATAGGGTGCAATTTTTAGATCACTGCCATCCGCTTCTAAATGCGATCCAAGCTGTAAGAGAAACCAACCAGTCAGGGTAATGAATTGTTCTGTCCAACAACAATTAGGGAAATTGGAACTGTCACAGCACATCTAATTGTGTAAACGTCACATACTATATTTGTACTGTTTTGGTGGCAGGCATATATTTTGTTCCGTATCAATGCACACTTGGACTCAAGAGTGTATGCAGGTCAAATACTGACGTGTGTGGAGTGTAAATATTTTTCAGCTGAGTGTAGCAATGGACATGTGCTGAATGTTCAACACACAATGGCAGCACGCTATCAAGATGTACGTATGGGTGCCATGTTTTAACCTACTTTTTTGAAAACATAGTTTTTTTGTTATTTGGCTACATTTTCCCTCTTATGATATGGATTATGTTTAGGATTTTTTTGTGGTGTCTGTAGGAGGGTTATACTTAGCAGGGACAACAAGCAGAAATATGAACACATAATGCTTATTTTACTGTGATGCACCTGGATTCATTTCACATATAAACACTGAAAATTGCCTATTTTCAATCCAAAGCCACTGTTACACTTGGATTTGGGCTGGACCCCAGATGCAGAGGAAGGAGGCGGGTCTGTAGGTAAAATGCAGTCTTTTGGGGGCTAAACAACAAAACGATATAGGTGCAGAGAGGGTTGCCAAGTCTGCTGGTCTCACCACAGTTTTGTATACATGTTGATGCATGCCTTATAGACGTTTTATATATTATGAACATAATCTATGTATAACTACTCTCTAGTTTACAAGTTTAAAGGTTCATTCAAGAATTCTCACAAATTGAAGTATGCTTCAATGTTTTTGTCTCTCGTTGTTTGACTTGTTCACACCTTAAATAGACACGAGTGGTTAAAATCTTGTTAAAGCAGCGTGTCACTTGAAGGACATAACAATAACATAACGAAAAGCTGCTGCATTGATTTCATTCCAACGATACCTCATGAAGACCAGAACAAAAACCATGGTATTATGTTATCATCTTTGAAAAACATACATAAAACCGGTTGAATGAGATAAGTGTTGTAGGTCACCAACCTCTGAAAGGCCTCTTTCACGAGAACCAGGAAGTGGGTCAAAGGTACCAAGCTGGAGGGGGAGGAGCCTGAGCAATGATTGACAGAGCCACTAACAGATGTCCAACTGAGACTTTGAAGTGGTACGTAGTGTGGTCAACAAGTCATATGTGCACGTCTAGCGCGTCTAGCTCATGGTGTGTAAAGGGGTCAATTCTTATGCTGACTGACTGACTGGGGTTAACTTCCTTCCCTGTTTTGAGTTTGTGTTCCCCCCCTGCTTGTTTTACTCTTTAAAGAGTATGGCCTCCACAAGGTGCAGGCCAGTGGATGAAGAAGACAAGATGATTTGTGTTTTTTACAACTGCAGCCGCAGTATTGGGTGAATGTCTCACTTTACTGCAGTATGTTTTCTAAAAATTATTTACTTTTGTGCATGACACTAAGCAGACAAAGATGTGGGTGAGCTTCTCTGTACCTGGGAGACATGAGGGAGGAGTTTGTCAATGTTATGGTGCTAGAAGAAGCCCTAAACAGTTATTGAGGTGATAGATGTGGAGTGAAGCTGCTGCATACTTGTTGTTGATATGTGCACTCGGCCCTGAGGGACCCCACAAGTGACTTAACGGGATTTAGTGGCTCTTTCCGTGAAATCAGTGAAACCATTATGTGTGACATCAGATGTGATCGGACAATAAATACAAAAATGTACATGCCGGTTCAGATGGTTACATTAAATAGTGGTTGCTGGTTGCATTGAAATGTGTCTGACACTCCGAAAAAGCTGCCTTTGAGGTTTTGGTGACGTGTCTGCACTGTGCACCTGCCAGGCAATTTACCACCGTGCAGGGTGCGCTTCGCCTGCGCCAAGAATAGACCAGGTCGGATTTTTGGCGTGCTGAAAATACGGACACCATGCCCATCTCGGCGCAGTCCAGTCTACCAAATTGGCTGTGCTGGACAATGAGTGACAAGGTGACAATGTGTATGATGAGTAACTTCCTGCGTGTATTTTTCTTTTTTTTTGTGCATTCCCAAGTCATCTTCAGGCAGCCTGCAGAATTAGGTTTCAGTCTGTGCTTGTTTGGACTTGCTTTGCATTGAGGAGATGCCAGCGGGTGACCGGTCTCTGTCGTTGTTTTAACAAGGCTTTTTATACACAGTGCTCTTGGGCAATGTAAACATTATCAGACACCAGTGGAGTGGAAAGTCATTGTTCTGGAAACAGGCACTTCTTTCTATAGCGTGTGAATGGGTGTGAAAAATCAGACCACTGTGACATGTTGCTTATCTGCTGTAATCCAACCCAACCAACCTGATAGACCTGACAGGATCATCCGGGTACCAACGCTTGATGGACTGTCGCAGCAGCGGTCAGGTGACCGGTCTGAAGAAGACTGAATATAGCGGTTTAAACATTCATTCATTTTCTACTGCTTATCCTCACGAGGGTCGCGGGGGTGCTGGAGTCTATCCCAGCTGTCTTCGGGCGAGAGGCGGGGTACACCCTGGACTGGTCGCCAGCCAATCACAGGGCACATATAGACAAACAACCATTCACACTCACATTCATACCTATGGACAATTTGGAGTCGCCAATTAACCTAGCATGTTTTTGGAATGTGGGAGGAAACCGAAGTACCAGGAGAAAACCCACGCATGCACGGGGTGAACATGCAAAAGTCCACACAGAGATGGCCGAGGGTGGAATTGAACCCTGGTCTCCTAGCTATGGGGTCTGTTAGCTAACCACTCGACGACCGTGCAGCCCCCAGTTGAAACATGTTAAATAATAACATGTTTATAATAATGTATAATAATAAAAAAACAATGAATATCACAGATTGAATACATATTCATGAATCAGACAAAATGAACTTATTCAAACTATTGTTTTCTAAGAAAAAACAGAATTGTATTTAACTGTATTTGACTCACCATCCATACTGTACATACTTCCTCCCATCAGCACCCCACAACACTTTCACCCTGTTTTGGTGTGTTCCCTTAATGCTGTTGCTGAATGCATTTCAGCTAATTGCTCACTGATTGAGACTCCAAATGTTTTCTTCTCTGCACTTTGGGGTTTTATTTTAGAGTGGAGGAACGTTCAGGCAATTCACAGCTTTTCGGCTCTTTATTATGCACTGGCAAAGTAAGACTTTGAAAAACCTTGTTTCAGAGCTGCTGGAGTTTGCATTAATTAGTGAACTTTTAAAGGGGACCTATTATGCTTTTTCCACTTTTCTAAGCTATAAATGTAGTTAGAATGTTGTATTCTCGTGTTAAACGATGCTAAAGTTTCAGATAATGAGGTTTGTGCATTTGGAATCGAAGTTTGGGATGGCTCAAAACGCTTGGTTTCAAAAGGTGTCATAAAACTGTCTCTTTGTGATGTCACAGAGAGGCTTACCTCCTTATATGGGCATGTCTGTAAGCAGATAAGCACTCTACCCTCCCCAATAATTGCCCATACAGTTGCAATGCTTAATAAGATTATATTCTGTATTTATACGCAACAATTGACCCCATTCTTGAATGTATTTTATTCTCTCCTTTCAGGGCGCTGGTGTTCATCGCCCACGGGGCTGGGGAACACTGTGGTCCCTATGACGAGATTGCAGAGACACTAAAGAAGGAGATGTCCCTGCTGGTCTTTGCACACGACCACGGTGAGCCACTAATTAGTGTACTGTACTGTTCTGTTCATTCTTGCATATATTTACACCTACACTCACACCCAGGCACAAATACACCATGACGAGCCTCCATGACGTGTGCTTACATTCCAGGGAAACACAGCTATCTCCTAGTTGGGTAGGATAGTCCACATTTTTCCCTTGGTCTCATACTTTATAGCAGTGAGTTTAAGCATGTAAGGCGGGCCTAAAAAATTCAGGGGAGGTGCTGCAGCTTGAGAAAAAAAAGAAAAACATAATTTTCCAACATAATACATTCCATGATGTCTGTGGCATGATGCCGTTCACTGGACTAACAATGCTGGCCTTTTTTAGGCCTGTGTGTAGGCCTCCAAATCAAATCCTCAAATTATGCAGACACCCACTGACTATTGCACAATGTGTATTTGGTCCGCTTTAGCACATAGACCAAGCCATGTGCAATGAACTATGACAACATGACAACTAGTTATTATCTCAACTACCCGAGCGCATGAGCACCCGAGCAGTCAATAATAAATCCACAAGGTATAATTACAACCCTCCTACAAGTAGAAATATGCTTACATTTCTACCTCAAACTTTCCATTGACTGTCGGTGTATTTGCATTTGATAATTTTAGCCATCTTTGGCATGGTTGCTCTTAAAAAAACTTTGCTAGTATGAATATTTTTTTTTTGGTCCATAAACGTCACATGACTCCACTTTTTGATTCGTTTGTTCACGAAAGCTCAAACAATAGCATTCATTCATTAATTTTCTACTGCTTGTCCTCACGAGGGTCGCGGGGGGTGCTGGAGCCTATCCCAGCACCCCTTCGGGTGAGAGGCGGGGTACACCCTGGACTGGTCGCCAGCCAATCACAGGGCACATATAGACAAACAACCATTCACACTCACATTCATACCTATGGACAATTTGGAGTCGCCAATTAACCTAGCATGTTTATGGAATGTGGGAGGAAACCGGAGTACCCGGAGAAAACCCACACAGAAATGGGGGTGGAATTGAACTCATGTCTCTTAGCTGTGAGGCCTACATGCTAACCACTCGGTCACCGTGCAGCCTCAAACAATAGCAAATTTGACAGAAAACAACTTTCTGGTGACGTTGCTATGATACTGGAGAAGAATGTCATGTCATTATCATTAACGAATAATGCCCACTCACACTCGGAGAAGAAAATAGTGTTAACCTTTTTATTGAAAGCCTGTCAAACCTAACTTCCCTTTTCTATTTCGCTGTCAAGCAACATCATTTATTAAAGCCTGCAGCATGCACGCGCTACAAAACAAAAGCGCATTTTTCATCGAGGTCTGCGAGTAGAAAATAATGGGTAATCACTGCAGCTGCGGATTGATATTGATTGGTGCGGATTGACGTAAGGAGCGTTGTACGCATTAAAAGCACACAAGATGAAGAAGGTGTCAGATGCATGTGATGAGAATGTGAGCTCACTGGTGTAACTGGATCATGGGTTGCCATGGCAACCGGCATCACCCCTCAGTTTCTTCTGCTGCATGTGCCTCTCTACCATGTATGCATGCACACATACCTTCATACAGGTCCGTGTGCACACTTTTTAGTGCATATGTACCATATAGTATATCGACCCCATTAATTGATGGGTATGTCGATTAATAGTTTTTTGTTTGTTTGTTTTTGGTAATGGCAATCCCTGCAAATAAACAAAGCTCATATGAGACTTTTTCTTCAGAGATGTACAGTCGTCAGTCCTGAATAGCATTGTCCGTTTTCCTTTCAACGTCTGGAAAAATTAGCCTCTTTTCTTTTAAGAGGTGTTTCCTTGCCTCAGTCACCAAAGCTCATGACGAGTCTCGCACATGTGCGTTGACATATGACATCTGGGAATTGGTGCTACAAAAACGATACTGACTTGCCTTGTTTTTTTTTTGCTGCCGCAGTCGGCCACGGTCAGAGTGAAGGAGACAGGATGAACGTCAAGGACTTCCAGGTCTACATCCGAGACTCATTGCAACACATCGACCTGATGAGGTCTCGTCACCCTGACCTGCCTGTATTCATTGTGGGCCATTCCATGGTAAGGGGCATGTTTTTCTACACTTTAGTGGGGTATATCTAAAGCAGGGGTCTCAAACTAGCGGCCCGCGGGCCAAATGCGGCCCGTGAGATGCTAGTTTGAGGCCCCCACTTGATACCAAAGTTTAATGTTGAAATGACAGCTTAAAGCTGTGTGCACACCGGACACAATTAACATGATTTTGCCCCGCCCATACTGTTACCCTACCCTGTTACCCCGCCCTGTTTTGCTTTGGATTAGCAATGAAGCTAAAGGCTTGTGACGCTGGGTACAAATAAATGCAGGAAATGATTTGGAATAAAACGGAAAATACACGTCAAGATAAAGCATCTCATCAAACATGTTAAAGTTATGACGCTGCTCCCAGATGGAACTGAGTACGATGCTAACTTGCTAATTGGGTAAAATTATTAATTTTCATTAATGTTCATGTTAAAGGTTAAATAACTGTTACTACTGTACATTTGAATCTGAAAAAAATAATTTCTCTACCAACTGTATGTGGTTTCTTACGTTTTTCTTAAGTTTTATTATTATTTTACTTATTAATGATTGATTGATTTATTGTCTTTATTCTTAATTTGTTTATTTATTTTTTTATCTTATTTTGTGTATAGAAAAATAAAAATTAAGATATTTGAGAACAGTGGAATGTTTTATCGGATATTTTGGTGTAGAAAACCGGAACCAAAGTACTGAAAAAGTGTAGGGTATAGCAGAAGCAAAAGCATTGAAGATAGTTTTTTTCTTGATTTTTTTCCCAGTTTTTAATAAATGCGTTTTGGTTTTTTTTGAAAACCTGATGCGGCCCGGCTTCACCCAGAACCTAGCTCCGGTGGCCCACAGGTAAATTGATTTTGAGACCCCTGATCTGAAGTATATCCAAGTTTACTCATGACATTGCAACCAGTCTCGCCTCAGTTTTCCGCATTTCAATCCCATTCCTTTGAAACCAAAGTTGACCAGGCCATATTCAAGGCTACTTCATTGTTGCTGTAGTGTTTTAATAACAGGCTTCATATTCTTCCAGCTTCCAACTGTTTGTCTGTGCTCTGTATCCTGTTCCTGTTATCTCAGACTGTTTTGATGTATTTCTTTTCATCAACATGACACACACAATAGAGGACAATGAAAAAACACCTGTGGAGTTCAGCAGAATGTTTGCAGAGATAACGCTGATGGGATTTTTCCTCACACGGCTGCTATTCACTTCAGTTAAGGAACTTCTCATTAAAAGCAGGTGGAGAACCGCACTGTATATGTATTACAGCAAGCAAACATGACTATACATGAGCAAACAAGCGTGGGGTGTCCCAGCTTTGTTGACCGCTTACAGACAAGAGACAAACACAGAGGTTGGTAGTATGACAGAGTAATGCATACAGTAATAGTGGTACAGAACAAATAGTAGCGTATATACAGAGGAACCTAAAAAGCTGAAAGCCACGAGGTTGTGCAAATCCAATGCAGATGTCAGGTCCTTTGCATGAGTTTAATGAGGTGTCATGTTGGTTAAATGGGCTGAAATTAACATCAAACCGTGTTTTATCCACAATGCTGTTTCTTGTGTTTTGATATTCAACCTCAATATACCGGGATATGAGTTTTTGATTCATATCACCCAGCCCTAGTAGCCACTAGAAGAATAAATGGCTGAATACAGTACAATATATTACAGCATTGCTCAGCTGTCAGTACTGAGCCTAAGTAGCAAAGCAGCAATCTACCAGGGGGTGTGCCCCCACTGGTGTGCCCCCACTGGTGTGCCCCCACAGGTGTGCCCCCACTGGTGTGCCCCCACTGGTGTGCCCCCACAGGTGTGCCCCTACAGGTGTGTCCTCACAGGCGTGCCCCACAGGTGTGCCCCCACAGTTGTGCCCCCACAGGTGTGCCCCAACTGGTGTGCCCCCACAGGCGTGCCCCACAGGTGTGCCCCTACAGGTGTGCCCCCACTGGTGTGCCCCTACAGGTGTGCCCCTACAGGTGTGCCCCTACAGGTGTGTCCTCACAGGCGTGCCCCACAGGTGTGCCCCCACAGTTGTGCCCCCACAGGTGTGCCCCAACTGGTGTGCCATTACAGGTGTGACCCCACAGGTGTGCTCCTACTGCTGTGCCCTCATAGGTGTGCCCCCACTGGTGTGCTCCCACTGGTGTGCCCCCACTGGTGTGCCCCCACTGGTGTGGACCCCCACAGTTGTGCCCCCACTGGTATGCCCCTACAGGTGTGCCCCCACAGGTGTGCCCCCACAGGTGGTCCCCCACAGGTGTGCCCCCACAGTTGTGCCCCTACTGGTGTGCCCCCACAGGTGTGCCCCCACTGGTATGCCCCCACAGGTGTGCCCCCACAGGTGTGCCCCCACTGGTGTGCCCCCACTGATGTGCCCCCACTGATGTGCCCCCACAGGTGTTCCCCCACAGGTGTGCCCCCACAGGTGTGCCCCCACTGATGTGCCCCCACTGATGTGCCCCCACAGGTGTTCCCCCACAGGTGTGCCCCCACAGGTGTGCCCCCACTGATGTGCCCCCACAGGTGTGCCCCCACAGGTGTGACCCCACAGGTGTGACCCCACAGGTGTGCTCAATGCCACTGCCTCCTGCCACAATATGGACAGAAAAAGCACAGGAGCAAATGGCAGGAACAAAACAATAGGAAGAGCAGGGAGAACTTGTAAAATGATACCTGTTTTGTGGCTTGTTATTACTAAAAGAACATGCATATTTAAGCAAATTTAAAGCATTCAGAAGACACATTCAAACACATGTAAAAATGGCTCCATCAAGTAGGAATGGCAATTCCCAACTCATTAATCATTCTGATCTTGTCGCCTATTGATCAGCCAGCAAGCAAGGCTTTTCCATGAACCATATTGTGCGTGTGCGTGCATGTGTTTGTGTTTTCAGTGATTGCCAAGATTGGCATGCAAGCAAGCAGACCTGTGAGTGTTTGCTGCCTGCATCTTTACCAAGTGAGAATTTCTGGCGAGAACTACTTAGCTGCTCTTTTCAGTGAGAGAGAGAGAGCAAGCTTGTCACTGGCAGCCCAGCCTGATGAATATTCATACAAGTGACAAAGACTCACATAAACAAAAGTTGCAGCCAATTAGTGTCTAGAAGGAGAGAGCTGGAGATGTTTGCACCTACATAAAACCATAATGGTGTCAATCAACGAGGACTGCCATAGCTCTCCATCTCACCATGGGTGTATCCCTTGTATCCTGTGGCTCTCTTTACATTGCTCCAATTCTCTATAGACCAAGCGCTGCAAAAAAGAAAAAAAAAACACACAGCAGGATGGAAATTCCCACCCACCTCAACAAAAGCCGGATTGTTTTATGATCCTGTTGGCCTCTCAGTCGTTTTCCCACTGCTCATCAGAACCTCTCACCTACTTTGCTTCCCACTCTTATTAGAGAACTTCCTTTCCTGTCTGTCACAGTGGAGGCTCTTATCATCTGGCTGTCTCTTTCAATCACAGTCTTTGTTCCATATTTAACTCCCCAAATGCTATGCTCAGTATGGCTTTTTCTCCTCATTTCATACCGCTCTATGCAAGTATTTCATGTGATATTGAATGAAACACATGCTGGGTTATATGAATAAGTATATGAAAGGCTGTTTATTGAGTGCCAAAAAGTCCAAAGTCCAGTCCCTGAGCCATTTTTAGCCCACGTTGCAGGTGCATACATCACATGCATTGTTTAAATTTCATGGGGGAGGCAATATTGTAAATCCTTGCATGTCAAAATGGCGGAGGAGGGGAGGGGAGTTAAATCCTTAAATCATAGATTGTGTTCTTTGGCTGCTTTTCCACTGCACTTTTTGTTTTTTTTCACTTTTTGGAGAAAATCTGGAACCAGAAGTGAGTCAGATTATGAATTATGAATGATAATACAATACTATGTAGTCGTATCAGTGTTTTCATTTGTGACCTTCATGCGTGAAGTGCCTTGAGGTAAATAAATTGTTGTGATGTGGTGCTTTATAAATAAATCACATTATCATTGTCGAACTTGACCCGAGTTCAATTCCACCCTCGGCCATCTCTGTGTGGAGTTTGCATATTCTCCCCGTGCATGTGTGGGTTTTCCGGTTTCCTCCCACATTCCAAAAACATGCTAGGTTAATTGGCGACTCCAGATTGTCCATAGGTATGAATGTGAGTGTGAATGGTTGTTTGTCTATATGTGCCCTGTGATTGGCTGGCCACCAGTCCAGGGTGTACCCCGCCTCTCGCCTGAAGACAGCTGGGATAGGCTCCAGCATTCCTCGTGACCTTTGTGAGGATAAGCGGTATAAAATGAATGAATGAATGAATAAGCCAAACACGTTTTATGGTTTTATATACAGGCTGTGACTATGTAGTAATAGGCCCATTCCTGACAACATGTAATGCTTACGAGTGTTTTGCGTTATTTTGGTCATTTTAAGAATTACCCGAACTTCTATTCATGTGTCATTGTGGATAATGAGAAAAATCCCCCCCAAAAAAGTGCAGTTTCCTTGAAAAGGGACCTACTGTGGACTTTTCGGACACATAAATGTTGTTATAATGTGGTATTCTGAGTTAAGCAATGCCAAATTGTCAGACAATGAGGTTTGTGCATTTTGAAGTGAGCCCTGAAAGAAGTTTTGGATGCCTCTGCACACTTATATGGCCTGCAGAATGCCTGCACTCAGTAAACGCGAACCTACGTATCCGGAAGTCCTCGGGAGTGCTTGGGCGTGTGACCAATCACAGCACAGTGTTCTTACCTAGCGGAGGGCCCAGGGGTTGAGTAAATTAAACAGACCGTTTGGGACGGAAGTAAGAAGTCCATGGAAACGCTGCAGAAGAAGTACAGAATCTGGAAGATCTAGAAAGCTTTCTGGTCAGTTATAGCGGGTTATAGGGTGTGTAGCTGCTTATAGGGAGTCCGTGGTTTTGCAGGGTTGTAAATTTGTATTCGTGCCGTTCAACTGCCTTGCAAAGTTGATGGTGACTTTGATATGATGGAACTTATTAAGTGATAAAGATCCTCATAGACTTCCTACGGTGGGAGTCAACGGTAAAGACGGTTGAAGGCTTTAAAACAACAGTCAAATATAGGAGATAAACAGAAGGTAAAAGTAAGATTACACCATGAAGAATAGATGAAGGGGGGTATTATTAGGCTCCAGGGCATCCTTAATCACAGTGGTTCTATCTTTTAGTATCACAGTGCAACATCAGTATAAAGGTGGTCTGGAAGCTGCATAAGCCCCTCCACAATGCAATAAGACAACCAAGAAGGCAACACCAGATCCATTTTGCCTTGCTTAAGCTACCGTTAAGTTATCAGTTACCTGTTTTTTTCCTGTACTTTATGATAGTCTGTGACAGTTGAGCTACTGTGGATTTTTTCAGTATAGGGTTTTTTTTTGTACACAGGGTGGAGCAATATCCATCCTTGTTGCCTGCGAGAGACCTACTGATTTTACTGGAGTGGTTCTGATTGCCCCGATGGTCCAAATGAACCCAGACTCAGCCACGCCCTTCAAGGTATGCTTTATTTTCCATTCTCAGTAAGATTCATGTTCATTGTAATCTGTTTTTCACAGTACTGACTATGTTGCTGTCTTATTCAGTTGTGCTAAAATAACATTGTGAGGTGTGAAAAAAACAAACAAACGAGAAACAGGTTAACTCAGGTTAAAAAAAACGTGTTCTCCCAGTCTGCACATCCCTCATGGGCCTGTTAAAAATACTGCAAATGAATTGAATCATTTCTTTGTTGTGTTGTTGTTTATTCGCTGTCTGCAGGTTTTCCTGGCCAAGATTCTGAACCATATGCTGCCTAGCTTGACTCTCGGTTCCATTGAGTCCAAATGGGTCTCACGGGACAAGAAGCAGGTGGGACATAAACAAGACGACAAGCCAGACGAATTGTTGTCTCTTGCAGCAATGACAAGTACACGGACATTGGAACACAATGGATTTGAGAAGGTCTCCTGTGGGTTTGGGGGTCATTTCTGTGTCCTGTGGACCTGTGAACTACAGAAAGGAAGAGACCACCCTGACCCCCGCATGACACAGTGAAGTCCGTCATCCTACTGTAAATGCTCTAATTATAGCTGGACATTTATTTACCTAAACTTCAAAGAGGATGGTGCATTAAAAGAAACGAGGAACTCAGCTCTGTGGGGGAGTGGTTAGCATGGAGGCCACACCCACATCCTAAAGTCCTATTTTATGTTCTTAGTCTTTAGCTTTTAACTCCAGTGTTTCCTCAGGGCGGGGGTCCTCCACACTGGGGGCACGCAGACCTCACAGCTAGGAGACCAGGGTTCAATTCCACCCTCGGCCATCTCTGTGTGGAGTTTGCATGTTCTCCCCGTGCATGCGTGGGTTTTCTCCGGGTACTCCGGTTTCCTCCCACATTCCAAAAACATGCTAGGTTAATTAGCGACTCCAAATTGTCCATAGGTATGAATGTGAGTGTGAATGGTTGTTTGTCTATATGTGCCCTGTGATTGGCTGGCGACCAGTCTGGGGTGTACCCTGCCTCTCGCCCGAAGACAGCTGTGATGGATTATTTTTATAGGAGTAAATAAATAGGTTGACGGAGTCTGTTCATGTCTTTTAAGGTGGAGGCCTACGACACGGACGAACTGAACTTCCACGGTGGGCTCCGCATATCGTTCGGCATGCAGCTGATGGGGGCGGCGGCTCGCATCGAGAGGGCCGTCACATCCGTCAGCTGGCCCTTCCTGCTGCTGCATGGTGACGCCGACAAGCTCTGCGACATCCGAGGCTCCAAGATGATGTTTGAAAAAGCTCCCAGTTCCGACAAGAAACTCAAGGTGGGAACGCTGTTTGTGTGCTTATGGACCGTTTTTTGTTATTCTAACGTGTGTGGTTCCCCGCCAGGTGTACGAAGGCGGCTACCATGCTCTTCACCACGACTTGCCTGATGTTGTGGAGTCCGTACTGAAGGAGGTAACCAGCTGGATTCGAGAGCGCCTTCCCGATACCACATTGCCGTCATCACAAGGCTTGTAGACTTAACAACCATGAAGGAAACTGACCACCACAGCTAAGCTAAAACAATACTAGAACGTTCTCCTCTTTCGGGGAGAATACTCCACTCTGTTTGCCTCTTTATAGCTCATATTTTCTAGTTGTTTCTTACGAATACTTAGTTAACTGAGTTAATCAGCTAGACTGGTTGAAAATGAGTTCACAAGTAAGTTGAAGTTGTAGTATGCTCAGGTTCGTCGTGCAATAATGACGTTTCACATCTCATTCTCCCCAAAATGATGTGAAAGAATGTTTCACCATAACATTAGACACTGCCAGCACACAAATATCATTTGTATTATAATAGCTCTAAATGAAAATGTTACCACTTTCACACAGAGATCCCGCTGCAACAAACGTAACAATAAATCCGCCTGTGCCTTTTACACAGGCAACACAGCCAATCAAAGAGGCCAAAGTTCAAGAGTTGAAAAGTGCTCCCCATTGTGTTCTTTCACCTTTAGGGTCAAACTTTAAGCACAGGCCCATATTTCTTGTGTAAAAAAAATATATATATTGCCCCCATGACTGCTGCGGACAATAGAGTTAGCTAGTTCACACGCTATCAACCTTACTCACGGTGCAGTGGTTAAGTATCTACAGGACAGACTGAGATATGCTAAGTGTTGCATGGAAGATTAGACATCTGTGTGACAGGTGCCCCATTCGCAATGTCACATGTCTTCTATTTCATATACGACTCCATGCCACTCCATGTTTTGTTTTTTTTTTAACACACTGTTGTTGTTTACAGAAAGTGCCATTGCCAGCATAGATGGCATGAGGGCATTTTACTGCACAACATTCGCATTAGGGTGCAGGATGATGGAGGAAAAGGGCAGGAAAGAGAACGAACGATGCACTGGCTGTAACCATGGCAGCACCTTTTATGTTTTTTTTTTCTTTTTAAATGTATTCCAATAATTGTGGAGCATGTGAAACAGCATGCTGTTATTGGGGCCTGATCTGTCCTAAGTTATAAATCTACATTTCTGACTCCCAAAAAGATGCACACATGTCTGATCTCGGTCTGTAATCAGCTACCGTGTCATGTATTTGCTGGTCATCAGCTGTTGCTAAGCAGAATTAGTGGGTCTCAGTTAACTAGGTAGCAGGCGGCAGCATCAAAGAAATCATTGGTCACATATCTAAATGGTCACTTGTTGCTAGGCAGATTTTGTGGGGCACAATGAGCTAGCGAGCAGGCGTAGGTGTATGGCGGTGGTATGGCGGAGTATTAGTGCCACATTGAGATTAATAATAATCTGAGATTTTGACAATGAAGTTGTGAATTTACGAGAACATACGTAAATGTTACAAGAATAAATATGTAAATTTACGATAATAACATCCTAACATAAAGTCCGTACATTCTGAAGAAAAAACTCACATGTATGAAGTCATAAATTTACAACTTTATCCTTTTCAATTTACGTCTTTATTCTCGTTAAAAAAAAAAAAAAACTTGTAAAATTCCGAGAATAAAGTCCAAAATTTCACAGGAATAAAGTTGTAAATTTACGAGAAAAATGTCATCTTTCCTCTTGCTTCAGGCAAGCTTTTATTTATAACGTGGCAGCAAAACGGAGTAGTTGAGCACATTATCATTCTCATAATATCAATACTTTTTTTCTTGTAAATTTATGACTTAATCACGTAATATCAATACTTTTTCCTTGTACATTTCCAACTATATTCTCATAATATTAAGATTTTTTTGTCATAAATTTACGACTTTATTCTCATGTTATGAGTAAATGTACAACTTTATTGTCATAAATTTCTGACTCTCGAAATCTCCGATTTTTTTGTGGCCCTAATACTCAATATACAAAATAATGCATATTTGTATGGTCATTTTTTTAGGCAGCGCTGCAGCAATATGGGATAAAAATGAAGGTTGCATATTGTGAGCCACAATTAATTACCTTTTGCAAGTGGGCAGAGGAACAGAGAAAGAAATTCATGTCACAGTTTGGTATACACACGAGTTGCTAGGCGGAATTCATGTGGTGTCATCATTGGGCCATGCAAGATTACTATTGCAACAACACACCAAAAGTAGAGTAAAAATAATCAATCTCACAACGTTCAATTTGAATATTTACATATTCTATTCAAGTACCAAGAGATGTTTCTTTTTTGGACCACAGCACCATCTGTTGGCTAGGTTGCGGCACTGCTCCACTTAATTCATGTAAGATCACTACTGCAATGTTGACATCCAATGTAATACTACTGTATACTTTTTACAAGCATGCTCTATTTGCAGTTTGCTGTGCATCTATATATTTATATATAAGTTTGTATATAGATAGAGCACACAATTCCATACAATAATCAGCATGACTGTTACTATCTATATTTAGATTCCAACAGTAGGTAAGAAACGTTTTAAGTGGGTGGGGGAAATGTTGAATGGTGCAGATTTTTTCTTTTTATTTAAATCACCATGACTTTACGACTGTTCCTTAAAAAAAAGAATGATGGACCTTGATGTGTTTGTAAATGTATTCAACTGATCTAGGCTGTGAAATTTTATTAATTCCTGTATTTCTCCGAGAATCTAAAAATGTACAATAATTTAGCATCTCCAATGAGGCATTTATGAAGCCTTTTTTGACATTATTTCTATATAGTGAGTGATTTTTGAAAGCATATAATAAAATATTGTACTATATAGCATTGCTTATGAAGAATATGGGCTGTTGGAGTTACAAATGTACATAACGTGATGTATACTGAACACACATTCAGGACAATGAACTTTTTTATACCTTATTATATCACTTGTAACTTTTTAACATGGGTTCAAAGTTAGTTACAGTCCCAAAAATGGAAAAGCTTCTCTTGTGAGTTTATTGTAACAACACTGTGTCGAATTAATCATAACATTTTGCATTTTATGATTAAAAACAATATATGTTTCTGTCCCTGGCATGTTTACCAGCATTTTGGGACATCGTAAGGATACTTTCTGTTATCTCCACTGCATGTATATGATGATGTATAGGGTATAGGCCGCTGATTGGGCCTCACTAGATTCCTGAAAATAGTTTATATATTTTCTAACATGCCTACCTGCTGTATGTTAACATGGGCCTTATATTGTATTGTTTTGTTTGGAGATTGTAGTATCTATATCGTGTTGTTTGTGCCTTATTGATATGACGCCATAACCAAGAGTGGGAGCTGGTTGGTGCAATAACATGTGGGACTCCATCAGGGTGACCAACATTGTAGAGTTAATAAAGAATAGAGTTAATAATTGGTTTGTCTGTCTGTTGAATAAACAGAACTTTTACTCAAAATATTTTGAATTGTGTTATTTTTTTGAGACAGCTACAGTGGTAAAAAAAAAAAAAAAACAACGGTAGGAATTTGGTGAGGTGTTGAAGTAGCACATGTTTTCCAGTAGGTGGTGGTGTTGCGCCGTACACTATATGAAGAGCTTGCAGGTTCTATGAATAGGAGGGCATACAGCAGCATTTCCACATGTCTACACACATAAACATGAATGAACCTAGTGATCCGCTGGAAAAGGAACAGGAAACAGCTCGCTTTTCAATTTAAAGGTTTTCATTACATTCGCTAAAAATCTATTTAAGACACTGGGGGGCATATTAGTGCGGTATGATGTATGAAAAGGCATTACTTTGTCATTCTGTTCATAGTTTGACAATGCAATTGTTTTTAAAAAAAATCAATACTGTCCTCACAAGACATATATTCAAACGTCTCGAGCTGTTTGCTGAAAACAAAAGATCAACACAAAAAACCTGTTATAAGAATTACATCCGGGCCTGTGTGTGTGTGCGTGAGTGCGCGCGCGTGTGGCCATGGCAACAGCTTTTTCCTCATTGAGTGCTGTAGAATGGGAGGATGCTAAACTGACTGTGTTGGTGCTTATATAAAAGAGAGAAGCATACATAGAATCATCAGGCACCAATAGATGCTACGGTGTCTGTCTGTCTGTCTGTAGCTAGCTAGCTAGCGCTACATTACATAAAATTTAATTAGCAGTGCAGTAAATGCATGTTGAATTGTAATAAACAAAATAGGTTCACTGTTTTTTGCATAGAATAAAAGTAAAACATTCATGATTTCTTTGTAACGACAAATAGGTTGAGATATTAAACAAACAAAAACAATTAAATTGAATTAATCATATTGGGTAACTTAAGTCAAATGTATTTATCACTGCCAATAAATAAATAAAAAGAATATTTAGCAAACGTTACAGAAGTTTTATTTTAAGTACGGTTCTACAATGATTTGTGTGCCAGTTATTTGTTCTTATTAATAGAACATTTTTTAATTCTTTTGCATGACATTCCCATTCAAATTGACAGCCATTTATCTGCGGGTGGGTCTTTGCTCTGTGCCCCGCCTTTTCTTATATACTTGTCATGTGATTGGCCCAACTGTGTGTCAGTCAATGTAGTAACGCTTCCGAGACCACGCCCACCACGCTCCCTGATGGTCTTGTAAGTAGTGGTGTACGATACCGCTAGATTTGGTATCGATTTGATACCAACTATGTCAGGAAGTATCGCCCACACTTTTTAAAATTAATGTGGCATCATAGATCTGAATCAATCAATACATTTGTATGACTTTTTTGTGATTTGCCTGTATTATCATTAATCAGTTAAAATTCAGGAAATAATTTGGCCAGAGTTTACAAGTCTATGTAATTCAATAGGACAATAATTACCTTGTCGGAAACAGCAAAAAACACAAAATCACTTGAGAACATTTCACTTCTTTGTGTTTTTTTCTGAAATCAACAAAGCCCACAAAATGATCCCTCGTTTTACTTTGGTATTGACCAATATTGATACCAACGTTGATCCATATCATCGATATTTGGATCTATCCGCCCACTACTACTGGGATGGTTCATTCGTGCATTGACAAGCTGTGGAGAGTATCTTCTCTTCAGGGAAGCATCTTCCCATTAGAAGCGAGACTTTATTTTCGCTCTAAAGCGATTGGTTTTGTGTTTTTTTTGTTTTATTCTGAAAGCTCACCACTTTGTGTCGGGTTCAATACATGTAGTAACTAACAAGCTGTTAGCAAATTAGCCTGATAGCTTGTTGGCTAGCCAGCGCTCTCCCAAGTCCCACCCTCCAACAGAGTGCGTGGTCGTCGTGCGCTCGTGCGAAACTGCCGCCGACAAGCAGTACTTTTCTTTCTTTTTTTCCCTCTCTCTTTCCCCTCAACTCGATCAGCATCATCGCACATTTGCTGTAAAGCTAAACTAATACGTTAGCAAAGGTGACGCTAGCGACATTGTGGGCGCTACGTGGGGAGACGTGTCTTCTGACAGGAGGGATACGTTCGTTTTTCGCCCCCTCTGGCTGAGAGCTTGGGCTTGGAGAAGGAAGACGACGCGGTGAAGGAGGGGACTGGCTACTTTATAGCCAGTGAGCTTGATTTGCACGTAAGTTTTCTTGCAGTAGCCCCTTTTTTAACCACTAATGTTTGCTTAAACTTCTATGACCGGCGCTCGAGTGTTAAGCTAACGGTAAACCCTTGAAGGACTAGTTAGCATAGAGCTAATGTCTTGATGGATGGAACCACCACACAAACAATACACCCGCTTTCTCACTAAATCACCTCCCTGATTTCTCCATCACTATAACAAACTTTAGATAACTCTTGTCTTTTTTTCTGAAAGATACCGTCGCCTTAAACGAATTGTCACGAGTATTAGCCTCTTTGCTAGCCAGCCAGCCACCCTTCCAAATGGAAAGCTCAGGTGTCAACTGACGGTCCGGGGGCCTAATGTGGCCGGTGAATAACTTCAAACTGACCGTCTTGCATTTTTGGGAATGTAAATCTTTGTGATAGACAATTCGATTTGAATCTGAATACACATACAATTGCTTCTGTCGCCAACCTGGTGCATGTCTCCACAGTCGATTAATCTAAAGATTTATGGCTGGTTCTAATCAATACAGGATGCTGCCACCGGTGCAGCCAAATCGTTTGCTCGTCAAACCAAATATCCGGTTGCATTAGTTTGGTTTGTCATTCACAATCCTAGTTTTTACTTATAGCATGGTGCTCCTGTCATATGCAGGTCCATCTCTTATGAGTATTGTGCAGAAATTGATAGCTTTCAGAGTTTAATTGAGACAAATTAAAGGCTCAGACAGTTTTGGCAGTTCATTTGCTTGGACCAGCAGTTTACAATATTGAACTATTTTACAAAAATGTAAAATTGTGTTAAGTTTATTAACTGTAACCTATAAACATTAAAATATATATATATTTGAAATATTACACTTATAGGATATACGTTTCACTTTGAATTGAACTAATTCATTGAGTTGCACCTGTTGAAGGACTTTGACTCATGTTTTTGTAGAAGGTCCATAAAAAACCCAATGTACTCTCATTAGGATGGTTGTGTCTTCCAGCACACCTGTGCTCCAGTCCTCAGGTGAAAATGCTGACCGGAAACGTGCATCTTGTTGAGTCTTTGTAGCGAAATTGACCGCTAGGTATCCGCTCTTCCATCTCTTCTGTCTGTGAGTGACTCTTGAGATGAGCAGCTGGCAGAATATAGTTTTTCGTGTTAGCTGCTACAATAACAATATTGCTGTAGCTTGGTTAATAAAGTCATTTATGTGAATGGAATACTGCTGGTGTTTTTTGTTAGGGCTTGAGTGTCAAAATAGGTACAGTTTAAAATGATAGTAGTTTAAGATGAGTAACAGGTTTTTTCGGTGAGGAAATTTTTGGTGGAAATAATATTACTACATTGCAAATAAATTACCCGTTGAAAAACCAACACAGCCAACATTCATAATTTGCATGCTCCTGAATCTTTGTCATTGACTAACTGATTGAAAGGGGTGTGTTCAAAAATAATAGCTTGGAGTTCAATTAATGAGGTCGCTCATTCTGTGAAGAAAGATAGACCAGTGCAATACACAACAAAGATGCAGAACACAGTGCGTGTTCATAAAAAAAAACATGCAAAATTGCACTGGCAATATTTGCGAAACCGAAAAATAACCACTGACCCTAGATATCTGATGTACCACCCCTGCCCTTCAATAGTTAGTCTCATATCTAGCCAATGCAGCTTTGAGAACCCTGATCCCTCGCTCAAGTTCTAGATAAAGTGGCCGCTCCGTCAATGTCATGGCATTGCACTCGCCATCTTGCATTCTTAACTGTTCAGTTGCTGATTACTCCTGTGGTTAACTGACACTTACAGTATACATCCTGTCATCATCCACTCAAGAGTCCATAAGCCCAGGGTGACCTCAGCATTGCAAACCATGTAACTTATCACCTCTGTCCTTTTCCTCCTGCAGATTGACAACAAGCTCTGCCACTGAGCCACACACACACACACACGTACACACAACCATGAGTATTGAGATACCGGTGGGATTGACAGAACTGCTGCAAGGGTACACTGTGGAGGTGCTGCGGCAACGGCCGTCGGATCTGGTGGACTTCGCCATACAATACTTCACCCGCTTGCGGGACACTAGGAGTCAAGATGGCGCCAGTGAAGGCGGCAAGACTGGGAAGGGGGTGATGTTTGACGGTGAGCCGATGCAGACAGAGTCCAACGGAGATGAAGACGAAGATGATGACTCTGACTTTGAGCGTAAGTTTTTGATTTGTTTCTGCCGTCATTTTTCTATTTAATTATAAATAAAATGTGTCCTATTCTATTTGCATTAATATAATTTTTATTCAAATAGTAGTCCAGTCATGGGTGTTTATTTACTCTGCAGAAGCGACCAGGTGTCTATTTAAAGAAAGACACACAAAAGATTGGAAGCCTTCATTACATGAAGCATGGATGTTGAGTGGCGTGGGAACATTATTTCAGCCATGGGAATGATGTAAACTTCGGGACGCATCAGTAGTATAACTTTTTAATCAGTAGGTATTTCGGCCTTTCAACACTAGACACACTCATCAAAGGCAGTCAGCTACAAGGTGATGAAGCCTATGCCTGTGTTCCATTTCCAATCATGAGTTGGGGTACATGCATTTCATTAATGGACATTTTATTCACTAACCCCAAAAGCACGCACTCTCTGCTGGTAAAATAAGTTGAAATGGTAATAAAACTGGATTCTAAAAAATTAAATAACTTTGGGGAAAAATGATAGGGCCCCAGTTTCTATCACATCGTTTCTGTCCTGCATTACTAAATCAAAGCTACACACGCTGCATTACCTCTTTACTTCTGTGAGTGTTTTGCAGACTTGCAGAAGATGCAAGCCGTGTTGCAAGGCAGCATGACCTACATCACATCAGTGCACTGTACAGCCAGAGGATATTTTGTCAATGGGGCTCCTGCACTGTTTTCTCAATGGGTTGATCCTCTGTAATGGGCTGTGGAGTTTTTGTTTTTTGGTAAAGAGTTGAATTTCCGAGTGCTGCAAAATGCTAATATAAAATGCAGTAACTGAATTGATGATTCCAAATTGGATTGTTTAAAGGGGAACTATTTTGCTTTTCACACTTTTCTGACCTATACATGGAGTTAGTTGTATTGTAGTGTTAAACTATGCTACATTTAGCTTTTTGGGATGGCTAAAAATGCTCGGGTGTTGCAAAACTGTTCCTTTGTACTGTCACAGACGAGCGGAAGTCCTTCTAAGCACTCGGGAGTGTGACCAACCACGGCAGAGTGGGCCTTCCTGGAGGCCGGCTGTGGTTGGAATACATTAAAACAGACCATTTTTGCCGGAAGCACGAAATCCAAAGAAATACAGCTGAATAGGTAATTCTGAAAGAACCACAACGCTTTCTGTGCTAGTTATGTAGCTGCTCTATAGGAGTCCACAATTCAATATAAAGGGCCGAAAAATTAGCATAATAGATCCCCTTTAAATGTATTTTTGTTTTTTGATGACTCAGTTGTCATTTAGAATTTGAGTCTGTTTGCTTAATATGTGAGGACATGCATTATGCCCCTTATGTAAGCGAATATTGGTCATCTCTAGATTTGTACAAAAAGGTTCGGGGATGGGTAAAAGCGGGATTACACTTTTTCTCTCTGCTCACACAAGTTGGATTTGGTTGCTGTCAGACAGCTGTGAGTGCCTCACGTGTGTGTGTGTGTGTGTGTGTGTGTGTGTCAGTCATTGTTGGTGGATGTGCAGCATGTGCCAACAGACCTGTTACTATTTCCCACCATTCCCAATCCAACCAAGTCTACCGCATACTCATTAGAATCATTTTCTACATTTGAGGCTTTTTCAATCCAGTGTATCAATACTCGGGTACACAGAGCTTGAAAGTGTTGTGCTTTTGCACGAATGCTGTTGGGTCACACGTACAGTATGACATTCATGGCATGACTTATTCAGCCACACAGCCCCAGGGCACATTTCAGAGGCCAGGGTAACAACACAGGCCTGTACAGTGAAACACTTCATGTGCTCTTTCCTGCTGCTGTTATAGCCTGTAGATAAAACGCAACACATGCTCGTTCAGTAATGTGCTGCAACAAATTAACTTTAAAATTAGCTCTAAAGTCACAACTACTAGTCCCCCAAAATTGGTTAAATTGAAAGGTCAATGTAAAGCAATGATTTAATGGATTTGCACCTATGCACCCAGCCTGGAGGGCTGCACTATCAAAGATCTGCTGTGATGTTTTAGTCCTCAATTAGTTTCTTTGCTATGCTAAAAGGACTGCGCTTATTTATATAAAGGCATGTATTGTATGGACCCCCCTGCATGTGTGCTGTGGATTAATATGCTACTTGCATGTTAGCGTGTTCAAGCCTCAGGTTAAGGGTATGACCTCTTTCTGTCTACTCCCCTGACTTGTCATCTCATGCATTTCCTCCTATGTAGATACCATACTTGGTCTTGTCACACAGACTCAATCACCACCTGCGTCTTGTTTTAGTGTTGCACTAATACAGTGTTTCACTACACGCACGTGTGCCAAGGGTTGAATGCCAGAGTGGAAGAGTGTTAGTTTGCCCTTAAGTCCATCTGTTTTCTACCGCTTATCTTGTTCGTCCTAGCTAACGAAAGGCAGACAGGCGTGCATGAAAATTCAGAATGACTTGAAGTTTTGCCACTGGTTGTCATTAATGATTATGATATTATTTATTATTTCTAATTTTTGAGCTGTTTCCTCCACCACCAACCCTTGCCCCGCATACTTTAGCTTTGTGGAAAAAAGATGGCCGGGACAATGTAGTTGAGTAGCCCTGCACTTCACTATCACTGACACTATCACAATGGATGTAGCCATCAAATGTACATTATACAGTGTGCCTATAGACCACTCCTATTTAGTACAATTGTCATGGATGAGATATCCTTATTCAGTATCTGGGGAGCTCCCATGTGTAATTAGAAATGAGAGCCAAATACCTATCGCTGCAGAGTGGACATTGTTAGGTCCTTTTATCAGTGTGTGCAACAGGTGACCTCATTAGCAGGCAGCATTTGTGTATCATATGCTTTTCAGCCGCCAGGCATGTCTTACACAGTATTGTCTCCCTTCAGGGACTTGTCAGCCTGTCTTAACTGACACCGCTAAGTGGAAGAGCCCTCAGAAAGCTCATACTACTCAGTCTGGCTGCCTGAGCTTATGCACACCTCAGTGACTGTACCTGTCTGCCTGTCACCATTTGTCTTTGGGATTTACTTGGCAATGTAGGCATTACCTGGAAATGCGTTTTAAATGCAAGTCTCATATTGCTTATTGTAGCTCCCTGTGTAGAAAGAAGTCACTGACTACTGCAGTGTTTATCATTGTTTTGGTGTGGTGCTCTGTGATATGACATAAGTTGGACTCTTTCATTCTATTGTTTTTACTCATTTAAATGTCAGAACACCATTTTTCTTAAACTATGTGTCTTAAACTGGTGTGCTGCATCTTTTGTTTGGTGGAAGAAAATCAGAAAATCCACTTTCAATTTCAGACAACCCGGTTTACTTGCATTTACAGATTACATAGTTTGACCTTTGGCACTTCCTCATTCTCTTTCCCACTCGGTTATCTTCAGTGGCACCGTAGACACACGAGGAAGCGGCTGGTTTAGCTTTTTTTGGTACTTTTTTTTTTTTTGGTACATCCTCCCTTGTTTGGAATTCACACGGCCCCTTGCTCCCAACACATGTACACAAACACTCGATTGTGACATTTGAAAATTACCTTTCACCTCAGTTGACATTGACAACGTCTTTGTTTTTCTCACTGTATATCAGTTCAAGTCATCTGCTTTGGAAGGTCATGTGATGTGATGTGATGCAGGAATATAATTCAAATAACTTGCTATAACTAGTTAGTATGGACTTCTGTTGAGCAAAAAAAAGACCCTATTTCTTTAGTTTGATGCCATGGAATTGAATTTGAAGAAATTATGTCTGCATTGAAGTGCTCTGTTTTTGCATGCAGAATATACCAAGTAGGGTGGGGAGGTATTTTTTTTATGTCCCGGGATAGATTAGGATAGACACCTAGCCTTTTATGGCAGCGCTAATAAACACATAACAGGCTTGTGAAGGTCTGCTCCCACGGTGAATACTTTGCTGTTCGTGACCACTTGTATTCGCTTGTACCTAACAGGTACCACCAAACCCATTCGTGGCGGCTCCAAGTCATTAGTGGCAAGCCACCACAAATACATGAATGTCTGGGAAACACTGATCTTTAATTGGCAATAATTTCCTAACCAGCCAGCTCGACTTAATAGTGAGTTGGTTATATTATATTCATTAAGTCTAATTTTCAAATGTTATATTTTTTTTGTTTTTTTTTGCCAACTGACATTAAACAAATCATCTCATTGTGTGAAAGATGTGATATTTTTCCCATCTTCCCACCTGTGCTTCGTTCTCTTAACTGTTTGCTCTTCCTGATTCATTTACAATCACGCTCTCGCCGTGTCTGCTTTAGTCTACATGTGTTGACCTGGATATACAAGACCAATCTCATTAGATGAGTTGGCTTACAGA
This sequence comes from Doryrhamphus excisus, assembly GCF_037039965.1. NCBI lineage: Eukaryota > Metazoa > Chordata > Actinopteri > Syngnathiformes > Syngnathidae > Doryrhamphus > Doryrhamphus excisus. Next base: position 6,816,500 of record NC_136373.1, on the reverse strand, counting down.
GAGAAGGGGTTGTTAGAGGGTTTAGCACAACTGTCTTTGCCATGCTAAGAAAGAGACGTAACATCGGGGTTGGAGGTAGGAGACTGCAGGGACAAGGACGAACATGAATGGGATGAAGCTACTCAATGAAATTATATATATTTGTTCAGAAATAAACAATACTATAAAACTCAAAAACGTTCTTTACATTAAAGCCGAACACAATGTGGTGAAAATATACTCACCGAGCCCAAGTCGCACACAGACACAACTACACGAGCATACGAAATTTGCTTATCCCTGCTACCTTCCATTCAGCCAACGTTCGCCTGCTTTGGTCCATGTTTGTAACGATTTTGTGCCACGATTGAGGTGTCAGCTGAGTACATACTTTCACACAGAATGTTCCCTCTCATGTTGACAGCATTTAATTCATCTTATGTGCGCCGTGGCTTGTTAATGTTTGTTTTATATCGGCTAAATAATTGTCTTGTCATTGCAAGAAACTATTCGTTAAAAAAGCGGCAACAGTACATAGTTTTTCCTTTGAGGGAGACTCTACCATTGTCTACCATCCTTTATATAAGTCTCATTTGCACATTGTGAACAAATGTGCTATGACTACCGTACATTTCCCATGCTGGGCGCTACAGTTTTCAGAGCACATGATGATAAGCGGTGTAGAAATGGATGGATGGATTTATTTACTGGTAACAAACTGGCGGACTTTTCTAATGGGATGTCAGCCTCTGCCGTGGCCCCCAGGCTGCACTTTGGACACCCATGGTCTCAATAATTCACCTCTCCTTATTTAGAGTTAATTTGAGACCTGTAGATTGTGTGTTTGGCACAGTCCTCATAACTGGTAGAGCCACAGTTGCCATAGAAACTACTGGCCTCGTGCAGCTCAGAGCCAGTCACTCCCCGTATATGACAGCGATAGGCAGTGGCCTTGTTTCGTATTGAGTCAGGAGGTCATGGCTACTCCCCTCTTAAAATAAATAAATCATTATGAAAGGAAAACCACACTTTTTTATTTTGCCCATCACCCTTATGTAACAATTAACACGCGTTTTCTCCTTCCTGCGAGTTATAAAAATATTTTAAAAAACTGCTGAAAAGATGCAGCCCATTACAGCATGTAATAGGATACATTTATGACACTTAAAAAGACCACTATTAAAATATTAAAACACCTCTAAAGACCTCCAAGTTTTTATGTCCATGCTGTGACCATAGGCCTGCAACGATTATTCTATTATTATTATGAAGTATCCATGAGTTTTTCAATGTAACAAAGTATGCAGCCAGAGAGAAAGCAATTTCATTTAATGACTCAACTGTAAACATCAACATCAGTATGAGGTTGAGGAGGTTTGGACTTCTTTTGTGACTGTAAATGGTCATGTAATTGGAGACCAGCCTCGCCTTGTTTATGTTTCATCCCGGTGGTTTGGTGAGAGCTTGTTGCAATTTCCTACCCACTGACGGTTCACTCATGTTTTTCCTGCAGTCACACATGACTTCTATTGGTCAGGTCTTGTGCTGTGCTGATATATGTGCAGTGGTTTCCTCTTGAAGAACAATACATTTGTTTTTATTGCCTGATAATCACAGAACTTTATTATGTCATGCTAAATACTGATCAGTGTCTGTACGGGTGGATTATCATTTTACCTATGAATTCACTGAGGTCTTTGTTTGAGCGAGTGTGTCGTAGATTTTGACTTTGCAGATTATTTTGGAGTCCTCCAATTGATATGGTATATTTTATTAATTGGGACGGTTATCATATACTATTGTCTAGTGATGCTAGAAAAATAGCTATGCTAAACCTGGTGTTTGTGTGTCAAAATTGCCCCCTTTCTTTCCATTACCTGCCCCCACAAAGTTGTAAATCAGCGCTTCCCATTTATTTTCACCCACCCTCCAGGGGACAGACATTTTTCCACCCCCTCGTTGATTTGAAATAATACTGAGAACCTTATTATTGCTCCTTTTAAAAGGCTTAGAAAGACAAATCTTTATTATTAGTAGTATCAACATTTCAGTCTTATGGTTTTTGCTCTTCCTATGAACAAGTCATATATGCACAGGAAAATTATGTTCTACATGCCGACCAACCGCAGCCTTTATGGCCCGCACTCTACAAGAAATGATGGTACACTGGTGCCTCAACACAGAAGCATTGTTCAGGTTTCATAGGCTCCAGCAAAATGAAACAAAATGTGCTCCTGGAGAGTAGATAACGGTACCCCTAGAAACACAGTCTCGTTGTATCGTGATACATCCCCAAAATATTGTGATATATGCTAAGGTCCATATCACCCCAACCCTACTTGGCTGTTTCACAGAGAGCACAGTAAAGCAACTGTCATACAGAGATCTCGCAAAAGCACCACATGAGAGCTATTGGAGTAAATTTAGCATATACGGTATTTATTTGTGCCTTTTATACAGAACAAGTGAGTATATTTTGTGCATTTTCACACATCAACATGCCAACCTACAATCAGGCTGAGAACATCTGATGTGACATATAAAATACTTACATTTATATTTATTATACGGGGAGAAGTGACTGTTACAGCTTCTGCCTGAGTATGAATATTTCATTTTATTCCTTGCCTGTGCCTTTCATAAAGTACAATGACACAGGAAAAAAAGGAGCCCAACCAATGATATCAGATCTAAAATACTCAATGTGTTTGCTTAGGTCAAAGGTCACATTGAGTTGTCTATTTCCTGAGTGTGGTGGTGGTTGTGGTGAGACGATGGGAAAGCAAATGAATGTGATATGTGAATCAGTGGAAAAAAGAATCAGAGGGGGCAGAAGAACCAATGTGTAGATGGGAAAGTAAAGTGAAGCAGAGTAAACAGGAGGGAATGTCTCCCACTATTATTCATCCCTGGAACCGTCAGTTCCATAGTGGCAACCATATAAATCTTGTTTAAGACGCCTGTGCTATACCATTACATCCCTTCACTGCTTTGTATAATTCCCAGAAAAAAAAGAGCTTGGGGCCAGAATGAGTGCATCCTAAAGGCCCTAAGATAGTGTTATGAGATGTCATGTTATGGTGTGACGTCACATTAGTCTGTTTTGTGTTGTTTTTTTTTCATGTGGTTTGTGAACAGCTGATGCAGAGCTTGGCAACAGTCTTTCAAAGTAACTCCTCTGTACTGCGTATTTAGCTTTAGGCCACCCTGCCATATTCTCTCCAGTCTGTTTTATGATTTTAACTGTTAAAAATGTCTGCAACCTCTGTCCTATTGCCTCCCACACCACCATGCAGTATTTCCTGACAGTCGGCTCGTTCTTATTTGGCTGTCTCATATGATACAAACAGCTGCCCAAAAGAGTTGCTTATTGTGCTGCAGAAATTGTCTCAATGATATAAAAGAAAAATTATTAATGTGTTGTGTCCATTAGGCAGGCTTGAATTTGCTGGGGTAATAAATGACACACAGCTTGTACAGTATACTAGCTAAACTAGCTCTTATTTGTTTCTCCTGTAGATTATTATGTCAGGGTTTCCGCTACATATAATTTTTTTCTGTATTTTTTTCTCTATTTATTTAAAAAGGAACCAAAAAAAGAGGGACAGTGCATATTCATGAACACTTGCGTGTAAATATGCCAGAATTAGCCCCAACGCTATTAAGGTCAAATAACAACATACAACAGTAAAATGAAGCATCATAATAAAATGAGTGGTCAGAGATCTGGCTCCTCTGAAGCCTAATGGTGGCGTCTTTAGTAATTGTAAACAAATGTGGCTAATATGGCGCAACATAAACACAGAAGCAAAGCTTGGGGGAGGGCAGAGCCTACAGCCACACTCATAAGGAAACCCACTCCTCTGTGACATCACAAAGAAACAGTTTTGCAACACCCTCCGAATCCGAGTGTTTTGAGCCATTCCACATTTCTTTCAGGGCTCACTTCCAAATTTGCAAACCTCATTATCTGAAACTTTGGCGTGGTTTAACACGAGAATACAACATTTTAACTGCATTTATAGGTCGGAAAAGTGGGAAAAGCATAATAGGTCCTCTTTAAATCAATTATTATTCCCATACCGAGTCACCACTAATGTTTGTTTTGATTCTCCAAGGGTGGGAAAAACCGTTGAGGCTTTTAGTATCTGAAAGATGTCTAATTGCATTCATAAGCAAAACAGATCTTCATGCATAGGGGAGATATATGAAGGGGGGGTGTGGGTTGTAATGAGAGTACAGAGAGGAGATGATTGTTTGCCATTAAACTAGCTCCATATAAAGTGTATTACAAGTTAAGCCTGGTATGAGTGTTCTTACACTGTTCTCCCTTGTTCCCATTATTCACACATTCTTTGCCCCCCCCCCCCCCCCCCTCCCAGTTTACATTACCATGCTGTGCAACTCTTTATCCCCTCTCTTTTCTGCCGGCTTACTACAGTTCATGTCTACCATCTTACTGCTTACTGCTCTCATGTCCATTTTCCATATTTACAGAGACTCCCCACACGCAGACACACATCCTTACTCTTTATCATTTTTCCCCTCCCTCCTTTCCTTTCCATCCAACAGTTTCGTTATGGCACTGTGTGGGTGTAGATGGAGGGAAGGGTAGCGATAGCGAAAGCCTGTGAGAGGGTTGTTGGTGGTGGGGGGGTGAGCTGCCACTTGTTACCAGCTAGATAGAGGAGAAGGGAGGTGAGTGTGGTTGTGGAAGGGACAGGGTAGAGGGGGTGTATAGGGTGGTGTTGTTATGGCAATGAGAACCTCTTTGTGTTAGGTTGCCAGGGCAACTTCAGGCTTACACTTAATACAGTCACCAGCACCACCCAAACACACGACTAAGGGGAGAGCACACACTTCACGATTTGGACAAACAGACTCCTGCACCGACACGACTGATAACACACTCAAGCACGTGATCATGCATATTTTCTGGATGCTATCTGCGTGAGATAGCACACGATGTAAGTTCAACACAAGGCCTGGACATAGTGGTGTGTCAGGTGACTTATTTGGAAGGTGCACTAATTCCTACTTTCATCTGTCCATGTATCGTTCCTGATTGCTTTGAGAATGCTAATGGTACGGTCTCACTGACATGCTACAATACTAAGTGTGTATTCACACTAGGCCATCATACCATACTTGGGCCCACTTCACACCTAGTCCGGCACATTTGGCTGACGTTAGTGCTCTGATCCGTGCTCAAGTTTGCCTTCCGATTGAAAGAGGTGAGCCAAGGAAGGGCGCAATCACACACTCGCCCATGCAACGCAGTCAAGTCATATAATGACTGGAATGTCATTGCTGCTTGCTGGTTACTGCATATAACTGCCACCTTTTAAAGTATAATTAAATAGACTTGAAATAAACCAAGTCAGGAAAACATCAATAATAAAGATTTATAAAAGTCATAAAAGACTATCATGAATGCTCAGTGTGTACGAACACTAGAATAATGAGACAGAATTTTTAAAAAAATCCACCGAGGTTAGTGTTGAAGTAGTTTGTAGTAATTCACTTGTTTTTGCACTTGTAAGGTAAAAAAATGATGCCACCATGGCTATATGACATTCTAATTATGGTGAATCTTGTTACTGTCATACATGTTGAGTGATAACATTGTGAAGAATTGTCGAGGGGAGCGTGTGTCTCCACAGGAGACGGGAAAGTAACGTGTATGTGAGATTATCTATCAGTCCCTCAGCTTCACAGTCCAGATCTAATGGGTTCTGACAGGCTGGTAATAAGGTGGCAGGACACTCTTAATATGTGTCTGTGTGTAGTGTGTAGTAATACCCCACACTAGCTTGCAACAGTCTCGGCCTTATCAACTCGGTGTTCGTTTACCTTGGATGTGTGTAAATTACCAGCCCTACATATACGTAAACAAGCCAATTTAAAAACACAAAAAAGAGCACTGAAATGTACTGTAAATGCAAGACAAATCTGTACACTTCTACATGTAAGCTTGCTATACACACACACACACACACACACTAGACTAGCCTCTTTATTATTCCTGATGCATATTCATTTCCAACAGTGTCCGCTCCAGGCATCTGTGTGCTATCAGGAGTGCATCAATTAAAGGGGACCTATTATGCTCATTTTTCGGCTCTTTGTATTGATTGTGGAGTCATAGAGCAGCTACACGCGATAATGCACAGAAAGCTTTCTAGATCTTCCAGAATCTGCACCTATTCCAGCTGTATTTTCTTGGCTTTCCAAAATGGTCTGTTTTAATTTATTCCACCCACGGCCCGCCTCCGGGCATGCCATTCCTCTGTGATTGGTAACACTCTCAAGTGCTCCCGAAGACTTCCAGACTACTGCCGAACCCCACTTTCTAATTGTGTCGATATAGGAGTTGATAATGAATGAACAAACCCTTTGGAGAGCTACTTGTAAAGTGGCTAGGAGCTACTGGCAGCTCATGAGACCCCTGACTAACCATGTATGAACTCAAAAGAGCGATAATGTAGGCACCACCTCTGCTCATTGTCCAACACACTTTGTCAGAGGCACTGCTGGTGCTGTGGAGCTCACAAGCCAGGCGTGAGGGCACTGTGCCTGAATCTGAAACTCCAATCACTTCTGCTCGCCTCTTTTTGTTAGCTGTTCTTCAAACCTGAAGAAATATTTCCTGAAGCGTTACCTTGCTCCATGGTAACACTGAAATCAGAGCAGCGAAAAAGTGCAGGAGAGCAGGGAGTGGGGATCTGCAGCTCGTACCTGGGCACGCCCATATATTGTAAGGAAGTTTGGAGCTTTGTGACAAATATTTTTTGATAACTGATTGTGTGTGGCAAACAACGGCTGGTCGTTTTATTGTAGACAGCCGACATACCCACAGCCGAGTGGGTGTGCCTGGAGGCGGGCCGTGGGTGGAATACATCAAAACGGACCGCTTTCGCTGGAAGCACGAAATCCAAAAAAACACAGTTGAATTGGTGAACTAGAAAGCTTTCTGTGCTGGTTATTGTGTGTACCTGCTCTATAGGAGTCCACAACAACACAAACAGCCGAAAAATTATCATAATAGGTCCGCTTTAAAAAGAGACCGCCAAGAGCAACACAAATGTTACAAATCAATTGCATTGTTCTTTCATTGTGTACACTCAATAATGCTAATTTCGCCTCTCCCTCTTGTTTGTCTCTTTGCAGCCCCACCGCCAAGCCGATTCAACAGAAGAGTGTCAGGTGAGAGTCGTGTGCTTGTGTTTGTGTGCGCTTGCATTCGCTACTGTGCGTTTGACGTCAAGGCCTTTAAGTGCAATCGCACACTGACGACTGTATTGCACACGTCATTGCGTAAGAGGCTCCATTGTGGCGTGAGAGCGCCATTGTGTTAACCATGCATGTCAAACACAATAGCTGATACTTCACTGACTATCTCCATCACCCGTTACTGTTGTGATGCAATATGTCTCCATGGGTAGGACCAAGTCTGTATGAATTGATAGCATTAATAAGTGCCAGTGCACTGAGTTCAGGGTTTTGTGTGTCTTTGCTCTCTATTTCAGTCTGTGTCGGTTGCTGCGTGTGTTCTTGCATTTCATTTTACCTGTCTGGTGTTTACATATGAGTAATTAACTGTTGTCATCCTTCATGGAGAGCTGCACTTTAATTATGCTGTCATCTGATGTTTATCTTTATGGCTGTCTCACGATCACTGTTGACCCTGCTGTCTATTCGTCAGCATTATAGAGGCTCATTGTGTGCGGTTTTAATTGGTCTATTAAACCTTCTGTTGACCACACTTGATAGACACAACGGAAAGTCAGATGTGCTAGAAGGGATGTCACAAGTAAAAGTAACTAAAAAAATTCCCACAGAAGTTTTGTTGGGCATGCCACCTGTGCCGTGAACCTCGGGGCCCGGTGTCTGCTGTGCCACGCCCCCAAGCAATGTCATGTGTTGATTGTAGACATGAGCAAAAAGCTAACATGCTAACTGGTAGAATGCTAGCACCCAGCAAGATGGCACTGTATGGCGAAAGTGTCAAGGCTGTGCGATAATGTTGTGCCGTGTGATCCGAATGCTAATATACTAACAATTAGCATGGTAGTACTAAGCAAGACAACACTAAGCAGCCTGACTTAGAGGTTTGTTTAACATAAACAAACAATATTGTTGGTCATGCTGTGTAGTTTAAAAAAAAAAACAAAAACTCAGCAATACCCTGTAATTTTGTAGCATTATTTTTAATGTTTTGACTATTCAATTCCACATTTTTTGTTTGTATTGGTATTGGATCAGCAAGACTAGGCCTAGATCCTGTTATCTTTTCTCTTGGAGCAAATGATATTGTGTATTCCAGTGACACCTCATCGAATGTTTTTATTTCCTGCCCTCAGTGTGTGCGGAGGCGTTCAACCCAGATGAGGATGACGAGGACACAGAGCCCAGAGTGGTTCATCCAAAAACAGATGAACAGCGCTGTAGACTGCAGGAGGCCTGTCGGGACATCCTTCTCTTCAAAACACTGGATCAGGTAAAATAATGCAAAGTACGCTGAGAAACCGATAGCCCTTCTTAGCCTATGAACGCAGGCTCTCATTGTGTCCTCCATCATCGATGCCAGAGTGAATCCTTTGGGATCCGACTATGTGTGGGATTTTCCACAAATCCCAGAAAAGCCACTGCCCTTGATTTATTCACCAATGAGATTTCCTTTTCCCAATTTGAAGCGCAGTGGCATCACAATGATACATTTCTGACATGTTGAACTTGCACCCAAGGGGCAGCACGGTTCTCTTGAGATGGAGATATTCTTATGAAACATCAAGTGGTTTATATCTGTTCCCTTACACACTTCCCTCTCTGGGATCAGCTAGTTTTAGCTCGCCTACTTTCAGGAACCTTCCTTTCATGATGCCATTTTCAGCTTCTTCTTCAACTCCACCGTTGCTGCTTGTTCTTTGACATTCTACCTTCTTCCGTCCCCCGATCCAGGAGCAGTTTTCTGAGGTGCTGGATGCAATGTTTGAATTATTGGTGCAGCCCCAAGAGCATGTGATCGACCAGGGAGACGATGGGGACAACTTCTATGTCATTGAGCGGTAAAGTGCATGTTTTTCCATGAATATTCTTACTAGGGATGCCCTGTTGCAATTTGTTACTTCTGATATGATACTGATATTGCAACCCTGAGTATTGTCCGAAATCAATCCGATCAGATACAGTCGCAAATCAGAGCAGGGGAAACCTCCCTAAAATAGAAATAAAATGTCCAAAAAAGGACTCGGTAATGAGTAGCTGCACCTATAAAAAAATGTGTTAGTTGAGATATTTCAAGCCTGAGCCATTCAGTTATATTTAGAAGTTCTGGTATCCAATTCAATGATTATGCTAATGTACCGGGTTCTTGTTAGCTCTCAGGCCAAATAAGGTTAATAGTGTTCACTTGAGCTTTTGGCCTGATTAGATGAATGACAAGTCCTTTTTAATGTGCATGAATTGATTTGATGATTCGTTCACTCTGCAGAGGCATCTATGACATCGTGGTGTCGGGAACATGCGTGGGTCAATATGATAATAAGGGCAGCTTCGGCGAGCTGGCACTCATGTACAACACACCTCGTGCCGCTACTATCATCGCCACCCAGGAGGGGGCTCTGTGGGGGCTGGTAAGAACATCTTAATACACAAGCATCCTATATAAACACCCATTGGAGTCTTAGGATCATGTTGTCAGCACATTAGCTGCTGTTAGTGCTATTAGCATCAAAACAGAATGCTGACTGAAATGTCTGAAATGAAGAATGAACTTCCAATTCTCCATGAATGGAGGTCCTGCTCTGCTCGACTGCTCCCTCCAGTGGCCAAACAACGGAAGATACTTTCATAATCCACTTCTGGAAATGTAATTTTTTGTCTTTGTTTTTAGGATCGTGCCACATTCCGTAGACTCATTGTGAAGAACAATGCAAAGAAGAGGAGGATGTACGAGTCATTCATTGAGTCTGTGCCCTTGCTCAAATCCTTGGAGGTTTGTTCAATGTTTGCAAGACACTGGACCAAAAATTGCCACATCTCTTTATTTGTCCACTCTCACTTAATTTCTGTGCAGGCCACAGAGAGGATGAAGATAGTGGATGTATTAGGGGCAAAGCAGTTCTCAGATGGGGAACGCATCATCACACAGGTAACCCTTTCAACAAACACTAGTAAGCAACTGACCCCACTATAGCATAAAGATGATGGCCATGTGGTTTCAGTGGAGATCTGCCTGGTAAATTATGTACTTTAGCGTATGAAGTATCATTTTATTCTGTATTTCAAAACTCTGACATTTTGAATTGTCACATCTGTCGGAAAACTGTAATGAAATATTTCCAGAAATGTGATGGGTGTACTCACTTTTGTGACATACTGTACCACATACAACATCGCTGCAGTATTACCGATATTGCAGTACATGAATGCTGTTCTTTCCTGACAGGGAGACAGTGCTGACTGCTTCTACATTGTTGAATCCGGGGAGGTGAAGATCATGATGAAGAGTAAAGTAAGTGAATGATCCTCTTATGATGATCCTCTATGTAACATACATCGCATTTTTTTAGTATCAACATGTGTCAATTCAATGCATTTGTGCATACTTGAGTGCATGAAGATACAATGTGGATTTGAGCACTTTAGCTCATTATTGGCATGTAGTTTTGACAACCCACACTCCCCATTAAAAGGTTTTGCCTAGCAACAGGAGTTAATCACGGCAGTCGGCTCAGCTTCCTAGTGGCTGTTTCGCTGTGTGTGTGTGTGAGGGGGGTGGGGGGGGTGGAAATGATGCGCTCACTGGCTGCTAACCTTTCATCCTCTCCTGAACACCCTGCAGACGAAGGCAGACCATGCAGACAATGCAGAGGTGGAGATAGCACGCTGTAGCAGGGGTCAGTACTTCGGGGAGCTGGCCTTGGTCACTAACAAGCCCCGGGCTGCTTCAGCCTACGCGGTGGGGAATGTGAAATGTTTGGGTAAGATCAAACACACTCCTCCTACTCCTGACTTTTTGTTTGTCCGTGGTGGTCCCCTTCAAGTGTTTCTGTTAATGGACTCGACTTTTTCCATGTTTCTTTCTGCATATTATATCTATTATCTATATAGTGGGCCAAAAGTAGGGTTAGTTACTTTATTATCTGTTTCAGCTTAACAATCACGTTTGGGGCTATGTTCACAGTTCAGGTCAATTCCGATTTCTTTGTATGCGACCTGACCTCTGTGTGAACAAGACAATTACCATTATTATAGTTATTATTACCATTTTGTGTATGAGTAGCACCAAACAGTCTGTTTTGAGGGAAATAAACATTGAGGTTCAACACATTAAACCTTATCAGTCAGGTGAAATCATCATCGCTGCGTCGCCTAGAGCTTGTTCCTATCGCCGCGGCGTATGAAAAGTGCGAAAAAGTTTACCAGAGTCGACCCAAAGGATAAAGCGACTCTGATTTCATCATGAAAATGATGGCTGGATGACCAGCCCCTCATCATATAGTGAAGATACTAGCATTCTATGTATGGCTAGTGGTTTCAGAACAGCAAAGCGCTCCAGTCTTTGGCTGCACGGTTGGTCCTTAAAAGCAGCATAGCGCTGTTGGTAGATTTATTATCTTTGACTCGTAACATTTTTGGGCCCCGGTCAAGATCTTGACTCAGCACAAACAGTCAATCCTATGAATGAAAGACAAACAAATAGAAAGTTACCAAAAATAAATGGCCAACATGAGCTCTTGTGTGTGTGTGTGTGCTTGTAGTGTTACGGTACCATGTGATGTGTCCAAGCAACATGAGTCGATGATACCCCGCTGACACGTGACGTAACCTATCTTACAGTAATAGACGTGCAAGCGTTTGAGCGCCTCCTGGGCTCCTGTAAAGAGATCATGAAGAGGAACATCGCCCACTATGAAGAGCAGCTGGTGGCCCTGTTCGGCTCGAGCATGGACTTGAGAGACTGAGCCTCCAACTCCACCCTCTGTGCCTTCAATTACACACACACACACACACACACACACATACAGGGGCAACTCATCATAAGCTTTACCCAGATCGTCCAAACGTTATGAGAAATTGTTTGTTCCACATTTAATTATTTTCTTATGCATACACACACAGACATGCACACACACACTGTTAGCTTTAGGCCGTAAACCTTATTTTTCCATGCCATCATGAAGCTTTCAGTAAGAACCGCATTGACCTGTATACAAGTAAGCACGCACACACACACACACACACACACACACACACACACACACACACCGATAATGGTGTTTTATAAACACATGGTCATGCTTGGTAAGACAGTCTTCACATTCACATGAGCGCTTCATAGCTCGTATGTTGCCTCAGCCAAGGACACTTCCTCACACACACACACACACACACACAGTGGGTACACAACATGAACACAAACTGCATTTGCAAAAAGTCATTCTTGTAAAATGGAGCTGACAAACAAACAAAAAAACTCTTGAGGAAAATGCAAAAAAAACAAAAAAGTTTAACAAAGAAAAGTTTTAGAAACATTTTATGAAGATACACAACAGAAGCTTTGATAAAATATTATTTAAATAAGATTTCTTCCTCGACTGTTGTTGAGTTGAGTTAGTGCTGGTGATTATTGCCGTACCACAGAAGAAGCAGCAGTCAAAACAACATCATCCCTCATTTCCCGGGACTTTGTTATGCTGTTGTTGTACACTTCATTGTATTGAAATAATTATTAATGTACTGCTATCATATATTCATTTATTATTTCATTCTATTTTATTTTGACCAAATTGATAATTTCACCTTTCACCTCCCAACACGAAATGTAAAAACAGAAACAGTTAATAAACAAAAAAATGTTAGTGCTTATTTCTCATTGATTAACCAACAATGATTTGTCCTGGATTAAAAAAAACAAAACAAAAAAAACTTTAAAAAAAGTAACAAAAAATAAAGCAAACACTTTGTTAAAACATGACTCGTTGATATCTTTGAATAAAGTGATTGTTAGTTGTTCTTAGTTGTGTGTTCATATATGAAGAGGAGATCTAAAAAAACTAACGTTGCATGGTTTGATATAGTACATCCTATTATTGGATTATTATATTTTATTTTTATTTTATTTATTTATTATATTAGATATTAACACATACACTGATAACATGTAATAGTTGTAGTTGGTCATTTAAAACACTACCAATACTTCTGCATTTATGCTAAGTAATATGACACATCGCTAACCGTCATTGACAGATGCAAGAATGAATACCTAGCTCTCCATTTCGCTACAAAGACTCAGCAAGATGCTTGTTTGCATTCAGCATTTTTTGCCTGAGGACTGGAACACAAGTCGTGTGCTGGAAGACACAGCCATGCCAGTGAGAGTAGAAATTGTATATTTATATGCAGCATGCTGCTGTTGCACCGTGAAAAAAGAAGTTTTCGTAGTGTTTTAAATCAAAACACGGCAACATACTGCAACTATTGTTAACTATGTTATCATCAGTGTGATCTTTATGAATTGGTATGAATGTGAGTGTGAATGGTTGTCTATATGTGCCCTGCCAAGGAAGCTGAAGAGCTGGAAGTTGCACTGTCGTGTATTATGAATTACTGAAGTAAATCCCAAACCATCGTGCAAGTGGACAATTTAAAAGCCCTATTTTCTTGGTTCCACCAATGATTTTACATTTTATTCGCAACTGAGAAAAAAATATTTACAAAAAGCATTTGCAAAGTATGCAGCTATGTTTAGATGAATAGTATTTCTCCTTTACAAAAAACTCGAGCTGACTCCTAAAGCATAGACTATGCGCTTTGCTTATGGTTGTTTTAAATTCAAATATAACTGCATTCAAAATGTGTTTTTTTTCTAATTTATGTTTGTTAGACTTTGCTAGAACCGGATATGAGATTTACGTCTGTGCTACGTACATTGTGTAACTTTTTTACGATAGAAACATCCACATGCACAGGCACAACTCTTTTAATAGTCACTAAAAAACACCCCCAATATATTATATATACACATATGTATATAAGTACGGTTATTTACTTTGTGTTCATAAATGTAAAAAAAAATTACCACAGCACGTGACGTCGAAGAAGCGAACGTTTCCTTAAAAAAAGAAGTGACGTAGTCCTCGCGCATGCGTGTGGCATCATATAAGCTTCCGGACTAAACAGGTTGAAATGGAGATAAACACCGTGGAAAGTTGGCGGAATGTTGCAACATGAATGGGAGCTAGCGCGTTAGCTTAGTTTAGCATGCTAGTGTGGTTGAATGATTATATCTTGGGGAATGGCGGGTGAAGCTTTATGAAGTTTTCATTCAAATTGTACCGGAACAGATTCGGAGCTTTGATGCATCAGTGAAAAGCAACACTGGCGACATCTTGTGGAACAGTGAAGTCAAAGCAATCTATGTCACATTGTACCGGAACAGATTCGGAATTTTGAAAAGCAACATTGGCGACATCTTGTGGAAGAGTCAAGTCAAAGCAATCTGTCACAGAAATCTGTGTAACACAGGCCGCCATTACAAACTTGCCAAAGTTCTTTTTACAAGCCAACGTAGTTCAATTGCTTGGTGATATGATATACACAAATTAGCCAGTTTGTTACTGATAAAGAAATGTGACGAAACACCAAAAGCGGGAGTCTGAGACGGAGTGTTGAATGCGGGAGCAAACTTTATTTTCTTCAACATGAACTTAAGCGCAAGGAGAATTAACAATGAATGATGATGATGAATTTAAATTATATGTTTTAAATTGTCATTATACAATATATGATATATGCTAAGGTCCATATCAGCCAACCTAACAAAATAAGGCACTGTAATATAATAAGCAGTACAGTATTGTATGGGTACTTTTATTTTCTTTGTCATTTTGTAAAAACAAAAGGCCACACAGACAAGGAAAAAATACACAAATTCTGCGAATATAAAGTAATAATATAAGAATATTTGTTTTTTTTAGAAAACATTATTTAAATAATTATTTTATTAGTATTTAGTATTTTCATTAAAAACAAATATTGTAAAATTATAAAATTTATATTAATAGTAATTCATCCTATTACAGCCATCCCTCATTTATCGCGGTTAATTGGTTCCAGAACTTTTAACATGAATAGAGCCCTGAAGACTTGAAATAACACCCCTATAGTCACTTTTTCACACTGTTATTGTTCTTTGTTTACATCGATATTGCTCATGTTACGGGATCGCTGCAGGGTCATAACAGACAGGCTGCTGCTAGCATAGCCTCTCCTTTCAAATGGAGTGAGGAAGAAGGACAAAGTAGCCAAAAATACTTACCACTTCCACACGTAATCAGAGGAGAAGTTATTTCATGAAGCGTAATTTTTTTTTTTTTTTTACAAAAAACGCGATGTAGTAAGGGACAATTATTTGTTATTTCTTTTCAAAGCGGCCATAACATTCCTTCATATTTCAAAACTCCAGCTAGGTGAAAAGTTTTGGTTATTCTTATCTTCTTTGGCATAGCTTTGTTAGGAAATTGAAAAAAATATGAACCTGGTCTCTGTTTCCTTTAAATACGTAAAATAAAATGAAAAAAAAACTTCTGTAATAATTATAGTGTAACAGTGGTTTCTTTGCACGAATATATTTGGACATGTTGACGTCTGTAAATTAAATTATACATATATTCTTGATAGTACAGTACACACATTTACAATTCCACTGATAAGCAATACAACTTGCATTACGTTCACCTTTTATCAGTATGTTCCTCTTATGAAATGTTCTTCATGCAGTACAGTAGTAGTACAGTAGTAGTACAGCAAAGTACTACTACTGGCATGTGTTGTAGATCTGGATCTGTTTGTTAATGTCATTGAGGATGGCTTTCATCTTGTCTTCCAAGCCATCCAGCTGACGAGCTTTCCCTTCCAGCCTTCTCTGGTTCTCCTCATAGTTCTTTTCCAGCTCTGTGGAAACAAAACACACCATGTTAATTACCACACTAGTTGGGTATTAGCATTTCAAGTCAAGTAGCAGTACCTGCTAGTCTCTTTAGCTTATTCTGGGCGTCCTGCAGGAGCTGTTTTGCTTCATCCCGAAGCATCTCTGCTTTAGTCTTTGCATCTTGTACAGCTTTGGCCTTGGTGCTGACTCGCTGCTTCACCTCATGATACTTATCTGTCAGTTGCCCGTCTAGAATCTGGACATCCAATTGATGATTTGAGTCAGTATGGCGGCAAGGTCAATACACGACCTTGATTTGTGAACACACAATATGACCTGCTTGGCTTCGTTTGCTTTGTCTCTGGCCATGGTGGCCGTCTCTTCGGCCCGGGCTGCTGCCATGCTGTTGTTGGCACGCTTGGTCTTCAGCACACTGATCTCTCGGCCCAACGTGCCCAAACGCACCATGGCCTCGCTAAGTTCCCTCTCACCGTTCGATGTCTCTGATTCAATCTGAGGAGATGATATAATAGATACAAATGTATTTTATTTAGTGTTTTGGGGGCATGCCACCTCTTTGCTAACAATATCAATGACAACTAAAAAAGCATTGCAGAGCTCCGCCAAGCGCCAAAACTAGCATGCTAACATTAGCATGCTAACACCTTACATGGAAGGTTAAATATCCAGTAGTTTGAGAATTTTTGTACTGTGGCTAATAGCATAAATGTCCTGACTTTGTTGAATGAAGTGAATCGGTTGAGAAATGTGGAATAGTGGTCGGTATGGAAAATTTTGAATTTGGGGAAAATTTTCAATTCCCAAACATTTCATGCAAATTTGTGAACAAACCCACATACATATACCGGGGTCAGGCAAAATGATCTGACACATTTGTAGGTTAAATAAAAGGTAAATAAAGTAAAGAAACAAAAGTGTGGAAGTAGTGGTACGTATGGAAAATTTTGAATTTGGGGAAAATGTATTTATTTATTTATTTAATTCATTCATTCATTTTAAATTCCCGAACATTTAATCCAAATCCGTGAACACACCCACATACATACATATACAGGGTCAGACAAAATGATCTGACACATTTGTAGGTTAAATAAAAGGCAAATAAAGTAAAGAAACAAAAGTGTGGAAGTAGTGGTAGGTATGGAAAATTTTGAATTTGGGGAAATTTTTAATTTATTAAAAATGTATTAATTTTTTTAATTTATATTAATTTATTTAATGAAAATTATTTCAGGGTCAGGCAAAATGATCCGACACATTTGTAGGTTAAATAAAAGGCAAATAAAGTAAAACAAAAAAGTGTTTTTGTTTTTGAAAAGTACATATAATGCAATTTTTTTCCCCCTATGCCATTTTGCTTTATTTCCTTATAATTCTAAAATTTTGAATTTGGGGAAAATGTATTTAATTATTAAATTAATTATATTCATTTATTTAATTAAAATTATTTCATGAATAATTTTAAAGTCCCGAACATTTCATCCAAATCCGTGATCACACCCGCATACATACATATACAGGGTCAGGCAAAATGATCTGACACATTTGACACATTTGTAGGTTAAATAAAAGGCAAATAAAGTAAAACAAAAAAGTGTTTTTATTTTCGAAAAGTACATATAATGCCATTTTTTTTCATATAATGCCATTTTGCTTTGTTTCTTTATAATGCCATTGTTTTGCGTTTCTTTGTCAGTTGCTGCCATGAATTGAACTGGTGAGAATCGCGCTTTTATTGTGAAAAGGTTTATCAAAACGAATCACAACCAGCGTTCCGTTTGCACGTCAATCTTAGTAGACATGATCCCATAATGATCTCAAAACACCATTTTTTTCAGAGCTACTTAATCTGCATTAAAACCAAAATTTTAGTTTCTTTACTTTATTTGCGTTTTATTTAACCTACAACTATTTCATATCATTTTGCCTGACGCTGTATATACAGTATGTATAAAGTATACACTATAAGTACAAGGTTCGGGTGCTTTGTATTTCGTCACCTGTGCCAAGCGAGTCTCGGTGTCATCGATGTCCACTCTGGCTCTGGCGATTGCCTTTTCTGCAGATGTCTGAGCAGTCTTGGCGTCCACCAAGGCCTGCTTCACCGTCTCTGCTGTGGTCTTCACGCCTTCAGCATGATGCCTTCACGACACACATACAGTATGGGAGAGAGCGTTATCCAACTGTCTCCCAATCCTCCCATAATGATTATAATACCTCGCTCTCTTGGCATCCAGCAGCAGTTTTTCTGCCTTGCGCACATCATCTTGCGTCTGCGCCAAGATGGCGTCCACATTGGAGAGGCTTTGAACACGTTCCTTGATCTCGTCTGCCAGCTGTCTGATTTGGAGCGGGGAAGCTGGGATGGACAGCTCCAACACGCGGTTTGCCACCGCCTCGATGTGGTCAGGGTCCGCCCCATCCTCTGAAACAAAAAAACGTCACATTCTGTTGTACCGCTTGAGGCTACGTAGGATTAAATAAGCTCTGCTTCATTCTACTCCTGTTCGGACTCACGCATGAGGAAGTCCCTGATCTGCTTGATGAGGTCTCTTAAGTCGTTGTTGGAGCGTTCCACTTTGTTTTTGGTGACTTTCGCTTTGTCCAGTGCTGCTTGAGCTTTACCCTTGGCCTCCTCCGCTTTTGTCTTTGCCTCCGCCACCTGAGCGAGGTACCACAATCAACTCGCTGTAAAAACATCTGCTAATATTTCATTCCAGAGGAGCTATATAGATGGCGTCCGTACCTTGATGAAGAGCCCCTCCACTTCTCCCATGGCTTTGTTCAGCTGCTTCTCGGCGTGTTTGGCTCTCTCCAGGGCGTTATCGGCCGCCGCTACAGCGCCGTTACAGTTCAGGCCGCCGCAGTGACGCTTTCCCTCGTCGTCACGGCAACCTACACCACCGCAGGGGCTCTCTTCACATGGAGCGTCACCGGCAGCACCGCACACCTTTTTGTGGGACAGGTACAGTGGTATGACAAAGTTTTGTAATCTGGTCATTTTCCATATTTTCCTTTTATAAATCACTGGTTGTTTAGATCAGCAATCATTCATTCATTTTCTCGGGTTGCGGGGGGTGCTGGAGCCTATTCCAGCTGTCTTCCGGTGAGAGGTGGGGTACACCCTGGACTGGTGGCCAGCCAATCACAGGCCACATATAGACATGTTTGGATCAGCAATTCCAGTTAAATATATCATATAGCCAATTGTTCAACATCATGGTCTAGGGCAGTGATTCCCAAAGTGTGGGCCGCGGCCCCCTTGTGGGCCGTGGTGGTACTGCAGGTGGGCCATAAGAGGTAATTAAAAATATGATTTATTTTTGCAAAAATATTCATTCATTTTCTATTGCTTTTCCTCACGAGGGTTACAGGGGGTGCTGGAGCCTATCCCAGCTGTCTTCGGACAAGAGGCGGGGTACACCCTGGACTGGTGGCCAGCCAATCACAGGGCACATATAGACAAACAACCATTCACACTCACATTCATACCTATGGACAATTTGGAGTGCATTATGTTCTAAACTAAATCTGACCTTCTCGTTGATCTTCTGCACGTCCAGGCCGTTAACTTTGGTCTTGAGCTCGCTCAGCGAACGCTTGTTGCCGCCATTTTTGCGGTTAAAGTCATCCTTCTTGGAAGCAATGATGCGCTCAGCGCGACGGCGGGTGTCCGCCGAGAGGCTGACTGTGCTGGGCCTGGTCACCGTCGACTCGTTGGCGCGCCGCTCCGCATGCCGAGACGTGTTGTAAGACGTACGAATGCTGTCATACGCGCCTTTGGACGAAATGGAGGAGATCAATTGACATTTAGGGTGAAAATAAAAAATGAAAGAAGGACGACTCACCTAGAAAATTAGAGTTTTTGAGAATATCCAGCTGGTGATGGAGCTGCTCTGAAGTCAGGTTCAGTTCTTTGGCTTCTCGCTCTAATGAACTCAGATCCTTGCTTGCTTCCGAGTTGCTGTCCTGGACGACGGTCAGATCTCCTTCCAGACGGTTCAGTGTGTCAGTGGTGTCACCCACCTGAGTTCTGTGGAGATATTATCCGGTTTTTAACCTGTTCTGTAACTTATTAATGCTGAGTACTACAAGTAATAAGTAGTATGCACCTGAGCTCTTCAATAAGCTCCATCAGAGTAGTAATGGCAGCAGCGGTTGCGTTCCGTGAGTTGACGATGCCTTGAGCTTGGGCCAGTTTCTCCTCTAGATCCCTGAAAGCCTTTTCATAGACTCCAGTCAGCCCGGTGGTTTGAATCTCATGGGCGCGCTCGGCCAGAGATCTTGTTCGCACCGCCAAGTCCTGGTGGAGAAGAAACCGAGATTAGGAACTGAGGATCAGACCTCGATAGTAGATGAGATCCTGCACCTGGACGATGCGATCCCAGTCCCCAAAGCACTGATGGCAGGGCTGGCAGTTGGGGAAGATGCCGGAGAACCCTCGGGCACACTGGTCACAGCGGACCCCTGAGACCCCCTGCTGGCAGACGCAGTGACCTGTCGCACGGTTGCACTGAGACGTCTCGATGCCTCGCCAGTCGCAGTCACAAGCTGGAACCAGGAGGAAGGAAGTCAACATGGAGGTAATCTATACTACTAATCTATACTTATTCTAAACAGTAATAATATGAGAAATGTTTCGAATCTCGGGTCTGTTGCTGTGTTTGCCCGTGTTGCTGACCTCTGCACTGTGTCCTGGGGTCTCCCCAGTAGTTCTCTTGACAGTCCGTGCACGTCTTCCCACCAAATCCATCACGGCATTGACACTGGCCACTAAACTGCATCAACACATGTAGAAAAGTTTTAATGTCCTCTAAAGGAAAAAGGTACCCTTATTTATGATGTACATTAATACAAAAACAGTGGAACCGCTAAAGTTCAACGTCCCTAAGATTGTGCAATATGTAATGCCGCAAAAATGTTACTTTTAAAGTGTGCATAGAACTTTTTTTCGGCTGTTTGTGCCTATTTAGGTGGTGACAAATAGCTTTTGTCAGACCTTTTACTTCCCATACACTCAAGACCTGCCGGCATCAAGCATTCATTCATTTTCTAGCGCTTATCCTCACAAGGGTCACGGGGGTGCTGGAGCCTATCCCAGCTGTCTTCGGGCGAAAGGAGGGGTACACCTTGGACTGGTCGCCAGCCAGCCAATCACAGGGCACATATAGACAAACAACCATTCACACTCACATTCATACCTATGGACAATTTGGAGTCGCCAATTAACCTAGCATGTTTTTGGAATGTGGGAGGAAACCGGAGTACCCGGAGAAAACCCACTTATGCACAGAGAGAACATGCAAACTCCACATAGAGATGGCTGAGGGTGGAACTGAACTCAGGTCTCTGCCGTGCAGCCCCCGGCATCAAGCAAATATAGAAAAAATATGACACCCCTCTCAATACTTGCTCTCAATAATGCACCTTGCACTTTTTCGTTTCATAACGTAAACGGTGCATATTTTTATTCAAGACAGCGGGAACGATCGTGCATCAGTCACTGACTAAAAAAATTCAACACAATCCCTCATTGCGTATAATCACGTGATTTAAAGTGTGATTCAAATGTTCTACTATTAAAGGGACTCGCATCAGACAAATTAAACTTGTGTGGAATGTTTTAGCTTGACTGACATATTCAGTTCATTTGGAGCTCTTAATACATACAAATATATATCATAATTTATCTTTCTATTCACCTGAGTTCAATTCCACCCTCGGCCATCTCTGTGTGGAGTTTGCATGTTCTCCCCGTGCATGCGTGGGTTTTCTCCGGGTATTCCGGTTTCCTCCCACATTCCAAAAACATGCTAGGTTAATTGGCGACTCCAAATTGTCCATAGGTATGAATGTGAGTGTGAATGGTTGTTTGTCTATATGTGCCCTGTGATTGGCTGGCGACCAGTCCAGGGTGTACCCCGCCTCTCGCCCGAAGACAAGCTGGGATAGGCTCCAGCCCCCCCAGCGACCCTCGTGAGGATAAGCACTAGAAAATGAATGAATGAATCTTTCTGTTCATTAAATACAGTAAAAGTGGTGATTAACCATGATTAATTAGTTAAAAATCTGTGTTTAATCGGATTATAATTTTTTTTATCATTTGCCAGCCCTATTTAATATTCATTTTACACTTGAATGCCACTTCGGAAAATTAATATAACACTTTCCTCCACAAAAATTGTTTTTATGATGGTGACAGTTTGACCTTGGAACTGATTATTTTATCAATTTCCAATGGTGCATATAAAATCCAGAGTCTGACCTTAGTGGTTCTACTGTACAAATAAATAAATACTGTATAGACAAACAGGAAGTTACGTATGCATTTGAGAGTCCAATCAAATCATGCTAACAATCAGGGTTTGGTTATGCTACCTCGTTACACAACGACGTGAGTGAGTTGTGGGGGTCACAGCCACATTGATCACAGCCTTTGCCGCTAGCCAGGTTCCAGTGTCCAGGGGCGCAGTGGTCACATGTCAGCCCAATTACGTTTGGGAGACACTGGCATTGGCCTGTGGATCGCTGGCACACACAGTCTTCCCGATCCATACACTGGCTCCGGTCCGTGCCCAGGAAATTACAGATGCATTCTAAAGGGATGGGAACACCAACATGTCAACATTGTACTTTTACCAAGTCAACAAGGGACTCACTTCTGCAGTTGCGCCTGGAAGCGTCTCCAAAATAGCCGCTTCTGCAGATGCCGCAATCGGGTCCTTCCGTGTTGTAAAGGCACTTCCTGCACTCTCCGGTGCGCCTGTCGCACGAGTCCGCATCTGACATGTCTATGTTGTTGTTGCACTGGCACGGCTGACAGCGCCCACCGGGCTGGGAGGGGTTGCCATAGTGACCGGGGGCACATTCCTCACACCGGGCACCTGAAGTGAGAGATCAGTCAGTATTCCACGACTACCTTTATTGTTAAAACCAAAACGTCGACTGTATATAGTACACTATACCCAAACAACATTAAAAATAATTTCTTTTTTATAGTTTTCTAAAAAGTTTTACTTCACTTCCAATCTAATATCTCCCCTCACTCCAAGAGTTGCAACACAATTACATGCCACACGGTGCTGCGTTTTGTGTGTGTGTGTGTAACCAGTGCCAAATACTTGACATATTTGAGTCTGGTAGAAAAGGAGTACAGGAGGAAATTAGAGAAGGTGGGGAAAGATGACAGACCTCTGAGGAGAAAGGAGGGAAGTTGGACCAAGGACAGTTCGATTCTTCAATGGAAAACGGACAGGTTCAAATGTGGGTGTAGAGAACTACAATATATCCCACTGGACATCGTCTGGATATATTTATTTTTCTTAAAACTTTCCAATACAAAACTGACTCTCCCTTGTGGTAGAGTTTTATTTACCATCCAACCATGTCAGTGGGGTACAATGGCATGAATATGTTGTGCTGAGGTTCAGAAGGTGGTCTGGAGATCCTTAAAGGGACAGTCCATGTTACTACATAGTGCTTAACACGGCCAATCATAGATGAGAGAAGCTGACTTTGCCATGCGTGATATAAACTGGTGATAGTGGTGATCCACTTACGCTTACAAATGGTCAACCTGGAGCGTTTAACAATCCCTGTACCGATAATATAAGGGAGGGAGGAAACGATGACAGGTTACCACCAGCTTAGTGAGGTTTAGTTACATTCCTGTATTCCCAGGTCACAAAACTACCCACATTGTCAGAAATCATCATAAAAAAAGTTTACCTGTGTATCCCTGCTTACAGTTGCAGACAATTTGCCGGTTGCGGTTGTCTTGGTAACAAGAAGCAGCAAAATGGCGCCCACTGGTGGGGCTGTCCGGACAGGGGCATGGGCGACACGAGCTACTGCCACCAGGTGCTACCCCCAGAATTGGGTTACCATAGTAACCGTTGGCACACCTACGGACACAACAAAATCGATATAAGAAGACTCAACTTTCCAACATTCCATTAACAGCTCTTGGAATCAAAACGCTTCATTCAACAAAAAAAAAGACATTTCCTGTGACCTCCAAGCCGGATCACGGTAACTCCCGGTTTATCGGTTCGCATACTGTATATTCCCGATTTCCAGTAAGAGATCACCTGTCACATTTGTCTCCTCCGGTGTTGTCCCTGCAGTTAACGCAAGCGCCGCTCCTCTGGTCGCACTCATCAGCGTGGCCGTTGCACTGGCAAGGTCGGCAGTTAGGGAAGCCCCAGTGACCCGCTTGGCATCTGTCACACTGCTGCCCAAACGCTCCGGGGCGACACTGGCACTGTCCCGTGTACGTGTCACACAGTCGGGTCACCGAACCTTCCAGGCTGCAACCACAGGCTGCACAGCGGGAGAACGAGGCGGGCTTAATGGCAATGGTTTAATTTCATTTGAACATGCATCAGATTACAATTGAATGCATCACATAATCAGTTCACAGTTCCACATGTCCAAAAGGAGTAGGAAGAAGCAAAGCTTATTAAATCCTACCCCTCCATCTGGTACTTTTACAATCAGTAACTGTTACATTTGTTCACTTCCTGCTTTCCTAAAATAGCTTAAGTTTTTTTTTTTTTTTTTCTCCCCCGTACCGAAGTACGAGGTGATATGACCATCCAATGACATAATGGGTACCATAGTAAGTGTCAATATAGTGATATATATAGCACATCATGACTGGTTCAAGACTCTTCATCCTTGTATTTAGCAAACATCAACTGCTTGTATTGTTTCTTGAATTGGCTCATCGTTGTGCATTGTTTGACTTCCTTACTCAATCCATTCCATAGTTTGATTCCACATACTGAAATGCTATGGCTTTTTAACGTAGTCCTAGCAAATGAGTGAGTATAGGATGCATGATGGAGAAATATTTGCTTTGACTCACCAATGCAGCCTGAGGGTCCGAAACCGTATGTCCCAAAAGCACACTGCTCGCAGCGTAGACCGATGACATTGGGTCTGCAGCGACACTGACCTCCGCGGACATCGCACACAGAGCTGATGGATCCCTGTGGGTGGCAGTTACAGGCTGTCGGGGGAAAAAAGGCGGCGACATCAGATAACTAAACTACAGTGCGTACTAAGTACAATATACAAAATAAGTCAAGTAAGCGATTTTTCACTTACGCAAAGCTCCGTCGTTAATAACAGCCGACATGCTAGTGATCAACTTAGCGCAGGTGTCGCTCATGGGGGGGCGAGTCACACTCTTGGCCCCCTCGTGACAGCGATACCGCTCGTACATCTGCTTTCTTGTGTTAGATGCCAGATCCCCGGCATTGAACATCTCCAAAGAGGAATGACGAGGCATCAAGGCAATCTGGAGAGCCAAGAGAAGAGTAATTAGCACAAAGGACAGACTGAAAGGAAAGGGAGGGGGGGTGGAATTATCCTCACAGAGTCCACCAGGAGGACAGCGTTGGCCGCGCCGTTAAGGACATTGTTGGCGTCCTGATAACGTCTGAAGTCAAAGCGGATGGTGTAGGTCACACCTCTCTCCAGACAGACAGTCTGAGAAGGGACCACGAATCTGAAGGACAAAAATAGGACAACGACTAATTCCCTGATATTTATGATATTATTTTTTTGTGACAGTTATACCATTCATAGTTACATTATTACTATTATAATCATAACTGTTATGCACCATAATCTCTAGACAACCTACGTATTATTCTAATTTTTTGGCTCTTTGTATTGAGTTGTGGTCTCCTATACAGCAGCTACAAGCGTTCTAGTGTTTCCAGAATCTGCACCTATTCAGCTGTATTTCTTTGAATTCTGTGGTTCCCGCGAAAACGATTTGTTTTAATGTATTCCACCCACGGCCCGCCTCCAGGCACTCTGCTGTGGTTGGTCACTCTGTTGAGTGCATAGAAAGACTTCCGGTTTGTGCCGCCAACTTTATAGGAGTTGATAAACGCCAATTTATCTTTTTTCAAATGTCCTCTTTTAACATGCAGCCGTATGTGTTGGATCCCGTATCCGATCCGGAAGTGGAGACGGTACAATCCAATCCAATCCATTTTATTTATTTAGCACATTTTATAAACAGAGTTTCCAAAGTGCTGCACAGACTAGTAACATAAAAAGTTAAAATAAAATACAATAAATAAAGGTACAAATTGAATTTAATCCAGAACTAAAAGATCAAATAAAATGATAAATAATAAAATAGTAAAATAGATGTTAAAATATTAAAAACAAGAAGCAAAGCAAAAAAGTTTAAAAAATAAAGCCAATTAGTTAGAAAATTAAAAGCCAGAGAATAAAAGTGGGTTTTAAGACTTTAAGAGACTTAAAGCTTTCGATGTTGGGGGCCTTTTTTACTTGGGAGGGGAGAGAGTTCCATAACCACAGAAAAGGCTCGGTCCCCCCTGGTCTTAAGTCTCGTCTTGGGCACCACAAGTTGGAGCTGGCCCTCGGACCTCAGTGACCGCGCTGGAGAGTAAATTTGAATGAGGTCCGAGATGTATTTGAGGACCAGCCCCTTCAACGCCTTAAAAAAAACAATAAAATCTTAAAATCAATCCTAAAGCGAACAGGCAACCAATGCAGGGAGGCCAGAATTGAGGTGATGTGCTCCCCCTTTTTGGTTCCTGTTAAAAGCCGTGCCGCAGAGTTCTGGACTAACTGTAAGCAGGAAAAGGACTTTTGGCTAATTCCAGAGTAAAGTGCATTTTAGTAGTCCAGACGTGATGAAATAAAAGCGTGCATGACTGGCTCAAAGTGTCGCAAAGATAAAAAAGATTTAATTTTAGATAAAAGCCTAAGATGATAAAAACAGGATTTTATAACTGCATTAATTTGTTTATTGAGTTTACAGTCCGATGTTTCTCAAGAAAAGAGGTTACTTCAAGATGTCTCGCAACAGTAAGATTTAGCATTTTAGCATTGGTAACATATAATGTGTTTTGCAGGACTGTGTGTAAAAAAAAAAGTCGTGTAGAGCCACTAATTGTGGTGGGAAAAGGCTATTAGCAACCCCGCGTCCTCTATGCTATAATGCTACACAGACTAGCGCTATTTCTCCATGACTTCAACAATTGTGGCCCATTTTCACAAACCTTGCTCCAGCCGGCAAAGAGACAACAAGTTTGTCGTCATCGGGAATAGTGTTCCCACAAGGGCTGCTGGTGGGGATTGGTCCTGGTCGAATCACGGTTATCCGTACCTCTTCCCAGTCTCTTGGCATCTGGAATAGGGATGAATGTGAAAAGAAGGCATGGTTGGCATTTGGAACTTTCTACAAGGAGTGAAGCATGCATACCTGTGATTCATAGCGGATGACTAGGTCGTATTCCATGGAATAAGCAATGTTATTAATGAGGAAGTCCAAAGTGCCTCCTTCTGGTACTCGAGCAAACCCAGAAGCTGTCCATGTAGCTGGGCGGCCTGCCTGGTGCTCCCTGGTCTCCAGTGTGCAGCCCTGATACGTACATCAAATCTAAATACTGTATATTCTGTCATAAATATCATTATATTTGTCGGAAAACTCACCTGACCCATTTTGGCCAACTCAGCTTCATATAAAAAGTGGTCCAGAGCCATGAAAAAATACCCAGACTCCACCTGTGTGCATTGGCGTCCTGTCATGTGACTACGGCAGCGACATTGGCCACTCTCCATGGAGCATCTATGGTGAACGTTTTACATAACGTTTTTACATTGACTTTCCAAAACCACTATTCACTTATTTTCCAACAATCACTCCACCAATAATGTCACTTTAGATTAGAAACATCTGGAGATTATAAAACTAAAAATGCCAAAATGTTCCACCACACAATTTTATTATGCATTCCAATACCCATCCATTCATTTTCTATGCCGGTCTTCCAATGTATAAACATCACTCACTGATTATCCAAAGCTGCTCCGATGTCACATTCACAGCCTCTGCAGCCATTCAGGTCCAGGCTCAGACCCCAGTGTTCTGGCTAGGATGGATAAATATATAAATAAACGGATGGTAATGGTTATGGTTTAATTTCATTTGAACATGCATCAGATTACAATTGAATGCATCACATAATCAGTTCACAGTTCCACATGTCCAAAAGGAGTAGGAAGAAGCAAAGCTTATTAAATCCTACCCCTCCATCTGGTACTTTTACAATCAGTAACTGTTACATTTGTTCACTTCCTGCTTTCCATAATACAGTTTAAGGTTTTTTTTTGTTTTTTTAATATTTTTTTTAATAATGCACCTTGTACCAAAGTAGGAGGTGATATGACCATCCAATGACATAATGGGTACCATAGTAAGTGTCAATATAGTGATATATATAGCACATCATGACTGGTTCAAGACTCTTCATCCTTGTATTTAGCAAACATCAACTGCTTGTATTGTTTCTTGAATTGGCTCATTGTTGTGCATTGTTTGAGTTCCTTACTCAATCCATTCCATAGTTTGATTCCACATACTGAAATGCTATGGCTTTTTAACGTAGTCCTAGCATAGAAGTGTTTCAAATGTAGTTCTTCCCTGAGATCATATTTCTCTTCTCTTGTAGAGAAGTATTGGATGACATTTTTAGGGAATTGGTTATTTTTAGCCTTATGCATTATTTTAGCTGTTTGAAGATTAACTATATCAGCAAGTTTAAGTATTTGTGATTTTAGAAATAAGGAGTTAGTATGTTCTCTGTAGGCGGCATTATGAATTATCCTTACTGACCTTTTTTGCAGTACATTCAGCGAGTGAAGATTGCTTTTATAGTTATTAGCCCATATTTCCACACAATAAGTAAGATATGGTAGAACCAGAGAGTCCATTTGTATTTGCTGGTGCGTGTCCTTTCTGTTGTTACCAAACAGCATGATTTTAGTTTTACTTAGTTTCAAGGACAATCTATTATCATCAAACCATCTTTTTAGTGTGACCATTTCTTCTCTGACCTTTCAAATGATTTCATCTGTACTCCCTCCGGAACAGATAGAAAACAGATAAAAAAGAAGAGAAAGCATGAGCACCATGACAACATGAAGCCTCATCTCTTAATAAAAGACGAAAACATGAGTCACACCACTGAAGTCAACCCTGTAATCTGAAAAGCTAACATTGACAGCATTGTGGTCTATCATCACTGTCTGCTTCCTGTTATTTGACACCGTCATGGTGGATGATGCAGTAACAACACTTTATTGTGTGTGTGCAACTACTTTAACTTTTGCACAAGATTTTATACATTCTACTTTTCCGACCCGGGTCGGGGCCTGCCCATTTTTAGACCGGCAGAAACCCACACCAAGCAGAAAAGCTTCAAATCCGTGCACTAAATTTAGACCCAGGCAGAAGCTCACATTCCTGCCTGGACTATTCCTGGTTAAGTGGGACAAGACGGACAGCGAGACAATCAGGACTGTGTGTTGTCCGTCAGTAAGGATGAGGTTCTCACCAGACATTGGTCACAGCTGCGTCCGGTAACAAGACGCTTGCAGAAGCAGTCTCCGCTGACGGGGTCGCACTGGGTGTTGCCTGACACCGTTCCTCTGTGGTCACAGTGGCAGGCTGGGGGAGGGAAAAATAAGGCAATTATTTCACACAATAAATGAAAGATGTAACCATCAATAATCCTTTTGAAAAAAACAAATATGCTCATATTCCCATTTTTAAAAACCCAAATATTACCCCTGGGTTACTCTTTTTCTAACCAGAATATTCAAAAGTAATTGTGGGTCTTTGACAGGCAGGGCTCTAATTTTGGCAGGCGTGGCGCCAATGGAGTGTGGCCGGCACACTTTGCAATTTTCGTGAGCAGCGCAGTTTGGCGCACCCACGCCTCTATCACTCCCACCAAGTGGCAAAGAAGGAGAAGAAAAGGCATAACAACCAGATGACCATTGATCTCATGGTTACGTTCATGGTAATTCCAGTTGTTAAATGAAGTGAAATATAAACCACAGAACATGTAGTGTAACTCAGTGCTGCATTTGTGTGTGTTATTTATGTATATACTCACGTTGGCAGCCCTGAGGGTTGTCGGCACTCAGGCCAAAATATCCTGTCTTACATTTGTCACAGCGTTGGCCCTCAACGTTGGCCTTGCAGCGACACTGACCGGCCACCATGCCCAGTGATGGCTCTGTGTGGCTGTCGCACATGCCGCCATTCTCCGAACCGTCTGGGTCACAATCGCAGGCTGTGGGATACACAACCAATGCATTTAATAATACACAGAAGAGGGTTTTAGACATATGTACAGTATATAGTACTGTATACACTCACATATGCAGACTCGAGGGTCCCGGATGTCTTTGAAGGGGTCTTTGTAGTGAAATGGTTTACATGTTTCACAGTTTCTTCCCATGGTGTTGTGTTGACAGTCATCGCACACTCCTCCGCTGATGCTGCCAGTGGCCAAATACACCGCCATGTCAAAATGGCACACTGAAGAGTGGCTATTGCAGTTACACTCTATGGAGAAAAAAAAAAGACATAAACGGCAACTGCTTGTATTGTTTCTTGAAATGTCTCAATTTAGCGCAATGTTTACCGTATTTCTTTTTTTTTTTTTTTTTAGTTTGTGGCAATTTTTTTAATGTTTCAGTATTTGTTTTGAGCTATTTGCCAATACTAAGTGAATGTAGATATAGGTTTTCATTCATTCATTTTCTACCGCTTATCCTCACGAGGGTCGTGGGGGTGCTGGAGCCTATCCCAGCTGTCTTCGGGTGAGAGGCGGGGTACACCCTGGACTGGTAGCCAGCCAATCACAGGGCACATATAGACAAACAACCATTCACACTCACATTCATACCTATGGACAATTTGGAGTCGCCAATTAACCTAGCATGTTTTTGGAATGTGGGAGGCACAGGGAGAACATGCAAACTCCACACAGAGATGGCCGAGGGTGGGATTGAACCCAGGTCTTCGAGCTGTGAGGTCTGCGCGCTAACCATTCGACCGCCGTGCAGCCCTATAGGTTTTCAATAGCTCGTAAATATGACTAAACACACACAAAATAGTGTAAAATAATACAAATAAAATGAATTTGTAGCGGCACGGCGGTCAAGTGGTTAGCACGCAGACCTCACAGCTAGGAGACCAGGGTTCAATTCCACCCTCGGCCATCTCTGTGTGGAGTTTGCATGTTCTCCCTGTGCATGCGTGGGTTTTCTCCGCGTACTCCGGTTTCTTCCCACATTCCAAAAACATGCTAGGTTAATTGGCGACTCCAAATTGTCCATAGGTATGAACGTGAGTGTGAATGGTTGTTTGTTTATAGTATGTGCCCTGTGATTGGCTGGCAGTCCAGGGTGTACCCTGCCTTTGGCCCAAAGACAGCTGGGATAGGCTCCAGCACCCCCCGCAACCCTCGTGAGGAAAAGCGGTAGAAAATGAATGAATGAATGAATTTGTTCAGTAAAAATAAAACAATGTAACAGTTCCGTATGTTGAGTACACTGACTTTTGCAAGCATTGGTGTTGCGTCCCTCAGCAGGTCTCCACGGCATGTCGTTGTAGAAGTCGTCACAGCGCTCACAGTTTAAACCCTTGGTGTTGTGGTTGCACACACACTTGCCATGAACCTGAAAAAGAGATGGATTGACTTAGGTTAAAGCCTACAGAATGAATGTATGCACACCTTGGGAAGAAAACATGAATCGTGCCTGACCATGCCTTCTATATCACCCCTGATGCCATCGATGGGGGCGCACTCGGAGGCGTGTCCGTAGCAGAAGCAGTTTCCACGTACTACCAGCTCATAGATGGCGTAGTAGTACTTCTCTTTGATTTCAGGTCTGGGGTCCAGCAGGTTATCTCCCAGTGTGTGAAGCTTGGTGAAGTTCACCCTTAAATTGGTTATTTTCAACTGGTCTGTTCAAGACAAAAAAAACACTATTATTATAAGGCCCCTATATGACAGATAATGTAAACACATGAATGCTCAATAACCCCCATTGTGGCCGGGAGGGGGGGGGGGGGTCAGGGCCAACAGAGCATGACGGAGCTGAGTGTGTGGCATTTGGACAACAAGTTAATCATCTGCTGAGGCCTTTAAAGTTAAACTAGAGTTCAAATCCCAAATTAGATGTCAAATTGTTTCCACATTGTCAGCAACAAGCCCAGCCCAAGACATTGTTTTAGAATATTCCATAAATAAAGTAAATAATAAAGTAAACCATTGAAAGAAAATTGTACCTTGACTCAGGATGTCCGATATTGGCTTTTATTTTTTTTTGCCAAAAACGATATTGTCCAACTCTCAATTTCCGATACCGATATCAGCCGATACGTCTAACATGACATATCTCCTGCGGTAGAATGAACACATATGTGTTGTATACAGGACTTTTTTAATATCGTTTTTTATGATCGTGAAAAATCAGATACCGATATGAACCAATATTGCATTTTTATGCTGATATCGAGCTGATAATTATGGGTACCAATATTTATACCCTTTGACTTCAACTCATCACACTTAGAAACTACAGTAAAGTCTTGTTATATCGATATTCTCGGGAGTCGGAAAAAATACTGATATAACCGGACTATCCATATATCCGATCCTGCGCCGAACTGCATTAAAAGTGGGCAATAATGCACTCGACATTGTTCTATACTATAGAACAATGTCGAGCAGCTTAAATCAATCTTTGCTTAAGGATTTCAATACCAAAAAAGAAATCGGCGAACGGCTGCTTCCAGTCAACTTTATTTTTCACACTTCCACCACCAGAGCACAGCACACACACCGATTCCCGCACTTCCTGGTTCACAGGTCATGCTCAACCCGCCCCACATAGCTGGCCAAACACATGCCTGCAACAGAAGAACCAACTGCAGCATGTACATATGAAAAACAGTGATTATTGCAAGCGATAAAAAGATATCTGAATACAACACAATTAAATACATGTATTTGTACGCTTGTGTCTTCGTTGAAATAGGTGTGTATGCTATGTCAGTTGGTTCTTCTGTTGCAGGCATGTGTTTGGCCAGCTATGTGGGGCGGGTTGAGCATGACCTGTGAACCAGGAAGTGCGGGAATCGGTGTGTGTGCTGCGCTCTGGTGGTGGAAGTGTGAAAAATAAAGTTGACTGGAAGCAGCAGTTCGCCGTGTTCTTTTTTGGTATTGAAATCCTTAAGCAAAGATTGATTTAAGCTGCTTTTGTATCGATATAAGCAGACCAAATTGGTTGGCGGGAGATGAAAAGGGCATCGTAGTAACCGGATTATCATAATAACCGGGTATCATACTAACGGAACTAATTATATCATAAAAGACTAGAAATTTGCCGGGAAATGAAAATAGTATCGTAATAAGTAGTAATTCGTTATAACCGATATCAATATAACGAGACTTTACTGTATATGGACAAATTATTGGGATGGACACGGGACTTCCAAACTGGTCCCATAACATTGGCAGCAATATTGTTCAAAATGTCTTGCTAAGACTAAATAATTTTAGGAATAATTGTTTTTTGTTTTTTTTTTAATGTTCCCAGTTGTGCAAAATGTCCTGTTTAATGATCATCAAACAGTGATGTATGTTCTTACGTATGAGTACGAGTATGTATGAGTGCAAAACGTAAGAGTAGAAAAAATATGTAACATTTTAAGCAGGGACTGAAGGGTCAGGGGTCACTTGTTGCCAGATATTTGCCAAGGAGACAGATGCAGCTCATGTGCAGGCTCTGAGTGTTAAGTTAACAACACATCTTTGTGGGAGTCAAACAGCTGCTTTTACCATCTGTGCACGGAGGATGCTGTGTGTGTGTGTGTGTGTGTGTCTTATTGATGTGTACTAATAATGTGACATTATGTTTCATAGCTGGATAGACGAACAGACAAATGAAATCGATGACCTACTCTGGATGTTTGGACTGTATGGATCCTCAATCCTTATAGCTGGATCCAACACTCTGTAGATGACCTAGACATGCAGAAACCAAATATATAAAGTTTAGATCAATAATCACCTTAACCCTTAGATGCACGAGTGACTGGACCCCACACTCTTCCATAAGTGGGTCAAAAATAACCCATACAAGAACCAGGCCCCGACCAGCCCTGGGACCCGAGTGATACGCCTCCGCCTGAGAGTGGGGGTGACGAGGCGGACCCATCCAACCGTGCAATACTAGCCGCTATCGCTAGCCTGCGGAATGAAGTCGCACAGATTAAAAGCGATATATGTGCCTCTATAGAGGCACGTATACAAGTTGTCTACGCCGAAGTCAGGGAGGAACTGGCTACGATTAAAAAGGAAAACCACGCGTCCATCACAACACTGGAAAGAGCTGCGGCCTCCCGCGAGAGGACTGTTAAGGAGCTGGAGAAGACGGCTACGCTCCACTCCGACGATATCACTAATCTCCAGCGCCAGGTAACACGACTCAATTCTGAGGTGGGGAAACTAGCTGGAAAATGCGAGGACTTGGAAAGCAGGTCTCGAAGGCACAACATCAGAATTGTCGGGGTTCCCGAAGGGGGCGAAGGATCCAGGCCTCGAGACTTCGTAGCCGGGATGCTAAAAGACATGCTAGGGCTGGATGAGAAACCACTCATCGATCGAGCACACCGGGCCCTCCGGAGAAACGCCGACCCACGAGAGCCGCCTAGACCCTTCATCCTGAGGCTACACTATTTTCATGAGCTTGAGGACATCCTACGGAGAGCTAGAACGGCGAAACAACTTCATTTCCAAGGCAAGAAGATCCAAATATTCCCCGACTATCCGCCCACCGTGGCTAAGCGGAGGGCGCTGTTCAATCGAGCCAGGGAGCTACTACGCGACAAGCCCGGCGTCAGGTATGGCCTGCTATATCCTGCACGACTCCTGGTCACATACAACGGCACACAGACTTCCTACATTGACCCTAAAAAAGCTGAAGAATACGCGGAGTGTCTGTCCGGACCAGGGCCATCGGCTGCTGCGGAGGACAGATAAATCGTGGGCCTCAGGAATACCTTAGTTAGCTTTGATAGCTGACATTAGCACGGTACCTGATGCCGGGAGAAAATGACTCAAGATAAACATGCACACAAGCATTGCTGATGTTTCACTACATGATGGTAAGAAGAAGCACTGTGTGCAAAGATGAAAGACTTGGTCTACTGTGCTGCACTAGATATCCTCAGGCATGTATAGCAAGAATGTATCCTGGTGTTATTGCTGGCTCCCTTTCATATGTTTAACTGCATTTATTATTATTTCTACTAAGTTTCAGAGCTGGCAGAGCATTTTAAGTTATTAACAGGCCACCAATAGATGTGGAAGTAACTTTAGTTATTAGTTTTTTCTGTTTTAACTTCCCTAAGAAGACTCGCGCCATTCATTTTGAATTGGCTAGAGTAGTTTCTTTTGTTTTTGTTGTTAATATGGTGTTCAGGTTGACCTGGGGAGGGATAGTAGCTTGGGAAGGGCAAGAGGACCTACTTTCTGAAAAAAGTTTACTGATAGGAGTGACATGAATGACAATACTAAGGGTAAAAAGACCCTTACCTTTTGCAGCTGGAATGTACGGGGAGTTAATAACCCAGTTAAAAGAGGGAAGGTTCTGTCTCATCTGAAAACACTGACCTCGGATATTGTGTTTTTACAGGAGACCCATTTGAATAATAAATCACACGGCAGACTCAGAGCAAAGTGGATAGGCGAGATTTACCATTCGACTTTTTCTTCCAAAGCAAGGGGGACAGCAATCGTAATTAGGAAAGGCACACCCTTTGTGCAGAAAAAAACAATAGCTGATAGAGAGGGACGCTATGTTATAGTGATTGGAGAGATTCGGAATACCCCATTCACTCTGGTAAATATATACGCGCCTAACATAGATAACCCGATATTCTTTCAGAAAGTCTTTGCGTTGATACCAGATATTTCACAGACTAATCTTATAATTGGAGGAGATTTTAACACCGTTTTAGATACATATCTAGACAGATCCTCAACAAAAAAGTCTCCCAAAAATGCTTCAAGTGAATTCCTAAACACATATATAATTAATACTAATATTCTAGATATTTGGAGGATGATGAACCCCTCAGGCCGGGATTTTTCTTTCTACTCATCAGTGCATAATTCTTATAGTAGAATAGACTACTTTCTGGTCGATGCCAAACTGGCACCTTATACAGTGGATGCTCGGTATCACAGCATTGTGATCTCAGATCACAGTCCACTCTCCTTCTCAGTCTGCTTAGACCATATGGATAAGCCACACACTTCTTGGAGGCTGAATCCTTATTTGCTTACAGATAAAAAATTCCGAGAGTACTTAAAGGACCAAGTTTCATTGTACTTTGAGATGAATGATCTCCCAGAGACATCTCCCTCTATTCTGTGGGAGGCATTTAAAGCCTATATTAGAGGTAGCATAATTTCATTTGAAGCTTCAAGGAGAAAAGAAAACATATCCAAATTAAAAGATCTAGAAGAACAGATCAAAACGTTGGACCAGGAAAATGCGCGTTCTCCATCTGCATCATTACACAGAAAAATAACAACATTAAAGTATGAATATAATCAAATTATGTCTGTGAAAGTAAGCAAAGCATTCCTGTACACTAGACAAAGGTTTTTTGAATTTGGTGATAAACCACATAAATTATTAGCTCGGCAACTCCGGAAAATGGAAAGTGATAGGACAATTCATAAAGTAAAGGCCCGTGATAACACTATCCTTACAAAACCCAAAGATATTAATAACAGGTTTCTTGACTTTTATACTGATTTGTACACTTCTAAATCCGCGTCAGAATCTGAAATCATGAATAAATTTTTAGACGAATGTGAGCTGCCGAGGTTGACAGCTAAAGATTGTGAATCTTTGAACGCAGAACTTACAATCAAAGAGGTCCAAACTGCTATTGCCTCATTAAAAAGTAATAAAACACCAGGTCCTGATGGCCTCCCTGGAGAATTATATAAAACATATAAGGAAAAGCTATCCCCTTACTTATTAAAAGTATTCCAACATGCTCAAGAAAGCGGTGATTTGCCTCCAACACAAACTGAAGCTGTAATCACCGTAATTCATAAAAAGGGAAAAGACCCTCATGAGGTTGGTGCTTATCGCCCTATTTCACTCTTAAATGTGGACGGGAAGTTATTTGCCAAAATACTAGCAAACAGACTAGGCCCCCTGCTGGGGAGGTTAATCCACCCAGACCAAACGGGTTTCATACCAAACAGACACTCCACTTTCAATTTGAGACGCCTGTTTAATATCCTTTATACAGAGAGACTACCACACACTGACCTAGTCGTTATTTCGCTAGATGCCGAAAAGGCTTTTGACCAGATTGAATGGCAATATCTATTCGAAGTTCTCAAGAGATTTAATCTCGGAGATAGATTCTTGTCACTGATTAATCTGATTTATAAAAGTCCTACAGCACAAATCCTAACTAATAAAACATTATCCTCCTCATTTAAGTTGCATAGGGGGACGAGACAGGGTTGCCCCCTCTCCCCCCTAATCTTCGCCCTTGCTATTGAACCACTAGCGCAAAGCATTAGGCTTGATGCTCGGATACATGGATACACAGTTAAAGAAACAACTAGTAAAATATCACTATATGCGGACGATATCCTTCTTTACTTAACTCATCCTCAGGAATCTATTCCAATACTCCTAGATAAAATTAATCTGTTTGGTACTTTTGCAGGATATCGGATCAACTGGACAAAAAGTGTTTTAATGCCGGCTCGTACAGATGTTCTGACGTCCCTGTCTAATCTCCCATTCAAAATCTCCCTAGATAAACTCACCTACTTGGGGATCGAGGTGACAAGAGAACACACCTCTCTCTTCCAAGAGAACTTTCCGCCCTTAATTGAGAGTCTGCGCTCTAGATTGCTCTTTTGGGATGCACTTCCAATCTCAATGATCGGAAGAATAAATGCAATCAAGATGGTCTTTCTCCCACAGATATTATACCTGTTCCAAAACATTCCAATATTCCTTAAAAAATCTTTTTTTAAACAATTAGACTCCATAATTACACCCTTTTTGTGGGGACATAAATCCCCTAGAATCGGTAGGAAATATCTCTACAGACTGAAATCTGAAGGAGGATTAGCTCTCCCAAATTTTCTGTTTTATTACTGGGCCTCAACACTCAAGAATTTTATTGTTTGTCTAAACACCACGGAATCCCCACCCAATTGGCTAATGATGGAACAGGGAGACTGCCATCCACATTCACTAGCCGCAATTCTTTTAGCACCAACC
The DNA here is from genome assembly GCF_037039965.1 of Doryrhamphus excisus. Classification (NCBI taxonomy): domain Eukaryota; kingdom Metazoa; phylum Chordata; class Actinopteri; order Syngnathiformes; family Syngnathidae; genus Doryrhamphus; species Doryrhamphus excisus. Next base: position 6,778,375 of record NC_136373.1, on the reverse strand, counting down.
CCGATCAGTAGATCATTGTACAACAATAACCCCCTTATCCACAGCATGATTCGCATTTGGAAACAAATTAAAGCCAGTTATAACCTCAATTCTATATCCCCTGCCCTACCCATAGATAGAAATCCCACTTTTGCCCCATCTGGTCTGGGAGGAAGCTTTGCTAAATGGAGTCAGAAAGGTATAAAATGTGTTGGAGATCTATATATACAGGGTATCTTTGCCTCATTCTCTCAACTACAGCATAAATTTGGATTGGAAAATAATTCTTTCTTTCAGTATCTGCAAATTAGGGATTACATACGTAAACATATGGAGGACTTTCGGAATGAGTCAAAAACATTAATAAATGATTGCCTGAAATTGACAATAGATGAACCAAAATTGATAACACGCATCTACAAAGCCCTCCTGTCAATGACTCCCTCTCCAGCTCATATACATAAGCATAAATGGGAAAAAGAACTTGGCGAATCGATTACAGATGATCTCTGGGATAGTGCACTTGAAAAAATTAATACATGCTCGCATAATGCCAGACATTGCCTTATTCAATTTAAAATTATATACATGCTCCATTTTTCAAAGGTAAAACTACATAATATATACCCAGATGTCTCGCCTGTCTGTGACAAGTGCAAATCTTCGGAGGCAACTCATCTTCATAGTTATGCACTTTGCCCCAAAATATACTCTTTTTGGTCTGGTGTTTTTGATATAATGTCCAAGGTTTTGGGGATTGTGTTAAAGCCAGAACCTCTGCTCATCATCCTTGGAGTTTCTGAATCCTTCCAAATGCTAAATGAGGCACAACAATGTTTCATTTCATATGGTCTCATTATAGCGAAAAAACTGATTTTAATGCTGTGGAAAAGTGTAAATGTACCATCAACTAAGATGTGGCTAGATGAGCTGACGAACACACTCCATCTGGAAAGAATAAGGTATATCTTGAAAGACAGACTTCAACATTTTGAAACATCGTGGCAACCTTTTGTTAAATATCTGGTAAATACAAATCAAGCTCAATGATGAATGTAACATGCACTTCAAGATTCAAGTGAGGTTTTATATAGGTCCTCAACAGGGATAGGGGGTGGGTGGGCTGGCAACCTGCTTTGTTGTATTGATGTTATGTTTGTATATTATGTTTTATGTTCTGAGTTTGTATTTTGTATATTTGTGTTAAAAAAAAAAGAAAAACCCAATAAACATACATGGGAAAAAAAAAAAAAAAATAACCCATACTAGAATCAATGTGTTTTTAAGCCAATTTTGCCATTTTGGTTAGGAATAATCACTTGTATGATATTTAGCATCATATTTAGAACCACACAAAAATGATTTCATGTTAGAAACCTCTTAATTTTTCACTTTTTTCCATCTTTGAAAAAGAAAATGACCCCGTACAACAATAGAAAATGTGAGGATCCATTGTGTGTTGCATAAAGGTAAGTTAAAAATGTGAATGTCATGATATCAAAAACATGTTTTTTGAGGAATACCTGGAATATGAAATGATAACAATTTTTCATTACAAAGATATTTCAAGAAAACAACCTGACTGGGTCATTTTTGACCCACTTATGGAAGGTTGGGGTAGTAACACAAAAACAAAAAATTCTTAAAATGTATAAAAGGTAAGTTAAAAATGTGAACGGCATGATATCAAACATGTGTTTTTTGAGGAATACCTGGAATATGAAATGATAAAAAATTGTCATTACGAAGATATTTCAAGAAAACAACCTGACCGGGTCATTTTTGACCCACTTATGGAAGGTTGGGGTAGTAACACAAAAACAAAAAATTCTTAAAATGTATAAAAGGTAATTTAAAAATGTGAACGGCATGATATCAAAAACATGTTTTTTGAGGAATACCTGGAATATGAAATGATAAATTACGAAGATGTTTCAAGGAAAACAACCTGACCGGGTCATTTTTGACCCACTTATGCATCTAAGGGTTAATGTAACGCAAACTAGTATGAAAAATGCTAAGGTACTCAGCACTGACCTCTCCCTCTGTGGACGGCTCGATGTCGGAGTACCGCGTCTCACAGATGACATCGTTGATGCTATGCAAAGGACCCTGTGGTACGTCGGGAAAGTTGGCGGCGCAGTCGTGGGAAAAGTAGCGGTAGATCTGCCAGGTCCGCCCAAAGTCGGCAGACCGCTCGATCAACATGGCTGCTGGACGGAACGTCTGCAAAAAAACAATTATTCGAGCAATTTTTTGGCACGGTTCAATACAATTTTAAATAGTTTTGAAGCTATGTACCTTGAAGGTCATGATGAGGTGAGTGAAATGAAACTCCGCCTCCAGGTCCAGCTGGAGATACACATTTGACTTTCCTGTAACACAGTGGGTAGAGATACGGCTGTGACAAAACACGCTGCCGTTGACCGTTGCTAAAATGCTAAAAACAACAATGCTGCGTGAGTTGTTACAAAACACGCTGCCGTTGACCGTTGCTAAAATGCTAAAAACAACAATGCTACGTGAGTTGTTACAAAACACGCTGCCGTTGACCGTTGCTAAAATGCTAAAAACAACAATGCTGCGTGAGCTGTTACAAAACACGCTGCCGTTGACCGTTGCTAAAATGCTAAAAACAACAATGCTACGTGAGTTGTTACAAAACACGCTGCCGTTGACCGTTGCTAAAATGCTAAAAACAACAATGCTATGTGAGTTGTTACAAAACACGCTGCCGTTGACCGTTGCTAAAATGCTAAAAACAACAATGCTACGTGAGTTGTTACAAAACACGCTGCCGTTGACCGTTGCTAAAATGCTAAAAACAACAATGCTATGTGAGTTGTTACAAAACACGCTGCCGTTGACCGTTGCTAAAATGCTAAAAACAACAATGCTATGTGAGTTGTTACAAAACACGCTGCCGTTGACTGTTGCTAAAATGCTAAAAACAACAATGCTACATGAATTGGTATTCTCTTTATTATTAGCCTTGCATGCTAACACAGTCAGTGACCTTTCCAGTCAATACATTTCTAAGTCAGATATTACTGCGACTAAAAATAACCACAATTGCTCTTCTCTACTTTCTTCCAGTGCGTGCCAGTGATGAAGACAACACAATGATGTTCTTCATGTCCGTCTTACCATTCTCCGACTGCCACCACGACTTCTTGCGGTGAGGTTTGAAAGTGGTGATCACGTTCTCCATGCGGTGATTGATGGTGTTGTAGACAGGGTCGTAAGGCCGCCGTGAATCACAGTCGAAACACTTCTTTTCGTCCTGTTTAGCAAGAAATGTTAAGGTCTTCTGGGGTCAATGAGGAGGTAAGAATAACAAAATGTGGCAAACAGGACACTGGTGCTAATTCAGTAATTTGTCTAGTAAGAAACTTCTTCCAGGTAGTAGTAATTATAGTAATACATTATTTGTATATACTATACATAATAGTATATAGACAAGCTAATATTAGCATGCTAGCAATGCAAACATGCTAACATTAGCATACAAACACATACCATAAACACTTATGGTATGTGTTTGTATGCTAATGTTAGCATATAGTTGACATATACAGTATGTCTAGCTATGAAAATGTCTAAAAATGCTACTATGCTAATGTTAGCATTCATTTAAAAAGGCTTTTTTAATTGGTAGTACTTCATTTTGACATTGTTTCTTAAATGGGACCTATTGTGCTAATTTTCGGTCCTTTGTATTAAGCCCTGGACTTCTATAGAGCAGCTACACGCGATAACCCACACAGAAAACTTTCTAGATGTTCCAGAATATGCACCTATTCCAGCTGTATTTCCTTGGATTTCCAAAATGGTCTCTTTTAATATATTCCACCCCACGCCCACTCCACTGTGATTGGTTCCTGGGTACAGCTTGTACCCGGGCACGCCCATACAAGAAAGTCACCAGCTGGATGAAGCCGATTGACTTCTCAGAAGGCTCACTGTGACATCACAGTGGCTACCACAAACTTCTTTCAGGGCTCTCCTCCGCTTGTACAAACCTCATTATCTGAACCTTTGGCATACTTTAACACAATAATGCAACATTCTAACATTTGTAGGTCAAAAAAGTATAACAGGCATAATAATAATAATAATAAATGTGCATCAGAATGCTCTTGACCTGACCTGCAAGTGACTGACGATGCAGTAGGGCTCCTTCCTCCTCATCCCACACGTGGACGAGGCCTTCAGGTTCTTCTCTCGTCCGACCAGAAGGTCCCCCGTTGCCGGGTAACAGCTGCCATGGGCACAGCCGTGGCTGTGGTCAGGTTCCTGGCTGGTGGCCACAGCCAAGACTGGAGGTGGAAGGGAGACAGGAAATGAATCAGAGTGAACAGGAAGCAGCGGTGCAAAACCTGATTAGCTGATAGCGGCCAATATACCTCTATAGTAAACACCCTTTCCAGTTAAGGAAGAGAAAAAAAACACTAAACACTCTGAGAAAGTTAAAAAAATGCGGTATTCCTTTTGTTATGGAAAAGCGAGCTGTTGCAATGTGTTTCCTCGTCGAGCATCACAGTAACATTTTTGCGTCTAGAGTGAACACGTAATGTCGACAGGATTAGAAACACCTGCTGTGGACTTGACAGAAGCACCCGTGGGTCTGCACTTTCCTCACAGCACATTTCCTCATAAAAACATCATGCAGACATACTTGACACAGCTGGACTGTGTCGCGCCTGCTGTCGGTTGTCATGAACGTTTTATTTTAGAGGTTTTATTTTACTGCAACACATAGAATTAAACTGTAAAATGAACCTAAATGTTTGCCACATCAATTATCAATGATTGAAAGTTTTTTTTCGGAATAGAACGACATAAAACCTACAATGCAAACCTATAAAGTCCAACACAATACGCGCCGTGATTATGGTTCACTTCCCAATTCTTCTAATTTCATATTAATTTTCCCACAGGAAGTAATGTAAAATCCGTTACATGAATTGAACTGTACAGGCAAGGGTTCAAATAGAACGCTTATATCACGTTTTGACATAGAGTGATCATGTTTTGAGCTGCATGTGACTTAACATTTGATCCAATTTAAGTAAGTTTGATGAAGTGTAAAGTTACTACAGCTTCTTCTTGGACATTGTACCGCAACAGATGTTCGAACTCCGATAAAAAAAAATAAAAATAAAAAAAACACTTGACAAATGACGCTGGGAACACCAAGGTACATTGGATTGCAAGGTGTATAGTGCGCATAGAGCACTTAATGTGCACAATGTGCATGTGTCCTTTCGAGAAGACAAAGGTTGTCATGTTTTCGCATTAATGATCTCGTCACACGAAAAAGAGTAAACCAGCACCCGACTGTGACTTTGTGGCCAAAATGCTAACCACTTGTCCACCGTCTCAATAGTTTTGTCCACATATTTGACTCTCAGTGTTGCTCCATGTCAGATTTCACTATGTTTTGGAAATAGATGAATGATGTCATGTTTTTTTTTTTTTTTTTTATAGAACAAGCCAGCCCGTCACCTGCTTGGCAGAACCGAAATCACTTCTAGTGTGTATTTAAAAGTAGCCCGCAGATAAGTGCTGCATGCAGTGTGAAAAGGTTGTGCAAAGTCTACGTGTGATGGCCTGATTGACAGAAGTGATCTAAGGAGATCCTCTCATACAGACACAGCGGCTCCTCTCTTTCTCAGCTGTCATCAAACATTCCTCCTTGCCTTCACGCCATTTATGGTGGCAGAGAGTACCTCATCCAAAATACTTTCATTATTATTGTTCACACAGTGGCACTGAGTTCGGATTAACCTTCCTAAACTTGATTAAACTCCACAACTCCATCAATCCAGTAAAGACCTTAAATATATTTTTAATTAATTTAAATTTAGCAAATTAATTTATAGGGTTTATTTTGCTTCATATTGTTGCTTAATTCCTTTATAATTGTTTAATTTAATACATGTTTGGTCCACTTTCCTGCCTAAACAGAAAAAAAAATCATTAGAATTAACCATGTGACATTAGGGAGGTCTTTCCATAATTACAGACAGGAGTGTTTTGAGATAAAAGTGACAAGATACACTATACACAACATCTGCTTCATTCCCCAGTCTCCCTCCTCACACACACACACACACACACACACTTGAATGGATATCAGTAGATAGCAGAACAGATGTCAAGTCACTTCCTTACAAGAGCCTTGTCTGCTCAGTTCCAACGCACTAGTATCACCGTGTAACGCACCATCTGCGTCTATACCTTTAAAACCAGCGCACTGACCAGCCAGTGTCGCTTTACAAATGTCAGCTTTAAATAGATTCTAAATCTCACTACCGGGCAACAGGAAGGATTGGTGTCAGAAAGGCTTTTCTATTTTTTATTACGACTTCCATCAAGGATCTCATATCAGTTTTTGGTTTATTTGCCTACTACGCTCTATCACAGTTTTGTGGCATATTTAAGTTAATGTTACTTTTTTAAAATTTAATTTAGCTTTTTTTCCCAAAAATAACTAAAATACAAATATAAGGTATTCCAAAGATGCATTTAAAGATGTTGATGTAGTATTTGACACTCGACACTAGGTGTCAGTAATGTTAATGTTACTTTTTAAAATTTAATTTAGCTTTTTTTCTCAAAAGAATTAAAATACAAATATAAGGCATTCCAAAGATGCATTCAAAGATGTTGATGTAGTATTTGACACTCGACACTAGGTGTCAGTAATGTTAATGTTACTTTTTTTTAATTTAATTTAGCTTTTTTTCCAAAAGAACTAAAATACAAATATAGGGCATTCCAAAGATGCATTCAAAGATGTTGATGTAGTATTTGACACTCGACACTAGGTATCAGTAATGTTACTGTAATGTTTGTAAAGACACACAGGTTTAACTACGAAAATATTACATTTTGAAAGTAATGCTGGCTGCACGGTTAGAGTGTGGTTAGCATGTTGGCCACACAGTCAGAAGATCAGGAAGATCTGGGTTCGAATCTCTGCTTGGGCATCCCTGTGTGTTCTCCCTGTGTGTGCGTAGGTTTTCTCCGTGTACTCCGGTTTCCTCCCACATTCCAAAAATGTGTGTCCATGGGTTGAAGGAGAGAGGATGTGGCGTCAACATGACACATTCCACTATTACCAGCCAAGCAAAAGACAAGGAAGCAATCAGTCAGCCAACTAATGAAGGTAAATAAAGTGACTATTTATCTCTTGAATATAAAGCCCTCGCCATCAAGTAGCTACTTTTCAAGCCAAGCATGGAAAAGTCAACATCCCCCTGCTGTTCCCTAATTAACGTACATGCCTCTTTGCTCAGATGGACAACCGCCCAAGTGAGCAAAACAAACAACCAGTCATGCTCTACTCCCATCTCATTGTCTTCATTATACTACCGGTTTCTCTTCCATTTCTGCCCCCTTGTTCACCATTTTCATTTCTGTCGTCCTCCTCACTTATAACGATTATCATCTACTTTAAAGCTTTTCAACAATCTTGCAGATGCAGGAACCTGTTGCTAGGCAGAATTCATAGGGCTCAGTCATAATCATCCCAATAGTAAATTGTAATACAACAAACCAAGACATTAACAGGAAGTAATAGAAATACACACACTAAGGATCCAAAAAACTCCCAAAACAGCACTACAAGATTACATCATCATATTCTAAACAACAAAAATGTGTACAAATGTATAAGACAAACTTAGGACTGTAAACACAACAGGATCATTGCATCCCGAAGACCACAATCTGGCACCTCATGGACACCACTTTGTTGTTTTGTCATCATTTCTGTTATTTCTTTCAAATCATATTTCTCACCTTCTTTATGTGCCACTTGCAATTTTTTTGGTTTCCATTGAGTTCATCTGAGTTGCAGTATTGAGGTGAATAACACTATTGAATTTAAGAAACTGCTCATGTCAAAACAGGAAGGTGGTCATGGTTGATGCAACAATAATTGACTTTGGGGACAGTCAGAGTTATCCCTTTAATTTGTCATTTATATACATTTATTACAATTGTAATACTATATAAATGTATTTTTGGCTGTCTGGGACGGATTAAGCATCAAACAGGCACATCAGTACTGCTCACTTAGTATATGCAACCACTTATTTGCGACTACTAGCCATACTGCATTGCTTGGACAATTGATCAAATTTCATTCATTCATTAATTTTCTACTGTTTATCTTCACAAGAGTCGCGGGGGTGCTGGTGCCTATCCCAGCTGTCTTCAGGCAAGAGGTGGGGTACACCCTGGACTGGTCGCCAGCCAATCACAGGGCACATAAAGACAAACAACCATTCACACTCACATTCATACCTATGGACAATTTGGAGTCGCCAATTAACCTAGCATGTTTTTGGAATGTGGGAGGAAACCGGAGTACCCAGAGAAAACCCACGCATGCACGGGGAGAACATGCAAACTCCACACAGAGATGGCCGAGGGTGGAATTGAACTCGTGTCTCCTAGCTGGGAGGTCTGCATGCTAACCACTCGCTCACCGTGCAGCCCTGATCATTAATTTAACAAGACAAAATGTATTGATGTAGTTTTTTTACATTACAGAAATTACAGAAATGTCAAAAAAAATATCAGTGTCCTATGGTACAAAAGCAAATAACTGCAAAAAAAACATTGGCGCCAACTGTGGCTGTAAGCAACCTCTTGATGTCTCATTTGAAACACCTTTTAGACAGCCTGCTAAAGCACTTTTTCCTCCAGGTGATTATTCCTGATTAATGTCACTGACCCAGAATGGCAAAATTGTTTGCTAATGTTTTGCCGTAGGAGAAGCGGTAAAATGCACAGCAAGGTGCCAGCAATGGCACACTGGTTCTCAGAAATGAGTGAGTCATTTTACATTACCGGTTTTAGTAATAGTTACATCACTAGTATGTATCTTAGGTCCAAAGTGAGCAGGATAAACAGTCAAGATGTTTAGTTTATCAGAGCTCTACTCCGCTCTGTCCACCTGTTGCATGATCCCATGTTTCCTCTCAGACGTCTCCACCGTGACACAGGAATGCGGCTCTCATTCAGCTGTCTATCTCGTGCCTCGTCTTGTTAATGTAACACAGCATGTAACTGGGCAGACTCACTGACATGCTCTGTTAGACAGATGGACGCCGTCAAACTCACTAACAGCTGAGCGGAGCCAGAGTCCATGTCAGACCGGAACTTCATGTCTGATAAATGACATTCAAAACCAGCTTTTGATTAGGGTGGAACTTCTATAATGGAGCAGGACACTGCACAGCAATGTTGTAATGACGCTAACGAGCAAAATGCTCAGCCAGCCTTAATAGCGCAGATTAATTCATTCATTGCAAACAACGGTACGGCAAGTGTAGTTAATTGTAGTTAAATGTATCAAATGTTCCACTTGAACTGATTTTTAATCACAACCTTGCTGTGCATTTTACCGCTTCTCTTATGGCAAAACATTAGCCAACAATTTTGTCTCCCATTCTGGGTCAGTGACATTAATCAGGAATAGTCACCTGGAGAAAAAAGTGGTTTAGCAGGCTGTTTAAAAGGTATTTCAAATTTTAAAATGGATTTTTTTGCAGTTATATTTTTTTACATTTCTGTAATGTTTTACTGAAAAAAAAACTACATAAATACATTTTATCTTGTTAAATTACTGATCAGCGCTGCACAATGGTCGAATGTTTAGCACGCAGACCTCACAGCTAGACCCGAGTTCCATTCCACTCTCTGTGTTTCAAACGAGACATCAAGAGGTTGCCTACAGCCACAGTTGGGTTTTTTTGCAGTTATTTGCTTTTGTCCCATAGGACACTGAGATTTTTTTTACATTTCTATAATGTTTTACTTGAAAAAAAATACATAAATACATTTTATCTTGTTAAATTACTGATCAGCGCTGCACGATGGTTGAGTGTTTAGCACGCAGACCTCACAGCTAGACACGAGTTCAATTCCACTCTCGGCCATCTCTGTGTGGAGTTTGCATGTTCTCCCCGTGTATGCGTGGGTTTTCTCCGGGTACTCCGGTTTCCTCCCACATTCCAAAAACATGCTAGGTTAATTGGCGACTCCAAATTGTCCATAGGTATGAATGTGAGTGTGAATGGTTGTTTGTCTATATGTGCCCTGTGATTGGCTGGCGACCAGTCCAGGGTGTACCCCGCCTCTCGCCTGAAGACAGCTGGGATAGGCTCCAGCACCCACCCGCGACCCTCATGAGAATAAGCGGTAGAAAATTAATGAATGAATGATCAACTGTCCAAGCTATGTTAAATGTTGTTCCCCTCCAGTCCTCAGGGAGGCAGTAATGAGCATTACAAACGTAAAGTTTGCCACTCACAGTATCAATTTCCCCGAGGACAAGCTGACCACTGTCTTGAAACGTGACATTATCCTAGCGACTGTTATCATGCTTAACAATAACCTTTGCGTGGCAATCAATGGAAATGAAGCATGCTACTTCAAGTACACACTATACTCCACTGTTAGAATAAATGACACAAAGGCTTTCAAGAATTCACATGTCAACATCATTCAAATATAGATGACCTTACACAAAACTGACAGCTGGCCGGTGTTTACAAGTCAAGACTTTATTAGACCTCGTGTGTGTGTGTGTGTGTGTGTGTGTGTGTGTGTGTGTGATTTCATTCCCATGTCAGTATCACACTGTAATTGCTGCTACTCTGTGATGAGATAATTGCAAGTCTCCAGGTGTTTAAAGGCAGCCTGTCATTAGCTTTGACCTCTGGCTGACAGCAGTAAAAAAAGGTCGGAAAACAAAATGTCAGCGACAGAGAGCTGGAAAGAGTTTTTCAATGAGATCAGATCCATTTTTCATTTCATCCCCCCCAACCACTTTAAACTCCTTCTTTTCAGCCACAAAAGCTCCTGCCAACAAAATCCCAACTCACCGTCCCTTTTCATACAAACCAACCTGTTCTGTTCCCTCCCTCTTGCACCCCCCACGCCTAAAGCATCCCCCCCTCCACTTATTCTTTATCCCACAGCCTTTCTTGGCTCTCTCTCTCTCTCTCTCTCTGCCCATAGACACTGCTTTAGTGGGCTTTGCTGCACCATTGTTCTGCTAGCTACACATTTCCGGAGGCTGCCGCTTTACAAAGGGCCTCTGGGACACACTCACCTGATAACACCCCTTGCTAAATGCCAACCTTCACCTGCACACACACACACACACACACACACACAAACCTGCAGGAAATATGAATTAGTGAGGATTTGCTTTGCCTCAAATAGACTTGGATCTGCACATCCCAGAGAAACGAAGTGAAAATAAAAAGAGGAGCTGCATTGTGCCACTAATACACACACACACACACACACACACACAATCAGACCGACACACACCAATGAACCATCTCTGACCCCCAGGGTTTGGGAATGACCTGTGACCTTTTAGCTTGTCCTCTAGACGCATCTGAAGTCTGAAAGTGCATCTAATAGCAGTGTGGGAGGTTTAGACTTTTCAGAGCAGGGGTGGGCAAACTATGGCCCGGTGGCCACTTACGGCCCACCAAGCGTTTGAATCCGGCCCGCCAGTTGCTTTGCAAGTATTTCAACTTTTATCATACAAACTGGCAACATGACTTGTAAGTCTTATTTAGTAAAAAAAAAAAAAAAATCAACAACAAAAATGTTCTCAGCCTTACTCTAGAGCAGCGGTGGGCAAACTACGGCCCGGGGGCCACATGCGGCCCACTAAGCGTTTGAATCCGGCCCACCAGTTGCTTTCTAAGTATTTAAACTTTTAACATACAAACTGGCAACATGACTTGCAAGTATTATTTAGTAAAAAAAAAATAACAAAACTGTTCTCAGCCTTACTCTAGAGCAGGGGTCGGCAACCTTTACTATGAAAAGAGCCATTTTACCCAATGCCCACTGAAGAAAAATAGCCTGGAGCCGCAAAACATATAGTATGTTTAAAACAACATTGGAGGGAATTTGGGGGTATCAAAGTAGTTCAGATAAGAAAAGACGAGTTGGAGTACTCTTGCTAGTTTTGGAGATAAACTTACATAAATGTATGTGTAAACTACTGTAAACGTAAAAACAAGTTCCCATGCCGCTGTTTTTAAATTATCTCGAATTTATTTTTTAGATTTGTAGGTAAGTATTACTTGTTTTTCTTCATGTACTGAACTGGATAGCAGTCAGAACTCACTCAGGATGCATTCATGGTCTCAGACAAAGTTGGATTTTTTAAAACTCATTACAAAAGATGTGCATTTTCTCCACTCGGGTGTTAAAAATATTCAAGCATCGCAAAGGGAGCCACAATAAAGAGGCTGAAGAGCCACATGCGGCTCTGGAGCCGCAGGTTGCTGACCCCTGCCCTAGAGCAGCGGTGAGCAAACTACGGCCGGGGGCCACATGCGGCCCACTAAGCGTTTGAATCCGGCCCACCAGTTGCTTTCTCAGTATTTCAACTTTTAACATACAAACTGGCAACATGACTTGCAAGTCTTATTTAGTTACAAAAAACTGTTCAACAAAAATTATAAGCATAAAATAGTGTGTGTGTGTGCATGTTAAATATATGTTGGCCACCCAGGACAATTTTGTCAATGCGGCCCACGAGTCAAAATATTTGCCCACCCCTGCTCTAGAGCGTCACAGCAGCGGTAGGCATACATTTTCTTTTATTTCCAAAACTATTCTAAAAAGTACTAATAAAGCTAATAATGACCAGAATGCTTTAAAAAAAATTCAGCAGGGAACTGGTCCGGTCCTGGTGCTTTCTTATTGGGCATCTGCTGTAGAGCATCATGAAGATCCGTTAAAGAAATGGGTAAGTCTACGTTTGTCACCTGTTGTTTTAGTTTGAGGTGTATATATTTTTTTTCTAATAGTCCCTGAAGACAGAATTAATTCTTCCAGGAGGTTTAAACTGCTTTTAAATTAATTGTACATTTTTTTCCCAACTGTAGAAATTTTTTTATGGAAAATCCTACTAAATATCTGCACATTTATTTGATTACTGTCTATATTTAAATGAGACGACTAAGTACTAAAACTACTTATTGTATACAGTTTATGTATATTACCACAGTTTATATTACCAGCATACACACACACACAAACAGCAGCATTGTAGGCAATGCGTACAGTGAGTGTCTCTATTTGTGGACCCAGCTGAGCTCTTTTTAGAGGCCCATAAACAGAAGGTAACGCCACCCACAGACAGCGAGGGGCGACCCGCAGACCTGCAGGCTACCAAAGGCCCTAAAAAAGAAACATGGGCCATCTTATCTTCATCTTTGCAAGGTCAATGAAGCGTAAATGTTGCTGGATATCCTTAAGGAGCAATGTGACTCTAAAATAACCTTGAACTCTTTTGATTCTAATTTGTTGACTTTTGGGGAGTCACAGCAGCTTGAGAAAAGTTAAGACTTTTTTTTTCAACTTTCAAAACTGCGACGTTAACTTCAGATACAATTACGATTTCAAATTTTAATGTGATTCCTTAAAGTAGCCAACCACAGGCAAAAAATGATGTATATTTACAGACATAGCTTCATGTTATTATTAATTTTTTGCTGTGTTTGTTTAATTATGGGCCCGCCAGTGTTAGCCTGTTTGAAACCTAGTTTTGATTAAGTATTTGATAAGTATTGTTGAATAAACACATTATTTCATGCTGCCAGGATAACCACCTGCTGCAGTCAATGAAGTCGATGTGTTAAAAATTCCAAAATACATTCAACACTGTTGGCTTGTTTTTGTACAGACAACGTAAAAAGACTTGCCTCCAAGCAAAGTCAGTGACCTGGAGACAATCATTAATGTCTCCACTGAATGGATGACTTCTAAGCATTTGTTAAGGACCAGTAAATATGGATGGACTTCAAAAGGGTGTGCGTACACACTACAGTGAACTCACCGCACAGCAAGACGAAGAATGACGCTTGCATCCTTGTAGCGGCACACAAAACCTGTAGAAAGTTAGAAAACTTACTAATCCACGCTTAACACCAAAAATTATTATACATTAATGATTACAATTCAAACTTAGCTTCTTGTGCTCTTTTAATGCGCAACTAGTGTTCAAAGTGGCGGCACTCACCGCTTGGTTCCCCCCCTCAGATGGTAGCTCCCGTGTCCGAGCTTGCTGCTCCCTGTCCGGATCCACTTGCCGAGCTGCGGGCAGACACAACAACAGGAACCGGGTAGTGTATTTCCAAGCAAGTCTCCGCCGAGTGTACGTAACCCGGACCGGGCTTCTACGAGAACGAGGGAGGGAGGAGACACGGGCAGTCCTGCTGTGGGGGAGTTCGTGTGTCGAGCCCCCCCTTCGAGCAAAGACTGGCTCTCATGGTTTAGCATGTAAGGGAACCACATGAAGTAACATCATCAACACGTGACACTTTTCCACTTTACCATAAAAAACTCAACACATTTCAGGAGCATAAACTGTACCGTCGGGGTTCCATTGTATTTATTCATGTGAGTCAGTTTGCATTTTAACCAGAACTACAGTAGATTAAAAGTACCGCAACCTTAGTGAGGAAGTGGTCTAGAAGATGGATGGATTAAAAGTAAATAGCAATTCTTAACCACTTGTGGATTTAAGTAAAACAATTTTTATATGTATCACAAACATCTTTAGAACATCTTCAGGGGAAAATGTAAGTTACTTAAAATATCTTAAACTCAAAAACACATTCTAGGGCCTCCCTTGAAGTCCTCTGGCACACCCTATTAGAAACACTACTCATGGGGCCTTATTGTTGATATTGCATAAATAATCTTGCACATAACCTTTTTATGCAACTTTTCCATTGAGGGCTGTGTACAGAAAATTGAAAGACTGCAGAGGGCACTTTCTTTATAGCTTTCTTCTTAAAAATCAATCCTATAGAGTAAAAACAAGCTACTGACCCCACTGATTTAGGAATAAGTCACAAAAGCATCAATTTTGTTGTTGCAGTTTTATTGCCCATTGTTTGAATTATATTTAAAAAGAAATGGCACAATTTCCAACAACAAAAAAGTCTGGTTACAGCTCACATAGCCTTTGGTAATATTGTGTTTTTATTCACTTTTTGCATTGCTGTGTGTAGTTCTTTTGACACCACAATTGTGTTTCTTCTTATCAAAGTGCACAAAAATCAATCCAATAGAGTAAAAACAAGCTGCTGACCCCACTGATTTAGGAATAAGTCACAAAAGCATACATTTTGGTTTTGCGGTTTTATTGCCATACTAACTATTGTGAAACGATGCGTGTTATGTTGGAATTACATACTTTTATTGCATGTTTGAATTCTATTTTTAAAAAAATGGCACAAATATGTCCAACAACAAAAAAATGCTGGAAAGCACATGGTTACAGCTCACATAGCTTTTGGTAATATTCTGCGTTATACGTTGGTAGTGTATTGTGTTTTTATCCACTAATTGCATTGCTGTATGTGTAGTTTTGACACCACAATTGTGTTTCTTTTTATTAAATTGCACAAAAATCAATCCTACAAAGTAAAAACAAGCTGCTGACCCCACTGATTTAGGAATAAATGACAAAAGCATAAATTTTGTTGTTGCGGTTTTATTGCCATACTAAATATTGTGAAACGATGCGTGTTATGTTGGATTAACATACTTTTATTGTATGTTTGAATTATATTTTTAAAAAATTAGCACAAATATTTCCAACCAAAAAAGAGGCTGGAAAGGCACAAGGTTACAGCTCACATAGCCTTTGGTAATATTCTGTGTTATACGTTGGTAGTGTATTGTGTTTTTATCCACTAATTGCATTGCTGTATGTGTAGTTCTTTTGACACTACAATTGTGTGCAACATTGTCGCTAATATAGTGTGTCTCACACAGGAACACTACAATTGAGTACCATCTAGTAGCTCAAACGTGACATGATACAATGGCGACTCAAAGGATAATTAATAGCAAAATTTGTTATCGTGACAGGCCAAGTATAGTTAAACTTCAACCACACTCTGAATCCAGGTACATTTTCATAACAAATGAGCTGCTGCGGTGCATTCTGGGACTTGTAGTAACCATGAAAGGGTTCTGACACAACCTGGTTGCACCTAATGTTATGGAGAGTAAGTGTACACAGTACAAGATGAATGTAGTTTGTTTAAAAAAAGACACTTTTGTATTATTTCTTTTTTCAAAACAATTTCCTTTCCCCCAGAGGTGTCCTTCATAGGTCTTTGTGCATCCAGAAGATGGACACTCCCTTGGCGTCTCTGTAAGGCGTTTCTGTGAGCGACTGAACCACAGGTGATACGCCTAATGGAGGAGGGTTGAAGGAGAGTGGAGGTGGTGGAGGAGGTATCGCAGATGTAAGAGGTGGTGGAGGAGGACACGGAATCATCCCTTTTTCGACTTCAGTATCCCTTTGTTTCTGCAGGGTAGGCACTCTATTTGGTACAGTGGAGAACCTGAGAAGCATCTCCATGGGAACGAATGACGCCATGGCACCCGCACTCTGCACCGGCGTGGACAACTTGTACCCCAGGTGGGTGTAGAAGTGCTGCTTATCATGGGTAGTCAAGCACAAACGTTTGAACCCTCGGCTTTTGGCATAGCGCTCAGTGTCCTCCATCAGAGTTCGTCCGTAGCCTTTCCCTCTCTCCGCCTTGGACACCACCACCGACTCCACAAACAGGCTCCCACTATGACCTATGACCCTTGAGAGGCGGGCGTGCCCAAGCAGCCTCTCCACCTGTCCAGGAACCTGCAGGAGCAACACCAGGTGGATGGGGAAATCCGGACAGGATTTTTGCAGGGAGTGAACACGGGCGGCCTGGCTCCTCTGCCACTCGGCATTGACCAGGTCTGCACAGGGAATCAGCAGATCTGGACGCAGGTGGATGGGAGTAACGCAGATCTTCTCTGCTGGTTTAGAGTCTGTTTGTGTCTTTGCTATATGCTCATCTTGGACCAGTGAGGCTTCAGAGACTGTCTGCAAAAGTAGGTTCACGTTGAGGCCATCTCCAGTCACCAGCAATCCAGACTTGGGCCTGCAGTGATCAGAGTCCATTTAATGTCACAAAATTACTTTCATAAACCAGATATTCAAAGGAAAACACATGCATTCTGACTTTAAAGTGCATACTTGTAATATAAGTGGAGCAATAATAATGCACAGCATCCTGCAATATACTGTGACAAGATGCATGCCGCCACCTGGCGGTCTAGAACTGCATTACAACTGAAGAGTGCTGCGGATTTGAGGGGAAATAATACGTTTAAAGGACAAAATGTTTAATCTTGGAACTATGTATCAATAATAACTCATAACTCACTAAACCAGCGGTTACGCTTTAACAGTACATGTTCACATGCCGTAGAGCCGTTCAGTAAAAGTACCTGCTACATTGCCATGCTAACTTTCAGTAAGCAGCTTAAAATAACAAATGTACGTTTGTTAGCAACGAAATTACATACATTGTTCTGTCTCCCACTCGTTAGCCGGTAGCGTTCTCACCCTCCTCTTGACAGCTGATCTACAGTTGATTTTACTTGATCATATAGTTTTAACTGTACAACTGGTCTAGGATCGGTCGATCCATCACCTGGCACTGCCACTCATTGACATTGGCTAAACTGAAGCTCTTCCAGGCACCGTGATTCGCGTCTGCTACCACGCGTATAGGAGTAGTATTGCACCTATATGTTGCTAACTGGGAAACTACTACTATTGTACAGTGTTTTTCTATTATGAAGCTTCTTTTTTTTGCAAATATTATATTAAAATATATATTTACATCAGCCTTCACTTTTATGTAATTTGTATGTATCTACGGTACAAATACACGCAACAAGACACGAGCAGCAAAGACTTTTAAGCGTAACCGTTGGCGGGAAAGAAAGATACGTGTATTAACTTAACGTCACGACTAAAGTTGAAAGGGTTTATAGAGATCGTCTTTGTTTCGTCCAAATGTAAAACACAAAGCGGAAGTGATGCAGGTCACATGACCGCTCCATCGCGGAAGTAGCCCGTCGTTTTGTGGCTCGTCCCCGGCAGCAGGATGTTGCCCTAAACAAAAGTGAGACATATATTCCGCAGAGGCTGACTTTGAAACAGATGCGCTAAACTGCTTTGACTTGTCTCTTTACATAGAAACACACACATATATATTAGAAATTACTGCTTTGTCGAAATGGGACCCGGATAAAAGAGAGAACATTCCAGAAGCACCGTGGACTGCGGGGTTTCGAGTGCGGCCTGCTGTCGCCAAGAAGCTCAAATAGCCGGCCGGAGGACGCACATCAAGTCACCGGCCATTGTGGACAAAGAAAACATTGGAGTGTTTCTACATTTCTCATCCCGTAAGTACAATATTTATATTTCAACATGACATTAGCCTCTTGTCCTTGGCGTTAGCTTTTTGCTGTTGCTCAAGATGGTTGGTTAGCTTTAGCTTAGCGTAGGCTAATGATAATAATAATGCGTTCGCAGTGATTAATTGCTCTGCTATGTTGACTAATTCAGATATTTGCAATATAGTTGTATTGCTACGTAAAATCCAATGCGACCAAACTACATATAGAATTTAATGCGGCGAATGTTGTAAGGACGGTACGGTTATCTCCCCGGTTACAACCGTTCAAATAAATTACTGTTTGTATTTATTATGTCATTCTACGCTACAGCAAAGATAACACAAGCACGCATTTTGGCCTTAAACTATAATTGTTTTGCTAACTTGCTAAAAACAACCTAGGCGACAACATTTGGAATATTCTTGGCAAGTGAAATGAACACCGCCCATGCATTTAGACACATTATCTAACATTATCTAGCAATTGTTAAGATTTTGTTTACTGCTTCCGCATGTTCCCCATGCACCTTGGTTGGCGTCATCAAACTCTAACCGATTCAAGGAATAAACTGTTTTACAATGACAGTTTCACATGCAGAAGTCACATAAATACAGTTAAATGATTTTAAATTTAACGTCACTTCTACAAAATATATAATTGACAAAGACTACTGTGAGACAGCGAGATCCATATGGACACCACCTTCATTTTTGCGTTATGAGTTGTTTCTTAAATTGAATAGTGTTTCTTACCTTCTTTATCAAAATGCCAGCATTTGCAACATTCTGTAGTTTATTAAAGACCTATTATGCAGCTGTGATTAATAAGAAAAGCATAGATTTGTGGTGTAACTGTAGTCAACTGCTCATGATGTCATAATGCGCAACAAAGCTGGGAGACGATGGCTTCTGGGTTCCATGCTAACGCTCTGGTAACACGGATGTTTTGTGATTTTCTATGTAAACTGAAAAATACTCTATACCGGGTGTTCACTAACCAAGGTTTGAGTGTATATTTCGTTTTTGTTTAGTAAAGGATGGTTTAAATATATATAAAACGTTCATACTGTTTCACCTCTGGATTGGGATTACGGAGTCATTTGTGATCGCTTCAACATAAAATTATTGTTTGTTATTGTTTTTCTATTATTTTGTTCACTTGTGTACAATAAACGATATTAATTCCAACGTGATCGTCTGTCTGGACATTAGACCGCATAATTGCTTGGATTCCCCGCAACAGAAGTTATGTGGTGGTCTTTTGGTAGAATACTCGATTACCAAAATATCCGATAGCTGCAGCCCTAACTGTATTAGGTCCGCTTTAAAAAACAAACAAAAAACCTCATTTTTAAGGTGTGGCGGCTTTTGTTTTGTCGTGGCAGTGCGCCCGATCAATTACATGTAGAGGAAGCCTTGTATCACATTACAACAGTATTGATATATGATACTGCGGTATTGGACTAGCTAAAATATAGCCACATTGGTATTATTGAGACGCAGAGACAGTGCACACTTGCTGGTCATTGCATTATTGTGTATCTCTTTACCCTGTGTCTTAGGTTCCCCGTCTCCCCATCATCATTCCTGATTCTGTTCTGGGAGATTTCAGACCAGTATCATCGCCAAGATAGCTGGGCCAGGCAGGAAGCGGCACACCTCAGATCCAGACCCCAGCAGCGGCAGCGGTAGTGATTCCAGCGACGGACGGCCTCTTAGTGCCAAGTGTCTGAAAATGTCCTCCAGCGGTGGTGGTTCTGGGACGGTGGGCCGACGTGGTGGGGCTCAACAGCAGCATAGGGGAGGCGGTGGCCACGGAGCAGAGCTGTCCTCCTCCAGTACCAGTAAAAAGAAGCAGAAGGACAGAGCTAACCAGGAGTCCAGAGAGGCCAAGAGAGCTGCTGCTGCTGCTGCTGCTGCAGGAGTGGATGGAATTCTTGCAGAGGTCAAAAAAGGTAAGGAGTGCAAATTATCTTAAAAAAAACAAAAACTGCAGCAGCAATACCAACGTGTCTCACAGGCTTAGCAGCTGTGTAACTTCCTTATATATATTTGTGGTAGAGCTTGTTCTAAATAATTTCGACTTCAAAACTTTGCTGGGCATGGTGAATCCATCATTTCTAGCAGGTTTTTAAAGCTGTTTTTTCTGTTTTTTCAATGTGATAAGGTTGCTTTTCCTTTCACGGGGAACGCAACAGGAGCACGGCAGACATCACACACATTCCTCATATTGGAGTCTGCCTCGAGTTTTAAGATGATGAAAATGATTTTGTAATACACTGGATTCGAAAATTCCTGTGAGTTACTGCTTATTCCTTGCTGGCTTCTTCCACTGCAGACGTGCTAGCCTGTTAGCTTCAACCGAGCCTGCGGGCTGCTGCTCCGCCCCTCCTCCCTCTTCCCTCCCTCAGCTCAAGATACAGCTCAAATCGAATTTATATCTATATCAACAATATGGTTGATTTTGATGTTGTGCTTCAAACAAATAAACTGGCGCATGCGTAGAAAGTTTGCTCCGTTGTGTGCACTGGGATTTAAGACGGTATGGCAAGAGAGCTAATGTGACACTATGAATTACAACCAGCTAGAAAGGATTGAGTGTTGTTCCTGACATTTAGAGGGGGGTGAGAGAGGGCTGAGTGAAACTAGAGGCTCCACAGTTGTGTTGCAGACTAAATACGTACAGCAGCACGCTTAAGTTCTCAAAGTTGAGGCGCTGTATATCGGAGGGGATATTTCACTTGGAATGACTTCCATTGCTTTGGACTCACTGTGAAAAATGGTATTTTTGTTGTTTGTTGTTTATCTCCATGCTAATTTTTCTGTGCACAGCTTGAGCATGTGAGTTTGCAGTGGCATGGCCTGAATGAGAGCGAGCAGGTGCACCGCATTCACTGCCTGCCTTGGAGCGTAGTTTATTTGTTTTAGTTTATTTGTATTCAGGCAGACAACTTTATGGGCAGCGAATGTATGCATTGAGCTTAATATAATTGTTGTTTCACTTTAAATCATAATTGCAATACTGTCATGATTTTCATGCATTCAGTGTTCAATCTGAATCATAATTGTAAGATGGATCTTATTCCTATAACATAATTCCTGTCAATAAGGTTTATTGTGTGTCTTGAAGCAATGGACCCATGGATTTTGCTATACGTCAGCACCAGCAGAGGGCATAAGTAATTTGGAACCGGCTAGTTAGCCGCCTAAAAGAGCTGCAAATCAAATGAAACCAAGAAATGGTAGCATGTATTGCCACTGTTAAACAGCGAGATAGTTGAATGTGAATCTACTTTAAACTGGAAATATTTGTTGTAAATATTCTTGTTGTAGATGTATTTGTGGACTGGAAACAAAACGCCAGTGAAGTGATCATCAGGCTACGTTGCGGCGAAAGTGTGCAGAGGATTGAGGATGTCAACACAACCTTCACTGATACTCACTGCCATGTGCACTTCCCAGGTATAGCCATCTTCTAAGTCACACAAACAACAACTAGAATAGGAATGGAACGTAAGTCAAAGTGATTTATTTTCAGATGAGCGTCAGTGGTCCTGCTACTTACAAGAAGAAATAGAAGCCTCTTGTAGTAGAGTCCAGTACAAGGAGAAGGGAGGTTTCCTGTTGCTCATCCTGCACAAAAAGATTCCTTTTCACACTTGGCCTTCACTGAAAGTAAGCCGACTATATATTTGACTAAGATTGCCAGCCCTTCATAAGGGAGAAACTTCATGATACAATCTTTTATCTTCATCCTGTTTATAGTCCAACAAGAAGGAGAAAGAGGCTGCACCCGTCGAGACCAAAAATTTCACTGGGGCAGAGACAAGTCCTATTGCTTTGGCGTCAACAGAGCATCTCAAGACCACCTCACCGTCTCAACCTCAGGCTTCCTTCTCCCCTGTACACGGTGCATCACGCTCCAAAGCTCAACGCGCCGTCAAACGGCACCTGAAAAACAAACAGCCGTGTGACAAAACCTCCATGGACTTTGCAGAGGCGCCGACAACAGGATCATCTGGCGATGGCACATGTTCTTCACATAAAATTGCCTCGGTTAAGAAAGGCAGCCAGCAGTCTCGGGAACCCAGTGCTAAGCGTGCCACTGCACATCCTACTCAGATCAGCAAGGAAGACAAGTCTACTACTGAAAGGGACACGCACTCAGCCCAGACCAGAACCTCACACGCACACCCGCCTGCTGTGGAGCAGTCACAAACAACACACAGAGGTGGAGACAACAGTGAGGATAGATTAAGTAGCGAGCAAGAGCATAAACAGGGATGTGATGTTGCTGCTGCCAACCATTCCAACAAGACTCAGGTGAGTAAAGATGCCCGTTGAAGCATCACACCTGGAAACTTATTTGTAATATTGCTTTTTAGCAAAGTGTCTTTACATTGGCGGAACTTAGATCAACAACGACTCTTTATTGGTTAAATTTTGAACTTAATGGCCTGTGCATGCATATTTTGACACCATGCAGATGTGCATTTTTGCAAATATCCGTATTCTTATGGACATTGCCTAAGGTATGCAAGCTGTAGTTGACTATTGCACCCAATGTGTTTTTCTATTTAGGTGACAGGGAAACAACAAGACCCACCAATCACAGGGGGTAAGTCCAGAACTCGGGATGGTGAAAAGCAGCCAACAGCACCTCCTGTAAGCACAAGTGACTCCCTCAAAACTTTGGCCTCAAACAACCTCGCAGACTCTCCAGAAAGGAGACTGGACACAAGTGTCTCTGAGCCACAGACAATGTCTGTAGAGGAAGAATCACAGCAGGATACTCAAACCCACCAGCAGCTGGATTTAAGCGGAACAGAGTCAGGGCCAGCCAAACGAGAGCCATCCGAAGCAGGTCTGACCCAGATGCAAGGCAGTTGTGATGGAGAGGAGAAGCGTGACCAGTCCAAAGAGGAGCCACCACTCTTAAAGCCACAGGAAGGTTAGTCTTGGCAATGTCTCTCTAACCCTCCTGAAAATGAGTGTGATGATATAAATATTAACTCACCACAGCGCCAGAGCCGCTGGTAAACGTGAAATTTGTGAAGAACGACTCATACGAGAAAGGCACAGACTTGATGGTGGTTAACGTGTACATGAAGGGCATCTGCAGGAGCACAGCTAGGGTCATTTTCAGGGAGCAGGACTTCACTCTCATCTTCCAGACAAGGTACCGGATTGAAACTTTCAAAGAAAATCACAACGCAGCCAGCGACAAAGCTTCTTTTGTCTTTCATTTTGTAGCGATGCTAATTTTCTTCGGCTTCATCCAGACTACGCACCAAACACAGTCTTCAAGTGGCAGGTCAAACTCAGGTAAATGTGTAATTTGCACAAAACCCCATGATGATGAAATGAAAGCATCTTTTACTTGCTGGAGGCAAGAGACTGTGTGTGTGTCTGTCCTGTGCTTGCTGTAGGAACCTGATACAGCCTGAGCTGTGCAGCTACTCCTTTACTGCGTCCCGAGTGGACATCACTTTAAAGAAGAGACACAGCCAACGCTGGGAAGGTCTAGAGGCCCCTGCCACACAAGGTCTGCTGCCAGGCTTCTACTTGTAGAAATTTTTTTTTTTTTTTACAAAAGTAACATGAACAGCAATCTCACATTGCGGCTTTATGTGGTTTCCATGTGTAAAAAAAAAAAGAAAATCAATATCCTCTCCTCTAACCACAAGGTCCATTGTCCTCTGTTTAAGGTGCAGTGGGTGGCGCCAAGGTGGCTGTGCCCTCGAGCCCCACCTGCATGGAAAAGAGCCAACCAGGCAGCAGCCAGCACAACCTACCAACCAAGGAGGAGCCTCCCAGGGTTGGTGAGGAGAAACCGAAAGCCCCCAAAGCGCCACCCAGAGTAGAGGAGAGCGGTCTGGAAACTGTGGCTCCTCGTACTGTCTCTGAACATGTCGCCATCACCAAGCCAGAGCCGACTGTAACGGCGGTGAGTCGGCAAATGTACATTTGTGACCAAATTCTGTTTTAATTTTTGGTTTATTTTTGTAAATCAGCCTAAGCCGACTTGCATGGTGCAGCCTATGACCCATGCACCTCCCGCTAGCAATGAGCACCATGAGGAAGAGGAGGAAAAGAAGGTGTGCTTGCCCGGGTTCACAGGATTGGTCAACCTCGGAAACACTTGCTTCATGAACAGCGTCATCCAATCTCTGTCCAACACCAGAGAGCTCAGAGATTATTTTCACGGTACTTTGATGACACTTGTTTTAACTGAAGACACACAGAAGGATACATTCGTCAATATTTACAGTAATCTCACCACAATGTTTGGTCCAAAAGAAAGTGTTTTATTCCGTTTGGTCTCCATGTAGATCGAGGATTTGAGGCAGAAATCAACTGCAGTAATCCGCTTGGAACAGGAGGCAGGCTAGCCATTGGCTTTGCTGTGTTGCTTCGGGCACTGTGGAAAGGCACGCACCATGCCTTCCAACCCTCAAAGCTGAAGGTACCATATCATCAGTAGTAAATTCACAAGTGACAAATTATCATTGTTGTCACCCTCTGCTTTGGCCATGCCCAACATAGGCAATTGTGGCCAGCAAAGCCAGTCAGTTCACTGGCTATGCCCAGCATGACGCCCAGGAGTTCATGGCCTTCTTGCTTGATGGCCTCCATGAGGACTTGAACCGCATTCAGAATAAACCGTACACTGAGACGGTGGACTCTGATGGTCGCTTAGATGAGGTAATGAATCAGGAATCGTCCAAAGTTGTGGCCTTTTTGCTCAAACTTGTGTTCCTTGCAGGTGGTGGCGGAGGAGGCCTGGCAGAGGCACAAGATGAGAAATGACTCGTTCATTGTAGACCTCTTCCAAGGCCAATTCAAATCCAAGCTTGTTTGCCCCACATGTTCCAAGGTAAGGTCATAGTACTTTTTACGTTCATACTTCAAAGAAAGCAATCACTATTCAGTAATTGTTTTTTTCTCATTCTCAGGTGTCTATAACCTTTGACCCCTTCCTATACCTGCCAGTCCCGTTGCCACAGAAACAAAAAGTGCTCTCCGTTTTCTACTTTGCCAAGGAGCCGCATAAGAAACCCATTAAGGTGAGAATAGAAAATAACTATGCCAAACGATTCCAGCAAAGGACCTTTCTTGAAAAAAAATTTGTGTGACTGTGTCAGTTCTTGGTGAGTGTGAGCAAGGAGAACTCCAGCACTGCAGAAGTCCTTGAATCCATCTCCAGGAGTGTTAGAGTCAAGCCTGAGAACCTCCGACTGGCAGAGGTTAGAACTCTTACATTAGAGGTGTACACCACTGAATTGACCTACATTTGGTTGATTTTTTTAGCATCTTTTAGTGCTTTCATATTACAACTTTAACACTGTGTGATAAGTTTGTAGTAGGATTGGACTAAGCTTGTTTTCTTTGACTCAGGTGGCAAAAAACAGCTTCCAGCGCATGTTTCTGCCCTCCCATTCACTAGACACTGTGTCGTCCTCGGACATGTTGTTCTGCTTCGAGGTGCTTTCCAAAGATATGGCCAAGGAGAGAGTGTTTTTGCTTCGAGTGCAGCAGGTAACAAAAACACATTTTGATTAAAAGATGATTTTCTGTGTCAAAAGGTAAAAGGATCTTGTTTGCCCCACCCTCAACACAGAGACTCCAAGTCCCCAACATCCCCATTTCAAAGTGTGCCTCCTGCCTTAAGCCCCCGGTGTCTGAGGAAGATAAGCTGAAGCGATGCACTCGCTGCTATCGCGCGGGCTACTGCAATCAGTGAGTTGTATGCCACATCACGCCATAAATGAGTTCCATTCTCTAATCCCATTATCCTATCCTATCATCCCAGACAGTGTCAGAGGACCCATTGGCCCAATCACAAAGGTGTGTGTCGACCCAACACTGAAAATGTGGGTCTACCTTTCCTGGTTAGCGTACCAGAATCCCGACTGTCCTACAGCCGCCTCACTCAACTATTGCATGGTTACTCCAGGTACAAAAAAGCTGCAATTTACCAATACTGAATAATAGAGTAATAATATTGGAAAATTGGAATTTAATTTGCAAGAGAAAATGTAGATGTCTGATGGGGTATATTAGTCATCTAAAATTGTGCTTTACAATTTGCTTCTTATTTAGCAGTTGTTAAGGGTTGCGGCCTAATTTTACTGACTCTACTATTATGCCATTCACCTCGGACAGGTTTTCGGTCAATGTATTCCAGCCTCCTTTCCAGTCTGGCAGGACATCCCCCGAGCCATCTCCTATTCTCCCGATGCCACCGACAGGCTCTCTAGGTTCAGGAGATGAAGCCATGGGTGGTGGTAGTAGTACTACGGTAGAAGCAAGTGATTGTGGACCCGAGTGTGGCACTCCATTGCTGGACTCCCCGACGGAGCACACCCGGGCCTCACCCCTCACCTCTGGGGACACAGCTTCCCTCGCTTCCTCCAAGACGTCTCTCTCAACAACACAGACGTCAGACTCTGGATTCTCTGAGTCCATCTCCTCTACTTCCTGCTGCTCTCTGGACACCCATGTTGAAAAAGAAACCTCTTGTGAGAAGGCAGTGCGGCCCGAAGGTAATGGATGCTGTTGTTTTTGTTGAACAAATCTGTATTTATTTTCATTTTCCTTCCTTTTTGTTGTTTCCTTTTTCCAGCTGCAGTAACAGGGTTTCAGCAAACAAATGAGACGTCTTCAGGGCATGCTGGTCAGTTCTACATCGCTGTGCTGGATTCAAACAACAAGGAACAAAGGCTGGATGAAAAAGGTAGGAACTTAACTTTGAATAATCTGGATTATGTCTGTTATATATTTTCTTCCCATCCCCAATCACCTCTGCAGAAGACATGCTGGTCGACCTTCCGGAAGACGCAACGCTGGAGCTGGTGTGGAAGAATAACGAGCGGCTGAAGGAGTACGTCCTGGTGAGCTCCAAGGACCTGGAGTACGAGGAGGATCCAGGATCTCTGAGCGAGACGGCCCGAGCGGGACATTTCACCCTGGAGCAGTGCCTCAACCTCTTCACCAGACCAGAGGTGCTGGCTCCAGAGGAGGCATGGTAGGGCTCTTCATATTTTAATTACCTCATTGAGGTGTGTAAACATTACAGCAGGCACAGCAAGTTCTTATGCTCACTACATCAAAATATATTTTTTTCTGGCTTTTTTCCTCACCCAAAGGTACTGTCCCAAGTGCCAGCAGCATCGTGAGGCCTCCAAGCAGCTGCTGCTGTGGCGTCTTCCCAACATCTTGATCATCCAGCTCAAACGCTTCAGCTTTAGGAACTTCATCTGGAGGGACAAGATCAACGACATGGTGGACTTTCCTGTCAGGTGAATATTTGATTAACTCATTGATCGCTCGCCATTTTGTGATATGATGGCAGAGAAAATAACGCAGAGCATTTTGAGAGGTCAGATTTTTTTCTAGGTGGCATTTTTGTGATGCAAATGCATTATGCTTTTGAACACATGTTTTTTTGAGAAGCCAAACTCTTTACTTAACTGACCCCAGCAAATAGCTGGAACAATTTTCCTTGGCAACAAAATCCGACCAGAACTCAGCCCAGGACTACAGACGTCTTTGGCACTTACAATTTTGCGTGCATTCCTTGTAGCAGCTTTGATTCAGTTCCTCATTTTGTCTTGTAGGAATCTAGATCTCACTAAGTTCTGCATTGGCCAAAAGGATGAAATGCAGCAACCACCTATCTATGACTTGTACGCGGTCATCAACCACTACGGGGGGATGATTGGTGGCCACTACACTGCATATGCTCGCCTGCCAAGTGACAAAAACAGCCAGCGCAGTGATGTTGGTGAGTTCATCTAACGTAGCACTTCACTTGTGTTCCTCTGTTTGTTTCCAACCTACCACTTGTCCTCAAACAGGCTGGCGTCTGTTTGACGACAGCACCGTCACGATGGTGGAAGAGAGCCAGGTGGTGACTCGCTACGCCTATGTCCTTTTCTACCGACGACGGAATTCACCCGTGGAGAGGCCGCTGCGCTTTCTCAGACCGGTCGGAGCAGAGTCCCCCTCTTCTATGGGAGCTACTGCCAGTCAGGTGAGGGCGGCGAATTGAGCTACCGAAAGTCTGTGAATGATGGGGAAAATGACCCCACCCAAAAAGTGTGTTTTTTTTTTTCTTTAAGTCGGCTCAGTTTATGTCAACAACAACAGTGTTCTTCTTGTTATTAAAGAAGTGGCTGCTTAAAGGGGAAGTTGCTGGAACTACTCTCCTCAGCACCAAAATCTGACCATACCTTGGCTCAGGACACAAAGTAGGGAGTGAGTCGCTGTTGACGGACTTCACTGCTTATGGGGGTGTCATACAGCTTCATGTCAAAAAATCGGAACTATCCCTTTAAAGGTGTAATTTCCATGATTAACGGATCATTGGTATTGTAAACAATTGTAAACCACAGTAGCAACATAACTGCTGGTTAGTTACACCGCATGGACTTCCTGTTCAGTGCTTAGCAAGCTTCAAAACAAAAGTAGCAGCATTAACTTGTGTTCTACCACAGCACCTAACAAAATACACCCAATTAGTTTTGTCACATTTTCGCATGTACGAAAACTTTATTGTGGTCAAAATAACCTTCTCATCTCCATTATTAGTTAGTATAATAATGATACAATAATAATACAAGTGAAAAATATTACCATTGGACATGGAGTAGGTGTAGGATTAAATAAGCGTTCCTTCTACCTACTCCTTTTTGGATTTGATGAATTGTGCTGGTGTATGTTCTTTAATGTAACTAGTTAACAAATGAAACCACGATCAGAGGTTCCAAAATACTATCGCACACTCTCATATTTCTGGTGAAATTCACAAGTAAATGTCCACGCAATGGCTACTTTAGGCCTTGATTTTGCTTTTGTTGGCAACCACATCAGTCAGCCAGTTGGAAGGGCGTCAAGAGTTGTACTGTGTCCTGTGAATACATATTGAATACACTTTAGCTAGTGCTATGTTTTATGTAAAGTTTCTGGGTGTCTGCTGTTTGGGGTATATGTTATGGATAGAACCTTACTTCAGCCATCTCATATGCTGAACGAGGTTGTGTCTCATGGGAAATTCAGCTCATTATTCTTTATTTTTTCTCTATTGGCCCTAAGTGGAAAAAGTTTGGTCTCTGTGCCCCGTGATTGACTTGTTCCTGAACAACAACCCTGTACAAAAGAATCAAGAAATTGCATTTTAGTTTGTACAGTTGGCCTTTGTGAAACTCTGAACCACAGGTTCCATTTCCTCTGTGCTTCACTTGTTTGCTTTTATTCTTTGTTTTAAACAAGAAAGGTAATGATTGTGTCACATTTTCGACTCGTTCAAATTAACAGTTGATTATTGAGCATTACTTTTCACAGCCAATCAAGGCATTTTCTTCAAGTGCATCAAGTCATAATGACAGTATTTGTTAGACCACTCCTTTCTCCCAGAAGCTGACACCAGTTTCCGGCAATCGCAGGCTTCTCTAATATGGCGGGAACTGGAGGAAGAAGAGGAAGAGTTGCTTGATGAAAGCCCACATGGAGTATTCCGCTCTGGTCTACGGCGGCAACAACAACAACAACAAATGCACAGGACAGGAGATGAAGATGAAGACAGAGGAGCGGAAGGGCGCCACAATCATTGCAGTCCTGATGACGACCGCGTGCGTTATTTTGTCATGGGCACCCTGGCCGCCGTGTTTGCCCTCTTGGTGAATTTGCTGTATCCTCTTCTTTACAAAGCAAAGTGGGCCTGAGCTGCAACAGTCATTGGGTTGGTGGCTCTGCTGCCTATTAGCTCAAACAAGGAAGTCAAATAAGCCGTTTAAGTTCTGATAGTGCGTGGACCCTCAAAACTCTGTATTCCATCTAAACTCTCCAAGAGGATAGGATACGACAATTTAACAAGAACCCAGGATCTGAAGTTGACATCAGCTCATCTCCTCCTGTTTTTTTTTTGTTTTCTGTTGACTAGCAAAAATCCTTGTTTCCACCACGAGGTACTGCATCACTCAAACAGAATTCATAGAAATTACATCCTGGATCGATGGTTGAGTTTTGAGGCATCAAAGTACTGTACTCTTCAGAGTGGCTCCCAGTGCTTCCCAAAATAATGGGGCGGGCGAGGCAGGGAGTACTTTTAGTGTTGACCTGCCAACATGTACACATTTATTGTACTAAACATGCAGTTTAACTCTTGAATACCGTTGTATGCTTCACAGCTCTCCCATTTTCCTGGTTATAATTTTGAGTTCACATAAATATAAATTTCTCAATAGTATCTCAAATTGGGGGGCGTGAAAACATTTCTGTGCCCTGCAGGGGCAGACATTAACTGAGAACCACTGGTCTCCCCCCAGTAGGATGGATTGCAAATCAACCCTTTATAGTATACTCGGGGAGAACATGTGGACGAAGTTATGATTGTTCGAAAATCAGCACATGAATATTAAGTTTTAATATGTGGTCTTGGCGACATGTCCTGTTATGCAATTTTTGCAGGTTTTATCAGACTTAATCAGAAAGTCTTATGTTAACTTCTATATATTGGACTTAGTCAAAGTGTGACTGGTGTATGTACATTGAATATAGGTCAGCAGAAACATTAAGGATTTTAGTATAAAATGTACGTTATAGGGCAGGTTTTGCTCAAACCAAGCCATTTTATTCATTGAGTCTGCACACATTTTTGGCATATTGATGTAATAAATGCAGGTCTGTATTTGTTATTGTTGGTTTATGTATGTACATCATATATATTCAGTCTGATTAATCCAATTTGTAATGTAAGTCTGCTTTAAAGTTGAGATGTGTTTAAAGGGGATCTACTAGGCTCATTTTCGGCACTTTGTATTGAGTTTTGGGCTCCTGTGTATATATATATATATATATATATATATATATATATATATATATATATATATATATATATATATATATATATATATATATATATATATAAAGCTTTCTAGATCTTCCAGTTTCCGTACCTCTTTCTGCAGTGTTTCCATGGACTTCCATGGACGCTCTGTTTAATTTACTGCACACCGGCCGCATTTACTGAGCGCAGGGAATCTGCAACTCGTCGCATTGATGTCAGTAGAGCTCGTTGTTAGAAAAAACTCTGTAAAACCGAGCGTGCAGAGCCATCCCAAACTTATTATGCAGGGCTCACTTCCAAATGTGCAAACCTCATTATCTTATGCTTTTGGCATCGTTTAACACGATAATACAAGATTGTAACAATTATAGGTCCCCTTTAATGTTCACAAGTGACTTACTGGAAATGCTTTATGTAAAGGTTTTCAAAGTGTGGCATAGTCGGCGTCCCTGCAGAGTATAATACAG
Organism: Doryrhamphus excisus; assembly: GCF_037039965.1. Classification (NCBI taxonomy): domain Eukaryota; kingdom Metazoa; phylum Chordata; class Actinopteri; order Syngnathiformes; family Syngnathidae; genus Doryrhamphus; species Doryrhamphus excisus. The sequence continues at coordinate 6,746,768 of NC_136373.1, read as the reverse complement.
TTTCCCACATTTTGAAAACCACTGTTTTATGGTGTTTGACAAATCTTTTTTTTTGCCTTTGTCAAATTTGTTTCTGTTTTTAAAGCACTGTTTGTTTTTTTATTATTACTTTTTAATTGTATTTTGATGGTGGAAGCCACGGGAGCATGTGTATTACACAGATATTCAATTTAATAATGGCCGGTTATGTTGTCTTTGGTGGAACATTGAAGTTATTTGGCACTCTTAAATGTCTAGGTGGGATTTTTTTTATTTTTAATAATTTAAACAACAATTGTGATTGTGTAGATAATGCTGGTCTCAGGGATTTCCCAATGGAGTCTAATCTGATTTGCCTTTAAATGTACACACATAGAATTACATAGTCTACATATGCAAAACCATATACTGATGGATGAGCACATGCATTGTGTTATACTCCTACATTGAAATATTTCTTCTAATATATGTAAAATGTTGTACTTTTCAGAATAAAATGTCAAAATTAGTCATTAAATGCATTTGTATGAAGTAATTTTACACCCTCAACATGTAAGGTGATTATTATAACCAACTTGATTTTTGTCAATGCTGGTTTGTTTTGCAGGCATCGAGCCAGTCGCTATTCGAAACTGACTTGGACTCTGAAGGACCGCCCACGTTGAACGCGGAGGTGACTTCCGGTGTCTTTGCGCACTCTGGAGATTGTGAAGCGCCATCCTACAGCAACATGGAGGATGTGGACTAATCCGTAACACAAATGACGCAAACAGACCACACATTGGTTCTCTCACATTGATTTGGGCCACAGAATGACTGTAGTGATTTGGATTGGAGTGACGTCTGCTTCATACTAACGTGGACAAAAGTGTCGGGACATCTGGCCAGAGGAACACCTCTAGATTTTCCCACAATATTCTACACCAAGCCATCGCGCCCTAAAACAGTCCATTTGTCAGTTGTCCATTTAATGTAATTGATTGGCTGACAAATACACACATACCAAATTGTGATCACAAAATCCATACATCTACAGAAGCTGTTTTTGGAGAGAAAAAATAATAATTAAAGGGGTGTGTCTACAGGCTTTTACTCATCAGTGCAGCTTGTAGTTTGTTCATCAAATCAAAATTGCTGACCCAGCCTCCTTGATCTTTGAAGAAGAAATTTTAAGTTGAAAGCTTGTTGTACAGTAATGTGGTAAATCCTGTGTTGTAAGTTTGCCCCCCCCCCCCCCCCCCCCACTCCCCCAAACAGTTATCCCCTGGTTAAGTTGTGTTACAATTGTAGCTAAAAAAAAAAAAAAAAACAAGTCAGATGGGTGCTGAGCAATTTTTTGTAATTGAGGGCGCATTTTCTTTTTATATTTTGTTGCTTTATTATCTTAACTTTGATTTTGGTTAACTTTAGATATTCAAATCCTGTGGATGCAATTGTGAAAGGATTCAGTGTACGCTGAAATGTGCATGTTTGCATGTTCTTACATGTTGTAAAACCCAGTCCTTGTTAAAAACAAAAACTCTCCGCTGACATATTTGCTAGGTTTCATTCTATGTTTTCTCCCTGAATGGTCTGTTCTTGCCCCTCCTTTCCTTTGTAATGGGACTGCAGATGAAATAAAGCAGGGTTCTTTTTGAATTCTGCTGTGGATACATGTAAATGATTAATATAAATAAAACATAATTTGGACATTTAATTACATTGTGTGATGTTGCTGGTTAATTTATTACTGGTCGTATATCAATCAGGATCAAAGGTAGTGACAGTTATATTACAGAGAATCATGATAAGTTTGAAAAATAATTGTGTACAGTTTGTTTTATCCATGATTTTAGATATTAGGACAGTACCAGTCTGGTGAAATCAGTTCAATGTGTTTTTTTATATATCAAATAAATTTAAATAATTGTACTTTAAAACCATTTTATATGTTTTTATATATTCCATTTTTATGTTTTTAATTACTTTATTTACACACAAACTTATTTAATGCCATGGACAGTTCGAAATGTACGGCCTTACCTCACCTCATAGTGGCGCTCAAGACGCTGTGTGGTATTACCTCGTAGAAGAAGAAAACGGTAAAGCGCCTCCAACCAAAGACTATACAGCAAAACCACTCGACATCCGCTTCCGTCGGGTTTGGCCGCCATGATAGAAAGCCGAATCCAGAAAAAATATATTGAAAACATGCACTCGGCACACTGCTCAGCCATTAATTGCTCGAATAGTCGGTCCAAAAGAGCATTTTTGTCATTTTTCAGGTTACACGGAAACAAAGACAGGTATTTATAACACTGGTTGTTGTAAAGAAACAGAATATTTTGCTACGTCTTTTGCTTTCTATCATGGCGGACTTTCAGCTCTCTACCATACTTCACCCTGTTCGGTTCATTTCCGTGAGAGTCACTCATCCTGTTGTTAACTCTAGAGTCTTTGCTCAAACTAGGAAGTGAACCAGACGGCTTCAGGTAGCAGGTAATAAAGTTATTAAGTGTTTTGTTTTATACTCGTAATCTTCGGGTGTACTCATGACTGACATCGACGGAAATAACAGCCATCAAGGCGAAGACAACGACGAAACAAATTGCCGGATTGTCCCCAGGATAGATAACGACCACGACGTTCCACCGGCTTATCTTGCCAGTCATGGACGTAGTAAAAAGATAGTCTTACATGTGGACTTGAACAACACCATTCTGGTGTCAGACGCCGTGACTTGCCAAGGGACGATTGCTGCCCTGGACTATTTCATGACGACTGTCACTTGGGGGAAAATGAACAAAGGTAAGAACATTTTTGTCCTCGGTGCTTGATTAAAAACGCGACATTTTCGGGATGTGCTGAGTCAGGTGTATATAATATATGTATTGGAAATACACTAAACTGTTTAAAGACGACATATTTTTTACAGAATACCGCTCCATAATCAATGTATAGAGAAGTTATAAGAAATGGAAAATTGTTGACACTATATATTTTCCTGTGGAATGAAAACTATGCCAAATGGAAGTGGACATGGGGCTTAAACTGCAACGTTATTGTCTCCGCTGTGCTAATTTTACAAATGCAACAGTTGGTAATGTAGTACATGCAGTGCCGTATTATAAAGTTAACTTCTGAATGGCAGCATTGATGGCAATCCAGGGGTGTAGATGTAATACAAGTCTTTCTACAATTTTGGCAGACAAATGTCGATTTTTTTGCTGAAAGTTCCCAATTTCCCTTTTTCAGTTTTTAATTCCCCTTTAGTTTATTATGGAATTTAAATGACATATGAAGTGTTAACTTGTTAAGTTGACTGGTTCAACATTCATAGAAAATGGGCCTATGTGACAATAACTGGAGGATATTGTACTCCAACCTTATAAACGTTATATCATATCATTCATTCATTAATTAATTCATTCATTTTCTACCGCTTATCCTGACAAGGGTCGCGGAGGGTGCTGGAGCCTATCCCAGCTGTCTTCGGGCGAGAGGCGGGGTACACCCTGGACTGGTGGCCAGCCAATCACAGGGCACATATAGACAAACAACCATTCACACTCACATTCATACCTATGGACAATTTGGAGTCGCCAATTAACCTAGCATGTTTTTGGAATGTTGAATGAGGAAACCGGAGTACCCGGAGAAAACCCACGCATGCACGGGGAGAACATGCAAACTCCAAACAGAAATAGCCGAGGGTGGATATCATATCGTAAACAAACAAAATATCTCTGCATTTGCAGGAAAATGGGAATGGCTGAGTGACTCTCCTTCCCTGCTCCCACCATGTGATGGCGCTGTCAGCTACTACTCTCAGTTTGGATCTACTCACGGCTTCACCTCTGCAGCAGGCCGACGCTTTCACGGGATTCTGCAGGAGCATCTCAACCTGCTCCGCTGGCCTGAGGGCGTGAAGGTGAGCAATGTTGGAGACAGAACACAGTTAACTTTCAAGTAAAAAGTAAGTATAAACAAGTAAAAACTTAAATTAAATGACATTTTAACTGATGGTGGCGTTTTTAGGAATTGTAAACAAATATGGCTTTCCCTTACGAGCAATTGCTCGCAAGTAAACAGGAGCAGAGCTTTGGGGAGGGCAGAGAGCTTTTCTGGCTGACAGCCACGCCCATATAAGGAAGTCCGTCCATTTGTGACATCACAAAGGAGCAGTTTTACCACACCTTCTGAAACAGAGCGTTTTGAGCCGTCACAAACTTCTTTCAGGGCTCACTTCCAAATGCGCAAACGTCATTATCTGAAATTTTGGCATCATTTAACATGAGAATACAACATTCTAACTGCATTTATAGGTCTGCACTTTATTTAACAATAGAACATGATTGAATGTTATTGACTTCTGGGTGTTTTTTAACAAGGTAGTGAAGCGGCGATCACGTCACATTGTTTCTTGTTTTTACACAAGTAAGTTTAACCACAAGTAAGAATTCAAATGATGGGAAAATAGACTACAAAAGCTTTTGTTGCTCTTCCATTGTATGTTTTATACACCAGATGACTGTATACTGACTGACTCCCCGCAGGGAGACCGAGAGTTGACGATAAAGGCTGAGGATGGACGACTTTACCACTGGATCGTCCCTTCCTTTTTCCAACTGCTCAAAGACCTGACCCAGCAAGGGACCCAGTTCGCCGTCCACTTCCGTACATTCGGAAGCGACCTACCTCGTGTGCTGAGTGCTGTATCCAAAGCTCTAACTCAAGGGGCTCATCCTCTCTTTCCTGATCTCCCTGAACTGAAGGTGAGAAAGTGGCATTCAATCACAGCATTGCCTCGTGATGATTTAAACTGTCACTCATAATTTGCAAACCAATTTCAACAACATGGGTTAGAAAATAAATCAGTTCATTGAATTTCCAATGGAAGGCTGCTATTGCTGGGAAATTGGAAATATGAAATTTGGACATATTTTGGATTTGCAAAGGATTCTGAGTGGGAAAGAATTCAAGACAATCAACCTATAAAATGCAGGAAACTGGAGCAAAAACTTCCAATATGATGAACCATTTCCACGAACCAACATCCACTACTTTTCACCGAGTGCAAGGTAAGTAAACTTGCATTTGAATGCATGCTTTGTCTGTCAGAGGTTGCTTTTGTTTAGCAATAAAGGAAGCTTAAGTTCCGTGCTTGCGAGCATTTTCCTTTAAAAAGAACAGGCCTTTATATTATTGAGTGCTGTCAGTGACAGGAAGTAGCGTGTGCACATGACATGTATGTTTCTGCTCACGACATACTACACCAGAGCGGAATGTGTTATTGTTTCTGTGGTTTTTCTGCTGTGTACGACCGCTGCTACTTCATTATCGCTTTGTGATTTAATTCAGTTTTTGATTTAATAATAATTTAATTGAATCGAGTGAAACAGAAAGGCTGACATAGATCCGAGAATAAAAAGTTTGTGTTAACAACAAACCCGAGTGGAAACACTGCAACATGTTTTTTAGTAGTTTAGTATCGTTAGTGTGTGTGACTGGCAAATTATGTTGACTAATAATAATGATAATAACTCTGCTTTCCCCTTATTTATAGAGCAGGCGTGCTGCAGGCAATTCCAACACTAAAGCTGCTAAAGCTAAATCATAATCTGCCATGAAAATATATTGTGTTTGTTGTTGTTTTTTTTTTAAATAAAACATTTTTTAATAGACTTCAGTGTGTGTATCAGGACTTTGTAAACATTTTTAAGAGTATTCAACAATATGGTAATGGTAATGGTTTTATTTCATTTGAACATGCATCAGATTACGTTGATTGAGTGCATTACATAATCAGTTCACAGTTCCACATGTCCAAAAGGAGTAGGAAGAAGCAAAGCTTATTAAATCCGACCCCTCCATCTGGTACTTTTACAATCAGTAACTGTTACATTTGTTCACTTCCTGCTTTCCATAATACAGTTTAAGGTTTTTTTGTTTTTTTTTAATAATGTCCTCGTACCGAGGTACAAGGTGATATGACCATCCAATGACATAATGGGTACCATAGTAAGTGTCAATATAGTGATATATATAGCACATCATGACTGGTTCAAGACTCTTCATCCTTGTATTTAGCAAACATCAACTGCTTGTATTGTTTCTTGAATTGGCTCATCGTTGTGCATTGTTTGACTTCCTTACTCAATCCATTCCATAGTTTGATTCCACATACTGAAATGCTATGGCTTTTTAACGTAGTCCTAGCATAGAAGTGTTTCAAATGTAGTTCTTCCCTGAGATCATATTTCTCCTCTCTTGTAGAGAAGTATTGGATTACATTTGTAGGGAATTGGCTATTTTTAGCCTTGTGCATTATTTTAGCTGTTTGAAGATTAACAATATCAGCAAGTTGAAGTATTTGTGATTTTAGAAATAAGGAGTTAGTATGTTCTCTGTAGGCGGCATTATGAATTATCCTTACTGACCTTTTTTGCAGTACATTTAGCGAGTGAAGATTGCTTTTATAGTTATTAGCCCATATTTCCACACAATAAGTAAGATATGGTAGAACCAGAGAGCAATAAAGAGTGTGGAGTGATTTCTGATTGAGAACAATTTTTTTTTTGTTCAATATTGAAATATTTCTGGTCACCTTATGTTGTATATTTGTAATATTTATTTGTATATATTTGTATATATAGTTTTCAAGCTCATATTTTCATCTATTGGGATCCCCAGAAATTAATTTTTTTTCACCCTTTCAATGTCTACACCGTCTATTTATATTTGCTGGTGATGTTACCAAACAGCATGATTTTAGTTTTACTTAGGTTCAAGGACAATCTATTATCATAAATATTGTGATAATGATATTGATTGTGATACACGGAGCACATAACAACACATGAACAAAACACGGAATGTGGGCTAATACTTGATAATTTGGTTGTATATTTGCATATGATTGATTTGAACAGTGCTCCTTGTCCATTGATATTTACTATAATAAAAACTGTCTACAGTTGAGTGAGCCCAGCCCCTATCTGAGAAAATACAGTATGTGATGTACAGTCTATACTGCAATATTATTGGATACAAACTTACTTCTCTGTGACTCTTCTTTCTCAGTTAAGCGTGAACAAGACTCCGGGCAAAATCCGCTGTAGCGCCAAAGGCGTCCTTCTGACCAGGGGCGAAGAACGTCTGTCAAGTCGTGATGGCGAGAGAGGCCTATACGAGTACCTCAGCACCACAAGCGGGTTAGGAGGATTCCGGGACGACTATGAATGGTACCCAGCACGCCCGGCGTGTACAATGACGGCTTCCTCCATGCGTCCTTTTTTACAATTTCCATAATGTTTCCATCCAGGTGGCTGACAAATAAGTATTCCATCCGTGGTGGGAAGCCTTTGTGGGTAGACCCCTTTGACGACAACGTTCAGCACATCTTCATAGATGACAACATCCGACAAGATGATGAGGACACGGTAGTGCATCCAAAGGTAAGCATGCTTATTTTAGCCTAACTTGAACCCACATATAATAAGCAGGAGGTCCTTTTTTTTTTACCTCATTAATTATTCATGTAACTTTTTGGTAAGGAAAATGTCAAGTCCCATTGATGGCAACAGCATGTAACTTCAGACTCAGCTAAACAGTAAACTGCTGACTTGCCGTTTTTGCATTGGCTCACCCCCTTGTGTAAACATTTAGATGAAAGCCGAATATGTGCAATTATGTTTTAGTCGTTAAGAGCACTGAATGATGCTGCTGAGTCTCACACTGAGACTAATGAGCAGAATCATAACAAAAACAAACATACACCATAATCTCCATTACATTTTGCAGGCTAAGGGAGAATCGTATAATATTTAGTTGGATATTAGATAAAATTGATGCTGATGCTGGACTTCTTTTTTTCCATTTTTGTTGAAGACATTTAATTACTCAGTAAATGCATGCAGGAAATGTAATGACACAATTAAATTTTAGGCTTTAAATATGTGAGCCTGCTTATCTTTCATCTTCTCTTCTCACCCAATACTACTTCTAACACAACTTGCTGAGGATTCTACTTGTTTTGGAATAAGAATTCCACAAAGGCCAAAGAAAAAGCAATGCAAACGTCAGGAACTGCTGAGCTCTTGTGATACACGCTGAAGATAAATTGTTATGGCCATAGTCTGAACTGGACCAGGTATTGATCGGTAATTTGTGGTGTTTTAGAGCAGGGGCCTCAAACTCAATTTACTTGGGCACCACTGGAGCGAGGGTCTGGGTGAGACTGGGCCGCATCAGGTTTTCCAAAAAAAAAAAAAAAAAAACGCATTTATTAAAAACAGAAAAATGAATAAACTTTGCTTTGGTTCCGATTTTCTACAAGAAAAGCTCTGATAAAACATTCCACAGTTCTCAAATATCTTACTTTTTATTTTTCTACACAAAATAAGATGAAAAATAAATAAACAAATCAAGAATAAAGAAAATCAATCAGTAATAAATAAATAAATATAATAATAATAATAAAACGGCAAATAATAAAAACTTAAGAAACCACATATAGTTGGTGGGTAGACAAATTATTTTTTTTCTGATTAAAATTAACAAAGTATTATTAGAGCCCTGTAGACATGACAAAACACGACTATAGTCACATTTATACTCTTTTTATTTACAACATATTGCGCAACTGCAGGGTCTTGAGACACATGCTAACTCACAAACTAGAGAGCTAGCAACCTAAACGGTAGCCTTCAAGTTATTTCCTTTAAACTTAAATAGCCAAAAACTTACCACTTCCACACGGATAGGGAGGATAACTATTAACAGTTATTTAACCTTTAACATGAGCATTAATCAAAGGTAATAATTTTTTCTGGGTACATGATACCATACAGCATCCATATCAAACTTGTGCGGGCCGCACTAACATTAAACTTTCATATCAAGGCGGGGGCCTCAAACTAGTGTCCTGCGGGCCACATTTGGGCTGCATGTTTGAGACCCCTGTTTTAGAGCATCCTTGTGAATTTCCATGATGATATTTTAATCCGCATCTGCAAAGTGTCTTACAAAAGGTGTTGTGTGTTGTGTGTGTGTGTATTGTCCAGATTTTCTTGGAGCCAGGCTCCGCCAACACTCGCACAGCTTGCATCTCTGAGCTTTACGATATCGCCCTCATCCAGACTGACCTCCTCAAAGCCATTTCTGAGCCAGACTACTTCACCCGGCGTGTTCGCATCTGCCAGGAGAACTATGCAAAAAATGTCCAGCAGGGGTCTAGCTAGGGCACAGCTCAATGCCTCCCTCACCGCTTTACCTCCGATGTGATCCCAATGAATGCCACTTGAACTCAGGGGTGTTAGAAATATGGATTGTTGTAATGGTACACTAGAGAAGGTGAGTTTCTTCCTTCCATAATGATTTGATGATTAGATGGCATCTAAAAGAACTAAATACATTTGAAAAGTGTTCTGGACTGTATTTATTGGATGAACTAATTATAATGCAGAGTATGACAAACATCAGTTAAATATATCATACAATCCACCTATTAGCCAACAGAATAGGGCTTTTCAAAACGTGACAGAGTGAGCCTCCCGTCATACATTTGCCTCACCACTGCCATGGAAACATATTTTAAAAGACAAAGTTTTGAATAATTAGTCACCAAATGAACCAAGACTGCCCGAGACACTGAATAATGCAGCCATGCAAGCAATAATTGCTCGACTCTTTGCGGTGGTAGCTCAGTAATTGGGGTCAAAGGACGCCTCCAAATGTTGACATTATTTGTGCAACCCGTAGCTTTCTTGTGGGGTCACTTGAATGCGTCATACTTGTATGGTCTGCATACAATATTAGAAACAAAGTCACAGACTCGGGTATTTAGAGTCCGCGTATTTAGTCATATGCTCAATGTTGAAGGAACTGAGACTGAGCAAGCATGTGGGATGCATCCGAATGCTTTTATTCCACTTTTTATGATTGACCCCAATCACACCCGTATTTAGATACAGTGGGATTACACTAGTGGTGGTTGGAATAATTATCCCTAGACGCCAAATACTATAAGATGACATGGTCAATATCGTCTTATATTTGTTTCCAAACATTGATTTTCTGTTTTTTGTTTTTGTTTGTTTATTCAGTGAATTTTGTCTTTTGACAATATGCAGGATGTTGTATCTGTGAAGGCGTACAATGTGATGTGGATCAAAATTAGAATTGTTGAATGAAAAAAAAAAATGAAATCTTAACATCCCAAAACCCGTACGACAAGATATGTGTTCATATGTTAGACCAATTAAGTAATATGTGCTAAAATCTGAAATATTTAAAAAATAACCTAAATAATCTGCCAACAGAACTTGACTTTTGACATTACTTTTGCTTATTTTTAACACATGTTACTTAAGTTAAACAAATAGATGTCATATTGTAAATGTTTTTGCCGCAGAGTCTGTACTGTACTGAAGCCCATTGTATTTAATTCTGTTTTTCTCAGGTACATTTTGAAGACAATGCAAATATTTTTAAAACACTGGGTTTTTGTATTTTTGTTCATTATTATTATTATGTATCTTTTATTTTTCTTATTTTATTTGTGTGCTTTTTTTATTATTAACATTTTTATTAATGATGCCATGAGTTTGTTCTTTGTTGCTTGAAAGGTTTGTGGTTCCCCCCCATGATGTTTGCATACCAAAGGTCAGTTCCAGTACACATTGCTTATTTAATGATATTGTATGCTTCCCCCTTTTCCTCATGAAAACATATATGAATTGGTGTTAAATAAACATGAACAACATATTATCGGATGTGTGTGATGTCATGTGGGGGTTCATTTGTGGGTTTTTGGTTTTCATGAAGAACATACTGAATTTCATCTGCCTTGCATTTAATATTTATATTCTGTATATGTGATTTGTCCAGACATTCTAAGAGAAATAGGAAGCGGAAAGGATCACAAGGAAAGCTTTAATAGCCAACATGAGGTATTTTCCATGATATTCCTAGCAGTATTCCTGTTTAATGAGTGATGGATGAGCTAGATGATACCTAATGATGCTGTTGAGCATAATAGGATCAATATGCATGTTAGTGTAAATTATTAATTTAATACTAATTATTATTATTACAAACATTATTATGACCATGTTTTTTCAACCAATCAAATTTAATAATAATAAAAATAATAATTAAACAATAATAATAATAATAATAATAGTTATTATTATTACTACTATACTATTTTAATAATAATTAAAATAATAATTAGACATTATTATAATAATAATTATTAATGTTATTATTTTAATTATTAATAAATTTGATTGGTTGAAAAAACATGGCTCCCATCAAGCACCATATCTTTCCAGAGAAGGGCAGGACTTAGCAGCTAATTGTCCATAAATCATAGACCATTTGTGTAATGCCCAAGGGGCGCCACAAACTGCAGTGCTTAGTCTGTCCACACGAGGGCAGCAAAGTCCCGCCTGCATAGTAAGCTACTTGTGCCGACAGCATCTCTCCTTTCAGGTGCTTTCCCTGCTGCTATTGGAGGCTAAAAATGACAACTTTTGTGTCTTTCCACCACATGTGATGACAAATATTCAAAGATATGCGTGTAATGTGTTTGCTTGTGTCTTAATTTGCCACTTACCGACGGTGGCAGGCACACTCGACGCTTGCGTCAGTTGTGCGCACTGACGCGCAGGAGAGGGAGATAGAGCTAGAGGAGCTGGATGTTGTTGAAGAAGATAGTAACTGTTGGATGATGCCGCTTCACGGGAATCGGAATACGGAACGCTGTTCTCTTCAGAACATGACGTGACTATCACAGTACCTGTGGACTACGTCGTCTTTGGAGCGCAACAACACCTTTGGATGGTCTCTGAAAGGTACACACTTTTCTCACTCAACTTTACACCTCTTTTGTTAGCTAGCACATTAATAAGGAACATGTTCTCTGACCTGGACTTGGAGTTAAGAGCTGGTTTGAGCACATGGTCACTGAAGGATACATAAATGTTTTCATTTATCTTCAAGTTGAAGCCAGTAAAACTGTTGTTTTGCATTGATTATATCATCTCCAGTATAAAATACTGCCCTGTTACAAATATAAGAATTAACAGTATTGTTAGCTTAATGGCTTGTTTTATTAAAAAATAAAGTACACATAATATTGTGTGGGCTTTATAAACAATGTTTTTTTGATTCTTTAGTAATCAGCAGTAGAACATCGGTTAATTTCAGGAAAATATCAGCTAAGTCGATAATAATCAACTTTCACTTTGACACAGATATTTTTTCTTTTGTGACAACTCAAATATCTACACAACTACACCATAATATTGTTGTTTTACATTAAAACAACAAAGTATTTACAAATATAACACCATGAACTAATGACAATTTTCACATTTGAAACTGAACTATATGTGTGTGCTAAAATTGCCATACACGTTTTTACCGTGCACATGATCTTATCAGGGGTGGCACGGCGGATGAGTGGTTAGCACGCAGATAGCCTCACAGCTAGGAGACCAGGGATCAATTCCACCCTCGGCCATCTCTGTGTGGAGTTTGCATGTTCTCTCCGTGCATGCGTGGGTTTCCTCCCACATTCCAAAAACATGCTAGGTTAATTGGCGACTCCAAATTGTCCATAGGTATGAATGTGAGTGTGAATGGTTGTTTGTCTATATGTGCCCTGTGATTGGCTGGCTGGCCACCAGTCCAGGGTGTACCCCGCCTCTCGCCCAAAGACAGCTGGGATAGGCTCCAGCACCCCTGTGAGGAAAAGCGGTAGAAAATGAATGACTGAATGATTATCAAACGCACTTCTGCCACCTTGTGGCCGTCTTTCATGGCTTAAAATTGACTCTGCAGTGAAATGCATTAGTGGGGGGTTGGGTCATCACCCATTTTTGCCTCTGGTGTAAAAATTGGACTGTCAGGTGTATAAAAACAAAGGTACTGAATGACTTAAAGGTTTATGTTATGTTTATCATTTTAAATATCTTTGGGTGTTGGTGTTTTTCCATCCAAGGTACATGATTTGGTGGTTTTGGGGTCTCGTAATAAATGGCCCCGTTGTACATGAGAGCGTGTAGATTTGTTTGCTTGTCATTTTGCCATAATGAACCAAAAGGCTGATCTTTGGCATTGGATTAGGGCGCTTTCTGCTTCTGTAAATGGCTTAATCTGATGTATGTATATGACAATGAAAATATATATGTAAGATTATCCTTTTTTTATGCAATGTTTGTCATTCCACATACAACAAATACAAAAATTATCACAACACTTCTTTGTCTTTTACAGTTAAGTGTAATCGTAGCATCATTCAGTGTCCATGATAATGCATTTTTTGTTATTTTGGATAAAATAAAATAAAAATATCTTCATCTTAATGGATTAAGGATTTATTTTCTCGTGGAGCTCACGCTGGGATTAATGCCAAAGGTTGCAGGGCAAATCATTGCAGCTGCTTTTTCACGGACACATGGCCGCCATCTGCTCCTCTTTGCAGCATCTGGATCACCAGCCAGGAGAAAGATTCTGAAGGAACATGAGATCCACCTTTTCCTGACCCACTGTGATATATTTCCAACATATGTGCTCATTAGCAGAATGAGCATCACACAGCTGACATCCGTGACACTGTCTAGTGTTTTTTTGTTTTTTTTCCGGGCAGCATTTTCTGTGGTGTGTTGATGGTCCTCATTGTGTCAGTAAAAATGTCACCTTCAGTCAAGTCTACAGGAAGGCTGGCTCGCCTCTCGGAAGGACATCAACTGTCTGGCGGTACTGATTTATGACGGAATGAGATGATTTTTGCGGTGTCTTGCAAGATGTTTAAAGGATTAACTCCTCGAGAAATATACCAGGGATAATAAAAAGGAGATAAAAATTATTGTCCCTCAGGAATCTGTACTGACTCTTCGGTCAGCATTAGCTCATAAGTCAAAATCAGTAATAACAAAACGTTGTTTGTCTATAAATCTGGAAATAGTTACAGCTGTTATTTTGTCATCCAAATCTTTTTCTGATGTTGTTTGTTATTGGGCTGCACAGTGGACGAGTGGTTAGCGCGCAGACCTCACAGCTAGTAAACCGGGGTTCAATTCCACTCTTGGCCATCTCTTTGTGGAGTTTGCATGTTCTCCTGTGTGCATGCGTGGGTTCTCTCCGGGTACTCCGGTTTCCTCCCACATTCCAAAAACATGCTAGGTTAATTGACGACTCCAAATTGTCCATAGGTATGAATGTGAGTGTGAATGGTTGTTTGTCTATATGTGCCCTGTGATTGGCTGTGGCGACCAATCCAGGGTGTACTCTGCCTCTTGCCTGAAGACAGCTGGGATAGGCTCCAGCACCCCCTGCGACCCTCATGAGGATAAGGTAGAAAATGAATGAATGAATGTTTGTTATTGTTTTGTAGAAGTTTAGCTAAAACCAGCCCATGTTATACTGTTGGTTTATAAAGACCAAAAAAGGCTAAAAACAAACTTTTTTTTTTTTAATTTTCAATGTCTATGTAGTTCTAGAACTCAATATTCTGTGGTTCTTGAACAAAAAAAGCTCCCAAAACTCTGGCAAAACTCTCTTTGAAAATGGCAGGCAGTCAATGAGTTAATATGCAGACTTGTTTCATTCATTCATTCATTTTCTACCGCTTTTTCCTCACGAGGGTGCTGGAGCCTATCCCAGCTGTCTTCGGGCAAGAGGCGGGGTACACCCTGGACTGGTGGCCAGCCAATCACAGGGCACATATAGACAAACAACCATTCACACTCACATTCATACCTATGGACAATTTGGAGTCGCCAATTAACCTAGCATGTTTTTGGAATGTGGGAGGAAATCGGAGTACCCGGAGAAAAGGGGGAGAACATGCAAACTCCACACAGAGATGGCCGAGGGTGGAATTGAACCCTGGAACCCCTGCCTCCAATATCGGTCTCGGCCCCCAAAACCCACATGGGTCTGGCTGTAGTCTTGATATTGCTTAATCACTTATATCACACATGTTGCAATGTAAAAAAATGAAACCTTTGCCATTTGCAGTATAGCATGGTATCTTAAAATGCGATTATGTGTGTGTTTTCAGGGTCATCCCACCCACACACACACACACACACACACACACACACACACACACACACACACACACATACAGAGTACACAAGCCGACACTACACTACAGACACAAGCTGCGTGAATGTCTATGGTGGAATGGAGCCAATTTTGTCATCAGAGGATTAAGTGGGATGCTTACAGTGGACAGTTTGGAGCTGTTTGTTCCAAGCTGCCAGCGCTGACTTTTACACTTGTATGAAAGATGTCTGAACAAGAGAGAGAGCTCTGCAACACAGAGACAATATATGACAATATATATAATATATGCACAGGAGATCATGTTGAGTTTTTGCACAAGAAGGCTTCTGTGCATGGTATCCTATGACTGGGATGATTGGCTGTGATGTATTAATCAGTATTATAATCATTTCTCATCTTGCTGAATAATTACATTCACGTTTACATACACTTGCTGGAGTATTGCAGTTTTAAGTTCAATTTTACTGAATGATTATTCCCATTGGTTGAACAGTGAGCTTCAAATTAGAAATAAATGCATGTTTTTTTAATTTTACAGTACGTATATGTTAATATTAATATTCCAGAATTCAGTATTTAACCTCAGAAAATTACGTTGTTTTTTTTTTACTTAAAAAATACTACCAAGTATTACAGAAGCAATTTTAAGTTCCATTTTACTGAATGATTATTCCCATTGGTTGAACAGTGAGCTTCAAATTAGAAATAAATGCATGTTTTTTTTTAAATTTTACAGTATGTATATGTTAATATTAATATTCCAGAATTTGGTATTTAACCTCAGAAAATTACGTTGTTTTTTTTTACTTAAAAAATACTACCAAGTATTATAGAATTTTCTTTATTAATATTGAATTGTACCTTTGTCGGGTGGCACGGCGGTCGAGTGGTTAGCGCGTAGACCTCACAGCTCAGAGACCAGGGTTCAATTCCACCTTCGGCCATCTCTGTGTGGAGTTTGCATGTTCTCCCTGTGCATGCGTGGGTTTTCTCCGGGTATTCCGGTTTCCTCCCACATTCCAAAAACATGCTAGGTTAATTAATTAGCGACTCCAAATTGTCCATAGGTATGAATGTGAGTGTGAATGGTTGTTTGTCTATATGTGCCCTGTGATTGGCTGGCCACCAGTCCAGAGTGTACCCCGCCTCTCGCCTGAAGACAGCTGGGATAGGCTCCAGCACCCCCACCCCCGCGACCCTCATGAGGAAAAGCGGTAGAAAATGAATGAATGAATATTCTATTAGAACTACTTAAGCTAATATATGAAAAAAATACTTCAAAATTATGACAATTTGAAAACATACCGTATGGCTGAAAATGATTGAAAAATACACTTCCATTGAACCCACATCTGTTTGAGAAGACAGATGATGTAATTGATTGCATAATAGTTGATTCCTTGCAAAGTGTTTGCAGAAAGTGTGTTGGCATTCAGCCCTGTCTCTCTATGCAGTGACTCAATCGTCTGCGGCTTCTCTTGCCCTGCAGGAGCTTCAACTCTGCTGTTATGCAGCTATGCCCCTTTTGAGCCAGTGACAATATGGCAAGAATGCGTTATATATTTATTCAATCAATGTAGCCAGAAAACAAGTTAATACGAGCTAGGTTGCAATGCACATCATTGGGATATTGACCACTCTAAAAAAAATGATAGAATTTAAATAAAATGCTTGCCCCCTGAGTTTATTTAGCTGCATTGATCAACCACTTCAGCGTTATTTTATCCGAATATATCGTAATATCATAAAAACTAATTCGGATTTCCACACCTAGTAAAAACAATACTTTAAACAATACAATAATTTTGCTATGCTAAGAATAGGATGATGCACACAAAGAAATGACTTTAAAAACAACACAAGGAATTATGAATAATTATTTAGTGCAAAGAATTAATTTAACAGTGAAATAATTATCTGGTATTACTTCTAAAACCCTCATTAGACTAATTGGGTGTCCCTAATTGTACTCTCTTTTGTAATAATACAATAAATATAGTACATTGTAGATACTAATTGATTTTACTCCATGTAACAACTAGTGTTGTCCAGCTAAAAAAAAAACAGTGGTCCCAGAGGGTCAGATGACCAGTCAGCTGAGACGTCCTGCTGCCCGGTTGCCAGGCAACCACGGCATGCTGAGGCTGCAGTGATAAAGAGTAAGGTTGACCAAATGTAGCAGACTGGTGAGTCCCCACGTGGCCTTTTTGTGGCCCTTGCTGCAGTTTCACACCAGTTAAGACCAGACGGTGAGATGCACCGTGACTGACAGGGTCTCAGTAAGGGGCAGCAGAAGAAAAAACATGTTTACACTCTGAAAGAAGTGGAAAAAAATCAAAGATTAGATTAGGACTACAAGGTTCAAGTGACCCAATTCCTGTTTTTTTTTTTTCTTTCTCATGTGTCTCAATTCGGAAAGAAGACAATAAATCAGAACTGGCTATTAAAACCTGCCATGTTGTTGTCTGCTGTACATGAACTGTATATGTGTGATGTATTGAGTGTATATATATATATATAATGACCTAAAAACCGACTTTTGTGATTGATGGTAGTAGTTAGCAGGACTACACAAAAGCTGTTTCACTAATTTGTGAAGTATATGGACATACATTGCGGAGGTGACAAATAGATGACCTCATTAAACGACAGTTGTCAGCAATAGCAGATTAGCATGACCCTTCTGTGACCCTTTCATCCATCTTTTACTACATATGCCGCCTAGCCTCAGTAGTAGCCAATGTAAAAGCTGACACTGGGGCTGGATGCTCCAATTGGAGAGTCCGTGGGGACGTGAGATGTTGCCTTTTTCGTTTTTTTTTTTTCGACACTTTTATAGTAAAACTAAAAAACATATTTTTAAATATTGTATGTATGTATGTACATATGTATGCATGTATTGACACTTTTATGATAAAACTACAAAAAAAATCCATGTATGTATTGACACTTTGGTGGTAAAACTAAAAAATGTTTTTTTAATATTTTAAAAATACCTTGTAATCATATGACTTATTGACACTTGCACAGTGTAAAAAAAAACAGCATAAAATGGCGGTGTTTGAGGGTGGTGATATTTTTGACAAAAAACGTAAAAGGTTAGAATGTCGTTTTTTTTGTTGTTGTTTTTTTCAACTTGCTTCTAATGACTTTTCTGGTCAAAAAAACAGCGGAAACCTCACACACACTCAACAGGGGCCCCAGAAGCATCCAAAATGGCATAAAATGCCAGAGTTTGAGGGCGGTGATTTTTGACAAAAACGTAAGGGGTTAGTATGTTGATTTTTTTTTTTTCTCAACTTGCTTCTAATGCCTTTTTCTGGTAAAAAAAAAAAAAAAACAGCGGCAACCTTACACACACTCAACAGGGGCCCCAGGAGCATCCGAAAATTGCATAAAATGCTAGATTTTGAAGGCAGTGATTTTTGACAAAAAACGTAAGGGGTTAGTATGTCGGTTTTTTTTTGTTGTTTTTTTCAACTTGCTTCTAATGCACTTTTCTGGTAAAAAAAAAACAGCGGAAAACTTACACACACTCAACAGGGGCCCAAGGATCATCCAAAAATGGCATAAAATGCCAGATTTTGAGGGCGGGGATTTTTGACAAAAACGTATGTTGTTTTTTTTTTGTTTTGTTTTTTTCAACTTGCTTCTAATGCCTTTTTCTAGTCAAAAAAATAGCGGAAACCTTACACACACTCAACAGGGGCCCCAGGAGCATCCGAAAAAGGCATAAAATGCCAGTTTTTGAAGGCGGTAATGTTTGACAAAAAACGTAAGGGGTTAGCATGGCGTTTTTTTGGTTTTTTTCAACTTGCTTCTAATGCAATTTTCTGTTAAAAAAACAGAGGAAACGTTACACACCCTCAACAGGGGCCCCAGGAGCATCCGAAAATGGCATAAAATGCAAGATTTTGAGGGCGGGGATTTTTGACAAAAAACGTAAGGGGGTTAGTATGTCGTTTTTTTTTTTGTTTTTTTCAACTTGCTTCTAATGCCTTTTTCTGGTCAAAAAAACAGCAGCAACCTCACACACACTCAACAGGGGCCTCAGAAGCATCCAAAAATGGCATAAAATGCAAGATTTTGAGGGCGGGGATTTTTGACAAAAAATGTAAGGGGGTTAGTATGTCGGGTTTTTTTTGTTTTTTTTTTCAACTTGCTTTTAATGCACTTTTCTGGTCAAAAAAACAGCAGAAAACTTACACACACTCAACAGGGGCCCCAGGATCATCCAAAAATAGCATAAAATGCCAGAATTTGAGGGCCGGGATTTTTGACAAAAAATGTAAGAGGTTAGTATGTCGTTTTTTTTTTGTTTTGTTTTTTTCAACTTGCTTTTAATGCACTTTTCTGGTCAAAAAAATAGGGGGAAACTTAACACACACTCAACAGGGGCCCCTGGAGCATCGGAAAATGGCATAAAATGCCAGATTTTGAAGGCAGTGATTTTTGACAAAAATGTAAGGGGTTAGTATGTCGTTTCAAAAAAAAAAATTTTTTTTTCCAACCTGCTTTTAATTCACTTTTCTGGTCAAAAAAACAGTGGAAACCTCACCTCACCACACAGGGGCCCCAGAAGCATCCAAAAATGACATAAAATGCCAGATTTTGAAGGCAGTGATTTTTGACAAAAAACGTAAGGGGTTAGTATGTCGCTTTTTGTTTTTTTTTTTCAACTTGCTTCTAATGCACTTTTCTGGTAAAAAAAAAAACAGCAGAAAACTTACACACACTCAACAGGGGCCCCAGGATCATCCAAAAATGGCATAAAATGCCAGAATTTGTGGGCCGGGATTTTTGACAAAAAATGTAAGTTAGTACGTCGTTTTTTTTTTTTTGTTTTGTTTTTTTCAACTTGCTTTTAATTCACTTTTCTGGTCAAAAAAACAGTGGAAACCTCACACACCCTCAACAGGGGCCCCAGAAGCATCCAAAAATGACATAAAATGCCAGATTTTGAAGGCAGTGATTTTTGACAAAAAACGTAAGGGGTTAGTATGTCGCTTTTTGTTTTTTTTTTTCAACTTGCTTCTAATGCACTTTTCTGGTAAAAAAAAAAAACAGCAGAAAACTTACACACACTCAACAGGGGCCCCAGGATCATCCAAAAATGGCATAAAATGCCAGAATTTGTGGGCCAGGATTTTTGACAAAAAATGTAAGGGGTTAGTATGTCGTTTTTTTTTGTTTAGTTTTTTTCAACTTGCTTTTAATGCACTTTTCTGGTCAAAAAAATAGGGGGAAACTTAACACACAATCAACAGGGGCTCCTGGAGCATCGGAAAATGGCATAAAATGCCAGATTTTGAAGGCAGTGATTTTTGACAAAAATGTAAGGGGTTAGTATGTCGTTTCAAAAAAAAAAATTTTTTTTTCCAACCTGCTTTTAATTCACTTTTCTGGTCAAAAAAACAGTGGAAACCTCACACACCCTCAACAGGGGCCCCAGAAGCATCCAAAAATGACATAAAATGCCAGATTTTGAAGGCAGTGATTTTTGACAAAAAACGTAAGGGGTTAGTATGTCGCTTTTTGTTTTTTTTTTTCAACTTGCTTCTAATGCACTTTTCTGGTAAAAAAAAAAAACAGCAGAAAACTTACACACACTCAACAGGGGCCCCAGGATCATCCAAAAATGGCATAAAATGCCAGAATTTGTGGGCCGGGATTTTTGACAAAAAATGTAAGGGGCTAGTATGTCGTTTTTTTTTTGTTTTGTTTTTTTCAACTTGCTTTTAATGCACTTTTCTGGTCAAAAAAATAGGGGGAAACTTAACACACACTCAACAGGGGCTCCTGGAGCATCGGAAAATGGCATAAAATGCCAGATTTTGAAGGCAGTGATTTTTGACAAAAAACGTAAGGGGTTAGTATGTCGTTTTTTTGTTTGTTTGTTTTTTTCAACTTGCTTCTAATGCACTTTTCTGGTCAAAAAAACAGCGGAAACCTTACACACACTCAACAGGGGCCCCAGGAGCATCCGAAAATGGCATAAAATGCCAGAGTTTGAGGGCGGTGATTTTTGATAAAAAACGTAAGGGGTTAGTATGTCTTTTTTTTTTGTTCGTTTTTTTTTTTCAATTTGCTTCTAAAGCCTTTTTCTGGTAAAAAAAAAAAAAAAAAAAAAAAAGAAAAACAGTGGCAACCTGACACACACTCAACAGGGGCCACAGGAGCTTCCGACAATGGCATAAAATGCCAGTTTTTGAGGGCGGTAATTTTTGACAAAAAACATAAGGGGTTAGTATGTTTTTTTTTGTGTGTTTTTTTCAACTTGTTTCTAATGCACTTTTCTGGTCAAAAAAAATAGGGGAAACCTCACACACACTCAAAAAGGGGCCCCAGAAGCATCCAAAAATGGCATAAAATGCGAGATTTTGAAGCCAGTGATTTTTGACAAAAAACGTAAGGGGTTAGTATGTTGTTTATTTTGTTTGTTTTTTCCATCTGGTAAAACATGGTAAAACAAAAAAACGTGTTAAATAATTTGAAAATATAGCAACATTGTAATAATATGACTTATATATTGATGTTGGTTATATTAAACAAAAGTCAATTAAAGTAATTAAAGTATGTTTTGGTAAAAAAAAAAAAAGTGTCACATTTACGACATATTGTACCCGATACTGAACAAAATCAGATCAGCAAAACAGTAACAGTCTACTGCAGTCTGGATTCTATGCAAACATTGTCATAGAGTCACCTCCATCCACCCACATGCAGAACAACAGATATCAGAGTCCTTAGGAGCACTAATAAGATTTTTTTTTTTTTTACTCAAAATGCTGTGAAGCCGAAACATAATAATCCCTTCATATAAGGGACAGTGAGTCAAGCTTCACTGATGATTTGAATTTGATATCAAGCAATTTATTTTCCATCCAGATAAGACTAGAAGGGGGAAAGTAGCACTGTGCTTTACTTGTGTTATATAATCCAGCATGTCTGAATGTCATCACACTGGTAGGCTCTGGGAGATTTGTGTCCCGTAATGAAAGAGATTTGGTGCAAGCATCTTCATACTATCTGCTATTAAATGTGTCCACATGATCCTAGAAGATATTTTTGGACAGAGAATGGAAGTCTGGAGTCATATTCTACATTGCTCCAAGCGTAAACACCATGACAGGAGGAGAGAGAGACAGAGGGCAGACTTCAGCCGTCTGCTTTCCGACTGAACCTTTTCCAACTTTCTGCCACAGGTTGAGTGTGACCATGGTAACCAGTCAAATAGAACATGGAATTTACGCAGAAGCTCACAAAATATACATGACAAGTAACAAAATACAGTGAAATACATAATTTCACATTGCAAACCATTTAGTCAACGCCTCTCGGACTGGCTGATTCATGTCAACATAAGCAATTGTTGACATTCTCTAATTTCGTAGAACTATGCCACGGCAGCAAGGTTTGCAATTTTTGTGAGCGGCAAAGTCCGGCGCAGCTCGGCGCACCCACGCATCCTTCTCTTCCAGCGCAAATGGCAAAGAGGGAAAAGAGTGTATTGTCACCAGTGTGTAATCGGAACCAGTTGGCATCATACTTTCAGCTGCCATTGAGTTGAGTTCTCATTATGCATGACGGTTCGGACGATTCCATTAAATAGTGGTTGCTGTCATTGTTTTTTTACAATGAAATGTGTACGACACTCGGAAAAATCTGCCTGTGAGGTTTAGGTGACGTGTCTGAACGGTGCTCCACTTTACCACTGTGCAGGCTGCGCTTCGGCTGCGCTTCGGCTGCGCTTCGGCTGCGCTTCGGCTGCGCTTCGGCTGCGCTTCGGCTGCGCTTCGGCTGCGCTTCGGCTGCGCTTCGGCTGCGCTTCGGCTGCGCTTCACCTTGCTTCGCCTGCGCTTTGCCTGCGCTTCACCTTGCTTCGCCTGCGCTTCACCTTGCTTCGCCTGCGCTTTGCCTGCGCTTCGCCTGCGCTTCAGCTGCGCTTGACCTGCCATGAATAGACCAGTTCGGAGCGAGCCTCTAGGGCACTTTGGTGCACTGTTTTGTCACAATGTTGTGGCGCCAAGCTGAAAATATGGAACGCTGCCACGCCCATTGCGGTGCAGCCCACTCTACATAATTACCAAAGTGGTTGCTCACAGTAGTGCAATGGACAAAATTACCACTGCATGGGCTGTGCCACACTGCGCTACCTTGCACTGCGGCACAAATGAAAATAAATGTACAGTCAATCCATGTGATCAGCATTGGACAATGTCACTCACGGATGATCGGCATAATACCCTGATTTAGGTATCCCTACTTTTTGCCAGAAATCCTTGACCAAGGAGGAAGAAACCAACTACAGTGTTATGCAATTCACCTATGTATTATGCATGATGAACTGCATCAAATTTTCAGTCCCGTCTTAACAGAATAAGTCAGTGTTGCTTTTTAGGTGGACATATTGTATGGAAAACAGCTTCCATGATGAAACAAAGCAAGTTATTTAAAAGTAAAAATAAAATACATGATTTACCTGAATTGCTCTATCTAGCTCACAGCAGTTGACACTTTCTGTTTGGAGAGACTCCCCAGCGTTTGTGCAGTTGTGGGAAGTGAAGTATAAACATTTCTGACCTTTGTGTTACACAACATGTCTCAAGTGTGTGTGGCACACTTCCTGTTTGTAGATCTGCTGCCATGACTCAGCCGACAAGGATGTCTCTTTACGTATCAATGTCATGGGGACTTATTATGCAGTTAGTAAATTACATGAATTGTTTTGGGTGTCCAATTGTCCATAGGTATGAATGTGAGTGTGAATGGTTGTTTGTCTATATGTGCCCTGTGATTGGCTGGCGACCAGGCCAGGGTGTACCCCGCCTCTTGCCCAAAGACAGCTGGGATAGGCTCTAGCACCCCCTGCGACCCTTGTGAGGAAAAGCGGTAGAAAATGAATGAATGAATGTTTTGGGTGTATCACTGATAGTGTAGTCATTGTTGGAAAATAAGTGATACCGGCATATGTTGTGTTTTCGTGCTGCTAGCTGGTCTTTCATGCTAGTAACTGGTCTCCAGACTCAACGTTAGCGGCACAAACTATGCACTCGGGAGTGTGACCAACTACATCGGAGTTAAAACCAACTGTTTTCATAGGAAGCACAAAATCAAAAGAAATACAGCTGAATAGGTGCAGATTCTGGAAGGACTCGAAAGCTTTCTGTGCTGGTTATTGTGTGTTGCTGCTCTATAAGGAGTCCACAACTGACCACTGTCGGCACAATGGAGGTGGCGTTCGAAAAAACACTCCTAACTTCTTTCACAGCTCACTTTCACGACTTACAACATTTATAGGTCAGTGGAAAAAACACAATAGGTCTCTTTTAATATGCAGGTCAGTTACATTTCCCATTCCCTAGAAACACCAAAAACCTATATTACAACAATATTCATGAATGAACGATTGTGCTATCCCGCCATCTCTGCCCTCCGATTCTCCCTTTTTATCTCATGAGTACAACCCTTTTTTTTTTGCACATGAAAGCAATCTTTGTGAATAAGAGCAAACACCCTGGAAAAGGCGCTGTAAGCACACATTGATACACCAAAAGAAGCTTAGAGGTTTTAGGAAAGAGGTTGAGCTATTTTGAGGCGCTCACAAACTTTTCCAAGACTAAATATAACAGCAGGGATGAAAGCTTCCAGCCGAATAAGATGCACTACAGGAAGCCCAAAAGAAAAGAAATGATTTTTTGACATCTTGAGAGTTCCCAGCGTGGCGCTACAAGATGTAGATTATTGTGCTATTTCTGATGGCCTCCCTCTCATTCTATGTACAGTATATTTTTAGCATAATACAGTGATGATATTGGGCTGTAAGGTGATGGAGTGGCTAGCACGCAGACCTGACAGCTTGGAGACCAGGGTTCAACTCCACCCTCGGCTATCTCTGTGTGGAGTTTGCATGTTCTCCCTGTGCATGCGTGGGTTTTCTCCGGGTACTCCGGTTTCCTCCCACATTCCAAAAACATGCTAGGTTAATTGGCGACTCCAAATTGTCCATAGGTATGAATGTGAGTGTGAATGGTTGTTTGTCTATATGTGCCCTGTGATTGGCTGTCCACCAGTCCAGGGTGTACCCCGCCTCGTGCCCCAAGACAGCTGGGATAGGCTCCAGCACCCTCCACGACCCTCGTGAGGAAAAAGCGGTAGAAAATGAATGAATACAGTGATGATATGGGGCTGCACGGTGGTAGAGTGGTTAGCGCGCAGACCTGACAGCTAGAAGACCATGGTTCAATTCCACCCTCGGCCATCTCTGTGTGGAGTTTGCATGTTCTCCCCGTGCAAAAACATGCTAGGTTAATTGGTGACTCCAAATTGTCCATAGGTATGAATGTGAGTGTGAATGGTTGTTTGTCTATATGTGCCCTGTGATTGGCTGGCATTCCAGTCCCCGCCTCTCGCCTGAAGTCATCTGGGATAGGCTCCAGCATACCCCCGCCACCCTAATGAGGATAAGCGGTGGATGGGTATTTGTCCTGATGCTTTCCAATGGGTAATCATGTTCAATGCAGCTCTGTACTGAATTTGCAATAGTGATAACATTCTAACAATGGTTCATGTGTTGCCATAGTAACCACCGCCACAGGGGGTGAGGGGGTGGAGTCTGGTGGTTTATAGTGTCTAGAGGTCATTTGCATGAATCAGTTTGAGATTCATTTGCATCCGGTAAAATAAAAAAAAAGAAAAATGCTCATCATCCTTTCATGCAGACTTCAGAAGTATTATGGGCTGTTTTGTTTTGCCAAATACTCAGAGACAAGATTTAGTTATCAGTTAATGCCATGTTTCTTTGTGTTCTTTCAGGTTGGGTCTCAGCGAGGGACCTTTTTCAAAGCTCAGCGAGTTACACACTACACGAGTCCTTCAGTATATGGAGATTTCGCCTGATTAAGGCTCGTTTTTTGGACAACCAAAGAAGTCTTTTTTGGATCATATTGTGATTTTTGTGGGAGTGAAGAGTACATTCAAGTCCCAGTAAGCAGGATCCACTGAATGAAGGAAGGAAGGAAGGAGTGAGGCCAGAGAAGAAGTGATGGGCAGATGACTGAGCTTCTCCAAAACTGCTGAATGCACAAAATATTTGGATAGGAGGAATTGTGACGTCTGCCACAGGAGTGAGTTTCACATTCGAGCTCCCTACCTTTCTCCTCCATATTCTTCCTTGCGTTATAAGTTATATTAAGATCGTTGTTTATTGGTTAGTCCATAGGAAAAGGCATCATACTTAGCAGATGGATAAGGTTGGAACATCTTAGTTGGTAATGGTAATGGTTTTATTTCATTTGAACATGCATCAGATTACAATTGAATGCATCCCATAATCAGTTCACAGTTCCACATGTCCAAAAGGAGTAGGAAGAAGCAAAGCTTATTAAATCCTACCTCTGCATCTGGTACTTTTACAATCAGTAACTGTTACATTTGTTCACTTCCTGCTTTCCTAATATAGTTTTAAGGGTTTTTACTTGATTAATTTTGCTTTTTTTAGTTTTATTTTTTTTTAGTTTTTTTTTTTGTCACGTACCGAAGTACGAGGTGATATGACCATCCAATGACATAATGGGTACCATAGTAAGTGTCAATATAGTGATATATATAGCACATCATGACTGGTTCAAGACTCTTCATCCTTGTATTTAGCAAACATCAACTGCTTGTATTGTTTCTTGAATTTGAAGTTTAAGTATTTGTGATTTTAGAAATAAGGAGTTAGTATGTTCCTCTATTAGTTAGTAATATAGTAAGTAATATTACATGGAAATGTTGTTGTTAATAAACTCAATGATGCTAAACTCTTTAGTTTGTTAGCACAGTTATGCTAAAAAGTCACAAATGTGAATAGATGTATCACCCGTGTCACAATCCCTCCACCTTGCCTCCCCAGCCTGGTGTGTGATGCTGTGTCCCTTCCTCTCACTCCTGGAGACATGCCCGTGCAGGAAATGGCGGTGAGCCCTGTCAAGTCCCTCTACTGGGAGCAGTTTCCCCCCATGTCCCAGCGTAGAGTCTACAGCACCCCCGTCTACCACGAGGGCCTGCTCTACGTGCTGGGCGGCTGCAGTGAGACTGGCACACCCCTGGACAGTGTGGAGGTCCTGGATGTGGAGAGTCAGACTTGGAGCCAGCTGCCACCACTCCCTACGGCTAGGGCTGGGGCTGCCGCCGTGGTACTGGGGGGGCAGGTTATGGTGATGGGGGGCATGAATCAACAACAGACCCCTTTGGCTTCAGTGGAAATGTATCACCCAGATGAGGGCAAGTGGGAGCCAAAAGCCAGCCTGGGGCAGCCCTCAATGGGTGTCACCACCGTGCAGAAAGGTAAGAAAAACACCTTTTATGTGTGTTTTTTTAAAATGTGCTGTTAAATCTTTCACTTTCATGGCAAACGCTAACAGAAGACTAAAAGTCATTGCTTGGTTACCAACACTAATTAGACGTTTATTTTGCACCATGCAGCATTGAGAAGCCTCTCTGTGTGTTTCCCCTGAGTCAACTCCGCTTGCTTGTAATTAAAACCGAGTGATGCCGAGATCAATGTCCACTCACAAAAGTTGAGAGGATGGTGCTCCTCTCAAGTAGTCCCGAGATTCTTATTATGAATACAGTCCATATGTTGCATGCAGTAAATTCCATAAGTACATTGTCAAAGTGCCACAGTAGATCACTTTACATAGTGGACATTCTGTTCATTCCTGAGGCATCTGCACACTGTCTTGGTTTCTCTCTGTGTGTGTGTGTGTGTACGTGTTAGCTCGTTGGAAGTTGTGAGCATGACATTTGAGTGGGAGGAAGGAGACTAGAGGATAAACTGTTTATGTGGCATCGTAGGAGCGATGACATCCCCCAAAACAATATAGTAACGACTGTATATTTCTGTACGTGCGTGAGTGGATTTAGTACCTGAAAATTTTGTCGCCTTGTTTGTAAATTACATTTTGAGAACGTTAAAATAAAGTCAAACCTTGGTTACCATCATTAATCCGTTCCACACATTACGACTCAACTGAAACATACTGTAAACTGATGAATTTTTCTCAGTCACCAGTTTGAAGGTATAGCATGGTATGATAAAGTTATGGTATGATAGACTCCATCATACCATCCTACGGTATGAGAGGAATTGGACGTGCATTAGCATCAAGACATTCATTCATTTTCTACTGTCTTCCGGCGAGAGGCGGGGTACACCCTGGACTGGTCGCCAGCCAATCACAGGGCACATATAGACAAACAACCATTCACACTCACATTCATACCTATGGACAATTTGGAGTCGCCAATTAACCTAGCATGTTTTTGGAATGTGGGAGGAAACCGGAGTACCCGGAGAAACTAGGGTCTCCACCGTGCAGCCCCCGGCATCAAGCAAATATGGTTAAAATACTCTCAATACTTTGCAGTATGTACCTTGCAACCTTTCGTTTCATAACGTACATGCTGCATATTTTTATTCAAGACAGCGGGAACAATCATGCATCAGTGACTGACTGAAAAAAATTGAATTGAGTACCCGTAGAAAACCCACGCATGTACAGAGAGAACATGCAAACTCCACACAGAGATGGCCGAGGGTGGAATTGAACTAGGGTCTCCGCTGTGCAGCCCCCGGCATCAAGCAAATATAGCAAATATATAAAATATGACACCCCTCTCAATACTTTGCAGTATGTACCTTGCAATCTTTCGTTTCATAACGTACATGGTGCATATTTTTATTCAAGACAGCGGGAACGATCGTGCATCAGTCACTGACTGAAAAAATTGAATTGAGTACCCGTAGAAAACCCATGCATGCACAGAGAGAACATGCAAACTCCACACAGAGATGGCCGAGGGTGGAATTGAACTAGGGTCTCCGCTGTGCAGCCCGCGGCATCAAGCAAATATAGCAAATATATAAAATATGACACCCCTCTCAATACTTTGCAGTATGTACCTTGCAATCTTTCGTTTCATAACGTACATGGTGCATATTTTTATTCAAGAGAGCGGGAACGATCGTGCATCAGTCACTGACTGAAAAAATTGAATTGAGTACTCGGAAAAAACCCACGCATGCACGGGGAGAACATGCAAACTCCACACAGAGATGGCTGAGGGTGGAATTGAACTAGGGTCTCCGCCGTGCAGCCCCCGGCATCAAGCAAATATATATATATTTAATTGAGTATATATATAATATGACACCACTCTCAATACTTTGCAGTATGTACCTTGCAATCTTTCATTTCATAACGTACACGGTGCATATTTTTATTCAAGACAGCAGGAACGATCGTGCATCAGTCACTGAGTGAAAAAAATTAATTGAGTACCCGGAGAAAACCCACGCATGCACGGGGAGAAGAAATCGATAAGATCTATTTATTTGTTAAAGACAGCTGGGATAAGCTCCAGCCTTCCTGCTACCCTTGTGAGGATAAGCGATATAGAAAATGGATGGATCGATTAATTTATTTATCTCTATTGTACAGAATGAACAAAAAAATGGAGAGCTCGGAACTGAGCTCCTTTTGAAAAACCCAAATATGCTCATATTCAGTTTTTTCACTAACCTGGATATTACCTTTCTTTTTCCAACCAAAATATCGGGTCATATCGACATCTATTGAAAGGAACATAATGTGTTCTGTACATGTTCTATTCGAATGGAATCTTGCGTCTTTGGCAGGAACTACTTGTGTATGGGGGCACTGGTGGATGAGACGGAATAGTGTCAAGTACTGGTGTCAGTACCGGCATCACACAAAGGTGTTCATTATCCACCGTGCCGGTGAAGAAGAAGAAGAAGAAGAAGCACAAATGCCATGCATAGTCATGATGGTGCACATAAACCAGAATATTGAACTTCAACTGAATATTGACTGCATTTAAATGTGGTGACTGAAAGTACTCATGCACCACCCAATCCCCCCCCCCCACTTCTCCCCCAGGGGAGCCCGCCCCCACTATTTGAGAACAGAACCAAACATGACGAATCTGAATGCAACCTCAGGGTTGTGTGATTGTTGCATTTTTGGATTCGGTGTGTTTAAGTTCAAATCCACAAGGTGAAATTTGAAAGCTCTGAGGCTTTCGTGTTGTTGACACGTTTGGGTGTTTTGCCGTAGCTCTCTGTGCAGTGACTACCAGTGCATTACAATGAGGTTGTGCTGCAGATCACTGCAGTAAAAACACCCCCTCAAATGATTATGATTACTAGCTGAGTTGAATGGCAGAAGTAGAGGCCCTCAGAGTGTCGACACAAATCAGCGAAAATACAAAACTACAGTAAATGCATGCTGTCGTCAAAAAGTGCATAAAAATAAGTAAATAAGTGCATTTCAGTATGTGGAATCAAACTATGGAATGGATTGAGTAAGGAACTCAAACAATGCACAACGATGAGCCAATTCAAGAAACAATACAAGCAGTTGATGTTTGCTAAATACAAGGATGAAGAGTCTTGAACCAGTCATGATGTGCTATATATATCACTATATTGACACTTACTATGGTACCCATTATGTCATTGGATGGTCATATCACCTCGTACTTCGGTACGGGACAAAAAAATAAATAAAATAAAACTAAAAAAAGCAAAATTAATCAAGTAAAAAACCTTAAAACTATATTAGGAAAGCAGGAAGTGAACAAATGTAACAGTTACTGATTGTAAAAGTACCAGATGGAGGGGTAGGATTTAATAAGCTTTGCTTCTTCCTACTCCTTTTGGACATGTGGAACTGTGAACTGATTATGTGATGCATTCAATTGTAATCTGATGCATGTTCAAATGAAATAAAACCATTACCAAAATTTGAGAATTTTGTGGTATTAGTGGAGTCAGTGGAGTACTCTTGCTAGTTTTAATGCAAAACTTACATAAATGTACGGTATGCACAAACAAGTTCCAATACTGCTGCTGTTTTCTTTACCTTGTGAAATAGCGTGCTGAATAGCATCCTGTCTGCTCATTGGTTGGTTAATAAAAGCAAAGTATGCACGATACTTATCCGGTCAACAGATTATTTGTGTATTGTTTTCATATTTATTGTTATTCTCTGTTATCTAACGGGGACAACAGATGGAAACTAGCAATTGCGCAAAGTACCAATATCCATCATTCCTCCCTGACAAACTTAACACAATTTTTTGCCGTCTCAATAACTGAAAGTAAATCTTTACAGGGTGGTGAGGTGAATAATGTTGCCGCTGACACTTTTAATCGCTGTTGATGTCATGTTTACATGCTGTGTGCCGTGCGCTGACGATCTAAAACATGACACCCACACTTTATTGTAGAGCCTGCGGTGGTTTCAGCCTCCTACTGGTCGTGCCAAGGGATTGTTTGCATGTGACACTCTACTTCAATCATCATCAAACATTTGAACGTTATATAGTTGTATAGTTGGGCAGTACTGTATTATATTTACATCTATATTATCTGCTAACCGCAGTGAATTATCTTTTGTTTGAAATCCTACTAAATTCTCCCCAGTCCAGACTGTGTAAATATACGTATTTAACCTTTAGGCCAGTTTCAGTGGTGTTTTAAAATTAATTGCACTTGCTCAGTGTCTCATGGGCATTATAGCTCATTTGCAAACAATGTATGCATTGCTGCATAATAAGTGTGCAGTATATTATGCAGTATATTGCTTGTATTGCGGTTAAGTAATAGTATGCTGATTTGTTGCAGCTAAATTGTTCGGTGGCTTTTCTTAATGAAGGATCAGGAATGTATTTCATTAGGGGGTCCTACATTTTCACAACATACAGTACTATACAGTATATAGTATAGGAGTATCTGTGTGGAAGGGACTGGTCGCCAGCCAATCACACGGCACGTATAGACAAACCTTTCACGGGGAGAACAAGCATGCAAACTCCACACAATGTCAATCATTGTGTTTGTTCGCTCCTCGACTCACTTTGCGTTCCCCCCCGTTGTGTTCCTCCCTTGCTTTTGCATTTCAAACTTATCACGTAATCAAGCAAGCGTTGCCGTTGCTTGGCAACAGGTGTGTGTTTTTAGATGAATCAGAGCGGGCAAAGACAGATTTGTCACAATGTGCCAAGCACACACTCACAATGACAGTTCATGTGTGTAGTCGTACTTCAGTCCGTATTTGCATAATTTTGTCGCTGGCTCAGCTGAGGTGCCGTGAGACATGAAATGTGGTGAGAAATGACTGCACACGCCCACTGTGCCAACACAATGTACACTTTGGGAGAAGACACTTCCTAATTGCTACTCTAACAAATCAAATTCTTCTTTTTCTTGTCAGCAGTCACATGACTCTTGTCTTGTCTTTTGTCCCTGCAGTTTAAGATGTAAAAAGAAAATAAGATATTTTAATCTTCCTCTTGTGTTAGCTTTCTGGTATCACCTCTTATGTTACCTTTGTCGGTTTTGACCCTGTATTAAATCAGCTATAAAATACACTAAAAACAATAAGTTACAATCAAATTTGGTTCTCATGTCTTGGTTACCTTCTTAGGCTTCCTCATCCATGAAAATATTGGTTTTAATACTTTTGGTGTAGGCATTTTTTGTCACTATACCCCTCAATTTTAATTTCCAAAAATGGTAAAATGAACCTCAAAAGAATCATATTAATAAATTGAATTCTTTTGTTATTTGGCTATTACTGAGAGCTATAGATATAGCTATAGATATCTCTTAAAGAGTCTTGAACCAGTCATGATGTGCTATATATATCACTAAATTGACACTTACTATGGTACCCATTATGTCATTAGATGGTCATATCACCTCGTACAACAAAGAACCTTAAACTGTATTATGGAAAGCAGGAAGTGAACAAATGTAAAAGTACCAGTTACTGATTGTAAAAGTACCAGATTTTACAGATTTAATATAAAAACATTTCCTATTCCACATCTAAAATTGGTACGTGACAAAATAAAATTAAAATATATTAAATATATAATTAAAATAATAAACAATATTATTAAAATAAAATAATATAAGAAGTGTAAAAAATATATAAAAATAATATAAAAAATGAATGAATTCCTACTCCTTTTGGACATATGGAACTGTGAACTGATTATGTGATTATGTGTACTTATGATTTCAGTTGTGGCTCAAATTATTGCTTTATAATCATATTATTATAACCGGGTCGAAACCGACCCTAACAATACAGTGGTCATAATTTCAACCAGACCATTTTAAAATGTAGTAAAATTTTTTTTTTTGGTTTTATTTTGTTGAAATAGAGTTTCCTGGCGAAATCAAAAAGCCTTGATGCAATAAACAAATGTTATGTGATTCTTTTTATGCATTAAAATTTAAAACGGGTCGGTACCGACCCTAACACAAGAGGAGGGTTAATTAATAGGGCACCCCATGGCGTGTACTTTCACATAACTATGTATTTGTATTTAGTATTTTGGTTTATTTTGGTTTTATTTTGGTTTCAGTTACTTGTGCAGACCTGCATTGACATTAGGCACATTTGATGCAGCACAAGGGCGGCATCAAGCATTCTGCATATATGGCCGTGATAAAATATCACTCCCTTCTCAATATGTTGCTGTATGCACCTTGAGTCTTGCTTCATAACTCGTTTCATCTTCCACCTGCGCTCCAGTGACATCCTTTAGCCGCGCTTCCTGTTTAGTTTTTAAAATAAAGCAGTTCATCAACTGCTCGTGTCAAGAGAAGCGTCGGGGGTCATTCGAGCCAGTGACGGAGCGGAGAACACCTCAAATGAGCAAACACTGTCACCTCTACCGCTACATCTTTGCCTCCAGGCTGTTGGGGGTGAATCACAACATCCCTCGCTGTGGCGTGCCCAAGGCTGCAAGCCCCTCCAAAAAAAGAAAACCATGTGTGACTCAAAATGTAATTTAGAGCTAATTTCCATGAAATTGCAGGATGACGTCCACTAACACACGCTGAATTATTGTTCAATATGTTCATAATTAAACAACCTTGTTATTCAATCTCTGTATCAAACACAAGAGAGGAACATCACCAAGGCTGCCTGCTGTGAGGAGTTTGGCAGGATGGGATGTTATCTGTGGAAATCTGTTTTACACTAGGAGAGAAGCATTGAAACAAAACATTGTGTAACATCCCGTGTATTTGGGCGCTTATTTATTATGTATGCTGTCTTTATATTTTATTCGCTGCACATTAGCTGTGCAGGAGAATACGATAAATTACATCCAAGGTTTTATATCCAAACCATAAACTCTACTGTTGAAGGGATGGAAATTGGCACATTCATTCATCCATTTTCTACTGCTTTTCCTCACAAGGGTCGCTGTCTTCGGGCAAGAGGCGGGGTACACCCTGGACTGGTCGCCAGCCAATCACAGGGCACATATAGACAAACAACCATTCACACTCACATTCATACCTATGGACAATTTGGAGTCGCCAATTAACCTAGCATGTTTTTGGAATGTGGGAGGAAACCGGAGTACCCGGAGAAAACCCACGCATGCACGGGGAGAACATGCAAACTCCACACAGAAATGGCCAAGGTTGGAATTGAACCCTGGTCTCCTAGCTGTGAGGTCTGCGCGCTAACCACTCGTCCACCGGTACAAGGTACAAGTCAATATTAAAAAGGAAAATTCTATAATACTTGGTAGTATTTTTTAAGTAAAAAAAAAAAACGTAATTTTTTAAGTAAAAAAAACAACAACATAATTTTCTGGGGTTAAATACTGAATTCTGGAATTCTGGATGGCCGAGGGTGGTATTGAAACCTGGTTTCCTAGCTGTGAGGTCTACGTGCTAACCACTCGAACACCGTGCCGCCCCACAAAGGTACAATTCAATATTAAAAAGGAAAATTCTATAATACTTGGTAGTATTTTTTAAGTAAAAAAAAAACAACGTAATTTTTTAAGTAAAAAAAAAAACAGCGTAATTTTCTTGGGTTAAATACCAAATTCTGGAATTCTGGATGACCGAGGGTGGTATTGAACACTGGTCTCCTAGCTGTGAGGTCTGCACGCTAACCACTCGACCGCCATAAATTGGCACATTTACTGTGCAATTGGGAATTTATTGCATCTATCAGAAGCATCATTATCAGAAGGGAAAAGAAGCTGCCAGGAAGCCAAGTTTCTACTTGCACTTGAACCCAACATTGTTCACCCTTTACGGCCACCATACTTGAACTTCTTCACCATTTCCACCATCTCATATTTCCTTGCATTAAATCTTGCTTTGCACCTCCTTTCATCTCTGCTTGGGTATAATTTAATCTGTGTTTTCCCTCCGGTGGTGAAATCTTTTTATCCCCCCCAGGGGAATGATGGTAATGTCAGCATGACCCATTGCAGGAAGTCACTCTGTACAAGCTTTGGTAGTGGATCATTTTTAAATGCATTCTTTTTTTTAACATGATGGAATAGACGAGAAGAGTTATCAGGTCATGTCCTCTATTGATGGGGTTCATCGTTCCAATGGTATCTGCTTGCTAGCCAGCTAACTATACTGATGAATTGTAAGACAAATACAGCATCAGTATGCATAAAGGGTACATTTACATTAAGGATGAGCCGGATGCTCGTTATAAACAAGTACACGTTACAGATAATGCATTTAGGATGATTAGTTACGGGTGCAGAGTTTGGCACAGAAATAAAAGAGGCAAAGTACGCACCCCTGTGGCAACCTAGTGGAAGATCAGTCTTTCCGTATGTCGTGGAAAATTCCTGTAAGAAATAAACTGCTCAACGACAGAGTGAGGTGTGCATAAAAATAGCTGTTATAGCCTAACTTTGAGGTGCTGATTTCATATTCTTGTGTGCTGATACGTACCTTCCAGGTACTTATAAACAACAAAGACCCAAAACTACAGTAAATGTATGCTGTCATCAAAAAGTGCATATGAATTTTAGAATTTTGTGGTATTGGTGGAGTACTTTTGCTAGTTTTAATGCTAAACTTACATAAATGTACAGTATGCACGATGCTCATCCGTTCAACAGATTATTTCTGTATTGTTTTTATATTGTTATTTCTCTGTTATCTGATGGGGACAACAGATGGAAACTAGCAATTGCGCCAAGTACCAATATCCATCATCCCTCACTTACAAACTTAACACAATTTAACACAATCACAACAAAGACACATCAATAAGGCAAATTTGTCTGGGGATTTCACAGACAAATTTAGACAAATCTTACCTTCATTATTTTGACTGTAAAATTGGAGATCAGGAAAATCCTGGTCCCCACACATCTGTCCTAAATGCATGATTTAACGAAAGAACCAGCCTTTTTTATTCCCACTCCCATTTCTTCAATGTCACTTTCTCATTCCCACAACAAGCAGACAAAAAAAAAAACACTGTCAGTGACAGATGCACAATCGTGCCCGCTGTGCTGTTAAAAAAATTGTGTATTTTATGAAACAAATTTAAGATTGCAAGGTGTATACTGCCACGTATTGAATCTGACAAGTCATTATCTTCTGAAGACAATGTTTCTGTTTATTCAAGAGTGGCAACGAACCCCACTGGATCACACAAAAAGACCTGAATGATCTTGCCTGTGATTTGCATTCATCTAAACAACAGTCAGAGCTCCTGGCATCCCGGCATTAAGTGGTGGAACCTGGCTAAGGCTGATGTAAGGATCACCAGTTTCAGGACACGGAACAAAGAGTTTGCTTCATTACTCAACATGGAGAACAGGTTGTGCACTACTGCACAAATGTCTCTGGCTTCTTGACCTTAATTGGTTTCTCACACAATCCCTCAGACTGGCGTCTTTTCATAGACTCTTCTAAGCGGAGTCTCAAGGCTGTGCTTCTGCATAATGGGAATAAACACCCCGGCATTCCCATTGTCCACTCAGTCTATCTGAAGGAGCTCTTTTAGAATCTGTTAACTATGACCAGTACCAGTAGACTTTCTTTGGTGACTCCAAGATTATTGGTGTCATTATGGGTAGAAGGACTGTGGATGTAGGAGTACTTTCTCGCCTGGTGAACACCTCTTCATATCAAGCATTTTTCGTATCAAAAATTTTGTGAAGGCCATGGACAACAATGGAGCTGCCTTCCAACACTTATGCACTCTGTTTTCAGCTCTGAGTTCTGCTAAACTCAAAGAGGGCATCTTGGTTGAATCTCAGATCCGAAAGGTCATGAAGGATATGAATATGTGGAGCTTCTCACCTCAAAGGAACTGAGATCATGCGGAGCCTTTAAGTCAGTCTGTGATGGCTTCCTTGGTAACACACGGGTACCAGAGTGTATTGAGGAGTTGTTGCAATCTTTTGGGATGCCGAATGTCACTTTCTCCATTCCCACAACAAGCAGACAAAAAAAACACTGTCAGTGACTGATGCACAATCGTGCCAGCTGTCCTGTTAAAAACACTGTATTTTATTAAACAAATTAAGAAGGTGTATACTGCCATGTATTGATTGAGCAATAAATTGCTTACTCCAATTTTTTTTATTCCCACTCCCATTTCTTCAATGTCACTTTCTCATTCCCACAACAAGCAGACAAAAAAAACACTGTCAGTGACTGATGCACAATCGTGCCCGCTGACCTGTTAAAAACATTGTGTATTTTATTAAACAAATTCAAGATTGCAAGGTGTATACTGCCACGTATTAAGAGGGGAGTAATAATTTTATGCCAGTCATAAATGCAGAATGGGACAGTCAATGCAGGTTTGCACAGCACTGTTTTCAGCTCCCGTTAATGCAATAAATTGCTTAGTCCAATTTTTTTAGTCCCACTCCCATTTCTTTAATGTCACTTTTTCATTTCCACAACAAGCAGACAAAAAAAACACTGTCAGTGACTGATGCACAATCGTGCCCGCTGTCTGGTTAAAAACACTGTGTATTTTATAAAACAAATTTAGGATTGCAAGGTGTATACTGCCACATATTGTCATAAATGCAGGTCTGCACAGCGCTGTTTTCAGCACCCATTTTTTTATCCAATTTTTTTAGTCCCACTCCCATTTCTTCAATGTTACTTTCTCATTCCCACAACAAGCAGACCAAAAAAACACTGTCAGTGACTGATGCACAATCGTGCCCGCTGACCTGTTAAAAACATTGTGTATTTTATTAAACAAATTCAAGATTGCAAGGTGTATACTGCCACGTATTGAGAGGGGAGTAATATTTTATGCCAGTCATAAATGCAGAATGGGCCAGTCAATGCAGGTTTGCACAGCACTGTTTTCAGCTCCCGTTAATGCAATAAATTGCTTAGTCCGATTTTTTTAGTCCCACTCCCATTTCTTCAATGTCACTTTTTCATTCCCACAACAAACAGACAAAAAAAAAAACACTGTCAGTGACTGATGCACAATCGTGCCCGCTGTCTGGTTAAAAACACTGTGTATTTTATAAAACAAATTTAGGATTGCAAGGTGTATACTGCCACATATTGAGAGGGGAGTAATATTTTTATACTAGTCATAAATGCAGGTCTGCACAGCGCTGTTTTCAGCACCCGTTTTTTTAAATTCAATTTTTTTAGTCCCACTCCCATTTCTTCAATGTCACTTTCTCATTCCCACAACAAGCAGACAAAAAAAAAACACTGTCAGTGACTGATGCACAATCGTGCTAGCTGTCCTGTTAAAAACACTGTATTTTATTAAACAAATTTAAGAAGGTGTATACTGCCATGTATTGATTGAGCAGTAAATTGCTTACTCCAATTTTTTTTTTGGTCCTACTCCCATTTATTCTTTTGCATTTTGAAACTCTACTTAGAACCTCGTTAAGATCCAACAGTGCAAAAAGTAAATTCTTGCAATTTTTCAACTGCTCTTAAAATTTTGATCAGAACTGTATAATACATTTCGGAAATGTCACAAATAAACATCCTCTCTCCAGTTATTTATCATTCCACAGCTGTCACACAGACACCGTCCCACCTCTGTTATGACTCCCATGCTACCTCAGTGGCATTTATACAAGAGAAAGCAGGTGAAAAAAAGTGGGATAAGTGCCAGCTTTTACAGGAATTGTCAAAGGCGCTTATGACAACAGCCGTTGTAGAAGTTTGGCAGCAGTTTGAAAATCCACTTCACCTGAGCACCATGTTCTTCAAAGAGTTTCATTTCTTACAAAGAACTCCCGCTTGAATGGGATTTGTGCTTCTTTGACTGAGTGGATGTACGCAAGGCCGGTTTTGTTTATTCAAAGATTTTTGAGAAGTTTGTAGAACTTATCATTCTGCTTCCGAGTAAAGATGGCAATGCTTTTTTTCTAGATGTGTAATTATGCGTGGCATCATGTCTTATTCATTTGCACTATGCATGTACCACAGCTGCACTTATTTATAGCAGTGGTTGTAGCATAGAGATGATGTCTTAGCTATCTTTCAAGAAATTTTTGCAGAGCAGCGTGATTCATAAAAACACACAAATGCACATTACAGGGCTGTTTAATGGACTCATGTGGTCTAACAGTGAATCAAATATAATATATCCTCATTGATATGAGTCAAGACTGGGGGTGCTCCAGCCGATATCAGTGAAAAAGGACGATATCGATATCGGACGATACTTCCTTTAACCCTTAGATGCACGAGTGACTGGACGCTACATTCTTCCATAAGTGGGTCAAAAATGAGCCATACTAGAATCAATGCATTTTTATGCCAATTTTGCCATTTTGGTTCGAAATAATCACTTGTATGATATTTAGCATTATATTTAGGACCACACAAGAATGATTTCATGTTAGAAACATCTTCATTTTTCACTTTTTTCCATCTTTGAAAAAGAAAATGACCCCGTACAACAATAGAAAATGTGAGGATCCATTGTGTGTTGCATAAAGGTAAGTTAAAATGTGAACGGCATGATATCAAAAACATGTTTTTTGAGGAATACCTGGAATATGAAATGATAATTTTTCATTAGAAAGATATTTCAAGTAAACAACCTGACCGGGTCATTTTTGACCCACTTATGGAAGGTTGGGGTAGTAACACAAAAACAAAAAATTCTTAAAATGTATAAAAGATAAGTTAAGAATGTGAACGGCGTGATATCAAAAACATGTTTTTTGAGGAATACCTGGAATATGAAATGATAACAATTTTTCATTACAAAGATATTTCAAGAAAACAACCTGACCGGGTCATTTTTGACCCACTTATGGAAGATTGGGGTAGTAACACAAAAACAAAAATTTCTTAAAATGTATAAAAGGTAAGTTAAAAATGTGACCGGCATGATGTCAAAAACATGTTTTTTGAGGAATACCTGGAATATGAAATGATCAATTTTTTTTCATTACGAGGATATTTCAAGAAAACAACCTTACTGGGTCATTTTGACCCACTTATGGAAGGTTGGGGTAGTAACACAAAAACAAAAAAATCTTAAAATGTATAAAAGATAAGTTAAAAATGTGAACGGCATGATATCAAAAACATGTTTTTTTGAGAAATACCTGGGATATGAAATTATAAAATTCTTTCAATTTTTTCATTTTCATTTTTTCAAAACAACCTGACCGGGTCATTTTTGACCCACTTGTGCATTTAAGGGTTAAAATGGTGATCCCCTCCCGCGATCAGCATTCAGATTAAGCATGTCTGCCGTGTGTGGGACTTCCTGTGTTCGTGAGAGTGATAAAAGTTTTGCACACTACAAAAAGTTTGTAAAAACAGCTCTCAAACGGAAAAAACATATAAAGACCATATAGATTTTGTACGTGTGTGTTTTGGGCTTCACCCTTAGAATGAATAATGGAAGAGGCCCGGTGGAATGATTAAATGCTCTCTCTTCCCACCACTTTCTCATGATGCAGCAAGGCCAAGCGGTGCATGCCGGTGAAAACACTAGATACTGCACATTGGGTTATCTTCTTATACTGGTTTTTGACTGATATTTTATGTATAATCCATGAAGTGCTCAGGTTATATTAGCACAATTCCTTCCACAGCTTCTGAACAATAGATGCACCCTGGTGTTATGTTAGCAGCATATTGAAAATCTCATAGA
Source organism: Doryrhamphus excisus (assembly GCF_037039965.1). Classification (NCBI taxonomy): domain Eukaryota; kingdom Metazoa; phylum Chordata; class Actinopteri; order Syngnathiformes; family Syngnathidae; genus Doryrhamphus; species Doryrhamphus excisus. The sequence goes on along the minus strand of NC_136373.1, from coordinate 6,705,741 downwards.
TGCACAGTCAGGATCTTATTAAATGGTGGTTTATATGCTAAGCTGTCTTTGACTGTTTGTCCCAATGGAGACTTTGTTGCAATCATATTATGTATCTATGGGTCATAATTTTAAACCATATGTTTTCACAAAGCTTACATTGTAATCATCCCATTTGACATTTTTTTTTTAAATGTGAGTCCACCCACATTTCAGTAAGCATTTTTACAACAATCTCCATATAGTAAAGCAACATGGGATGCAATTAAATGCATTAATTAAATGCAGAAGTCAAAGAGTCTTTAAATATGAATGAATTGCTCTGAAAAACACAAGCTATATAGGAGGAGAGGGGAAGGGCTGCATGTATTAAATATCATGAATGTGTGTGGTATTCCTTCATTCTCCCGTCACAAATTGTTGGCTTTGGCTTGTTCGTACGGGCTCCAGAAACTGACATTTAGCATTTGGGAAGCTGTTGTAATGAGCTAAAAGCTTATGGTACTTTTTGTGGCTGGAAAGCTGCAACTCTCTTTAGTGAGTCAATAAAAGCTGCTTCCATTTGCAACCAAGTTATTACCATATACTTGTTTTTTGGTTTGTTTTTGTCATTTTTGTTGGCTTTCCTGCCAGTAACCTTAAAAATACTTGAGTGATGAAGTGTTCCCAGACAAAACACATCACATTCACCCTAAATTGTTAAGAATTTATGAAAATGTGATAATACAGGTAAAATGTACAGCATACATGCACCACTCTTTCAAAAAAGCCCACAATTTTTACATGTTTATGTCTGTATGCGGCTGCACGGCAGTCGAGTGGTTAGCACGCAGACCTCACAGCTAGGAGACCCGAGTTCAATCCCACCCTCGGCCATCTCTGTACTCAATTCAATTTTTTCAGTCAGTGACTGATGCACGATCGTTCCCGCTTGTCTTGAATAAAAATATGCACCGTGTACGTTATGAAACGAAACATTGCAAGGTACATACGGCAAAGTATTGAGAGGGGTGTCATATTTTAGACATATTTGCTTGATGCCGGGGGCTGCACGGTGGAGACCCTCGTTCAATTCCACCCTCAGCCATCTCTGTGTGGAGTTTTGCATGTTCTCCCCGTGCATGCGTGGGTTTTCTCCGGGTACACCGGTTTCCTCCCATATTCCAAAAACATGCTAGGTTAATTGGTGACTCCAATGGCGGAGACCAGGGTTCAATTCCACCCTCGGCCAGCTCTGTGTGGAGTTTGCATGTTCTCCCCATGCATGCGTGGGTTTTCTCCGGGTACTCCAGTTTTCCTCCCACATTCCAAAAACATGCTAGGTTAATTGGCGACTCCAAATTGTCCATAGGTATGAATGTGAGTGTGAATGGTTGTTTGTCTATATGTGCCTTGTGATTGGCTGGCCACCAGTCCAGGGTGTACCCCGCCTCTCGCCCGAAGACAGCTGGGATAGGCCACAATGAGGATAAGCAGTAGAAAATGAATGAATGATTGACATGACTGATATATATATGATTGACATTTCACATTGTGATTGGTGGTCATTGAATGCACCATATATAAATTTATCAGCCTCACAGCTGTCATATCGATGACAGGACACAGCAATATTAAAATATTGCTCTTAGCCTTCATAACAATACCTACAAAGTAATCTCTTACCACAGTTTGTCACTCCACAAATTGTATTGGAAGGTATGAATACATACAAAGATGTCTGGTGGGATACATATTGGTCACCTACGATGATGCATTTCTAGTTTAGGCACCCTTCACAATTGATCACAATGTCATATAAATCTGATCATTGCCATGTCTTTCTGATGCTTTTATCCCCATCAACCTTTCTGTTGCCTTCATGGATGTCATATTTGATCTCACGGCTCACTGCTTTACCTTTTGGCTGCTCAGTTTTTTTTATATATAGTTATTGAACCCACAATGGTCCTCTGCTTGACTGCTTAAAAAACCCCAAGACACATTTAAAGTAGGTGAAAGTGTGCTGTCTCTCCGCTAACCGCCTCCCACTTGTTTGATCAAGCTCGGTTGTACCATCACCTTGTAGCATTACGCATTACGCATTTCTAATTCCGTTAAAAACAATCTCACCTCATTTGAGATTAGCTTATGAAGATAAACGGCTTCGATGGCTGCCTGGCGAGAGGATGTCTGCTCCCACAAAGTGCACACACGCTCAATGCCGGGGGAGGCGAATTAAACACATGCACGCACAGCAAAGCAGGAAAGGACATACAGTACACACAGAAAACACGCAATTTAATACATGGAAAAACTACAATGTTGACTGCTGGATGCATGCTGAGGAGAAAGGTCATATTCAGCAATTGGCATGTACATTAAATGTACATCCAGAGTTCAGCATCATAGATTTTGGTAATGGTAATGGTTTTATTTCATTTGAACATGCATCAGATTACAATTGAATGCATCACATAATCAGTTCACAGTTCCACATGTCCAAAAGGAGTAGGAAGAAGCAAAGCTTATTAAATCCTACCCCTTCATTTGGTACTTTTACAATCAGTAACTATTTGTTCACTTCCTGCTTTCCTAAGACAGTTGAGTTTTTTTTGTTTTGTTTTTTTTATTTTTTTTAATAATGTACCTCGTAAGTTTTAAAAAAAAATTTAAATGTTAATTTTTTTATTACATTTGTTTCACATTAAATATGTTTAAACATTTTTAAAGTTTTTTTTATTTTATTTTATTTTTATATATTATTATTTATTATAATTCATTCATTTATCTTCTACCTCTTTTTTGTTATATTTATTATATTATTATTTTATTTTAATAATATTATTTATTATTTTAATTATATATTTAATATATTTAATTTTATTTTTGTCACGTACCAATTTTAGATTTGGAATAGGAATGTTTTTATATTAAATCTGTAAAACCAGTGACAAGACTTTGAAAATATTGTATTGACCCAAATATTGTGTCAGGCGCCTATTTTAATTGGAAAACACAGCAGAGATAGTGGACAAGCACAATAAAAGTTGGCAATTATATGGTTTATGGTGTGTATGTGGAGACGGCAACAAGCACCACTGTCTGTATGAATCTCTTCTTCCTTTCCCTCCTACTCATCCTTCCATCTTATCTGAGCTTTATTACAAAGTCCTATTCCGCTCTTGTTTTATGTGCATTAATGAGCCATCCCTGTTTGCAGGGGCACAGCTAGAAAGACAGCGTGGCATCTGGAAACATGTTCCCTCAAGACTATTGCTATTCATATACCAAAATATGGTAGTCACTACCGCAGCAGGGAAGTCAGCAGAGCGTGCAAAATATAAAACCATATCTCATACTCCAAGGGAAAGTTACAATCTAATGACTGTATTTTGGCCGGAGGAAGGCACTTCTTTGCTGTAGTAATTACTCTATCACCTGTTAACCATGCATGCATAACTCAATGGAGACCTCAGAGTGTCATTGCATGTGTAATTCACAGATTTGCATTCATTATAAATGGGAGTGCTATAATAAGGAGGTAATGTAGGGCAGCATATAGATGGAATCCCGCTTCCACATCTTTACCTTGTCTTCTTGGCACACCAGCACATCGAGTAAAGGAAGACATCCACAGATCCTTTTAGAACAGCTGTGAGGGTTAACATGAGGATTATTCAACCAATCAACTGAGCGCCTTTCATTGCCTTTAAATGCGCACCAGTTAGCACGTACACATGTAATCTCTTCCTAACAGTCCAACACTGTGCTGGGTGCACTTCACCTGCGCCAAAAAGAGACCAAGTTGGAGCTAGAGAACTCTCAGCGCCAAAGGTGCGCTGTTTTGTTACAAAATTGTCACTGAGCCAAGCTGAGAATGTGGACACCTCCCATGGTGCGCCGACACGCCGAACTCGGCGCAGTCCAGTCTACCAAATTGGCTGCGCACAGTGGTGCGCTGGACTAAATTACCAATGCATCACAGCCAGTGTGTGTACATTGTATTGTGATAACTCCGCCCACTACATTATGCAAATGATCCGCCCAGCAAGTATTTGGAGTCAGTCAACAACTCCAACATGGCACCACTGTGTAACCATGACAATGGAAAATAAATGCTCTGAGGCCATGTCCGTATGAATGCGGATATTTTTGCACATCTGGTTCCAAAAACATTTCTATCCACACGCCACCATTTGGAACCAATTTCTATCCACACCAAAACACATACACAGGCTGTCATGCGCAGTCCTGGATCGTTAAGGCAATTTTAACCAATCAGAGTCTGTCGACGGATCAAAACAACAAAACAGAAAATGGGTGAAACATTCATTCATCACTTTCTACCACTTATCCTCACAAGGGTCGCAGGGGTGCTGGAGTCTATCCCAGCTGTCTTCGGGTACACCCTGGACTGGTGGCCAGCCAATCACAGGGCACATATAGACAAACAACCATTCACACTCACATTCATACCTATGGACAATTTGGAGTCGCCAATTAACCTAGCATGTTTTTGGAACGTGAGAAGAAACCGGAGAAGACCCACGCATGCTTAGGGAGAACATACACACTCCACACAGAGATGGCCGAGGGTGGAATTTAACTCGGGTCTTCTAGCTTTGTGGCCTGTGTGCAAACCACTTGACAACCGTGCAGCCATGGGTGAAACATGTTCATTATTTAAGTAATGGTAATTTAATTTGAACATGCATCAGATTACAATTGAATGCATCACATAATCAGTTCACAGTTCCACATGTCCAAAAGGAGTAGGAAGAAGCAAAGCTTATTAAATCCTACCCCTCCATTTGGTACTTTTACAATCAGTAACTGTTACATTTGTTCACTTCCTGCTTTCCTAATATAGTTTAAGGTTTTTTTTTCGTTTTGTTTTTTTTGTTTTTTTAATAATGTACCTCATAAGTTTATTTTTTTAATGTTAAAAAAAATATATATTTTTTTTATAATTTTTTTTAATAACATTTTTTTTTAAATTTTTTTATTTGTTCACTTCCTGCTTTCCTAATATAGTTAAAGTTTTTTTATTTTTATTTATTTTTTATTTTTATTTATTTATTTTTGTCACGTACCAAAGTACAAGGTGATATGACCATCCAATGACATAATGGGTACCATAGTAAGTGTCAATATAGTGATATATTTTGCACATCATGCTAAAGTGTAGCAGATGTTATCACTACAATGCTGTGAAGTCTAGTTCATCAAAAACCTCCACATGCATGTGGATGAGAAGCCAAAACTCATGGAAAAATATGCTGTATTTGTGTGAACCAGGCCTGAGAACCTACTCTAAACCAGCCACAATAAAAAAAATGGAGGTCATTTGTAGTGATGTGGCTCAGGTGTGCCACCTTGACAACAGTCCTGGTTACTTTCACTTTAAAAAGGATTTATATGGATAGTGCTGGTGGTGTGCTTGATGGCAGCTGAGCTCTGCGACGGCTTGATTCATTATTGATTGCTTCCTATTCTTGGAGCGACTGCTGCAACAATGTTTGAACTAAACGTGCACCCGGTGCTAAGGTGTAGGTATGGCATCTGTCAGAAGGAACCTGACTGAAGAACGGATGGAGGGAGACGTTAACTCTAATTGGACTCTGATATGAGCTTGCACACTTTTATGACTCTTTGTCGTTTTTTGCTCTTTTTACCCATGGTGGTTATTTTCGGTGAGGCGGTTTGTGGCATTTCCCTTTTATTGCCACTAGTGGTTCAGATTTTGTGACATCCTTATTTTATACACATAACAAAAGAATCTAGATGCGTTTTGAACTATTTACTCTGAGCGATCAATGCCAGCAGCTAGTATGTGTAAAAATCAGATTTATGCCCTTGGCCACAAAAAGAAGACTTTTGTGGAAAAAAAAATATACAAACTCCTTCTCAAGGTGTCCCACTACCTCGGGCAGCTTGTGACACGTGTTGTCTATGTGATGTTTACGTGCATATGAATTATTATTTATTTTGGAAGATACGTATATATTTTTCAATTTCCAGACAGGCAAGTTTTCCAACTAGGGTCCTTCCAACTCAACTGCTCATCATCCCAACTCCACACGTAGACAAAGGAAAGAGTAATACCTTCCAACAAGCTCCTCTCGCTTGAATGATACATGCTTGTATTTACCATGCTGCAAATCATTTGATATTAGGCCCTTTCATCTCTTACCTAACAAACAGGCATAGGCAAGTGTGTTCATAAACATTCCAAATGAAGTACTTAGTTGTGACAATGAATCCTATCTTGGCTGTAATAAGCCGGATGGTTAGAGAAGATGTTGAATTATGGAAACTCGGGATGGGAGCTTGCTGTCACTCATTCAGTGAGACAGACAACGACAGTTCCTCCTGCACTAAAAGTGATACACGGTTTCTGCATGAGCCTGAATCCGATCTGTGGCCGATCGATGGGAGCACCCCAATTATAATGTCGACTACAGTAAAGTCTCGTTATATCGATATCGGTTATAACGAATTACTGCTTATTACGATACTATTTTCTTTTCCCGGCAAATTTCTAGTCTTTTATGATATAATTAGTTCCGTTAGTACGATACCCGGTTATTATGATAATCCGGTTACTACGATGCCCTTTTCATCTCCCGCCAGCCAATTTGGTCTGCTTATATCGATACAAAAGCAGCTTAAATCAATCTTTGCTTAAGGATTTCAATACCAAAAAAGAACACGACGAACGGCTGCTTCCAGTCAACTTTATTTTTCACACTTCCACCACCAGAGCACAGCACACACACCGATTCCCGCACTTAGCTGGCCAAACACATGCCTGCAACAGAAGAACCAACTGACATAGCATACACACCTATTCCAACGAAGACACAAGCGTCGATATAACGACACATATAGCGACACAATATCGATATAACAAGACTTTACTGTATATTGGGTAATATGGTAATTCCATGGTTTTATTTCATTTGAACATGCATCAGATTACAATTGAATGCATCCCATAATCAGTTCACAGTTCCACATGTTCAAAAGGAGTCGGAAGAAGCAAAGCTTATTAAATCCTACCCCTCCTTCTGGTACTTTTACAATCAGTAACCGTTACATTTGTTCACTTCCTGCTTTCCTAATATAGTTTAAGTTTTTTTTGTTCTGTTTTTTTAATAATGTAACTCGTAAGTTTTAATTTTTTCAAAATGTTTAAAAACAATTTTTTTAATAATTAAATTTTTTTAACATTAAAATTTGTGTTTTTTTTTTTACATTTTTTTAAACATTTTTTTGTATGAGATGATATGACCATACAATGACATAATGGGCACCACAGTAACTGTCAATATAGTACAGTATACGTATAGTATATATAGTATAATACTAGTGTAAAGGTGAATATAGGTGTGTTATTTCATCTCTGGAGGGCTCTAAAACTGCATTTGGAAAAAACTTGAAAGAAAACTTCATATCTTGAATCAATAAAAGGTGAGCCAATGAATTCATAACATCATGTTGTCTTCATACTAATGCCCCTTTGTCACGGAGTCCATCACCACAATGGAGAATAATATCTTATTTTGGTTACTGTAACATAAATATGTCAATATGAATGAAACAGTAAGAATTAATAGCCTTTTTTGCAAACTTCTGATTTGGGAGTTCTGTGTTGAATCAGCGGAAGAGAAATGAGATGTGCAGCAAGTTGGCTGTCAAACTATTTCTCATTTTAATAAGGCAAAGAGTGTCTGGACCTTGAGTCGTTCTTCTTTCCACCGTTCAGGGGCTCAATTCCGTTTAGCTTAGCTGATACCAGCGGTTATGCTGACCTCACGTTTCGGAGGTTTCAAGGTTAAATCTCTGCAATTTCTCACAAAAATAATCTCATTATGCGAAAGGTTCTGGATTTGGTCAAACACTTGAATATAATAATCTGACTCTCCAAAGCCTCATGTTAACCTCTACTCTGTCAGGTCTTTTCACACGCCCTTTTTTTCCCCAATCCATTTTGTGGTACATTTTTGCCCACAAGGATGTAATTTGCCAGTAATTTTCCTTAAAAAATGTATTGCATGGCTGAATAGCTTTGTGGCACTGCAGCGAGTTTGGAGTACAAGCAGTGTGTCACGCTAATTGCTCTTCATTTGAATAAGATAAAGGTCTTCTCTGATTTATGTAAAGTGGGAACAAAAAAAAAATACTTATAACTCAGAGCCCTCAAATTGAGGTGACATATGATTATTAAAGGTTTAAATGCAATCACGATACATTTTATTACTCGTTTGAACACAGGATGTTGGATTTTGAAGTATTTTTTCCAATAGAAAATACTGTATATGAAAATAATATTCATTCATTGATTCATTTTCTACTGCTTATCCTCACGAGGGTTGCTGGGGGGGGTGCTGGAGCCTATCCCAGCTGTCTTTGGGCGAGAGGCGGCGCCAGCCAATCACAGGGCACATATAGACAAACAACCATTCACACTCACATTCATACCTATGGACAATTTGGAGTCGCCAATTAACCTAGCATGTTTTTGGAATGTGGGAGGAAACCGGAGAACATGGAAACTCCACACAGAGATGGCCGAGGTTGGGATTGAACTCGGGTCTCCTAGCTGTGAGGTCTCCGCGCTAACCACTCGACCACCGTGCAGCCCCGGTCACAAACATCTGCCGTGAAAACACCATGCAATGCCAATGTTGACTCATTGGTGAATACAAAGAGAAATAATCATGGGTATGCTGGAGCCTATCCCAGCTGTCTTCAAGCGAGAGGCGGGGTACACCCTGGACTGGTGGCCAGCCAATCACGGGGCACATATAGACAAACAACCATTCACACTCACATTCATACCTATGGACAATTTGGAGTTGCCAATTAATCTAGCATGTTTTTGGAATGTGGGAGGAAACCGCAGTACCCGGAGAACATGCAAACTCCACACAGAGGGTGGGATTGAACTCGGGTCTCCTAGCTGTGAGGTCTCCACGCTAACCACTTTCCCCACTGTGCAGCCCAAAAATAATATAAAGACCCAAATATAAGACAACTAAGCAATTAAGGGAATTAGAGTAACAGCAACAGGGACAATGAATACAGACGACTTTTCGATATGCGTTGTTGCATCATTGTGTTGAAGTGTTGGATTTCTTTCTCCGTCCAATTCATTGTGGCACTGCCCTGTCATCACATGCAACACATCTCAAACGCAGCTGTCAGGTCTGCACAACAGAACACCTCAGAGGAATTTCACAATGTGTCTATGTGTGAGGACGTGTGAAATGTAAAGCTGTCGCTTCAAGTTCATGTCTTGTACGATGTCACAAGGAGGACAGGCCTCCTGCGCAAACATCACAGCTGTAGTCTCTGCATATCATCATCATCATCACATTTGTCACACCGGTTATTGTCAGCCAATTGGACCGCGCTTTGATTACACAGGGCTCAGTCACATTGCATATGCTAGCAATCAGTGAAACAGCAGCTTTATTGAGCGGCGGAATAATAATATCAGCATCAATTTTGTCTCTCTTCTGTTCAAAATTAGTCAGGTGTCAAATTGGCATTGACGTGAAAATTAATTTAACATTACTCATATGACTTGCATAATTAAAAACCTTTAAATAGGATTATTGGTACCATTGAGAAGGAGGAAACGACAAATAAAACAAATAGAAAAAAATTGTCAATAGGCCAACATTTTATTATACACTCCTGATTTATGATACGATCAGTCATGCTCAATACTATATATTTTTCATGTTGATAAATTATCTGAGTCCCTATATTCCCAAACCACAGAGCGTGTGAAAGGGTTGCTTGCTGCTTCCTGCTGCCTGCTACCAGAAGTAATAAACGGGAAAAGTTTTTGTCAAGTTCAGGCCCACAGTGACAGGAATGGAAAGGTCAGGTTAAAAACAATGCTCATATTTCTTAGCAGTGGACAAGGAAAATGTTGGTTTATAGGAAGTAAACAAATTGAAAACTACATTAAAAAAGATTATTCGTATGATGCAGGCTTTACACAGATGAAAATAAATGGTCTTAATAAAATAATTTAGAATAATGATAGATGGTACTGAAATATTATCATGAAACCTAACAAATTAACGAAATAACAATATAATTAATCCACATTTATATAATAATTAGGGCTGTCAATCAAGTAAAATATTTAATCGTGATTAATCACATTTTGGCCACAGTTAACTCAGAATTAATCACATTTAATCTCAGATAGAAATACGTTTTTATGTATAATAAGTAGGGGGAATCTCTTTGTGGTAAACGATTGGATATGCAATTACAATCATAATTACATCAAATTTTATGTAAAAGGATATCAATTTTGGACCGATGGGCCATTATTTAAAACAATACAGTCAGCAAGCATTTTTTTATATGTTCCGCAAATACAAAATGTGAGCAAGTGAGACCTCTCACACTGACAAACAGCTCAAAATAAGATTTGTTTGTTTATGATACGGTTGCACGTCAGCGCAGTGGTTCAATTCCACATAGTATGAATGTGAGTGTGAATGGTTGTTTGTCTATATGTGCCTTGTGATTGGCTGGTGACCAGTCCAGGGTGTACCCCGCCTCTCACCTGAAGACAGCTGGGATAGGCTCCAGCACCCCCTGCGACCCTGGTGAGGATAAGCGGTAGAAAAATGAATGAATCAATGTTTATGATACTGGTTTTAAATTCGAATTGTTAGTTTTTCTATCATGGAGTTCCTGATGTGAAGCAAATCCATCAGATATTTGACATTACTGCTAAAAGTCAACGGATAAGTTTTATTATACGACAAAGTGACATTTATGATGTGATTGACACATGCAATCGACCCACACTAACTTTGCGATCGACCAGTAGATCTCGATCGACATAATGGTCACTCCGGGAATACAGAGAGACAGATGATAGATGGAGAGGTTTAATGGCTGAGTGGGTGAACGGGGGTCTTAGTTTCACAACTTTTAACAGTTCTCTTTTGTCTGCACTCTGTCTCTCTCTTGTTGGAATCAACATTCCATCGAGAAATGCTGGATATGACCCTTTATCAACCGAACAAACAACAAATCCACAATCATTCCTGTGCAATCTGCAGACAAATCGTCTTTGGTTGTGTTCATCAACCAGGTGATGATAGAAAGTTGTTATCTCATTGCTGCCTCAGGTGGTCTTTTTATTTGTATCCTCTTTCTTCCATATTCTCTTTTGTTGAGCCACTAAGTCCTCCCCGCCCCACTCTCACTTCTCACGGCATGCAGAGGATTTGAAAGGACTATTGATTGAGTGAAGAGGAAAATAATGGTTGCGTTATACACACTATACACTAATCCGGCAAACAGAGCAACAATAGAAAGATAAAAAAAAAACGCGGGAAGTGATAAATGAGAAGAAACAACACCTTCATAAATCCTGCTGGAGATTAAAGCTGTTAGGTCCACCGCCCCTGACCATCCCACTGAAGCACCGCAGGGAGTCTTTATTGATCATGTATTGACACATTGTCACGGGGATGAGTGCATTGGCCTTTAATTCTCACTGTGGGATTTCACCTTTGATTTGTCTAAAACAGAAAAGAGACTTTCTTACGCAATACCATACAAATGTCTGAAAACAGTCAGTATCTGGCGGGACTACTATCGCCTCAAATATCGTAAACGTCAATGCAGAACATCCCAAACATGATCAGTGGGTGAAATGTCCAAATGGGTTGTCGTCTTAAAATAAACCACGCCCACTTCCGGTTCATTAACTGCCCACTTTGAGTACAGATACTGATACAGATAGCAGCTCATCCTAGTTCCTAGGATAAGGGAATCTTAAAGAACCAAATCATAGAATAAGAACCAGATTGTTTATTCCTGACAACAATACCCTGTATGCCTACAAGTAAGCGGGTCTTATTACAGCGCAGTTGCAAAAAAGCACCCATCTTTTCTTTGCCCGGATGTTTTTATACACTCAATATTGTGTAAGAGGCTGGAGTCCTGGACCAATCAGCTTTCGCCACTGCCCTTGCTTGAACCGCTTCTTTCATGATGTTTCTGCTTTCGTTTGTTCGCAGAGGCATCAAGGCATCTAGAACATTCTGCTTTTTTTTTGTTGCAAAGCAAGCTGTCATATGCGTACCCGATGTTTCCACCTTAACTGTCAGTTGTCACGTTAGTCTTTTTTTGTGTGGGTGCATGTAGAGGATCTTACTTTTGTCTGTATTTGTGAGACTGTGTTTGTTTTAGCTTTTATCTTTAGCTAGCAAAATTCAGCAAATACCTTCGCTACCCGACTAAAGCTAGCATTAACTGTCAAGTTCTCAAGTTCCACTCGATGCTTTGCTGTCTTGATTTAGTCAAGTGGGCAACATGTGACACAAGTATATATAAAGTTAATTTTAAAAGAAGTGTGCGTTTTTTGTCTTTTAGATATGGTTGAGTGAAGATGAAATGGCAAAATAAAAGGAAAGCAAAAGAGGTTGAGTAAAGGACAAATGGAACAGTCAATTAAGCAAATAGTGTCCATCAAAGTGGAGTTATAAATAGCCACAAAGGGGGCGGGGTGGAGGGGGGCGATGGTATAGGACGGAGACAAGAGAGAAGGGATGCTAGTGATGAAAGATGCTGTGGGATCAAAGCCTCTTTTGAGTCTCCTAAACCAAGGCTTTGGAGGAGAAGCAAAAACATGACAAAAAAAAAGAAACGAAAAAGACGCTTCACATTTTTCACTTTGCTGTGACTCACATCGGGCTGCCTCTCGGTGATAACGGATTTGGTCGGCAAGCACCAAGTGCCGTCAAACAGCCGCAGTGTAATAAGTCTGCAGGTTACGCCACGGTTGCTATGGTGACTCCCCGGGTGACAAGCAGAGAACAGAGCCCCACTTTCCTTAATTAGAGGAGATTGCGCATGATTACACCAAGACTGGGCCAAATCATGGGCACAGTGAGTTTCCAGGTATCATTGTGGGCGCACACATGGAGACGTTTTTCAATTTTAAGACAAAATAAAACAAAATGAATATTTTCTTTTAATATGAAACATATGGAAAATTAACTTCCCGCTTCCTTGTGAGCAAATGTTGTGTGCTACAAGTTGTGTGCATGCACGGATGTTGGGACAGTTGGAAAAACAGCAGTGTAGGAGTTTTTTTCTTTCCGAATGGAATCTTTCCGAATGACCTTTCCGAAAACAATGGTATACATAGAAAGGAATATTCCAATCTCTTGTCTACATGCGCCGCTATAATCAACCAGAATAGTCAATGGGGCATACGCAGTAAAACGTAAACACCAACATCACGTGATACCGACTTCCTCGAGTTTTTCTTTCGCTTGTTGGAATAACTCCGTATTGCCAGTTTTTCCTTCGTCCAGTCTTGAAATTAAGTTTGAATCAAAAAAACTTTCTGCAGCAGTCCAGTGCCGATTGCTGGCCTCCATTTTTAAAACTGAAGAACATCTCGAGCTGCGTGTTACGTCATATCTGAGCATGCGCTGAAATAATGGGAAAAGATAAAATTAAATCTTGCTAATATTTTATAATTAAACTGGGGTCATGCTTTTTATAGATATATATTTTCTTTTTTAATAAAACTGAACTTGTGAATGGCGTATAGAAGGGTTTAGATTCTGTTCCACAGATGGCGGTAATGCACACGAAAGCTGCTTGCCAACCGCCAATAAACAACAGAAGAAGAAAAACACCACAAAGAAGAACGCACCCTGACAACTTTCCGTTTGAGCAGGTACAAGATACCTCAATCGGATTGGAGAAAGGAATATTCCACCCCCCGTGAATCCGATTATATATTCATTCGGATTGGCACTTTTCTTTCAGAATGAGGTGTATACTGTAGAAATCCTCCCCCTGAGGACTCTGGGTGGGTTTCGAATAGAGGATAAGGGAACCTTAAAGAACCAAATTATAGAATGAGAACCAGATAGTTTATTCCTGACAATACCTAATACAGACATCCGGGCTTATCTGCAGTCCCTGTATTCCTACAAGTAAGCGGGTCTTATTACAGCACAGCTGTAAAAAAGCACCCTTTCTTTCCCTATACACTCGAGGCTGGAGTCCTGAGGCTGGAGTCCTGGACCTATCAGCTTTCGTCACTGCCCTTGCTTGAACTGCTTTCATGGTCATGCGTGTAAAAGTATCTATGTGTTTGCTTTTATCTTTAGCTAGCAAAATTGAGCAAATACCTTCAATACAAAGGTTACATTCTTTCCGTTTGAGCAAATAAACCGAATGCAATTGGAATATTTGGGTCCATGTATACGTGGCTACTGGTGACTTACCTCCGCTACTCGGAACCTAGTAGTACTGTTTACTCACGTAAACGAGTGACCAAAAAGCAGTTTAACAGCTGCTATTTATGGAAGGCTTATCACACCGTTCCACCTTAAGTGTGTCCCTTTGCAATTACGTTATGCTCTGCTTGTTCTACTCCCCGGTGAGATGAACAACAAAAACCCGCTAAAAGCTTTTCAGGGAAAGCCTCCAGTTCCTTCTCAGCATAAAAGACGTTCTGATGGTGAGATGATTTTGTGTACAGCAATCTTGACTGGGATGCTCACACTCAGTCTGAGTGACAGATTTATTAGTGCTGAATATTCCTCACAGTTTGAGCAACAGTTCTCCGGCTGTGTCATCTGCCTGCGTGACATCTCACTCTCGCTTTGTGACTCACTTTGTCACATTTGGACAGTCACAACTCTTAATGGACCGCTAATCCGGAACTTGGCTAGCTCCTTCCTTCCTTTCCTTCCTTCCTTCTCTCCTTCGATGTTCTGCCCCGCCACTTCTTCAACAGGCTTACTAGTTTTGCTTATGCAGCATTTTAGCTGGCTCCCTACGTTTTAACTTCAGACAGGGACTGACACTGCAGTGCTGGGGTGTATTTCGGAATTTTACTGTCAAACCACCACTACTGGGATTTAAACTGGCATCTTAATAATAATATATACACACACACACACACACACACAGTATAGGGGCTGCACATTTAGGCTAAGTCAGGGGTCGGCAACCTTTCCTATCAAAAGAGCTATTTTACCTCCTCATAAACAATTCATATACAATATCTTATACATTTTCAAAAGTTTATACCTGATGCCTGAAGAAATGTGCAGCGACTTGTGCACATCCAGATCGAATTGCGAGGCTCTCATGATTTTGATTGACTGCCAGATTTAGAGGGAATTTTGGGGTATCAAAGTAGTTCAGAGGAAAAAAAAAGCGGAGTTGATCGATTACTCTTGCTAGTATCGGATCTTGCTAATATAGAAGGTTCATTCATTTTCTACTGCTTATCCTCATGAGGGTCGCTGTCGGTGCTGGAGCCTATCCCAGCTGGGTGCACCCTGGACTGGTGGCCAGCCAATCACAGGGCACATATAGACAAACAACCATTCACACTCACATTCATACCTATGGACAATTTGGAGTCGCCAATTAACCTAGCATGTTTTTGGAATGTGGGAGGAAACCGGAGTCCTCGGAGAAAACCCACGCATGCACGGGGAGAACATGCAAACTCCACACAGAGATGGCCGAGGGTGGGATTGAACTCGGGTCTCCTAGCTGTGAGGTCTGCGCACTAACCACTCGACCGCCATGCAGCCCGATATAGAAGATAAACTCTGTTTACATTTGTTGACAAACATGTTTACCCAACAAGTTCGGGTATTAAATACTTGAGCATTACGAAGGGAGCCACAACAAAAAAGCTGAAGACCCACATACAGCTCTGGAGCCGTGGGTTGCAGACCCCTGGGCTAAGTTATCAGTTATTTTCTGTCACACGCCTCTATCATCTGAATCATGGAATTCCACCTGATTGGACACACCCAAGATGCACTCCCAGCAGTCACCTCTCTGAAAACACACACAAAAAACGGACAGACACACAAACAACTCTAACAATATTGGTTGTTGTTTTCATTTTGTGAGATAATGCGTGTTTATTTTTTTAAATGGTGACCCGCCCTTTATTGTTTCAACTGCACTATTACACATTCGTAATTTTTTTTTGCTGTGAACAAACAGTAACTTTTATAAAGACACCCTGTTCAATTGTGCCAAAGTAAATGTGATGCACTTCAAAGTACATAACCTTCAATATACGTATTTGTGTGTTGTCCCTGCAGATGGCAAGGTTTACGCACTGGGAGGTATGGGAGCAGACATCACGCCACAGGCCATGGTGAGAGTTTATGAGGCAGAAAAGGACCAGTGGCAACCGCTCACCTCCATGCCCACGCCGCGTTATGGAGCCACGCCCTTTGTAAAAGGAAATAAAATCTATATCATGGGTAGGATGTTTTCCCCCTACATATATATATATATATATATATATTTTTTTTTTTTAATATAATGTCTCACTGTGGTGAAAAGCTTTGAGGCTGGCGATGTGATCATCCGTCAGGCAGTTAAAAGCACAACGGAACAGTTCAGTGTTGTATAGTTCAGTGCAGCAAATGCGGCACGGAGGCATTGCTTGTGTCAGCACTCGTGCTTTGAGTGGTCTGCTGCCAACTGAGCAGGGCCTGCTAGATGGAGAGCAGTAACACTTGATGATGTTAACTGATGGTAGTTGAAAAGCTGCGTCAGAAATATTCCAGGTGAGTATAGAGAGATACCGAAGTGGGTGTCACACTACACTCTAAGGTAGTAGGAGGTAGAAATCCTAATCAGTGCTGCAGCATGTTTCCATAACTTATTGTGTGGAAATATGGGGTAATAACTATAAAAGCAATCTTCACTCGCTAAATGTACTGCAAAAAAGGTCAGTAAGGATAATTCATAATGCCGCCTACAGAGAACATACTAACTCCTTATTTTTAAAATCAAATACTTATAATACAAGCAGTTGATGTTTGCTAAATACAAGGATGAAGAGTCTTGAACCAGTCATGATGTGCTATATATATCACTATATTGACACTTACTATGGTACCCATTATGTCATTGGATGCTCATATCACCTTGTACTTCGGTACGTGACAAAAAATAAAAAAATAAATAAAAATTTATAAAATTAATTACATTTTTATTTTATTATATTAGGAAAGCAGGAAGTGAACAAATGTAACAGTTACTGATTGTAACTGGAAGTGGAAGTACCAGATGGAGGGGTAGGATTTAATAAGCTTTGCTTCTTCCTACTCCTTTTGGACATGTGGAACTGTGAACTTATTATGGGATGCATTCAATTGTAATCTGACATGTTCAAATGAAATAAAACCATTACCATAATCTGAAGCTTTTAGTCTGTGACATATTTGACTGTAAACCTTCCCACTCACTCACAGCTTTGTCTCACGTCCTTCCTTCCCACCTTTTATGTCCAATCCAAATGAATGATGGTTCCTAGTGGTGGTGTCACGTCATAGTAAATGCCCAGCAGGCTTTAGGCTAAGATTAATACAAGTAAGGAAATGAAAAATTGCCAAGACACGTTAAAAAAAAAACACTTTGCTGTGTGGAATAAAACATTAAATTTTTCATCTGAATTATTGATGGACATTTGAGTTGAGTGATCATACATTAGATCACTAATTTCCTAAATTAAATGTTCCCCTGTTGTGCAACATTATTGAACCGCACCAACAAACTCCACATGATTGACAGCAGCCTGTGCAGCAGCATGTCGAGTGTCCATCCTACTGGGATTGTTGAATCATTGGATTCAATTATTCATGCAATACATTCCAGCCTTGACTGTAAACTGAATATTCATCCCATCCTTACTCCCAGGCGGTCGTCAAGGAAAGATGCCGGTGACGGCACTTGAGGCGTTCGACCTGGAGATGAAGAGCTGGACACGCTACCCCTGTATCCCGAGCCGGAGGGCTTTTTCATGCTGTGCTACAAATGAGCGGAGCCTCTTTAGCCTGGGGGGGCTCCAGCAGCCGGGGCCGCACAACTTCTACTCCAGACCTCACTTTGTCAGCACCATGGAGGAGTATGATCTGGATCAAGGTAAGGGATCAGCTTTTCAGAAGGGTGTCCCAGTAAAGCACCGTTTATCTGCAGCGGCCATACTGTTCCATTTATGTGTCAACCCACAAGAGCAGTCAAATATTGTTGAGTCATGATGGATAGATTATTTTGTTTCTTTATTCCTTATCATGGGGGTATGGAAGCCTGTTTCCGCCACTGAAAAAAAAATTATCCCAATGGTAAGTCAAAATAATGAGATAAAAAGTCGAAATTATGAGATATAAAGTCAAAATTATGAGATAAAAAGTTGAAATTTTGAGACAAGAAAGTCAAAATTATGAGATAGAAAGTTATAATAATGAGATAAAAAGTCGAAATAATGAGATTTGCCAAGTGACGTAGACGACTGTGAAAAAGACGGCACCTGCGGCACATGCGCAGTTGGTATCTCATAATTTTCGACTTTTTTAATCTCTAAATTTTGACTTTTTATCTTGTAATTTTGACTTTCTATCTTGTAATTTTGACTTTCCATCTCATAATTTTGACTTTTTATCTCGTCATTTTGAATTTCTTATCTTGTAATTTCGATTTACCATTGTGACAATTTTTTTTTCAGTGGCGGGCCAAATTAATCCAATCTATCTAATAGATCTATCTAGTAATTTTGACTTTCTATCTCATAATTTCAAATTTCTTATCTTGTAATTTCGATTTACTATTGTGATAATTTTTTTTTTTCAGTGGCGGGCTAAATTAATCCAATCTTTCTAATAGCTCTATCGAATCTATCTATCTCGTAATGTTGTCTTTCTATCTTGTAATTTTGACTTTCCATCTCATAATTTTGACTTTTTATCTCGTCATTTCGAATTTCTTATCTTGTAATTTCGATTTACCATTGGGATATTTTTTTTTCAATGGCGGGCCAAATTAATCCAATCTATCTAATAGATCTATCTAATCTATCTATCTCATAATTTTGACTTTCTATCTTGTAATTTTGACTTTCCATCTCATAATTTTGACTTTTTATCTCGTCATTTCGAATTTCTTATCTTGTAATTTTGATTGACCATTGGGATAATTTCTTTTTCAGTGGCGGGCCAAATTAATCCATTCTATCTAATAGATCTATCTAATCTATCTCGTAAATTTGACTTTCTATCTTGTAATTTTGACTTTCCATCTCATAATTTTTACTTTTTATCCCGTAATTTTGAATTTCTTTTCTTGTAATTTTGATTTACCATTGGGATAATTTTTTTCTTCAGTGGCGGGCCAAATTAATCCATTCTATTTTTGTGCAAAGACACTGCCGTTAAGTCCCAATGATATGCTGGTACAAACTATGCTTAAATTGGGGGATTATTCATGGACTGAAATGTTTTTAAAATTTGTATTCATCAAGATTAACCAACTAAATTAGACATTTTTTTCTCCTTGTGTCTTTGGGGGATATTCAGACAGATGGTGTTCAATAAATTATGAAATTACAAAATAAAATGTCGAAATTTTGAGATAAGAAAGTCGAAATTATGAGATAAAAAGTCATAATAATGAGATTAAAAAGTCGAAATAATGACAGATTTTGACTTTGTATCTCATAATTTCGACTTTTTGGGGGGAGCTTTAGAATTACTACAGATTTGCACCAACAGGCCAAATTAATCCAATCTATTTCAATACAAACACACTATAGTTAAGTCCCAATGACATGCTGGTACAAACTATGCTTAAATTGGGGGATTTTTCTTGGACTGAAATGTTTTTAAAATTTGTATTCATCAAAATTTAACCAACTAAATTAGACATTTTTTCTCCTTGTGTGTTTGGGGGATATTCAGACAGATGGTGTTCAATAAGTGAGCTGATGATACGAGGGTTATGTGTTCCCTCACATGTGAAAAAAGCCTCCAGAATTTATGTGCAGAATAAATTCCTATTCACGGCGATACTGGCATTCCTTCACGCTTTCCTCTGCCTGTTGATCATGTTAGTACATTGATCATTTTTGCTCTTGTCCGGTTTAATGTGCACAGCTTCGAAGGATAATAAGCCTTGCACAGACTGGTGCTCTCCCACCCACTTTTTTTAACCGTATCTTTGATACTTGAAAGCTGTAAACACAACATTGTACTTTGGAATGCAGCATTGTTACACTTCATATGAGAGGAATGCAATACCACATCATGAATCATTTTCAGGGGATGAGAAATGTATAAAGCTGTACACTGACTACTCAAAAATTGTGAAACCTGAGTAAACTGTGTGCCGTTTGGTCAGGATAATCCGCCTCATGAACCGGCAATTTTGCAGTACCTTTTGAAGTACATTTTGTGATGTAATATTCAAAGAAACTAATAACCAAGTCCTTTCTTGGTCACTCGTGAAAGTAAACAATTTCAACAGGCTAGTGTGTTACCAAATGTTACCAATATGATGAACTAGTGACCTTATAACAAGGCAGGAGGGACAATACTTCCATTACTCAGCATGGCACACCATCAGCAGCTAAACGAGAAGAGCTGCAATTGAGCAGTGGAGAGAAAAGGTCAGAGACACAAAAAGGATGCCGTATTTGGTGGATGTTAGTCCTCATTCACCATTAACTTAATGACGGTGGATACTATATTGTATGTCATCCAAAAAAGTACCGGTATATCAAAAATTATGGTATATTTCTGTGAAAATGTGCTGTTTCACTTGAAGAACATGCAGTAGAGTAGTAGGTTTTCAGGTTAATCCAGTGAGTATTACTTGAGGTTTAAGCCACATTATCCAGTGTGAAAAACAATTTGATGATGATTATACTCTTTAATGGAGGTTGGAGCCATCCTTTCATTTGTTGTTACTGAGCACATTCATTACATGCGTTTTTTGTTTTTTTTTTTACAATGTTGTAATCAAGGTGATTTGCATTTAAATGTTTGTTTTCCCCTACGTTGGCTTTTGGTGCTGGTTAAAAGCAGAGCAGCCTGCAGAGTGGACCAATGCTTCACAGAGACTCATAGGAAAATTTGGAAAAAATAAGGAACATTGAAGATGGGGGCTATTAGAGTTTGTGTGAAAATGACTTGCTTGTAAAGGCTGTCTTTGTGGACGTGGCGGGGACCACAGTTTGCGCCGTAATTGGCTGCATGTGGCGATGACTTTCATCATGCCCTTTCCCCTTTGTGGCACTAGTCTTGTTGTTCATGTTGTGTAAAAATGTGCTTACTTGTGCAAATGTATGCTGAGGTTTTTTTTTAGTCCCACACTGTACTCCTCTATAGGAGCTTTGTTTGGAATTCATATTTTTTCCCTTCCCCTATCCTCTTGTTCCACATCCTTCATTGCCCAATCGTTCTGTCATGTCTACCCCTTGTCTCACTAAAGCATGTCGTATATGTAGACTACCGCTCAAAGGTTTGGGATCACTTGCAAATGTCTTTGTTTTCCAAAGAAAAACACATTTTCATGCATTTCACAAACATTTTTATCCATTTTGCAAACAACTGATAATGGTAATGGTTTAATTTCATTTGAACATGCATCAGATTACAATTGAATGCATCACATAATCAGTTCACAGTTCCACATGTCCAAAAGGAGTAGGAAGAAGCAAAGCTTATTAAATCCTACCCCTCCATCTGGTACTTTTACAATCAGTAACTGTTACATTTGTTCACTTCCTGCTTTCCATAATACATTTTAAGGTTTTTTGGGTGTTTTTTTTTTATTAAAATGAATGAGATGATTTTCAAAGAAGGATGTACATTTTTGCATAGAGGCCTACTATCAACAACTGTCAGTCCTCTGCATCAATCTCCTGGTATGGCTGCTAATCCAAGTTCATCATTTTATAAGGCTAATAGATTATTAGAAAACCCATCTAAAACTAAAACTAAAATCTCTTACCATGCTGTTAACTACTCCCTTCAGAGAGCAGCACAAACTGGGTCTAACAAGGACAGAAAAACGCCGCGCAACTGTGCAAGAAGACAAATATCTGAGAGTGTGTAGTTTAAGAAAAAGACGTCTCACAGGTCGTCACCTGGCAGCTGCACTAAATAGTAGCCGTCAAACACCAGTGTCAGTATCAACAGTTAAGTGGCGACTTCAGGATGCTGGACTTCATGGCAGGACTACCAAGAAAAAGCCATATCTCAGACTGGCCAAAAAATTTTCCAAATGATCCCAATTTTTTGAGCGGTAGTGTATTTATGGACTAATAGAGGCCTATCTCTCTCTCTGTTATTATGGTTTTTTTTTGTTGTAATTTTGAGCCATGGTACAGAGGAGTACTAGACTACAAGAGTAGATATAGCCCCCATACTACCTGGTTGTCTTTTGCCTTTTTTGTAACTAAGCACTGTTTGTAATCATTAAGCATCGACACTCATGTCCACTGTCCTGCACACACATCATGTGGACACACACACATGCCGAGAAGCTAATGGGCTCTGGCCCTTGTGAGCTGTGTGTTAGTGACAGTAATTGAGCTACATTGAGGTCCGTCCATGTTCTTATGGATCTCATGGATGCGTCTTAGTTTATGTCAAGAGAAGATGACAGATATGGACACAACATGGTGACAGGAGAAAAAGGACCTTAAGAAGGCAGGACTGAAACAATAGGCTTCATTTTGCATTGTGTGACTTTTAGACGGAGGCATGTTATCAATTTCGCCACAGCCAGCTGATATTATCCTGCGATTAGCGGCTATATCACATTTGATTCTGCTGATTGCGTCTTCTGTCTGCAGAGTCATTACAGTGTGCAAATCGGTTAGAGGAGAGACTGCGGAGGTACAAAATGTATAAGGCACTCCCTTTTTTTACTTGCTCGAGGTTGTCACATTTAGGCAAGGCAAGGGTGGTTTATTTATAGAGCACCATTTATGCACAAGGCAATTCATAGTGATTTGCAGAAAATTCCCAAATCATTCCATAAAACAAAGCAACCCCACCCCCCACCCTAAAAAAAAATATTTTATTTTATTTACTGGTTCTACTATATCTTACTTATTGTGTGGAAATATGGGCTAATAACTATAAAAGCAATCTTCACTTGCTAAATGTACTGCAAAAAAGGTCAGTAAGGATAATTCATAATGCCGCCTACAGAGAACATACTAACTCCTTATTTCTAAAATCACAAATACTTAAACTTGCTGATATAGTTCATCTTCAAACAGCTAAAATAATGCATAAGGCTAAAAATAACCAATTCCCTAAAAATGTCATCCAATACTTCTCTACAAGAGAGGAGAAATATGATCTCAGGGAAGAACTACATTTGAAACACTTATATGCTAGGACTACGTTAAAAAGCCATAGCATTTCAGTATATGGAATCAAACTATGGAATGGATTGAGTAAGGAAGTCAAACAATGCACAACGATGAGCCAATTCAAGAAACAATACAAGCAGTTGATGTTTGCTAAATACAAGGATGAGGAGTCTTGAACCAGTCATGATGTGCTATATATATGTATCACTATATTGACACTTACTATGGTTGTAACGATCGCGCCCTCCTATAGAGGCAACGAGGCTACAACGCAAAAAGGAAGGTCACGGGGGGGAGCGGATATCAGCTGTAAGAAAAAAAGGAAGGACTGTCGAAAATGTTGGGTTGCCACACCATGGCAGTTTAATTACACCAAAAAAAAAACGCATGTCATCCCCTCCCAACCAACTAACTAAACATCCCTCCCGCCAACAAAGACAATAATGAAACACCCAAATTAATCCCGAAAGTTTACCCCCCACCCCGCAAATGTCCCAAAGTTCCCGAAGAGTCAGTGCTTGTCTGTAAAACAGAGGTGAAAGCCGCAGTTCCACTCACGGACGCGCATCTACTTCTCCGTCCGATTCCTGGGTCCGGAACCTTGCCCACAGTCCAATTGCTCCAGCCGGGAGGGAAAAGGGAATCCCGTCAGGTGTCTCTTGACAAAGTTGGCCCTCGTGGCTAAAACGCCGGCTCTCAGCATCCATTCGCATGTGTGACGTCACAATTTCTCTCTTCCTCCAACCACCCCGGCGCGCTGGAAGAGCCTCCTTAAATACGCGCCCCCTACAGGCGCGTCTGCTCACTGCAGTCGCTCTTGCAGATGAGGAGGATGCATGATAACAACGATTATTCACGTATATATGGTCCTGTACCTGTTCCCCGTACACAGATCATGACAGTAGCTTTTCTTACAGCTGAGTATCTTGTAGCGACGCACTTATGGACCCCACTACCTCAGCTGATGGACTTCTGTGGCCATTACATGGTACCCATTATGTCATTGTATGATCATATCACCTTGTACTTCGGTACGAGGTACATTATTAAAAAAAAAAAAAACTTAAACTATATTAGGAAAGCAGGAAGTGAACAAATGTAACAGTTACTGATTGTAAAAGTACCAGATGGAGGGGTAGGATTTAATAAGCTTTGCTTCTTCCTACTCCTTTTGGACATGTGGAACTGTGAACTGATTATGTGATGCATTCAATTGTAATCTGATGCATGCTCAAATGAAATTAAACCATTACCATTACCAAAATAAGCACAGAAGAATAAAAGTTTTTTCAGCCTGGATTTCAACATTGCCAAGGTTGAGGATTGTCGCACATCTTCTGGAAGACTGGTCCAGATTTTGGCAACATAAAACAGAAACGCAGCCTCACCATGTTTCGGTCTAGCAGAACTAAAAGTGAGACTTGGCCTGCATCACCTTGAGCAGAGCTTGCCTCACAGACTCAGACTGCAGATGATCGATTCCACTGTTTGAAATGGTGTGGAAAATATGAAAATGCCAACTTGTTGTTGTGTACACAGGCAATATGAGAACGATGACTCCACCGACCCACCGCCGCCTTGTCGCTGTCACGGGACCAGAAGTGAGCCAACATAATATATGAATATTTGGCCAGGCATGAGTCACCTCAGTTGACATTCTCCTGATATTTTGTTGTCTTCATAATGCCTTGCAGAAGTAATTCCAATTTTCGTAAGCGGAAGACAACGGACAAATGCACATTTTTTTCTTCTATGATTTGGAGTCACGGGGGTCCATCTGCATACCTGTTACCATACCACAGCGCCACCCATAGGTGTGTCTTTTGTTTAGCCACGTATACATGGACCTAAATATTCCAAATACATTAGTTTTTTTTGCTTAAACAAAAAGAATGTAACCTTTGTATACACCTCATTCCAAAAAAAAGTGCCAATCCGAATGAATATATAATCGGATTCACAGGGGTGGAATATTCCTTTCCCCAATCCGATTGAGGTATCTTGTACCCGCTTAAACGGAAAGTTGTCAGACTGCGTTCTTCTTTGTGGTGTTTTTCTTCTTCTGTTGTTTATTGGCGGTTGGCAAGCAGCTTTTGTGTGCATTACCGCCATCTGTGGAACAGAATCTAAACCCTTCTATACGCCATTCACAAGTCCAGTTTTATTAAAAAAGAAAATATATATCTATATAAAACATGTGCCGAGCTTAATTATAAAATATTAGCAAGATTGAATTTGATCTTTTCCTGTTTAAATTTATCATTTTGCTCAGATATGACGTAACACGCAGGTTTTTGATCCAAACTAAATTTCTAGACTGGACGAACAAAAAACTGGCAATACGGAGTTATTCCAACAAGTGAAAGAAAAACTTAGGGAAGTCGGTATCATGTGATGTTGATGTTTACATTTTACTGCGTATGCCCCATTGACTATTCTGGTTGATTATAGCGGCGCATGTAGACAAGAGATTAGAATATTCCTTTCCATGTATACCATTGTTTTCGGAAAAGTCATTCAGAAAGAAGAAAAACTCCTCATGTAAACATGTTTAATTGATGCGTTCCCATTGGGATGCAACTATATAAAATACGGCACAGTATGAAGAAATGAGCTTTGAAGTCGGTCAAACAGGTGAAATATTCATACAAGAGTGTAAATAATAGCAGCTTCTTCCTCATCTCTTGCTCTGATGTTGATGTGAGAGAGGAAGCGGTGAGTCATTCTTTATTTGGCTCAGCAGCAGACTTAAGTGACAAAAACACAGACCTGTGACAAATGAATCCCGACTTGAAATTTTATGGGAAAAAGTGACCTCGTAGACTGAGGGATGCACTAAGCGATTAGTCAGCATTCAGAGCGTTTTGTCATGATGTCTGGAAGGAACGGAAACGTGTGTGTTTCGCTTTTTTTATGAATCAGGAATCAGCAAAGGGGGCTAATAATCCAGGCCATAATTAGCTTGTGTTGCAGAAGAAGTCCACCAAGAGCTGAACTCAACTACATGTCACTCTAAGACAGGGGTCTCAAACTCAATTTACTTGGGGGCCACTGGAGCTAGGGTTTGGGCGAGACTGGGCCGCATCAGGTTTTCCAAAAAAAAAAAAAAACGTTTATTAAAAACAGAAAAATGAATAAACTTTGCTTTGGTTTCGATTTTCTACAAGAAAAGCTCTGATAAAACATTCCACTGTTCTCAAATATCTTAATTTTTATTTTTCTACACAAAATAAGATGAAAAATAAATAAACAAATCAAAAATAAAGAAAATCAATCAATCAGTAATAAATAAATAAATACAATAATAATAATAAAACGGCAAATAATAAAAACTTAAGAAACCACATATAGTTGGTGGGTAGACAAATTATTTTTTTCAGATTAAAATGAACAAAGCATTATTAGAGCCCTGTAGACATGACAAAACACGACTATAGTCACATTTATACTCTTTTTATTTACAACATATTGCGCAACTGCAGGGTCTTGAGACACATGCTAACTCGCAAACTAGAGAGCTAGCGACCTAAACGGTAGCCTTCAAGTTATTTCCTTTAAACTTAAATAGCCAAAAACTTACCACTACCACACGGATAGGGAGGATAACTATTAACAGTTATTTAACCTTTAACATGAACATTAATCAAACGTAATAATTTGTTCTGGGTACATGATACCATACAGCATCCATATCAAACTACCATTAAACTTTCATATCAAGGCGGGGGCCTCAAACTAGTGTCCTGCGGGCCACATTTGGCCCACGGGCCGCGTGTTTGAGACCCCTGCTCTAAGACAAAGCAAACATTACACATGAGAAAATGTTCGGGTATGCATAGGAGATCAGAAGGGACTGGAGTGAGGTTCCCACTGGCTGGTAAATTTAACATGCCAACATATTTCCATACAACCAATTTGGGTGCAGATAGTGCTGGTTTTTTCGGTTCATATAATGATGTTGGAAGGCTGCTGTTTTTGTTGATGGAATTGAAGATTAGCTCTGAGCCTCAGGAACTTATAAAGAATAAAGTAATTGAAAAAAGTGGTGTTTCTAGTTGGAGTGGCCACTTGGCCAGGATAAAGTGAGATGGGTTCGTTTTGAACTAGAAAATGTTGCAGAACGGATTAAATATTGTGAACATACTACAACACAAACTGAAGAAAGAGGAACGAGGTTTGAATGAGAAAGTTAGCCTGTCAAAATATGTGCGTCAGCTCAATTTTGGTACCTTCGGGGCTGGTGTTTTTAGTCACTATGTTGATATTGGCAAGCTGCTGTTTCTACTGAATGTACGGATTTAAGTATTAGCTCTGAGCCTCAGGCATCATATAAAGACGAAAGCCATTTCTAGAAATAAGTGCTGAATTTAGTGGAGGCGATATGCTTATGACAGTGCAACTGATTAATGGCCATTTTTACTTATCGACCTTGCCTGTGTGTGTTGACAAAGTGTAAGCCAAAATAAAGCCATTAGGGTGTGTTTACTCTGCTGTTCCTGAGTTGCAGTAATAGCTTCAAATAGGATTAACTGATAAAGGATCATCTTTCACGACATGCACACATCGCTCAGGTGTCGTTCTCCCAATCCTCCAAGGCTACTTGGAATACACTCTCAATCCTCTCAAGACATGCATATTAGTGCATTGATTACGCTGTGATCGATAAAGCGTGAGCTATTAATCACACCCGCATTGCAGCAGTTGTCTCCAGCTGTGCACAATAGAGAATGTCTATAGAAGTCTGCCTGTCTGATGGCATAAATTGTATCATCAGAAATACAGTCAGTGAAAGAAAGTATGACAAAATTGGAAAACAATTTAATTTGCAATGAATTACAATTAAAAAAAATTGTACTTTATTTGTTCCTTCTTAATATTATTTTAAAAATGTAATATGCTGGAAATGCATTTATTTATTGTATTTTCTTGTAAATTTGAAAAAGTGTCACTTTCTTCTTTTAAAAGTGTAACATGTTTTGTATGTATTTTAGTTATTTCTTAGATTAATTTCTTAATGTTTGTAATTTTTCTTGTAATATTATAACTTTATGTTTTTAAACAAATAAACACATTTATTCAAATGTTTTTTCAAATTAAATTGCAACAATACCGGGTGTTCCGATTGATCAACCACAGATCGTTATCAGCCGATATTTGGAATATGGTGCTTAATGTGTATCTTTTTGACAAACTCTGTTTGTCTTTATGCTTTCTATTTCGATACTGTGTTTTTTTTTCCTGAGTGTGTCTTATTGACCCTGGTGATGTCTGCAGAGTGCTGTGACAAAAACAGGAGACGGGAGAGGATTGATTCACAGCTTTAAATAAACGTGCTATCCTCCAACAGCTGAGTCCAACAGACACATTTCTGCCCCCACACATTACAAAGACTGGGAATATGTAGGAAAAAATATGAATATATATTTGATTCTCTGCTGATTTTGTAAGTTTACCCCCTTACAAAGAAATGACTAAAACAGAGAGTGTCAGACTGGAAAGAAAATCCACAAAAAATAAAAATTAATTAAACAGATACATTAATATGTATTTGATTCAGGGAATGTCAGGAATGGATGTTGCGTGGAAATCGAGAACAGTACTTCTGGATTGACAGTCCAGGATGGTGGCCACCCTTTTTAATAAGGGTGACTTTAGGGTATGTTCTAACTGAAGAGGGATCACAATCCTCAGCCTCCCGCTGTTCGGCTGTGGTGTTTTTGTGTCCTTGTTGAAGCTTGTTGCTTGTTACTGCCGTTGTGTTTACTCCTCGTTGTCGTTCTCTGTTGGCAGAGGAATCATTTGCTTCATGGTGGACATCAAAATTTTGAGTGTTTTCAGTAGGTCCCCACTAGTTGTGGGGGTTACAATATAAGACAACACACAAATGGCAAAAAATAACATAATTTTAACATTTATAAGAATTTTGATTTTTGACTCTTTGAGTGTGAATTGCTAGGTCACAAATGCTGAATTCCGAATGTGTAAATGTTTATTCCTGGACATCTAAATATTATAAAACATCATGATGCTGTGGTGCTTGATGAGGCTTTTATTCTTCATTATATAGCTATTGTTGGCGCTTACTTTTTTTTTACTGGTTCCTCTTAACTTTCCTTATTAGCTACGGCTGAATAGCTGATCTTTTGCAGCCAGCAAATATAGAGAACCGCACCTCGACTTATCGAGAAAACTTTCCCTGCCATTGCCTTTCTCGCAATTACCTTGACTAGTGATGCAGAGCAAATTGTATGAGTGCAGAAATGTAAACAGCTTTTTGCACGCACAGATGTTGAATGGAAAAAAATATGTTTTTCTTGTTGATGAAATATTTGATTTGTTGTAGCAGTAATGGTGTTTTACTGCAGGGAGTTAGCGTGGGGGACCATTTCATAACCTGCAAATCAAGTCTTGATTCTAACAAACTCAATTCTGTTAGGTGGGATAACAGCCTACCTGCACACAAGATGCTTTATTTCACAAATTCATCCCAGAAAGTGCCAATAAAATCGGGAAGAAAAAACATTGTATTGGGTTTGGATGAACCTTTGTTTTGTGTTCAATACATCACTGTGGTGATTGGTTCTATTAGGAGTGAAAGAAAACAACTCTGAAAGAAGAAATTGAAGTAGAATTACTCCCACATTCCAAAAACATGCTAGGTTAATTGGCGACACCAAATTGTCCATAGGTATGAATGTGAGTGTGAATGGTTGTTTGTCTATATGTGCCCTGTAATTGGCTGGCGACCAGTACAGGGTGCCCTTGTCAGTATAAGCAAAATAGAAAATTAATGAATTAATTTTTAGGATAGTAACATTCAAACACATGTTTGGAAAGTGAAACATGTGTTTGTTGTTAATTTAATTAATTTATTAAAGTTAACTTTATTTTGTGATAAAATCTACTGTTTCTTTTGTCCTGTGTGTCACCTGTTGCAGGTATATGGATGAAGCCAAGTCGAATGTCAAGGATGCGGGAGAAGAGGGCTGACTTTGTAGCAGGATGTCTAGGAGGACGGGTCATTGTGGCTGGCGGTCTAGGTCAGTACTGTTTTTCTCATTCAGTTCTCATTTTGGTTTTTGCCGCCAACCCACTATCACCATGATCTTTCTACAAATAAAGTACTGAGAATGCAAATGGCAGCCAAGGGATTGGTATCGGCTGATATCAGTGAAAAGGTACCGCATGCAGACATGCAGCACTTTTAGTGCAGGAAGAATTTTTGTTGTGTGCGGGACTGCGTCAAACTCCTGTTGATTTGTGTCGAGTGAGCGTTTGATGTCATAATGATATTGTATCTCCTATCCACGCACAGAAGACGGAGTCTGATGTGCATCTGCACATCAGAAGGCAGCAGATACCTGCTTTTCATTCACATTTTCAATTAATAATATACTACAAATACATGCACATGCACACACTAAACACACACTCTGAATGGAAATTAATTTTCTATTTGCTTTTAATTTTCTCCTTCACTGAGCTACATTTCTTCAAGGAACTCCCGTGTGAGCAATCGTTACAGTTAATCAGAGGTCAGATTTTTTTCCGCACTCCGCAATGACATGCTTATTAAGCAGATATTGACTCTTTGTTTTGCAACTGTAAGCAACATTGCTCATGCAAACTGGTACAAGCCCAATTTGAATGTTATTTCATCCTCTGTGACTCTCGGGAGACACACATACACACAGACACACACATGCTATTAACTTCATCTGTATTAAATGTGACATGATGTTTTGTGAAGCAAATCAAATATTTATTTGCTGGCAAAATGAAGTCATTTTTGATTGCGAAAGAAAAAGTATATATTTTATAGTCAACATTTTTTTTATTTAGAAAAGACAAATTTTTATTGTACACTTCTAAATAATACATAATAAAATAATGGGTTTATATTCCTTTATGGAGATATACTCACATTATTACTGGAAGTAAATTATTAACTGTATAATATTACTGAAAAATTAGCGATATAGGGTGGGAATATTATTGTGAATAAACTAAAATAAAATCTAATATTGTGAAAATAAAGACAAATTATTATGATGAATTAATAGATAATAGATAAAAAGTAATTTCCAGAAATTAAGTCATTTACAAATGTTATTAAAATGGTTTGTATTCCTATAATTGAGTGAAAGTCATACTATTACAAAATCATATCGATTTAATATGATGAGAAAAAAAGTCTTATTGTTGCTATTTATAAATGTAACACTTGGGATGAATCTGTGTTTTGGAGGAAAAAAAAGATAAAGGAAGATTGTTTGAGATAAGAGGCCTTGAAGAGGATTGAGCGAAAGAAAAAAGCGTGGGGGGCGCGACTCACATAAGAGACGATATGAGAAACAGATGAGCGAGAACCCTCGAAAGAAAAAGAACAGCAATGCCAAGTATAAAGAATAGAAGAAAAATGCAGGGCGTATGCAGAGTGAAAGGAAAGCAACAAAGGAAAGATTAAGCAGCATAGTGAATGAACGTGACATATGTGGGCCGACATCAAAGTCATGACAGCAAGCCTTTTGAGCCGCAGGAAGGAGTGTGTGATGTGTGTGTTTTTTTTGTACAAATAATAAATAATAAAAGCATCACTATCATTTAACCATGTGATGCCAGTCTCCATGGAAACAACCTGATGCTTGCGAGATGTGCAACACCAGCCGCCGCTGCACAATAAGTCATTTGGTAACATTTCATCTTTAAATAGGCCCTCTGGTTCTTGACTTTAATTGAAGTGAATACCTTGTAGAGTCAGTCTGGCGGGTAGGTAAATGTGCCATTGAAGTAATGAACATTTAATGAATATTGCGCTACAGTACATTTGCATTTAAATGTCTTTCTTCCTGCAACTTTGCTTTAAAGAAAAGTGAGTCAGCGTTCAAATTGAGCTATTCCTCACTTAAATTGCCTTATTTTCCATTGAATTTGGAGCCTTTGTGGGATGACTTGTTGACTATAAACTAAACTTTTCAACACCACTTTGGAAAAGAAAACTAAATGTTTGATATTTATTTAGGGTATTTTGTGGAGTGTGCAGAAATCCTCCCCCCGAGTACTCTAAGAGGGTTTCGAATAAAGAATAAGGGAATCTTAAAGAACCAAATCATGGCATGAGGGCCAGATTGTTTATTCCTGACAACAATACCTAATACAGACGTCCGGGCTTATCTGCAGTCCCTGTATTCCTACAAGTAAGCGGGTCTTATTACAGCGCAGCTGCCAAAAAGCACCCTTCCTTTCCCTGCCTGGTCTTTTATACACTCAAGATTTTGTACGAGGCTGGAGTCCTGGACCAATCATCTTTCGGCACTGCCCTTGCTTGAAGTGCTTTCATGGTGTTTCTGCTTTCGTTTGTTCGCAGGGGCATCAAGGCATCTGGAACATTCTGCTTTTCCTTTGTTGCAAAGCAAGCTGTCAAATGCGTATCCGATGTTTCCACCTTAACTGTCAGTTGTCACGTTAGTCCTTTTTTTGTGTGGGTGCGTGTATAAGTATCTTTTGTCTGTATTTGTGAGACTATGTGTCCTCCCCCCTGAGGACTCTAAGTGGGTTTCGAATAAAGAATAAGGGAATCTTAAAGAACCAAATCATGGCATGAGAACCAGATTGTTTATTCCTGACAACAATACCTAATACAGACGTCCGGGCTTATCTGCAGTCCCTGTATTCCTACAAGTAAGCGGGTCTTATTACAGCGCAGCTGCCAAAAAGCACCCTTCCTTTCCCTGCCCGGCCTTTTATACACTCAAGAATGTATAAGAGGCTGGAGTCCTGGACCAATCAGCTTTCGGCACTACCCTTGCTTGAACCGCTTTCATGGTGTTTCTGCTTTCGTTTGTTCGCTGGGGCATCAAGGCATCTTTTTCCTTTGTTCACAGGGGCATCAAGGCATCTTTCCTTTGTTTCCTAAGCAAAATTGAGCAAGTGTAATCATATAAGCAGCGGTATGTTCCTATCTCTGCCTTGCAGGTAACGAGCCCTCACCCTTGGGTTCCGTGGAGAGCTACAACCCAGTAAGGCGACGTTGGGAATACGCGGTGCCCATGCCCACCCCCCGCTGCTCGTCTGCTCTCCTGCAGACCCCCGGCATGCTCTTCATCATTGGCGGAGTGTCGCAGGGGCCGAGCAACGCCGTGGAAGCACTCTGCTTACAAGAAACAGTGTGACAATAACGCAACAGTTGATGATTTATTCTTGGAAAGAAGCCACATCACACAACGTGGAGAAGGTGTTACCCACATGATGGTACACACGTTTTGTTAAAGACACCAAAAAAGGCATCTTTAGTAGATATTTGCTGACGGAGCTACACGGACAAATGCAAACACAGCCTGAATTGTTGGGATCGACGGCGAGACAGTTTGTCTTCTCTGCAGAAGATGCACAAAAACGAGCAAAAAAAAAATAGACACACATAACGGTGTACTAAGAAATCACATGCCTTTGAACTGTTGAGCATTTTTCAGAATAAAAGCAGGGTACTTTTGTGGATATTCTAAAAGGAACATAGGGCCATATATGAGTCACGCTCTCTGCTGCTGCTGCTGCTGCTGCTGTGGCATTTTTTTTTCTCTTTTCTCTTTTTTCTTAAAGTGGTTGAAGGCTCTAGTTTCTGTTTGGAGGTTAGCATCGCAGAGGAACACAGTTTCAACGTCAGAGGATGTCGACAGCCTGGATGAGCAGCGCCTTTGGGCAAGGCAAAATTTGTTATGATTCGCTGCAAAATGGCTCCTTTAATAGTAAAGGTTGCCGACCCCTTGTAACGGCCTTTGTTAGGTTTCTGATGGACAAAAGAATGAAAATAAAGTTCTTTTTCCTCCACTTCTGCACCCCTCGTCAATGCCAATCACGTTTTGTGGCAAAGAGAGGAAGTGCTACCAGAGCTGGGGATGCAACTACGGAAGCCCGGGAGGAGCAGAAGTGAAAGGATAAAATAAGCACACATGCAAAGAAAGCAATGAAAATAGAGTCAACAAGATAAGAAAAATAAATAACAAATTGAGAGAAAATTCACACAATAACTAAATAATAATAAATTCACGCATTTAGAAAATAAATAATAAGTCAATTTTTAACTTCGTTACACTCTGACTTAAACAGGAACCGCATTTTGAAGAAAATTGCAATTGCAAATATATAATACATCATGCCACTGTGCATGCCTCAATATAATAAAGTAGAACCATGTGATCGGTAATAAATCAAAAGTTATAATGAAATATTGTAGTGGTATATAATTACAACCACCACTGCTGAAATCACAGACAACATGCTATATAATGTTACTGTGTTATGGTATAAGCAGCCATCTTTACACAGATGACAATCAAATGTTGTTGTTTTTTTAACATTTTTTATTGATTTTTAGGCTGCAGCATTATAATACAACACATTCAACGGACAACTTTTATTCCCCTCCCCCTTGGTTTAATGAACGCAAGAACACAGTGAATTTATTACCTCAACTTGACACGTTTTGAAATAGAAATCATGTCAAGGTGATGCAACCTGGGCAACCTTCTGAAGTGTGAAATTACTTTGAACAAGACACTTGTTGGCATTGTTCCTTATTTATGGACAGGCGAGCCCGCCATTTTGATCCGTTGCATCACTCCATCTTTGTCTTTTTCCCGATCCAATATGTAGTACATAGTAAATTCTCCCTGCCTCTCTCACGCACCCCCCCCGGCACTTCACCGGGCCCGCTCCACTTTTTGAGAAACACTGCCTTAGTGAGCGTGTTGCAGCTCAGATAGAATGCCAATTGGTTCTTTGTGGTCGTACATAATGTTTATTATTAGACCAGCCATCTGGTGGTTGTGCAGTGTCCCCCCCCCCCCTCTGCTTAAAAGAATCCCTCAAAAGAGTTGTATTGAGTAGCCCTGATCCTTTCCTTTTGTGTGTGTGTGTGTTGTTTTTAAAAGCCACAGTGGGTCCATGTTCCATCCATGTGGGGTTACTCCTACCATTGATGTACAACTGTGATTTTCATAGCCAGTGGAGAATAAAGGAGAGCTTGAGGATGATTCATGTGTAGCAAGTTGATAGAAGCCAATTACATGCTGGGGCGTTTAGGCGGACCACGGGAGGATGATGTTGCACACAGGGCTGCATCGACATCAACGTGCATGTAAATATAGACAAGTCAGAATGAAACACAAACCCACTCTCATGACAGGAACTTCAGTATACATTTTGTGTTAGTGACATATTTGAATGTTTGAAGCGGGTTCAACCTGGGACGAGTATGCACATATTTGATATTCGTGAAAATTGGTATACATGGTGGGAGGAAACCGGAGTACCCGGATAAAGCCCAAGCACACACTGCCACCTATGGTACTGGAGTGGAGTTGTTCCAAGGACATTTGCTATTGTATTATATTACAATAATACAATGGGGATACTACCTAGCACACACACACACACACACATCTAACCACTCTCATTTGTGAAGACATCAAGTGGAATTGAGTAAGGTGATGCATTGCAGCATTTTGGGGTGGGGGGTGGGGGGGTGCCCAAGTGTTTTTTTTTTTTTCGTTTTTTTGCATAGGGCCCAGCATTTCTGGCCCCTGCAATGCAGCAAATGGTTCCCCAGCATATCATCATATATCATTACCTACACCAAACAGTCAGCTCTCAACTAAAAAGGACAGACGGAGAATGTTGATGCATATGTGATGTATCAGCGTTTTTGCCTGTGCTGTTTTATTCTTTCATTTATTTCTTGCACATTTATATGTTTGTGTCGGAAAAAGTTCAGTGCAGGTAGCATCGATATGTTCCTCTAACATTTTTGGTAAAAAAAAAAAAGACCATGATTTCATAGATGAGGATGTTTTTTTTGTGTGTGTGTGTTATTTTGTGTTGTGGATTCAGGTTGTGAGGTGACACGTTTAGTGTGATGTTGTTGAGATGTGAGCTCCTGGTTCCTAAGTGCTTAATTTATAAGGGGGGTGTAACGGTACGTGATAATCTCCGTTTCAGGGTATCTCAGTTTGAAGGTTTGACAGTTAATTTTATAACAATAACACTTGGAAAAGTGCAGCATTAATAATTCCATCTTGTAGCCGCGCCGCACTACATTTATTTTATCCACTTGTCTTTAATGACGGAAGAGGTTTTTCAAGCTTGGCAGGAGTCATTATTACTTGTTGACAACGATATCGAGAGGCAGTTACATGTCCTGTGCATCAATTTTAATATGAAAAAATCAAGCATACATGTACCGATACACCCCATGTTATTTTCATGTTTGGACACATTTTGGGAAATAAGAACAAAGAGTCATCCTATTGTGATTTATTTCTCGTGCTGTACTGTGCTTTCTACAGTGATGAACATGACGGCTTATTGCTTTGTGCACAACAGTGAAGTGTTGCTTTGTGTGTGTGTGTGTGTGGATGGAGTTTTCCAAAAAGGACATAAGTGAGATCATTCTACTATTGTTTATGTTGTATTACAATGCTTTCCTGCCAATGTACTGTGTATTATAATGATATTTGGTCATTGTTGGTACACTGAATATTTTGTCATACCGAAAAAGTACCTTCACTTTTAAGAGCTATTTATAAATGCACAAACCCCCTTAAGCATCACCACCAAAAATATCTCCAATATTTTATTTTTTATTAATTCAACTTGTGCCCACTTAAAAATGTTACTTTTCATCATATTTTGGTCAAATACTGAAACATGAGAATTCAAATCCACTTTTTTGAGATCCAAAGCAAACAATGTGTGTTGAATATGACAAGTACAAGGTGTCAAAAGTCATAAAAAATCCTAAAATAATTTCTCTTTATGATAATAATGCTCATCATATGATGTGTCGGTGCTTGCTGTAATAACAGGTGAATGTGAAACTACATTGTGTTGAACACAACGTGTCAAGGCTATGTATTTAAAGACGGCAGTCGACTTATCACTGCAGTGTAGAAAATTATACGTTTCGTCAGTTTGTCACTCAGGTTGATGATGATTATGATTATGATTATGATGATGTGTATAGGCAGCCGGTGGCAGACTTTGGTTGTCACAGCAGTGCAGTAGTTCAGTGCCTATGCTAAATGTGAGGCAGTGCCTCCAGTCTGACTCCTGTTCTATAATAATAAAAAAATAAAGCTTAAAGCTGTTTAAAGCTTTGTTTTATTTCTTTTCCCGTCTGTGTTACCTGTGAAAATATTTTCAAAAGTGTGCAGTTTAGAGTCCTGTGATGAGCTCAGTTATTTTTTTTTTATGCATGATGGCACACAATTGTCACCAAAACAATCTACATGCAAATGCTGCAAAGTGAGTCTCCACCATGCAAAATGCATAGAAACATATTATGTTGAAGGTCATCTAGGATAATAGTTTTAGGACATTGTCCCTGATTTTATGTTACATCGCAGTCAATGCAGGGGAAGATTCATCTCTTATACAGTATGTATCAAGCACTTGTTGCTAGGCAGCAAATGTGCATAATAGCGTCAAGTTCACTATGTTGGTTCACGGGTAAATGCCTGAGGTAGGAGAGGCAGAAAGAGTCACAGAATGTCTTTTGCATAACTGTAAAGTGGTTTGGGAGTTACAGTATGAGTTCAAAAAATTATGTTCAATTTTAGCTTAAAAAAATTGTTTTTTGCTCATTACAGTCAATCGTTATCTGCTTAAAATTCTATGAATTTTGAGTTGTGGGCTCCTACAGAGCAGCGAGACACAATAACCAGCGCAGTAAAACGGTCTGTTTTAATTTATTCCACCCATTCTCTGATCGGTCACACTCTCAGTGGCTCCTGAGAACTTCAGGAGTGCTGCCGAACCCCACTTTTTTTTTATTTTGTCAGTATAAGATATGATAATAAATGTGGTGAAAATGCAGTCATTACATGGGGTACCACTGATTGGGGTGGGAAAAGGCTATTAGCAACTCCAGACATCAGTGAGCTTGTAATTTGCATGCATGCAGGAAACACTCACTCCCCTCCATGTATGCAGACTACAAAGACTCTGAAACCGGAGCGTTCAGAGCCATCCCAAACTTCTTTTAGGGCCAACATCCAAATGTGCAGACCTCATTACCAGAAACTTTGGCATTGTTTAACACGAGAATACAACATTGTAACTATGTTTATAGGTCAGAAAAATGGAAAAAGCACAATAGGTCCCCTTTAATTTATAATGAGACCGTATGCTGCCATTAGAAACTAGTTTTATTTTCTGTTTTCTTCTTCCAGTTCAGTCAAACAAGGAAGCCAATACAGAAAGTAACCATGTACTTGACACAGCACCAAAAATAGATACATGTTTATGAAAGACAAACCTAAAAAATATCCACCCTTGGAAAATATCTGAAAATAGTGACTTTATCTCCATCACACCTTAAAGGATTAATTATTTCCCATATTACATGAATCATTTCAAAAAGGTTCTAATTAATGTTCATAATGATGCTTCCATTACTCCTGTAGTAAATGTCATTTAGTTAGATTTTGCTGCCATCTGGTGGTCAGAATTTTTTACTACATGCTCAAATGTGAGTTTACAACGGCCTTGACTGACGGTACTTTATTCAGTTTTGATTTGTGCTTATTTTATGCGCCATTTAGGGGAAGGGGTGAACGTTAAAAGTGAATTTCAATATTTATACATTATATAAACAACATGGCCAGGGGGTTACCATCAAAAAAAGTAATTTCTCGAGTGTAATGCTGTTGCCAGTGAGGATTTATTGACTGACAGGATGTGATGTCATCGCTGAAAAGAGCTTGGCGGTATTGATTTCAGGTACATGGGTATTGATTTCAGCCTTAAATCAAAGTTCCCAACTGTCTGCTGGGAAAACTGGATCATGACTGGGAATGTTTTTTTTTTCCTATACACATTTTTACCATTTAAAATGGCTTGTAACAAGGATAATATCATTTTCTTTGAATCCCCCATTTAAAGTCGAGGCTGAATACTTCCAACAAGACAATGACCCTCATGCTAGCTGATGCTAGCGCTCTCATGCTAACTGTTTTTCTCTCTTTAGAACGCATAGAAAAAGGGTACAAGAAGCGAAAGTTTGCTAGTATGGGACAACTCTGCCTCCAAGCGTTGGACCTTCTCCCGCAGCGGTTGTAGCGCCGATAAAAAGGAAGCAATGTGCCATTTAAATAGACCGCCTGATTAGTGCAGCTGCGCACTGTGGCTTCCCATGATATGTTTGGGGGAGAGCTGGCCGTCGGACTTTTGGCTTTCAACAATAGCCGGAGCTGAGTCACCAAAATCACCCCATTCCAGATGCTAGCTCCCTCATGCTAACTGTTTTTCTTTCTTTAGAACGCACAGAAAAAGGTAAAAGAAAAGAAAGTTTGCTAGTATGGACACATTTTTAATTATTACCAACAGAACCCTATCCTATTCCTCAACCCATTAAAAATACCACTGTGGTATTTATATTACTTTCGCTCGTAGTAGCACCTAATAACAACCTTTTAGAGAAATGTCATGGTGAAGTGAGGATAAATAACACCAGTCACTGCAACTGTAACTATTCACACTCAGTGTGCCAAGAAACGCACCGCAGCAATGCTCTTGATGGTGTTGTCAATCATAAACAACTTGAAGAAAGTGGGGAGTAACCACGTCGCTCTGGGAGGATTAGTGTCTGTTTACTGTGTTGGTAAGTATATATACAACATGTCTGACATAGTGTTAGAAGAAGCACAGCGTACGCTTGAACTCCTGTTACAAAGAGCCTAAGGAAATAGTAATCATGTGAAACTTTTATTGCTGGCTAGTTTGTGAAATGGCTGAGGTGTTGAATATCAAAGTGCATGTTATGTACATACATCCAAAGATTCTTCATAGTCACACAAAAGAGATGACAGATAACCCAGAGCCTTGCATGCATTTCCAAGAGACGTAACCTCCTGGACCCTGTCCAGGCATCTATCCACCCGATGGGACTCATTTGTGAGCAATGATATGTAAACAAACTATTGTGCGTGATGCATTTCTGCTGCATAAAAGTATAGGATTAAGACTGCTATGTGGCCAAAATAGATGAAAGGATGGTAAACATGGAGACGGAATTTCTTAATTGCTACATTATTACCCGACCACTCGAGGGACTATATGATTCGTTCGAGTCTATAGCTAAAAGAGGGGTCCCAGTTGTGGAGATTTTCCACAACAGACGGCAAGTGTGATATTATTGTTATTATTAATAGTGCTCCCATGTGACCACCAGCAGGCATGGATACTGTAGCTTGCCTACAACTGGGGGAGTATCTGTGTTTGTGTGTAACCTTGTGGAAAGTAATATTTCATGGACTGAGTCAATGAGCAAGGCCATGGCAATTTAATGCAATCATAGCTTAGTTTTCTCCTGCTTATTTTCCTGTCATTGCAACAAACATGTAGTACTTTTTTCAACGTT
The DNA here is from genome assembly GCF_037039965.1 of Doryrhamphus excisus. Lineage (NCBI taxonomy): Eukaryota > Metazoa > Chordata > Actinopteri > Syngnathiformes > Syngnathidae > Doryrhamphus > Doryrhamphus excisus. The sequence goes on along the minus strand of NC_136373.1, from coordinate 6,665,146 downwards.
TTTCCTTGTAATATTCATAGTTTATGCTCATAATGTCTTTTTAAAATGGTAATTTTTGTATAGGGTTGCGGGTATGCTGGAGCCTATCCCAATTGACTTCGAGCAAGAGGCGGGGTACACCCGGGGTTACATTTTTTAGCAAAAATGTTGGTTAACTAAAAACACAGCGGACATGAACTAAGGTACCACTGTACTTTATTTTAGTCATTATTTTCACAATAATGAGCTGCATGGTGAAGAGTGGTTAGCGCACAGGCCACACAGCTAGGAGACCCAAGTTCGATTCCACCCTCAGCCATCTCTGTGTGGAGTTTGCATGTTCTCCCCATGCATGCTTGGGTTTTCTCCGATTTCCTCCCACCTTCCAAAAACATGCTAGGTTAATTGGCAACTCCAAATTATCCATAGGTATGAATGTGAGTGTGAATGGTTGTTTGTCTATATGTGCCCTGTGATTGGCTGGCCACCAGTCCAGGGTGTACCCCGCCTCTCACCCGAAGACAGCTGGGATAGGCTCCAGCACCCCCGCCACCCTTGTGAGGATAAGCGGTAGAAAATGAATGAATTAATATTACTTTACGGGCTGCACAGCGATCAAGTGGTTAGCACGCAGGCCACACAGCTAGAAGACCCGAGTTCAATTCCACCCTTGGCCATCTCTGTGTGGAGTTTTCCCTGTGCATGTGTGTTTTTTTTCCGTGTACTCCGGTTTCTGGTATCAATGTGAGTGTGAATTTGTTTATATGTCCCCTATGATTGGCTGGCCACCATCCCCTGCGACCCTCGTGAGGATAAGCGGTAAAAAATGAATGAATATTACTTTACTTGTCTGAGTCCGACTTTATACAAAACCAGTATTCACAGTTGTTGAGTGAAATGGGACACACGCATGCTTTGCAGTTGGGTTTACATTGGCTTCATCTGTGTTTGTTTGACAAGTGAGGAATATGCAGTCGGCTCAAAGGGTGAGCTGAAAGATGACCGTGCGACTGTAGAACAGCTGAAGCAGAATGCCAAGAGATTATTTAATAGAAAGCAGCTATGGAAAGTAAAGAAGATGAGAAGGGGATGAAAACAGAGAGCTGAAACTCAGTTAATGTTCTATAGACCCAAAAAGTCATGTGATGAAAGTCACCCACTGTCCTGTTTTGATTTACAGCCAGCGATTGAGTTAAATTAAAACAAAAGGAAACGGTTAGCGCTTGAAAAGAGCAAAGCTACGTCCTATAGTGGGTGTGGCTGTTTTGTGTGTTTTACTTTTTTGCCTTCTCTGCAGGGTGGTGACACACCTGACAGGTGCTCCTATCTTCTCCTAATCCTGACATGTGTCAGACACACATGCGAATTGCCACACTAGCCACGTTTACATGGACCCAAATATTCCAATTCCATTCGAGTTATTTGCTCAAACGGAAAGAATGTAACCTTTGTATACACCTCATTCCAAAAGAAAAGTGCCAATCCGAATGAATATATAATCGGATTCACAGGGGTGGAATATTCCTTTCCCCAATCCGATTGAGATACCTTGTACCCGCTCAATCGGAAAGTTGTCAGGGTGCGTTCTTTCAGCGCATGCTCAGCTGCAACGTAACACGCAGACGTCTCTCCGGTTTTGAAAATGGCGGCAAGCAGTCATCACTGGACTACAGCGGAAAGTTCATTTTTGATCCAAACTTTAAAAGAACTGAACGTTCAAGTTGCTGCTTTTAAAAAAAGCATAGCAACTGTCCCAACAACCGTGGTAATCACACTCTCGTCCACCATCTTCGTTGAATCATGTGATGTTGTTTACGTTTTACTGCATATGCCCCATTGACTATTCCGTTATAGACAGGAGATTGGAATATTCCTTTCCATGTATACACTGTTTTCTGGTACGTCATTAGGAAAGATTCCATTCAGAAAGAGGAAAATCTCCTCATGTAAACATGTCTACAGATTCAAATAGAAGCAATTTGAAAGCTATGCCCGTCTGTCTGGTGTGAATTCAGGGTTAACGTCAGATCTTCACACAGGTAGTCTGAAAAATCATCATTAAAGGGGACCTATTACCAGCTACACATGATAACCTACACACATGATCTTCCAGAATCTGCACCTATTCAGTTGTATTTCTTTGGATTTTGTGGTTCCAGCGAAATCTGTCTGTTTTAATGTATTTTTAATATATGTACTTTATTCTCTGCTGTTTGTGATGCAAAACAAAAGCTTTGATTCTGTCCTGAAAGTGAACGTTTTAGCTCATTGTCACTTAGAATTCAGGCTAAGATTGATGCAGCACAGTGACCTTGGTGGTCACATAAAGCCGATGCAGGCGCATCTCAACCACTGATTGCAGTGTTGATGCCAGGCTGTTGTTAAGTAAACAGAATACAGTTCAAGAAGGTTTGCATGCTGCAGGGCTTTGCTTTGCTTATTTATTACATGAGTGATACATTTCTGGCCCAACCAATGCATGACTCAGCTTGAAAGTAAATCTGAATATGAAACGATGCAAAGTTGAAAACTGCTTGTAGTACTGAACACAGTGCTTTTGAGAAAAGTACAGTCAACAAGGCTGACACATTATTGTTATGTTTATTGCAATATTTGCATGAATCACCAACTTCACACAGTTCATTAAAATAACAAAAATACATATAGCAACTTCTACAGCTTTAACTCTGAGTAAGGATACAATTTAGAGGGTTGAACAGATACAGATCAGATAGTGGTCTACTCGCTCATCATCTTCTTTTAGGTCCAAAATTATTTTTTCTCTTCTGTCTGCAGCTGCTCCAGCCCATGTTCCGTTTTAAGCCAGGCCTTCTCCATATATTCTCTCACCTCCCCAACAGTAGACCTCTTTTCTGCATCCAGAGCCAAGAGTTTTCCAAATAACTCCATTGCTTCTGGAGTGAACCTTTTCCACAGAGGTGGAATGTCATCCTCTGTGTTGGCACTGTCTCCCAAATTGGACCAGTCAACAAACTCCTTATAGAAGTCATCTGAATCCAAGCAACGGTCCCATGGGAAGTACCCCGTGAGGATGCAGAATATAACCACGCCAAAAGCCCATGTGTCCAGACTTGGTTCCACACTCAGCGGAGGAGCGGTGACTTCTTTCTGGCCCTCCAGTAAAGCAACGGTGCAAAGCTCAGGGGCCATGTAAGGAAGGGTCCCTGTAATGTAGCTGATCAGAGTGCCCTTCTTCTGGGCCAGGCCAAAGTCTGCCAGCTTGACCTGGCTGCAGTGATGATCCAGCAGAAGGATGTTCTCAGGTTTGACGTCTCGGTGGACAAGGCCCCGGCTATGGATGAACTCCAAAGCGCTGGCAATCTGGAGGACACAACGTTTAACGGAGGACTCAGGGATGCCCACCTTAAACGGAGAAAGTTTATAACTAAAGTTAATAACTACACAGAAATATGACACACATGCCGACTTTTATGTGCAAACTAGGGATGAGCGAGTACACCACTATCTCTATTTGTATTTGTATCTGTACTTGGAATGGGCGGGATAGAAACCGAAGTTGGGTAAATGTGTGGGGTAGAAACTGGATGTGGGCGTCTTAAATCTGCACATTATTTTAAGTGTGAAATTAACATGGTTGCTTTATTTATTGTTTATTAACCAGCTATGTGCATACTGTGTATGTGTGTAAGTGGTTTGTCCGGCTTAGTTTAGTTTTTAGAATCAACTCTTCTACAATTTCAGTTACGATGTATACAAAAAATGAAAAAAAAGCCTTTTTAGCAAATGAATAGCACGTACATCACAGAGTCTTTTTTTTTTGCAACGATCTAGTTTTTGTATTGATATGATAATAAAAGCACCACAAGCGACTGCTTGCCTGCATGCAGCCAAAGTTCCTCCTCCGCTAAAAGTGCGACATGGTGACAAATCTGCATTAAATTTTGCACCAATTTTTGCAATTAGACAACACGCACTTGGAAGTACAAAAATTAATTATCCTTAGCGGATAACAACCAACCTCACCTTAGGCTGAATGACAGCAAACAGGTCCCGCCCAATGACGAGCTCCTGGGCAAAGCAGTAGTGTTCATTTGACTGGAAGGCGATGCCAAAGAGACCCACAATGCAGGGGTGGCACGACAGATGCAAGGAGATACAGTACTCTCGCAGGAAACCCTGTAGCTTTGTTGAAGTCTTGGGCATTACTTTCAAGGCCATTGGAGTCCCTGGGTAGCATCCATACAAAATAAAAACCCTCGATTGACCAGAGTCAAGTCAAAGCAAAGTTCTACCTCGGAAGCGATGTGTGACCAGCAGCACTTTGCCATACTTTCCTCTGCCGATCTCCTTGATGACGTTGAAGTGTTCTTGGATCTCCAGTTTACTGAGGCTCTGGGCCGTCAGCTCAATCAGCTCATCAATCAGGCTGCTGTCAGCCAGGCCTAAATCAATCATTGCTAGCTCTGCTTACAAAAAAAAGAAAACAAAAACATTTTAAACATTTGAACATTACAGGAGTACTGCACTTTTTGTAGCCAACAATTAATCAGAAATAGTAAACAATCTTTCTAAAAAATATCTATCTAATTTAAGCACATTACTTCATGCTAAATTATGTTGTTGAACATCTCAGAATTCAACATGAAATGCGGGCCCGAAGCATTGGAATGGAAAACAGTGACAAAGAACATTGTGACTTATAAATGTTTTTACGACTTACAACATATAATTGTATAATATCTGTTGACATTGACATGCTAACATGTCATTAAAACAAAACTGTTAAACTGTTAAAACATTTATTGTACTGTGCAGTATTTACATGTTTTATGACATATAATGGTAATGGTAATGGTTTTATTTCATTTGAACATGCATCAGATTACAATTGAATGCATCACATAATCAGTTCACAGTTCCACATGTCCAAAAGGAGTAGGAAGAAGCAAAGCTTATTAAATCCTACCCCTCCATCTGGTACTTTTACAATCAGTAACTGCTACATTTGTTCACTTCCTGCTTTCCTAATATAGTTTAAGGTTTTTTTTTTTTTTTTTTTTTTTTTTTGTCCCGTACCGAAGTAGGAGGTGATATGACCATCCAATGACATAATGGGTACCATAGTAAGTGTCAATATAGTGATATATATAGCACATCATGACTGGTTCAAGACTCTTCATCCTTGTATTTAGCAAACATCAACTGCTTGTATTGTTTCTTGAATTGGCTCATCGTTGTGCATTGTTTGACTTCCTTACTCAATCCATTCCATAGTTTGATTCCACATACTGAAATGCTATGGCTTTTTAACGTAGTCCTAGCATATAAGTGTTTCAAATGTAGTTCTTCCCTGAGATCATATTTCTCCTCTCTTGTAGAGAAGTATTGGATGACATTTTTAGGTAATTGGTTATTTTTAGCCTTATGCATTATTTTAGCTGTTTGAAGATGAACTATATCAGCAAGTTTAAGTATTTGCGATTTTAGAAATAAGGAGTTAGTATGTTCTCTGTAGGCGGCATTATGAATTATCCTTACTGACCTTTTTTTGCAGTACATTTAATGGATAATTATACAGGTATTTATATATGTCATGGAGAAATTCAACGAGAAAACCGAACAACAAAGCACTAAAAATAGCCTATTCGCTGCTTTTACCTGCAAGATGTAAATTCTAAACTGTAATATCCATTGATTTGTCTTACCTGAGAGAGATCACAAACCTTGTGGCGGAAAGAGTATATGGGAGCCAACAGTGCCTGTGCTGTATGTTCTTCACATCCACTCCTGCTGCTTGGATGAACATGCCGGTGGACCTGAGAGCTTTCCCCCTGCCCAGCACATAGCTCAACTCTCAGTGGCTACAATGAGAACATCTGACACTTTGACAACTGATTACAAACTGTCTCTCCAAAGGGCACTTGTGCTTACTCTCATACCAACACACACATACGTACATGCACGCTGTTGGAACATAGTTATATTTTGTTGTGAATGCACCCAGTAAAGGCTTTAGTAGCTAGTACATGGTGATATGCAATTATGCAGGGACAAATACTGCATTTATATTAATGTGTGCAGTTCCATGCATGATACTGCATAGAATTAGCATTGCAAATCAATATGCAGTGATGTTCATGGATAGAGGTTTTTTTTGCGATATGGACCAAAAACTCATATCCCGATATATTTAGGGTGAAACCTCCTCATCAGCACACTTCTGTGATGTCACTTGACAATAATAATAATAATAATAATACAAAACGTATGAGAAATAATAAGATGGGCTGCAAGACTACTATGGCAGGAATCAAATACAACTTTATTTATAAAGCGTTTTTCATACATGAAAAAAAAAAAATTAAAAAGACGGTTTGGCAAAAATAGGTTATCTTAAAGATTATTTTAAGTCTGAAATTCACATAGATCGATCAGAAATTGCTATATTTCTTATTCAGCTAAATGTGTACTGTGTATGTGTGTAAGCGACCCTTGAGACTTTATTATTTAATTATTTTTAACGAGATGTGAGAAGTTGGTGATTCATGCAAACACAGCAAAAAGGGAAATAATCAGTCATCAATAGTCAGCGTTGTTGAGTATATTTTTCTCAAAAGCACCGCCTTCAGTACGACAAACTGACTTTATATCAGAAGTCAAAGCAAAAAACACCGTCAGCAACTGTCTTGTTAAATGCACCGTGTACATTATGAAGTTTAAGACCTACCGAGAGGGGTGTAACATTGTCACACGCTGATGTCATCCATACATGCAGGATGCTTGATGCCGCTCTTGTGCTACTGTATAAGTGTACCTAATGTTGTGACCAGTTTTTTTTAATATGGGTGCCAGACCTGCTCCAAAGTTTTACTATCAAAATACCAGTATTCATTGTTAGAGAGGAAAAACATGTTATCATATGCCCCCCAAAATTTCCATAATAGACGACCTTCATAGCTAGCATAGCTTAACTAACTCCATTTCAAACTCGCATATCACTGCATGTCATTCTCATGAATCATCAGAGTTTAAATGCAGGCCTTCTCAATAACACTAAGAACATGTTGATTTAAGACATTACACTTGGAAAGGTAGAAAAGGATCCCTCTACAGCACAGTGGGAATGTTGCCCTGATGACCCCCCGAGTCGGACGACATGCATGCCCTCATGCGGTGGTTACGCTCACACAAACAAATCCCCCTGGGGTGTACTGCTTACAGCTTTGGTTGCAGCTTAATGGAGTGTTCTTGGCTACACACACTGTGTGTGTGTGTGTGTCACATTTTGTGTAAAGTCATTCACCACCGCGACCCTTGGGATCTATTCTCGGTCCATGGGCGTCAACACGTATGGCACAAAGAAAGAGATACGTTACTAGGATCCCGGAGGCGGAATCATCAGATGTCACTTAACAACGCTAACTCTGAGCTTGGTTTGCAAACGTCAGTTATTTTTTTCCACTTAGGAGTGTTTATGAGCATGACGGACAGATGCATTGACATTATACTGATTTCGGAAAGTTGGGAAACATTTTTCTTCACTAAGGATCAGAGATACTGTACTGTACATACCACCTCGTCCAAAAGTGTCCTGCATCACATGTGTCTGTACAATGTTTTGACTAGTTTGCACACACTCGATTTCATTGGAACGTGTGAGTGAATGAGAGTGGTTTGTACAAAGGTGAAATCCTTCTCATACCACAAAGTAAAATCAGGACACATTCCAAGGCACTTAGCATAAGCACCTGCTGTAGAAGTGAAAAGGTCCATTTAGCACCACTGATGCGTCTCAGAATAGGACTTGGATGGAAGCAACCGAGTCTAGCCATACAATTGCCATTTACTCGCTAGCAAATTTACATGCAAAACCTCAACAAAAACGGGAAAAATATAACCAAAAGCAGACATAAGGAACACGTCTTTAGCTTCCTCTATTGGTATAACATTTTCGGACACTTTTGGGACAAATCTGTCACAATGTGCATTGTTGCCTGTGTGACAGTTTTGTTTTGTTTTACTTTGTAAGCCTTAGTTCCTGCTTTCATGCTCTTATTTTGTATTATTTCCTGTATTGGTCTGTCCTGTTTCTTTCTCTCCTATGCGCACCTATTTGTAATTGTTGATTGTTGTATTTAGTTCTTTGAATCGGAATCAGAATCAGAATCAGAAAAGGGTTTATTGCCAAGTATGATCAAACACATACTAGGAATTTGTTTTGGTGAAGTAGGTGCAGACACATCTATTAAAAAAGAATGAAAAATACAAAATATACAGAATAAACAGTATAAATATATGTACACAGTCTGTTTTTTGTTTGTTATTCCGGAAGTGCAGTCTGATTGTTTGGTTGGTGCGTTGACCATTTTACGTGCTGCAGGCCAGTGATTCTCTTTATCTACGCTCCTATCTTAAATAGAATAAAATTTTTTACTTGCACTTGGTCCTCATTTCTGCATCCTGGCGTCGCATCGAAACGCTGACATGTCGCACCGTGACAAAATCCAATCAAAAGTTGTTATGCAACAAAGACAAAGAAGCATTAAGTTATACATATGGTGTCAATTGTTATTTGTCTATATGTGGCCTTTGGTAGGCTGGCCACAAGTCCAGGGTGTACCTGAAGACATCTGGGATAGGCTCCAGCATGCTCATCACCCTTTTCAAGAATACACAGCAAAAGGGGATGCCATTTTCAAGAAAAAAATGACAATATTTTCAAGAAAAAAGTACATTTTCAAAAAATATATATATTTTTCAGACAAAAATGCATCCCTTCAGTGCTCCACTAATGCTTGGAAGGTCATGCTGACACGTAACTGTGTTTTCATTTGTAGGCCAAATGAATACAATAAAATCAGGAAGTGATTTTGGCTGGCTTTTACAGAAAAAGGGAAGCAAAAGCAGGCTTGGTGTCAAGGTGTTACCTTTTTCCGACAGTCATCTTCCTTTTTCTCATATTGTGAGTACCGGTATAATTCTCCAGAGAAGAGAAGGGTGCTTTACCATGAATTGATGCATTCACACAATACTACGTACACTGTATTGATATTACATATACTTTTTTTTAATTTGGGGGTGAAGAGAGAAATAGATAGAAATAGATATTGTTTTAGGTAACTACAAATTATTTTAAGTAGGTTACACAAATCTGCAAAAAGTTCATATTAATCAAAAATTACAAATTAAATAAACTGAAAAAACAGATAATGCAACTGGCAATCAACATTTGTAAGTAGAACTTTAGAAATTTAATTTAACTATATTTATACCAATTAATTATTTTGAGCATTCAGATTCACAGTGTCTTAAGTTGTATGTAAACTATGTTTTTAATTTAATCTTACTTAATATAGCCATAGTTCAAATTAATCAAAACATATTAGTTAAAAGTACCCAAAATGTTAAATAAACTTGACATAATTAAGTTATTGGAACTTTTTTAAAGAACTTTGAGTATGTATAACTTCATTTATTAAGTGCTTTGAACATTCGAGTTTACAGTGTATATTTACATGTATAATATAATTTAATGAACAGCTATTAATAAGTAATATATTTAATATATTGCTTGCATGTATTTTCTTTTGTACAAGCTTTCAATGCAATACTAGTTACTATCTTCTATACTGTAGGCTAATAAAGTATACATTTATATTTTTTGGTTGTAGAAAATCCTCACACATTATGAGGTTTAACCAGCAGGGGGCACTCTAACATAGGTGAAATATTTTTCCATTTTTACCCCCTTTTAGGTATGCATAACAATACCATAAACTAACTTTATTCAAGATAACTGTCAATGTTTCAAAAGCATCAGTGGAAAGAATGGAACAAAAACAAATATCTCTTCCACCCAGAGTTTTGCTATCTGATCATGAGACCACATACTTCCTATTTCTCGTAAACCCAGTGGTGTTTTTTTTTTTTTTTCTAGAAACCCCTCAGTCTCACCACAGCCCACATTACTTCTTCTCCACAAAGTGAAATGTCAACGTGTGTGAGTGTTTATGTGCGTTCCACTTAAGGTCACAGCTTTCACACGCAGCACGATCATCATTTGTAGCGACGACGACCATAACAATAATAATGTCTCTATTGGTAGCTGACATAATGATTGACTCAATCATCTAATAGAATATGATTTAAAGTTTGACTTAACTAAATGAACATAAATGCAGTTTAAACGGGAATGTGTTAGCTTGACATTGTGCAGCATCTCATTCCATATGGACAAGACGCTGATAAGAGAGGGAAGGTGGCTACTTTGGAATCTCCAGAATGGAACCTCTGGAGGGTCTCAGGCTACACCCTCATTTTTTTTAGGAATTTGGTCTCGACCTATAGTGCATTGCTCAAAACCGAACTGATATTCTGCAACCATGATAATATTATTGTAGCTTATGATCACATTTTGACCTTTGACCTTCTTATCGAGATTGAAATCCCAGTTTATTAGAGGGAAATCATTACATGTAATAAACACTCATACTTTAAAATAGCAAGGTCATGTTCCAACATGAAGCAAATTTTTATTATTGATCTCCAATCAGTGATCTACTGGAGTCACGACTTCCCCAAATTATTCCCCGACATTATTCATTCATTCATTCATTTTCTACCGCTTTTCCTCACGAGGGTCGCGGGGGTGCTGGAGCCTATCCCAGCTGTCTTCAGGCGAGAGGCGGGGTACACCCTGGACTGGTCGCCAGCCAATCACAGAGCACATATAGACAAACAACCATTCACACTCACATTCATACCTATGGACAATTTGGAGTCGCCAATTAACCTAGCATGTTTTTGGAATGTGGGAGGAACCGAACATAAACATTCCAAAAAAAGTAAATATTATTTATGTCTTAATTGTTTATGCCTTAAATGTATTATTTTCTGTTATGTTTACTATAAATGTGTGTAAAAGTGATTATAGGGGTGTTATTTCATGTCGAGGGGTCTCTAATAATGTTCATTCATTCATTTATTAATTCATTTTCTATCGCTTATCATCACGAGGGTCGCGTGGGGTGCTGGAGCCTATCCCAGCTGTCTTCAGGCAAGAGGTACACCCTGGACTGGTTGCCAGACAATCACAGGGCACATATAGACAAACAACCATTCACACTCACATTCTAGCATGTTTTTGGAATTAGCGCGCAGACCTCACAGCTAGGAGACCAGGGTTCAATTCCACCCTCGGCCATCTCTGTGTGGAGTTTTCCTGTTCTCCCCGTGCATGTGTGGGTTTTCTCCGGGTACTCCGGTTTCCTCCCACATTCCAAAAAAATGCTAGGTTAATTAGCGACTCCAAATTGTCCATAGGTATGAATGTGAGTATGAATGGTTGTTTGTCTATATGTGCCCTGTGATTGGCTGGCCACCAGTCCAGGGTGTACCCCGCCATCACCCAAAGACAGCTGGGATAGGCTCCAGCACCCCCCGCGACTCTCGTGAGGAAAAAGCAGTAGAAAATGAATGAATGTTTTTGGAACGTGGGAGGAAACCGGAGTACCCGGAAAAAACCCACGCATGGACGAGGAGAACATGCAAACTCCACACAGAGATGGCTGAGGGTGGAATTGAACCCTGGTCTCCAACTGTGAAGTCTGCGCACTAACCACTCATCCGCTGTGCCGCCCCAGCTGACATTAATGACATTCAATTAATTTTGTAAGCAACATCATAAACGTTACATAAGGTTGATTTAACACAGTGACATACTTGGACTCAACTGTGTGTCTCACAATAAAAGAGAAACACTAACATTAACACATTCACACCCAGAAGACAAGTAGTAAGTGCATAAATATTACATTTAGGGCCACTTTTTTCATGTTAGCTAGAAGAAATGCCAAAAACTGTCAAACTGGGTTGCTCCCCTCATGCCGGGTTGCCTTGGCAACACACAAGTATGACTCCCAGCCAAATTCTGCAGTGAGGATGGAGTCCCACAGCATGAAAACCTAGCTAAACATACAGGCCCTCACTCTTTCAGCAGACATAAGACATCTGTTTGCGTACTATGTGCTGTATTTTTATAACCACGCTAAATAAGTCCACATATGGACAAATATTCTTGGACAACGAAGAATATGCCCCTGAGGTTTGATGTCTTGTGGGAAGAAAAAAAAAGTCTCCTGTGATTACCGTCTTCAATGGGAGGAGGGATGGTGGGAGAAGCTGAAGAGAGTCCGCAAAACGTAAGACCGAAGTTCTGATGGCAGCCTTTCGGTGTTGCTGAATTTTTTAACTAAATCTGGCAACATTCCAACTCCCCTTAATGACATAGCGACAAATCTAGCAACTTTTTTTGGTGTCATTAGGGAGTTTTTTGGTATTTGGGGACTTAACAATGAAAGCACGTATTTTGATAATGTTATGGTGTTGCTCTTCAAAGTATTATTTCATGGTGAGTTCTCGTTTTTATGTCAGGGAGGTCCGTCAGCTGTTAAAGATGAAAGAAATCTTGAAAAGGATTCTCTCCTTTGTGCTCCTAAATTTGATATGCCATCACAATTGAGAGACAAACGTCTGAGCTCCATGAGACACACTCAAACCTAATGACCCCCCCCTCATCACATGCCTTCAAATTCATGTTGACCCCAATTTCACCATGCCCTTCCAGTTCTCTTTGGGAGTCCCTGCATCAGCTGTAATGGGATGTGACGGATGTTTGAGGGAAGCGCTGTGAGAAAACGCTACTTTGTATGGTCTGGCGTCTGGACTCTCCATGGGAAGGAGAGCCGGGTCCGGCCTCCAAGCCTCCCTTCTCCCTCTGGGGGTCTTTCTCCACTTGCTCTATGGCTCTTCTTCCCATTTACCTTCTCTTGTTTGACAACATTCTTGCCCGGCTTCTCCTCCCTTCTCTTACTCTCCGCTTCATACATTATTCCCGACAATTGTCTTTTGTTTCTCAGATCTGACAGGAGTCCGAAGCATGGAATGCTGCTGGCAGCCCCCCCTCCTTGCATCTCTTCTGAAATTCCCAGGCTGGGTCATTGTGGGTGGGATTGAGCGATCGGAGAGGTCATAACCAAGGAAGTGAACTAGGAAGTTTTTCCAAGGGTTTGACTTTTTGACACATCCAGATTGTGTGGCCAAAGAGCCGTGATGCATTCAAGTGACTTGTAGTCACCAGTTAACCATAAGTAGTATACTACTTGTCCTCAGTGGGGTAACGAGCCTAGCTGAGCTGACTTTTGTGCACCAGTCAATCACATGTGTATTGATTATGAAACATGATCATTATTTTAAATAAATTAAAATTTGCAATAGTCTAATGCTAATTCTTGTTGGTTAAATGTGGAATGAAGTAAAGTGAGGGTGCACACACACACACACACACACACACACACATACTCAAACATTAGTGATGACTGGATTGGTGGCTCCAACGGTCAGCACCGATGAAAAGATCTGTGTGTGGCAGTCGCTGCCATTCCAGGGTCTCGTTTTTTTTTTGCTCCTGAGTCTTTTGTGTCTCTTCCAAGCAGAGCAAGTTCAGTCAGCCACAAAGGGAGTGGCAAGAGGAGGGGAAAGTGAGGCTGAACGCTTCTTTCTTTGTTGCACTTCAAAGGCTACTCGGGTGCCAATCATTCTGTTTGGGCCAACAAAAAGTCTTGAAAAGTTTTTTTCTGACATGCACACATGCTGCGTTGAGAGTCAAGAGGAGAATTTTTAAGGAGATGATGCCAGACTTGGATGCAACAGTGATGTTCAAACATGACTGAATGAGTGTAGTTGATACAAAAGGGAACATGGAAGTGTAAACCTTCTAAATTTGAAACACTTATATGCTAGGACTACGTTAAAAAGCCATAGCATTTCAGTATGTGGAATCAAACTATGGAATGGATTGAGTAAGGAAGTCAAACAATGCACAACGATGAGCCAATTCAAGAAACAATACAAGCAGTTGATGTTTGCTAAATACAAGGATGAAGAGTCTTGAACCAGTCATGATGTGCTATATATATCACTATATTGACACTTACTATGGTACCCGTTATAAAAAAATAATAAAAGTAAAATAAAAGTAAATTAAAAGTAAAAAAAAAAAACTTAAACTACATTAGGAAAGCAGGAAGTGAACAAATGTAACAGTTACTGATTGTAAAAGTACCAGACGGAAGGGTAGGATTTAATAAGCTTTGCTTCTTCCTACTCCTTTTGGACATGTGGAACTGTGAACTGATTATGTGATGCACTCAATTGGAATCTGATGCATGTTTATATCAAGAAAGTGTCTATTTGAAATGAGACATCTGAGACATTCAAGCAAGCATATCTGAATAATAAATAATACATATAGCAACTTCTGTCAATCAATCCAAATCAATTTCAGACCTTTTGCATTCAAATTTGCATTACTCTAAAACACAAACATATTTAAAAAATAATACAGATTTTTGTGCTAGGGGTGTCACAGATCACTACGGTGACCACATTAATTTGCAACAATGTGTGCATGAAGTGCTTGACCCCAATGAAACCCCTCCACAGTGTTGTTTGGGAAGTAAATCAAACCACCACTGACAGGGTGAACGGTGCAACAATCAGTTGAAGGCTTAGCGAGAGCGAAAGAGCGAAAAATTAGAAGACGAGCTGAGAGGATTGGGGGGTTGGGGGGGGTGAGGTGAATGGAACAAGGCTGACAGGACAGCCTGAAGATCATCCAGAGATAAACTAATGACAGGAGAGAAGGAGGAGAGAAAACAAATGATGAGAAGACATCAATGTTAAACCCTTTAAAGTGTGGGAGCAGAAACTGGAAGATTGGGGGGGGGGGGGGCTTAGCCCCAGGGATGACCTCAGTTTTAAGGGTCATTAAAACAAGAAAATGAGCACTAAATGTTAAGTAACAATTATTTTTAGGTGGTAGAAATCTATTGATTTAATGGAGCTGAGGCCCTGGGTTTCTAACCTGATGATTGGGTTTGGGTCACTTTCAATACTGACCAACAAGCCTGCACCCAAATCCTCCCCCTGAGGATTCCAAGTGGGTTTCGAATAGAGGATAAGGGAATCTTAAAGAACCAAATTATAGAATGAGAACCAGATTGTTTATTCCTGACAACAATACCTAATACAGACGTCTGGGCTTATCTGCAGTCCCTGTATGCCTACAAGTAAGCAGGTCTTATTACAGCGCAGTGGCAAAAAAAGCACCCTTCCTTTCCCTGCCCGGTCTTTTATACACTCAAGAATGTATAAGAGGCTGGAGTCCTGGACCAATCAGCTTTCGTCGCTGCCCTTGCTTGAAACACTTTCATGGTGTTTCTGCTTTTGTTTGTTCGCAGGGGCATCAAGGCATCTTTTCCTTTTTTTCGCAGGCGGAGGGGGGGGGCTTAGCCCCAGGGATGACCTCAGTTTTAAGGGTCATTAAAACAAGAAAATGAGCACTAAATGTTAAGTAACAATTATTTTTAGGTGGTAGAAATCTATTGATTTAATGGGACTGGGGCCCTGGGTTTCTAACCTGATGATAGGGTTTGGGTCACTTTCAATTCTGACCAACAAGCCTCCACCCAAGTTTGTGGTTCCTTTTGTAGAAATCCTCCCCCTGAGGACTCTAAGTGGGTTTCAAATAGAGGATAAGGGAATCTTAAAGAACCAAATTATAGAACGTCCGGGCTTATCTGCAGTCCCTGTATGCCTACAAGTAAGCGGGTCTTATTACAGCGCAGTGGCTGTAATAAGTACTGTCAGTTGTCACGTTAGTCCTTTTTTTGTGTGGGTGTGTGTATAAGTATCTTTTGTCTGTATTTGTGAGACTATGTGTTTGTTTTAGCTTTTATCTTTAGCTAGCAAAATTGAGCAAATACCTTCACTCTCAATAGCCCGTTTCTTCTTAGAGCAGGCAATGATTGTTTTCCCATCCTCATTGTGTCCAATTATTCAAACATCCATTCCTAAAGCAGCAGCCATACCCCCATTTTTACAATAAATCCAATTAGCTTATCTCTATGGATCTAAGATAACATGCTTTAAATTCAGCAAAAGATTTACGTATTTCTTGTTGCCTGCCTCATTGATCCCCCGCCCCCATCCCATGTATTAATTTATGACTCCATAATTGGGTGGGATTCCTTGAAGCGTTAATGTGTGTGCATGCGAAATGAAAATCTATAGGATTTAAAAGAGGTGCCCGTGTTTGTATTACATGAATGGCATGCTAATGATGGTGGTGGTGGTAGCGCCGCTGCTATCCATCTCATCTGAGTTTGTCCCCAAGTGACCAAGAGGCAAGGGGTTGATTAATTAATGAAATCACTGCTGGTCCATTCCCAAATCATAGAATTTATCCCTCAAATGTTACAAAACTGATTAGCTCTTTAACATTTTCATTTTATCAAAGTATGACATCTAATGAAGCCAGTAATACATTTAAACATTTACACTGCAAGTATGTGATCGGTATTGGTATCGGCCGATTTCACTCCTGGATTATCGGTATCGGCATGTTAAAATCCTGATCGGAACATCCCTAGCCACGGCTATTTGTACATCGTTTGGTCTCTGTGACCTGAAAAAAGTTTGGGATGGCTCAAAACGCTCGGTTTCAGAAGGTGTGGCAAAACTGACCCTTTGTGATGTCACAAAGTGGCAGACTACCTTATATGGGCGTGGTAGTCGGCCAGTAAAGCTACTCTGTTTACTAAACAAACTGTTAAATTTGCTGACATAATTTAGATAAAATCTACTTAATCACAATTCCATCATTAGAAAAAATTTGAATTTTGTGGGGGATGGGTGGGGGTGGAGCTTTCCCTATGCTTATCGATGTATATGTGCATTTCAAAAGCTAGGAAATATGAGTTGCTGTAATTGTGTGCGTAAAGAAAAGAGCACGTGGGTGTGTACTTGTGAAGAGGTCATCATAATGAAGAAAGATGGCAGTCTTTGTACTTATGATGGAGCCCCAGATGATTGACAGATGAACTCACGCACACACACACACACACACACATGAATACGCCAAAGCATGCACTCTTACACTGTCACCCTTCACCCCATGTTGTAAGGAGCATGGCTGATGCCAAGAGTGATGAAGCTGACACACACACACACACCATGCTCACCCCCCGTGGGGCAAACAATCCTCTCTGCCTAGGCCACATGGTCCCCAAAGTGTTCACATCAATGCCCCTCTACCCCCCACCCTGTTAGCCCCTCCTTCAAATGTCCTCAATGAACCCACGAGTGTGCGTGCATTGCCCGCCTTCTCGATGACAGCCACAATGTCTGAGGATCACTCAAAGCTTTTGAGGGGGAGGGGGTGTGTCTTTCTTTGTGTGTGTGTGTGTGTGAGGATAAATTAAAAAAAGAGGAAATAATCACCCACACACAGGGGCAACCCCACTCTATAAAAAGGCCAGGATCTGGTGGTACGGAGGAACCGGGGCTTCCTCAGCTGCAGAGGATGTAGTGCCTTGCCCCTAACTCACCAAGGGTTTAAGACCCGATGGCTACCCTCATCTGGTTTAGCCCGCCTGTCCAAACGGATTACCAGGGTGTGGCCGCTGTCGCATGCAGACAGATGCTTGGAGCCACAGGTGAGAGCTGGGTGACAGGTGGGGACCAAAGCCAATGAACATGTTCACCCGTTTGAGGTACCACCCCTCCCTGACCACGCCATGCACCCCAGCAGAAGCAATCCTTTCAAGGAACCCTTCAAAGTAATCACAATCTCAGAAATTTGGATTAATATAAATATAAATTAATTCATTCACTACCACTTATCCTCACAAGGGTTGCGGTGGGTGCTGGAGCCTATCCCAGCTGTCTTCGGGCGAGAGGCGGGGTACACCCTGAACTGGTCGCCAGCCAATCACAGGGCACATATAGACAAACAACCATTCACACTCACATTCATACCTATGGACAATTTGGAGTCGCCAATTAACCTAGCATGTTTTTGGAATGTGGGAGGAAACCGGAGTACCCGGAGAAAACCCACACATGCACGGGGAGAACATGCAAACTCCACACAGAGATGGCCGAGGGTGGAATTGAATCCTGGTCTCCTAGCTTGTGAGGCCTGCGCGCTAACCACTCGACCGCCGTGTATATAAAACGTTAATATAAATAAAACATTAATATAAAACAATAAAGAATATGACATTTGGTATTGATAACATTTTGGAATCTATAAGGATTGGATTCTGTTATGAAAAAAAAGCGTTAGTCTATATCCTTCCACTGTAGACATGTTGCCAGGTTAGCACAAATATTAGGGGACCTATTATGCTTTTTCTACTATTCCGACCTCAAATGTTGTATGGTCATATCACCTCGTACTTTGGTACGGGACAATTTTTAAATAAATAAATAAATAAAATAAAAAAACCTTAAACTATATTAGGAAAGCAGGAAGTGAACAAATGTAACAGTTACTGATTGTAAAAGTACCAGATGGAGGGGTAGGATTTAATAAGCTTTGCTTCTTCCTACTCCCTTCCTCCTTGTGATGCACTCAATTGTAATCTGATGCATGTTCAAATGAAATTAAACCATTACCATTACCATTACCAAATGTAGTTAGAATGTTATATTTTTGTGTTAAATGATGCCAAAGTTTCAGATAATGAGGTTTTCACCTTTGGAAGTGAGCCCTGAAAGAAATTTGGGATGGTTCAAAACGCTCGGTTTCAAGAGGTGAGGTAAAACTGCCCCTTTGTGATGTCACAGACAGCCAGACTTCCTTATATGGGCATGGCTGTATGCCAGATAAGCTCTCTGCTACTCTGTTTACGAAACAAGCTCAGGCAGAAGTTGTTGTCTTTGGTGATTCCCAGCAAGAGAAAAATTCCAGCATCAAGGTTCGATTTTGGGCAACACATTTCAAATACGCTATTGTAACTTATTTAGAAATGGTGAAAAACAGTGTAGTGTTGTACCTTTAAAGATGAAGGCCTCTTAGAATGTTGGGAGAAACCGCAACGAATGCATGTTCTTTCACATGTGTACACGTGCAAGTAAACACACACTTTCCAAAAATAGGCTAAAACGAATGAATCATTTTTCTAATTGACATGATTCAACCTAGATGGTCATCTGACACACACACACACACACACCATTATAAACATCTGACGTAAAAATCTCAAACATGATCTAATCCGAGCTGATATCATCCGCGAGGGTCTCGTAGTGCGATGCTCATCCTTCCTCCCATTCCTCACACTGCGGGGTGACATTTGTGGCTTTGAACACTTTAATGGCAGGAGGAGGCCGGCTTACCACCAAATCACCACCATGTACGTCTTGTGACTGAGCTGCTGACACGTTACAAGTCATGTTACAGGCCGGCATGTGTGCAGCGGCGGGGGAAGTATGTGATCTCTGCACGTTGAAGCCTTTTTAGCAGAGGGGTCAGCCTGACACTGATGTCATACGTGACCGCTGGGCATGAGATAACTTCCAGTGCTCCCTGACTCCACGGTGGCTCCTTCTCCATATAAGGATGACTCCCTCAATTCATACCACTGCTGGGTTATTATTAGCAATGCTGCACAACAACTTTATACATAAAGATTACTATCATGTATTTTCATTGCCTTATATTCAAACCATGTCATTTTATTGAATACATCATGATAGGGCCGCGCAGTGGATGAGTGGCAATTCTAAATTGTCCATGGGTATGAATGGTCTATAGGTGTGTACCCCGCCTCTCGCCTGAAATCAGCTCGGATAGGCTCCAGCATATCCCTAATGAGGAGAAGTCGGTAAAGTCGTTTTTTTTTTTTTCCCCAAAATTTGTAATTTTTCAGAAATAATTTCTGTTGCAAAAAAAAAATCTAAATTTTTTTTGGCAAAAAAATTGGAAGGTTTCAGAAATATAATTATAACATCACATAAAAAATTATGTCGTTTATGAGAGTATTGTCATTCATTCATTTTCTACCGCTTTTTCCTCACGAGGGTCGCGGGGGTGCTGGAGCCTATCCCAGCTGTCTTTGGGCGGGTTACACCCGCCTCTGGTTGCCAGCCACTCACAGGGCACATATAGACAAACAACCATTCACACTCACATTCATACCTATGGACAATTTGGAGTCGCCAATTAACCTAGCATGTTTTTGGAATGTGGGAGGAACCGAACATAAACATAAAAAAATGTAAATATTATTTATGTCTTAATTGTTTATGCCTTAAATGAATTATTTTCTGTTATGTTTACTATAAATGTGTGTAAAAGTGATTATAGGGGTGTTATTTCATGTCGAGAGGTCTCTAATAATGTTCATTCATTCATTCATTTTCTACCACTTATCCTCACAAGGGTGGTGGGGTGCTCACATTCATACCTATGGACAATTTGGAATGTGGGAGGAAACCAGAGTACCCGGAGAAAACCCACGCATGCACGTAGAGAACATGCAAACTCCACACAGAGATGGCCGAGGGTGGAATTGAATCCTGGTCTCCTAGCTGTGAGGTCTGCGCGCTAACCACTCGACCGCCGTGCAGCTGAGTATTGTCATATTTTGTGAAATTCCAAAATAACACTGTGACAAATATAGCTTACAAATCAGGTAATACACCCATTTTCTATACCGCTGGTCATCATGGGTAAGATGGAGCCTATCCCAGCACGTATAGAAAAACAACCGTTCACACCCACATCCATAAGCAGAGATTCAAAACCTCGATCTCTGACTATGAAGCTAACTTGCAGCCACGTCATTCAATATTTATTGTTTATGATAATGAAATGTAAAGCATAGAAACAGCTCATAGGTGCTGGGGAAAAAAGGAAAGGACGCGACCTTGGAGAAGGCATTCTAATAAAAACAAAAAGTGCATTATGCCCAGTTGCGTCAGCATATCTTCCAATGAGATAACTGACCTTCAACATTGTTATTTTATTAAAGCAGCAGACAGCTTCACCCTGTCATTAGCTTCATCCTAAATGGCAGAAATTGGATAAAAAAAAAAAAAAGGTCATCATGCCTCCTCCTACTGTACTGTATAACCTTCACATGCACACATCATGTTACTGCAGTGGGGATGCCTCCCTCCTTAAGCTGCCTTTTGATCCACTGGGGGCTCCCTTCAGCCACTTTTAGAAGCTGCAGCATCCACACAGGCGCACTCATACATCAAGTGGCGTTGAAACTCGAGAGACGTGTGCACTCGACAGCTGCACGGCGGTACGGCTCCTTTTACTCTGTGAAAGCATCAGTATGCAGAGCAAAACACGAGACCTCCGCAATTAGCACACAAACACACACACAAACACACACACACTGCTAAGAATGTGACTTTGGTGGGCAGGAGTTGGGAAAATTAGATTTAGTCACCTGCAGACTTCTTTATATTATTATTATTATTATTATAAGTTGTCAAAAAGACCAAAATAAGGGGATTCCTATGTGGGTACGTGTGTGTGGGTCATGCTTAACAGGGGAAGCCCAACCCCACTTCCAACATCATTCCCTCCCTTCTCCCTTCTCGCTCTGCCTCTGCAGTAAGCCTCACCCATTTCCCAGCCAATCAGAGCGTGCTGATCCACGGGAGGAGAAAAATTATGGTGGAAGCCATGCTGGGGATAGCGATAGCCTGCAGTGATGGGTGTAGGCGTCCGTACACAAGCATATTTTATACTGGGCTAAACGGGAATGCCTTTTTGTTGCCGGTTCAACAACACAACAAAATGTGGAAACATCCTGGTCAGCTCCAGTGCTGAAAAATGCTGATAATTAAAAAAGGAACACACAAGCTTAGTACCCAAGCTTTTTGAGTCCACGGACCAGATTGAGTAAGAAATATGGGCTGCAGCACTCGTAGTAATTGAAGTTATTACTCTTATGTTGAAAATATAAACTTTGAAGACATTCTCTTTGGAAATCTGGAGATAATCAGTGAATTCCAGACCTCCTCTCCTCACGATGGTCTCCTGGGACCACCAGGAGTTTGAGTGTATGTGTGTGTGTGTGTGTGTAAAGAATGGGCCGTGAAGAAGGAGGTCAGCACACTATTAAATCCTTATTATGCCTCTCTGAAGCAAATTAAGAAAATTACTTAAATGACCTACAAGGAGTGATGAGCATGACTATGGGCCAAAAGGACCAAAAGTCAAGGTCAAGGGTCATAGTGTAGTGACTTGAAATACTGCTATTTCTGGAATTTCCCTCATCATTCAAACTCTTTTTTTTTTAATTGATGTGATGCACACAGAGCACTGAACAACTTGGCGCTGTGTCTCCTTCCTGTTTTGGTCTTTTCCAGCCACGAGACGTTCAGGTGCACTCGTAATTGTGAGTGTTAGGCGGCAATTGTTTTTCATTTTTATTCATGTACCTCCTATGATAACTGGTGTACCCCTACCACTTTGGGAACCGAGTACATGTTGGTAATGGTTTAATTTCATTTGAACATGTATCAGATTACAATTGAATGCATCACATAATCAGTTCACAGTTCCACATGTCCAAAAGGAGTAGGAAGAAGCAGAGCTTATTAAATCCTACCCCTCCGTCTGGTACTTTTACAATCAGTAACTGTTACATTTGTTCACTTCCTGCTTTCCTAATATAGTTTAAGTTAAATTCACCTAAATAGTTAGGAAGCACTTCGAGTGGGCATGCCCAGAGGCGGGTCATGGGTGGAATAAATTAAAACAGACTGTTTTGGAAGTAAGCAAAAATCCAAGGAAATATAGCTGGAATAGGTGCAGATTCTGGAAAATCTACAAAGTTTTCTGTCCGGGTTATTCTGTGTAGCTGCTCTATAGGACCAACTCAATACAAATCGATATATATATATATTTTACATTAATGTAGAAAAGTATATTGTATCTGGTGAATTAAAAAAATTACAACATTGAAAGTTATTTATAAAAATGCATTTGTAATGGTAATGGTTGAATTTCATTTGAACATGCATCAGATTACAATTGAATGCATCACATAATCAGTTCACAGTTCCACATGTCCAAAAGGAGTAGGAAGAAGCAAAGCTTATTAAATCCTACCCCTCCATCTGGTACTTTTACAATCAGTAACTGTTACATTTGTTCACTTCCTGCTTTCCTAATATAGTTTAAGTTGTTTTTTGTCACGTACCAAAGTACGAGGTGATATGACCATCCAATGACATAATGGGTACCATAGTAATGTAATATGTATAGCACATCATGACTGGTTCAAGACTCTTGTTTGTGGAGATGATGCTTATTTTTTATTAAAAATAATAATAGTAATAATAATTACACGCTCAACTGATGACTTTGCTGCACGTTTAATGTCAGAGAATGGTGCTCATAGAGTATCTAATGTGGTGTTCTATCTCTCGCATTACATAACCGCTACTAGCGATGCATTCATGTGACAGCTTTGGGTTAGTGGAATTGGGTTAGCAGGCCTTGTAGTCCCTGCAGCGCTCTTTCCCCACCCTAATTCCTTTGGCGCTAAATGCTGTAAATGCCTGACAAGTGGTTTGCAGTATAGTGTGGCAGCGTGCTAGAGGCGAGGCGAGGCGGGGTGGGGTCCTGCCGGTGAACTCGCTGACCTCGACTGATGTGGCTGGCCCACTCTGCAATGATTTATTAATGGTGCCATTATTAGCTGTCATGAATCCAATATTAGGGAGGCATTATCAGTGTGCGTGTTTGGATAGCAGTGTCGTCGTGGTAACAGGGCACTGACTCACTGATCAAACATAATAATAAGAGTTTCTCTTTGATGGTGTTTTCTCTTCTCCAGTGAATCTTCTTACATGCACAAGGAGAGCGTTGGATTGGAATGACAAGCTCAGCAGATGATGATGGCGTCCAGGAGGTGGGTGTGGGGGCGGGGTAAGCGGGATTCTGCGTCATTGCTGCCAGCTCAAATCTCCACATCTCCATCTCCTGCCTCCTCGACGTCATGCTCTTTCGGGCGTCTTTGTGGATGATTCACACGCTCTGTGCCCGCCATCACGACTTGCTGACAGTGGGAATGAATAGAAAGAAAGGACGCTGCAGGGGAGGGGCTAGTTCGTGTATCAGTGACCTACTCTCTGACGTCACGAATTGTGTTCCTCGTGCGTAAGTCTAACACACACATGTTCCTATCGCCGTCGCCATCTTTTCTGTTGTACTTTTTACTTCTAAAATGTTGATTTCGGGGGTCAAGCCATTTATTTAGGGGCGAGTTGTCCCCCGCCATCCTCTCATGACGTTTCAGATGTGATGGGACAATTAATACAAAAACACACATGCTTGTTTTACACTGAAATGTACGCAGAAAATCGGCCTATGAGGTTTAGTTGACCTGTCCACAATGTGCGCCTGTCAACCAATTCACCATTAGGCAGGCTGCGCTTCAACTGCGCTTCAACTGCGCTTCAACTGCGCTTCAACTGCGCTTCAACTGCGCTTCACCTGCGCTTCACCTGCGCTTCACCTGCGCTTCACCTGCGCCCTGAATAGATCAGATCAGAACTGGTGAGCTTTATTTGCACCTTTGGCACACTGCTTTGTCACGAAATTGTCACTGCACCAACCTGAAAATGTGGACACCTCCCCTGGTGCGCCGCCACACCCATCTCGGCGCAGTCCAGTCCACAAAATTGGCTGCGCACAATGGTGCGCTAAACCAAGACAGGCACCTACCTACAGTATTTTTTATTGTGTTGCTTAATTGTGTTTGTTTTTTTTCTATCTCTGACTGGTGCTTTGGGGAGGAAGGAATGAGTGGATGTTTGCAAGTCAAATAAGGAGTCATTGGAGACAGTGACATCTATCACTTCCAAGGAAACCAGTGAATAACAGACAAAACTGGGATGAGATGCCACTGGCAAGAATCGATCGCCATTGAGGGCTTGTGTTTCAATTCTTTACATAATTACACAAACGGAACCTTGTGCGATCAATTCTTTACAAAGAATAAATTAGGCTCTACATAGTATATAGTAGTCACAACAATTGCATTCTTGGCTGGTATATCAACACTAATTAATTCACCATGGACTTACTTGTGCTGCAAACACAAAAACATCTTGGAAAATTTTAATAATTTCTTGTGTTGGGTCCAAACAGCAGATTTAGTCAGACTTGATTAATCCCTATAGAGGTGGGGTACTGTTGTGATTTTCAAAACACTAATAATTATTGATGTGCTTCATTGTCATTTAAAAAAAAGCACTATTGCAACATAAAATGGATTAAGGCTTGTTTACACTTGCATGCATTTGTCATTGCAGTGGTATGCAATTTGGTGTGGGGGCATTTTGATCACAACCCATAAGGAGTCAAAAGTCCCGAGGACTTCAGAACAGCTGCCGAACCCCACTTTCTAATTTTGTCGGTATAGTGGATAAATAATGTGGTGGGAATGTGGTACATTAATTGATTGATTAATCCCTATCGAGGTGGGGTACTGTTGAGATTTTCAAAACAAATAATTATTGATGTGCTTCATTGTCATAAAAAAAGCACTATTGCAACATGTAGTGGGTTAAGGCTTGTTTACACTTGCATTTGTCCTTGCAGTGGTATGCAATTTGGCGTGGGGGCATTTTGATCACAACCCATAAGGAGTCGAAAGTCCTGAGGACTTCAGGACCATTGCCGAACCCCACTTTCTAATTTTGTCGGTATAGTGGATAAATAATGGGGTGGAAATGTGGTACATTAATTGATTGATTGATTGATTAATCCCTATAGAGGTGGGGTACTGTTGTGATTTTCAAAACACTAATAATTATTGATGTGCTTCATGGTCATTATAAAAAGCACTATTGCAACATGAAATCGGTTTGTTTACACTTGCACGCATTTGTCCATGCAGTGCTATGCAATTTGGCGTGGGGGCACAACCCATAAGGAGTAAAAATTCACCTAACTGTACATCATATCCTATTACGTTACTGTAAGAAAACAGAGTTAAAATCAGTTAAAAAGGCATCTTTCATCACTCTACAGTTATTATAACTTATAACTTACTCTGCAGTTACATTATAAAGGTACAGCTGCATTAATGTACCCTGGCAAGCCATCTGCTACGCCCCCACCCTCAACCTGCACACATACTATAGGAGTATGTGTACACACAAACGTAATGAGCTGAGGGCTATTAAAAATCAATTTTAACAGCATCTCCCTCCTCCACTTCTTTATGTTTTAGTCATACACATTGAACCGTGTTGCTGGAACTGCAGGATGGATTATGAATTATGAACACCCACTAACGCAGATGTGTGTGCAAAATTTGAAAGAGGTTTGCGTTTGTGTACGTTTTTTTACACGTATACTTTTTTTACACTACATGTATGTGATCGGTATTGGTATCGGCCGATTTTACTCCAGGGTTATTGGTATTGGAACATCGCTTTTAGGATAGTTAATCAAAAAAGTAAACCAATGCATCACCTTTAGACGCTGTTCTGTAGGTGGGGTAGCATCTTAGATGACCCTGTTTGAAAGTGCGATTGATCAAAAAGAGATTATGGTTGTGTTTTATTTGAAGCCATTGTTGTTTATCAAGTACATGTGTGACATGTGTGATGGGCAGCAAAGGGATTAGTGCTGGCTGGATGCTGGTGAAGGAAGGCGGGGTGGATAATGCTTACAGGGCCTCGCCTATGCCTATCACCCTCATACTCATCCCTTGTGTCTCAAAAACCAATCCCCACTTCAGTGGATTTAAAGGCCCCTACACGCTTGTGGTTCCTAATAATATAAACTCAGCACGTCCTCCAAGATTCCTCATGTTGGAGATTATTGCAATGATCAGATAACAATAACACTATTTTTTATCATGGTCTGAAATATGTTCTGCTGCCTTCAACCATCAATGTCTGCGGACACACATTGAACAATACTGCCTTTTCCTTTGTTGAAAAAAATTCAATTTAGCAGTCCAAGGGAATATTGATCCACATGTCCTTTTTGCTTTCTTACCTGGCAGAGTGATATGATATGTAGCAATAGCACATCCCCAGGGGGGATCTTCTGGATTTCAGATGTGGGCCTATGGAAATAATAATAAAAAAAAAATACATATTCTTTCTAATCAGCCTTTATGACATTTTAACATATTAAAAGGTCCCTGATATTTCTCCATAGAGCCGGGGTGGGCAAACTACAGACCGGGGGCAAAATCACACTCTTAAGGTTTCCCGAGGACTTCAGGACAGCTGCCGAACCCCACTTTCTAATTTTGTTAGTATAGTTGATAAATAATGCGGTGGAAAAGTGGTAAAATTACGCTTTTTTTGCAGGACTAGCCATGTTGCTAGTATATCAACATTATCAACCCTACAGAGGTGGGGTACTGTTGTGATTTTCAAAACACAAATAATTATTGATGTGCTTCACGGTCATTGAAAAAAAAAGTACTACTGCAACATGCAATGGGTTAAGGCTTGTTTACACTTGCATGCATTTGTGCAAGTGTATGCAATTTGGCGTGTGGGCATTTTGATCACAACCCATATGGAGTCAAAAGTCCCGAGGACTTCAGGACAGCTGCCGAACCCCACTTTCTAATTTTATCAGTGTAGTTGATAAATAATGGGGTGGAAATGTGGTAAAATTACACACTTTTTTTGCCGGACTAGCCATGTTGCTGGTATACGGACACTAATTAATTCACCATGGACTTATTTATGCTGCAAACACAAAAACATCTTGGAAATTTTTTCTAATTTCTTGTGTTGGGTCCAAACAAAAGATTTCATCAGACTTGATTAATCC